>NC_134454.1:11462123-12712123 GCF_030867145.1 Opisthocomus hoazin | reverse complement strand
ATTAGCAGTTATAAGGACTGCTGGGTATAAGGGGATCTCCATTTTCTCACCATCTACTTAATCCTCAGTCAATGTTGAGATTACTGCTCACTCAATTTACATGTTAAAAAAATGCTGCAATCCTGCTCAGATACTGTGATTCAGTCAATTTATGGATTTGGAAAAAAAATGGTCCACTGTGAATATCTAGCATTTAGGATTACTAGATTCTCATTGTGGTATCTTTCTAAGGGACTGCAGAGTGATCATGTGTACTGAAGTTCGGGGTTTTTGTATGTGTTAAGGAAGGTGGTTTGAATAAAATGGGAAAAACCAAGAATGCTTAAAGAATGGTTTTCAGATATTGTGAGCACTTAATTAAGGGGATTTTTTGGGGTGAAGACATTTCTGGTATAAGCAAGACCAATTTGCATTATTTCTTATTTCCTTTGCTTACTGCTAAGTGCAGTTACGGTGAGATAAAATAATCCCTTTTTGTGTTAATGTCTGCCATTCTAGCCCACTTCCAACAAATTAGAAAGAAGTGTTCTTAGGAAAATATTTGGGAATGTTATTTCAGTGCTTTGCTTTTAAACACTTTGGTAGTCTCCACAGTATGGAGAGATGCTTAAATATTACAACGGCTGCCTGAGGTAGGACGAGTTGTCCACTGGCCCTATGGTCTCTGCAGAGATGGTGCTGGCAATTGTTCTCATGTCCTACAGCCTAAACAGAAACTTAGGCTAGACTCCTTATGGGAAATACACTGCAAATACTTACTATATTCTCTTTGCACTTGCTGTATGATTATCCATCTCACTGAAGGTAATACAAGTTTTATCATTCAATGTAGAGGGACTTGCTTATGGATCTGTGTGATTGAAAATGATTGCACTGAAGTAATCTGAACAGTTTTTTAGCAATTGCGGAACAAAATTCACTAGTAATTAAGGAATGAATGAATGAATGAATGAATGAATAAGGGAAGTATTCACAGTCACTTGAAGATTAAAAATACACAGAAGAAAAAAATGAGAGAAGCAGTTTTCGCAATGGTTAAAATTACTCTACTGAAGAGCTCTTCTCAATTCTGAAAATTTTTTTGTGTAAAAAGCTGAAACAATGGAGGTGAACTGCCCTTCCAAAACAGCCTTATGGTAAATGTGGAAGACAGCAATGTGTGAAAGAGATAATGCTGCCTACAGTATTTGGGTAACTCAACAGTGACCTTATATGAAGCTATGCATAAAAAATTGCATTATTATAAAAAATTGTTCTAACATGTTTGAGTTAGCCGTGCTTCTGCAGTGCATGCTAATGGTATCTACAAAGGATGGTTTTCAGAAAACTTTTATATTTAATTCATTGTTGTCACACCCGTATCTATACTTAAACCAGCAGAACTACTTAGAAGCATGTAATGGGATAGTGATTTGCTCTTGCTTTAAGGAGTGTGTTTTGGCTGATTAGCAATATAGTAAGACACCACTGCAGTTTTTGAAGCAGCTGGGTTACTTTCCATTGTAATGTACTAAATGTGTTAATATTTTACACATTCAATAGTAATTTTAACTTGGGTGACCTGTAGAATCACAATACTGTTAATTATAATTTTTATTAAAAATACTACATGTATTACTTGCAACATTTCGTAGAAATGTATTACTCCTTAGAATAAGTTTGATTTTGAGCTTTGTTGGACAAAACTAGTCTTGCATTGCTAGACAGAGGATGACAGAATAATCATTTTCAAGAAATACCAAGCAAGCTCTTTGAGAGATACATAAAGTGGAAGAATTCTGAAGGTCTTTAATACAGAAATAGCATGTTTTAATATTGTTTTGATGAACTTTTCTTTGAGGTTTGGAAGCAATCGTGAAACAGTTTAAACCCTGAGGGTAGTTTACGTATTCTCAGTTTCAGGACATGGAATCAGAGGGTATCTCTGTGGGCTCGCCAAGTGCATTGCCAGAAAGACCAAGAGGAGGTTACTTTTCCTGTAGCTCCTGGGAACCTGTAAGGCAGGCCATTTCACAGAATTCATGCACTTCACATTGTTTCTCAGCTGAAAAAAACCTGGCTGAAGTGTGGCTAGCCATGTCTTCTCCTTGATTTTGTTGTATTCTGGGAAGAGAACTTGCACTGCAATGATCATGAAGCTCCTTAGTGGTGAGATGTTTAACTAAATGCTGGCAAGTGTTAAAAACAATTACCTAGGCATGATCCATTAGTCTCATATGTTCTCATAGGAAGCAACTAATTTGTCCTGGGTTTGGCCAGGACAGGATTAAATCTCATCAGAAGCCATGAGGGGACACAGCCTGACCCAAACTGGCCAAACAAAGCAGGATATTTGATATCATGTGCTGTCATGCTGGGTGCTGGGGGAGGGAATTGGCTGGGGGGAAGCGAATTGAGGCTCGGGAGCACATGGGCGGTGAGAGTTGCTCTGCGCACTTCACTGTTTGTTTTGTATATTCTCCTTGTCAGTATTGCTGTTGTTACTGTTTGCTTCATTTGCTGTTCTGTTAAACTGTCCTTATCCCGACCCATGACTTTTTGCCTTTTTTCTTTCCATTCTCCTTCCCACCACAGTGAGGGGAGGGATGATAGAGCAACCATGTGGCCCTTTGTTGCTGGCCACGGCCAAACTGCAACATAACTTAATATAACTAAATGGATATAGACTCTTTTTAGCACCACAAGATGAGCTTTTTGGAGGACCTTATCCAGTTGGCTATAGAAAAACAGAGCAGTGTAAGCAGAAAACCTACTCAAGATAAGCACTCCTTAACTAATTTACAGAAAATGAAAAGGTGAAAACCTTTCTGCTATAACCATTACCTTGCAATATTTAAAAATGTGGAATTAGAGTGTAATTTCCATTTTGAGTACCTCGAATATGTCGTGAATGAATATTTCATTGACAGGTAGAAAGAAAAATGCTTCTCTATTTTTCATAACATAGTAAAGAAGGGTTTTTTTGGTGATAGGTTTTGATGTTTTTATTTTCTTTCATCTTCTTTTTGTTTTTATTAATTATTCCCTAGCCCCACCCCAGCTCTAAACCTTCTCATTTCCTTTTGCTTACATAGTTGCTTTTTTTTAGGTGGTTGGGTTTGGAGAACACCACCAGAGTATGTGGTATATACAACAGCATTTTCTGAGGTTCAAAGTTGAAGTCAGGATTACATTTACCTTCAGTTTTACGTATATGAAAATCATTGACTGTTGTACGTTACATCAATGAAAACTAGCATAGTCTGGACTGATTCATATGGTACTTCTAAGAAAATAATGTAAGTAAAAGCCATGACTGAGCTACAGCTGAAAGAAGGTAACTGCAAATTGACAGGAGAAAAAGGTTGATAAATTTATAGAAACTACTGTCACTTAAGGCCAAGTGAAAATGTAAGCTGAGATTAATGCCATAAAGTAACATTTGGAAGTTAATCTTAAATACCGTATTCTCAAAGATTTAAATGTTAATAGCTAGAAATAAAACTTCAATTAAACATTTTAATATCAAAAATCTGGATCCCAGGTTTCTACAGTGAATTCTTTGTGTTAGTAATTTACACACTTCTTTATGGAACAGTTATCATAGGGATAAAAATGAACTTCAAGTTAACAATAGCTGTTAATAGCTGTTAATGGAGAAAAAGTAACTGTACCCAGTGATGCTGAAAGAGAAAGTTCAGTCTATTTCTCTATTCCTATGAATGCTTTGCAGACTCAATAGTCAAAGATGAATGTAGCTTCTTATATATTTTCCTAATCTATGAATATTCAAAACACTTGAATTCTAAGAAATATAAGGGCTGCAGAAAATGAACAAGTTAGAAGGAGGCTAGAAACATGATATAATACAAACTGGAAGTTGAATATTATTACGTGAAAGAATAAAAATTCCATTGTATCAACAAATATATTTTTATAACTTTTTCCTTATGTCAAGAGATAGAAAGAATCCGATAGAAGCAATCCCTCAAATACTCTTTTTTGGAAGTTTTCTTGAGTCCGGGAGCATGAACATAGTAAAATTCTGTTACTGAAGTGAACAGAGAAGATATCCTTAAATTATGTGGTCATCTTATCTTTGAGATTAAGAAATTCGTAAAGAATGAGATGTTTAACGCACAATTAGCCACCAGTAAACTTTTCAGGTTACTGATACCTTACAGTTCTGGCAAGGCAGCCTACATATGGGCTAACCTAGAGGTGTATGATGATAGCTATATCAGATGGATGTTTGACATAGTACCTGAAGTGTTTGCTTAACAGGACTGACTAAACCTTCTCCTAACTAGGAGTACATTAAGGGTCAATGACACACTTAGGAAAGAAAATTTGATCTAAAAGGTTACTTGCCTGATTTGTTCTGATCTGCACCTAGAAAAATCTAGAAGATGATCTGTGATTTTAAAATACCTAAGGAAAATACCAGAGATATTTAAAAAAAAATCCAGGAAGACAATGATTTGACAGTTTGACAAAAATGTTTTCTGAAATGGCCAAGCATCATTTAAACACAGTGAGGACTGTGGGGAGGATTGAGAACTGGCTGAATGGCAGAGCTCTGAGAGCCGTGGTCAGTGGCGCAGAGTCTAGTTGGAGGCCTGTAACTAATGGTGTCCCCCAGCGGTCAGTACTGGGCCCAGTCTTATCCAACTTTTTCATCAATGATCTGGATGAAGGGACAGAGTGTACCCTCAGCAAGTTTGCTGATGACACAGAACTGGGAGGGGTGGCTGATACACCGGAAGGCAGTGCTGCCATCCAGCGAGACCTGGACAGGCTGGAGAGCTGGGTGCAGAGGAACCTGATGAAGTTCTACAAAGGCAAGTGCAGGGTCTTGCACCTGGGGAGGAACAACCCCATGCACCAGTACAGGCTCGGGGCTGACCCGCTGCAGAGCAGCTCTGCGGAGAGGATTCTGGGTGTCATGGTGGACGACAATTTAACCATGAGCCAGCAGTGTGCCCTTGTTGCCAAGAAGGCCAACGGTCTCCTGGGGTGCATTAAGAAGAGCGTGGCCAGCAGGTCGAGGGAGGTTCTCCTCCCCCTCTACTCTGCCCTTGTGAGGCCCCTTCTGGAGTACTGTTTCCAGTTCTGGTCTGCCCACTTCAAGAAAGATGAGGTGCTACTGGAGAGAGTCCAGCAGAGGGCTGTGAAGTTGATTAGGAGACTGAAACATCTCTGTGTACAGGTAAAGGCTGAGGGAGCTGGGCTTTTTTAGCCTGAAGAAGAGCAGGCTGAGAGAGGATGCTTATAAATATCTTAAGGGTGGGTGTCAAGAACATGAGGCCAAACTCTTCTCAGCGGTGCCCAGCGACAGGACAAGGGGCAATGGGCACAAACTGAAGCACTGGGAGTTCCATCCGAACATGAGGAAGATCTTCTTCACTTTGAGCATGGCAGAGCACTGGAACAGGCTGCCCAGAGGGGTCGTGGAGTCTCCTTCTCTGGAAGTATTAGAAATCTACCTGGATGCAGTTTGGTGCAACCTTCTCTCAGTGAACCTGCTTTAGCAGTGGCATTGAACTAGATGATCTCCAGATGTCCCTTCCAATCCCTATGATTCTGTGATTCTGTGATCCTGTTCCTGCCTTCAGTTGTTTAAGAGATGCTATAGAGAAGACAGTCAGATGCTTCTCAGCCATACACAGAAAGAGGATGAATGACAATAGTAACAAGTTACAACATGTGAAATTCCAACCCGATAGAAGAAAACATTTAATAATGAGAGTGGTCAAGCCTATATCTCCTCAAAAGACTGTACAGAACCTGTCTTCACAGATTTTTAAAAATAGCTGGACTATGCTAAGCAACGTCATAAATATTTGAAATCAGTTCTGCTTGAAGCAGAACTAGGAGTTAGAAGTCCTCCAGTGATCCCTTCCATACTGGTTTATTCTAATATTCTCTGTTTTTTATGGAGGGAAAATTCACAGACAAATCAGTTCTATGTTACTATACATTCTGTAATGAAGAGCATCATAGCCTTTAATAACCAAAACAAGCAGTCTTACACTCTTCAGTTTCTTGTTATATTTCTCTTTTTTGAATAAATTAGGCAAATACCTAGACTACACTGCCAAAAAGCATTTCTCATCCAACTCAAAGCAAAGAAAGATGTAATGGGATAACCTTAGGGAAGAATAGAGATACTGCTCAATTAGCCAAGCACATGATATTTACTAGTATATATAAAAATTAAGCTTTAGGATCAATTGTAACCATTTCCTTTACAATGCTTCCCCCTCAAACGTTGAACATGATTTACTATAGGGTATTTCACTTCTTTTTCTCCAGCAGTGCCACTTTCTGTATCTTGAAGAATGGAAGGAGTGGTCTCATCATTGTCTTGGGAGGCAGATTGTTACCAGCCAGTCCTTATCTCACTGACTGTGAAAAAGCCGGGAGAGCTAAGCTCAGCTCTCCTGGTAAGATAAATGCAGCTGCATATGGACAAACTGACCCATAACACCATTTACAATGAAAAACCACCATATATTTAGCAGTGAGAGAATGGATTCATTATTGGAGGCTAATGGCAATGTTTAAGGCAGTTTGGTAATATATAAGGTAATATAATCATTGTGTGAATAATGAACACCACTTAATATGCTCCAGTTGAAACTCATTCTAGTGAAAGCTCATTAGAGAAATTGTGACAAGATAAAACTCTGGAATGCATATGTGTACATGACCCCAGCGTAAGCACTTCTTTATATTAGTAAGTGCAAGGAAAAATAACAATATGTATATCATTGCCTTTCATCAGTAACATTCTTATGAAAATTAGGACTTTGGAAATGAGAAAAAGCAGAAGTTTGTGAACATATTCAGGTGATCTTTGTTAAATATACTGACACAATAAAAGTCTAGAAGTAACTGTTTTTTTACAAGTGGTAATTTTATCTTCTATTGTTTATTTTTCCTTTCACTATTTCTTCTTTTTTTCCCATTCTTTCTTTCCACTTCCCACCAACATTTTGTCTGAAAGAACTGTTACAAATTACTGAAGAAAGAGAGAAAACTTAGAAGGAAAGCTGACTAAAATACAGACACAGTATGAAATTTAATACACTGCAAAATGAGATATTTATATCTAAATTTTACATTTCTTACTTGAAAAAATGTATATACGTGACAAAAACAGCCTTACAAGGATCTTCTTCTTTCATACAGATTTCATTTTGAATGTCAGCAGAAATTTACTAAGTCAAAGAAAAAAGTGTTATTTTCAAGCTATTCAGCACTTAATATGTTAGAGAACTGATTATTGCTATGGTTTTCTCTCCAAAAAGGACAAAAATCACTGGGACAGAAAACTTTTGTTGTCTGTCCTTTGCTGAATGATTCATTGGAATTTGGTGAGTTTTCTCTACTTGAAATACTTTATACTTAAACAAGATTAAAACATTTTCAATGACAAAAACTAGGATAATTTACTGAGCTAACATGAATAATTCATAACTAGAGAATATAATAAGGAATTCTTTCAAAATTCTAAAGGAAGACAGGAAACAAACATAATACGATTTGAAAGACAATCATAAAAGTTTTAACCACAGAAAGTGAACAGATTTGTACTTCATACCCTTTTTTATTTGGAAGTGTTCACAGTTGAGATACTTCAGTGATGCTTTCTCCAGTTTTTGTTATTTTTACAAAGGTAAAGGCACAAAATAAATCCGTAACTAATCTATATTTAAGAAAAAAAGGCAGCATATTTTTGCCCAAGAAAGAACTGGCAAAACTTCTGTGAACTATAGCAACTTACACCAGCTCCAGATCTGTTCCAAGCAGTGAAATAAGAAACTATTTCAAACCTGCATGAGTGAAATGTATGCAAGAAAATTTTTTCCCCAAGTAGGAAAAAACAGTGCAATGTTTGGGCAGATTACTAGCAGTTCATATTGGTAAACACAGAATCTTTTTCATGCAAGGAAGTTACAGTGCAAGTCAGAGCAGAAAAAAAAGAACATTTGTTAACTGAATCTGAAGAATTTTTTCAATTCTATTGTCATAAAAGGCTAAAAAGTAACTCATGAAATCACAGAATTCTATAGTTTAGTGAGTCACTGCATTATTCACAGTGACATTCTAAACTGGATAATAAATTGGCCTAGTGGTGTTGCTGATGGCCAGAGGAAAGTGGTAAATGGATACAGATGGAGCAGGAAGGTGACAAGTGGATTGTCAGTGGGATCTGTCCTATGCCTAATCTTGTTCATACAACACTGTATACCACTAACCTTCAAAGCAATTTTTCATCAGCTTAGGAATTGCCAGATAGTTGGAATCCATTTTGGTTCTTTCATAACTCAGGAGAAGTGTCTATTAAAATCTGAAAGTTTAACTATTTAATAGACCTATTTTTAATTTGCTTCTACTCTGGAGCTACAAAATCTTACGGAAATAAACTGTAAATAAAATTGTTGGATTACAGAATCACAGAATCACAGAATCACAGAATGGTAGGGGTTGAAAGGGACCTCTGTGGGTCATCTAGTCCAACCCTCCTGCCGAAGCAGGGTCACCTACAGTAGGTTGTAGAGGACCTTTGTCCAGGCGGGTCTTGAATATCTCCAAGAGAAGGAGACTCCACAGCCTCCCTGGGCAGCCTGTTCCAGTGCTCCGTCACCCTCAGAAGGAAGAAGTTCTTCCTCATGTTCAGACAGAACTTCCTGTGCTTCAGTTTGTGCCCATTGCCCCTTGTCCTGTCACTGGGCACTACTGAAAAGAGCTTGGCCCCATCCTCCTGACACCCACCCTTCAGATATTTGTAAGTATATATTAGGTCCCCTCTCAGCCTTGTCTTCTTCAGGCTGAACAAGCCCAGCTCCCTCAGCCTCTCCTCGTAGGACAGATGTTCCAGTCCCCTCACCATCCTTGTAGCCCTCCGCTGGACTCTCTCCAGTAGCTCTTCATCTTTAAAAGTTCACAATTTATTTGAAGTTATTTAAGAATTTCAAGAGTATGTGATAACATGACTACAAAAACATTTTCTCTATGTACTTTTTCAAATATAGGAATCTCTGGAAAACATGAACCTAATTTGGCATCTATACTGCAGTTCTCATCTGCTGATAGTGTTGAAATAAAGTGACATATCAGGTCATTCCTTGTGATCTGTTGACTTCATCCAAACTGACATGAAGGCAATGCCAGTACCAGCCTACAACTGCCTGAACACTGTACTGTTTGAACAGAAGGGAGTATTTCTCTCTGCTCGATGTAAGACCTTTAACTTGCACTTGATCTAAGACATTCAGGTTTGTAATGCCTCACTTCACTACTTGAATTAGATCCTGAGATGGTATTAAGTTGTGAGCTTGAGGAGTAGAGCTTTGGCTATTATACCAAATAAGAGTGAATCACAACAGAGTTATCATCACAAAAGTACAATAAAAAGGGATTAATATGTTCAGGTTACAACATCCACCCTTGGGAGAGAGTTAGTAAGTACACTTGTGCGTGGATAGTAATCCAGGAACTGCATTAGAGTGAGTCACAGGTGGACACCTAGTAATGAGCAGTTAGGAAGGCTACAAGAAAGCCACCTATGGCCAGAGGAGACAGAACAGCTATCTGAGGCAACAAGTACTGCGATAAAACTATTATACAATCCTGGTACTAATTTGGACAGACAGGGGCAATCTGGAAGCTATGAAGCTAGTGTCTTTTAGGATTATTTAATTCATGTCTTTTACAGTTGAACCTCCAGGAAGAGTAGGCTGTTGAAAATACATGGCTGATATTTGGAGAGTCAATGCAACTAGAGTCTGTAGTCTCCAGCAGTCAGAATATCTATGTTGTTTGTGTATGAATTATTGTTCATTTATTTCCAACCAATATTGTCTTTGTTGTACTGTCCTGTACCTTGTAACATAGCAGATGCTTCTGTTAGGTCGGTCATTTGCCTTACGCAAGAACCACAACTGTCAGACAGGTATCAAGAAGACAAAAATAGGGCAGAAATAAAGAACAGGAAGTGGGTTAGACATTCCCAAAGATTAGAGATTCCTACCTTGGCAGAAATAGTCAAAAAGTTTAAGGTGATCAGATGGGCAGATCTAGAAGACCTACATTAGTCTGTATTTCCCAGTGACCGAAGAAAGTAAATTCTTCCTTTCCAGGATCTCTTCTCATCTTCCTTCTCTGCTTATAGAGTGAGGCTTCATTTCTTCTCTATTACTAGCCAGTATCCCAGTTAAGCCAGCCACATTCCTGCATTTCATCTTTTCTCTGTGTATTCAAAACTGTAGCAGCAATTCACATGTAAGGAGACTCAGAGAGATCTTTTTCTAGCCAAACATGGCTTTCATTACATTCATGATTATGATTACCACACAAACTACAATTCATTCCAAGCATATAGCATTTGACTTTATGTAGCTTAAGAGACCACTACAATCTCTTTCAGTATCTGTCAGAGTTCAGCTTCCTATGTACAATATGGAAGTATGTATTTGAAAGCTTTACATATTACAGGAAAATTCTAGATACATTCCTAATATCCAGTTTTATAACCTAATTAGAATGCAGTTGTATCCTTGTCTGTAAACCAGTGCTAATCCTGCATCTAGAAATTATCTGATGGCAAACATGTTTTTAATAATTACAGCTGTCCCTCAGAGCAGATGTTTCCTGGACAGTTATGTCCTCTTTTTTCTGATGCTAGACCTCTTCAATGAGTTGGCAACAATTTGTTCAGTTTTAAAAGAGAATCAGCCACAGGTACCAATTTGGCATTGATGTAAATCTTTAGTATACTTGGCTCTCAGTTCCTCCCGTGTGGAAGAGAAGTCTCCTTTCTTATGGCTTTTATTGTTTCATTTATCCGTAATTTATGTGCAGATGGAAGATTCATTCCTTGACTCACTTATTCTTTATTAATAAATAGCTAACACTAGTACACCCCTAGAATTGTGTAGCCCTTCAGGGTTAATTTCAGAGCCAAAATAACTTCATTCTCAAGTAATTCTGCAGGAAAGATAACTGCTGTGTATCATTTGTGTAGTTATAAAAGCAGATCACAGATGGATCATTTGCAGTTATTGCTGCTGTGACTCTTACTTACAGCAAAGTTGCAGAAATGAGAGTAATATCTGTTCTTGCATAATTCTATAAATGCACAACTAAAATGGTAAATAATAAGAAACACAGAAACATCCATTCATGCTCAAGCCCCTGTCACAGTTTGAAAATTTCTCTTAACAGGACTTAAGACCAAAATTTAAATTCTGATCAAAACCAAAATATTTCTAGTCATCAAGACTCTGACTGTAGCTTTGTAAGGCTGATACTGTTTAACAACATCTTCTGCAATCTAAAAGTGACCAAAACTCTTCACTGCATTAGAGGAGATTCTGAAAACCACAGATAAACTTAATCTCATCATTAACACATTTGTTCATGAGAAAACTAGCAGAAATTTTACCATATATACATACCTCCAAATTCCGTGCTACCTCCCAAAGCCTTTTGAGGCTTAAGCCTCAGATAAAAAAACTAATAATTCTTATTCTCTTAGTAGTAAATTTAGTCACATACTAAAACCAGGACACATGAACACCACATTAAAGAATTTGTATTTAAATTGAAAAGAAGATCAAAGAAGAGTTATCTACAACTATGTAGGCTTTTTACATTTTCTTGTTATATCACCATTCTTTTCAAATGGAAGGGCTGATAAAGTCCAGAATGCTGTAGAGTCTAAGTTTTCCAACGGAAGTCTAGTTTACTATTAAACGTGTAACTTGGTCAACACCTCAAAACTATTAGTTTCATTCTCTCCTTTTCTTTCTCGAGTTTCCCTATAACATTTTTTGGCAAGAGGGAGAGGGAAGGGAGTTTGTTCCTTTATTTGTCTGTTCTGGTTTTGACTGGGATAAAGTTAATTTTCTTCATGTTTCTTCATGGGCTTATATTTTGGATTTGCGCTGAAGAGTGTTGATAATACAGGTTTGTTTTTGCTGTTGCTGAGCAGTCCTCGCATACAGTCAAGGCCTTTTCTGCTTCTCACACTACCCCACCAGTGAGGAGGGAAGGGGTGCACAAGAAGTTGGGAGGGGACACAGCTGAGAGAGCTGACCCCAACTGATCAAAGGGATATTCCATGCCATATGATGTCATGTTCAGCATATGCAGGGGAGGGCAGGGTGGGCAGATAAGGATGTTCAGAGTGATGGCATTTGTCTTCCCAAGTAACTGTTATATATGGTGGAGCCCTGTCTTCCTGGAGAAGGCTGAACACCTGCCTGCTGACAGGAAGGAGTGAACGAATCACTTGTACTACTTTGCTAGAGTGCATAGCTTTTGCTTTACCTATTAAACTGCCGTTATAGAATCACAGAATGTTTTGGGTTGGAAGGAACCTTTAGAGGTCATCCAGCCCAACACCCCTGCAGTAAGCAGGGACATCTTCAACTGGACCAGGTTGCTCAGAGCCCCATCCAACCTGGCCTTGAATATTTCTAGGGATGAGGTCTCCACTAACCCTCTGGGCAACCCGTTCCAGTGTTGTCTCAACCCATGAGTTTTCTTACTTTTACCCTTCTGATTTTCTCCCCATCCCACAGGGGTGTAGTGAGCAAGCAGCTGTGTGGTGCTTAGTTGCCAGCTGGGGTTAAACCATGACACTGTCTGGACAGGTCTCTGAAAATTATTTAAACAAAAAAAGCTGAAAATAACTTCACACCTTAAATATTTTTACACATCTTGGCAAAGTATAATATCCGCTTAAAAATAATAATTAAAAATCGTTATTTCTTAGAGATGTAGAGCTAGAAGAAACGTCAACAGATCACCAAAAACTTTGGCTGAAACTGATTTGGAATCAAGTGCACAAGGACTAACCCTGGCAGTTGTTTGTCTGATCTGCTATTTAAAGACCCTAGAGAAGAGGAATCCATAATGTAATCTACAAGGGCAGCCTGTTCCAAAGATTTACCCCAATGACTTGTTTTTGTGGGTTTCTGGTTTTTTTTGTCTGGTACCTGGGGTAATTTCCTTTTGTCTAAATTAAGACCTTTTGTTCTTATCCTTCTCCAAGCAAAGCTGATGCGTATTTTCTTTAGCATGTTAGAACATAGCCATGTCCTTCTTTAGTCCTTTTTTTTGCGACCAAAAAAGCCCAGTTCTTTCAGTCTTTTCTTGTAAGTAATTTTCAAAATGTCTATTTTTTCTTTCTTTCCTCTGGCTTGATGCTCTCATATCTATCATAAAAGGTATTTCTAGCTAGCCAGAATACAGAAAGCCAAAATCTCACATAAGGTCACAAGAATGGAATAATCACCTCCAGGCCTTTCATATGACTTTGTTGCTAATACATTCCAGAATAACATTGTGTTGCTTTAAAAATCAGTGTTATAGTTCAGGGTTCCTCAGGTCTTTTTTCTGAAGCTGTGCTGCACTCCCTCATTTTTTCCCCATTCTAAAATGTGCTTTTGTGTACTTTGGTCCATCTGCCTTTTCTGAATTTCTTGTTGATTTTAGGTGGTTTCTTCAAATTGCAAAGACCATTGTAAATTCAATCTCATCTTCTGAGCTTGACATCACAAACATCCCCTACACTCCATCAAAGAAATCATTAATGAATATAATGAATTTCATTATCTATTGAGTAATTATTTTCTTCCCACCTGAAGCATTGTGACATGATCATTTCCACAGCAACCAGTTTTGATGTCAGAAACCTCACAGAGGTACAGCTGGAATAAGAGAGCTTTTAAGAGCCAGATTTCATGCATATGTACATGACGTGTCAGAGATAAATATAGCATTTACACAATATATACACACCAGCATAATTAGTCCATACAGCATCCGTTTTCAGAAAGACTTTTTAAAATGAAACTACTTCTTTATGTGTTAAAAATCACGGCAATTATGATTTGTAAAAGCTTACCATATGGGATCAAAAGCAAAAACGTTAAATGCACCAATGTGAAAGTACTGTAGTGCATTTTATGCACCACTGTCATTTCACTAAAACTTCATATGAAGGTGTAGAAGACATGCTAATCTCTTGGCACAATATTTAGCTCTAGAAGATAGGAAGCAGCAGGCAGCCAGTCAAATGAAGAAAACCCTCAGGAGCATATATGGGATAAGCTTTCCTTACACAACTTCAAAAAATAACGATGGTGCTCAAAGCCATAGGAATTAACACTGACCATAAATATTCCAATGAAACCCTGATCTACAGAAAAACACAGATTTAATAGAATTTAAATCTTGCACCTGTAAACAAGAAGCAGAAAAGAAGGAAAGTTATGCATCTCCTGGAATTGAAGCTGTATCGTTAAGCCTGACCATGCTGCCCATATCTCCAGCACACCATCTTCTTGGGAAAGCAGGCTTCCTGAGAAATCAGACAATCAGGAACCAACATCCCAACACCTTAACCAAAACAAAAAATCAAAGAATTACATATCTTTGTTTCAAATCCCCTGTTTGAGGTACTTTCATCCCACTAAAAAGATGGCATTTCCTTAACAAGGTGAATTCTCTTTTTCACCACCGCACCTAAAAACCACTAGAATTTAACAGGGCTGCTATGTGCATTGCCTTGTAATATATCAGATCATAAAGAATACAGTACTTCTAGGAGCCTTGGTGTTCTCTTAATTCCTTTCCGATACAGCTACTGTTATGAAAAACCATTGTTCATCTATAACTTCCACATTAAATAATTCTTTCAGAGGTCTTACAGAGAAAATAAATATTAGGAAGGAAGGTAGTTTAACGGACATATCAAAACGTGTGGTTAAATGTTGTTCTGTTTTGCTGCCTGTGTAAGCTGGATTTCAGGTGTGCAGCCACTTCTGTATGTGTGCTTTTCTCTCAAAAATGGTGCCGGGATAATGTCTCTTTTTAGCTAGCCTGTACAGTTGCAGGGACCAAAAGTAGTCAGTGATCTTAACAGGTCAGAAGGTGTTCCCCAGGAACTCCCCTGAGTCGTAAGGCTGCTGTAATCTTCACTTCTCTGTTGAACAGAATATTACCTAAAGATTAAGGAAGAAATGATTCATGATGATCTACACTTTCCTGTAACAGTATATCTCTCATGACTAAAGACTCATTAGCCTTTATATTTTTAGTGTTCTTACACAACATTAAGAAGTTTGTTAAGTAGTTGCCTTTATCATTGTTACAGTTTATTAAAACTCTAAATGCATTTGACAAATGATGTGTTTGCTAACTGTGAGCGAGTTTAATGAAGATTTGTGGAGATGACACTTAGTAGTTCTTTGAATGCTCTTGCAGTTCTTCGTTTAATCTTTTTCTGTGCTTGATTTTTCTTATCTGTTCTTGAAGTTTTAGTAATTAGACTTAGGGTCATCTGTTACCATGGATTTTCCTTCCTTGATGAATAAAAACAACTCTTGGTAATTCCGTAAGGCGGCTCCTCCTTCCTTGTCTACATATCACTTTGGAACTATGAGAAGGTAAATAAATTTTATGGAATGAAAAGGTGTGACCCTTATGGTTTCTTGTTATTAAGTACCCTAGTTCCTAACAAAATAAACAGAATTTTCTGTTGTGTTGCTGTTTTCCTTGCATGCCCTTTAATTTATCTTTTACTATAGACATGTCACTAATATGAAGCAAGGATTATGTTAGGAACCTTAAACTTCGTATGACTCTCTGCTTATAAACAAAATTCTTATGCATGAATAATGCAGAGACTTCTGACGTGCTTAAGACTTTCTCTGTAAATCAGGAATAGCAACAAATCTAGAAGATCTCAAAATGAAGTGACTAGGATTATGAAATGTAAAAATTCTGGAAGCTGTTCAAGCATTACTGGAAAATCCTGTAAATATAAATCCAGTAAATATTTACCATAAATATTTCCCTTTTACACAAGTAAGCAGTTTCATGGAAATTACAAAGAGTGGTTATTGATGTCATGACTTAAATATTTAGTGGCATATATATGATCAAAAATATTATTTACTTTCTTTAAAATATTCACATTAATATCTGTAATGGATTATCTTTTTAAGGAGTTTTAGTGTCAGAAACAGAATTTCATGAACATCCTCAACCAGATACATACAATTTCTAATTACATGTCCTAATACTGTAATTAAAATTAGTACTGTACATGAAATCACATAATTAGAACATGTGATTAAGCATAAGTTACGATTTGCAGTTAACTAACAGAATGTGTAGTAAATTTGTTTAAAAGATATATGGAAGTCAATTAGCTACGTATTGCACTGCCACTGTGGATCAGATTTATAGAATCACAGAATTGTAGGGATTGAAAAGGAGGTCTGGAGATCACCTAGTTCTATGCTACTGCTAAAGCAAGTTCACTGAGAGAAGGTTGCACCAAACTGCATCCAGGTAGATTTCTAATACTTCCAGAGAAGGAGACTCCACGACCCCTCTGGGCAGCCTGTTCCAGTGCTCTGCCATGCTCAAAGTGAAGAAGATCTTCCTCATGTTCGGATGGAACTCCCAGTGCTTCAGTTTGTGCCCATTGCCCCTTGTCCTGTCGCTGGGCACCGCTGAGAAGAGTTTGGCCTCATGTTCTTGACACCCACCCTTAAGATATTTATAAGCATCCTCTCTCAGCCTGCTCTTCTTCAGGCTAAAAAAGCCCAGCTCCCTCAGCCTTTACCTGTACACAGAGATGTTTCAGTCTCCTAATCAACTTCACAGCCCTCTGCTGGACTCTCTCCAGTAGCACCTCATCTTTCTTGAAGTGGGCAGACCAGAACTGGAAACAGTACTCCAGAAGGGGCCTCACAAGGGCAGAGTAGAGGGGGAGGAGAACCTCCCTCGACCTGCTGGCCACGCTCTTCTTAATGCACCCCAGGAGACCGTTGGCCTTCTTGGCAACAAGGGCACACTGCTGGCTCATGGTTAAATTTTCGTCCACCATGACACCCAGAATCCTCTCCGCAGAGCTGCTCTGCAGCAGGTCAGCCCCGAGCCTGTACTGGTGCATGGGGTTGTTCCTCCCCAGGTGCAAGACCCTGCACTTGCCTTTGTAGAACTTCATCAGGTTCCTCTGCACCCAGCTCTCCAGCCTGTCCAGGTCTCGCTGGATGGCAGCACAGCCTTCCGGTGTATCAGCCACCCCTCCCAGTTCTGTGTCATCAGCAAACTTGCTGAGGGTACACTCTGTCCCTTCATCCAGATCATTGATGAAAAAGTTGGATAAGACTGGGCCCAGTACTGACCGCTGGGGGACACCATTAGTTACAGGCCTCCAACTAGACTCTGCGCCACTGACCACGGCTCTCAGAGCTCTGCCATTCAGCCAGTTCTCAATCCTCCCCACAGTCCTCACTGTGTTTAAATGATGCTTGGCCATTTCAGAAAACATTTTTGTCAAACTGTCAAATCATTGTCTTCCTGGATTTTTTTTTAAATATCTCTGGTATTTTCCTTAGGTATTTTAAAATCACAGATCATCTTCTAGATTTTTCTAGGTGCAGATCAGAACAAATCAGGCAAGTAACCTTTTAGATCAAATTTTCTTTCCTAAGTGTGTCATTGACCCTTAATGTACTCCTAGTTAGGAGAAGGTTTAGTCAGTCCTGTTAAGCAAACACTTCAGGTACTATGTCAAACATCCATCTGATATAGCTATCATCATACACCTCTAGGTTAGCCCATATGTAGGCTGCCTTGCCAGAACTGTAAGGTATCAGTAACCTGAAAAGTTTACTGGTGGCTAATTGTGCGTTAAACATCTCATTCTTTATAAATCCACCTCACTGTCCACTCATCCAGTCCACCCTTCCTGAGCTCGCCTATGAGGATGTTTTGGGAGACAGTGTCAAAAGCCTTGCTGAAGTCAAGGTAAATAACATCCACCGCCCTGCCCTCATCTATCCAGGTGGTCACTCCGTCATGGAAGGTTATCAGATTGGTCAAGCATGCTCTCCCATTCGTGAATCCGTGTTGACTGCTCCTGCTAAACTTCTTTCTTCTGTTTACTTAGAGATGGATCCCCCTTCAACCTCTCCTCCGGAATGAACAGGCAGAAGTGTTTCCTCTATCTCTCCTCAAGCGTACTGTGCTCTGGGTCTTTAAAGATCCTAGCAGCCACCTACTGAATTTTTCACATGTACAGTGCCATTAAAACTTTGATCATGATGAAAAATGGTTGCAGATCTCTAATACATATTTTAATAAACGTATATGAGTTACCTTTCTGTAAGATAACAATATACACCTAATACATACACCGAGTACATATAAACTTGTGAGTAGGTATGTGTAAATTACAGAAGTGTATTAGTTTATGCAGCTTGTAAGAGCAGATCAAATGATGGGTCCTCAGCATTCTCTTTTCCCAGATTACAGGAGAATATATGGAGACTTAGTGACACTTTTGGAAAGCTTTAAGTCATAGATTTTTTTTTCTCTCACTATACCTTTCTATCTCTATAGTACCTGTATTCATTCTATCTCTAAGAGATACTCTGGCAGTCTTGGTTTGTGGCAACTGAGCCTCAGGCTGATATGGCTGGGCTGGTCTACTCACTTTTATAGAAAGTAAATATTAATAAGAAGAGTTTCATTAGTCACATATTTGGAAATTCCAACTAGTGTTGTAAGAATACTGTGAAAAAATATCAAGCTCTTTTAACATGGTGCATTCTTCTGGTTTGTGCTTGAAAGTCAGAGTACACTCTATGTTTCATAGCCAGGAAAGTTCTGTACTACTACTGCCGAGGTGAAAATATTGTCACATGAGGGAGAGCACTTGTGGATTTCAAATTTTCAGCCAAGAAAGAAAGCCTTGTTGACTGGGGACTGTGCCAAAAGTCGTTAGACACTCCATAACAATGGTAATGATACAGGGAGAATCACTGATGAGAAAAGCAGTTGATTAGGTCAAAATGGCCTTATTCTGGGTATCATTGAACATAGAAACTAGGCGCAATGTTATTCCTTATCCTTACAGGTGAGCGGATGCGTTAGAGCCAGTGGAAGGGATAGGATATACCTTGTAGTTTCTTCTACTTCATCTTATTTGGAGAACTATTGTTTTAAAACTCCTCTCTCCATATGATCAAGAGGGAGAAAAATACGCCTGAGTAAGACTGGCTGGCTGCTGAAGTCCTGCAGAAGTCCAACAGCTCCTGGAAACCTTATAGGACTGTACTGGGTCTGTCAGGGGTGGAGTTATGTTTTTTCTTAGTGGGTCATAGTGTGTGATGTCTTGGACTTGTGATTCCAATAATGTTGTTAACACACAAAAATTTTGGCAGTTGCTGAATAGTGATTGCACTGTGTCAAGGCATTATCTTTTTTCCACTCTGCACTACCTCAGGGACTGTCCAGGAGTAGGCAAAAATTTGGTAGTAGACACAATCTTCTCAGTTGACTCAGACTGACAAAACAGGTATTCCCTGCCACTTAAAATATTGCTCAGAAATTAAAACTGAAGGGAAAAGTGTTTGGGGAGGTATCCACTACTTAGAAACTGGCTGGCTTTCGGTCTGCTTGTGGGAAGTGTTGAGCTATTTGCACAGCATTTCTGGTTTTTTCCTTCCTTTTCCTTCACTTATTAAACTGCCTTTACCTTGACCCTTGAGCTTTCTCACTTTTGATCTTCCTATTCTACCCTGTCCCACTGAAGGGGAGAGGAGTGAACATGCAGTTACATGACGCTTAGCTGCTGGCCAGAGTTAAACCACTACAAAGACTTTAAAGTTCTTCCCTTGCAGCTAATGAATTGAAGGACTAATATACTTCTCCGATAAGCTAGAAGTCAATCAGGAAAAAATGTCTGGCAATGGCAATAATAAATAAAGCTGAGATATCTAAATACCTAGACCTCCTAACCCTTGCCTTAGGAGAGGTTGTACTGAGGATGCTGGAACCATACAGGGGAGCTAATGGCCATCTTGCATCAGAGTTGGATTTCAGAAAGAGAAATTACTTCCATTAATGAAATAACCGGATTGGTCCCAGACACATTGCTTAATAAAACTGAAGCATATTTTACTGGCCTACTGGATGCCCCTGCCATGGGAACAAAGTGCACAGCTGTCTCAGCAGTGATTATGGTGAATTACAGTTGCCATTGCCCTGTCCATGGCCTTGGAAGGCTTGAAGTGGATTGCAGCTGGGACAGCATCCTGGCTGTAAAGGAGGGCTGCACTCCAGGCATACAATAACCACTGCTTGTTCTCCTTATAAGTGCAATTGACCCAGTGGCATAAAGTAGGGGACTAAGTGTTGTATCCAGTTGACTGTCACTGGCAATGTGATGAGATCTGTCAGGGAGAACCGGTGCTCCTATGCCTTACTGTATGCCATGTCTGTGCACCTGTCCTGTGGTCCCCCTGGGCCTGGTTCTCTGCTGTGTCGGCTGCTGATCCATGGGTCCCAGGAGGTCCTGTGAGGTCGCCTAGCAAACATCTTATATAGGATGGCCAGTATCCTGATCTGTTGGTGTTTTGAAATAATACAGACTGTGGCTGAGTGTATGTTACAGAAACCTTTAGCCTCCCTCTAAAGCAGAGTGAAATGCTCCATGCAGATGCTTGAGATGGCTCATGTCTTCCAGGTTTGTTATATTTCTATCTGTGCCTTAAAATCTGGTTGCTGGGGCTGGAGGGACTTCTTGGGACAGGGCGGCATCTGCAATTAGATCAGACATTCTGGGGTGACACTGGATGTGCCAGGTCCCACCCACTTGGGACTGTAGCCCCTATTTGGGGATTGCAGAACTGTTTACCAAATGATTCTGTCACAGTCTTTGATGTGGGTAAATGGGTTGCCTTCCAAAAATTCAGCCAAGAAGTGGTATCATGAATGCGCTTTGCGAAATAGCACTCTTTCTACTTTTTTCTTTATGAGGTGCTAGGGCAAGCTGGTCTGTAACTGCAGAGGTTAGTTTTGTTCTGTTCTTATTCTAATACTACTGAAATTCTCAAGGATTTCAGGAAGCATCTATTAACAGAAAGACATTAGGCTGCAGCCTGACTTCTTTCCAAATAGGTAAAAGAGCTGGCTTGCTTTTCTGCATGTGAATGAGAAGCAGTGGGTACAGACTAGTATCCTTTCCTTTTTCTAGTGTCACATTAAAGTGGCACAAGACTCTCCATTTCAGTGAACAATTAACATTTTGCTATCTGTATTCCACCTGCTACTGTATTTCTCTGTTCTTCCTTCTATACGCATAGGTAGGTATATCTATATACATGTAGAGAGATACTTCTTCTATCTGTCTTCCTCCTTCCTACCTAGTAGCAAGTACCATTAGTTATCCCATTCATGTTATACTTTCTCATTTAATGGCTGAGAAGGATCCAGTCACATACTCTTTAACAGCAATGAAGTGAGGTCTTCAAGGTTTTCCCATAATGAATGATTTTTTCTTTTAAGGGCAACCTGGTAAATGTGAAGTGATGTTTAGTACATGACAGGGTGTTACTCCAGCTGGCAAGGAAATATCATTCATGGCCTGTCCTAAAAAATGTACCTCATCTTTCCAGGATCTTCCCCTTCTTTCTGATAGACACATCTCTCTCATACATGTCTCAGGAGGTTGTTTTTTATACCTTGATGTAACATTGTTAGATGCTTTGAGGGTAAGTTAAAAGGTTGTATTATAACTACTGCTCCTGCTCTTTGCAGGAGTCTCTGAGAAATCTGTCTTCAGTATTCGTGAAAAGTAATTTTTAAGCAAACTTAACATGCAATATGAGTTAAATGACAGTATGTAAATACCAGCATTTTATAGCCAGACGGACTGAATTAAAAGATGGCAACATTATACTTTTCAGAAGGTCTGGAAAAAACCATTGAGACCTCCAACTATAGAAGACGATCTAGTCAGTATCATTCTAAGGCTTAAATTGATACCAGGGCCTCCATTCAGAACAATAAGCCTGACTAATTTTGTGACATTGGGTGAGTTGTTTATCATTCTTAAGTAGCAGTTTCCTTATTTGTTTAAACTTGGATAAATATTCTGTGTAATCCGCTACATAATGTGCATTGAGATTAAATGCTTTACAATTGCTCCCAGCTAGTTATAACAGTCATCAACCAACCAGAGAGTAGAACTTAGGAAAGTGTAGCTTCACATCTTTGTGAAAGAATACACTTAATCTTTATAGATAATGTTTCTCTAAGCCAAAGGGAACTGCAGAAATGAAACATGGCACATTCCAAGAAAAATGATTCCAATTTCTGCTGACATAGGAAGTTGAAATCAATCCTGGGATTTGAACTTGGAATCTCCACGTGCAACTCTCTGGTAGAAATATCTGGACTTTGGAATAAGTGAAATATTTAAGCATACACGTTGAAAATGTTTATAGGTTCAAAGACAATTAATTATCAAGGTGAAATTACTGCTGTTGCAACAGGAAGAGGGTGTAGGAAGTACTAGTAATATCTTTCTGGTATCTTTTTTAAATCAAAGACAGCCGTCTAGGTTTCTCCAAATTCTGGTGCAAAATGCCTATATTTTATGGGCTGAATTTTGCCAAGTTTTTAGAGTCATGTCTAGATTGCTACTGACTGATTTATAGCCTACATGACCCTTTGTTTCCCAGAACCTCCAAAGATTTGCTGCTTAACTCTGGAGATGCATACAATCCTATAATACTTAAATTTCTACTTCTGACCATGTGCAGAACTGGCTTGATTTTGGCATCAGTGTGGAGCTTTGACTCTAGCCTTCAGTCCCATAGGAAATCAGAAACCAGAGATTTTCTACCAATTTTATATGCTGGTTCCAGTTCAATAAATATTCTTACTTCCCATCTACTGGGCTGAGATCACAAAAACGATTGTGAGTCTAGTATAGTTTTATTTTTGAGGCATGTAATGACATCTAGACTTCGCACAGAAACTTCAGAAAAGCAAAAATACTTGATTCTTTCTGAGTCATTCTGTTTTGACCATGTGCCTACTTTTTCATCTTTTGTGATATTCTTAACTCAAGGGTATTCCTGGTTCTGCAATATATAACCTGTTAGCCATGTGTGACTTCTTGTAAATATTTGTGTGATTTGTGATGACAGACAATAGTGTTTTCTCATCCTGCAGCTGATCAGTCAGCGTACATGTATCTCACCATTGTCTGGTCAAACAAGAAAGCTGTGTGTGTTTTCCTCTCAGCAAAACAACTTGAGGGTATTATACTTTTAGGAGTGAGAAGTTGGAGAAGATGGGAAAATAGGAAAGTTCATTGTAGGCTGGGAAGATGGGGAGTTATGGAATATGAAGCTGAAGCTGAAGCTGAAGAAGTAGAGGCATTGTGACAGTATACTGTGAGGCACTCAGAGTGGTGGGGAGACTGAGTATGTATTAAGTGAGGTGTGTAGTGGTAAAACAGTCAGAAGACATGCCAAAAACTGGGCTTTTGAAGTGGGACAGTGGTGTAGTTATTGCTGTGTGGGAAAGAATGGAAGGATGGAAGAAACGGTTTCATAAACAGTCTGGTAGGAGAGGAACGATAAGGTTGAGGCTGTAGGCACTGGGTAGGCCTGAGGTTGTTCTGGTAGTGGCAAGAAAGACATCGGGGATATGTCTCCAGGGAAGTAACAGAAGGGAAGAGAAGGACAGGGACATATTGCAACTGTGGGGACATTTGATCTGATGGTGTTCAAACTGGCTTGGACTACCCACTGTGCTTCTTTCTCGAAAGAGTAAGACATCTAAGGGTCAACATTTTCAAGACTGTGATACATGTTCTTCTTCAGGGTTTTAACTTCCTGGCCTTGTGCCTAAGGGTCAAAAATTGTGATAAAAATAGAAATATGAAAGATATAGTAGCACATACTGAAGCTACATGTAAAAAGATTTTCAGCGTCTTCCCTAAGATCTTCTTCTCCAGATGTCTGAAATACAAGACACAATGGAGCCCCATAACTTCATAAGGTTTTGAGTTTTAGATTGAAATACTTCCCTGAATAAACATGTTTATGAACTAGTGGTTGGTATAAATATCACATAAACTATGCAAACATCACTCAAAATATTGCAAGAAAAATGCAATAAGTAAAGAGTTAAAAACTATCTAGGAGAATTCTATTAATCAAAAGATTAGGGGCCACAACTGGGAATAGTAAAAGGCTGACTTCTATGTTACAGAAACACGAAGAATCAAAACTGTAAGAACATAATGCCTGTATAAGAGCCATAAGGCTCTTGTGGAGCAATATTTATGGCTAATGAACAGGTCATACCCACATGTACTGATAAAGAAATGAGTCTTTATTCAGGTTACAGTTCATTAAAGATCTGAGAAGCTAGAGATGGCTTCCAGTACTAAAAAAATCCTTTTGAAATTATTCATAATTAGGTGGAGCTGAAGATATCAATACCCTTCACTGTAATCTGACTTACACTTGCAGCTCATTTTAGGATGAAGGGGATGACAAAGTTTGTAAAACTTTTATTTATCGCACTCCACCTTTTGCTATTGTACTTATTTTGCAGTTTTGCTGGACGTAAATGGGAAGAATCCTTTAATGATACCTAGGGTGATGGGGCTGGGCCCAGAGTGCCTTAGACTAGGTCTAAGTCCCACCATTGACCTAAAGCCTGTGAAATATGAATGAATGGTCCACATTTCTTCCCCCTCATACAAAGGTAACCTGCTGTGTTACCTATAAAAGCTGTAAAATTAGTAGTGAAACTGGCTAAGTGGCAGAAATGTGCTGTAATTCAAAAGTAGGAAGCATGCTCACAGGATAGTATGTAGAATACAGACATTACATGGACTAGTACAACAGCTTTCCAAAAGTATAAACCTTGTGTGATTAGTGTTAGTGAAATGTAACAACCACGTAATTACAATTGCTTTGACTGTAAGTGCAGAACTTACTTTGAAATTTTTACATAAGATGCATAAGTACTCCCTATGATATTGTGTAACTATTATTAAACTCATCTCATTTTAAAATTCCATGCAAGTGGCCCTTGAGTTTTTTCTTTTTATCACTGGCTTGTCATTGAAAAAGATAATTTGCATTAAAATTTTCCTATATTTTTTTAGAAAAAGATTTTATATTTCTTTCTCTGTTGAACCTTTTATCTTAAGATACATTTGCGAGTTGTAGTCAGAGTCCATCACCTGATCACACACTTTTAAAATATTACAATTATTAAGAAACACCGAATTTTCTTCTTGGTCTTAAAATATTCTATATATTGTTATGAAGAGATCAGTCACTTTCAAAAGGAATTAAATTATATATGTGCAGATAATTTGTGTAAAACATTAGAGGGAGTTTATGATCGTTATGAAGGGATCATCATCTTGGATGTGCCTAAATTAAAAATATCTCATGTTTTCCATTTTCCATGAAATTTGTAATTTCTGTATCTGACCTTTTCTAGATGACTTCTGTAGATCTCAAACTTGGAGATTGTCAGGTATGTGAAAAAGTCTCTGTTCTATGTTTCCACTGTAATATGAAGAAATACAAAGTGTCTCCTGTTCCGGAAAAGGCATTGTGTGTCTCCTCATAGCTCAGTAATATTTATTGTACAGCATGCGTCAGATCATTTCTGCATATTCTTTGGTTCTAGTGCACAACAAATTCTCACTAAAATCCTGGCTTCTGTTTGAAACGTGTTGGAAGGTTTCCACAATATGGAACGATGTCAGGTGCTGCTAGGAGAGCATCTTCTGTTGTTACAGCAAGCCCCTGTCTAGAATGAGCCAAAAGAGGCAAATAACATAAAATATTCAAGCTGGATCAGGGAAGAACCAGTTTAGAAAGTACTAGAACGGGCAGAATAGACGAAACTCTCTACGTAGAGTGTCCTTTTAGCATACTGAAAATGGGGAGGAAAGTAAGAGAATCAGAACTAAATTGAAGCAAGAAGCAGTACCGGTTGGAATGCAGACAAGCTGATAATAAATTAAACCTGTTCTTTTTCTTGACATTTCAAACACTGCTGTTAATAACAAAAGAACTACAAAATAAAAGGACATTGGAAGTGTTGCTTACCAGCCAGGCTGATATTTTGAAGACTTGAGTTGATTGTACTTCCAGTAGATATAATAATTTAAAATCTTGTGGATTGACAGGACAATACATGTGAAATATGTGATGTTCTCTTCATAAGCCTTGTCCTAAAATATATTATTTGTTTTGCAAGCAGCAAAGAAACTAATTTCACTGGCCCACAGTTTCACTACTGTGGTCAGAGTCTTGAACCATGTAGGCGTGAACAACATTATTTTTACTGCTAGAACATAACAAGGTTTACCTGTTTGGAAGATAGTTCATGTCTCTGTTTGTCATGTTATTTCAAAATCTGTACAAACAAAGAAACTAGAGCAATGCTTACTTTTCTTGCGCTCCATGTGCAAGCATAGTTGAACCACCTCACTGTGCATAAGTAATGATACCTGATTTTCAGGACAAAAATGCTATCTTAAAGTCTGCATGATCATATACTGATGTTTTTTCTGTGTCTAAAGTCTCCAGTGGACTTCATGGACCAACAGGTGGAAATAATAGGATCTAGACTGACCCATCAGGAATAAAGCCAATCTAAAAGTGTCTCCAGTATCAAATGTTGCAGGGTTTTGTTTAATTTAAGTCACACTCAGCTATATGTGATGGCCAGAGGATGGAGAGAAAAAACATTGTAGAAATGTGGAGGGTGTTACATGACCTTTTCCTCTTGCACAAGGTAACTATTAAACTCTGGTGTAACCCACACAGAAATAAATCTTATTTATTTCTGTTAGAGATCGGCCATGGCCAGCAAAAAAGGGTCATGAAGTCGCTCTGTTGCCTCTCCCCCTGCTAGGGTGGGGAGGAGAATGGAAAGAAAAAGGCAAAAATTCATGGGCTGGGATAAGGGCAGTTTAACAGAACAGCAAACAAAGTGAACAGTAACAAAAAAAATACTGATAAGGATACTATACAAAACAAACAGTGAAATGCACTAGGCAACTCTCACTGCCTGGTGCCCCGCGCGCTCCTGAGCCGCAATTAACTTTCTCCTTCCCAGCTCCTCCACCTGGCACCCAGCATGACGGCACATGGTATGGAATACCCTGTTCTGTTTGGCCAGTCTGGGTCAACCGGCCCAGCTGTGTCCACCCCTGGCTTCTGGTGAAAATTAACCCTGTCCTGGCCAAATCCAGGACATTATGCACCCCTTATTCTATACCAGCTACTTCATGCCCAGGTCTCCCATTTTCCAGTTAATCACGATCACTTCTGCTGTCTTTAATACATACAAACTTATACCATTCCCTTAGTTTATGGATCATCACTCAAAAGTGTCAGTGGAGTTCATCTAATTCATGACTTCAGGCTCCATCTGTCGTAACAGTCTTCCATGGCAGGAGAGGTGATGTGTGAAGATGTGCTGTTGCTTGTTACATCCAGAGCTCACAGCTGACATATCTGGTGCGGTCCGTGCCCACGATCTGCAGGATGAAGATGTCAATCTTCATGAAGTTGCTGGGTGTCAGTTGTTGAAGCTAGATCCAGTCCCATCATCTCTGTGTTCTGCAAGGTTTCATCAAAGTCCATCCTTCACAAGTCTGGGTGATTCTTACTTGATGCTACTGATATAACATATAACAACTATAGTAGTGATAACAGACAGTGACAGGGTTATTTAGCAATTAACATTATACAATTTATTTATGGACTATTCTCGCCCAAAATCAAATCCCCAAGAGGTACACATCGGACTCCTCCATGCTTTCACTTGACCCACCAGGTGCACCCAGGTCCTCGAGCAGAAGCAATCCCATGGATGGGTTTACCTTTGCCCGAGGCAGGACTAACCCAGACTGTCTTCCCTAACAGACTCCTCACTTGTACTGCGGGGACTTTCTCCACTTCTACGGACCGCTGAGGTTTTGATTGGGCAGGGCGAGCCTGGTTGGTGCACCCTCTGGTGTCAACCAACCAGGTGGCCTTTGCTAAATGAGTACCCCAGTTTTTGAAAGTCCTATCCCCCCATTGCTCTCAGAGCAGTTTTAAGCAGTCCATTGCACCATTTGATTTTTCCAGAGGCTGGTGCATGGTAGGGGGTGTGATACACCCACTCATTACCATGCTCTTTGGCCCAGGAGTCTATGAGGTTGTTAAAGAAACGAGTTCCATGTTCTGAGTCAATCCTTTTGGGGGTGCCATGTTGCAATAGGACTTGCTTTGCAAGGTCCAGAATGGTATTCCGGGCAGTGGTATGGGGCACAGGGTAGGTTTCCAGCCATCCGGTGGTGGCCTCCACCATTGTGGAGTTTGTGGCAGTGAGATACAGTCAATCTGCCAAGCCTCCCTGTTTTTATATTTTTGCCATTGTCCTCCATACCACAGAAGCTTTACCCGCTTGGCTTGCTTGATTGCAGCGCATGATTCACATTCATGGATAACCTGTGCAGTGGTGTCCTTTGTCAAGTCCACCCCTCGGTCACGAGCCCATCTGTATGTCGCATTTCTTCCTTGATGGCCTGAGGTGTCATGTGCCCACCGAGCTATAAAGAGTTCACTCTTCTGTTGCCAGTCCAGATCCACCTGGGCCACTTCAGTCTTGGCAGCCTGATCCACCTGCTAGTTGTTCTGATGTTCCTCAGTGACTTGATTCTTAGGGACATGGGTATCCACATGACGCACCTTTACAAAAAACTGCTCTAGCTTGGCAGCCATATCTTATCACAATGCGGCAGCCGAGATAGGTTTGCCTCTGCGCTGCCAGTTTTTTTTCTTCCATTGCTCCAGCCACCCCCACAAGGCATTGGCCTTCATCCATGTGTTGGTGCAAAGATAGAGCACTGGCTTCTTTTCTTGACTGGCAATGTCTAAAGGCAACTGGATGGTTTTCACCTCTGCAAGCTGGCTCAAACCACTTATCCTTCAGCAGTTTTCATGGCTTGTCGTGTAGGGGTCCATACAGGACCCATCAGTGAACAGGGCATACTGTTTCTCATCTTCTGGCAGCTGGTTATACAGTGGGGCCTCTTCAGCACGTGTCACCTCCTCCTCTGGTGATGCTCCAAAATCTTTGCCTTCTATCCAGTCCATGATTACCTCCAGAACTCCTGGGCGACTGGGGTTTCCCATTCAGGCGCGCTGGGTGATCAGCGCAACCCACTTACTCCACATAGCATCGGTGGCATGATACGTAGAGGGGACCCTCTCTTTGAACATCCAGCCCAGGACCAGCAATGTGGTGCTAGGAGGAGCTGTGCTTCAGTTCCGACCACTTCTGAAGCAGCTCGAACGCCTTCATATGCTCCCAGAATCTCTTTTTCAGTGGGAGTGTAGTGGGCCTTGGATACTCTGTATCCCTGGCTCCAAAACCCCAGGAATTGACCTCAAGTCTGCCCTGGTGCTTTCTGCCAGAGACTCCAGGTTAGGCCATTCTCACCGGCTGTCGTGTAGAGCACATTTTTAACACCTTGTCCTGACTGGACTGGACCAAGGGCTACTGCATGAACTATCCCTTGTTTAATTTGTTCAAATGTTTGTCGTTGCTCAGGGCCCCATTCAAAATCAGTCTTCTTCTGGGTCACTCAATAGAGAGGGCTTACAATCTGGCTGTAATTTGGGACGTGCATGCTCCAGAAATCCACAACACCTAAGAAGACTTCTGCTTCCTTTTTGCTGGTTGGTGGAGACATAGCTGCTATTTTGTTGATGACATCCATTGGGATTTGACAGTGCCCATCTTGCCATTTTATTCCTAAAAACTGGATCTCTTGGGCAAGTCCCTTGACTTTACTTCTCTTAATGGTGAAACCGGCTTTCAGAATTATCTGAACTATTTTTTCCCCTTTCTCAAAAACTGCCTCTTCTCGATCACCCTACAAGTGGTGTCATCGATGTACTGCAGATGTTCTGGAGCTTCACCTTTTTCCCATACAGTCTGGATAAGTCCATGGCAAATGATGGGACTGTGTTTGCCCCCGTGGGGCTGTCGATTCCAAGTGTACTGGATACCCCTCCAAGTGAAAGCAAACTGTGGCCTGCACTCTGCCGAAGGGATAGACAAGAATGCATTAGCGATGTCAGTGGTGGCATACCATTTGCCTGTCTTTGACTCCAGCTGATACTGAAGTTCTAGCATGTCTGGCACGGCAGTACTCAGCGGTGGTATGACTTCATTCAGGCCACGGTAGTCTACTCTTAGTCTTCACTCTCCAGTAGAGTTTTGCACTGGTTATATAGGACTATTAAATGGTGAGTGAGTTTTGCTGATCACTCCTTGATTCTCCAGTTAACAGATCAGCTAATGGATGGGGATGAGGGAGTCTCAGTTGGTGCTAGATTGTAGCCAATGCACCGTTGTGGTAGCTATTGTCACCTGTTGTTGTTCATCCCTCAGCAACCCCACAATGGAAGAATCCTCCAAGAGACCAGGCAAAGTAGACAGCTTTTTAATTTCTTCTGTCTCCAAAGCAGCTATGCCAAAAGCCCACCAATAGTTTTTTGGGTCCTTGAAATACCCTGAGATAGTCTATGTCAAGGATGCTTGGAGCCTTGGGACCAGTCACAAAGTGGTGTTTCTACCACTCCTTCCCAGTGAGGCTCACTTCATCCTCCAACACAGTCAGCTCTTGCGACCTCCCTGTCACTCCAGAAGTACAGATGGACTCTGACCATTTGTAACCTGACAGTGTGAAAGTACACAGTGCACCGGTGCCCACTAGAGCTTTATACTCTTATGGATCTGACGTGCCAGGCCACCGAATCCACACTGTCCAATAAATGCGGTTGTCCTTTTCCTCTACCTGACTTAAAGGTCACTTGAAGAGGATCAGAATCAAGATCGAACAGTCTACTTTGTCTGGAGAACTGCCCGCTGGAAACTGGAGCATCATTTTTCCTAGAAGTATCCCCTTTCTGTGACTTTTTTTCTTGCAACACATATACTCATGCCTCTTGGTTTGAGGTAGCTTTTCCATCCCACTTCCTCATGTCCTCGTCATGGTCATGCTGGTAAAACCACAGAGTGCTCTGTGCTTTGTAGCCTCTATATCCTCTCTCCTGAGCAGAGAAACGCTTGCCCATAATAGCTGAGATACTGACCTGGACAGGTGGGGGGTAGGACATATTGTCTTCGAGTAGCTGGACCTTCTGGGACAATTTCTCCATGACTGAAAAGAGGGAGGAAGAGAGTCTTTCTTCGTGTTGCTGGAGTTGGACAGCTACCTCGTCCACTGCTGGTACATCTTCACCTCTCCAGTCTGTTACTACCAGTGAGTTGGAAATGAGGATCACAGAATCACACAGAATCACAGAAGGGTAGGGGTTGGAAGCGACCTCTGTGGGTCATCTAGTCCAACCCCCCTGCCGAAACAGGGTCACCTACAGCAGGCTACACAGGACCGCCTCCAGGCGGGTCTTGAATATCTACAAAGAAGGGGAATCCACAGCCTCCCTGGGCAGCCTGTTCCAGTGCTCCGTCACCCTCAGAGGGAAGAAGATCTACCTCATGTTCAAGTGGAAGATCCAATGCTTCAGTCTGTGCCCGTTGCCCCTTGTCCTGTTGCTGGGCACCACTGAAAAGAGTCTGGCCCCATCCTCCTGACACCCTCCCTTCAGATATTTATAGGCATTTATAAACATCCTCTCTCAGCCTTGTCTTCTTCAGGCTGAACAAGCCCAGCTCCCTCAGCCTCTCCTTGTAGGAGAGATGCTCCAGTCTCCTAATCATCTTCATAGCCCTCCGGTGGACTCTCTCCAGTAGCTCCTCATCTTTCTTGAAGTGGGCAGACCAGAACTGGACACAGTACTCCAGACGGGGCCTCACAAGGGCGGAGTAGAGGGGGAGGAGAACCTCCCTCGACCTGCTGGCCACGCTCTTCTTAATACACCCCAGGATCCCATTGACCTTCTTGGCAACAAGGGCACACTGCTGGCTCATGGTTAAATTGTCGTCCACCATGACACCCAGAATCCTCTCCGCAGAGCAGCTCTGCAGCAGGTCAGCCCCAAGCCTGTACGGGTGGGTGGGATTGTTCCTCCCCAGGTGCAGGAGCCTGCACTTGTCCTTGTTGAACTTCATCAGGTCCCTCTGCGCCCAACTCTTCAGCCTGTCCAGGTCTCGCTGGATGGCAACACAGACTTCCAGTGTATCCACCACTCCTCCCAGTTTACTATCATCAGCAAACTTGCTGAGGGTACATTCTAACTCTTCATCCATGTCATTAATGAAGAAGTTGAACAAGACTGGGCCGAGTACTGACCGCCGGGAGACACCATTAGTTACAGGCCTGAATGGTGCGCTCTGTACAAAGTTCCTCCACATGGCTTGTGTGCACTGGACTTCGTCTGGGTCTGTGGGTAGTTGCTCATTGTCTGGGTCATTATAAAGCAGCTCCTGCATGGCTAATTCCCTCAGGTACTGGATACCCTATCTCCATATTGGTCCACTTGCCTGGTTAACATACAACATCCTCACTGAAGGGATACCTTCCCTTCACGCCTGACAGAAGTCGCCTCCAGAGGCTGAGGGCTTGTGCTTTTTTTCCAATTGCCTTGACAAAGCTCCCTTCCCTGGCCAGGAAACCCATCTGTTTGGCTTCCCTACCCTCTAATTCCCAGCTACTGGCCCTATTATCCCAGCACCGCAGCAGTCAGGTGACAATGTGCTTGCCTGGGTTGTGGCTGAAATCTTTCTTCATATCTCGCAGCTCGCTCAGGGACAGGGTCCAGGTGATTATCTGTGACATTGCCTCGTTCTCCTGCTCCTGTTGTGGCCCTTGCTCACCGTCATCTGTCACGGGATGGTTTCTTTGCATATTTCTTTTTCTGTACAGGAGCCACTGATATGGGTGTGGGTTGATTTTTGGGCTCAGCTAAGGTGCCTGCCACCGAGGATGAAGCAGCCGCCATGCCCGCCGGGGAAGCTGGGGCAGCCCTAGCGGTGGTGGCAGCAGCAAACTGTAGTGCCGGTCAAGGTTCCTGTGACTGCCTCCTGGACTGGAGCAGCCGCAGAGCCGGCTCTGAGGGGCAGTGACAGTGGCAGTGCCGGCTGCTTCATTTCCCCGCCTTTCCCCATTAGAGCACTGAGTAGTGCTGAACAAGGCTTGGTAGGCGTGGGCCAGACCCCACACATTTTCTAAATATTTTACTAGTTTGTCAGGATTCTGTATTGTTCAGGGGTGAGTTTCAAAAACACCGGGGGTGCCCAATGTCCTAGATACTTGCCAATGCCATCCCACACACCCAGCCACTCAGAGCTATCCAGCCCTGGGGCAGATCTCTAGGCAATGTTTTTAACTACTTGTTTAACCCTAAACAAGACCTGAAACCCATTCAGGAGACAGAACAGTAGGAGCGTGCTGGCCTGAGCATCCCACGGACACTTGAAATTCTCAAAAGCTGTTAGGACCAGGATGAAGGAGAGAGGAGGGGTGAAAGAGTGAGGGAAAGCATCCCCTCCGATTTTCCCCATAGAGTGGATTCAATTATTCATAATTTCTGAAGGACTGCATCCGAGGTATGGAAGTGACCACAGTGTCGCATGTAAATACAAGCCAAATTTCCTGCACAGTGATGTTATCATAAAGTTGATATTATACAGTACACCAACATCATAATCCAGATCTATTTCCCAGCGATGATGAACAGCACTGCAGTGAACACACATTGCAATTAAGGGTTTACATACCACAGCCATTTGACCAAAGACAGCAGTATTTTTGACCAGCAACTATTTAACTAACACAATAAATGTGTATAACAAATTATAACAAATTCTAAGAAAGTTGTTTTAACATACTTTGCTCATTGTTGCCGTTATCCCCACCCCATGTTAGGCACAAAATTAAATGTTGTAGTTTGGCCATGGCCGGCGACAAAGGGCCACGCGGTCGCTTTTTCACCTCTCTGCCTGCTAGAGTAGGGGGGAGAATGGAAAGAAAAAGGCAAAAACTCATGGGCTGGGATAAGGGCAGTTTAACAGAACAGCGAATGAAGCAAACAGTAACTACTACAATACTGATAAGAAGAGTATACAAAACAAACAGTAAAATGCACAGAGCAACTCTCACTGCCTGGTGCCCCAAGCGCTCTGAGCCGCAACTCCCTTCCCCCCGGCCAGCTCCCCACCTGGAACACAACAAGATGGCATATGGTATCGAATATCCTGTTCTATTTGGCCAGTTTGGGTCAGCCTGCCCAGCTATGTTCACTCCTGGTCCCTGGAGAAAATTAACCCTGTCCTGACAGAACTCAGGACACTTTCTCTTTGCCAGGTTTCTGAATTTTCAGAACTGTTACTGCAAGGCTTCTGGGGGCAAGTCATACCCAAATCCATTCTATTATATACTATTCCTACTGTAGGAGTTATGTAGCCACAACTCAAGTGTAGCAGCTCGTTCACTAATTGTGTTTAGAGTCAGGGAAACTGATGGAAATGGCATCACTATTTGTATCTAATGAAATAAACATGGCAGTATTGAAGCTCTTAGCCTGAATTCTGTTTTGTGTTCTCTGGAATATTTTTGAACATTAAACCACTGCACTCAAGTATCAAAGTAACTTGCTGAAGTGATGAAATGTTAAAGAAGATACACTTAATGATTTAGTTCCTCAGAAACTTACTTACCCATGTCAAGGCTGTAAGGAATAGGTCACAAAAAAAGAAGTTTTAAATTATGAAGTAGTATAGTCATCTTACTTTGTCATGTCATTATGCATAATGAGTCTTTTAATCAAGTACAAACTTCTTAAAAGAATACTGAATGCAAAATCTGCTTTCATGCAAAGGAAAGGCTAAGACTGAAAGGCTCAAAGCCTGAGGAGTTTTATATTAGAATTTGTACTTTTAAGACTTTGAAGAATGGAAGAAGACTTAGCATCACATTTTCAAGATTGAACAATGAACAGGTCCATTATTCAACATCTCTTTGACTCTGCTTTATGAGCTTCGAAACTGCAATAAAGTTGTTTTACTACCATTATTACAGAAATTAGGGTCTTAAATAACACGCGTAAGTGAAATTCTCAACATTTCATTGAGAAGTACGGACATGGATTGGTTTCTCTGGACTTGAAATTATTTCCAAGTTGAGCTCTGTAGTTAGGAACATTAAACTTTTTTGTCTAATTTGGATGTTTTCCAATTTTTTCAAAGGTGGTTACTCTTGCTAGGACTTTAGTTGTCAGGAATTTGTAGAAATATTTTATCTTACATGAGTGATGTTCACAGCCTTACAAACAACTGTAGAATTTACTCATTGAATTCAAACATCTCTAAATAAATGCTCTAACCTGAATTATATGTTAACCCCAGCTAGGCTTACTTTGTCCTTTACTGAAGGTAGAAAGCACAGGAAGTATAAAATACTTCTTGTATGTTCAAGATCATGTCCCTTTTTTGTTTGCTTGTTTGTTTGCTTTTTTTTCCTTTTTTTTTTTTTCAGCTGGAGTGTGTCAATGCAAATTACTTAATGGTGATGTAAATGTGTACTGTAGCTGACTGGAAGTTCCCATTGGAATATTCCTTGAGAAAATGACAATTAGTGGCAACAGGTTTCATAGAAATTAGTTACCTTTGGTTAAAAAACTATTTTAACAAAAAGTGAAAGTTTCAATAACTTCACTTTTTTACAACAGATCGTTCCTATCTGAAATATATTTCAATTCAGCTTAATCATAAGCATATCAATATATGCAAAGTAAATAATTTGAATAAAATGGCAATGTTTGCCTTTTTTTTTTTTTTCTTCAAAAGACAAGCAAAGTGGTCTGAAGCTGTTTTTTTAAAATTCTCTGTTTGTGATAAATTTTGAAGGCCCCATCTTTTGTTCATTCCAAAAGAGATGACTTTCTGACATCTTTAAATATCTCTCCAAAACTGAAGCCTTTGTTCCTGCACAGTTTTGGGATGTAGTGGTTAGTTCTTTTGAGAAGGTGGGTAGTGCCCAGATGCTAAAGAAATAAGAGATCTGAAAGAAGTTTAATTACCTAGTGTGTTCTTACCACTTCATGAAGAACAGGCTAAAAGCTTATTTGAAATCTCTGCTATGATTTACAACCTCTGCACTTCTTTTTCATTGCTTTCCACAGTACAGATTCTCTATAATGTCATTTAAGACCTGATTTCCCTTACTCTCTGTGTGGTTGTTTGTGACTTTTCATGGAATACTCCTTTTTCCCAGGTGCTGAAATATTGCTATTAAAGCTGTTTTAATATGCTTATATTGTTTTGATTTTTCTAAGTGAGTAGAAGAAGTTCAAGTGAGTTCAAGAAAATAAATATCCTTACTGAAAAAGCAACTATAACTGACAGGAAAAGAAGAATAAATGATTAACATAACACTCAGATAGATTTGCTCCTAAATACCAATTTGCATGTTAGTGAAGTAAATTCTCTTGATCACCTAAGTTCTTCTAGTGAAGGAAAAAACTCCAAGATCGCATAAATTCAATACAGATTGCTAAGGTGAACTTTGAACAAAGAGCAACAGAAAAATCTTAGCCAGAACTGCTTTTTGAAATCACAGAAAAAAAAATGTAGATTTATTTTAGTAAAGATACTGAATTTTTTTCATGGCAAAGCACACTTCATTGAATTACTTTATTATATTCATTGTGTAAAGAGTAGGAAAGACTAATAAACATCTCAGTTTCTCTAGCTTTTTTTTGTCCTACCGAAACAGCAAGTACATGATACTTTTGTTTTCATACACATTACAACTGGTATGTAAAAATAGCCCTGAGACAAAGGAGGAAGTGGAAACTGTAGTCAGAGAGAAAATGTATTCATCCATGTTATATATTCAGTATAACTGCAAGAAAGAAAAAGCCATGCAAATTGCATCAAACTACTTTTCTTTTGTCAGTGCATTAGGTACCATAAGCCAGGCATTCAGGGCAGTTATTTTCTGTTGTATAAATACTGAGAACACAGATATTTAGAAAAAATAGAAAAAGGGAAAACATGTCTTAAACAGTACTCCTTACTTTTTCTTTAAAATACAGTTTGAAGGCCATGTTCTCTACAAAATTTCCTCTCTAATAACACTTCATTTACCAGCCAAGGATTCTTTACACTGTATAAAGTCTTGTTTACCAACAAATAATATTGTAAATCTATACAATCAAATTAGACAGTAACTGGGAGTAACATTCATAAAATATTAGCACTGTCAAAAAAATGGCTGAATGGGAATACTCTTACTTCACAGCATTTATAAGTAAAACATATCTAATTTATCATGAAATCAGAGAATGCATTTCTGTAAACAAAAATGAGAGCAGACCTCAAAAGTAGATACATAGATTTTCTGAAAGGTAAAATGTTGGAGAATTTCTGAGAAGTTAGGTGTCTAAAATTTAGCTCCAGTTTGCTCAGTGTGTTCTATGGTACCATCCCAGTATTTCCACTAGCTTATCGCAGCTACCACAAACTGATTTATGAGCCTAGGCTCACTGGAATCCAGAGCCTGCTTTATTCTAGTCAGAGAGAGTTACCACTGACATCAGCCTTAAGGAACAAAGAATTAAGCCCTTTAGGTTCTTTGCTGTGTCTTATTTATACAAATATGCGTTACACATGCAGGCATTGTAATGCAGTAGTATAGTATATTGGCCTTTGGGGCAAAAATCATTTGCATTTTAACTACATGATTCTTTCATTAGTAGTTGAAAAAATGCCACAAGAACACTTTGGTTACTGTAAGATTTGCAAATCTTTCCTCCAGAGACCCTTTTTTTCTTTACAATACCTAAATTTTGGCTCTTCAGTACCTAGCAGTCTCTCTTTAAACCCAGGTTCTTCTGTTTTACTCTGTCTTTAAGTATATAGCTTACAGTCCCTTTAATGTATTCTTCCAAACAAATTCAACTCAGCTACAGGCCCTGAGCTGTATTTCTGATTTCAAAGGGTTTCTGGTGGTATGGGACAGTGTTTACAAAAATAAAACATACATTTTCCTTATTTTGATGAAAGGTACTGGTCTCAGTGGAGTGTAGGAAGAGAGGAGTCAGATTTCACACTGAGCGTGCCACATCACATGATTCAGAACTTTCAAATCCATGCAATGATCACTAACACTCACTGCATCACTAGGGAGAACTTGGAAGAAAAAAAAGATCTCATTTTAGGTCACATAAGGTGACAATTTTATGATGATGAAAAAGGTCTAAAATCAAACTTGCACAACTTTGTTAAACCAAGATGGACCTGCTTAAATCAGCTCTGAATTTGGCTTGCATAGTACAGAACAGGTTTCAGCTATTCTTACAAGAATTTAACTGCAATGAGACATCTCTTTAACTGGGTTTTGTTCTGCCTCTGGAGTGGTGGTATTTAACCTTCCTAAGGCACAAAATACTTTCTATGAAAGAAACCTCACAGAGGATACAGATAAATTCTCAGGCCTCTCTTAGGCTTGCTGTGATCATGGAAATTTATTTCGAACATCTTTATTCCTTGCTTTTCCCACTGTGCTTCTTTGCAGCCCAACGATCAGGAGTATTATGTCTATTTATATGTACTCTCAAGAGTACCTAGTCTGTGAATACTATGCCCATGACTTGCATAGGTTTCCTAACTGCTTGTCTTCTTTTTTTTTTTTTCACTATAAATTTGACTCATGACTGGATAAGATGCAAGAGTTTTATGTTGTACTTCTACTAATTTTAAACTGTGACCCTAGATTCATAGTCATTTTCAGGTGATGCTTTTATACGGAAGGGGTTCTTTTGTACATGAACCAGACAGTTGTGTTCCAGTGGCTGTCTGACACTTACTGTATCCCAAACTCATAGGATACCCCGAGTTAGGACTTGAAAGCTCTTTTATGGAAATTTCTTTGCCTGTTATGTCCAAATCTGGGGAGTTAGGAATGTATCTGTTGTCTAAACTTTATTGCAATCCAGAGATGAAGCTTCATCTACTGAAGGCATGTAAGTGGCTTAGTAAGTTCTCTGCCTGACAAATAATCCTAAAAGAAGAAGGCACTTTGAAACACCGTCTGGCCAGATACGTAATTTTTTTTTGTTGTTACAGTAATTTTTGTTATAGTAGTTGTGGTGAAACATGTTAATAAGAACTTAAATATGAAAAAAGGCTACTGTCATCTACAGGCTAGATATTTAAACTCCTGTATGTGTGGTTTTAGATGTCAAAGTCCACTATGTAGTTAACTTGGAAGCTTTTGCTCAGATCTGGAGCCAGCCAATTCTTCTTTGAGAGGAAAGGTTTTGTGACAGTAGAAGGGTATACAGAATGTAGACTGAACACAACAATGACTACCTATGTTTGAGAATCCTCTGAAACACAGATTAAGGGGATGGAACTGTGTCAGATGTGTCACTTGGTAAGACTGTCTTGCTTATAGGCCAGGTGTCTTCATCCTGTCACCCACTGATGTGAATGAGCATTGCTTTTTTCTAGTCTGTGTTCCCACATTTTTTTTTTTCCTTTTCTTTTATCCTAAAAAGCAGGGCTTGGCTAAGTAGAAGGATGGTTATGTCTGGGTTTTGTGTTTATAAGAAGATTAGACTGAGACAGTACATATACCTGGACAAGGGTGGTAAGAAGAATTCCCATTTCATAAAATAAATACAGAAGTGTCTCAGTAGTTGTAAAACCTATCATTGTATAGAACTTGCGTAAAATATTATGGAACTGGTGGGATGTCCACTGCACAGACATAAATATTTGTTTCTGCATGCCAATAACAATAAGTATGAAATAGAAGAAATCTAGAGAGGTGTTTAATAAGTTTTTATTGGCTTTTAATCGCTATTTTGTTGTACATACTACATAAAATTTGTTCTTATTTTCAATAAATATATTGAAGCATGCTTGATTCCAATTAAAAGTTGAGATTTAATTTTCCTTAAAAAAATTTATCCCTGAAGTTTATATTATTATAAAAAAATACAGAGTAGTTGTAATTCAGAAACTAACCAGAGTAACATAAACTATTTTACTAACACAGCCTTCCTACAGATGTATGCCATTAGCTACATCCTTGTATATGGGACTATTTTAAAAGACAATGGGGAACAATATAAAACCTTCATGTTACTCAATTTGACAATGAGACAGTTTATGAAAGCCCAGTGACTTAGTGTCTGTTGTTTTATAAGACTGACTTACATCCCCAATAAATGCTAGAGCTATAGTATCTCTTTTGCTTTCATTTTTCCCCTTTTGGCTCCTCCCTGCCTGCATTTGATTAAGTACAGAAAGATAAAAGCATGCTACCCCAATTTTCACAACAAAAACACAGAATTCAAGAAGTATTTCAGTTTCTTGCAGTTTTCTTCCTAGAGGCTCTGGGCAGCTGCTAATCATTATGTTTACAAGATTAAAACAAGACCCTAGGTTAGTCTGTCTAGTTCTTTTAAAAGAATCTTCTGTTTTTGATTAGACTTATGTGGTTAATAAGGATGTCAGGTAGATTCAATTGGGCCATTTATTTCTGTAATGTTATTAACTGTCTGTTCTCTACACAATCATTTAGATTTTCTGGGAAAAAACAGAAATGGGGCTAAGTCTCCTGGTGATAATAGTCCTAACATGCATTAGGCAGTTACACTGCTAACAATCACCTCCTTCCGTTAATGGAATATTTTCAGGTGGCGTTTGTTTTGTGTATGTTGTATATCTCGAAAGTCTGACAGCCAGCTTCTAATGGCAGTAGAAGTAGTTCAAAATGGCAAGAAAAATTACAAAATTTTAAGAAAATAAACACATAAACCTAAGATTTTTTCTCCTTTCATTTCTAAGTTTCTAAACCTTTGACTTACTTGGTTGTAATTTTGTCATTTTCCATCACCAAACAGAGAAAAAAAAGTAAATTAGATCTGCTTGGCTCATGCAAATTCCAGCACTAGATGACCCTGAAGTAGCACTGTGGAGTTTGGAGCTGATAGGTAAATCTGATGCCCATGTGAAGTTAAAGCTGCAGAGGTCGGAAAACATGAACTTCTGTCTTTAAGTGACATCTCTGGTGGAGGAGTGTACTACCAGGGTTCTGCAAAGATGCAGTGATAGGCAGAGAACTTAATGATTTAGTTCCTGAGGCAGAAGTACGGATGTACAGACAAAGTCTGACGTTTCCACAGAATTAGAAAAAAAAAACCCAAACCAAAACGCCCAAATATTTTGTTCTTACTTGTCATTTCTCTCATGACCTATTTTCACTTAAAGCATAATGCTGCATCAGCATTGTACATATTTTTCTTCCTGAAAATGCTTTAAGCAACAGATGGCACTGGAAATGATACCTGATGTTAATTTGGCAGTGGTCTTTAGTATGGAACCCTTGACCTCAGTTTAGAAGCTTGCCAAGCTTTAACCATTTTGGACAGAATTTTTATGCTGGTTGTGTGCCTTTGTTTACAGGTCATAAGAGAACAGCCAGACTCCTTGTGGTTATGCCATTTCAGATGTTCACTGGGGAAATATTAACAGAATTAACCATGTTTCCTTGAGTTACTGAAGCCCAGAAAAATGTGGTACTGAGTCCTTGTCAAAGAGATAGTGAGGTACAACACACAGAAAGAAAATCCTCCTACACATACAGCCAGGAAGGAAAGAAAATAAAAGGGAACAAAAGAGGAAGAAGAGGGAAAGAAAAGGAGGTGAAATTGTGTGTTTATGTGAAATAAGCCAGTAACCTCAAACTTATATTGAGATAGGATAGATGTGTGGAGGAAGAGTAGTAACTTTTTTTGTATCTGTCTTCACTGTGATAATCTCTTTCCTGTGAAAAAAAGGCTCTCAGAAACTGAACTTCTTTGTCCATCTCATACTTTTAAAGTCTGCAACAAAACAAGATACAGCAGAAGGATTGTATACAACTGCATATTGTTAATATTTTCATATGCTTCCTCCCTATGTGTGTATGATTAAAAGTGTATTAAAAACACGGATTTGTGTGTGTGTAAATGTATACAAGCTTTTACTATTACTCCTTGTTGTAAAATCTGAACAAATAATAACTCATTTCCTCTTCCAACATATGACCTTTAAAATCTGATATTTCATCCTAATGTAGGGTTCAAAGATTAAACTGGCTTCAACTGTTTTCTCTTTTTGTTTCACAGCATTCCACTGACAACAAAAGATGAATGGTATTTTAAAAGACAGAAGTGGGTTTGTAATCACAAAATAATATACCTAAAATCTTCATAAAATAGAAGATTCAAAGTGTAGCTATTTTACCAACAAATGCAGTATTCTTTACGTTAGGAACATATTTTTCAGAGTAAAAGATGATAATTTAGGTGATGCGTGTACATAGTGCGTGATAATATGCTCAGAAAAGTCCCCAAAATTTAGAAGGGAAATTTCTCTGGCTCCTTGTTTTACCTGGAAGCAGATGAGTAACTTTTTGTAAACACATGCATGATGTAATAGGAAAAAGAATCAAACATAAAGAGAAACAACCAAGTCTTGTGGTAAGTGGAAGAAAGGCAGATTTTTATTTTGTCTGAACACCAGGTGTTCTCACATCCTGTAGCATCTATGTTTCGTTATCTTGCCTGCATTGCCAATATTATGGTACTAATGTTAGGAAGCATTAGAGGTGGTTTGATTTTCAGTTCCTTGGTTAAAGCATTAGAGTGATTTACTTTTCATATATGAAATTTAACGACTGTTAAATGAGTCCCACCTCTAGAGGCTGAGTGAGCAGAATGTTTACAAGAACTGAAGTCTTCAAGAACCTTAGTTCAGGCTCTTTTGGTATGGGCTGGGCTCGACAAGTCAGATTAGGGAAGAAAATTGTCATAAGTAGAGGTGCTTTATAGAAGTCACAGTCTGCTTGTGCTGATAGGCTGTTGTAGACAGTTTCTGCTCTGAGCTGGTGATGGAGTAGCACAGTTTGAGCTTAAGCATCTTAGTTGTATCTGTGAAACTACTGAGAATGTTTCTTTGTCTTTGTGCTAAATTTTCAGATAACCTTTCCCATGACTGGAGCGAAACATGGGAAACTAGTGAATAGGGCACAACAGAAAAGTGTGACCTTTTTGCTTATCACACACATAGCTGTGTGTTTTACTTTTCAAAAATTAAGATGGAGCTATTTATTTAGGAAATGCAGCCAGGCGAAATGAGATGTTTTTCCGCTTCCACCTTTTACACAATATTCTGCTGCTTATAGACTTCTCGTATGGGATGGGGGACACAGGTGTTCACATCTCCTGTCCATGTACATGGTTTAGAAATTGTAGTTGTCACTTTCAGAAAAAAACATAGTAACTATCTGATTGCAGGTCTCAAAAAGGCAGCAAACGGAGTGAGCAACTGAACAAGAACCTTGACAATCACAGTTGGAATCAGTAATTTAAGTTGCAAAACAATACTTCATTGAATCTGATTCTCCATTAAAACCATTCTATAAAATTTATGTTTTGTACTTGAAGTTAACATATGTTAATTGCTTTGGAGCAGGGACTGTACTTGTTATTTTTGTACATGTTTAGGAACTTATTAAACATTAAATAATGCAGAATGTGATCTCAGAGCACATTAAATATTTGCGTTTATCATTGTAAGAAAATATAGACTTCTCTGAAGCACTGATAACATAAAAAGATTTCAAGGTGAAAAATTTCTTAAAGAGATTTATTTTTAAAAGTAGAAAATCTGTTAGCACTCTGTTATGTGACAGCAAATATTTGGGATGTTTTGGATGGTATATGAAAAAGCACCAGGGTGCTCGTATAAAAAATACTGTAGTAAATTAGACTACAATAAAAATAAGGAACAATTAACAGACTGAATCTCTGTTGAGGTTCACAGCGATGTCTCAACTACAGACCAGTTTATATGTTTGAATCAAAATATTACCGTACACATCTTTTCTCCATCAGAAATCTATAGTTACACGATAACAATAAAATGGAAATTGTGTGTTGCAAATGGAACAAGAAAGACGTCTTGCTGCCACAAGGAAAATACAATCATACCATTCTGTTCTGGAAGGATCTCTCTCTGCGAGGCAGCAAAATTCAGGCAGCCAAATTAAAAGCACAAAAGCAGGAAAGATGATGTTGAGGGGGAAGAATAAAAGGAAACAAGAAAAAAAAGAAAGGAGGAAGGAAGGAAGGAAGGAAGGAAGGAAGGAAGGAAGGAAGGAAGGAAGGAAGGAAGGAAGGAAGGAAGGAAGGAAGGAAGGAAGGAAGGAAGGAAGGAAGGAAACAAGAAAAAAAAGAAAGGAGGAAGGAAGGAAGGAAGGAAGGAAGGAAGGAAGGAAGGAAGGAAGGAAGGAAGGAAGGAAGGAAGGAAGGAGGGAGGGAAGAAGGAAGGAAGGAAGGAAGGAAGGAAGGAAGGAAGGAAGGAAGGAAGGAAGGAAGGAAGGAAGGAAGGAAGGAAGGAAGGAAGGAAGGAGGGAAGGAAGGAAGGAAGGAAGGAAGGAAGGAAGGAAGGAAGGAAGGAAGGAAGGAAGGAAGGAAGGAAGGAAGGAGCGACGGAAGGAGAGAAGGAAGGAAGGAAGGAAGGAAGGAAGGAAGGAAGGAAGGAAGGAAGGAAGGAAGGAAGGAAGGAAGGAAGGAAGGAAGGAAGGAAGGAAGGAAGGAAGGAAGTCATGTGCACTTTGTAGGAAGGTATACTTGTCTTAGTAGTATAACAGCTCTATTTAAAATCTGCCAGGTGTTGATTTTCACCCTTTCCCTGTCTTCTGCAGTGGTCTCGCATAGGTTGCAGAAAAGAGGTAAAAGATTACGGTCTTTTGCCTTAGAAATTCCATTGTGTCAAAAATTAGATTTCATAACCTGCCTTTGTGCCAATTTCCACAGAAAAGTCCACCTTTTCTGTTTATTTACTTATCCATAATTTTTTTTTTTTTATGAGAAGGAGAGAAATTTTTCCAAGAATAACTAATAGGCTGATGACATTGGCTCTTATTTGGGACTCAGAGACTGAATTAGTTCTTGTTCTGGTTGACTGGAAGTAGGAACATGGATTCATGTTACTAATTTCTCCTGTGTATAGATGCTGCCTACAGAAGTCTTGCAGTTTTTGTTTTATTTTGATTTTTTCCTTCTCTGAATTCCCAGGCTTGTCATTGATGTTTTAACAGTAACTGACACATTTCCCAGGATTTCCCTAGTGTAAAGTTACAACAGTTCTCATCCATAACTCTTTTGACCAGCTTTACAACATATACCTTCATTTGTTTATATAATTTTTAAATGGAGTAAAGGAAGTCTGGATTGCTAATTAGTCTATTTTGCACTAAAATCCTTATAATGGGTTGGCATGTAAAGTTTTACTGGTCCATGACTGGAATATTTTAATCACGGAAGCTCAACACTGTGCTTAATCAATCCTGCGACTAACTCCATGGTGAGTGAATAGAGAATACAATATGTGCTGTTCTTATTCTGCATACGTGACTCCTACATTCAAAGAAGTAAAAGACAATTTTTGTAATTTTTGGTTTGAAATACAGACCTCAGTCAGTGGCCATGACTGTACTCACCATGGTAATAGAGGCTTGTATGGTGTTCTGTTTATTGCTAGCATCACACTCTCAGGAGAAAAATTTTATCTTCAAAAAAGATGGAGCATTGGCCAGGAATCTGACATATCTTCCAGCGAGACTTGTGTAATTTGGCTGGTCTGTCTTCTGTTACCACTGCTGTTGACATAGAATGACAGAAAACTTTTTTGCAGACCTTTGTTAACTCACGAATTTTCTTCTGTCTTTCCTCTCTGAAAAAACATGTATGTCTGTGGAAGTGGAAGTGTGTACAGTACATGTTTGTCACCAGCAAATCACTATTGTTCTCCTGGGAAGGCACAGAAGGAAAATGAACTTAGGTCCCTGTTCAAAGAACCATGGTAGTTTCTTACGCTTACAAAGTGGTTTGGCATTATTTAAATTAATGTTAATGATGAAAATCCAAAATCTAGCTGAGGGAAGTTGAGAAGTACCTGAATGTAACCATATTTTGGCAAACTGGTATAAGTGCTAATTATAATGACTTGTGCAGAAGATTTTTCAGGTTCAGTCCCCTGGATTGTATTCTTTTTTTATAAGCAACTGCATCTCTTTCTACATCTTGTCCACAGCTCCTCAAACAAACCTTACCAAACCTGGAGTCAGACCTTCTTGCTAAGAAACAGACTAAATAATAGTTATTGCAATTTAATACGAGTAGAAATTCAAAATGCAATGCTCTTCTTCAAAGATGGAAAGGCAGCAGTGCTACTTTGCAGCCACTAGAGCTTCCTTCAGGGCATGTGCGCTATTTCCTTGGGTTGTTGTCACCCCTCAGTGCAAGCACAGAACACTCGGTATTTCTTTTAGCTTCCCCCTGTTTCAAACCTGTTCTTTTTCATAAATAAAGCGCATCTACTGAGGTGTGTATTGACAGGGTCTTTGTGAACAGGCTGACTGTTCCATGTTATGAGTATTTCTCTCTGGAGCTGTATTACTTTCATTCAGGTGCCCGTTAATCTGCATTACTTTGTATTTCGGAGTTTGACAAAACCTCCACGGTTCAAATGTCTTCATTGTATTTTCTGTTTTACACCAAGGAAGTGCTTTTGTTCATAAAATATGAAAGTATGGTTCAGATTATGGTGTTAAAATGCTGCTTAAAACTGTTTTGTTTTCTTGTTAAAATGTTTTCCCCATCGTATTGGCCTCAGGAGGTACAACGTGTTTTCTGCTTGCAGGTCCTAGGGGACAATAAGCAATGTGCTACATGTCAGTTACATCATATTTGTTTAATAACACCTGGACTAACTTAACTGCAAATGCTCAAATTATATTCTGCTTACCCACAGTTCTCTAATAATGAATAGAAAGCTAAGGATTTAATGAAGAATAGTATAATTCCTTAACAGTAATTTTACAACGATTTAGTTGGCCAGGTTCTGACTTTCATTTGATCCATTTGCACAGCTGGGGGTAGCTGAGAAATCCTCCAGGCACACTGCAGTTCCTGGCTGGCACAAATGCAGTATGGACTTGTACTTCAGCTGTCTGAAGCAGGCGTCTGCACTGTGGGGTTCTGGAAACTCAGCAAAGCCACAGAAAATGCTTTATCTCTATGTGCAATACTGGGTGGCCAGACCTGAAGATCAGAGCTAGTCATTCCTGACTTCTTTGTTATGCAGAGCTGACTAAGCTACCTTTAAATGACCTGGTTTATGAACCAGAGATGGCCCAGCCACATCAGCTAAACCTCTGGTTTTGCTCTTCTGAAATTCAGGTCTGACTTTCGGTCCAACTTTCAGATTTGGCCATGGTGGAGAAAAAAATACAAGAAGAAGTGCTTTTTATCACCTTTGCTATTCATGTTTGAAACTGAATAATAGCTACCTCAGCTTTAGATAATGGAATGTGATGAAGAATCTGAAAAATACTTAAGATAAAGTTTGCACTGATCTGAAAAAAGCTTAAAACTCATTCACTTCAACACGCACTGAAAACTTACTATGTAGTCTATCACCCGTTGCTGAAATCAGTGAATCAGAGTCTTGCAATGTGCATCAAATAGACTACTAAAGGTACTCTGCTTTCTGAGAAAAATAATGATTAAAATATAGAGACTGCCTCCACTTTTTTGTTTTTGTTTTTTCAGTTCTGTGCAGAAGGTGAAGTTGAACAATAATGTTATTGTTTTTATAATTCTGTGATTTGGATTCATTCTCATCTCTGAATACTTGCTTCTGTAAAGAGAGATTCCAGCACCCTTATCATGCTGGGCTTTACAAGGCACATAAACCATGCAAGCCTGAAGCAGGGATCCTCACGCCAGTGTTTCCTCTTGTTTGGTGTCCTGGGAAGAATTTTGCACTGAAAAACAAATGTTTTCAGTGTTGAAAGGCAATAACAGACCTGCAGTAGAAAATGGTGCTCAATCCACCCCACCTGTGGGTAAACACAGTGTTAGATTTCTTTTTGAAAGTAAACAATGGAAGCTTTCCAGACATTTTTCCTTCAGAGTCAATATAAATGTGAGAATTCCTAGAGCATACAAGTGTCTTGCAGTTCAAAGTATAAAATGTTTCAGTCTTGAGTAATGCTTTTGCAATTCAGAAGGTGATTAAAACAACAGGTTGACTCTTTAACGAGTGTGATGATATCCTAGGGGTTGACTCTCCTGTGGGATTCCCAACCCGCCTTTGACTCATCATCTTTCTAGAAAATGCCATAAATTAAGTAAGTAAAAGTAGAATTATATGCAGTTGTTGAGTGATCCTTTAACCCAGCATAACTATATAAAGCGTATAAGGAGTTTTGTATGCAGACTCAAGTTTAATATAAATTCTAGGTGACTTCTGGGAAAGAATTAAGAAGTAGCAATCATCATAATGAAAAACTCTCAGACATTATTGTTAGTTTTGCATCATCAATATCTAATCAGGGATAACTTTTCCCTTTGTAATGGAACAAGTGCACACAGTGCAAGCATAGCTGATTCATCAAGGTGTGATCTGTACCTAAACACTGCATCTGAACTGTGATGATTCCAGGTAACTAACATCCAAGGAAATCATGGTCTGGGAACTTGACAATTGAAAACTTAGTTAGCTAAGTAAATTTCATTTTTTTTTTTTTCCCAGGACTTTTGGAGGTGGTGTAGGTCATAGTCATCATTTTTGCAAACTCACGCAGTGTTGTGAACTGCCACTAAAAGAAGCCAATCTGCTGTAACTATTGTAGATGACAAAATCACAAATGAAAGCAAACCCATTGTGGGTTCCTTGGCAAGTAAACTAATTTAAGTTTACAAACCCAGTATCTTCTCATGCTTAAAAGCATTTCTTCTGTCTAATTCAAGCAGAACTTCAAGTATGTAGATCTGTAGTCACTACTTTTGCAGTCACTATCAGAAAAATAAATGAATCTAAAAGAAACTGTATTCATTGAAGGTGATAATTTAGTAGTCTAATGCTGTGTGAACATTTCTTCTAACAAATATAAAGCAAAAGAGCATTCACCCTCTGGATTTTTGTCTCCTTTGATTTCACATCTTAATTTTGTCAGTGTTTCCCAAATACGATAATCCTTTCTTTACCTCTAAAGCATAACTCTTATTTTATTTTAATCCTTAGTCAATCAGATAATTAAAAACAGTTCCAAAGAAGAAAACTTTCAGCTGTCTTGAATTAATGTAGCATAATCAACATTAAGAATGGACTCTTCAGGATTACTTTTGAGATCTGGAAATCCTCCTACCCATATCTGGTTCAGCAGTAGTAAAAGTGAAAAGAGATTAGTCCGTATTGAACATAATTCACAATAGCTACAGCTGAGAAGAGTAGTATAAAATCAGGATGGATGTAGCCCTTGTCTGACTAGTGCGAGAAGGAAGAAAGCGAAGGAATAAGAGAGAGCTGTAGAGCCAAATGTTACTTACTTACTAAACTGCTACAGTCGATACACTTAAATATTACAGTTTGCACGTTGCATAAATGTGTATCACTGAAATAGAACAGGACATGTGTCTTAGGCTGTGAAGATTTCATCTTGGTTTGATTCAACTGAAAGTTAATCTAGGAAGTTCAAAAAGGCACAATCAAGCCTCTTTAGTTAAGAGTGAAAACAATAAAATTAAGAAATAAAGAGAAGCATCTTGGACTGGATAGCACAAGCTACAGTCTTCTGCTTTCTCACAATGAAACCCAGAATGTGTTTTGCGTGGTTGAGTACTCTATCCTTAATTAGATTTTTGATTTCGCACAGAATGTTGACAGAACTATTCAAATGAACATTGCAAGAAATACAAGTTTTATTTCTTGCCCACAGGAAACACAGCTATATAAACCAAGTCTTGGCTTAGCTCAGAACTAGAAATGACTGCTTCAGCAACTACTAAATACAGTTCAAGTAAGAAAACAACTTTGCAATTTAAATTCCATTGAACTTTGATTAAAATTTAACTTTGATTACAAAACGAGATCAGTAGTTTAAATAATAATATAAAGTTTAATTGCAAATGTTTGCAAGTGAAATATTTTAATTTTTTCAAAACAACCTTTTGATTGACATAAATAATTTTTTACATCTCACTAAAAGATAAAATTTTATTTTATTGGAGTTCAATAGAGTTAATTTTAAAATCAGTTTCAGATATTGTTGCCACTCGAAGTTTAAAAGCGGAATTCTGTCTATTTGAAGATAGTGCACAAAGTATCTGGAGTTAGTAGAAAATAAAGGTCATAGTTAAGTTTTATATCACACTTCTGAAACAAACATAACATCAATTTGTTGGGCTCTTAGAAGAACTCAGTTTAAAGGAGTTCAAGTTACATCTTGTTTTCATTTAGACAAAACAAATGCACAGTTTTCTTCTAAAGTAAATTTTATCAGTCTTTTTATTTTCTACTATCCCCACAATGTAAAGAAACAAAAAATCAAACAATCAAACAAGACTATTCTACTAATTATTGAAATCAAGCCTATATTTATAGACAAATTTTGATACAATGAGAGTTCAATGAACACAAATCATTAAACGTGGTGATCTAAAATTCTGATTTTTACATTCTAGCCTTGCAAAAAAGCCGTGCCTTAGAAGCATGCCCCTAAGGAGGCATGCGCTTGAGAGAACAGTAAGGAAGTCTGCAGGCTGGTTCTGTAGCCCACGTAGATGGTTTGTTATTTATGTAATGAAGAATTAGTGGATGTGCCAACGCATGTAAGAGCAGGGAATGGAGACAGCAGCATCTGTACTTTTCTTTGTTGTTTTAGGATAAAGGGCTATGTGTAAACCAACAAAAGGAAAACAAATAAAAATTCTGCAGAAGGATGGGGCAGTATTACTGGAGCAAGAATAAAGTAGGAAATAGAGTTCCTTAAAAAAAAACATAGATTAAATATTGAATTTTAAATGCTGGGATTTTCTTGCTTTTGGAAACCAAGCTTTTTACCAAATGTGTCTGATTGATATAAAAACTGAAGTCTACAGTATATTACTGAAAATAGTTCACATAATGTGTGTAAAAAGAGCTGGTTTTCAAAGATGAAGTGAGTTTTCCATCACTTGTTTTTTAAAAATGATCTTACAAGCTGTATTTTGTAGGTCTTTGAGAAAATGGGGTTTGGTAGATCATTGTATGATTTTGCTGGCAGCAGAAGGGAGCAGGTTTGCTATTGGCCATTAACAGTTATTACATGACTGTTAGCAAATGTTACTGTACATTGCGTACCACATTTACATTTCAGATCAAGTTCTGTTCTACTGAAACTTCACATATTTATAAACCTCTTAGCTCCATAAAGACTACTTTACTTCCCCACTGCCTTTTCCTCATTTCCACCCCCCCACCCCCAATCACTGGAAAGGTAACCTCAGATTAATATGGACAGTCTCTGCTATCTCCTCAACACAAGGACTGATTTCTGATTGTGACATTTGCTGATTACCCAGCAGGCAAAGGAGTTTTGCTGCTTTGCAACTCTGCTTGTCTGTTAAGGTTACTCCGCAAAGGACAATGTGTTGAGGGTGTTCTGCCAGCCTGAAAAACACAAACACATCTCAGAAGGAAACCAGAGATCCAGCTGGAGCAGAGTAACCTCCTAGAACTTGGTTAAAAGTTCATCTAATAAGCTACCCAAAGATGTGATATTAGGTTGTCATAGATACTATATTGTACAATATGCTTTAGTGTACATTGAGACTCATGAAACTACTTCATGTATATGAAGTACTCTCACCAGCTACTTGCTTTTACAAGTGTTACTGGAGTCAAAGTTGACGTACACAGGGAATTCTCTAAAAATGTTATAGTCCAAAATGATGAGGACTAGCATTTACAGATGCCAGTGTTTCAATTTGTAATCTAAATAAATGATATGCGTGTGCATTGCCCACATGTGCTGCAGGCACAGCCTTCAGGCTCCATGAAGGTATCCTATAGGTGTTACGATATTTAAGCAACAGCTTTTTCAGGCAGGCAGGAACAAGCATGTGGGAGAAAAATCACAGAAGTTGTGAGAGATTTGGAAGCAAGTGAGATAAATCACATCAGATTTGTGCTTTTTCCCAAAAGATATATTTCAGTGATTTCAAAGCTAGCAATATCTGGGGAGTAATTTTTCTTTTCCAGGCAGGATTTTATATAGTTTCATTATGAAGTTTTTTATCTATTTTTGGTTAAGAAGTGACCCAGAGAATTGCATAATGTCAAGGGCAAGAAATATTAGTGGCTTAAAATGATCACTAATAGAAGAAATCTGGTATGTTTCTAAATTAAAGGTGAAGACAATATGTTATTTCATCTGGAAATGCACACTTCTCTAAATTCAAAGTTCTAGAAAAAAGAATGTGAGAAGCTTACTTTTCCTACAACAACATGTCTAAAACACTTAGTGTCCTAACTGCAGGCATTGCACTCTTTTCAAGAAGTGACAAGCAAGCACATTGTACTCCCGGTAATAATAACAACATTAATTGAATCAGGTCACATTCAAGACTTTGACAAACTGAAATGAATTTGAACCGTAGTTCATTATACTTATAGTGGGTGCTTTTCTTCAGGACCATTTTAGTTCATCAGCTTGTCGCAAAGTAAGTAAAAAGTATGTATTCCAAAACAGTCCCGCCTGAATGAAGGACACACTACTCTCATATTAAACCTGCTCATTGGACAAATAGCGAGATAATTGTTATGTAATTTCTCTAATTGCCTGACTCATTCCTTTTGTGAAAAGCTTCCTAGATTTCTAAGTCAGAAGGAACAGTTATAATAAGCTAGATATACAGCTGAATACAAGGACCCTCAGTAAATTATTTCTGAAACAGATCTCAAACATATGACTGAAATGAAATGTATTCTTTAGAAAAGTGTTCCAGACTTGAAGAAATCAACAAGCTGAAAATACATTTAAAACATACTGCTTCAAGTCCATGAGATCTTGCAGTTATTAAGAATTTGATTAGATGCAAAATGAGACAAAATCAATGTTCTTTATCTTTTTTCCTTCAGAAACAGGAAGTATCTTTATCTTTTTTTCCTTCAGAAACAGGAAGTATTTTTTATCAGTATTTGCACATAGCTATCAGTCCAAAGATTCTGAGTATCTGTCAGGTTTCAGTGCTTTTATTACGGACGGGTGAAATATATCAATTACAGTTAGTCACTGCTGCTGTTTTCGGTATGGGTCTGACTGTGTAGCAACCTGGAGGAGAACACCAGCGCTGCAACTTGGAGCTTCCAGCAAAGCTGGACTCCTCTATCTGCCTGATCAAGAACTGTACACAGATCTAGAGAGACTTGAAGCCTTGACTACAGATTTGAGTGAAGGGTTGCCTCAGGTAGTTGATCTGTCTTTCACCAACTGTAAGCACAATGAGGTTCATCTCTTTTCCCTGTTGATGACCTAAGATTGTGGAAGCCCTGATGGCTTAGCTGAGGTATATGAGATAATGCTCTAAGGACTTCTGTGATGCAGTAAGGTGGGGCAGGCACTTTAGTACAGCTGGCTGTCACAGAATAAAGCATCTTCCAAGAGAGTAAATGAAGGCAAATTTCAATCTGTATTACATAATATATGAACGAACTAATCAGTTCTTTCAAGTTTCATTATTAACTAACTTGGGGTATTTGACTCTTGAAGTACGTATTAGTTTGAATAAAGATTATGTAGGAATATATACATTCAGCAGTTGGTAATGATACAAGAGACAGAGGAGAACTTGGTCTTTTATTCTGTATCTTCAATGTCCTGTCATGCAGCATAAGAAGTGAAGATGACCAGATGAGACTGCATGTATTAATTTAATGATTGTTCCCTCAAAATGTAGTTTTTCATCAGACTTCAAATTCCGTGAATATAAAGAAGGATTAAATAAGAATTAAACTAACAGTATGATTTTTTAAGATGTGCTGACTTAAAGTCCTCTAAGTTCTCCGAAAGTTCTGTGGAATACGGATAGTCTTCCACTAAGAATAGTATATTTTGAATCAAGCTGAAACTAAAGGACTGAAGTTTTTCAAAAGTTCACAGTTAAATGAAATTGAAGGCTTAAATTTAAACCAGCATGTAGCCTTCATGCCATAGTCACTGCTACAACTATTATATACATTTTAACATAACAGTAGATAAAATAACAATAGATATGTGTATATTTGAATAAGAAGTTGCACTTTTCTTTCATTTGAATGAAGCACAGTACTACACTCATTTCAGTAAAAGTAGTCTATGACTTCACATTAGTTTACCTAGAAACATTAATCTGAAGATTGCTATAATATGCCAATCAAAAAGTATGTCTTTTGCAAAATACTTTTACCAAGCCAATTTTCCTCTTGAGAAGTTACCCAACAGTTGTGTATTTTAAAATAAAGTCATCTGTGTACTCAAAACTATTTTGTCTTCCTCTGTTCACGTGTGTGCCACCCTCAACTTGAAGAAACTTCAAATAATCTGTTTTGAATACACTGGATTACTTGCGACAAAAGTCTCTGGTTGTGGAAAAAGAATGTCTGAACTTAATTATACTTGACATTTCTGCTGTCAATTTAAAGCTATATATACAGATTGCATAATGGATTTACGTAAAGATTTTAACACATAATAGACATTCAAATTGTCTAGTATGACTTGTGACAGCATGCCTGGGTTTCAGGTGGAGGATTTCAGCAGGAGAGAGGGCAAAGAAGAGTCAACAATTCAGTGTGATTGTAGTCCACTCAGACTGAGTCTTAGCACATTTCTGAACTGCTGCAGAAGAAAATAAAGGGCTAGAGAGATGTACCATTTTCCATACAATATTATTCTTGGATGATGTGTAGATGCTATGTGTGTTTGAAGTGACTTTCGGTTGCCAAGACAAATAGATCTCTCTTCTACATTGCCCTATTTCATTACATCCTCATGTCAGACTACAAAATGACATGTCAAGCACTCTGGTGATTTGACATAAATAATGTCAAGTGACACAGAACTGTAGAAGACCAATAGCTATAAATCATAGTTAATCAATTCCATAAAATTAACAAAACCTATCCCTGAAGTTATTCCATTTCTTACATATGGGCTCAGCACTTAAGCACAAGCACAATCTGTGGTAGTTCCCTTGCATTCTTGTTCTGTTGTGTTGTATTACTTCATATACAACATAGTAAGTTGCCTAATTAAATTGATCACACATGCTTTAAAATCTGGGTTATAATCTAGTTTGCCATGATATTTAGTATATAGGAAACCAGAAGTAACATAGACTTTGGAAGGAACTAACTTGGAGGTTATCTGACTCCTTTAAATGAAAAATGAATTAGAAAATATAGAAATGCCTATTGTTTGTTTGTACACAGTGTAATGTTTCCTGATTTCCAAAAAAGGAGTTGCAGAGCAATTTGATTTGAATTCAGACGAAGGTGTTCTCATAAGGCAAACATTCCTGCAACACAGGGCTAGTATCAGCTCTGCAATATAGCCCCAAAGTCTACAGTCTGTTCTGATAATCCAAGTAACTATATGCTGGTGCCTGATTTTCTGTTTCGATCAAATCTATTTAACATGATGTTTGTAGAAGTGTCTGTACAGTCTGATCCCTCAGAATTTAGAAACCAGTATTTGAATATATTCATATGACCCAAAGACAGTTCTTGTCAGAGTAAGCAATGATCCCCTCACTTCTGGTGTGTATCACCAGCTAGGTGAAGGTAGTTTTGAGGACTGACCATTTCCACTGGACTAGTAAATTCACAAAAATCTTGAAGGTGAGCCGGTTTTGGTTAAATTCACACAATACCTCACTCCAACAACTAAACCTTAAACTTAATTTGAAAATGATTTCAATAGTTTCAGTCAGGCCAAAATAATTCCTTTACTGAGTTCAAAAAAGTACTGTTTTTTTTTTTCATTATAACCTTAAGATCTCTAAGGAAACAGAAGTCCTGAGTCCCGTGAGGAGGGTTGGTTTGTTGAAATTTTCAGCCAGTTCAGCTGGTTCAGCTGTTGGATCAGCACTTAATTTTCTAGGTCCTGTTCTGAACTGTATTTCTTAAGAGATTGAAATTACCCACCATGCATACAAAGGAACACGAATACTTTTTCTAGGTATTTAACTTTCTTGAAACAATATTCTTTTTGTTGTTGTTATTTGGTTTGTTTCGAATAAAGAGAGGTGCTTCAATATTTTAGTGACAGAAAGTGAAGGATTTTGTTTTATGAGTCCTGGAGAAGTGGGTAGCTAACAGGAAATATATTTAACAAAGAATTCTCGTACTTGGAAATTATTTTAACTTTATCTCTGAACAAAACTCAATCTCTGAACATCAGAATGATTTGATTTTTTTTATCTAACAAGGAACTGAAACATTATAGAAAGTAAATTTTTTTCCTGAAAAAGTACTGATGATAGAAGGAAATGAGTTTTGTGTGATGTATCAAGAACAGATACATGTGTTGTGAAATTTAGAAAGAGGAGACTATGTCACGGTACAAGGTTCTAAAGAAATAGCTAATGGAGGATGTTCCTAATAAATTATCAGACTCATCAAAAGGGTGAGACATCCCAGCAATGAGAAGGTTCGACTAACTTGTGTATGTTGGAAAAGCAATCATCATAAGCGTCCTCAGGCTAAAACCTAGAAGTCTGTTGTTTTGCTTTTATATTTCTTAGCCTAAAGCTAAGATATATCCAAGCTGAGTTGTGAAACCTATTACGTTGTGTTACAGTATAGTTTCAGCTGCAATTCTGCGTTCATGCTTCCCTTTTATAGGATCCATGCTTACTGTGCCACCGTAGAGCAGAAGACTACGAAAATAAGAAATTAATTTATGCTTACTTACATTGTAAAACAGATTTTAAATGGTGCCTAATTGTCAGAGTGGGAACTTGGAACTGATAGAAACGATACAATCCCAATGTGAGTAAGATCGTTCTCTTTTATTAGTCATCAAAACAGGATATATATAGCAAAGCAACTACGGCTTCTAATTGGTTAGTTACTCTTAACCATATATAATCAAAACTGCTGCAATTGGTGCAAAGCTTCATTTCTCGATGCGAAAGCAGCACTGTGGCAGGAAACGTCACTGTGGCAGGAAGCGGCGACGTGGCCGGATGCAGCGCTGTGGCAGGAAGCAGTGACACGGCAGGAAACGGTGGTGCGGCAGCCCTGCGGCACCAGTGTTCCGTGTTTGCCACTTTACTCTCTCAGCAGGGTTCCTCGTTTGCTGCTTTCCAGGTCTATCTCTGGAACAAAGCCTGGGTTGCTCAATACACCAGACTATGTCCTCTCTCATCCAACGAGGACTCCACAATTCCTCCTTCTTGTTTTTGAGCGAGCCAGGCATAGTCGATCATCCTGGAAAGAGTCTTTTTAAGACAGTTAAAGAAAATACATATTATAACTCCAACTACAATCAGCATGATACATATATGCAAACCTTCTACAGTTAATACTTTAAGCCAAGCGGGCAAATTACCAAAGAGCGAGGTGAGCAATTCGTCAAAGTACCTTTCATTTTGTTGTATTTGGTTGGTGTGCTGTTTAAGCCACTGTAACTGCTTGTGGATGGACTCGCTGTGATCAGACAAATTCATACAGCACATACGTTCGAAATCCTCACAACCATGTCCCTGGTCCAATAGTAGGAAATCAATTGCTGCCCTATTTTGTAACACTGCATGTTGTAGACTGTCTTGATCTTATAACAGAGATGACAAGACTTCTGCGGTAACATTGGCTTGCTTTGCTGCCCAACATGCCAATTTCCCTGGTTGGTTTAATGCCGAGCCGGCGGCGCCACCAGGCACGAACAGCCCCATGAATACGCGCTCTGTGGCACTTGAAAGGGTAACTCGATCATCGCAGTTAGGAGAAAGACCTGTAATGCTTCGCTTAGGGCGCGTGGTTACACTTTTCCACAACTGTTGGTCTGGAGCTAGTAATGTCAACTGACCTAAGTAACATGGGCCGCCATAGACTTTATGAGGAATTGCTTGCCAGGCCCTGTCGCAGGGCCTTGGGCGTATGTATCATTATTCCACAAGGGAAAACCACCTCTCATTTTCATTCCATAGGTGCCTAAGTTTGGGGGCTCTTTTTGTTTGTGTTATTGGTACCACAAAAGGTGACAGTTCTGGAACGGCCTTGATAGTCATAATAAGAACCAGTCAGAGTAACATTAGTCCACCCTGACCAGCTGAAGGAACGGAAATGATTGGTTCAAGTAAAGGCGGGCCCTGTGAACACAAAACACGTTTGAGTCCAGCTGTTAGTCGTGTTACCAGTTCTCATTGACTGTAGCACGTTCAACTCTTGAGGATCCCAGGGTAATGTACAGTTTAGACCTCGTATGAGTTTTGCACTACAGTTACTGACCTGAATTTCCTTCGCACATCTGCCTGTACTGTAGTTAGCAAAATGACTAACATCATAACTAGGTACACCTATTAAAGAAGTGCAAAAAGGTTCTGTTGCAGAAGCAAGAGATAAGCAAAATGCTGATTGGCCCGTTCTGTTCACCCAAGTAACCCATAGGTTCTGTGTGGGCTCAATGCGGTGAAGGACTCCTCCTCCTCCAGCTATTTGGCAAAGAGCAAAAGGCACGACTAACAGGATAACCGCTTGTTCTTTTGTCGTTTCCATCCAAACCGACGTAAACATTGTATCTTCGTTTTTTCCCATTCTGCTTTAGGGACGGTCCAAATAGCAGGTACTAGATTACTTCGGCTACATTCAAGACCGTTTACCAATACAGTTCTAGCTCTTTGGTTTGTTAATCTTTCCCAGTCTGTGCAGTTATTAAAGTAACTATCACTCCCTTCCACCTCGTGCCCTGTAACAACTAAAATACGAGCTACGATGCATTCTTCTACAAAGCAATGATCACACCAGCACCTTGCAAGTGATGTTCGACACCACCACTGTCCTTGGCAAGTGTAGCAAACACACAAAATCCAAGGTTTACAGGTCTTACAAACATCACAATTGATATTGGCGACAAATATCTCCTTGTGACCGTTCATATATCTCTTCCTTGATTCAGGTTATTTCTACTTGATTGTTCTGTTCGTGAGAGTCTGCTTGCTGCTCCTCGGCTAACTGTCCTTGTTGACTCAAAGCAGGCTTCACGGCTCGGCTAAGCACCCAGACTGGACCGCGATCTGTGGAAACACACATATATCCTAGACCATTAAAGATTACTGGTACTGGGCCAGCCCATTCTCCAGTAGTTGGGTCCCTATAGATTACTTTAAACCGCGGCACAGTCGTGGTGCTATTGAACCTTAGGTTCTGGAGGTGTATAACCATCGGCAGTGCTTCCCGGTCACCCATAAGGCACAAATAATTCAATGTAAAAAGGACTCGATGCAATCTTGGTTGCGCTTCTGTTTCAACCGCTCGCTGCTTGTCTAAATAGTCCTTCAGAACACGATGAGTACGCTCTATGAGCCCTTGCCCTGTTGGAGAATGTGCGATCCCTGTGGAGTGCTTAACTCCCCACATCAATAAAAACGATCTTAGCTTTTGACTGACATATGCAGGTCCATTATCCGTCTTAATTTCTTCAGGCACTCCCAGTACCGCAAAACACGCAAGCAGGTGCTTACAAACCTGTTGTGCTTTCTCCCCAGGTAAAGCAGTAGCCCATATCATTTTTGAAAAGGTGTCTACTGTGACATGTACGTACTTCAGCCGCCCAAATTCTGGAACATGTGTAACATCCATCTGCCATAACGCAAGTGCCTGCAGACCTTTTGGATTGACCCCTTGGCCTATCCCTGGACCCTGATTTCCGCACTTGGGACAGGTCTGTACAATATAATGAGCCTCATTCTCTGTCAGCCCAAATTGCCTTCGCAGAACTTTTGCATTTTGGTGGAAACTCTCATGACTCTGTCTGGCTTGCTGAAACTTGTCTACTGGAGGCATAGGGCATGTGGGACTAACTAAATTGTCAGCAATCTGATTACCATGCCCTAGTCCCAAATCCCATTGATGACTAGGCATGTGAATGACACAACAAGGTGCGGCTCGTTGAGACAGTACGGTCCGCAACTGGATAAAAAGCTTACCTAATACAGGGTTAACCGTTTCCCTAAGCAGGGCATCTGTTACCCGTGGCACCACTCCGGCCACATAAAAGGAGTCGGTTACTACATTCAAAGGCTCGTCTAGCCAATTAGTTAAGGCCCAGACTATGGCGGTCAGCTCCAAGGTTTGTAGCGAATCCCCATTCTGTCCTTGTATCATGTGATGACACCACTGGCCCCCCTCCTGCCAGGCACAGACTGCCTTACGCAGCCTCTTGCCTGCATCTGTATATACTGTAACCCCTTCGGCCAGCGGTTTCTCCTGAACTCTGGGCTTCTCAAGCCATTGATTATGCTTCAAGACTTGCCACAATTTCCCCTTTGGTTGCTGAGAATGTATCCTCCCACCATAGCCTAATAAGGCTTCCTGTATAGGTAGGGCATGCCTCAACCACCATTCTAAGTCTGCTGTCTTGACAGGTATGCTAATATCATTTGGCTCCTGTCCTGTCATTTCCACTACCCGCGTCCTACCATTTCTAATTAGCTCTCCTATGGCCTCTGACCATGTCTGTATCCTAGTTTTCGGCTGCACGCTTAAAAATACCCATTCTAGTATGTAAAATGGATCATCACCCTTTCCAGGCTTGTCAGTGGCAAAGTCAGGGCTATTCGATGACACTGCACAGTCCTGTGTCTCCCCCTTCTTGTTTTGCCACTGACAAACAAGGGCACAGGGTGACCCTTCTTGGTTGCGAATAAGCAAGGAGACAGGTAGGGTTAGAAGTCATCTAGCAGTCCAGGCTCTCTGAAGTTGCTGTACGATGTGTTGCAAAGCCGTCTGTCGTGTCTCTGATAGTGTGACTTTAGTGCTGGGGTGTGAGCCGCGTAGTAGCGACGCCGGCGGTGCAATCTCAGCATTGGAAATAGCAGCACAGTTGTGCACCCACTGGATATCTCCGAGTAGAATCTGTACATTAGTTAGTGTGCGCAAGTTCGTTGCCAGCTCCACCTTTTGTGTTTGGATCTCGGCGTCAGAAATACGCCATCCAAGGTACTTCCACGGTGTGGATCGCTGAATTTTTTCTGGAGCGACAACAAGGCCTTTGCTGGCTAAAACAGTAGTCAGCTGCATCAAGGAATCATCACAGAACGCTTCCTGTTGACAGCAAAAGGATGTCGTCCATATAATGATGAATGATCATGTTCGGCCACTGTTTTCTGAGTGAGGCCAAGGCCCAAGCCACATAAAGTTGACACAGCGTGGGTGAGTTTCTCATGCCTTGTGTCAGGACAACCCACTCATATCGTTCTGAAGGCTCTGCTTTGTTGGTAACCGGTACTGAAAAGGCAAATCGCTGAGTGTCTTGCGGATGCAAAGAAATAGTGAAAAAACAGTCTTTTAAGTCAACAATGATTATGTGCCAACCCGATGGTAGCATAGCAGGTGATGGCATTCCAGGCTGTATGGCTCCCATGGGTTGCATTTGTTTGTTGATTTTACACAGGTCGTGTAAAAGACGCCATTTACCACTCTTTTTTGGAATGATGAATATGGAGGTGTTCCACGGACTAACTGAAGGTTTGACGTGCCCTGCATCGAATTGCTCTGCTACTAATTGTCCTGTTATTTGCAGTCGCTCTTCTGTCATGGGCCACTGGTCAACCCACATGGGTTCATTGGAAAGCCAGGTTAATGGTGGGTTGGGCGACTGCTCGCCAGTGCCCATGACTAAAAAGGAGTAGCAGTTAGCACAGCTCCAATTTGACTTAAAACATCGTGCCCAATCAGGGCTATAAGGGTTCCAGGTAGTTGCATAATATAGACCCTCAAATTAACTTCTTGCCCTTCGGGAAAAGTCATTCACACAGGGTGTTTGCTCATCATGGTGGTAGAGTGTCCCCCTACACCTGTGATAGCTGTTGCGGGAGCACTTACTGGCCACTCTTCCGGCCAGACAATAGTACTTACAATCGAGACATCAGCTCCAGTGTCTAGCATTGCGTAGATTTGTACTGACTCGTTTCTCTGACTCATTATGACGTGCATGGTGGGCCGGTGGTCCATCTTTGTAGTGAAACATACAGCAGGACCAGTGGAATCGAGGCTCTGATCCCCACGGAGAGTTTTCGCTGAAGAATGATTGAGTGAATTACTTGTCCCTACAATTTGTGCTATGCGGCTGCCTTTTGGGACAAACAAAGAAGGACAAAGGGTATGGGCCATGACATGAATTTGCCCCGCATAGTCGGTGTTGATGACTCTAGGAATGACAAGTAGTCCTTTGACGCCTGCTGATGAACATCCCACTAAAAGTCCTTCTATTTTGCTGTTTTGATTAATCAATGGCCTAGCCGCGCTGCTAGGAATCTCATGCACGGTGGTGTCGTTAAGAATGACGTCTATTGTGGTTTCCAAGTCGATTCCCTATCTGCCTCTGGTTGCGGCGTGAGGCTGTTGGAAAAAACTCTTGTTCTGTCTGAAGGATTCACTTCTTTCTGCACGCGGCCTCTCTCCGCGCTCCTCCTCCCGTTTCCCGAGCATGCTTTTGTGGCGTGGGTAGTGTTTTGGGATTTTTCACACCAGACGGTGCTACGGCAGTTACGCTGGGTGTGCCCAACCTCTCCACATCGATAGCAGCTACCGTGGTATGGCCATCTCATCTGCGGAGCGCTGGGTCGTTGCTGGACAACTTCTCTAACTGCACCTCGCACGGCAGCAGCAACTGTCGCCTGTTGCTTCTCTGGATAGCATCTCTTCAACTCCTGCTCCTTTTGGCAGACTGGCAAGTAATTGCTTTGTAGTTTTGTTGGCATTATCAAAAGCCAGTACCTGAAACATTTGCTGCTTGCTCTCATTGTTTAAATCTGGATGATTCATTACTGCGTCCCACAGCCGGTCGATGAAATTACTGTAGCTTTCGGTGGCTCCTTGCACTATGGTTCCAAAGGGTGGAGCAGACGAACCAGGCAGCACCAGGAAAGCTTCCAGAGCAAGACGTGCCGACAACTGAAGCACATGGGAGGGGTAGGTTAACTGCCTTTTCAAGCTAGTGTAGGCGCCATGTACGATGAGTATATCTGGTGTTACTCCATGATAAGGATCCTGCTGGTTCTGAGGTTGCATTGCTTCATCTATTGCCCGTTGCTGCCACCCCGACCCCCACAATAAGAACTGAGTAGGGGTTAGCAACAATAGCATTAAATTCTGACAGTCATACGGGCACATCAAGTCAGCAGAAAAAATCCAAGTAACAATCTGTCAAGAGGCCTCAGATTTCACCCCATATTGCGTTATGGTGCTATGGGCCTGTTGCAAAATCTTGCAGTCATGTGGTTCCCATTTGCCATGCCCATTAACCTGTACACAGGACAGGCTAACTCCTGAATATCCCCAATACAGGAAACAACGTTCCACTGTCCATCTAGGATAGCATCCCTTATGACACTGCTCCAGCGGCCAGGTCTGACCGAAGCTGGAGGCCGGATTAAACATTTGGGAAAAGGAGTCTCATCTGTTTGCTGAGAGGAGCTGGCGGTGGGTGACGTATGTTGCAATTGTAAGCTCACTTCCTGGAGACGCTGCAAAACCGCTTGTAAAAGATCACATGCTTTCTTTTCCTGCAATTCGTTTTGTTCGCTACCAGATGGGGTAGAGGGCGAAGAGGCCTCGCTGGAGGGTGGCAACGGAGGATAGAGAGGGGGGGCCGACTGGTCAGGCTACGCCTCCTCCCCGGCCCCCTCTGTGGGTGGTACTAGCCACTCCTCCCCTCTCCCTGGTGGTTGCGGCATTTCCGGATGCAGGTCAGTCCTCTGCCTGGTTTCTCTAACAATAACTTCCGGCAAGACGTCCACCGCTTTCACAGCGTCTGAATTACCCTCTGCACTAGCCCGAATCTCGGCAATCGATTTACAGGTAGTTCCAGTCATCCCTTTTACCACGGTTAAGCCAAAAACCCGTGCTAATTTCCCAGGCTTAGACGCTTTCCCCTTTCCGAATTCAGGAGCCAGCATCTGTGCCGCTGCGTAAGCTACTTCCCGTTCCGCTTTCATAGCTTTTAAGGTCCCTAATACAGTTCGCCAAAGCTCCCGGACAGCTTTTATCTACTTTTCTTCCTTTTCCTCTCCCCTTATTTCTTTTCCCACATGGTCTCTCCTAACTCTTGCTATTCCGAGACAGAAAACCGTAGCTGAGTGTCCACAAAGTGACCCCATTGCTGCCCCAACTTAATCAACTTTACGAGTTGCTTTGCCGTTGCGTCTATTCCTCTCTTAGAGAGCATACCAACGAGCAACATTGTCGCAGCGTCCACCTCCATGCCTGCGGTTCTGGCCTCCACCTTAAATTGTGCCTGTGCCAGGCAGCACCAGTGGGCCCCTTTTATCTGGGAGGCGGTTGTACGTGACTGCCTGCTTAGGCAGCCCCCACTCCCAGCCAACGTATCCCACTCTCTCCTTTCACTGCTTACCGCAGTCTAGGAGACCCAGGCAGGGAAATCGCCCATCCTCTGCCGCAGAGAGGTTGATCCGTAAATCGTCTAACCCTCCTCTGCTACCATTTGTTGGAGTGGGAACTCGGAACCGATAGAAACGATACAATCCCAATGTGAGTAAGATCGTTCTCTTTTATTAGTCATCAAAACAGGGTATATATAGCAAAGCAATTACGGCTTCTAATTGGTTAGTTACTCTTAACCATATATAGTCAAAACTGCTGCAAATGGTGCAAAGCTTCATTTCTCGATGCGGAAGCAGCACTGTGGCAGGAGGCGTCACTGTGGCAGGAAGCGGCGACGTGGCCGGATGCAGCGCTGTGGCAGGAAGCAGTGACACGGCAGGAAACGGTGGTGCGGCAGCCCTGCGGCACCAGTGTTCCGTGTTTGCCACTTTACTCTCTCAGCAGGGTTCCGCGTTTGCTGCTTTCCAGGTCTATCTCTGGGACAAAGCCTGGGTTGCTCAATACACCAGACTATGTCTTCTCTCGTCCAACCAGGACTCCACACCTAATAATAGTAATGTATTCAGATAAGTAATTGTTTTGTCTGAACAGATCTAAATCCTAAAAATTAACTTTGTTCTCATATATGGTTACATTAGAACAGTGGCCTTGGACAAATTTTTAAAAGAAGGTACTTGATGGATAGATACTTACTACTTTCATAAAGAAAGAAAGAAGTGTTCCAAGCCACTTTATGCAGATCTTTGTACTACAAAAAGTAGACAACCTGAGTAAAGGCTTGAGTAATATTTTCTTTGATCTACACAGATTTGCTGAGAAATAACTTATGATATAGTTCACAGAAATTATAGTTGAAATAGATTTGGTTTTATTTAGCAGTGTTCCATACCAAATGTACAGCCTAGGAAATAAGGAAGAATAAGACCGTCACTTATGTGTCGGTGTAGGTTATCTTGAACACTGATGTTCGTGTTAAAACTGTGGGTTTACATACAGAGAACATATGGATATGCAAGAGGCAGTGCAGGAATTCCTTTCTATCTGCTGAACAGATGAGTAGTACATTAATGCATATACCCTCACATGACAACCTATCCCAATGATTAACAAAAAAGAAACTACCTTAATTCAGATATATCTCTGTTAATGTAGGGTTTAGGACAGCAAATATAGCAACGCTTGCTCAGGACACTGAAGAGTCAGCTACTGAGTGTGGCCGTGAAAGAGTCTTCAGATATTAAATTTTCAACTTTTGATACAGTCCTTCACAGTATACTTCTGGATAAAATGTCCAGCATAAAGCTGGACATACACACAAGCATGATGGGTGAAAAATTGGCTGAAGGTTCAGGAGCAAAGAGTTGTAGTAAACAAATAACTTCTGGCTGGTGGCCAGTCTCCATTGGTGTTGCCCGGGGGTCAGTTTTAGGCCCAGTCCTCTTCAATGTTTTTATCAATGACCTGACACAGGATTTGAATGCACACTGTGTAAATTTGCTGACAGTACTGAAATATGGGGACCCATTCATTTCTTTGAGGGTAAAGAGTCCTTACAGAGAGATTGTGATAGACTGGAGCACTGAGAATCACCAACTGCAAAAAGTTTAACAAGGACAGATGCCTGAATCTGCACCTGGGTTGGTGTAATCCAGTCGAACATGTAGACTGGGGGACATGAGTCTGGAGTGCAGCCCTGCAGAAATAGATCTGGGGGGTATGGTTGGTAATAAGCTCAACAGAAGGCAACAACATGCCCTGGTGGCCCAAAGATCCAACCATATCCTGGAGTGCATGAAGTACTGTAAGCTAATTGATCAAAAGAAGTGATTGTCCCACTATACTCAGCAATGGTGCAGCCTCACCTCAAGCACTGTGTGCAGTTACGGTCTTTTTAGTGAGAAGGTGGTCAAGCACTGGAACAAGATCCCCAGGGAAGTGGTCATGGCACCAAGTTTCTTGTTGTTTAAGAAGCGTTTGGACAATGCTCTTACATACATTGTTTAACCTTTAGATTGTCATAAGTGGAGTCAGGAGTTGGACTTGATGATCTTCGCGGGTCTTTTCTGACTCAGGATATTCTCTGATTCTATGATTGACTATTTTTTGTAGTTGACTAGCTGCAATAAAAACCAATACAACAGTGGTGAAAACATTGGAAAATAATCAATGAGGAGTTTCTTATGCTTACAGAGACCTACTTGCAAGCTATGTAGTCTGAAAGTTCATTCCTACATTTCTGAAAACACACAATTTCTTTCACAATTACCTGACAGAAGGAAGATGAGATTTCAGGTTGTATGAATTTAACATACATTTGTAAAGGCTGTAACACAGTTTATTTCTTCTTTGTGTTAAAGTCTAATAAGTATACAAGGTGACTTCTGATTCTCTCATAGAAAAAAGTAGTGATTCTTCTCAATTAAGTTCCTGTGAGCCTCTTTTGTTCCCTTTTTATATGCCTTAGAAAATAACATGAAACAGAGTTTGTCAGTGTTACATGTTGGATTGTATTTTTCTTCTCAGATCAGAGCCGAACTGTCAGAAGCAGGAAGAAACTGCCTTACACTAAGGATAGGTACCACCAGTTACCTCACTGCAACTATTTTGCAGCTGGTAAGGCTGAAGTTTCACTTTTCTGAGACTTATTGTGTCTCCAAGGCACCTTTCTGCAGATTGTTTCCTAACCTGTCCTGGTTCTGGTGCCCACATTCAGAGTCTGCCTCTGTGTCCTCTTGGAATATAGGGAATAAAGTGTAGCTAAATCCAGGACTCAAGTACTGCCATCTGACTTGGTGCTTAAATTCATGTCAAGTGTATGTCCTCAAAACTCTCACCTACAAAAATTAGGATCATTTTTCAGTAGGAGCACAGATCTTGCAGGACTTAGCAGATTAAAGCCAGAAATAAAAATGAATGGCTGTAAAGTCTTCAGAACATAAACTAATATTCTCACAATAAATGTGTGAACTGTAATTTGTGCTAGCTCAGTTTCCAGTTTTTGCTGAAAAGTAGCCCCTAACTTGGAACTTTTCATAATTACAGGTTATGGATTTAGTTAAAAGGCGTGTAGATGTGGCATTTAGGGCCATGGCTTAGTGACGGACTCGGTGCTGTTAGGTTTACAATTGGACTTGATGATCTTAAAGGTCTTTTTCAAAGTAAATGGTTCTATGAGACTATGCAGAAGTGAGTAATCCTCATGCAATGTGCTTCAGAAAGGGCAGACCCTAATTTCTTATCCACTTGATACATCCACAAGCTAGCCTTGCACTCAAGCAAAGTGAACCTCTTAAAAATCACTGTAAATGAAAGATTTTCTGGATCTTCACAGAAATTACTACTTGCACCTCCTTCTCTTATTCATGAATACATATAATTTTGAACGGCACACACAAAGAACCCGTAAAATGAAATTTATATTACAACTACACCATTACAGCAAACCCAAAAATTTCTACTTCGATTTTATTTTGTTCTCAACACAGACGTCAGTACTTGTTTCTTTTGTAGTTTATGGGCACTTACAGGAAGGACGGAGGATTTGTATTGTGTCTGGTCTGAAATATGGAGCATTAAGGTATGGATTAACTCTACGCAGCTCTCTACACATTTGTTGTCTATTTGAAATGTAAGGTCAGTAAATTACAATAATTTTAGATAAATATCAGCTAGCTAATTCTGCTGACTGAGAAACTGCCCAACGTAGTTGTGGTTGAAGCAGCTCATTCTATCTGCAGTGTATTGAAGCAGTTTCATTTTTGTTGCTCAAAGATTCTGTCATAACCCAGGGATATGCTGGAGTGGTTTCAGTGTAATCAGAGGCTCTACTCACATGAAGGATTTGTTAAACTCATTCTGATCAGTTCATTAAAAGCTTGAATGCCATCTGAAAGCCTTCTGTACTGATTGGATTTCACTAAAAATTTATGTCACAGTAATAATCACAGAGCAAAAGTTACAATGGGAATGGAGAACTATTTGTTCTTGAACTATATCCATTTTCCCACAGTTTATCTTCTTTGAACAGCACTGTCTCTTCTGTGATGTGACACAATAATGCACTAGTAGTTAAAAAAATATTTATTACAGTTTTCCATTTTCTTCTCAAGTGTATCTTGTATATGGATTTGTATGAAAGAAATAACCACGGAGGATATTTTGTCTCAGAAATTAGATGGCACTCAATAAAAATTTGTAAAGCTTCTTTCCACATTTCAACATCTGACTTTTAATCCTTTGTTTTAGAGTAAGCTTTCCCAGTTGCAATGAATCAACAATACTAGGCTTTATTCCATTTCAAATGGGTTTATCCAATGAAAAGACTGGGTTATAAAGAGTGGGCTGTAAGTGATCTTATCAGCAGGGAAGATGGTGGAAACAAGGCAAGTCTGGACTAATATTTCTTCAGCATAGGCCAAGTCCCAGAAGGGACTTCCTGAAACAGAGATGTTGTCTTTGCATATATTTATAAGTAAAATGCATAATGGAGAAACTCTCTATGGTTTCCATAATCTGCTGGTAATCGGAGATGATACCTGACCTAGTAAGACTTGGGAGGTGCTCATTTACTGCTGAAGTCAACAACACACAAGTGGATGGAGCGCCTCTCACGAGTGTTTCTGAGCATTATAGGGGATTTTGGCTGATTCACTTTTTTCTATGTATCTCCTTATCATGGTTGGCTTGGATCTTTCAAATTTACATAACAATTTATTTTGTAAACTGAGCTTTAAATTATGAACTCATTAGGTTAAAAAAAAGACAAATAGAATAAAGGCTCAATCTCTGTGAAGACTAATCTACCATGAATTCTCTAATTTGTTACTTCATTAATTCATGAATTCATTAATCTATGTACCTATGAGCAAAAGTGTTACATAGCAGGTGGAGAGAGTGCTCATCCTTCCTCCGTCTTCACTGTATGGGTGACTGGGAGGCATGAAAGCCTCATTGGTCTGGCTCCTGTTGGACCCACTTTAAAATCTTTTTTGGATAAGCAGAAATATTTATGCCTTCCAGCGTGAAGTTTGGTCTAAACCATTTCCACAGGTCAGTGAACTATGAAGAAACTCTCAGTAAGTATGCAAAGATGCAGGGGATGACACTTGTGGAAGACAGCAGGCTGCAGGTGACAATGGCTACAAGAGGGCCTGTATCTCCCTCCGTCCATTGTGTCCTGCCTAGGAGTAGCTCTTGCTATGGCATAATGGCACTGCTCCCTGTACACATCATGCCCTGGCATGAGCTGTGCGTTTGGCCGAAACCAGAGCAGGAGCTGCATGAATTACCAGACCCCTCCTCCATATTAGCCAGTCCTCCTGTGTGTAAAACATATGAAGATGCCAGGCCCAATGGTGCCAATGAGTTTTAAGCAGGCATACTGACCTACTTGTGCTGGAACTTGCATCTTCTTGCAAATAGTGGAAAAATGTCTTTGTAACACCCAGCACTGTAAAACACTCAGATCTATCTGAGTAACTTAGAACACAAAATTTTGCAGACAAAAAAAGTGACTCTGTGCTTAGCTAAATAGGCATTTGGGCAAAAGGTTTGTCTCTATAAATTTCTGTTTCTATTAGGCAAACTTTATCTTTGCTTGAGTTCCTCTCATTAGTTCAGATCCCCATGTCTAGCTTGAACAAAGTAAATCAATATACACAAAGGGATTTTCCTTACTTGATAGATTCATGTCATTGGGTGACAGAGTATAGTATCTAACTTTTCAGTTTCCATAGGTTCTGAACACTATTCTGTGGTTTATAAGGGAATAGACGTAGAGCAAACTTTTCAAAGAAGTATTACTTTAACACATTCTATGTGTTTCTGGCACATTTGAGCATCTAGTGAGAATATTTAACTGGATTGTTTGGCTACAATCGAACTTGAAAGATGAAATTGTAAATAAGGTTTTCATAAAGTATTTATAAATTGAATTTTGAAATATTTTTCTATTTTTTCAAATGACAGTTTACTTAAAAGAGAAAAATTGCATGACATAATAAATCAAAATAAATCAAAATAAATCGTTTCAAAATTCTCATCTCATCAATTACATAAAAACATATTCTTAAATTTCTTTTAGACATGTGGCCTTTGATTCTTTATTTATACGGCTTTTTCATACTTCTTACACAAGTCCTTACACAGCAACAAAATATTCTGATTACAGAAGTCTACACCAAAACAAAGTATTTTGATGTTAAACACTGTAACTAAGTCTAGTGTTTGAAACCTGTAGAGAAGTTATGTAATGTTCACATCAGCTTTACTTCTGAGTGTTGTGCTGTATAGGCAAACAACATCTGGAGAGGTAGTTCGCTTCAGAAACATCGTGTTGTTACTCCTAGATTTACGCTTTTACATTGTGATATTTTTGTGCGTATTTAAAGTTACCAAAGCCATGGAAGCCCCACACCATATTTTTATTTAAAAGGGTGTGGTGGTTTAGCCCCGGCCAGCAACAAAGCACAGTGCAGCCTCTCACCCTGGTGGCGTGAGGAAGAGAATTGGAAGAAAAAGGCAAAACATGTGGGTCAGAAGAAGCACAGTTTGATGAAACAGCAGAGGAAGTGAACAGTAACAATAAAGATACTGATAAGAACAAGCAAATACACAGAGCAGCTCTCAGCATCCAATGCCCAGAACACTCCTGAGCAATTATTAACCTCCCCCTGGCCAGTTCCCCCACTCAAACCTGAGCATGAATGGTATCGAATACTCCTTTTGTTTGTCCAGTTTGGGTCAGCTGTCCCAGCTGTGTCCCCTCTTGACTTCCTGTGAAATTTAACCCTCTCCCAGATGAACCCAGGAAATTATCCACCCCTTATTCTATGCCATCAGCATCTTGCCCAGGTCCCCTGTTTTGCAGTTAATTACCACCACTTTCTCTGTCTTTAATACATACACATAAATATTACTCCCTTAGTCTATGGACCACCTCTCTAAAATGTCCCTGGAGTTCATTTAATCCATGATGTTGGTCTCCATCTCTTGTAACTGTCTTTCAGGGCAGCAGAGATGATGTGTGGTGTTGTGCGGTTGCATGATGCATCCAGAGCTTGCAGCTGGTGTATCTGGTGTGGTCCATGCCCGTGGTCTGTGAGTTGCACATGTCGATCATGATGAAGTTACAGGGTGTCAGTTGCTGAAACCAGGTCCAGTCTCATCACCACTGCTTTTTGCTTGGTTTCATCAAAGTCCTTCCTTCATTGATTTGGGTGATTCTTACTGTGATACTATTGATGGAACATACAAAAAACTATAGTAGTGATGACATGCAGTGACACGGTTATTTAGCAATTAACACCATACAATATAATTTATTGGCTATTTTGTCGCGTTAAAGGGGGGGAGTAAGGGGAGTCTGATATTCAACTAGCCTGCCAGAGCCCTTCCAAGGACTTTCACTGAAACAGTTTCGCTAAGTTGAAACAATAGGTAATTTATTCAAGCGACAGTTATCACAGATTTGGAATTGCCGTTGATAAATTCACTGTCTACAAAAGTTGAGCTCAAAGTAATAGTTTAGCGCTTTAGTTAACAATGTGTTCCCGGGGATACATCTGACAAAGTCAGAGGCGCGACTCTTACCAAAAAGGCGTCCCTTCTTGGGGGGGGAAGAGAGGTTCAGGCCCGTCGACCTGTCCGTCAGGTGAAGTTCTCGCTTGGCTCTTCCTTCCAAAGAGAGTTTTCAAGTGCCAATTTTTATATGTTTAGAAATCTTTTTGCGAGGTGGGACTAAGTCAATTATTGTGTATCGATTGGCTCTTGGCATGGAATGTCATGTCGTCAGAAGCAGGACTCAGCAGTGTGACACGCCTTCAGAGCGGGCATCTTGGTATGTGCATTCGGGGGCCATCTGTGCTTTGTCCAAACCAATCTCTGAAGCAATCTCTGGCTGCGCAGCCTCCGCGGCGCCCCACAGATCACTGAGTTTACAGTGATGGGCTATCCCCCCTTACTTTTGTCTGATAAGATAAGCACCAGTTATTTACTTCGTTTGTTAGCTCTTCGGCTCTTGATGCCTCAGTCCGTTTGTCTTTTGTCTTGCATTCGACAAGTCCAGCAAGGCCATCGATTACAGCTATTCTCACCCAAATTCTAATCCCCCTGAGGTATACATCAGACTACCCCATCATTCTGCATCACCAATCAAGTGCACCCAGGTCCTTGAGCAAAAGCAATCCTGTGGGTAGGTTTACCATTGCCAGAGGCAGGACAAACTCAGACTGTATTCCCTGACATATTCTTCATGGGCACTGCTGGGACTTTATCCCCTCCTACAGTATGTGGAAGTTTTGATTGAGCAGGGTTGGCTCAATAGGTGGATCCTCTGGTGATGCTAAATGCTATCCCCATGTTTGAAGATCCCACTTCCCATTGCTCTCAGAGTAGTTCTTAGCAGTCTGTTGTATTGTTCAATTTTCCCAGAGGCTCAGGCATAATAGGGGATCTGATACACCCACTCATTACCTTTCTCTTTGGCCCAGGTGTCTATGAGGTTGTTTTGGGAATAAGTTCCGTTCCCTGACTCAATTCTTTCCAGGATGCCTTGTTGCCATAGTTCTTGATGTTCAAGGCCCACGATGGTGTTCCAGGCAGTGACATGGGGCACAGGGTAGGTTTCCAGCCATCCAGTGGTTGCTTCCACTATTGTGAGCACACAGTGCTTGCCTTGGTGGATTTCTGGGAGAGTGATATAATCAATCTGCCAGGCCTCCCCATATTTGTATTTCAGCCTTTGTCCTCCATACCCCTGAGGCTTTAACCACTTGGCTTGCTCGATTACAGTGCATGTTTTACATTCCTGGATAACCTGTGCGATGGTGACCATGGTCAAGTCCACCCCTTGGTCACGAACCCATCTGTATGTCGCGTCTTTTCCTTGATGGCCTGAGGTGTCATGGACCCACTGAGCTATCAACAGTTCACCCTTCTGTTGCCAGACCGGATCCACCTGAGCCACTTCAATCTTGGCAGTCTGATCCTCCTGTTGGTTGCTCTGATGTTCTTCACTGGCCTGGCTGGTAGGGAAGTGGAAATCCATATGATGTACTTTTACAATCAGCTTCTCTACCTGGGTGGCAATTTCTTTCCACAATGGGGCAGCCCACATGGGTTTGTCTCTGCTTTGCCAGTTGTTCTTCTTCCATTGCTGCAGCCACCCCCACAAGGCATTTACCACCATCCATAAGTCAGTATAGAGTCAGAGCACTGGTCACTTCTCTTGATCAGCAATGTCTAAAGCCAGCTGGATGTCTTTCATGACAGCAAACTGGCTTGACTCACCTTCTCCTTCAGCAGCTTTTGTGACTTGTTTTGTAGCCTCCATACAGCAGCCTTCCACCTCCAACACTTTCACACAGGATCCGTCAGTGAACAGGGCATATTGCTTCTCATTTTCTGGCAGTTTATTATACAGTGGGGCCTCTTCAGCATGTGTCACCTTCTTCTATGGTGACATTTGAAAATATTTGTCTTCTGCCCAGTCCATGATCACTTACAAAATTCCTGGGTGACTGGGGTTTCCCATTCACGCCCACTGTGTGATCAGTGTGACCCATTTACTCCATGTAGTATCAGTGGCAAGGTATGTAGAGGGGACACACTCTTTGAACATCCAGCCCTGAACTGGCGGTCAGGGTGCTAAAAGGAGCTGTGCTTTAGTGCCGACCACTTCTGAAGCAGAACAAATGCCTTGATATGCTGCCAGAATCTCTTTTTCAGTGGGAATATAGTGGGCCTTGGATCCTTTGTATCCCTGACTCCAAAACCCAAGGGGTCAACCATGAGTGTCCCCTGGTACTTTTTGCCAGAGACTCCAGATAGGGCCATTCTCCCCGGCGGTGGTGTATAGCATATTTTTAACATCTTGCCCTGATCTGACTGGATCACGGGCTACTGCAAGAGCTATCTCTTGTTTAATTTGTTCAAATGTTTGTCGTGGCTCAAGGCCCCATTCAAAATCATTCTTCTTTTGGGTCACTCGGTAGAGAGGGCTTACAATCTGACTGCAATTTGGAATGTGCATGCTCCAGAAATCCACAACACCTAAGAAGACTTCTGCTTCCTTTTTGCTGGTTGGTGGAGACATAGCTGCTATTTTGTTGATGACATCCATTGGGATTTGACAGCGCCCATCCTGCCATTTTATTCCTAAAAACTGGGTCTCTTGGGCAGGTCCCTTGACTTTACTTCTTTTAATGGCGAAACCGGCTTTCAGAAGGATCTGAACAGTTTTATCCCCTTTCTCAAAGACTGCCTCCGCTGTGTCACCCCATACAATAATGTCATTGATGTACTGCAGATGTTCTGGAGCATCACCCTTTTCCAGTGCAGTCTGGATTAGTCCATGGCAAATGATGGGAATGTATTTCCCCCCGTGGGGCAGTTGATTCCAGATGTACTGGACACCCCTCCAAGTGAAAGTAAAGAGTGGCCTGCACTCTGCCACCAAACGAATGAAGAAGAATGCACTAGCAGTATTAATGGTGGCACACCACTTCGCTGCCTCTGACCCCACTTGGTTTTGAAGCTCTAGCGTATCTGGTACAGCAGCACTCTGTGGCGGTGTGACTTCACTCACCATACTCTACTGTCAGTCTCCACCTTCCATTAGATTTTTGCACTGGCCATATGGGACTGAGTGAGTCTTGCTAATCTCTCCTTGAATCTCCAGTTGATAAATCAGTTTATGGATAGGGATCAGGAAGTCCTGGCTGGTGCAACACTGCCACCAGTGCACCTTTGCGGTAGCAATTGTCACCTGTTGCTCTTCAGGCCTTAGCAACCCCACATCCGAAGGGTCATCCAAGGTGCCAGGCAAGGTAGATTCCTGTTTAATTTCTTCTGTCTTTAAGGCAGCTATACCAAAAGCCCACCAATACGGTTTCAGGTCCTTCAAAAATACCCTCTCCTAAGATAGTCTATGTCAAGGATGCACGGAGCCTCAGGGCTAGTCACAATCGGCTGCTTTTGCCACTCATTCCTAGTTGGGCTCACTTCAGCCTCCAATATAGGTAGCTGTTGGGATTCGCCAGCACTTCAGAAATACAGATGAGTTCTGCCTCTTTATAGCTTGATGATATTAAGGTACCCTGTGAACTAGTGTCCACTAGAGCTTTATGCTCTTGTGGATCTGATGTGCCAGACCATTGAATCCACACTGTCCAATAAACCTGTTTGTTCCTTTCCTCCGCCTGGCTGGAGGCAGGGCCCCTGTAATCCTGGTCTTGGTATTTGTTACTCATTTCCTGTAAAAAAAACTTAGAAGTCCCTTTAAGAAGATTAGAAGTAAGATCAAACTGTCTGCTTTGTCTGGGAAACTGCCTGCTAGAAACTGTAGGGACATGTTTCCTAGAAGAATCCCCTTTTGTGATTGTATTTTCTTGCAATTCACGCACTCATGCCTCTGGGGTTGAGGTGTGTTTTCCATCTCACTTCCTCTTGTCCTATCTGTGGTCATGCAGGTAAAACTACAGGGTGCCTCATGGTGTGTGCTCTCTGTATCCTGTCTCTTGAGCAGAGGAACGCTTAGTAATAATAGCTGAGATACTGGTTCATGCAGATGAGGAGTAGGACATGCTCTCTTTGATTTGTTCTAACTGTTGGGACAGTTTCTCCACAGCTGAGATGAGGGAGGAAGAGAGACCTTCTTTGTATTGCCAGAGTTGTCCAGCTACTTCACATGCCATTGGTGCCTCTTTGCCTTTCCAATCACAGAATCACAGAATCACAGAATCACAGAATCACAGAATCACAGAATCACAGAATCACAGAATGTTAGGGGTTTGAAAGGAACCTCTGTAGGTCATCCAGCCCAACCCATATGCCAAAGCAGGGTCACCTACAGCAGGCTGCACAGGACTGCCTCCAGGCGGGTCTTGAATATCTAGAAAGAAGGGGAATCCACAGCCTCCCTGGGCAACCTGTTCCAGTGCTCCGCCACCTTCAAAGTGAAGATCTTCCTCATGTTCAGGTTGAACATCCAATGCTTCAGTCTGTGCCTGTTGCCCCTTGTCCTGTTGCTGGGCACCACTGAAAGGAGTCTAGCCCCATCCTCCTGTCACCCTCCCTTCAGATATTTGTAGGCATTTATAAGCATCCTCTCTCAGTCTTCTCTTCTTCAGGCTAGAGAAGCCCAGCTCCCTCAGCCTCTCCTTGTAGGAGAGATGCTCCAGTCCCCTCATCATCCTCATAGCCCTCCGCTGGGCTCTCTCCAGCAGCTCCTCATCTTTCTTGAACTGGGCAGACCAGAAGTGGACAGAGTACTCCAGATGCGGCCTCACTAGGGCAAAGTAGAGGGGGAGGACAATCTCCCTCGACCTGCTGACCACATTCCTCCTAATGCACCCCAGGATCCCATTGACCTTCTTGGCAACAAGGGCACACTGCTGGCTCATGGTTAACCTGTCGTCCACCAGGACACCCAGGTCCCTCTCCGCAGAGCTGCTCTCCAGCAGGTCCTCCCCAAGCCTGTACTGGTGCATGGGGTTGTTCCTTCCCAGGTGCAGGAACCTGCACTTGCCTTTGTTGTACTTAGTCAGGTTCCTCTGCACCCAACTCTCCAGCCTGTCCAGGTCTCGCTGGATGGCAGCACAGCCTTCCAGTGTATCAGCCACCCCTCCCAGTTCTGTGTCATCAGCAAACTTGCTGAGGGTACACTTTGTCCCTTCATCCAGATCATTGATGAAGAAGTTAAACAAGACTGGGCCTAGTAGTGACCACTGTGGGACATCACCTCCAACTAGACTCAGTGCCATTGATGACAACACTCTGAGCTCTGCCACTCAGCCATTTCTCAATCCACCTCACTGTCCACTCATCCAGCCCACACTTCCTGAGCTTCCCTAGCAGGATATTATGAGAGACTGTGTCGAAAGCGTTGCTGAAGTTAAGGTAGACAACATCCACTGCTCTCCCCTCATCTACCCAGCCAGACATGCCATCATAGAAAGCTATCATATTGGTCAGGCATGATTTCCCCTTGGTGAATCCATGCTGACTACTCCTGATAACCTTCTTTTCCTCCACTTGCTTCATGATGGCCTCCAGAATAAGTTGCCCCATCATCTTTCCCGGGATGGAGGTGAGGCTGACCAGCCTGTAGTTCCCTGGGTCCTCCTTCTTGCCCTTTTTGAAGATTGGAGTGACTTTGGCCTTTCTCCAGTCCTCGGGCACCTCTCCTGTCCGCCAGGACGTCTCAAAGATGATGGAGAGTGGCTCAGCAGTGACATCCGCCAGCTCCCTCAGCACTCGTGGGTGCATTCCATTAAGGCCCATGGATCTGTGGGCATCCAGATTGCTTAATCAATCTCTCACACAGTCCTCCTCAACCAAGGGAGGTTCATCCTTTCTGCTGGCTTCCTCTATTACTTCTAGGGCCTGGGATTCGTGAGGGTTGGCCTTGGCACTGAAGACTGAAGAAACGCAGGCATTCAGTAGCTCTAATTTCTCGGCATCCTCCATCACCAGGGCACCCGCCTCATTCAGCAGCGGCCCCACATTTTCCTTAGTCTTCCGTTTGCTGCTGGTGTACTTGAAGAAGCCCTTCTTGTTGTCTTCGACATCCCTTGCCAGATTCAGTTCCAGGTGGACCTTAGCCTTCCTTGTTGCATCCCTGCATGCTCTGACAACATTCCTATACTGTTCCCAAGTGGCCTGTCCCTCTTTCCACTTTTCATGGACCTTTGTTTTCCACCTGATCTCCCCTAGAAGCTCCTCGCTCATCCATAAGGATCTCCTGCCTCCTTTTCTAGATTTCTTTCTGAGGGGGTTGCACCGCTCCTGAGCATGGAAGACATGATGTTTAAACAGCAACCAGCTCTCTTGGACCCCCCTGCTTTCTAGAGCCCTGACCCACAGGATTCCTCCCAGTAGCTCCTTGAAGAGGCCAAAGTTAGCCATACTGAAGTCCAAGGTTTTGATCCTACTTGTCGCCCTGCTCCCTCCACGCAGGATCCTGAACTCCACAATTTCATGGTCACTGCACCAGAGTCTACCTCCAACTTTCACATCCTCAACCAGACCCTCTTTGTTCGTTAGTACAAGACCGAGCAGAGCTCCTCTCTTTGTTGGTTCCTCCACTACTTGCATCAGAAAGTTATCATCAATGCTCTGCAGGAATGTCCAGGACTGCATGTGCCTGCCTGTACGATCTTGCCATCTGATTTCAGGGTGGTTGAAGTCCCCCACGAGAATCAGGGCCTGTGACTGTGAGGCTATTTTCAGCTGCTTGTAGAAGGCCTCGTAAACTTTATTGCCAATGAGTTGTCATATGACGATTGTGCGTTCCATACAATGTTCTGTCACATGGGTCGTATGCACTGGACTTCATTTGGGTTGGTGGGTAATTGTGCATTGTTCAGGTCATAGTAAACAGTCTGCCACATGGCTCATTCCCTCATGTACTGGATACCTCTCTCTGTGGTTGTCCACTTGCCTGCATAATCTACCATGTCTCCACTGAAGGGATACCTTTCCCTCATGCCTGACAGAAGTCCCCTCCAGAGGCTGATGGCCTGTGTCTTTTTTTTCAATTGCCTTGTCAATGCCCCGCTCTCTAGACAGGGATCCCAGCTGCTTGGCTTCCTTGCCCTCTAATTCCAATTTACTGGCCTCATTATCCTGGTACGAGTGCAGTCAGGTAACGATGTGCTTGCCTGGGTGGCGGCTGAAATCTTTCCGCATATCTCACAGCTGACTCGGGGACAGGGATCAAGAGACTGTCTCCGGGTGTGCCTGTTCCTCCTGCTCTCCTGATGGCCCTGGTTCATCACCATGCGTTACTGGATGAAATGTTTTTTTGTGTATATCTCTTTCTGTATGGGGGTGACTGATAGAAGCACGGGTTGCTTTTCTGGTTTAGCTGCAGTGGCTGTTGTGGGGTTGGGTCAGCCCTGGTATATGTAGGTTTGTTTTACCCCTCTTTCCCTTTAGAGCCTTGAATAGTGTTGAACAACATTCGGTAGGCACGGGCTAGGCCCCAGCACATTGCAAGAATTTGTGTCTCCCTGGAAGTCCCAGGGTGGCAGACACCTCTTCCAAATATTCTACTAGTTTGTCAAGATTCTGCGCTTGTTCAGGGGTGAAGTTCCAAAACACCAGGGGTGCTCACCATCCTAGGCATTTGCCCATGCTATCCCACACATCTTGCCACTCATAACTATCCATCCCTGAGGCAGATCTCTGGGTAATTTTTTTAAGTTGTTGTTTCACCCTAAACAAGACCTGAAACAGATTCAGGAGAAATGCAAATAGGAACATGCTGGCTTGAACATCTCATGGGTACTCAAAATTCTCAAAAGCTGTTATGACTAGCCTGAAAGAGAGAGGAGGGGTGAATGGGTGGGAGAAAGTATTCCCTCTGGTCTTCCCCATAGAGTGGGTTTGATTATTAATGTGTTTCGAGAGATATCATCTAAGGTATTGAAATAACCACAGTGCTGCATATAAATACAAGCCTAACCTCTAGCCCAGTGATGTCATCGTAGCTTAAGTCAATATCACACAGTACAAAAAAATCATAATCTTGATGCTTTTTCCTAGAGGTGATAAACGTCACCACAGGGAACACATACAGCAATTAAAGATTTACATACCAGAACTATGTGACCAAAGGAAGCAATATTTTGACCAGCAGCTGTTTATCTAATATAATAAATGTGTATAACAAATTATAACAAAGATGTTTTAATGTATTCAGTTCATCCCTGCTGTTATCCCAACCCTTCGTGCCCCATGTTGAGTGTCAAAAAGGACTGTTGTGGTTTAGTCCCTGCTGGCAATAAAGAACCACACAGCCTCTCTATTGCCCCTTACCCCAGTGGAGTGCAGAGGAGAATAGGAAGAAAAAGGCAAAATTCATGGGTTAGGACAAGGACAGTTTAACAGAACAGCAAAGGAAGTGAACAGTAACAACAATAATACTCGTAAGAACAAGTGAATACACAGCGACTCTCATCACCCAATGCCCAGCACCCTGAGCAATGATGAACCTCCCCTGGCCACTCAAAACTGGGCATGACGTCACATGGTATTGAATACTCCATTTGTTTATCCAGTTTGGGTCAGCTGTCCTGGCTGTGTCCCCTCCTGGCTTCTTGTAAAAATTAACACTATCCGAGCTGAACTGAGGACAAGGGGTCAGATAGAGGAGGTTTTATTTTATTCCACAAAAGTTACTTTCATATTACCAGGCATGACTGGGTCCAACAGATACAGAGAATCCCATATTTTCTGTATGAGCTGAAGAAGCAATGCTTTCTTAAAGAGGGAAAGATGGAGGAAATAAAAAATGCTAGAATGTTTCTGGCTTATCTTCTCGTGACATTGCTCTTCAGTGTGTAAATTAATGCTCTGCTGTCCCTGCTAAAGCCTGAAACAACGTGTTAGACTGTTAAAACAGGGATGAACTTCCTCTGTTTATCTTGCTGAAACGATAATTCCAAAGCCTGGTTTTGACTGAGGACTCATTGGGTGCTGGGAACTCCATCAGGGAGGGAAACGTATGGTGAGGGACCTGCCTCCTGGTTGCCCATTTCTGACCCCTGGTGCTGATCAGGGGCTGCAGCAGGGCCCGTGCCTTTTGCACTCCCTTCAGCACCCACCACTCCAACAAAGCTCCCACAGAGGTAAAGCAGACTATGGCTTGCAGGGCCTGGTGTGTGGCCAGGGAGAACCCCAGAGACCCTTCTCATTTCTGTTTGTACACTGAATGTTTCTGTAGGAGGACAGTCTACCAGCCCTCACTCACTTGAGAAAAGACAACAGTCTTAAGCCACCCTGTCATATTTGTTTATTTTCAGAGATTTTTGTTAGGATTTTCTGTGCTGTCCAGTCTGAGTGTGTTGCACAGTCAATCTTTTTGTTAGATTGTTCAATTTCTGCCAGCAACCCTAGCTAATATAAATAATAGATAGATATAGAAATTATAAAATATGGAATGTAGCAATCTTTTGTGTGCTTGGTAATATATGTGGGCATTCAGTCAGATTCGGAGAAGAAAACTATATTCACTTTCTTATATGTATTTACACATCCAAAATTCTGTTTTACATTTTTTAATAAATGCTCCTAAAGGACCCATATTTCACGTACAGCAGCCTCTGAAAAAGCTTTCTCTCTTGCAAACCCACAGATGACTGACAAGCCCCAGGTATGATAGTCCTTTCTTCACTTACTGTAACGCCCTGTAGATTTTTTTTGAAGCTGACCACAGCCCAAAGAAATCACTATTTCTAATCCAGTTTTGAAGAGCACTCCCGTCTCTTTCCCCTTCCCCTTCTCCTTCCCTTTCTCTTCCCCTTTCCCTTTTCCCTTCCTCTTCTATTCCTTCCTTCCTTCCTTCCTTCCTTCCTTCCTTCCTTCCTTCCTTCCTTCCTTCCTTCCTTCCTTCCTTCCTTCCTTCCTTCCTTCCTTCCTTCCTTCCTTCCTTCCTTCCTTCCTTCCTTCCTTCCTTCCTTCCTTCCTTCCTTCCTTCCTTCCTTCATCAGTTTAGGGAGATTTCTCAAATGGCTACTCAGATATGCAAGAGAAAATTGTGCAATTATGAGTTAGAGAGACTTTTTTGTGCAGATAATGTCTAAAGACAGAAAATCTTATGACAAGTATAAGTGATAGCAGCTGTATTGCAAAAGCTCTGCTTTGGGAAAATAAGTTTTACAGAAGAAAACTGTAAATCTATTTAACACTAAAAGCATGATGGCAGGATATTTTGAGGTGGGCAGTGAGCAGAGAAAGTATCAGAATCAAGCATCTACCACACTTATGCATGTTTATCTAAGATTCTAAGGTTGCTTCAGGATGGGAGACTACTCAGGAGGATGTCTTCAAGTACTATTTTACTGCTATGGTTTAAATAGCATGTGCTGGTAGTTACTAATATTGAGAATGATGATGACATAGGCAACGTGATGCGAACAAATGAGCTTCAGCTATATCGTATTTTAATATTGCTGTATATTAAGATGAACCAGACAGGGACTATTCTATACGATTGTTCGCACTCTATTCTAATTTTGCTCCTGCTCTTACCAAGATGAATACCCAATCATTTTCCATTGAATAGTGGGCTCTTCTATGTCTAGTCCACCATTTTGTGTTGATTGTTAACAGGACTCATACCAGTTCAAGAATATTACTCACTTTCTCTAGTAGCCCATTTATGAAATGTCTCTTACACAAAGAAAGAGCACCTGCTTGTTTTATTCTATCACCTATGTGAGCACTGTTGGAGGTAAATTTTTTTCAGAACCACCTTTATATTCAGTCAGTTCCTTTTATTTCAAGGATAATGAGGTATATATTTTTTGGCTTGTAACAGCATGAAGGAATTAACTTCCAAGGAAACAAGTTTAGCAGCAGAATTTCCTTTGACAAAAAGGGCTATTTATGAGCTTGCAGTTCAGTATGCAGATATGCATGTTGCAGTAGAGGAAAAGAATTTCTTAGGAGACAACTGTTAAGTTAACTAACTAAAATACTTTGTGAATGTATAGATATCTAGGAAAATACTCTTAGAAACACATTGGCTGTGTATATTGGAAATATCCGAATAACATGAAATCAGCTAGCATTTCACTTGGCCTTTCCAAAAATTAACTTTTTGTGTCATTTAAAACATAAATGGCCTGTGAAATTCTAGGTATAAATTCTTCCCAGCTCCACTGCTGTCAGTGTTCTTCCTCAATTAAGGGATGAAATGAGCTTTAAAAACCCTGCTTTTTCAGGAGCTGATTTTCTTTTTGTGAGAGTCACAGAAAGAACATCATCATGATCAGGGATTCTTTCTCATTTTAACCTGTACAGCCTGTGATATCATCATAATTAGGCCATTTTCTTTACGTATCTAGGAATTGTATGCAAGTGAATCAAATGTGCAAATCATGATCTTTTCTGTAATAATTCCTTTGTAATGAAGAACTTCCATCAACCTTCCATTCTTCTGAAGTGGATCCTGGTCTGTTGCAGTGACCCTGCTTCTACTCTGTCCCTGTATATCTACTCTACTGTTAGAACAAAATTAGAACAACTCAGACGTCAGACAAGACTTAAAAAGCTATGGAAAGTAATGTGTTTTTTTCATCTTCAATGATTCATCATAGTTTCACTGCTATAACCTCTGTTACAGTAGTTCTCATCAAATTTTAGTCATAGACATACACATATACACAAAAAGAAAAAATACTAGGTCTTGTCTGACCTCTTTGATCTTAAAGCAAGAATGAAATGATCTGGCCTACGTGGACTTTGATTAGAGCAGAAATTAATGAGAGAGCAGTGACTTTCATGCACCGTTATTTGCACATGATCCTAGTGCCCAATATTCCAGCACTCACTGGTCGTGAGGACCAGCCGAATTGCACTGACAGCAGGAGACTCCCCATGGACTGGTTGTCCTCCCCACCATCCCAACCAGGTTATTCTTCTTGCTACAATGGTGGGGACTTTGTGTGTTGGAGATTTCCATTGATACAAGATGAGTGAACTGAAGAGTGTTTGAATAGTTTTGACACTGGTTTGTCAATGCAACAGAAAATATTTATAGTGAAGTTGCAACTATGCTCTGAGTCTGAATATCTGCATATGTTTAAAGGACAAAAATCTTCAGTCTGAAATGTGGGAAACACTGGTTTTAGTAGGTTCAGGAGAAATAACAGACATTGTATTATTCAGCAGCTGAGTGCGAACATTCATCTCCAAAATTTGGGATAGAGGGGCAGAGACTGAGGTTATTTTTATTTAGCTTAATCTCTTTTCTCTCATGGCTTAGGGCAGTTAAAAGGGCATCTCCTTGAAATATAGGAGACTAATCAAAAACATAATCTCCCATAAATGAACCTGGAAAAATCTGTGTTGTTTAATAAGTGTATAATATTCCTTACCCAAACTTGGGTTCAGTGTTTGAGAGGAAAAAATGTTAGTATTTTGAATTACTCACCTTGTAAAGAAGGTAGTCAAAAACCAAAAATCCTTGCCTTTGGTTGCGTGACTATAACAAAAAAATGACTCACTTTTAAAGTTCACGTGCATGAAGACTGAAGAATAGGCAGATTTCCTCATCAGGTGCTAAATTCAACCCTAATTAAGCTTAATTTAATAAGGCTGTAGACAGAACATTTTTCTAGTGAGTAAGGGCTGGCAGCCCCTCTTGTGTTGGCAGCTCTTGATCACCTCGTGAGCATGAGGGGTTCAAGCCCATATTTTGACGGAGGGGATTTAAATCAAAGCGGCAGTCTGTGTACATACATATAAGCAGGAGGAAGGAGAGAGAGATTCTGACAGCAAAATCCTCTGTCCTTTGGACAGGCCAGAGATTGTAGAGGGAAGTAGTCCTGTGCTTTCTTTTCAAACATGTATATATTGTAAGGCAAAATCTAATCAGTACATATAATCCTGTAATTAGAGTTATTGAATATGCTGTTCATTTAAAAACCTTTATTTGTTTAAAAAAGAACTTAAGCCCTAGGGTTTTACACTTATTTTGTCTTTCCTAGTCTGCAGTCTGCCAAGACATTCTTCCAGATAAGAAACAATTCATGTCACAGCTAGTTTGAAGCTGTGCATACACATACTGGGCAACAAAAACAGATCTGTAATTACCTAGTCATTTCTGTCTACTGGTTGGCTTTTATAGAGTTTCGAGTGCTTTTCTTTTACCGAGAGTGCTATCTTCAACAATTTTCCTCTGTCCAGATCCTGCCTTTTTCTAAAACTTCATCAATACAAAAATTACTTTGGAAGAAGTGAGGAGAGAGGGGAGAATTTGCTGTGTAAGTATATATGCTTAAATTCCAAGAAATATAGTGTCATAGATGTAGTATTTTCAACAAATTTGCATGTTCATCTACACAAACCAATATTATTCTCTTTTATGATGTTTCTGATATATCTACTGAAAAGAAAATCTTTCCGGATGGTTGTCACCTGCTCTGGCTTTAACGAGCTCTTTAACCATACATTCTGAAATCTTGGTATGGTATGATAAGTGCCCACAAGCATACAGAATTCTGCACTACCATGTTAAATCTGGGTGAAAAAGCAGTTTACTACGCGGCACGCCACTAAACATCAGGGAGAACAGCTTGCTTATGCTGATGGTGCTGGTGTTGCCACCGGCCCCCGAAAAATCCTTGCTCGCTACTGTTGTTGCCACTTTGCAAAGCTGAGTAATGTCACTTATTTTGTCGTTCTGTGACAAAAGATTCTAATTCTCTTCCTGAAAGATGGAACATAACCAGGTCACTGAACATTAGCTGTGGCTCTGTAAGATTAAAATCTGTAAGTGGCATAGCAGGAAAGAAAGAAAAAAGTAGAACCACATTTTTGATTAAAAGGTATTTCTGTTCATTTTGAGAAAGAAGATATGCCACTCAGACCTCGCTGTGTTAAGTACGCCATCATACAGAGACTTTTTTTTTCCTTATTTTTCTTTGTTAAAATAGGAATGCATGATGGTGGAAAACAAATGTTCAAATGGAAGCCATATTTATGCATGTCACATTGGAGACACTTCTAAAGAACAATGGAAGTAAGCAATGCTTCTGACAAAATCAGTGTCTACATGGATTATCTCTGGTATGTTGTGGCAGTCTCACAAATTTAAAACCCACAGAAAATTATTAAAAATTATGAATCTCAGTTTTATGACATTTTCTGAATAAACTATAAATAAATTCAGAGAAATATCATCCATAACGAAAGAGTTTAAGACAGGAATGAATTTTCAATACTACTGTTTTTTTTAAAAGGTTTGACAGATTCATTTTCAAGGAATAAATCTTAAAAAAACCCAAGTGCTCCGAGCAATTCGATATTCAGACTGAGAATCACTTTTCGAACTAATATTTATTTTTGTGAAAGAAGAAAGAGTATGACTTTATCATTAAATTGCTTTTTATTTTCAAATATATAGGATTGTATAGTCTAATTCTCTGCATTGTTTTTCAGTATAGAGTATAGATGGAAAAAAATAGCATGAGTAGTTTGCTAAACTAAAAAAAAACACATACAAATGCAGCTTGAGAGTGTGGAATCATCTGAGAAGAGAATACGACATTTATGTATTTTTAGAACTTTTTTCATTTTATTATTCCATAATGAATTGGCTTTGGGATTTTAGAGCTCTGTGACACTTGAGAGGGAGGAATTGTCATGCTGACTTTTATGATAAAGGACTCAATTTTTCAATTGTTTTGAGTTCTAAAATTTTAAACACTCACTTAGCATGAGATTGATAATGGTTATTTGTCATATTGAAAATGTGACTTGGATTTATAGAACTAGATCACATTTTTTATTGCTTGCCTTGAACCTCTAGAGTGATTTTATTGTAGTTGTATATGGTTTTAGAATAAAAGCTACCAGCCTTTCCCATAGACGAATATACGTAAAATCACATCCTGTTGTATAAGTGGAGGCAGTGACATATATACACACAAGCATACACATACTATATTGTCACAGCCTTGCTAGGTCTAGTACGTTTTAACTGAACACTTCCAACAGTGACATAATTCCTGGAACTACTGTCTTATGGGAATGTAGTTAGACCTAGGGCCATAAATAACTTCAGAAAGATAACACACCTGAAAAAGAGAACAAAGTTCTGATCCCAAGCAGAAGTTGCACAGCTGATACTAGCTTTCTGTGATAACTGGATGGCCCAGATTATGTTAGTGTCAGCTCAGCTTAGGTGAGAATCAAGTTTTCCCCGCTCCCAACTGTCACCCACTGCCAGTCACGTGCCAGTGCTCCCAACCAGAAGGAGCATTCTTACTGTTCAAGTAACAGTGCCTAAAAATGCCATTTGAGGGGAAATAAATCAGCAGCAGAATAAGGATTTTGTTATGTTTTTTTGCAAAGAATCATAATGTTTGTAATATAACAGTTCTTAACAGTTATACTACAAATGTTTGTAATATAACTGTTCTTAAGACGCAGAGTACAGCAAATCTGAGTCCCTAGTCTTCCAGTAGTTTTTATTTATTTTGAAAGATATAATCTGAAAAGTCATATAAAACTGACCTGAAGACTTTTAGAGAAAAGGCTCCTTAAAGAGATGGTTAGTAATCTCAGTAAGATTGGTATGCGCAACTCCTGTTGATACAGATACTTTAACTCATATTTTTAAAATACTTTATATTCTTGTTTTTAATTTATTTGTTACCTGTTTCCAACTTCCCACTGTCTGTACAGAAAGACTACCTAGAACGAAACATTCTTTTGAACAGTTTACAAAAACAGTCCCCAATGGAGTTAAATTTGAGTTTTGGCTAGAGGGCTAAAGAGGTAAGGCAGCCTTGTGCTTTTAAAATGTTTATTGGATTGACAAACAAGGGTTCATTTCCCTGTTTCATCACATAAATCCTATGTGACCATGGGCAAATTGCTTATAATCCTGCTGTGTCTCAGTTTGCTTTTTGAAAGATGCGGTTTGCAGTAGCTCCTTGCCTCAAAGAGGTACCGTGAGGGTAAATACATCAATAATAGTGAAGCATACAAATATTCTAATAACAGAGGTCATAGAGTACCATGGCTATTTTCTCCTCAATAGTATACTAATTTTAAACCAATAGGGCCCTTGTGCTATTGCATATGGACTCCTTTTCCACAGGTGTCATCACCAGGTATCTCAATCTATCCTATGTGTCAGTAACGCTCTTCCAAAACAGTTCACTATGTAATCACTTCCTCATGCTAATTTCTCTCAATGACTACTTCTCATTTACAAGCATACAAAAGGAAGTTAGGAAAACCAGCAAAATTTAAGAGTAAAAACCTCGAGACTATAGATAGTTAAAATATTTTCTGAAGTTAATTACAGCAATGTCGAGGTTAACTCTTCATTTGACATTGGGAATTGATGCTCATTTTTCTTTATCTCTGCTGAGAAATAGATGCATTATGTAACTGCAGAAGTTTAACTCTTTCAGGATAATAAACCCATTACGTAAAAATGTTTCATCTTTCTCTCTTTGTCTTTCAGAATTTTCCTTTTCTAGAACAAAACACTTCATAATCTTCTCTTCTTTTTTCCTCTCTCAAAGCCAGGGACAATCAACTTGTCTGGATTCAAATAGACTTCTCTTGCTCTTCCATCTAGAGTTGTTCCCTGTGCTCTCCACATGTTATTCTTCAAAACTCCTATTTCTGATCAGGCCCTCTGTTCACCTTCTGGATATATTACAATTAAATACTTGTTCTTTTCAGAACTTCCTTAGCTTTCTTCTCACTGCTTTGTCAGTAATAGGCCCTGTTGAGTCTTTTTATTTTAGAGCACCATTAACACTTTTATTCATACTTCATTATATTCTATAGACAATCAATAACTTGTATAGTCTTTGTTTTGCCTACCTGATTTGATTTTGCAGGTATTTTTCCGTTAGGCCAGAATCTAGAAGACCTTGACATGTGGGTGGGCTGCAGTGGGATAACACAGGTTTAGTAGGTCTTTAGACACCCATGTCTCTGCCGCTTTTCACCTCTTTTGTCCTGTTCTCAAATTCTTGCATTAAGTCACTTCCACACAGAAGAGTTTTGGAGAAGACATCTATATTACCCTCTCTTTTTTGTGAATCACTGATTTTTTGAAGAACAACTTCAGGTTTGTGCCATTGGTTCCTGAGATGCTAGCCATAAGGATGCAATTAGTCCTAACTTCTTTACTTTAAATTATGTATGCATAGTAATCTCTCATTAGAGAAATATAATTCTTAATCAGACAAGTGACTAGAATTCATTTCAGGTAAAAATTCAAGTATATATTTTATCCCTGAGTGTCATAAGCAAAAGGTACTCTTAATAGTGTAGAGCGCGGCAAAATTACATCTGTGTGATGTTGTGCCTACCAGCTGGTAACCAGATGTTACTACAGACTTTACTAATTATCAGGGTTGATTTCTGGTAGTATACTTGCTTACTATGCACAAATGAAGCCAAAAATATAACCAGAGTCAGATGGTCTGCAAATGTACCTGGGGGCGCCAAAAATATCCAGTCACTGGCAGGGTGAATTGAGTTGTATTGAGTTCCCTGCACTGGAAATTACCTGGTTTACATGCTGTATCTATTTCTACTCTCATTGAAGTGGTCTGAATCTGGGGTAATTCTGCTGATCTCAGAGAAACTGATTTGTGATCTTTCCACATATGTGACTATTATCAGGCAAAGGCTCCACATTTCTTATTGATCTACATTATTTATTTTGAATTAAAGTCTAACCATAGTTTTAAAATAAATTATATCCTTTCCATTGTAAATGTGAAATAAACCCTGCAAACTTGCAGAATAATTATTCGCAGTCACACTTATAATTAACAATGATGGAAAGGCTTTACTTAATATTATCACACATAAGTGAAAGACTTATGGCAAAAGCAATTAAGGGATGACAGAAACAGAAAGAGTTATTGGTGGCCAACATGAGATTGAATAGATCTGATTTTATATCTTATAGGAAAAAGTGGATGCAGAGAAGTTGTAAAGGCACTTTAAATTAGGTAGGATGATTGAGTTGCTAAAATATCTCAAAATTAATAACTAATGAACAATAGCAGGAAAAATTGGAGAAATGAGAGGGAGAGAGAAATAAAAACACATCATGTGAGGACAAGTTTGTGAACGAAGTGTGAGTAAAGGTAAACCACTCCCCAATATAGATACACTACACTTGAACTGGATTTAACCGGCTTCACTTCAAGTACAGCTTGTAACAAGTGTCCAGGTGGGCACATTACAAAAAAGTACTCCATCATGTCTAAGAGGAAAAAAGATCTGTAAAATTCTACAGAATTGATCTTAAATTGGATCATAGCAGGTACTAATGCATAGGAAGTCCAAGTACCTGTTCAAACTGATCTGAAAAAGGTGTAAATGAAGATGACCACAATTTGTACACGCACATACGCTTGACTTTCAGATGTAGAATTTTAGCAACACCAGGGAAATAGATGTAGTCCTGAACAGTACCTCAGTACCTAGTGTCACTTACAGGAGCAGACAGGGGCGTCACAGCTGTGGCTTTGGAGAGGGAGTGAAGATGGATAAATAACAGAGCTTCTGTGACTGTTAGAAAAGGACTGTACCTAGAAAGAATGAGACACTCTCTGCTGGAAGAAATTGTACAAAAGCAACAATAATCAATAAGGTCATTTAAAGGACAAGGTGGAACAAGGGCAGCTGAAGGCCTTAAGGTGAGCAGTGGGTGTGTATGCCACTGAAGTGTTACACAGCTTGATTATAACACTCTAAGCGAAACTGCAGACAAAACTGTGCATCTTAATACTGATACTGTCATGTTGTGTGCCACAGGCGGAGCAATGAAGAAAGGTTCACAATATGAACATCAGTTTGTGATGGAGGAGGGATTCCCTGTGGCAGGGAAGACCAGTTGAAAGAATTCAGTAATTCTGAAATGTCATTCCTGGCAACAGGCATTTGGTGATGTATAAACCACACAAAAATGAATAGTATTGCTGAATGAAGTAATCTAAAGTGTAGTTCTACTTTGAAAAATTGCAATTTGGTATGGTTTTATTAATAAATAAATTAAATATTAATAAATAATTAAATTTGTTAATAAAACCGTACTAAATTGCAATTTGGTATGGTTTCATTAGTTTAAATTCCCAGTCTATGTAATTCCAAATCCACATCTCCTTGCTTCAGCAAAATTTTCTGTTATACATACATAATCTTAGAGCTGAGTCTTTATTCCAGAAAAACTAAGTATTTTCTTTTTCTTGGACTGCAGGTTTTGTAAGACTTCTATCTTTTCTTTATCTTAACCTTCTTGCTAAACAGCAGTAGAACAAGAAAAGTCAGATCCTGAAATAACCCTCTGCAGCTACAAATGTTATGAACTGCTGAGCAAAATATATTATAAAATTTCCAGAGGAACAAAAGTTCCAGCAAATTATTATAGGCTTACTGTCGAAAGGAGAAATTATTTTTAAAACTGTAACAAGAACACCGCAACCTGTCTGTGGTATATTACATTATGTTGCTTTTTATCATTCCTGTAAATATGCTGATCTTTTGGATGTACCTAATGGCTACAGCAGGAATTGATCACACATTTCAAACACTTACAAGTGGTGCTCATCATCTATTACTGTTTTATAATCATTGAATATTTTCTGTGAGAGTAAATTGCTCCCTTTAGTAAACTACAAACATTTGACCAGTGTTGCCATCCAGCAAGACCTGGACTGGCTGGAGAGTTGGGCGCAGAGGGACCTAATGAAGGTCAACAAGGACAAGTGGAGGCTCCTGCACCTGGGGAGGAACAACCCCATGCATCAGTACAGGCTTGGGGAGGACCTGCTGCAGAGCAGCTCTGCGAAGAGGGACCTGGGAGTGCTGGTGGATGACAAGTTGACCATGAGCCAGCAGTGTGCCCTGGTTGCTCAGAAGACCAATGGCATCCTGGGGTGCATTAAGAAGAGTGTGGCCAGCAGGTCGAGGGAGGTTCTCCTCCCCCTCTACTTTGCCCTAGTGAGGCCGCATCTGGAGTACTCTGTCCACTTCTGGTCTGCCCAGTTCAAGAAAGATGAGGAGCTGCTGGAGAGAGTCCAGCAGAGGGCTACGAGGATGATAATGGGACTGGAGCACCTGTCCTATGAGGAAAGGCTGAGGGAGCTGGGCTTGTTCAGCCTAAACAAGAGAAGACTGAGAGAGGATGCTTATAAATGCCTACAAATATCTGAAGGGAGGGTGACAGGAGGATGGGGCCAGACTCCTTTCAGTGGTGCCCAGCAACAGGACAAGGGGCAACAGGCACAGACTGAAGCATTGGATGTTCAACCTGAACATGAGGAAGATCTTCATTCTGAAGGTGACGGAGCACTGGAACAGGTTGCCCAGGGAGGCTGTGGATTCCCCTTCTTTCTAGATATTCAAGACCCGCCTGGAGGCAGTCCTGTGCAGCCTGCTGTAGGTGACCCTGCTTTGGCATATGGGTTGGACTACAAGACCCACAGAGGTCCCTTCCAAACCCTAACATTCTTTGATTCTTTGATTCTGATTCCGTGACTGTCCCTGGAAAAAACTGTGATCTTAATCTCCTAAAAGATGCAGAGGAGCCCAAGTAAGATGTCATACTACCTTTGAAAAAGCTGGTAATTGATGTAGTGAATATAGTGAAAAAATAACCTAGTAAAAGCTGGAAGTGTGTAACATGTCACACTAATATGACTCACTTTCCGTTATGCAGCTAAGCTCCTTGAAATGACTTCAAAAATGGCTGTAGAACTAGGTCATCAAAAGCCTCAATTGTGACTACAAATGTAAAGTGTAAATACATAGAACTATGTTTAGCTGGCCTGGACAAATGAAAACAGACAAAACCAATAGCAAATGTTGTATCCTATTTGTTTGATTTTTTTAAAAACTGTTTGCAAGAAAGCATGGAAAGATTTTTGGAAATTGAAATATTTTGAGAAACATCTTGCTATTGAAAAATCTTTTATCTGCAATAATAAACAGCTCAGTGTAACCAAAATACACCTGTGTGACATTTTAGAATGAAATATTTTCATGACAAAAATATTTTTGAGAGAAATCTTGTTAGTTTAGTCTATAAACCAAGGTTAAAAGACAGAAATCAGGATGACATATTTGAATTGAAGGAAAGGGTGAGATCTCAGTGACCTTAGTAGTACCATTTTGGCAGATGCAGTTTTATTTTGTGAATATTTTGACTTCAGGTTTGGGAATTTCTTTCTGCAATTGAATATTCTCCCATAAGAAAGATAATTAATCTCTAGTAAAAAAGTCACACTTTAGCAATGACCATCCAAAATGCTGAAAATAAGAATAAAAAATATGGAGAGAAGAACAAAAAACACTACATTTGAATATCACAAAGGAAATACATGTAGATGTGCCCATATCAGTTGCTCTTTTAATTGTTATTGTATTTTTGGCTATTTTTTTAGAAAAACTTGCATTTAAAATTAGAATGACAATTGATTTTATTTTTAGGTCAATTTATATTTGTTTCCTTTCCCCCCACTTCAGGCATAATAATAGACAACAGAAAAAGATCTAGAAGAAAATGGTCTAGTGCTGTGGATAGCAATATGATCCTACTTTTGTTTCTTTGCTCTGAAAGAATTTTGTAGTATTCTTGTTAAATCAGTTATTTCCTCTGTACTTCATTTCTTAGTATATAAAACAAGGATAAAGCACTTTCCAGTTTCTAGAAAAGTTGTGCTTACAATTAGATTAAAGGTTATGTGCGCTCATATACAAGGTGTCATACTAAACAGCATACATGACACTAATTAAACCAAACTTCAGGTTGTAATCTAGAGCTTTTTAACACACACACGGCATTTTTGAAACTCTAATTATTAGTGCTGATTGACTTTGTCGAAGGATGGTATGTGATGCCACTAATAGCAGAGGTAATGCAGGTCGCAAACAGTCACCTCTTAATGGTATCTACAGGATCCGCATGAGGATGATTCTATTAGGATGAAGATAAGGCATAAATGTGATTTTCTTATCAATGAAGGCTTAAATTATGATTAATATGAGCAAAATTGAATGGATTTAATGCAAGGTTCTGTATTTGTTGTTTTAATCAATTTGAAATTGTACAAAAATTGCATTTGGGCCCAAACCTGAGATGTTTATCTTGATAGATCCCAGCTGGGAGTTGTTTTCATAACATTTTTACTATTCAGTTATAACAGTGTCTTTACGTTAATTATTTTTGTTATCAAAATTAAGTTAATCTAAGTGGTGATTATAAATACAGATGCTAAATATAGAAACTATTATTAAGGTGACTAAAATCTAGCTTCGGTGGCTTTCTTTTTTGGGTCCAGAAACTGCGATTAAATGAGTTTGCATAGAGTGAAAACTTTGAAGTCAGTGCAAAGTCCACAAAGCAGTTAATTTGCCTTTTTTTAGTACTATATGTCTTGTCAAAGAAGGATTTTCCATACAAAGGCTGTATTGAGAATAGTTATATTGTGCAAATCCACTGACTAGACTGCAGATATAGGTCTGCCACAACTTCCTTCTCCTTAAACAGGGGACTTATGGATTTGATGGGTGCACTGTTTAGTGGATGAGGAATTGGTTGGATGGTGGCATCCAATGGCTCATTGTCCAGGTGAAGATCGGTGGTGTCTCTCAGGGGTCTGTATTGGGACCAGTACGGCTTAATATATTCATCAATGGTAAAGACAGTGGGATCAAGTGTCTCAGCAAGTTTGCAGCTGATACCAAACTGAGTGGTGCTGTTGGCACACCTGAGGGACGAGATGCCATCAAGGGGGAGGTGGACAAGCTTGAGAAGTGTGCCGGTGTGAATCTCATGTGGTTCAATAAGGCCAAGTGCAAGATCCTGCACCTGGGTCAGGGCAGCCCTCGATATCCATACAGGCTGGGGGGTGAAGGGATTGAGAGCAGCCCTGCCAAGAAGGACTTGGGGGTACTGGTGGATGAAAAGCTGGACATGAGGCAATAATGTGCACTTACAGCCCAGAAAGCCAATCACATCCTGGGCTGCACCACAAGAAGTGTGGCCAGAAGGTCAAGGGAAGGGATTCTGCTGCTCTACTCCCCTTTGGTTAGACCCCATCTGGAGTTCTGTGTCCAGCTCTGGAGCACTCAGCACAGGAAAGACGTGGACCTGTTGGAGTGGGGCCAAAGGAGGGCCATGAAAATGGTCAGAGGGCTGGAACACCTCTCCCATAAGAAAAGACTGAGGGAATTGGGGCTGTTCAGCCTGCAGAAAAGAAGGCTGAGGAGAGACCTTACTGCAGCCTTTCAGTACTTCAAGATGTGGACAGTCTTTTTAGCAAAGCCTGTTGAGATAGGAAAAGGGAAAATGGTTTTAAACTAAGGGAAAGTAGATTTAGACTGGATATAAGGAAAATATTTTTTACCATGAGGGTGGTCAAACCCTGGAACAGGCTGCCCGTATTGGTGGTATATGCCCCTTCCCTGGAAGTGTTCAAGGTCAGGTTGGAAGGGGCTCTGAGAACCTGGTCCAGCTGAAGATGTCCCTACTCACTGCAGGGGGTTGAGCTAGATGACCTCTAAAAGTCCCTTCCAACCCAAATTATCCTACAATTCTAGGATTCTCTAGCAGTACTTTGTTTTCTCAAATACTTGTATTCAAATACTTGCAGTCTTTTACTTCCAGAAGTTAGTGCTTTGTTGGAGATGTCTCCTTAATAAATGTGATCAAATATTGCAATAGAGAGTCCTGTGCCGCATTTACAAAGGCCAAAATCGAATGTGTTACCATTGACAATAATGGTAACACATCAGATTTGGCCTTTGTTAATTTAGATTAAAAGATTAAGTTGAAATAAACCAAAATATATCGTTCCAGGTTTCCTCCTCTAATACTTGGTGAGTTTGTAAGATGTCCAACTCAGGCATACTTACCTTGCTTCAGTACAACACAATATAAAGCAACACATTAAGTTTTTAATATTCTACTGTTAATGATCACATCTATGTATTAAACCCATGAATTATATACAAACTGACACTATCCAACTGTAGGTCCGAATAATTGATTTTTAAATTAATCTTTCTATTTTTCTTACCAGTTTATGCAGTGAGCAAATGCTTTCTGCCAAATTGCTATTCTGTAGCTGTTGTATCCTCCACTTTCTGATACTGCCATAACTTGCTCATGTGTTTATCATTAAAGCTCAGCAAGGTGTTTTGTTCATGAAATAAGTAACTCATAGTTACATAAAATTACATGTTTTGTGCAATGCAGGTCCTAGTAAATCTGAATATGTCCAAATTAAATTTGTAAATTTTGCACTTTTGTCATAATATACTGCCAATATATTGTTTAATAGCATTTTTTTGCCTGTAAAAATATAGGAAGAAACTTGAGGACGATTACCTTTTCTCATAAATTAATATGAAATAACTACTTAATAACTGTACTTAATGATACTCATCTTTGGACTTCTGTGGTACTGTACTTGGACAAAATTATTCCAAATGTTTTCATTCATGAATTACACAATTTTCTTTGTTTTTGTTCAAATATATTAAATTAACATGGACCCCAAAAGTACAGAAAAGTTCCTCTTTTATTTGGCAAACAGCAAAAAAGATGAGAGATGATTTTTGAGGTCTTTTCCAGGTAATCCACCAAAATTGGTAGCAGAGCGTAAAGCACAATCAATAGAAGTTCCAAATCCCACCATCAATGCCAGATAGCATGATTAAGTAATGACGCCTAATAGAAAACAACATCATTATTAACTAATAAAAATGAACGTCAAGCTAGGACTGGATTTTGCTCCCTGTGATCATTTCAGGCTTTACCACCAGTCTATTGGGGGACTTCCTATCAAGGTGAAGCTGTTGGCCTTCATAGCCAGCTGGGAAGAACAAGAGCTGGAATTTGGTAGAAAAGATAGCTCCTTCAACAGAAGGATATCACACTGGTAGTACATGTAGAAAATATATCCTGGCTTCAAAACCTTTATTCAACATGTGCTCTGCACACAGACGTGTGGTACAAACAAATGAAGGGAGGTGGGAATATTATACAAATAGACTAATTTAGAATTTTCATCTTTGGAATTGTCACATTCAGAGGGATACGAGCATTCACGATCTGTGGGCAAGAGTAAAACAGCACGCCAGCAACTCCAGTTTTCTCATGCCAGGAGCAAGGTGAGGGTTGCGACTTGTGGGAAACAAGGACTGGAAGGCTATGATCCTATAGAACTACAGAAGGTAACTACTGTCGTGGTTTAGCCTGACTGGATATCAAGTACTCACTGCAGCCATTTGACTACTCCCTGTCTTCAAATGCACAGGGGAGAAAAAAATGATGAAAGGGTCATTGGCCAAGGTAAGTACAAGGAGAAATCACTCACCAATTACTGTCACAGGCAAAACAGACTCAGCTTGGGGAAATTAGTTTAATTTATTACCTATCAAAATCAGAGTAGGGTAGTGAGAAATAAAAACCAAATCTTAAACCACCTTCCACCCACCCTTCACTCTTTCTGGGCTGGACGTCACCCCTGAATTCTCTACCTCCTTCCCCTAAGTGGCACAGGGGTATGGGGAATGTGGGTTATGGTCTATTCATCACACTTTATGTCTGCCTCTCCTTCCTCCTCACACGCTTCCCCTGCTCCAGCATGGAGTTCCTCCCATGGGAGAGTCTGCCATGAACTTCCCCAACGTAAGTCCTTCCCTCGGGCTGAAGTTCTTCACAAAGTGCTCCAGCAAGGGTCCTTTCCACGGAGTGCAGTCCTTTAGGAGCAGACTGCTCCAGCATGGGCCACCCACTAGGTCACAAGCCCTGCCAGAAAACCTGCTCGAGTGTGGGCTCCTCTCTCCACGGGTCCACAGGTCCTGCCAGGAGCCTGCACCAGCGTGAACTCCCCAGGGGTCACGGCCTCCTTCAGGGCACATCCACCTGCTCTGGCGTGGGGTCCTCCACAGGCTGCAGGTGCATATCTGCTGCACTATGGACCTCAGTATGCTGCAGGGAGAAAGCCTGCCTTACCATGGTCTTCATCAAGGGCTGCAGGGAAATCTCTGCTCCGGCACCTGCTCCCCATCTTTCTTCACTGACCTTGGTGTCTACAGAGTTGTTTCTTTCTCATATTCTCACTCCTTTATACCTGCTGTGTTTTTTTCCCTCTTCTTAAATGTATTATCACAGAGGTGCTTGGCCAAGATTGGTTTGGCCTTCATCAGCAGCAGGTCCGTCTTGGAGACAGCTGGTATTGGCTCTATTGGACATAGCAAAAGCTTCTAGCAGCTTCTCACAGAAGGCACGCCTGTAGTCCCCCTGCTGCCAAAGCCTTGCCACTTTAAACCAGTAACCTTGATAGCTTCAGCTGTGGCAGACTCTCCTTGTTCTGTAGGCTGCAAAATGCAATGAGTTCTTTTCCCTTCTGTTGCACTGTGGAAAAACATATCTCCAAGTAGAAACAGACATAGTTTTCACTTTCTGAAGGGTTACCGATGTCTTAGATATATTTTTAGTTTTAGGTGCCCACAGAAGACTCCTACTTGAGATGCTCATGTCCTTGTCTGGCCAGGAGTGCTTTGAGCACTGAAAGGTGAAACACTCCGTGAGTCAGCACCTTCCCAGGAAGGTGGAGTGTTGGCCGGAGTCTCCCATGGCAATGCACTGAAGTGGTGTAGATCACGAGCAGCCTTTGCTGGTGACATTTCCACACAGCAAGTTAGAGACTTTCTTTTTACAGAATGTATCCCCTCACACCACAAAAGAGAAACAAAAGAAACCAGAGCAGACCCCCAAAGAGTGGCAAGCCCTTCAGCCCACGCACACTGCTCCCCTCTACCCTGATGGGCAGTGGGTGGCTGTGTCAAGGGAATAATGCAGCCCTTTGCTTGGAACAAAGATTTCTGTCTGATCCTGGTAAAAGCTGTTTCCATTTAAAGAGGAGGGATTTTGAGCTTTAATCCTTTGTTTCACTGTGTTGAAAAGTATAGAAGTCACAAAACCATGCAGAATGATCAAATACATTCTGGACTGAATTGAGTGTGGAGGATTTCTATTCTTTTTTATTAAAGAAGCAAACTGATTCTTTAAAACTGTCAGGATTCTCCCTTCCCCCTAAGTAAATAATGTTAGGCTATAATAAAAACTCTGTCTGTTAAAACGTAACACTCTTACAGATGTGCATAATAAATTACTCCTGATAGCACACTATCCCTAGATTATTTAAAACATATGCCTGTGCTGAATCTGATATTTTCTTTGGAGTGGACACAAGTCTTACAGACAGTTGTGGTTTCAAAGTGCATGCTTGATACATACTTTTGGTATCTCTTCATGTAACACACCAAGCATTTAAAGTACAGATATGGCAATAGCTTTTTTTCTCTGGTTATACGACATTTGCAGAAGACTTCATTAAAAAAGCAGCAGTAGTCCCCTTCTTTCCCTCTCCCCTTAAATTTCTTGCATCCTTGTAGTGGAGATGTTAACTGCTTAGCAAACAACAACTTCAACTGTCTTGAGTTGTTCATTGTACGAAAAGATATTTTTCAGGTCAGGATGATTTAAAAGCTGCAGGATTAATTACCATTACATTAGGTTTGGCAAGCTAGGATTAGGAAGCATTTGTGGTACAAAAATAAATATAAGAAATAGTCAGAAAGTAACCAATCAAGTTAGTGAATGACATCTGAAAGAACTGAAGCCCAAGGGAATAGAAGGTGTTCAGCACTTCCAGTGATTGCTCTGTTTCATAGGCCAAACCACATGTTTAACACAAAGATTACTCATGTGTTGAACCCTCATGGCTTTCTGCTGTACTCTGTCAACTATGACAATCTGTGCATCCTTTACTTTTTGTAGGTTTTGAGGTTTTCTGTTCTTCGTTTTGCAAATCCCCTGTTATGTTTGACTTCTCATAATTTTGCTGTGTCCCTGGGTGATCTGTTAGGCCAGTAGTGCTCTAGGTTGCCAGACATTGACTAGCAATTACTTGAAGACTTTATCTTTATAAAAAGAAGAAAAAATATTTGGTGTAAAAAGTAAAGGTACAGGCTGTAGGATGTATATAAATTTGTATAAATAGGTGTGGAAGATCCTATGTTGCACTTTGCTCTGGATTAGACTTTTGGAATGTTTGAAGAAAATGGAAGGTAGACTATATTATGTTAAGTTTACGTAAACTTTGCACATATATTTTCACTTCAGAGTGAGTAGACAGTGCTTTCCCGTATCTACATATTAGTCATAAAATGCAGAGACAGAGACATCGTCCTACTGACTTGCAGTAGGCAATAGGTCATTTTAATGGACAATACGACAAAACATGATTCATGCATGTCAAGCTCCACATATTGTAATATCTGGGACAGTCCAGAGAGCTCTGAATGCCGTAAAGATCAGAATAAGACAGCATATTAATCATCTAGTAATCCTACACTGGCCAAGTCTTATGTGTTTTATCCTTGGCAGAGATGTCATAACCAATATTTTCTGATGTGTTTGACAACTTTGCTACTGAAACCACTCTGACATTCACTTCTATCCATCCAAGCCTCTCTATCTCATTCACTGCTTTGCTTTACTCTTGGGGAGTTAGTGATGCACTGTTTGTGGCTTTTGTAGACAATCATTTATTAAAGAATACACTAGTAGAACATGAAACTGAATACATAAAAAAAGTCTGCTCTGTAGGAGTCTGGGCTGGTCTTTTTGTTTGTTTGTTTGTTTCAGGAATCAAACCTTGTCAACTTTCTCCTCGGATCACTGCTTGAAGATCCATTCCTGCAGATTACTCTGTGCTGTTTGGAAGATGCTACACACTTTAATGTCCACCAGCAGCTCCTCATAAAATAGTGGTAACACATCATAAAAAATTGTCAGAATCCAAAAAGTATTTCAGAACAAAACTGCATTTAGAAATAGCCCCAAACTAAATGTAGTTAAGATTCTGTCTGTGCCCCCTCACCATCAATAAGCTCACTTACTGAAAACTCACTTAGTTTTCATCATTTCACTTCCATCTGGAGGACTTAATTTTACTCTGACAGTAGTATTGCTACATAGAAATTGTAGGATTCACACAAAGCTTTTGATTGTTCAACTTCTGGGAGACAAAAATGCATAAATGAAACTGGTTAAACTTCATTGTCAGGTTAGTCTTGGCTTCCCAATTTAATATTTTCTCATCAGTGCTCTCTCTTTGTCCAGAAATGTATTCTAGTAAAACTAGCTTTGTTACTTTGAAATCACGCTGACTTTGGGAATCTATATGAATGGATAAAACTCATAAAAGTCCATCTAAGCATTACGATTTCTTCGACACCATCATATTTACATCAGGGCATTTAAAGAGAACCATGTCAAAATGTCTGTCTGCCTGGATTTACTAAGCTGTATTCTTTTACAGGATTATCTTCTGTGAAAATACCTTTTATTAACTAGAAGAAAATTTTTTTTGCACACTTCTGTGCAGTAGGACCCTTCCTTAGGTGGTTCTGACTCATTTGGTCTGTAGAAAAACCACAAGTCTCACTACTTTGTACAGCAGCAACTAAAAAAGTCACATTTGCATTCGATGATTTATTTAGGGTTTAGTGTGGTTTATTTTCAGGAACAGTTCTATGATCTGTTAAATTCTTTTTTTAGTCTTGTCTTGTGCGGTTTCTTCTTTCACTTTGATAGTGAACACTACTCTTTAGTACTTTTAGGAAAGTTTATTTTTACAAAGTTTTACATGAGAAAATTATGATACAGAGCTCAAATGGAAAAATATTCTGTCATGATATAAATCTCCGTAAAAACTGTTTTCAAAAGCTGTTTGTCTGAAACACTGGACTACAGGTAAAGAACTTAACTATCATTGGAATGCATGCATAGCAAAATTAAAGATAGATTTTTCAACTAGTTAGTCAGCTTATAAACATAATAGTTTATCTTGGAATCAGTGCAGCAGATATTGTATGGGCAAGGCTTTTGAGTGAATTGATTAACTTTACTAAATTTTCTCAAATATATTTACCTCCTTAGAAAGTTAGTAGAAAAGACTTTGCATTAGAAGGACATACACTTAGTTCTAAGAATCTGTAGAAAATTATCAGGCCAAATTTTACTCTAGAAGTATTTCAATTTTTAAAAAATTCTCTGAAGCATCTTTAGTCTTGATAGAATGAAATTTCGAGTTTCAAGGTTGAAAACTTGGTGAATATGCTTTTAAGAAAATAAATTAATTAAAAGAGTTAACGTCGGTAGTATTAATGGAAGAATATTAATTTTGGGGAAATAATTACTCCAGACTAATCCAGCAAAACCTATTTTTCTGTTTGCACTAACCCACGTATTTAAATCCTGTATAAACCAATCTTGTCTACCTTTTTTCAGTTTTTTTTATTAGTCATTACATACATACAAAAGCTTTGTTTTCTCTTTGTATCTCTGTGTGAACATAATATAATTATTACAAAAATACCCTGAACATCTTCTAAGACTTTGTCTGATTTTGCTAGAGACAGGAAAAGAGATTAACAAGAATGTCTTGGGGCAAGAAAGAGGTCAAGGAAAATGGCTCCTATGAACAGGATTATAGATCTTTACCAACAGGTAAACCTTTACATTTCTAGATCAAAAGACCCAGGTATCACAGTGAGATGAACAGAATTTATATTAGCATAAAAGTATATCCAAGACAGTCAATACACAAAGTACATGAACTATTTTATTATACCTCTCCCAAAACGGGTTTGTAAAAACACACTTTTAAGGATGCAGTCAAAACTTGCCTGTTAAATCCATGACTTTCTGTCATGGTAGAGGCTAGAAGCCTTGAAAAGAACAACTTCTGCTTTGAGATAGTGTACCATCCCATAAACAATACATTAGTTCTTCTAGAGTGCTGTGATGTGAAGTGATTTGTGTGAAACTTTATCTACAATGGAAGATTTTCATGTTTATTGCTATGTGGTAGGTCCCCATTAGGGTTTGAAAATTGTGTCTCATTTGTGAATCTGTTGAGCACTACTAGTTGTCTGAGACCATATCTTAAGGCAGTTGCCTCAAAGCTTGTTTGCGAAACTTGCTGCAGGACCTCCTGGCATGCCAGCAAAGCTCGTTTGGAGCCCAGCTCTACCTCCTGGAGGGCCAGCCAAATACAGACCAGACAAGGAATAAACAGCCACTCAAAATCAGCTTGGAAGGGAGCTGGAGGACAGGTACCTCATTGTGGAAAATGTGCCTAGACACCGACTCCTTCCCCTACCTGCCGGAGCCAGGACTGAGGAAAAAAACACACGCACGGGACTGGAGGAATGTGGGGCATGTGCCATTGCCTAGGGGATATTCTCCCTGAACACCTTCTGAAAGGCCATGCAACAAAACGACAAAGAGACCCCCACCACTGATGCACACAGGAACTAGAGGGACCCCCACCATCGACACACACAGGTATGATGGACCAACGGGACGCTGCTGGATCTATGATGGTGACTGTCTCTTGAGACTCTATCCCGACTTCTTGCTAGGTTTCTTTCTCTCCTGTCTTTTCCTCTCTTTCCTGTCACTGTTTCCTCCTGCTTTCATATGAATAAGCAATCAATAAACCTGTTTGTTTGATAAGTGGTGTTTGACCTTGTTTGTGTCTTAATCTCACTCTGGGAATAACAACAAATCTCTACTGCTTGGGTCTTCCCAGACCATACCACTAGTGTAAGCACACAGGTGTGAGAACTTCACTTTTTAATCTGTTTTTTATGATTCACTCATTCAGTAGTTAGCAACACAAAAGTGGTAGGATCACGGCTGAAGAAAACTCTGTTTTACCGCTGGATGCCTGTAAACTGTTCTGCAGTACTTACTGAGCTTGTCTATGCTTATGACTTCACATGTCCCCAAGTCTTCCATGGTCTACACCATTGCTAGTAAAGTCCTCATCTGCTTTAACACAGGACACGAATCCACCACACATCTTCCTGCCATAATCTGGCACAGTTCAGTGTGGAATGTGAGATCCAGAGCCAGTGGCTGGAGCAAGGTACAGAATTCCAGTCATTCGAGCAGGGTGAAAGTCCAGTCTCAGTAAAAAACCTGAACAAGTGACCTTACGGGAGAAAGGATGAAAGCAGCAAGTCTATCTTCGTTTTCACTACCATTTAGAACATAGTAAGAGCAAAGACACTTTGGATCACACATGAGAAATGCAGTTAAACAGGATATCTTTCCATAAAACTCAAATTACCTATGTAGCTGCTGACAGATTGCAATTAAAATTTGCAGTCACAAGCTGATGACGGAAACCAGTTTTAGCTGCTTGTGTCTTTTTCAGGTCCCATATGTAATGCGCTGTTTGCTATAGACTAACCACAGAAGAAAGAGCAGACAATGTAAGAGTCATGAAATTTTTAGTGTGTAACCGCTGCCTTTTAGGGCATGGGAGGGTATCTGCCCATGTTTTTCTTTGTTTTGCCATGTTTTGCCATGTTTTGCCATGTTTTGCCATATAGACTGACATGTGACTGAATACCAAAACTCATCACACAGAATCTCCTGACTGTTGTAGGAAATGCACTGCACCCAAAGGGTCTGTGAAAGATGAGCAACAGTCTGGTAAATCACAGTGCGAATGATGGTAAACACCCAGATACAGAGTTTAGCCACTTAATTTGTGGATTATCTTGTCTCTTTTCCCTTCTTATTCCATTGTGTATTTATCTACCTCACTTTTATCATGCTGAACAGCTCTTATCTTTTCACAATACCGCCTTTCTAACATTCCACATTTTTGTAGCTATTTCTTAAAATCATCACAGCAACAGAAAAATACATTCTTTCCTATGTAATTTAGCTAATCAAAGAGCATAAATGATAAGAGATTTTCTCATATCCAGCCTTTTGAAGGGTTAGGATGTAGGAGAAGAATCCAAGTTTATAGATCTTTAGATTCTGTCTGAATAAAGGTCTTATTCCAGAAATTGTATTTTATTCTGAGCATCTGTTAATAAAATACACCAGTGTAAGTAATATTCCTGTGTCCAGGTTACATTTTTTCCACTATATTTTTACACTCAACAGATGTTGTAGATTACTCACACATAAGAAATCTGTTAAAAATGATGGTAATGTTCTAGGTTAAATGTTAAAAGGCCAAGAGATTCTGAGTTAATCTTGGAAATCTGCATATAACTCATTCCGTCATGTGTCTGCATAGCAGATCATATGACCCAGAAGGCTTTCTGCTCTAGACAGAGTCTGTGTTGCTGGCATCTGATCACACCAGAGACACAGAGAACACACCACATACATAGCTGTGATCAAAGCTGATATTCAGGAGGTGGGGCAAATATATTTTTAATTCTGATTTTCAGAATGAAAGTGGATGAAAGAGACAAAGCTCATGTTAATCTTAAATTGAATAAGGATAGCAACAAATTTTCTATCTGGTTTAATGTACTTTGACTAGCTTAATTTAAATAGTGAGTTTTGCAGTTTGTCTATTTTTTCTTAAAAGAAAATAGAAATAGAAACGGTAGGTATATACAGAAAGAAATAATAATATTAATAATTTTTCTTTATATTTTTCTTTAAAATAATCTTGTAGAACTCAGAAAGAATGTTATTATTTACTACAAAACATATAACTTTTAGGAAGCAGGAATAACAGATTTATTTTTCACTTAGTTTGATTTTTTTGTTGTTAAAAATGACTACGTGTTTTCAGCATCAGATGTGGATATCTTATATAATGGTGTTTTAAAAGAGATATAATTTTATATTTCATCACTCACAAATTTTCTGAGTTTTACCCATATGAAAGGGAGGTTTGTAATCCAATACTTTGCAATGATTTCTTTGGAGGTGTTTCAGCCATTCATTTCTGATAGTACTTGGAGACACTTAAATCCAAAGGCCATTGGTCTGCTGTGCATATTCGCTCACTCTACACCTTAAACACTCTTGTAAAACTCTCATTGAAAAGGACAAAGGAATGTTATGTGCAGGGGTTAGCAACAACTCAATAATTTTAAAAGAAGAGAGAAAAAAGAGAAAAACTTTCACACGGTGGAAAACATGTTTGGAGCTGCATGTCTCAGGGGACTGCAATAGGATACTGAGCTCTGTTCTGGAGCTGGCTAGTAATCAGGGTCACGCCTTGGGTCAAGAGAAACTACTTATACACAACAACCCTGAGCAGGTCAGATGATTTTCTGTTATCTTTTCAGTATAAGAATGGAGACTGAAGACTAAAGGGTTGCTTTAGTATCTGTTCTTTTTTTAACATCTCTGAGGAAATATGGATCCCTACTATACCACTAGTACTAGCTTCAACAATGTGTCTCTCAACTGCCTTCTCTATTACACTGAACTCTCTGTATTAGGAGTTGCAGTGCCAACAGCTGGGGAAGAAGATACTGTCCTGGGTTTATGTTTGCTGGCAAGAACAGGATAAGGTCAGCAGTTGAGAAGGATGAAACAGCACATACTTTAACGTACGAGGTAAACAGGAATGTAGAAATGATTGTTGAACCAACTGTGCCACATTAGAATCTAAGCCTTTTTAATAAGCAATTTATATTTGATAGACACCTTACCTTTTTTTTTTTTATTTTGTCACCTACCGTTACAATGAAAATTAAGCAAGTTCTAGTAAATTAGGTTACTGCTGTGTGTGCTAGAGATAAGAGAAATAAAACAAAAAATTATTTTTTATGGTTTTTAGATTTTATTTGGGGACTTCTTTTTCGTCCTCAAATATATCTGTTTTTTTCTTCTCTGATCCTTAGTGAATGGATTTTCTTTTGGCTGTAATTCCTTGTTTTTTTCAAAGTTTGCTTTTTCTGGGAGAATGGCCAGCAAACCAGACTTGCAAACTTCCTCTTAAAGACTGGATGTGAAAAGGTAGCTCAACCACATGCATATTCAAAGATGAGTTTCCCTGATACAACTACAGTGAGGGTATAGGAGTTCGGTGTGCTTACGGAGAAATAGGGATGATTTAGATTGCATAAGTAAGCACAGTTCACACCAGCTAGGTTGTTCAGATCATCTGTAAATGTGATGACAGTTGGATGGTCACAAAATCTCTCCAGTACTTGATGCAGTATTTGTCTGTGAGTGTCTATGAAGTACAGTAGGATGGGCTTTACAAACTCTTGTCTAACATACAAGCATAACATGCATGGCTTTTTTTTTGTTTGTGGCAGAGAACATCAACAGACTAAAACTTTTCTGTATTTAATGAGATAAACAAATTCTTCACAACCAACAAGGTAGGACTTCAGAGATTACGAAAAACATGTTCCATATAGCCTAGATTTTCTGGCCTCTCCATTGCGTCTTTTGGGAACACAGGATTTTACAGAAGTGTGCAGGGAAGTCTTGGTCTCACTTCAATCTATTGGAATCAAAACTTCCACATAGGTATCTGGGGTCACTGTTCTGGATATGGTGTCTGTATAGACCTACAGGTCAGGTCATGTGAGATTAGTTGGAAGATGAAGGTGAAAACTCACATTATGTACCTTTGCCCACTAGTGATGTAAGTCCCCAGGTTGAAAACAGTTACCTGGTTGAAAAAGAAGGAATTTTAAATCTAAAACTTTCTTGTATGTGTCTTATTGCCGAAAAGATATGTCATCTAAGTAGAAGAAACAAACACTGTTGGAGCAAGAAATTAAAAAACTCTTCGAGAACAGATGCCAATTTGATATAATGCATACTTTCCCCTTTAAACATTATTAAAATTTTCAATAGGTTTTTCCATTCAGGTATGAGAACACAACTCTGTAAAAAAAGTTATCTGTGGTCCTAAAACTGGCATATGAGACACGAGACATTTGGAATCTCCTGGAAAGAGATTATACATTTTGCTGAAAAAGGGAGTACAACTGCCTTGTTACTTTTTGAGTGCACATGTTTGTAGCTGTTGCTTATAGGGACATAATTTATTAATTATGGGTGCTGCTTTGGGGAATTTTTGCTTCACAAAATAGACATACTGTGTGCTTTAAAGTGAAGAAAGGGAGATTTTTACCCCTCTTTTCCCACAATTGACTTTATCACTCCTTGGTTTCGTGCACCATTCAGATATAATAGAGAAGTATTACATTGAAAAATTCTACTAAAATACAGAGTGAACTATGTTTCATAGGAAACATCTTCTATACTTTGGCCATTTACACAACATATAATTAATTCAGCAAGCTATTTTGTTATGAAAAGAACTACTGTATTTTCCTCTTTTTTTTGTGTGCACTCATAAGCTGTTGAAAGTTTGAGTCCGAATTCTGATTCTGCATTTTATGACCCCCTTTACAACCCATGTTCTTTCTCCTTCTTCCCTTTAACAAAGGCTTTTCTAACACAGACAACTAGAAGCTGAATTTGATGTCTAAAATAAAAGTTCTGTTTTGCTCTACTGTGATGAAGCAATGATGTGCTATGACCGAGTTACTCGCATAAAGGTTGGCAGACATGCTACCGAGTACAGTGCATGAAGAATTTTCTCTTGATCATCCATCTGGGCTAGATGTAGGTTGAAGTCCTAAGGAAGTGTATTTCATCTTATCCTTTGAGAATGTCTTAATGAAAAGCAAGGAATTTCCTGCAAGGTCTTGATACTCCTACACATTTTCTGAAAAGTATAAATCTGTTACTAGTTCAGGTTCACTTAAGGGCAAGTTTTCAAAGCTCATTTTCTCTTAAATTGAGTATGAATGTGTTCACTGCCATATCAAGAAGAGTTGATTTGGGAGTGCATCTAGAAATTACTCAAGAACATAAGAAATCAATTTAAATCAGTAAAATTTCTTACACCAAGTTTTGCCTAAGTGTATGCGCTTTACCAGACTAGCATTATTGCATTTCTTATTATTTGTTTGTGGTCACAAATGAGTCAAGTTAAAAAGATGTAGTATTTTCTAAGCCTTTGAAAATGTCATTGGTACACACACAATATCTAACTAATTAGTTCCATTACTTCTCTTGGCAAATAAAATTTGCTTTTTCCATGTTAGTGTTATTCTAGTTCTACTTCATTAGTCTTGTATCATCATTGCAGACCAAGTGCTTCCTTTAAAAGAAAAAAAAATTCTTACTTGAACAATTCCATTTGGATGTAAGACCATATGTCTTATTTTTCTATTCCATTATTTCTATCCCAATCTCAGATTGACTACACCTGTATACATTGTTTTGTTGGTGTACAGAGTAAAATACCATTTTAGATTATCTTTTGTTTATTCTTCTGGGGGATTATTCCGTAAGACAGACTTGCAGTGAAGAAGTTGACCTTTAGGATTTAAAAAAAACCACTTTTTTGTTCTATTTTTTGTAGTTTGTCTTTCAGTTTGGATTGGTTTTATTTTGTTTGGGAATTCTGTGTGTGTGTCTGTGTGTGTGTGTTCAACAGACCTGGAAGACTGGTTAAACTTCGTGTTAACAGTTACAGGGTTAAAGAAAACAAGTATGATTTTTTATATTTATCACCTTTTCTGAGGTAAATATTTTCTTCAGAAAAGTCAGTTCAGCAAACAAAGAGCAGAAGAAAACATACAGGCAGCCACCTTTCCAAGAAAAAACAACAGATCATTACAGAAAAACACAACACTCATAAATTAGTATAGTATATCTTTTCTTAATTACAAAAGGGAAAATAAAAGTATTAATGTTTCTCTGAATTAAAAGGCAAGTACTGACAACACATCCCCCACCCCTCCCTCCCAGACATTTTAGTTTTATTGTTCAAAGTGTTTTTCATAGTGGAGGGGCACAGAGGAGATGAGGCTGCAACATATGACTTCGGTGGTTTATTGAAGGCAAAGCCTCCAGTAGAATGACACACAGACTTGAACCTGGAGACAGTTGGTGTGATTCAGTATTTTACAGAATAAGGGTGGTGCTTTCCTTGTTCAAAGCTATAAAAAGAACAATGCAGACCCTATCTTGCAGATATTTTTTGTTGTTGTTTTTTTGTTTTTTTCCAGAAGAAGACTTTTATGATTGTTTCTGAGTCAATCAGTGAGGCTAGATGTCCTCCAGTAGGGAGAGCAAATAAGTAAGTATTATCTTGGGTCGAGGAAGATTTGGTGATATGTTTTTCAATGTTATTTTTCATTTGTTTTTAATATTTCATATAATATCATCTGGATACATATTGAGCTAGGACAAACTGTTGTAAAGTATGTTCATATAGTTTTCCAAAGTGTGCTCATTAGTAGGAGAGACGATGAATTGTAGAAGGATAGCTATAACACATACTGAAAGCAGGTGGAGTGTGCCAGGGTTAATGCACTACAAACTCAGAGCTTTGAGAGATCTGTCCTGCTTAACTTCTTTAAATGGTTTGCTAACAGTTCAGAGGTGCAGCAGTTGAGAAGGCCTCTTAAATCCTTATTAAATCCTGTAAACCCTGGGATTGATTATTATAGCTGAACTTATTCCAAGACACATCTTTCCTTTTCCACTTCCTGAGATCTGATTTCACACTGATAGGTTTCTGTAGCATCCTTGAACAACTCATACATCCTCCTAAATTGCAATGTGCTCAGATGACCCTAGCCATTTGCACCATAACTTGCCAGTGCAAGGCACTTTTTAAACAAGCAGGACTAGAAGCCTGTGTTTAGCTGCTGACCAAGGACGTATCAAAGTGATGGCAGAGACAAGCCATCATGATCTTCAAAGTGTGTGAGCCTGAGTGGCCAAAGACTTAATGCAGGGGGTAGTGTAAGCAGGGCACTGTCTGGGATGGGACTGACAGATTTCTTCTTTTTGGCTTTTTTGAAGTGTTTAAAGGGGAGAATTGTGATGTTAAAGATTGTCCTGCACTGAGATGAGAGTCAGTAGGCCGTGCTGTTCTGGGAGACTTTTATGCCTGTTGCTTTAGACGTGTTTGAAGCAAGAATCAGTCACTTAGTGAATTTCAGGACATGTGAACTCACTGGGAATGAAAATGAGGAAAAGAAGACCTAAATCCTATGTGAAGTTTAATGGCTAGGCTGAGCACAGCCTTATAAATCCTTATGCTTCTGCCTGTACAGAGGGTCTAGTATTCCCAAATTCCATTTTCATTTTGTTGTTAGAAAATCCATCCAGAATGCGGTACGTAAAAGCCTCTGTTGGAGACGTATTTAACTTTGCAAATCTGGGTTTAGGACATAATAAACGAAGAAGAACCGACATGCACAGCTGGAGAACTTCCTTTGCCTGAACTGGTCACCTTGTTCTTTCCCTTTGTAGCCATCTCTTCCTTTCATGAATCCCAGGATCGCTTCTGGAGACATGATTCAGTGAAGAGGAGAGTGACCAAGCATGCAGTGAGAGGCACACAGCCAGCATTCAGGAGCTTTTCTGTGGAATATATCATGCAGTTACATGTAACTGCAAAAATAGAATACCACAAAGAGCAGTACCTTACTGGACTGATGAAAGTATAGCATTTCACACTTTGCAAAACCTTGCAAACCAAATTGTAGGCAATGTGTGTATTTATTCTGTGGTAAAAAAGCACTCTTCTGGAATTCCCAGTGAAAGTAACATCAAAGAAATGTAGAGCAATATTAGTTGGGAATAACCTCTGGAGATGGAGTGATACTTTGTTGAAGAAACACCCGACAGTGCAAAGCAAATAACCTAATTATCAGTGAATTAATCCTTTCTGCTGGCCATTCATTGGCTGACAATCCAAGCCATCTTTACTCACTCTCCATGTTCACATTCGCTTTAGGAAAAGAGCAGGCCAGGTGATCTGCAAAGCTGTCTTCTTCTAGGCAAAACAGGGTTCTGGAAATAAGGCGTCTGTCGTTTTGTGAAACAGAACAGAAAGCTGAGTGACTAATCTGATTGCAACTGCTGAGGTATCATGCTGGGAAAGTGGCATTTTCTAGGGAAATAAGGAACCAAACCATCTGACCTTTTAAAGGTCACTTTAAATGTCAGTAAGAAATCAGTTGGAAGACAGGACAGCCATGAAGGACTGACGTTATATCTCCCTACAAAAGCACTTCAAAGTAAGCAGGCAACCAGATTTTTTCACTGAAGCAGGTCCATGGAAAATGTATAACTCATCCTCAAATGTACAGACAACTATGGGGAAATCCAAAGCACAGAGGAAAACAGTTGCAAATCCAACATGTCTGACATCCTTTAAATAGTTGATAAAAATAGTTTAAAGAATTTGTTTACAAATACAAGGAATTCAGAAAATTTCTACCCAGTACAAAATGTTCTTGATTGTGAAGCTCATAGTTTAAGATATATGAGGGCACACTGATAAAGTCTTTGTATTTTTCTCTCCTGCTTCCTCTGCTATTTGGAAACCCAAGGGGAGAACACTTGGAGGCACAGCCATCTGCTCCTCTAAACACATCAAGTTTAATTGTGTACTTTAGCAAATTATGATACACCACATTTCATTTTTAAGGGAAAACTCCATGGTTCATTGTGCTTTGGCATGAACTGAACAAACTGTAAAGTACATTTGGCCTTCTCTTTAAAGGTCCTTCAAAATCAATCCTTCTTTTTGTCTGATGTTCAATTCCTCATTGGCTGTCTGTCAACTTCTCATAAAAATGTCTTTTAAAATTTTATTATTTATTTTCTTCCCCAAAATAACAAGGAGTTTTTGTTGTTTTCCATTGAATTCCATTGCAAAAACTAATCTCTAATGTGACAATTATATCTTTTCAATTAATTCAAAGGATGGGTTGAAGGGTAGATGAGGACAGTTGCCCCTGATGCTGTATAAAAAAACATGTAAACTCATCTGTTTTCCTTTCCTTTCTGTTCTTTCATTTGAAGCTCCGTGAGAATTAGTGTGTATCTTTGTATAAGAGAAACAGAAAAATTATATAAAAGGAACAAAAGACTATGTTCTAACATTGAATGAAATCAGTAATAAACTGGAGGAAGTTTTGGTTTTTTTCCCTGTTCCTAGACAGTTCATATTCTTGTTCATGTTCTTGTTCTTTCCTTTTTTGTAGAATCAGACATATTGAACCTACTAATTTTGATAATTTATTAACATGTCTAAGAGGTTTAAAAAAAATTCTAACTGCTTATCTGTACTCTTCTTTTGTTGGAAGACACTGACTATTGACTTCCCTTATAATGTAGAACCATAGAATCATAAAATCATAGAATGCTTTGGGTTGGAAGGGACATCTATAGGTCATCTAGCCCAACCCCCCTGCAGTGACCAGGGACATCTTCAACTAGACCAGGTTGCTCAGAGCGCCATCCAACTTGGCCTTGCTTTGCAATTTTGTTTAGACATGCCACCTTCAAGCTTTATTGTATACTGTTCTTTTCCTTTCTTTATTTTGCTTTTTTTAATGCCCTGCCGTTCACCAGCTTAGAGCTCTTATCCTCTTCGGAGAATGAAAGTTGCATTTCTCTGTGGTAGAATATAGGATCAAGCAAATATTTAACAATTGTTCAGACAAAAATGTGTTATGCTGGGATGTGCTATCTCATTTTGTATTACACTGTGAGCTTGTGTTTGTACATTGTGAAGGCAGTAGATGTATGACATGTCTAAGTTAAAATATAAAGCTTATGCTTTGTTTCACATATCCTCTCTCTGAAACTGTGATACAGACAGACTGCACGGTAATTAATCTGTTTTAAATTTATTTTTTTTTTTTAGTGCTCTGGCAATTTTGGTTACACTAAGTTTCTTAATTTTCAGTGAAACAGAAAGTGTAGAATGTGAAATCTAGTAATTAATCTGTAAGTGCACAGGCTACTGCTTTAAAATGACAGTGCCTCTTTAAGGATTAAACATTCAGTCACAGCATGTCGCAGTAAACTCACTGAAACTTAATATCTTCTGAGAGACTTTTCAAAGCGAGCATTTAACTGAAGACATGTAATGACACTTAATTGGATATTTTTTTGTTGGTTTCAGTCAATTGAAGTCACTATTAATGTGGAGCACAAATAGAGCTGAATTTGAAGAGGCGCTTGTTGAAACTCTCTTCTCATAATGCCAATAGAGCATAGTGCAATCGTTGTAACCCCTGTGGCTTCTAATCTTTTGGATCTGATTAATTGTAAAAACTGATAAAAAATGTCTACTTTCAGGGTAGTGTGGCCTTCATTAATTGCTTATAGTTGACTGAAAAACACATTTCCCAAATCTCAGAAAAAATACAAACTAAATGAGTATCAGCCTTGAAACAAACAACAGAGGGCTGACTTGCAAAAGGTAAGCTATAGATTTTACAGAGATATGAAACACAGAAGTCTCTCTGAGTGCCTTACTTTGCAATTCAGTAAGGAAAAATGAAGGTCACTGTTGCTTTAAAAGCTTTCTTAAAAAAGCCTTTGCTAGCACAATTTGCTACTAATTGTACCTGATCTCATTTATCTAAATCCTCCACATCCTTGCCTATTTTCCATCACATTTATCCATAGCTGTGCTTTCATAACAGCCAATTTGCCTGCAGGTAGGATGGTGGGACATTAGGTACCATTGCACTAGTGCTGGTTCTTTGACAAGTGACAGGTGGATTGTTTCTGTCCCTGAGGGGTGGGATAATTTATGTCACCAACGAGTTCGGCCTCGGGCAGCCTAGAAACTAAGGGACTTGAATGTTAACTCAAATTGCGGCTAGGGATGCATAACAAGGCTATCTCTGGAACCAGCACACTGACCAGGAGAATATCGAGCCTGATGAACAAAATGCCTCAGTATACACTTAGTCGCTACCTATCGATATGACTAGAATAAAGCATACTGATGTTTCTGGCATATTAATTTCATGACATGACTCATTTGTCATACCCTAAATAATTCTAATTGTAGATGTAGAAATTCCTAGCAGGAAATATGCTAGACTTGAGTTAAAATGTAACATATGCATCAGAAATCTAAAAGTAACAGTAATGTGAGACCTATTAATAATATTAAATTTATCAAGGGAAAGTACATAACTCTTTTTTACAATATAGACATCTCATAGAAGAGCTTACACATTTAGGATTTACACACAACTATTACTCAGACCTGTGGTGATGATTTGCAATACACATGCAGTCACGATTTTTAGAGTTTGTAATTTCAGATGCGATTAAAAAGGCTTCAGAAAGTCATACTTGTGTATATTTCAGTTCAACCCATTTGTTAAAAGTAGGGTATCCCTATTTTACAGAAGGTTGTCTGAGCTGGGGATGGAAGGAAAAGATATCTTAAATACTAGTCATTAACATCAAAGTTTTCTTTTGGGATAATTCACTCTGTTTTCAGTCTGTTGCTAAAAATACTCTGAATGTGCGCTTTCTTTCAATGTATTGTTTTGAGTTACTGATACTTATGATGATAAAATGTTGCCAGAGGTTGGGAATTCTGTTCCCAAGTCTCAGCATCTATACATCCTTCAGGGGAGTATGTGGTCTTTTCTCAGTGGCACCACACTGCCACGTTATAGAAAGAGCTTTGCTTAATGCAAGGAAATTTAGCAATAAAAGTAAATAAACATACTCATAATCATGCCCTTGCTAAACCTGAATTCTTAAAGAAAACAAACCAACCAATTCAATTAATTTTAACTTTATGCATCCTATGTTGTCCGCATTATTTCTTAGCTTGGAACATCCCTGAGGAAGATGAGAAAGTCTTTAATTTCCTAGAGGTCCGGGAACTAGTAGATTTATGAGTGAATTATTAGAAAATTCTTCCCATATGCAAAGGAAAATCTACAGTACATATCTCAGGAGTAAATCACACTATTTCTATGTAACAAAGTGTTGAATCTCTAGTAGGTTGAAACAAAACTCATTCTTATTATAGGTCTGTGGTCAGATCCAGTGTATTTTGGGAACATTTAGCTTAGTGGTGAAAACTCATTTTATGAGCTTATACTCTATTCTTGCAAATCATGGTACATACAGTAGAAATATTACTACAAAAGTACTGTTAGGCAGATAGAGCGAAGAAATAAGGTACAGATTATAAACAGCCATGGCTATTAACAGCTAGAGCTCTTATGGAAGCCTTATAGATAGTCTTAAATCAAGACTAGTTGTGCTATAGCTCACACTGGGTCTTACAGAGAATTTACTGGATTAGATTGTGGTACACTGGGGACAGAACAGCTAACTCTAGTGGTTCTTTATGACTTTAAAATACATGGAAGAGGAAAAACTGTATACTGCCTGATACATATATCGCAGCGCATATTGAAATGCTGGGGATAGTGATCAAACAACACTTTCAGGCAGGAAATAAGAAAAAAACCTCCACATTACTTTTGGTTTAACTGAAAGTTATCTTTGAGCACTCAGAGCGTTAGAAAGAAATCCTCTCCTGGTGATAGCAGCTGTGAACACTCAGTGAAACAAAGAGGACACTGAGTCTTCTAACACAGAGGACGTGTGTGTGTGTGTCAGCTAGTGCTATTTCCACCCTTACTTCTGAAGAAAATTATTACACTTTTTGCAAACAATTGTTAGCTTTTGGCAGTATTTTTGGAACGACAAAATTACAGCCCTATTTAGTCTCATAAAAGGTAAGTAGAATATTCTATATTAAATACCTCTGAATTCTTTAAACTGTTACCTTGCAAGAGTCATCAAAAAAGGTTAATGCTAAGGATTTTAAAGTAATAATGTATTCTTTTAATACAATTTTAATATTAAGAGCTAAGCCTTCCCTAAAATAAACACAAACTAAAATTGATAATAAAGATTCAGTAGTAACAACTTGTTCTTCTAAATAATGACTGAAAATTCTTCCAATTTGCCCATTCTTCACTCAGATAACAAAAAAAGTAGTTTCAGGGTGTTTGTTTGTTTGTTTGTTTGGGTTATTGCATATGGTAAGCAAGAATGGTGAATCCACTATATGGTAAAAAAATATAATGAGTATATTTAGCCACAGAGTAATAAATCCAAAGTTTATTAGATAGAATAAAAGATTTTCTAGCACATGCAAGCAAGATGCTTTCATACCAATCTTCATTGCCAAGAAAGGAAAAAGCAAATAAAATTTATGATCTGATCTGTGGCTATGTGAGTGCAGATGTGCTCAAATATTTTCCAAAGAGAAAGCTTCCTCAGCTTTGCTTCCATTAAGTATAAGTATTAATAAGTATAATTTCAAGAAGTCATTATGTAGCTAGCAATATATGTGTTATTAAATACCAAAAAATTCAGCCCAAAGTTGGCGTTTAGATACTCCACTTGATTTTTAGTCTGGATTTCACAAATTAATTTAGGTCATCCTTTTCTCTGAACAGCGGAGGGTACTGTTTCTTCGCTGTGGCTATTGCCTGATTATGAATAAGCACCTTTAAACAACCTGAGCTGTTAAGGGGTCTTTTTTTTGGATTAAAGCCCTGAGTCTCTGACAAGTACTGAAAGTTAAACAGGTTTTCTGAGTAAGTTCAAAATAATTTTCTACCTTCAGACTGTGTCATTTTTACACTTATGATGCTGCAGTGGTGTCTTTGCTTTATTCCTCAGTAAAATTTTCTGAATGCAAATTTAAAACTAACCTTTTTTTTTCGTTTTTTTTTTTTTGTTTTAGGCAAACAGTTTCAGTAATTGTCCTTATAACTTGCTCACAGGTAGTTAAGAAGGTCTTGAGTCAGCTTTACAGTAGTTATAATATCTCATAGAGTCATAGAAAATCTCAAGATGGAAGGGACCCATAAGGATCGTTGAGTCTAAATCACTGTTCCTCGCAGGACCACCAAAAATTAAACCATATGACTAATAGTGTCGTCCAAACACTTCTTGATCTCTGACAAGCCTGGTGCTGTGACTACTGCCTTGGGGAGCCTGTTCCAGTGACCGACCACCCTCTCAGTGAAGAACCTTTGCTTAATGTCCAGTCTGAACTTTTTCTGACACAACTTCATTCCATCTCCTCATGTCCTATTGCTGATTGCCAGAATGGAATTTGTAGACTGTGATGAAGTCACCTCTCAGTCTTCTCTTCTCTAAGATGAACAAGCCATGTGACCTCCATCATTCCTTGTCAGTCTTTTTCTCGTGACTTTTTATCATCTCGGTTGCCCTCCTCTGGATACACTCTAATAGTGTAATGTCCTTCTTAGACTATTATATTGTTATAATTACATTATTTCTTGAAGAAGTTTGAAGCAGGTATCTACTTAAAACAAATCCAAGAAGGGATTTCATGCTAAAGCACTGTGAGATATGAACTTTTTGTCAGCTCACCTGGTATGAAACTAATGAATGGACTAGCTGATTACAACTCAACTATTATCCAGCTCACTGTATAGTATCACTGGAGGCACTAAATAACATACTTCATAACAATTTATTTCATTATAGTATAAGAAGCAGGAGGAAGAATAATGTCTGACCGTGTCTGAGCGGAGAAGGTACAGAAGAGATCATGGTCTGTACTACTTTTGCCTTCTGGATGACTGAAGTATGACACTGTTCAGAGCTTTATAAATTCCTGTTTTCTTGGAATAGAATGTCACTCATCTATATCTAATGAGAAAAGTTAGTAAAGATGGACTGATGTGTCACAGAATATTAATTCCTTCACAAAGATCCCTTTCCAATTTCTTTTCTGTATGGTATGAATTCTTTTTTGATATCAAAAAGGTTCCTGGAGAAAATGCTGTGGCTACCCAGTGTCAAAGATCAAGCCATCTCCACTGGAGAAACTGAATATGCAGAAGTGGAGGTTAAACTCCTAATTCTATGTGGATTATCTCAGATCTCAAGACCCAGCCAAACCTTTCATTTTCCTTAGACTGGTTCACCACAACAACCTCATTTTCACTGCTGATATCCTGCAGAGGCTTTTTTTTCCCCAAAAAATACCAATACTGATTAGTGATACTTTAAAAACTTTTATGAGGGTCACCATTTTTATCTGCTTAATTGCAAAGACTGATATTAGATCTCCCACACATTATTTTTGGCTCTTAATCCATGTTTTATAATTTAATTCATGAAGTGAAACTAAGTGCCATAAACACTATTAAGATTGTCCTACCTTGGACCATAGTTTTTTTCACTTATTAATGAAATAGCAAGGTCATTTTTTATATGTGTATGCTCCAACAATGAAAAAGGACTACTGATTGTCCAGACGTGCTTTAGTGCACAAGGATACATGGCAGTTACCAGTTACCCTAAAGTACTGCTTCAGTTAATGTGGTTCAAGATGGGTCCAATAATTTTAGTCCAACTATATCATTCCATAGTAGTTAAGAATCCCATCTACTGTGATTTTTGTGTGAAAAATCAAATGCATACGGGTCAAGAAATTACGGTGTTAAAATTCCCATGGCAACATTAACATGATCACACTGCACTTATGATTTGTGGTATTTTGCATTAGTGGCCATGCAGAGACATGCTTTCATGCAGATTTTACAGTATATCTATTACATCAGAATTAATCTTTGCATGGGAATATTAACATCTTAAATTCCTGACTGCTGTGTATTTTAAATTCGTAACTTAATTTCTGTATAAATATCAGGTGTTTATTTTCATTAAATTTCTAAGAAAGAGAAAATGGAGATGGGAAAGAAGACAATTATAAAAAGGAGGAAAAGATAAAGGAATTAGATACATACTTCATTTCAAAACCACAAGTAAATGAATCTCCCTGAAACTGTAACAAACATGCAGATGTCAGTACCAGCCTAGGTGAACCAGGTATATTCTTCTCTGTCCTTTAGCTGTTCAACATTCGCGTGGTGGGTTTTACGTTTGTCAGCCTAGAATTCTTTTTGCAGTTGATGTTGCAAGGAATTTCTATTGTAAGCTTGCTAACACAAAACACGTAACTGCATCATGTGATTGTCAGAAGCTGGCACCTAACAAGATGTCCTAGGGGTGCAACACGAACTCATTCTTCTGACTGTCAGCATCTGCCTTGTTGGTGGTGCTCGCCGAAACACAAAGGGCTTCATTTGTCAGCTGCATCTGTTTTGTGGGCCAGTTAATAATACCAAAGAATGCAAAAGAAAGGTAAGCCTGAAGCCTGCAATCATACTTCAGAAAGAAAAAGATAGAAAATCATGGGTGGGGTGAAATGGGGAGGGTTTTGGTCTGATTTTTTTTGGTACGGCTGCTTTAGTTTGATTTAGTTTGACTTGGATTACGTTGGTTTGGTTTTCCTACAGAAACGATAATAAATTAAGCCTCTGGTCCATCCAGTGTAGTATCCTTTCTTCAATAATCATCAGATGATTATGAAAAAGAACCCATGTAACAATTAAGGTTATTAATCAGAATATTTTCTCATTTGAGGCCATTCTGCTCTCCAAGTCTTACTGATAGATGTTGCATTTACACCCTCTCTAAGTGCTGGACTCAGAAAGGTGAATTCCATAACCTGTGACAATGTTTATCCACTCAGGCTGGTGGAAATTTGTACAGAGGTTGTTGCAGCTGTCATACTCTTATGATCAGATGTCTTAAGATGTATAAATCATTGCAGCATGTCAGACTTTATCTGAAAATTGAGGACATGGCAATTCTTGTCTTTAATAATCTGTGGATCATTGTGTTGCATCTGGCAGGATCATGCTATTTGTAATTTATTCAATGACCTACTCATTGAATGAAAACCTATGTCTATGTACTCAAGATCTTTTTTCAAAATAGTTGAATTGTTTTTTTTTTCTACTTCTCATTGTACTTACTGCCGAACATAATGGAGGTGTTTTGTCCTCTGACTTTTTTCCTGAAAGTTGGAGTTTAGCAAAAAATGTTTTGCAAAGTATGCATCTCCTTGTTTACTTGGTATAGGCTTCCTTTACGTAGCCACGGTAGTTGTATTCAACTGATTCTTCCCTCCTTCTGTTTCTATGTCTATGTATCAGCTTCATCCACACTCAGCTGCTTCTGTTGGCATTAATTGTTGTGTTGGTCTTTTTAGCTTGTATACTACTCTTGTGTTTGTAACTGTCATAGCTGAACCTGGAAGCCAGCAACTAAGCACAAGACAGCCGCTCGTGCATCCCCCCCCTTCCCCCTCAGCAGGAAGAGGAGAAGAAATGGACTAAATGGCAAACCTGTCAGCTGAGATCAAGACAGTTAAATACAACAACAAAGTAAATACTAATAATGATACTAATAATAGTAATGATAATAACAATTATAATAATGTATATTCAAACCAAGGTACATCCAATACAACTTTTCTCACCTCCCGACAGCTGATTCACAGCCTGAAAAAAGTTCGAACTACTGGCTGAGACAAGATTCAAACTCCCAGAAGAACTGAAAAACTGATAGCCTCCTGCACCCCAGCCAACCCCATTCATAAATTGAGCATGGTGTGTATCGTATGGAATTGTTCCATTGACCTGCTTAGCTATCTGTCTGGCTATACTACAGCACTCCTCCCAGCTCCTGCACAACTGCTCATTAGCTGAATATGAGAAGCTGGAAAACGTCCTTGATTCATAGCAACAACTAAAAACATCAGTGTTATCAAAGTTCTTCTAGTACTAAAAAAAATACCCACACCATTCATTTAAATAAAATAAATAAATTAAATAAAATCATAACCAAATTAAGTAAATTTTGATTTAACTCTATCTCAGCTGAAACCAAGAGAGTAACATCGAGGGAAGGATGATGCAGGAAAGGCAATGCATGAAGAAGTTTTGGAGACTTTTCTTCCCAGCTTGGAAAATTCCCTCAGCATAACCATAAATCCACTTCGTCTCATTACCTCCTGCTTGGTATCATTGCCATTTAAGTTAGTCATAGGCATGGTGCCAGATCATGGTAGGTAGAGACTACCAGCTAAACACTGCGGATAGGTGGTCTTTAAAAAGGCGTGCAGCAGGGAATTTAAGTGCTCTTTCTGAGGAAATCTGGAAATCTTCACAGTTGAGACCAAACAATGCAGCAGCTGCAAAAATCAGTGTTTCCAGTTTGGGAACTGTCAAGAGCTGACTGGCTTTAGATGAACAAAATATGAGGAAATCGAGCAAAACAACTGAAAGTATTGCTGCAATGCCACCCACAAATGTTAGCAGAATTGTATTTCCCTGTGTCTGAAGGTGATATTACTTACCCTAGGGACAGAGTGCTGTGAAGAGTGTGCACTTCCACAGCTCTGCAGGGAAGTAAGTTATTTCCAAAGAGGGCTGACATAATTTGAAACTGCTTGTTTCCATCTTTGGGGAAGTTTGTTTGTCTTCTGGCAGTGAGAAAGTCCTTGAGGTAGCTGAGTGACAGATTGAAGTTACGTCTCTGAGGATCTTCTGGAAGGACCCATCAGAGAGCACTCCCAGAGTGCTAGTGACTGTGGTTAATGAGGTCCTGCAGGTCACTGTCTTATGCTCTTTACAATTCATCACTGGGGTGAATAGCAGCTTCTGTAGTTAGCCTCTGCCAGTGTATGTTCTACAGATTTGGGAAGCTGAGAAAGGTCTGAGCTCACATGGAGGAGGTGTTTGAAAACCCCACTTTTGACAGTCATTTGTATGTCTCCACCTTTTAGGTCACTCCCTGAGCATTAGAAGTGACCCTTAGGAAAAGAATTGCTCTGCTGTGTTGAAGACAAATTGAAAATAAATAAATACGTTTTCTGTTTGCTGTATTATTTCCTCACGAAGACTTATGTGGAGACCAGAAGCTGCAGATACTGCCATTTATCGAAGTGCTTTAAGCATCAGTAAAGCTATCTAACATCAGCCCAAATTTGTTCATTTTCCTCCTAATTGCCTGTTACTTTGTTGCAAATTGATGTTTCAGAATGCTGACTCATGGTCATATTATGCATTTCACTATATCAACACCCCATCTAAATGAGGGATTGTTTCAAACTGCCTATCTTTTGATTTCCATCTACATACTTAGTGAGATTGCATGCTATTTCATAAATTAACAACAGTTTCTAACCTGCTGATTCATTTGCAAGGGTAAAAGGTGAATGTTCAATGATTTCCACCACAGTTAACGTAAACATTGACCTGATCAACTGCAGTGCTCCCTCTGTGCCATAACATAGCCACAGATTTATCATTCCTGTCTCAACTTTGTTCCAGGCGCCTGATTAAAAAGCCCAGACCAATGTCTGCTTTTATCTGCTTACTTTGATTTTCACTTTGGAGCACTTTACCAGGATTGTATTCATGCCTCCCTGCTGCTCACTTGCTTTGTGGCATTTATTGTCAGAGTTTCGTTCTCAGTGTGGCACCAAGTTCTAACGGCATAATATACCTTTTGCGTGAAAGGATAATCTGCATCTCCCTCGTCACTCTAGTGTACTAGGTATGGTTTCTATAATGTTGTGGATATAAGAGGAAAAAAAGCAATAACAGAAGTCCTTGGGATTTTCATGTTACCTCAGAAGACGAATAAAATTCACCATATGTTTCTTCTATCTGCTGTGAACCAGGCTTCACTTCTTAAATCTGTGCAAGAAGCTGAAAGTTTAGTGTGATGATGTCATCTAGACGAATAGTTTACTAGAGTTATTGCTATTAATCATGGCTTACTGTTGGTCTGTTTAAAACCGCATGGGGCATAGCACTAGTACAAAAATGTTTATTAGGAAAAATGACTTTTCAGAAGTAAAGACTGATTGAACTCTCACATGACTTGGAAAAAAAAAAAAGATTAAACTACTCAGTATTGCTTAAAATGCAAGCCCCTTCAAATAAATGACAGGCTTTAATGTTAATCTCATTATCCTTATAAAAGTTCTAAGAATAGGAGAAGGCATTTCAATGTCTAAGAAATGAAATAATGTATTTAAAAATGGATGCATGACAATATTATTTTCAAGCTTTACACGTGTTTTTCCAGTCTGTGCAATCTCATGTGTTTTAATATCACTACAAAAATTCCACTACCTATCAATTCCTGTCTTTAGTTTTGAAGAGTTTGATATGACGTTAACCACAGAATAGAAAATTCTAGGTCTGATACAAATTCCTTGGGTGGAGATAAGCCACCTCTTTAAAGACTGATACAATAAAAATGCAGAATAATTTAAAATATTTTGGTTTAGTAGTAGAAAGTATCTCCTTCTAAGGCCTGGAAGCAGTATAAAATAACATTACTTTCTCTCCTGAATGTAAAAAGACTATAAATGCATTCAGCAGTTATATGCGTTTAAGAGGAAAAGGTGAGATCATCTATAAACAAAATAAGGCCAAAATGACTGTAGCACATCCACCTGCCCTCATTCTTCAAGTGCTACAGTAAGCTGATAAACTTCAGTAATCAGATTTTTTTCTTCATGTCCAGTGGTGATATTTTTGATTCATTATAAATCTTCAAATCTTTCCCTGAAATGTTCACCTTTCATATATGACACGGATAGCAAACTGGAAGGTGACCTGTGCATTTGGAAGTATTTTCAAAGACAGACAACACTGACTTTTCAAGTCCATAGAAATCGCACGGTTTTAACATTCTAAAATGGTGGCAAGGTCAGGCCATCTTTTAATGATTTTGAAAATCAAGATATTTTAGAATAGAAAATCTCTGCAAATCCAAAATATGCAATTACTCTTTTTCTGTGATCAGCTCAAGTAAGAGCTAAACCAGAAATAATGTTAACCAAACAGGGTGTTTTTCTTTATTCCTAACATAAATTAACACACACCTACATTAAGATACATCTTTAATGTATTAGACCCTCAATTCAAACTGATAATCCTAACTATACAATCCCATAATTATCAGGAGTTCTTTCATGTTAGAAAATCTAACATACTTTTTTCTTTGACTCTCTAATATGATCTTAGGGGGAAAAAGTAAAAAAAAAACACATCCTGCCCATGAATTTTTTTGTTTTCCATAGCCTTAACAGCTGAGGAGATGGCATGTGATATGAGAGGTCTAACTCTGTTATGGTTTGGCTATGGCCAGCAACAAAAGCACCATGCGACCACCCCTCTCCCCGCTGGAGTGCGGAGGAGAATGGAAAGAAACAGGCAGAAGCTGGTGGGTCATGATAAGGGTAGTTTAGCAGAACAGCAAGCAAAGGGAACAGTAATAACAACGATACAGATAAGGAGAAAACAGAACACAAACCGCACAACCCAGAGACCCGCTCTCCCGGACCAGACTGCCACCGCACGCTCCCGAGCCGCGAGTGAGTTCCCGTCGCCCCTCTTCCCCCCACTGGAACCCAGCGTGATGGCACATGGTATGGAATACCCTGCTCTGTTTGGCCAGGTGGGGTCAGCCCACCTGGCTGTGCCCCTTCCTGGATTCCGGTGAAAATTAACCCTGTCCTGGCCAAACCCAGGACAAACTTACATAAATTTTATAATCAGCTCCTATACCAGGAGTTGAAATCAGTTAAAAATGAAAGAGCAATTAATCTGTAGGAGTAGAGGACACTTGCAATTAGAGAGTTAAAGAACGAGTAAATGTATTCCTTAATTGTATGCTGTAATTCAACTACACATTTCATGCTAGAATCTTCAGATGTTGAGGGTGATCCAAAAAGTTTATAATGATTATATGAGTATAATGACCCAGTTTGGTCTTTATTAGATATATATAGCTAAAGCAAGTGAGTTGCAGTAAAGTATCTTGGTTAATAAAGTGTGATTTCTGTGACTGCAAAAATTGACTTAAGTTTTATTCTTGCTAGACTGGGACAGGTTCTTAGATGACATAGATTAGTAGAGCTTCTCTGAATGCAGCACTTTCGGGTATAAATATCAGCTGAGGAACTCTGGTTTGAGCCTGTAGATATAAATGCAGTATCTTTTTGGTCCTGTATTGCCAACCAGGTGTAAGAAGAGTCAGTCCAATAGTAACAGCATAATGGCTGTGGAGGCCAAAGCAATTGCCAACACTTTTTTTGGCGGAAAAGAGTGTGCTTGATAAAACTGAAATATCTGTGAAGGATTCTTTGGACATGCTTTGAGTAGTCACAACATAGCTGAAAATTAGGAACCTTTCTGCCTCTTAAATGGATACTTTTTTCTTAATGAATGTCACTGTTTTGCATTAGTATTTTTTCCTTATCGCCTTTTGCAACATTTCCTCTAGCATGTACTAGAATCTCATGTTCAAGACAACTTTATTTACTTACCTTTTTGCCTCTGTCCTTCCTTCCTACCTACCAAAAAAAAAATTGGTACATTTTAAGGGAAAGGAATTGACGAATGCAGGAGAAAAACAGGAAAACTCACCCATGTGAATCCTTCACCTGACTGGGGAGGGAACACTGAACCTTTGACAATGCTCCTTACCACAAATGGGTGTAGGTATTTTAGACATTCATATTACATCATACTGTTTTCCAGCCTTGCCATGATGGTTTTAGACAGGTTATAAAGCAAAATCTTGTCTAAATTACATCAGTCAGTTTCAAAATTTTGCGTCTTAAAAGTGGTAACATGTTATCTCCTCTTGTCTGAACAAACAGGCTGCACTGACAGTCTGGTGGTCATGCTACCCAGACAAAAAATCCAAGTTCAAGATTAGTATTAATCTAGGTGCTTAAAAATATCTGAAGGGTGGGTGGCAGGAGAATGGGGCCAAGCTCTTTTCAGTAGTGCCCAGTGACAGGACAAGGGGCAATGGGCACAAACTGAGGCACAGGAAGTTCCGTCTGCACATGATGAAGAACTTCTTCACTTTGAGGGTGACGGAGCACTGGAACAGGATGCCCAGGGAGGTTGTGGAGTCTCCTGCTCTGGAGATATTCAAGTCCCGCCTGGACAAGTTCCTCTGCAGCCTGTTGTAGGTGACCCTGCTTTGGCAGGAGGGTTGGACTAGATGACCCACAGAGGTCCCTTCCAACCCCTACCATTCTGTGATTCTGTGATTCTGTGATTCTGTGATTCTGTGCTTTAAAACTTGGTGTACTCACAACATGGCAGAGGGACAAGCTGTGTCGGGGAGAGGGAAGTCATCCTGAAGTCATCCTGAAGGAGCAGGAAGAGGTTTCACATTTCTGGCATATGCCATATGAGCCTTCTAAACTAGTATGTCACTAACACTGTTATGACAGTGTAGTGGGGTGAAAAGTCCATGGACTGCCAAATAATTTTTGTAGTACTACTACTAAATAATATTTAATAAAACCTAATAATAATAATAAAATATAATCTGTGAAGCTCTCAAGTTGCAAACAGTACATGTTACTTAACAGATAGAAACAGACTGAGGTTTACACTTCTAACCATGCTTAGTTCAGCAGAAGAGATATAATTACTATTGTCTAGAAAGGAGCAGTGCTCTTGAAGTTAAGTGGTCAATCCACCAAGTCTTCATCCCTTAATTACTCAGTTTTATAATACTAGTTACATATAATCAGCCAGACAGGATAATAGCATGAAGTAGGCTCATCTGATTACAATGGCTCTGCTATGTGTGGCTCCATCAATACTTCAAAATAAAAGCTGTCAAGTGAATCAAAACAACTTGTTTTGAGCTCCCAAGATAGGACTCATGTTTTTCCTATTTGCTGAACAGAATATAGAAAAGCCAACAGCTTTTATACTTACTTATTTTATATTCCATGTGAGCTGGAGTAGGTTTTTAAGTATCCACATTACTACAGGCAGTTTTTTGCTTTAGGTAAAATCTGCTACACCTCTATGGGAGGGAAGGGAAGGGAAAAAGGGAGAGGAGGAAAGGCAACTAAATACAGTAAGCAGAAGATACTGTTTATCCCTTCCTTGGCACTGGAGGAATAGTTTTACTGAATAGAAGTAAAATACAAATAAAAAGAAAATGTGATTCTTTTTCCAAAAGGAATATAGTGGTAGTATCAGATTTGTTTGCTTTCTTTCCTCTCCCTATGAATATAAAGAAGTTGAGACACGTTTTACAACATACGGACAGTATCACAAGCATAATGTCTGTTCAGTAGTTCCATAGAGGGATCTCATATCTCAGTAGTACAGCAAAGTCTACCTTGGTATTAATCAGTAATGTAAAATGCTCTGACTTTTCAAATGAAAACTTTTCTTATCAGTTGAAAATGTCAAAACAACTCATCTTGGCATTTCATGAATAATTTTTTTTTCGGAACTTCTTTGTTTCATGAACATTTTCAGTATCATACATCTTAATACTCATTCGGGTTGAAAACAAATGTTGAAATATTAGGACAGAAATTCCATTCTTTGAATATTTCCACTGAGCTTAATAATAGCAGTAAGCAATTCCAACTTTATCCTCCCAAAAGAATTGTCAATATCGTTAGTGTGAGTAATATAATGAATATTTTCAGATCTGGACACATACATTGCTCTCTGGTATTGATCAATTACTAAATAACCATGCACACACCCAGTTCTGGGCTCCCCAGTTCAAGAAAGACAATGAACTACTGGAGAGTGCAGCTAAGGGCTGCAAACTTGATTAGGGAACTGGAGCATCTCTCTTACAAGGAAAGGCTGAGAGAGCTGGGCTTGTTTAGCCTGAAGAAGAGAAGACTGAGAGGAGAAGCTTAGAAATACTTATAAATATCTTAAGGGAGGATGTCAAGAAGATGGGGCCAGACACTTTTCAGGGGTGCCCAGCGACAGGACAAGGGACAACGGGCACAAACTGTAGCATAGGAAGTTCCATCTGAACATGAGGAAGAACTTCTTACCTCTGAGGGTGATGGAGCATTGGAACAGGCTGCCCAGGGAGGTTGTGGAGTCTCCTTCTCTGGAGATATTCAAAACCCACCTGAACGTGGTCCTGTGCAACCTGCTTTAGGTGACCCTGCTTTGGCAGGAGGGTTGGACTAGATGACCCACAGAGGTCCCTTACAGGCCCTACCATTCTGTGATTCTGTGATTCTGTGAAATTCTCATTTAGAATTCAGTGTCAAAGAATAAGGGTCTACAGCACAGATTTGCTGTATCTTTGAGGGTTTTTATGTGGTTTTTGAAAGATGAGTTCCTTTCTAAGCTTACTGGTCCACTTAACACAGTTGGAAAATAAATATTTTGTTTCATAACAAGCAAACTGTACTGTACTCGTTTACTGGCATTCCATGCAAGTAACAAGTTTTAAAAACCTGGTCCTACTAGTAACTACAAAAACTATATGTAGTATACACTCAGGAAAAGAAAGACCTTAGAAAAGAGTTTGTGTTTGTTATGGTTTGGCTGTGGCCGGCAACAAAAGTGTCACGCGGCTGCCCTTCCCCCTGCTGCGGTGCGGAGGAGAATGGAAAGAAACAGGCGGGTCGGGATAAGGGCAGTTTAACAGAACAGCAAACAGAGGGAACAGGAACAACAACGATACAGATAAGGAGAAAACACAACACAAACCGCACAACCCAGAGACCCGCTCTCCCAGACCGGACCACTGCCACACGCTCCCGAGCCGTGAGAGAGTTCCCACCACCCAGCCACCCCCCCACCGGAAACCAGCATGATGGCACATGGTATGGAATACCCTGCTCTGTTTGACCAGGTTGGGTCAGCCCACCCGGCTGTGTCCCTTCCTGGATTCTGGTGAAAATTAACCCTCTCAGGACAGTGTTTGAAGGCTGAAAACGAATCATAGTTAGAGGGGTATGAGAGCATTTAATTTATATACTTGTGAAGATGTTACTTTATGTTTAAGTTTGGAATTAATTGTCTGAAAAATTACTGCTTTTTCATTTCCACTGTAGTTTTGTTCAATGAAGATAAGTCCATTTGATAAAAAGAAAATAATTTATGACAGAAATTTTATTATTAGTCTTACTGCCTTCTCTCTTGGTGTTTCAGGAAAATGCCTTGCATGTTCATAGTGAAAGCTGGATTATCCATGATCTCTAATATTTATATAGAGACAATATATTGGAAAAGTAGCTCTGCTTTTTCTACTACCCATCATTGCAAGTTAGAGCACATGAGGCAAACTCACGTTGAGAAAGAAGCCATAAGGATCTTGCTGTTTATTTGTTGCTAATTCTGTGTCAGAGTGTCATGGTTTGATCTGGCAGCCAGCAGCTAAGCACTAGACAGCCACTTGCTCACCACTTCCATTCCTTTCCCCTCCAGTGGGATGGGGAGGAGAAATGGACAACAGGTAAAACTTGTGGGTTGAGATAAAGATGGTTTAGTAAGACAACAAAGGAATTGTTAATACTAATACTAATAATGAATATGCAAAACAAGGTGTACACAATACAATTTTTTCTCACTGCCGAGTGACAGTTGCATAGCCAGTCCCTAAGCAGCATTCGCAGAACCTGCGTGTTTCCCAGAGCTCACAAGTTTCAAGCTCACAGATATTGCACCACTTGCCAAACTCATGGAAAAATATCAAACTCCTGGATAAGTTCAAACTCCTCGACAAGAGAGGATTCAAACTCATGTAAAGGAGAAAAAACCCCCTGCCTTCCGGCCAACCCTCATTTATAAAGTGAGCATGACTTCTATGGTATGGAGTATTTCCATTGGCCAGCTTGGCCTAGTTGTCTGACTACGCTCCCTCCCAGCTACTGCTCGCCCACTCATTGTCTGAATATGAGGAACTGGAAGAAGTCCTTGATTTCTTAGTAACAACTAAAAACATTAGTGTTAGCAACATTCTTCTCATACTAAATCCAAAACACAGCAGCTACTGGGAGGAAAATTAACTCCATCCCAGCCAAAACCAGGACATCGGGGAAATCCCAACACTTGCAGTGAGACTCCAGTAATTTTACAGTGGAGTTACCTTTGTATGCTTGACGATTAGGTCAAAGAGCACAAGAAATGCCTCTTCTAGTGGAGTAGCACACTTCCCTTACTTCAGCATGCCACACAACCTGTTAAGATCTTATCTACAGTTTTACTAAGCAATTAAGAAAACTGTATTAGTAGTATCAATTAACTGATATGATTCCCATGATATTTCGTAGCAGAGCAGCAGCCGGTGTAGTGCTCTTTTAGTTAATTCTAAGACCCTATCTGCTGCCTGGGGTCTCCTCAAAGCAACGTCCTGTGCATCCATGCATCTGTAGTCAGATACCCAACAAACTTCTCTAATTGTACTCTGTTTTCTTGTTTTAATCTACTAAATACCCTTTTGTGTACCACAAACAAGCTGGATTTACTTAGCTTTTGTACAGGACTGACACAATAATTTTCATTTGACCATAAAGTAACAAAAATCCCCAAACCTTATGAGAAGTTACCGTATTGATACACCTCCATCATCAAGTTTTGAATGGTTTTGCCTCTTATAACTCATGAGGTGCAGTTGCCTATATCAATCTCATAGAATTATAGAATGCTTTGGGTTGGAAGGGACATTTTGAGGTCATCTAGCCCATCACCTCTGCGCTGAGCAGGGACATCTTCAACTATAGATGCTTAGAGCCCTGTCCAATCTGGCCTTGAACGTTTCCAGGGATGGGGCCTCCACTACCTCTCTGGGCAAACTGTTCCAGTGTTTCACCACTCTGATTGTAAAATATTTCTTCCTTATATCCAGACTAAATCCACTCTCTGTTAATTTTAAAACCATTACTTCTTGTTCTGTCACAACAGGCTTTACTAAAAAGATTTTCCCCATATTTTCTGTAGGCCCCTTTCAGGTACTGAAAGGCTGCTATAAGCTGTCCCCTCAGCTTGCTCTTCTCCAGGCTGATCAACCCCAACTCTCTCAGCCTTCCCTCACAGGAGAGGTGTTTCAGCTCTCACATCAATTTTGTGGCCCTCCTCTGGACTCGCTCCAAGAAGTCCATGTCCTTCTTGTGCTGAGGGCTCCAGAGCTGGATGCAGGACTCCAGATGGGGCCTCACCACAGCAGAGCGGAGAGGCAGAATCTCCTCCCTCCACCTGCTGGCCATGCTTCTTTCGATGCAGCCCAGGATACAGCTGGCTTTCTGGGCTGTGAGCACACACTACCATGTCATACTGAGTTTTGCATCCACCAATATCCCAAGTCCTTGTCCTCAGGGCTGCTCTCAATCCCTTCATCCCCCAGTCTGTATTGACAGCAGAGACTGCCCTGACCCAGGTGCAGGACCTTGCACTTGGCCTTCTTGAACCTCATGAGGTTCACGCAGGCCCGTCTATCCACCTTGTCCTGGTCTCTCTGGAAGGCATCCTGTTCTTCTGGTGTGTTGACTGCACCACTCAGTGTCATCTGCAAATTTATTGAGGGTGCACTCAATCTAACTATGTCATTGATGAAAATGTTAAACAGCAGAGGTCCCAGAATGGACCCCCGAGGGACACCACTTGTCACCGTCATCCATTAAGACATCGAGCAGTTGAGCACTACCCTCTGGCTGTGACCTTGCAATGAATTCCTTAGCCAACTTTTCCAGTTAAGGAAAATTGTTTCTCAGTCTTAGAATACAGCCAGCCCCTCAGGAAAGCCAGCACAAAATTTTACAATCTGAAGGAAATATCATGACAATTTAAAGACAGTCATTGTGACATCAGCAATGACACTATATAAGAGGCAATAAGCAAACTGTAACCAAAAAAAAAAAAAAAAATTAAAAGATAATTTCCTTCCCATGAAGTGGAATAATATAATATTTGCAGGACTAACTAGCTGTAAACTTCCCTAAGATGTTGAAAGAGAGCAGCACAGTACCTAGCAACATTCAAACTGGCTGAGCAGCAGGGTACAACACCAAGCTCTGTTGCTATTAACATTCATGATGAACTCTGAAAAGCCAGAAGAAATGATCTAGCAACAGCAGGCTCAAAGGGAAGAAGTTAGAGACATAACTTTGTGAATCAGGAAAAATGATACAAAACGCTCTGCTTTGGAGTATTTTGGAGCATTTTTACAGGTGGTTTCATAGGTGAGATTACTGGCATTGAGAAAAAATATATCTGTTAATAAACAGAAAGGGGTAATTTTATTTTCATTTAGAAGCTATCAGCAGTACAATGACTAGTACACAAAGAAATGACATGTAATGTGACAGTAATTTCTCTAGAACTTCACATTTCTTCTGGAAATGAGAGGGATGAAAAAATTATTCACATTTTATATATCATATTACCATAGAACACTGATTATGACCCGAGAACAGCAGGACATATAGGTTTAGGGCACTTCAGCAGATTTTTGCAGCCTAGAAGAACAGACAGCATATGAAGCTGAGGAGCAAAGGAAACAGAACAGAATTGCTATAAGTGTAACAAGAACTATGGCACTTTTTGTAGGAGCATGATTTCGAAGTTACTGTAGTGTCACTGACATTTTCATTATAAAAGTCTATTTCCAGAGCTTCATAACCCAGCAACAGGCATTTGCTCTAGGCTAAGCTAGTAGAAGAAGTCTTGGCCTGGGAGAAAAATGTTTTTGTGTGTGTTGGTGTATGTGTGCCAAATGCAAAAAAGGAAAGCAGTTCTAAGAACACTAAGAGATCTGGAAAGTTTCTTTATGAGGTGCATTTTTTCTTACTTATATGATTAATCAACCTTATCTAAAAAAGTAGATTGAATGGTTTTCTGTACTGTTTATGATGGTTATAGTTAATACATGTTATAGTGACTAAGGGATTCAGACAAGATGGGTTCTCGTGACAATTAACAGATGGTGATACTATATATAGTGTATATCTGGATTTGCAGCTTTCTATTATTTTAATTTCTGGACTCCTAAGGTATTTGCATTGTATTGAAAATACCCTTAAATCTTTCTGTATCTGTACTAACTTACAATATATAACTTACAATATATATAAATTTCCATATCTTATTTGTCTCAGATCACAAAAGGAGATCCCACAGGTCCATAATCAGTAAACATGACTTGGCTTATTGATTTCAGTCTCTAGGACTACAAGTAACACAAGCTGATAATAAATTTTGCTCAGTATTCTCTCTTTTCTCTTTTTTAATGTCTAAATGAAGTAGCGGAAATTCAGTTTCCATTAACGTCAGTTACACTGTCATGCATTTGGCATATTCCTCTAGTCACTGTGATTATGCATCAGCCTGGCTGACCTGCAGATGAACAGCAAGTCCAGCCTAGCAACATGCACCAGACTTAGCATGTGCTTTCAGAGTCAAACACAACATCTGTGCCAGAACTGTGCAAACAATTTTCTCTGTATTCTTGGTGCTGGACAATGCAGTTGAGCTACTAATTTGATTAAGCCATCAGTTGTCCAGACAAATGACTGTGTGGAAAAAGAAGAAGATGTCCAGGAAAACATTTTAATTATAGCTAAAGTTATGCTATTAATAACTTATGTTCCCATAGAGGTGGTAATATGTGTATTCATTTTCTAATCACTTACATCTATTGGCTCGTACACTTGTTCAGATGGAAGTAAAAGAAACTTTGTAAATAATGAAGGAAAATCAATAATTACAAATAGAACTATATTATGATTTGGAAAACATATTAGTAAGCTGAATTAATGGAATGATTTGGATTAATATTAGGAAAATACACAGAGTGGAGGCTGACAGTGCAATTAGTGACACAACAACATACTGTAATGCTCTTTGGATGACTAGTATTTGTCTGAGTTGAAGATTATCAGTGTCTTATCCTCAACACTTTTCACACATACACAGACTAATCACCAGGCTGTAATTTTACCTTTTGATGGAGCATATAATAACAAAACCTACAGATACCTTACAGGGCAGAGGGAGATTTACACCTGGTTAATTAATCTATCTAGTTTCAAACAGAACAACTGTTGGTTACGGATCTTGCCAGCTAACTAAGCGCATCAAAACCATAGCAATCTTGCTGGGGCAGGAGGTCAAAATCGTCCTTATTTGTCTGTATTTTTCTGACTATTGGGAAGAATATAGAAGACTGAAAGGATGAGTTTACAGAAGTCTTTCAAAATTACTCAGTCTGAAGGATTTTGAAAGAAGACAAGTGAGTTGTAGAACCCAAGTTCTCTCCTGGAGCTGGGACTCTTAACAACAGACACACCAGTAAGGCAGGATCGTGCAGAACCAAAAGTAAGACTAGAAAGCCAGCAACATAGTCATTTATAAACTGATATATTTCAAGCATAATTCTTGTAGACAGGTTGTGGATATCACCATATATTTCTGCAAAGAAGGCTCAAAAATTCTTTTGCCATGCTTTGAACTGAGCTGGGTAAGGAGGGGGGACGGAGGGCGGACACCTGGTCCACTCAGCTCTGTAAATCTTCACTCCCTCTCAGCAGCACTTAGCATTTTGTCTCTCATTGCAACGAGAATCAGAGTTTCAGGTTTGTCAGGTTACACCAATTATTTTTTTTTCTTTCTCTGTCTGTCTCTTGGCTATCTGATCAAAGTTCTCCTAACCAGCTGCAGTTCTGACAGCAGCTTAAACAGCTGCCTGACCTGGGAAGTGAAAGAGGCAGTCTCTCGGGTAGGTAAAGCCTAAGTCATCCCACTGTTATTAACAGCTGTAATAGCATTAGCTGATATGGCTCCCAGCTGTGTTTTGGGCAAGACACAACTGTGTTACTTGGGCTGACTGCAGATCTACAGCACAGAAGAGAGAGAGAAAAAAAAAGAAATAGAAAAGGGAAAAAAAAGGGAAGTGCAGGGAGGAAAGGCAGGTGAAGGAAGGGGGAAGAGCAGAAAAAGTGGGAAAAGAGTGCTCAGCAAAAGAAAAGGAAAAAAGGAAAGAACTAAAGAAGGAAGAAAGGGGACAAAAATGGAAGGAAGAGAGAAAGGATGCTTAGAATTACAGGACCATTTTTTTCACATCACAGTTTTGTGATTTGTTTTTTGTTTTTTTTTTTTTTTTTTTTCTTTTAGTGGGGGGAGGTTCCATCCCTCCTTGCTGCTCTCTCTATCTCATTCTTTCTGGTTTTTCAATTTGTCTCCTAAATGAACTCCTTGTCCATGTACACACAAGTCCTGAATCACAAAATAAGAGCTCTTCCTCTAAGTGACGTCAAAACTAGTTAGCTAAATCCAATCTTAGATGGATCCTACTTTTTCTCTAAAAAACCTGCACTGTTTTATTTTGGTCAAGATTGGAATATAACTAGCTTTGCCATTTGAATTATCTCTCAGAACATGTGCCGCAGAATACCTTTTAATCTGAACACATGAGGAAAGCAGAAGATATTAGCACTGCTCTTTCTGTGTGCTGTACTGTTCAAGGCAGCTACAATCAAAAAATATGGGAAGTATTAGCTTAATGCAATATTGCATAGTAGGTGCATCTGTCATGTAAGACAGTGTTTTACCTGTATGACAGCATATTGCCAGCCATCAAATCAATATTTTTTCAGCAAAAGTATTTTTAACCAGAGGTGATTTCCAAAATTGTTAAATGTTATCCTGTAGCAATTTGGGGTAAGAAAGAACCAGCTATGATGACTTTGCTAAAATGTTTTAAATTCTGGTGGAATCCTACAGGCAACCTAGAAAGCAGATTTTTGGACTCCAAGGTTTAGATACACGGAATGAAACCACTGCATGAAAGTCACACTAAACATCTCTAATCAGCCACAGCTTGTAATTAGGCAAACAACTAATCACATAAGTATCTTTGTGTTGTTTCTCTCCATTGGCCTGTAAGCCTCAGTGGAACCTTGTTGTATTCTTAGGGAAGTAAATTAACATAAATGTGCTTCAAGCAACAACATGGTTTTTAATTCTGTATTAAAATTTCAAAGCAACTGTGTTTTCTAATAATACAATTCCCTACCACTCTCCTATGGCAGTGGCACTAGCTCGCAAGATGAATATCAAAAGAAAATGATCTCTCACTAGCAGGAAGGTCTCCTCTGTTCTTTTATTTTTTTTTTTTTTAACTTCTTCCCATTAGTTAGAAGTAACATTGAAAGGATTCTGTGCTTCAAAAGTGAAAGGTGGGTGTTCTGTCAATAGCCAAAATATATAAACTTCCTATAAGGAATCAGCGATAGCTAAGTGATGATGATAGCTGACTTGACTAATATGAAAATGCTTTAAAGTGACGTGGAGTTGTCAGAAAAGAAGCTGATAATTTTGAGAGGGTTCAGAGAAGAGCTATGTGCAGGATTAAAGGATTGGAACACATATCTTATAATGAAAGACTCCAGTAGGTCTATTTACTTTGTTTATCAAAGAAGCAAGTTTTTTTATCAAAGCAAGTTTGCTGACGACACCAAACTGGGAGGTGTGGTAGATACACCAGAAGGCTGTGCTGCCATTCAGCGTGACCTGGATAGGCTGGAAAGCTGGGCAGAGAAGAACCTGATGAGGTTCAACAAAGGCAAATGCAGGGTCCTGCACATGGGGAGGAACAACCTCATGCACCAGTACAGGCTTGGGGTGGACCTGCTGGAGAGCAGCTCTGCGGAGAGGGACCTGGGTGTCCTGGTGGACGACAGGTTAACCATGAGCCAGCAGTGTGCCCTGGCTGCCAAGAAGGCCAATGGGATCCTGGGGTGCATCAAGAAGATTGTGGCTAGCAGAAGGAGGGAGGTTCTCCTTCCCCTCTACACTGCCCTGGTGAGGCCTCATCTGGAGTACTGTGTCCAGTTCTGGGCTCCCCACTTCAAGAAAGATGAAGAGCTACTTGAGAGAGTCCAGCGGAGGGCTACGAGAATGGTGAGAGGACTGGAGCATCTCCCCTACGAGGAGAGGTTGAGGGAACTGGGCTTGTTCAGCCTGAAGAAGAGAAGGCTGCGAGGGGACCTTATAAATGCCTACAAATATCTGAAGGGTGGGTGTCAGGAGGATGGGGCCAAGCTCTTTTCAGTGGTGCCCAGTGACAGGACAAGGGGCAATGGGCACAAACTGAGGCACAGGAAGTTCCGTCTGAACATGAGGAAGAACTTCTTCCCTCTGAGGGTGACGGAGCACTGGAACAGGATGCCCAGGGAGGTTGTGGAGTCTCCTTCTCTGGAGATATTCAAGACCCGCCTGGACGGGGTCCTGTGCAGCCTGCTGTAGGTGACCCTGCTTTGGCAGGGGGGTTGGACTAGATGACCCACAGAGGTCCCTTCCAACCCCTACTATTCTGTGATTCTGTGATTCTGTGACATCAAAGGGTAACTTGATCACAGTCCCTGAACAGGTACTCATGAGAAGAACTACTTCTTGATATGGACTCTTCAGTTCAGCAACCAGCAAGAATCAGTGAATGTAAGCTGGCAAATTTGAACTAATTATGAAACAGTTTTTGAACTCATGTATTTTGATATAAAGAATGTATGAAAGCCGAGCTAAATATCTCCATTTCTACAGTAAACAAATTCAGGATAAAATAAGGTGGAATTAGCTAATAATGAGTGTAGTTAACTGCTCGAACAAAAATAGAGAATTCTCCATCCGTGGAGGGCTATGAGGATGATGAGGGGACTGGAGTATCTCTCCTGTGAGGAAAGACTGAGGGAGCGGGGCTTGTTCAGCCTGAGGAAGAGAAGGCTGAGAGGGGACCTTATAAATGCTTAAAAATATCTGAAGGGTGGATGTCAGGAGGATGGGGCCAGACTGTTTTCAGTGGTGCCCAGCAACAGGACAAGGGGCAACAGGCACAGACTGAAGCACAGGAAGTTCCACCTGAACAGAAGGAAGAACTTCTTCACTTTGAGGATGACGGAGCACTGGAACAGGTTGCCCAGGGAGTTGTGGAGTCTCCTTCTCTGGAGAGATTCAAGACCCGCCTGGAGACGGTCCTGTGCAGCCTGCTGTATGTGACCCCACTTCGGCAAGTGGATTGGACTAGATGACCCACAGATGTCCCTTTGAACTCCTAACATTCTATGATTCTGTGATTCTATGATTCTATATGTTATACGTATCTTCTATATCAGACCTTGACAGACTTGAGAGGTCGGTCTGTGAGAACCGCATGAAGTTCAACATGGTGAAGTGCAAGGTCCTGCACCTGGGTCAGGGCAATCCCAAGCACAAATACAGGCTATGTGGAGAATGGATTGAGCGCTGCCCTGAGGAGAAGGACTTGGGGGTACTGGTTGACGAGAAGTTCAACATGACCTGGCAGTGTGTGCCCAGAAAGCCAGCTGTATCCTGGGCTGCATCAAAAGAAGCATGACCAGCAGATGGAGGGAGGAGATTCTGCCTCTCCGCTCTGCTGTGGTGAGGCCCCATCTGGAGTCCTGCATCCAGCTCTGGAGCCCTCAGCACAGGAAAGACATGGAGCTGTTGGAGCGGGTCCAGAGGAGGGCCACAAAATTGATGCGAGAGCTGGAACACCTCTCCTGTGAGGAAAGGCTGACAGAGTTGGGGTTGTTCAACCTAAACGAGAAGGCCATGGGGACATGAATTGCAACCTACCAGTACCTGAAAAGGGCCTACAAGAAACCTGGAAACAGTCTTTTTATAAGGTCATTGCAAGACAGAAAAAGGGGTAATGATTTTAAACTAAAAGAGGGTAGATTTAGATTAGATATAAGAAAGAAATACTCTGCTTTGGGGGTGGTGAGGCACTGAAACAGGTTGCCCAGAGAAACTGTGGATTCTCCCTCTCTGGAACAGCTCGAGGCCAGGCTGGATAGGGCTTTGATCAACCTGGTCTAGTCGAAAGTGTCCCTGCCCCTGGCAGGGGGGGTTAGAACTCGATGATCTTTAGGGCCCCTTCCAACCCAAACTATTCTGCAGTCCAATGATTCTGGTTTTATTGTATCAAACCAAAATATTTAGTGGAGAGCCTTAGGGCTTGAAGTACAGTGAAATTCAGATTAATTGACCACAGCAGCACTTTGTGGCCTTGTTCATCTTACACTTTTTCTTTATTCCATATTCTTTCTTAAAAGCACTGTACTTTCTCTTCTCTTGCTTCATGTTAGCTCCTTATCATGATGACTATAAGCATGTGAACATCTGGTTTAACTGAGTTCAGCTCATCCATGCAGGACTAGGTGTATCTTCTTTAAGACATGAATGATGTTTTCCTAGTATAGTGGATTTATGTGGCAAGGTTTTGGTAGCAGGGGGCTACAGAAGGGGCTCCTGGAGAAGCTGCTAGAAGCCTCTTCAGCGTCCGACAGACCCAATGTCAGCTGGCTGCAAAATGGGCCAACCAGTGGCCAAGGCCAAGCCAATCAGTAATGGTGGTAGTGCCTCTGGGACAACATATTAAGAAAGGGGAAAAAATACTATGCAACTTCAGCAGCAGTCAGAAGAGAGTGAGAATATGTGAAAAAAACAACTCTGCAGACACCAAAGTCATTGAAGAAGGACGGGGAGCAGGTGTTCCAGGTGCCAGAGCGGAGACTCCCTTGCAGCCCTTGGTGAAGACCATGGTAAGGTAGGCTGTGGCCCCGCAGCCCATTGAGGTCCACAGTGCAGCAGGTATCCACCTGCAGATGAGGGAGGACCCCACGCCAGAGCAGGTGGATGTGCCCTGAAGGAGGCCATGACCCCTGGGGAGCTCATGTTGGAGCAGGCTCCTGGCAGGACCTGCGGACCCATGGAGAGAGGAGCCCACACTCGAGCAGGTTTGCAGGCAGGGCTTGTGACCCCGTGGGTGACCCATGCTGGAGCAGTCTGTTCCTGAAGGACTGATCCCCACAGAAAGCACCCACACTGGAGGAGTTCGTGAAGAACTGCAGCCTGTGGGAGGGACCCACACTGGAGCAGTTCATGACGGATTGTGTCCCACAGGAGGAACCTCATGCTGGAGAAGGGGAAGAGTGTGAGGAGTCCTCCCCTGAGGAGGAAGGAGTGTCAGGTATAACATATGATGAACTGACCACAACACCATTCCCCATCCCCCTGCACTACTCCAGAGGAGATTGTGGAGAAATTCGGGAGTGAAGTTAAGCCCAGGAAGAAGGGAGGGGTAGGATGAAGGTTTTTTAAGTTTGATTTTATTTCTCATTAGCCTAATCTGATTTTGACTGGTAATGCATAAAATTAATATTCCCGAGCTGAGTCTCTTTTGTGCATGATGGTAATTGGTGTGTGATCTCTCCCTGTCCTTATCTCACCTCATGAGTCTTTTGTTATATTTTCTCTCTCCTGTACAGCTGAGGAGAGGAGTGATAGAGCAGCTTTGGTGGGCTCCTGGTGTCCAGCTGGGGTCAACCTATCACACCTAAGTTTTCTGCAGCATCTAGTACACTGAAGCATATATCCTCAGTGGGCCACTTGAATGCTGCCACAGCATAAATTGATGGAGAATAGTAGATATTTGAAAAGAAAATGAAAGATTTATAGTGGGTAGTTTAGAACTACACTTTGCCTTAAAATATCTGTCTGAAATTAAAAATTCAGTAACAGATTTCTGTCTTAAAAAAAGGAAGAGGATCTTAAAAAAATTACATCTCTTACATAGGTATTCAAATGCTTGTTTTGTTAAAAATATCAGTTATCATAAAGCAATATTTTAAATGACCATTTTAATAAGCAATTAATAAACAGCAATGGGGGAGTGGAAAAGGCAAAAGACTGTGCTAGAGATATTTTTATCTATTTATGCTCAGCAACAAAAACCTGACTCAACATTATAGAAAACTAACTAGAAAAGAGAAAGGTGCATTGGGGAAAAGTTTCAACACTTAAAACTATAGGCTTGCATCATAATTTAGATATCTTTATCATCGGTTAGAAAACAGAAGTTACACCTGTGTATTTATTTTCCTGTTTTAAGGTCAGAGGGAAAAATGACCCTCATCAGTCCTTTTCAAAGCTGTAGGGGGAAAACACAAAAACAAAGCAACCAAACACAAACTTCTTGTTTGTTGTTAGATACAGGAGGAAAAAGTAGATTTAGAGAGATGACCAAACTGAAATAATAGAAATGGAGACAGAGGGAACTACCCTAAAGAAACCCAAAATAAACTACGAAGACAGAAATGTTTAAGAATAACAATATGAAAGAACTAACAATACCACAAACGATTCATAGACATTGCAGCAGAGAACAATTTTGATCATCAAAGAAACTGCTCTCTCCGCAAGTTATGAGTTTTCTCCAGAACGGTGCCTTTTATGTGACTATATACTTTAAAGATATCCATGCAAAGCCTATTAGTTACAGAAAATTTTTTCACAGAAATGTATTTCCAAGAGGTCTGAAACATGGTGTTTGTGTCAGCTCTCTTACCGGGTGTGAAAAACATGTCCCAGTTTTAAAGATTTATTATGCTTACTTACCTGTCCTAATGTGCACGAAGTCTAGCAGATATAAAAACAAGACAGTGGTAGCTGGTCGTGAGATAGCTACAAGACAGAACATGAACCCATTTTTTGAAGGTTCCTTTCTCCTTGGTGGAGAGTACAGTCAGCTAATGGCATTTTCCTAGGATGTGCTTCCCCTGGTGTTGTGTCTTGAAGGTGTTGAGGCACCAAGAGCATGATTTGTCAGGTGACACAATGACTAATCCAAAAACTTTTTTTGAGGGGAGAAGTGAGCCTTCTCTCTCACATGCAAAAGATAAAGACTATCTAGGAAAGTGCACAGAAACCTCATCCAACTTGCTTTTCTCTGATCACCGGTTGCTTCAAGGATGTCTTGCCAAACAAGTACCGTCTGAGTCTGGGGCAGTAAAATGGCTGTGAAGAAGAATATGGGACTTTCTTCTCCAAGCCTTGGCAGGAAGGGAAAAATGGGCTGCTAAGGATGAAATGAAGAAGAACAGCAGTTTGCTAACAAAGGTTTCAATAGCTAGTTCAGGAACCAGCTCTGATTTCTGCTGGACTGAACAGGTGTCAGCACAGATCTGATCTGGTTTGACTGAAAACATTATTCTTTACCACTGTTCATGCTGGAGCAGTCCCTAGAGCCATATGGCCCTTCATCATATCTAGGATTTGTTAGGAGAATACTTATTTTGAGTACCAGGGGCAAATATTGGAACTATGTGCTTCACTAAAGTTCGACTTCTTGTTTTCTGTTATTCTTTACTGAGAAGAGAATTTTCTCATTATATGTTATGCACATACACTCTTAAATTAGTTTCACACTTCAGCATTATGCAAGGAGAAAATCTTTTCTTTTCTGTAAAGGTGATGATGATGCATTGTCCTGGGTTTGGCCAGGACAGGGTTAATTTTCACCGGACTCCAGGAAGGTGCAGAGCCGGGCGGGCTGACCCCACCTGGCCAAACAGAGCAGGGTATTCCATACCATGTGACGTCATGCTGGGTTCCGGTGGGGGGGAGCTGGGGACGGGAACTCACTCGTGGCTCGGGAGCATGGGCACTGGTCCGGGAGAGCTGCTCTCTGGGTCTGTGCTTTTCTCCTCATCTGTATCGTTGTTGTTACTGTTCCCTTTGTTTGCTGTTCTGTTAAACTGCCCTTATCGCGACCCACCAGTTTCTACCTGTTTCTTTCCATTCTCCTCTGCACTCCGGCGGGGGGAGGGGCAACCGCATGGCGCTTTTGTTGCTGGCTGCAGCCAAACGAGAACATGCACTTTAAAGAAAATTGCTGGAACTTCCTGTTCAGTAATTCTTATTTTTCTCAACAGCAACTGTATGAATAATTCAGAAAGAGAAAAAAAAGAAAAAAAAATAGACTTTGCGTTTTGCTAACCCTTTACTAACTCTTTGGTAAAGAAAATCTTGATTTCTTCTGTTTGAGTGAAAGCTATATAACGAGAAGAAAGCCAAATAATTTTGATCTTATTCAAAGATTTCTCAGTTTATTGTTATGCTGAAATTCCAAAGAATACATCTGAGGAGAAATAATGCTTTTTAATTTTTCTTCTTACCTTGTTTCAAGCTTTTTAATCCTGTGATATTAGCTCAAAATATAGATAGCTTGGAATAAAGAAATGCGTTACTGGATAGGATTATATTTTCCATGCTTCGTTTTTCTTTATGCTTCAAAATAGAATGTATTGTACCTGAAAGGCCAAATATTTTGTGCCTCTTTGTGTAGCAAGCTACTTTATATATGTATTTTCACACATGGAAAAACTGTACTTTTCTAATACCTTGATGTAAATATACTGCAATATAAACAAGTTCAATCAAGTAGTCAACTGTTTTAAATTAATTTGAATTAAAATGTCTCCATAACAAAGTAATGAGTCACATAGCAGTAGTGCAAAATGCTGTTAGGAACATGGAGTCATCATCATATCCAAGGTATTTTACATATAGTCTTTGAAAACTAGTTGAACTAAAGAGATATATCTTGGCCTGGAAAACGAAATTCTGTGGGACAGACAGGTTAAGGATTATTCATGTTTTCTTTTAACAGTCAAGTACAAGCCACCTACACTACAGCTACTCAATAAGCTACAAAACCTGCATAAGCAAGTCTTGTCACCTACCAAAACTGAAACGTGCAGTGTAAGTACCTCATCTCCTACCAATTTAGTACACCATGCCAATGTCACACATATATCCTACACCCCACTTCAAATACTCACTGAGGGGTTTGAACTATCTTCTGAAGTGTTTGGGAGACACACGGAATAAACCATGTGCGCAAACTAGCATGAGAATTTGCAAGACCTCACTAGCAACTAGATTTTGGATCAGAAAATGTGGCATTTGCACATGCAGATTTTCAGTCACATTAATTTTTAGAAAGTTAGGTTCTTGAGGTACTAGGTTATGCACTTAGAATTGATTAGTATAAAACTTGTAAAAAGGGGTTATACTGTCTTGCACTTGGTACTGGAACAGAGAGAGAAATAACTTAATATTCATAAACCAAAATATTTTCATGATAAAAACCCCTAAACCAAGCATTTCACTGGCATCTGCTGAACAGATGATAACATAAGTAGTAGGCTTTTGCTTTGCATGAGTAGGAGTCTTAAGCTTTCTATGGAGTGAGCTGCATGGCAGCTTTTCATGACTTCCAAAAAGTGAGAAAGAAGAGGAATGTGCAGGCTGAAAGAAAACTGAGTTTATTGTTGTTCGGAGTTTGGAGGCCCCTATAGTTTAAACAAGACATAAAATTCCTCTGCTTGCTGACATGCAGCTCATAATTTTCCTCGTTCCAGAATTAGTATTAGATGCCTTTAGGACAGGTTGAATTTGACCTCCGTTGGTTAAAAGAGAAGGTAAAGCTGGACTTTGTTGCTGTAAAGGAATAAGAGTGTTCTAGAGAAAAGATTCCTAGATAAATAAGAATAAGTGATTCATACTGACACTTTGGTTCTTCACCTGATTATGAATAGAAGAAATACTTATTCCAGAATGAAATACTTCTGTCTCTGTAGATATGGCAATATAAGTCATTCCCTCATGGGGGTAATAATGCTGAGCAATGATAAAGTTATACAAACACATAATGAATATAAATCAAAGGTAATAGTTAGCTAAATAATTTGTGCTACAAGGATATATGAAACACTAATTTAAAAACCCATAGCAACCAAAGGGAATATCAATGAGAAATAACCTCGAGCAAGAAAGAATCATTTTAATGAATTAGGCTCTATTAAAGTTCTCTTTTTTTTTCCCTCAGCAGTAGAAGAGATAGAGGTTTCATGTTAAGAGAACAGTATTTTTATCCTCAGAAAAATGAAATATTAGAGCCCATTCCTTGAGGAGGATATCTTACATTAAAAACTACAGGTTCCTTTGGAGACTTTTTCAACACAAAGCCTTTCAAATATAGCTGAAGGAGGAAAGTAGAAAAGTTCAACGTTGGAGAAAAGAAAAGATGAAATACACCTAGATATCCATCTCTTCACTATTAGTGAGAAAGTGGTTTTGATTTAGTTTACCTGCTCTTGCCAAATGGCAAGTTGAGTGACTAAATGTATTTTAGATCACTTTTAGAAATGTAACCTGTTCACTTATTTTAAGCTCTTAAGCGTGGACCAGTCAAATTTAGCATCTGCGTTTGCTCCTCAGTTGCGCTGTAAATTGTATATATTCAATCCCAAAGAACACAAGACAACAAGCTGCCCACAATCTAAATGTAATCTTGAGCCTGTCTCGTGAAAGTGAATGGGATATTTCAGATGTACTCCAACAGCTTCAGGACTTATCCTATTGATATTAATGACCTCCCATTAGCATGAAAAAGAGAAAAAAATCACAGTGATGGAGATTGTTGTAGATCAACTTATTCTAGCTCATACAACTCCGCAGTAAAGAAAAATCTAGAATACAACATAGTCAGAAATAGGGATGATTCTGGTCTCATTTGTGGGCTTTCAGACTAGGGATGTCTTTGAAGCAGTCCGTTAGAATAGTCATTTTAACACCATTACTTGAATGGCCAAATGTTGTGTTTATTACAGTCTACCTATATATGAATGTAAATATGTATAGATGCATATGTTTGCACACAACCTTATTTGATATTCACAAACTATACCGGCACATACTTGCAAACATGATGACAAAAATGAAAGATTACTGTATACTAATGTGTTAATCCAGTTACCCTTTATGTACATGAATGAAAGGTACTCTTCTGTTAAGAGATTAACATGAGTATTTAAATAAACCCACAGGAATACTAAAGGATAACATTTTTTGTAAGATCAGGGGCTACAGTGAACTTCTAAAGTTCTGTGCAGAACTATAGTTGTGTGTATTTCTTCATCTTTACTTCGCAATAGATGATTGTGTGCATACATATGACCAAAATACATGGCATATTTAAGAGAACATTTGTACGTCACCTGAACTGGAGCTGGAGAGAAGATATATTAAAATCAATGCCAGTATTTTAATTGATTTTAATGTTTTTGCTGCAGCCTCCAGGCCCCATTCAAAGCAGGTGTACAAATAAGTATTTAAATACAAAAAAATGAAAAATGAATTCATAAAAGAGATAAGTCATGGGAAAGTGAAATTCTCTGTCAGTTCTTATTTTACATCACCTCATTCTGCTATTTTGTAATTATGCTGCATCATGTAGTTAAGCTATTAGTTCAAATTACCCTTAAAATACAATCAAATATTATTACTGGCACTCAGTACATTGCACGATGTATTTAATTGTCATTGTGTCAAACAGAAATGATGTTGAATAATGCCATGGCCTGAGTAATGTATTGAATATTTGTAGAATATGACTTGTAGAATTTGATTTGCTGGTCTTTTCATTTTGGAGAAACAATTAGTGCAGTTTGTGAACTAGTAGAATACAAAACCTGTGTCTTAAAAGTATAATGCTTTTGAATCACAGAAAGAATGGGTCCTGTAAAATGGAGTTTGTTTTTCTTGAGTCAAGGAGTTCAAAAGTATCAGACAAGAATTTATAGCTCTTACAGCTATGAGTTCCAAATACATTGTTTTCATGAGATTTTTGCAGTATATATAGCCACCAAATATAGACATTCCACTTCAGAAAGAATTAGGGAGAATATGGGCAAAAGTAACCTCAGTTCCAGTCTTGATTACTTTTCATTAGAGTTCTGTTTTAAATACAAGTGTTCCGCTGTAAAAATAAGCAGGTAAATTCCTAAAACAATTATTTTTAATAGTTATTTAGTTACAAAACTCTATTAGACAGAAAAATAAGTAGAAGCATCCTCTTTCCTCCCCCCTGTTAACATAATCTCTAGGTTTGCAGGCAGGGTAAGAAGATACCTTTCTACAGGACTCAGCATTTCATGGTTTTGTATCAGTTGAGGACTGCTGACTCTTCATTACCTGCCCATGACAAACACTTACCTAATTTACTTTGTTTCAGCTTGCATCTTTATCCTCTTTTGGTTTTATTTGCTTTGCTTCTTTCTCTTACCTTTTATCCAGAACAATATTGTCACCCTATCTCTTCAATTTATTTCAAATAGTCAGAATACCAGACTATAGTGTATCTTCTCTTCGTAATAGATGTTTTATTATCCAGCTTCCTGATAGTAAACCCTGTATTTTGTAAGTGGAGTTTGACTGAATGCAAATTCTCCAGCTGTGTTTATTAGTTCATAGTCTTTGGTTATGTTGTCAGTTTGCCAGCTAGCATAATGTCTGCTTGCTTTGCATATAGAGATAAAATAACTTTTTGTAAAGTGTACAATATATTTGCTAAGGGTTTTCACTATCAGTTGGATTTTCACTAAAATTTTGAAAAATACTATCTTCCACAGACATATTTTCTTCATAAAATATATTCAAGCAAATAAACAAACAAAAAGATTCTTAAAGAACAGAAGATAGTTCTAATTTTTTAACATCATAAATCAGAAGAGTAAAATAAAAGTGAAAATGAAGGTTATAACCATGATTTTCTGCTTACTGTCAGATTAAACACATCATCAGGAATAAAAAAATTGTTCAATTTTCTTCCCAGATTTACATTGTTTATTTGTTTCACGGCTAATGTTATATTCAAGGCATAGTTCAATATCATATTCCTACAATAAAAACTTTGTGAAGACTTTCTACTTGTTTGACTTCTTGATCTTCTTTTTGTACTACTTTTGTAATATTTTGGTTTCCAGTCCTCTGTGTCTCTCTGTCTTTTTTACATTCCTGGGTAATCTCAGTCCAAACTAGCTGCAGCCACTCTCATTACTGGCTTACATAGTGATTCCTCAGACTAATTGATAAGGACACAACCAGTGGCATACCTGACATTACAGCATTTGCTTCCTCTGATTTGGATTCCCCTATTGTAACCATCAAGATAAATGTGCATTACCATTTCAGTATAAATCCTAAACAGATGCAGTGGCATAATGCAGTCCTGCTGAACTCTTTCCCAGAAGTTAAATCTCTCTGCTGTTCCTTTTGTTGTTGCAACTGCTGCTTCCTGCTCACATTAAACTTAGGGCAGTGAATGACCACTTTTTAAAAATGTTAATTGGCTACACATTTGCCTAGAAATTAAGTGGCAAAGTATGTAGGATACTTCGTATAATGTGCTATTGTTTCACTGTTGCATCTATTTCCTTCTTCTTCTTACTAATTAAACCTAGCCTCTGGTGTTTACAGTTTTTGTCAGGATGTATCAAGTTTAAGCATTTAATGGAATTAATGATGTAGATTCCATAGGACCTCCCAGTCTGACCTGTTTTTTATCTCCATCTGTTCTTATTAACCAAAGTCCGAGTCACATCTCTAAAGATCTTAGTGATACCAAATATTTGTCCTGTCAGAAACGGATTTTTGGAGGTAAAAGGCTAACAAGGATAAGGCAAAGGTTTTGTTCTGTCAGGATATGGTCACAGCAGCCAAGTCAAGCTCCGTGTGTGCTGCCTTTTCTCTGTTTGAGCAGACCCCGATGTAAAAATCCTTGAAAGTATGATAAAAGGGAGAGATTCCTTCCCAACCCATATGTCACCACCAGTGTACCCCAAACTTCAGAAATAAGGTACCTTAAAGAAACATCAGAGAAGAAGTCAATATAACCATTTTCAGTATCCTCACCCCAGATTTTTCTCTCTTTAAATCCACTATTGATGCGATGAAATGAGAAAATATCTTTGTCAGAATCAGATTATTTCACTAGAGTTGGTCCAGCCAGGCCACCTTAGGGGAAAGAAGTGAAATGTGAGTCAGAAGGTTCTGACTGAGTTTTGGCCCCAGTCTCTGCTTCCATAGACAACCAACATTTTTTCTTAAAGCTCATTTAGAATACCTGTAGAAGATATACTCCATCTGATTTTAGAAATGTAAGGTTAAATGAAGTCATCGTATATTTTGGGAAGAGTTTTTGAGTATGTAATGGATGCTAATAGTTAGATATTGCATTTAATTATGAAACTTCTCTAAAGAAGATTTATCTAGCTTGTTTGCCAGCAGTCATGTTATTTTGTGCTGCTATCAGGAAGGTCCTGAAAAGCACCAAAGTACTAAATGTCTTTTTTTTTTACATGTAGCTACTTTTGAGGTGAATATTGGTGAGATTTTTCTTTAATAACTGACATAGATCAAAGTTTTAAAAATACATTTTTTCCTAAGACATGGATCTGTTATGTGATATTCTTCTCACTATAGTTTCTGAGATTGCCACAAAACTGAGAAGAGAACTCTGGACAACGCCAAACATACAATTCAAAGTTTCATCTTTTTGTTAGGAAAAGGCAAGACAGTTTCTCCTCCATTCAAAAGAATTGTTTTTATGTAACCAAAACTGTGGTGCTCTTTTTTTGCTGGATACTGATAGAAAGTATTACACAATGTTCATCTGTGCTTCAGCATCTTCACGTTTAACAAACTATGCTGTTGCACAATCTACTTTCTCACAATCCTACAAATGTAAGTTGCCAAAATTCTTTATTTTTAATTGATTTATAAAATTAAAGAATAGATTGAGATCAAAAATTCATATCTGGTAAGCGGTTTTAGAAAATACCCAACTCACTGACAGTTAATCGGTGCCAGATCTCTAAATATAGTGTATTTGCTCTGAATTAATTTTGTATATTCTCTGCTACTTTCTTGTAATACAAGCTTTTAAAATCATGCTTTCGTGTCAAAAGGCAGGAAGCAGTGCAGCTATGCCGTAATAGCAGAATCACTTACATTTGCATCATTTATAATTCAGTCAAGAGAAAGACAACCAATGTGTTGGACAAGACCTTTGTTCCTGGAAACCATGATTGTTGTCTTTACTGTACCTCTTGTTTTTGTATTTTGTAGTCATAGAGTCTCTTTTCCAGTATATTGTATATGATCAGTACTAGGCTGAAAGATTTACAGTTCCCTAAGGAGAAAGATTTTTCTCTTTCTTTTTTTTAAAAAAAAATAGAACAGTCTTTTTTTGGAATATGTTATTGAAGCAAACTTTTATTGTGTAAACCATTTATCTGGGAATTGAGCGTGACTGGTAATTTTTACAGACTGACGGACCTGTTTTTCTAGAAGTATACTGTCACTCTGTCTTGTGATTCACCAACAGGAACTTTCACCGGTGTTTCTTCCCCTTTGTACCTCAGCCTTACACCACGAAAATGAGATATGTTTGCATCGTTGTGTGGTTTCCTCATTTTGGTACAATATTTTATTCAAATGATCAGAACCACTACTAGCAAAAAAGTTTTCTACTTTGCTGTTTATTTTTTCCTCTCTCCTCCTGGTGGCAGAGATGCTAAAATATGCTTCAACAAACACATCTCTGAGAATTAGACATATCTCTTACTGGATGAATACACAGAGAAGTTTTTCTGATACGAGAGGTATTTTCTTTCTCCAGAATACTTTAGCTAAGCCACAGAAATCTCTTTTCAATCATACAGGCATGTTTTCAAATACATATTTAAAAATCAGCTACATTGGCTGGAGGTACCTCAAATGTCTCTAGCAGCAGAAAGGAATGTAGTAGTAGCACAAATCTTTGGGATATACTAAGCTCTAGAATTTACTTGTTACTCTATTTATAGTGTAACAAATAACACTAATTTATACCCAAGTGACCCATTATTTCTGAAGATTATCCTGCAGTTTCTGAAGGTGATGTTTGCCTTATTATCACTGAAGAAGGTCTATTATTTTTTCCTGTGTTTGTTCCAAACAATATTATGTCGTTTTCTTCTTTTTTTTTTGATATCCATGTAATTGTACAACAACAGATGTATTTTTTTGGTATCGTCCAGTTTTATGCACTCCCTAGGTTGAAATTTTGTGAGTGGGAGAGTCTGTATTTTACTATATATAATTACTTTCATTTTTGTAGATTTTTACCTTATGCACATAACATCAAGTATATGTATGTGTTCACAAATACATATGTATGTATTTACATTGGAAAACATTGGTATTTTCTCTCTGTGTTGTTCTCATGTTAGCTTAACTTAATAAAATAAGTCACATTTATATATATGTCAAGGAGTAGCCAATTTTGAAAAATAAGCTGCAAAGATCCTCTATAGATGACAGTAGTGATGCAACAGATACTGCAGTTTTTTTGTTTTGTTTTGTCCTGTTTTTTGGAGCTTTTTTTAATTTAAATAGCAGTGTGCTACTTCCTTTTGGAATCTGCAATATTTCAACTGCAAACCAGTTATCGATCAAAATACCACAGAACCTGTGAAGAGTATATACATATGTTGGACATCGATTGCCTGTTCTAGCTAGTATCTTTACTCCTCATGTGTCCTTTGAAAAAAACAGCCCATGACTCTTGAAGAGATCATCAATACATATCTGGGTCTTTCTGAAGCTCTCAACATCTACACCAAGACCAGAATTATGTGAAGACCAAGGACCATCTCTAAGTCACTGGTAGACCACTGCATGGTGACTGCATTTTACTATGCACTGTGGGACTCCTGGGGACTAGAACTTCGCTGTTAGGGAAACACATTTTTCCAGTTTAATGCAATGATGTTGCCAAACTGAATAAGCAAAACAGGGAATTCAAATAAAATCTATTAATAGCAAGGAATTAATTACCAGTTTGACTGAAATGTATGAAGTATTCCTTCAAAGCCTTGCCATCTACTGGTTTCAAAAGGAAATATTTGGTTATCTTTGTGGTCTCAAAGTAATAGCATAGTATTAATCTCTAAACAAGCCACTGCACTGAAATTCCAGTTGAATGGTTAATACCAGAGTCTCATATCAGATCATTCCCAGTCTGAAGTTAGTGCTGAAACTAATTCTTCAGTGTTAATGAAGACTGTCTTTCTAAGTGATTGGTGTCAAGGGTAAACAACACTTTTTCCCTCTGCAGAACTTTGCAGGAAACATTCTAGCATGATTCATGCCAGTGACTTCAAGATAAAAAAGCTGATAATTGTGATCAGAAGCCAGCTTGATTCCCACAGCTGTGTAAATATGAACTAATTAAGGCAGAATGCAAAGCTTGAGATTTATGAGACTTCAAACTATCTGTTCTCCTGAGAGATAAAAAGTCGTGTATTGACTGTGTGCTCTGGGACAGAGAGCATACTGTCAGCAAATTGTTGAGGTCTGAGAGTATTGTTCCAGAAGCACAGCATTTCTGAAAATGGCAGGGGAATTTTTATCCTAGATTAGATTAGTGGCTTGTCAAGATCAGTAATCTCTGTAAGAGGATAAATAATTCTGCAGAAGAATGAGTATCCACTCTGTAAAAGTGAGAAAATCATTAGTAAGTGATTGTCAATATATTGGCACCATAGGAAAATATTTCTACTTGTTAGAGTAAACCTTATGCCTGGAGGTTCTATGTTTGTATTTCTTAATGTTTTGTCTCTGAATTCCAGTTTATTTTTAATTTTCAGTTTTGTAATTCAGGATAGTAATGTCCTAGAATTGGTTCTAGGATAAGGACAATCATAGTTCCATAGTTTGACTTGTACCCATAACTTACTTTGTAAATAAGTAGAAGTTTTGCAACAGAATAAATTAATATCTTTTAAAAAGTTTTAAACTGGAAAATATGTCATAGAGTTCTCTAGGTATTTTTTGTGACAGATTGTTTTGAATAATGGAAGTTAATCCAGATTTAATCAAAAGGAAAGCTCTATTCCAATTTTAAAATAATGAAGTTGGATAGTAATCAGTTTGCATTAGGATAGGCAATATAATGTCTTAAATGCAATGCTTTTTTTTTTCCCAAATATTAATTCAGAATATTAGGAAAGAGACTTGAAAACACTTTATGACTGAGGTTGAACTATATAACTTTCGAAAGTTATTTTGAAATTAATGCGAACATGGACTTTCAAATCACTGGAGCACCTCTCTTTCTGGCTTTTGTACAGAGGACTTTATCAAACATTTGGCTATCTATGTGCTATTTACTGTTGAAAAGATGAAACTGAAAACACTGGACTGAAACATTCTAATTTCCTATAACGGTTTTTAGACCAGGCCCTAGATCTTTAGAACAAAATCTACAAATTAAAAAAAAAAAGGACATAATATAATTGTATGCATTTTGTATATTTTCCTTTTCACTTTATAATAAATTTTTGAATGAAAAAACTGAAACTAATATCTTCAACAAAAGTCAGCTCTTTCTCTTTGGATCAGCAATAGTCTTTCAAAACCAAGTAATGTTGTTACAAATAAATCTTGAATTCCTGTGAAATAAATAAGGAAAATGTTCACTCTGTAACAAAGTGTAACAAATACAGAAGGAAATACAAAAAGCACAAAATGTCATGTGTTCTCTATATCATAATTCATCAGCATCTATTCATCTGTAATTGATATGCAATGTTGGCTGTCATATAAAGATCACATAATCCAAAGAATGAAGCTGTCCTACAGAGGGAAGTTTTTCTTAGATCTTTCTTGCTCCAGTGCATCATCACAGGCGGAGTGAATGTTCCAAATTGCCTACCCATTCTGGTCTTCTGTGTACTGAACCTTATTTTGAAATGGACAAGAACTGTTGAGATGGGTATGTTCAGTGGCAGTTGTCATATCACAGAGTGTTCTGGTTTTATTATAAAATCTTGTTTTCATTTACCTAGATCAAGTTAATATTGACAGAGTGCATGTGTGTACATTGCTCTTTATATGTGCAAACATGTGGGTAATACATGCTGTACTAATATACATTCCTCCAAACTTTGGCTTCTTATTATTCTTCCTGTTTTGGCACAAAATCTGTTTCTATCAGCTACCAGCTGGAACCCTTCTGTTACTCAGAAAGTTCCAAATTCCTGCTCATACTCACTCGAAACAGCTTGGAAGTGTAACAAAAGAACACCTCCTGGGTTGTCAGAAACTGGTTTTCAGTTAGATTAATAAGAAAATTGCAAAATTTGAGAAGAAAGAGTAAAATTTTCTCTGTTTTCTCATACAGTTTGATAGCACAAAATTATTCTAAAAAATCTGAAGTTTTCCGTATTGAAAATTAATATGCTCCAGCTCATTGCATACCAGTTATGAAAGGAATTTCATGAATGGAAAGTAAAGACCTGCCATAATAACAAGCTCAGGTATCTTAATACACGCATTTTTATGTGGCTTGCCTTGGTCTTCTCCAATGTTGTTTGCTGGGATGCTCTTTGCTCCATTGCAAGGGACAGCACGAGTCCTACTTTCAGCAGTCCTTTGATTCCCAGTTCCTCATTGTTTATGCTGAAGTTTTCCACAAAGTGACCGTTTTCCAGTTTATTACCACTTTGTTTCTTTCATACATTTTCATACACGCATGTTCCTCATTCCTCCTGTTGCCAGAACTCTTTCATGATCTTCTTGCTTTGTACACCCCTTCTCGAGCTTTCTGTCCTTGAAACATTTTGTCGGACTCTCACAAGTCCTGGTAGCCTAACAGCCTTACATATATAGCTTTGCATTCTCCAGCGATACTATCATGCTCAATCTCTTTAACTTGTTGAACTTTCAGTGCTGGATTCCTCAGCGAAGGAGCTATGACTAGTCTCTTTAAGGTATGTTCCTTCTCACTCATAGACTATACACAAAATGATTCCATGAGAAGTTACAAATTAATTGCTCTAGTACATGTAAGTTAAATTCTACAATATGATTTTTCAGTGTCTTCAGACAACATGAACAAAGCTCATACATAACAGATATTATTTGGCAAGTCACATTTACTACAGTGAAATGGAAGCATGCCAGTGTTATTGTCTGATGTTACAAATATTTATTGTGAATCTGAAACTGCTGATTTCCACAGAAAAAAATAGATTCTAGGTTTTTTCTTTAAACCAGGATGAGTGTATAAGTGCTGTCATAATTACCTATAGCTATGTCTTTCTCAGACGTCTATTTTAGAAGTAATGTTATGCAAAGTAGTAGTTCTGTTGTTATCAAAGATATTCAGTAGTACAGAATAGAAACTGAAATTATTGACACTGAGAATACCTTTACAATCCCCACCTCCTAAACCTTCTGCTTGTGAATTAATATTTTGAAAATTACTATTAAACCAATGTAAGACTTTCTTTCCACATTGCATATGAATGATACTTAAAAGGTAAAAAATGTTTATGAAGCTGAATATGGAAACTTTCAACTAATATATAGTAACGTAATAGCTGACAACCATAATTCTACAGAAAAGGGAATAGCAGATCCAGTGTCAGAAACCAAGTAAGCATAAGCCATGGGCATTAAAGTATATAACTACACTATAGTTATTTTTAAGAAACAAGAGTGAGTTTTGATGGGTTTAGAAATCTTCATATTCTTGAAGTCTACAAACTTGAAGGTGGTTATTTCTTGTATCACCAGTGCACTGCTTACTTGCTGATTGCAAAATGTTGCTTTATTATTTTAAAGTCAATGTCTACTTCAAGAGAAACAAGTAGAAAGGCAGTATGACCTGTAGGAGCAAATTAATGCAATCCTTAACGTGTATGAGGTGCAGTGCATTTCCTCAGTGTACCTAATTGATGATGGTGCCATGAATTTGCAAGCAAGTCCATCATACAAACTCTATAAAGAAACTAATCAAGAAATAGGGACTTTCATAGAATCATAGAATCATAGAAAGTTTTGGGTCGGAAGGGACCCCTAGAGGTCATCCAGTCCAACCCCCCCGCAGCGAGCAGGGACACCACTAACTAGATCAGGTTGCTCAGAGCCCTGTCCATCCTGGTCTTGAATGTTTCCAGGGATGGGGCCTCCACTACCTCTCTGGGCAACCCGTTCCAGTGTTTCATTCACGCAGCAACTTACTTTGTGATCAGCAAAATTCTGTTGCTACTTCCAACTCAGTGGAAAATGCAGAAGCAAGGTGTCTGGTCAAATAGAAGGTGGTGAACAAAAAACATAGTTCTCTCCTGAATTTGAGAAAGCAGTTGCTTAATGACAAAACATAATTTGATCTGTTTGTGAGTTCTTCTGTAATGTCTACATGTCTTACATCTTCTTACAGTTTTTGTAAAAAAGGGTAATAAACCCAGCCATAAATGACTACTGAAGTCAGAACTCTGAAAGACAAAAAGAGAGCATTGCAATTGATGTATCAGCTTGGAGACAAGTGTACAGCTGTCTTGTAGGAATAGACCCAGGAACAGACAAAACTGCCCATTTCTTGTATTGGGTGAAGCACTTTCCAAACATAACATATTCAGGCATAAATAAAGTCATTACTACTTTCTTCTTGCTAATGTCTGCTGGTCATAGACTATCAATGTACTGATAATGCCAGAGAGTTCTTGCATTGGTTGTGTAATTTTTCAGTGTCTCCCTCAAGCTGAGTCATCAGTACTGGTAGTTTCTGACTTTGCTTACAAATCAAAACCTTTCATCTTACCCAGGTTAGAGACTAGGATAGGCCATGTGTGTACGAGATCCGATGTTTTTAATCTGATAATGTACATAATCTTTCTGGTAGCTTGTCACTAGTTGCACACCTTTGTTGTGAAAAACAGAAAAAAAATGAAATTGACAAAACATATATCATAACAAAAATCCTTTGACTTGCCAAATGCTGACATACATTTCCTGATGCAGTTTTTCCTCATATAAAGTGAAGGGTCTGACTTGTTCCAGCAATGGGTTATAAGGTTTGATTTGTTTCCACACACTAGTCTCTTTGGCAACATACCTGTTACTTGCAGTTGCCATCCGAATTGAAAACCTTATGAGTCATTTTTTGGTTATCGGATTGGCTGTACCATAGTGGAGCACTGTTTTAACATGGGCAATATAACAGGTCATTTGCACTGGAGGTCTTCATGAGAAAGATGGCTAATGAGAGGCAAGACCAGCATGCTGCAGCTCTGTGGAGCAGCGCTATGCATTTCTTGACCACGATGGTGCTAGAGACACCAATGGAGGAGGATGTCCTCTGCTGCCTCCCACCTCTGTTGCCTCCCACCATGGAGGATTGCTACAGGCAACAAATAAGCTTACTGTTGAGTGAAAGAGAAAACAATAAATTTATGGCCAGTGGTTCCAAAAGTAGCACCCTGGTTTAGTGTTACAGAATCTTCCCTTTACCACACACACGCATTTCTTACAGGAGGTAGATTTCCAAAGGCAAAGAGACATTTCTAAGTTCAAATTTTACCCTAGCAGATGTATGCCAGATCCCAAGCCTTGCAACAGATTTGCAACTTTCCGGACACTGAAGGGGTAAATACCATGCTCTTTTGAATTCCAGTTCTGAAAAAAGGAAGGGGAAAAAAAGGATTTTTTTTAAAGACAAATCCAGATAAAAAACAGAATTATAAGAATATTTATTACTCCTATTGAAGCTTCCACGATCTACTGCAATTTTAGGTGTATAAAATGGGTTTGTAGTATTTGCAATAACTCCTGGCATATATTTCTTTACCCTTCAAACACTCTTTTTGAGGGGCATATGTACACAAGTAAAGTGGTACTTGAAGGTGACTGACAGGTCTCCAGTCTGTGTTGACTTTGTGTAACCTAGGGGTATAAAGCTCCCACAAATCATCCTTATAGATTATAGCAGTAAAACTGTCATGCAAGCTCTCGTAATGATAGAAAGGCATGAAGAACATCATTATCAAATTGCTTTAACAATTGGGGAATCTTTATTCACTTTCTGTTGACTTTATAAAAGTACCACTATCCCAAGCAAGATAAAATGCAGTGACTAAAAGCAGTAGGCATGTTTACTTTTAAACCGTAATTTATGCTGTAATTATACTGCTTGTAATGTAGTAATGTAATTTTACCATTTCTTTTAGGAAGACTGTTAGATATTGTTCTATTAGTAAGCTCTTAAGCCTCTATCCTTCAAGTTATTTTGAACATAAGGAGTTCAAACCTATGTTGTACACAGCCATTTAAACATAGGTGGGTGTCTTGCTTTTGCAGTAATTTGGGCTGTTTCTGCATGAGCTTCTGTCATTTTCTCCACCGACTTTCCCCATCAGATTTTCTAATGAGGAAAGTGCTACATTAATGGACTCACTGGTTTCACAGATGGTCTTAGACTTTTCACATAGTAGCTAATCTGACAGGCATTACTGACATTTATGGGTAACTGAATAATTAGAAAAGTCATGGATAATTTCCAACCTCATTTTGACAACCAAAATTGTAGACCAGAATATGTATATCCAATGGACTTCTGGGGGTGGGGAGAGGTGTGTTGAAAGGGTGTCCTGAAGACCCTCGCTACTGCACCAACTGTAGTTTCTCAGACAACTTGATACAGCTTCTCAGATTACCTGATATAATATTCAGTAACCTGAAAGATGATGCAAAATTGTAATTGATGCCAATATTTGTGACCTGACATTACCATGGCCATGCAGGAGACTCAGGCAATACTAAATAGTACCTTATATTTTCTGGCCACATAGCTATTTTCCTCAGGTAAACCTGCTGATTTTGTTACACAGATTAGCTAGTGCACAGAAATAATTTTGATCGATTTGTGTCCATCAGGGTACATATTTCGCTTAGGTAATTCCCTTCAATGACATTTAAAAAATGTGTTGTTCATGTCAATTAGTATGGCATAAAGAAACAGTAGCTGCTTCTGTGTTTCAAACTACCATCTGAACTTCTTCAAAATAACATGATAGATTGGATATTTATTACAGAAGCTAAAAATGTCTATAATATTAATGCTGATGAATATTTTTAATAATAAACAGATACGGCAATGTTAGTTGTTTACTTTCACGGAAAGTCATATTGGGAAAAGTCTTTATAAGAGAAAGAAAACACAAGCATTTGTGGCTAAGATAGCTCAAAGTTATCTGCAGACAATGCCCTAGCTGAACTCCATTTCCTATAAAGCATGAAGTCTGGTTCATTATAAATGGGAATATATGGAGTGTGAATATGAAGATGCAACTTGTTTGGGAATCTGATCCATAAAAGACATCGTGGAAAAAATGATTCCTGACAAACACCATGGAGCTATTCCTAAGCTAAAACTGTCAGATACTAGTTAATAAATCTTTTTATTTTATTTGATTTTGCTAAGAGTTAAGAATTATTTTCTGAGGGGGAAAAAAACCCCAGAAACCCCATCTTTCCAAAGTTTAATACTATGTATCCGTCACTGAGGGCTGCTAAATATAAGCTCGTTTCTTCCAGTAATGTACTAACCACTTCGAAAAGTCCTTATGAAAGGAATATATTCACTACTCAAAAGGAACAAAATCAGCATTCTCAGAACTATGTCCTGTCTGCTGAAAGAATGCAAGAATTAAATAGGAGAAGTACATCAAAGTAGTAAGCAGAGAAGGTCTGAATGTATACAGGGAGCAAAGCTGCACATTGACTCAGAAAGTGCAGTTTTCATGGGCCATATTCATGACAGAAGTGTATACTCTTATTATAAAACAGTTGCAACTTTATAATCTAAAGTAAATAATAAACTGAGAGGCAAACTTCATTACTAAGTTATTATTGAAATATCATTGTTATTTTATTAGTACAAATCATCTTGTCTGTGGGAACTGTTGCTTTTCAAGAGAGCTGAAGATGAGCTTTTAGTTTGTCATCATGGTTTTCTTTAAGAAATATAAGAATTCCGCCATGACGTTACTATTAAATACTTTTGTTCAAGATGGATTCCTGAAAAAAAGGTTTTCGTTCGGGCTGGACGCCTACTAACTACTGTCTGAAAATGACAAAAAGAAAATAGAAGATATTCTCTTTAGAATGTATTATTAAGATTAGTAAGCAATCTGAATTCATCACACTGAAACATGGCCTGCTCACGTATCAGTAATCTTCACCCAGCATTCTGCCAGTGATAAACTGTTCAGCTAGGAAGTCAAGCTTAACTGGATTTTGATTTTCATTTAAGCAAAAACAGTTCAATCACCTTGCTGCCAAATCAATCACCGTCAATCGTTGATGCCATGTTACTCAAAAAAGTCTCAAACTAAAATTCCATGTATAACAGACAACTTCTTAAGTAAACAATGTTAACCACTTCACAGATACATTAGGTTAATAAATCGCTCTTTCTGCCTTATTAAACAGAATGGACTGAGATGTTTTTCATATATTAACTGTAAACCATGCTTAGGTCAGCTAATAAAATTTTAATGTAACAAACAGAACTGTTGTCCACTTCACATGTGTTTGCGAGAATGAAATGTAAATTATTGTAAACTACTTCTGTCTTGTTATAGATATCTGAGCAAAAGAAATTTACATGATTGAAAAAAATGGGAGCATTCTCTGGGGATACCAAGAGCTGTCACTTTTCCCACTATAATCATGGAATTTCAGAAGTAGAAAAAGATAGAGAAAAGCAACCCTCAATCTTCTTTGTAGGCTTCACAATACCACCTCTATTTACAAAGATTTCTCAGAGATTAATATTCCTCTGATTTGTTTCTGTGTTGGTAATGGAAGCTAACCAATAAGCTGCACTTCTTTAAAGTCATAATAACAATACTGAAAAGGTAGTTAAAAAGAAGATGCTGCTACTGTTCTATATAATAGTTTGTGGGTTAAAATAAATTTGCATTTGCTTTTCCTCCGTTTTAATCTTGGCATGGTGTAGGTGAAGTCAGTATAAGCCTGTATCAGTGTGAGCCTTGCTTTTGAAAAGGAGTGGAGATTGTTTTGCAGAATACAATTTAGAGAGAGTGCCACAAACACACTAGTATATGTGTAGTAACTGTGTAGTAATTATAACAGTGAACTTCATTAAGGTCTTTTGGCAAATGGAAGTCTTTAAGGCTATCACAAGGAATGGAAAATATATTTCATAAACAATAAAGAAACACCTCCACTCTAATGAACAAGTCTTTCTTCATTGCAAAGATCTTATGCTATTCATCTGTGCAAGCTATCTTGCTTCCATCTCTGTTGACACTTGTACTGGGTTTGGCTGTGATGTGGTGAATTTTCACAAGAATCTAGTTGGGCTGACCCAAACTAGCCAACCAAGTGGACTATTCAATATCATATAATATCCTACTTGGTATTTACATGGTGGAGCTGGCTGGAGCAGGGTGATTTGCTACTTGGGGGCAAGCTGAGCATCAGACCGTGAGAAAATTGCACTCTGTATATGATTTTTATCAGTATTCTTGTTGCTATTTTCTTCTCCCTTTGCGTTTCAGTTGAAATGTTTTTATCCCACTCCACAAGATTTTTCCTTTTCCTTCTGATTCTCCTCCCCATCCCACTGAGAGGAAGGAGTGATAGAGCAGCAATGTGAACAATTTTTGGCTGAGACCAAACCATAATAGTCCTTTTTGGCATCCATGGGGTTCAAAGGGGTGGTATAGCAGCAGGTCTGACCACAGTCTGTTAAAACAACTTAGTTATAATTTGTTACAAACATTTATTATGCTGGTTAAATAATTGCAGGTCACTGTGTTGTTTTGTTTGGTCCCATGGATGTGTTATTTAAATTATTACTTGCTGCATGTATTTGTTACGGTGCTGTTTATCACCTCTGGGAAAATGACCAGGATTATAAGTTTGCTGTGCTGTGTAATATCAATTTATTATATGATAATATCACTGGCTACAAGCTAAGCTCATATTTTTAAGTGTCATTGCTATCATGCCCATACTTTGGGCCTTATCTCTCAGAAATTATTAATAATAGTACTTAATTTATGGGGAAGACAGGGAAAAGGGAGTACTTTACCCTGCTCTTTCAGCTCTGGAGCCCTCAGCACAAGAAGGACATGGAACTGTTGGAGCGGGTCCAAAGGAGGGCTACAAAAATGATCCGAGGGCTGGAGCACCTCTCCTATGAGGACAGGCTGAGAGAGTTGGGCTTGTTCAGCCTGCAGAAGAGAAGGCTGCGGGGAGACCTGATTGCAGCCTTTCAGTACTTAAAAGGAACCCATAGGAAAGATGGGGACAATATTTTTAGCAGAGACAGCAGTGACAGGACGAGGGATAACAGTTTTAAACTAAAACAGGGTAGGTTTAGGCTGGATATAAGGAAGAAATTCTTTACAATGAGGGTTGTGAAACACTGGAACGGGTTGCCCGGAGAGGCAGTGGAGGCCCCATCCCTGGAAACATTCAAGACCAGGTTGGACAGGGCTCTGAGCAACCTGATCTAGTTAGCCGTGTCCCTGCTCGCTGCAGGGGGGTTGGACTAGATGACCTCTAGGGGTCCCTTCCAACCCAAAACTTTCTATGATTCTATGATTCTATGACCTCCCCTTTTTCCTCTAGGCTAGATACAACAGTTTTTGAGAATTTTTGGGAGGCCATGCCTGCGTGCTCCTGTTGCTATCTATCCTGAATGTGTTTCAGGTCTTTTTTAGGCTTAAACAACTAGTTTGAAATATTGTCCAGAGGTCTTCACTGACGCTGGATAGTTATGAGGGGCATGGTATGTGGGATACTTGGACAAGTATCTAGGACAGTGGACACCTCTGGTGTTTTTGAACCTCACGCCTGAACGAGTGCAGAATCCTGATGAATTTGTAAAATATTTGGAAGAAGTGTGCTGTCACCTAGACAATTCCAGAAAGACACAAATCAGTGCAATGTTCTGGGGCCTAGCCCGTGCCTACTGTGCCACCTTATTCTACACTATTCAGCACACTCAAGGGAAAGAGGGGGATAACAAATGAATGGGCACTGCGGCTACCCCAACCCTGGTGACAGGCACTGCACCTAAACGAGAAAACCAAACTCTGCTGGTATCAGTTGACTCTGTACAGAAAAAGAAATACACAAAAAATATTAGTTTGCCTAGTAAAGGATGACAATGAACCAGGGCCATCATGGGAGCAGGGGAAGGAGGCAGAACCAGAGATAGTCACTTGATCCATATCCCTAAGTGAGCTGCGAAATATGCGGAAAGAATTCAGCCACCACCCAGGCGAGCACACTGTTACCTGGCTGCTCTCATACTGGGATAACGGGGTCAGTAGTTCGGAATTAGAGGGTAAGGAAGTCAAGAAGCTGGGATCTCTGTCTAGAGAACGGGGCATTGACCAGGTGATTGGAAAAAAGACACAAGTCCTCAGCCTCTGGAGGGGACTCCTGTCAGGAGTGAGGGAAAGGAAGACCTCCAGTGAGGATGTTGTACGTTATGTAGGCAAGTGGACCACCACAGAGAGAGATATCCAGTACATGAGGTAAGGAGCCATGCAGGAGATGATTTATTACAACCAGCACAACGCGCAGTTACCCACCGACCCAGAAGAAGTCCAGTGCACATGACCCATATGGCAGAAGTTTTTATAGAACGCACAATCATCATATGACAACTCATTGGCAATAATGGACTGGAAAGGCAAAGAGGAGCTGATGACAGGTGAAGTGGCTGGACAACTCTGGCAAATCAAAGAGTTTCTCTTCCTCCCTCATCTCAGCTGTGGAGAAACTGTCCCAGCAGTTCCAGAAAATCAAAGAGAATATGTCTTCTGATCCTCTTGAAGGAACTTCTAAGTAATTTTTAGAGAAAGTGAGTAACAAATACTCAGACCAGGATTAGAGGGGCCCTGCCTCTGGCCAGGTGGAGAAAAGGAACAACCAGGTTTATTGGACTGTGAGGATTTGATGGCCTGGCACATCAGATCTACAAGAGTATAATGAAGAGTATAATGCTCTAGTGGACACTGGCGCACACGGTACCCTGATGTATCAAGTTATGGCAGAACCCATCTGTATATCTGGAGTGACAGGGGGATCCCAAGACCTGACCGTGTTGGAGGCTGAAGTGAGCCTAAATGGGAATGAGCGGCAAAAGCACTGGATTGTGACTGGCTCTGAGGCTTTGTGCATCCTTGATATAGATTATCTCAGAAGACGCTATTTCAAGGACCCAAAAGGTTATTGGTGGGCTTTTGGCATAGCTGCTTTGGAGACGGAAGAAATTAAACAGCTGTCTACTTTGACTGGTCTCTTGGAGGGTTCTTCCATTGTGGGATTGCTGAGGGTTGAAGAACAACAGGAGCCAGTTGCTACCACAACGGTGCACTGGTGACAATACCTCACAAAGCGAGACTCCCTTATCCCCATTTATCAGCTGATCTGCCAGCTGGAGAGTCAAGGAGTGATCAGCAAAACTCGCTCACACTTTAACAGTGCCATATGGCCAGTGAGAAAATCTACTGAAGAGTGGAGACTGACAGCAGACTATGAAGACCTGAATGAAGTTACACCATGGCTGAGTCATGCCATGCCAAACATGCTAGAACGTCAACATCAGCTGGAGTCAAAGGCAGCCAAGTGGTATGCCACCACTGACATCGCTAATGCATTCTTCTCCATCCCTTTGGCAGCAGAGTGCAGGCCATATTTTTCCTTCACTTAAAGGGGCATCCAGTACACCTGGAATTGACTACCCCAGGGGTGGCAACACATTCCCACCATTTGCCATGGGCTCATCCAGACTGTGCTGGAAAAGCGTGAAGCTCTGGAACACCTGCAATATACTGACCTCATCATTGTGTGGTGCAGTACAGTAGAAGATGTGGGAACATACTAATGAAGGTCATGGTGTCCTTGAGAGTTTCTGAACAAGACTAAAATAAGGACTTTATCACTTGCAACAGAGGACTTTGGCAGAAAGCCTGGAGCTAACGGAGGAGAAATCATGCACAGCTAGGCTAGCGAATTGAATGTAGAGAACAGGCGGTGAACAATGTATGTTAAGGAATAAGCATTTGGGCTGGAGCACATGGACAGCTTTGTAAGGGTATAAAATGTAGTTTTCTGATAAATAAAGGGTCTTTGATTTGGATATCGGAGTCCGTGTCATTTATCTCCTCAAAGAATTTTTTGAGAAAGGAGAAAATAATCTGAATCCTTCTGAAAGCTGGTTTCGCCATAAAAGCAGATAAGGTCAAGGGACCTGCCAAAGAGATCTAGTTTTAGGAATAAAATAGCAAGGTGGTGTCGTCAGATCCCGATGGTTGTGATGACTGAGAAAATTTCAGCTACATCTCCACAAGCAAGAGGGAAACACAAGACTTCTTAGGTGTTGTGGGTTTTTGGAGGATGTGTATCCCAGATTACAGTCAGATTGTAAGCCTTCTCTATCACATGACCCAGTAGAAAAAGAATTTCAAAGGGGACTCTGAACAACATGAAACATTTGAACAGATTGAACAGGAGATACTTTATGTAGTAGCCCTTGGGTTTGTCCTGTCAGAACAATATGGTAAAAGTGTGCTCTACACTGTAGCCGGGGAGTATGACCCAACCTGGGTCTCTGGCAGATAGCACCAAAGGAGACTCGCGGTCCCCTGGAGCTGGGGATACGGAAGAGGCCCATGATACTGCAACCGAAAAATAGTCATTGGCAGCATATGAAGGAGTTTGAGCTGCCTCAGAAGTGGCTGGTACTGAGCCACAGCTCCGCTTAACAGCCCATCTGCCAGTGCTGGGCTGGATGTTCGAAGGGAAGGTCCCCTCTACATGTCATACAACAGATGCCACGTGGAGTGAGTGGGTCATGCTTATCACACAATGGGCCTGAATGGGAAACCCGAGCCTCCCAGGGATTCTGGAAGTGATCATGGACTTGTCAGAAGTCAAAGATTTTGGAATGCCACCAGAATGTCATCAAGTGACATATGCTGAACTGGCCCCACCATATAATAAAGTACCAGAAAATGAGAAGTAATGCCCTGTTCACCAATGGGTCTTGTTTTATTGCAGGAAAATATTGAAGGTGGAAGACTGTTGTATGGCATTCTACACGACAAATCTCAGAAGCAGCTGCTTGAATCAAGCCAGTTTGCAGACTTGAAAGCCATCCAGTTGACTTTAGACATTGCTGATCAAGAAAGTGACCAGTGCTCTGTCTCTGCACTGACCTATGGACTGTGGCAAATGCCCTGTGGGGGTGGCTACAACAATGGAAGAAGAGCAACTAATAGTACATAGATAAACTCATCTGCGCTGTGCCATTGTAGCAAGAAATTGCTGCCCAGCTAGAGAAGCTGGTTGTAAAAATGCATCATGTGGACGCTCACGTCCGTAAGAATTGAGCCACTGAAGAACATCAAAAGAACCAGCAGATGGATCAGGCTGCCAAGACTGAAGTGACTCAGATGGATTTGGACTGGCAAATTAAGGGTGAACTTTTTATAGCTTGGTTTGTCCATGACACCTCAGGCCATCAACGAAGAGATGCGCCACACAGATGGTCTCGTGAGCTAGGGGTGGACTTGACCATGGACACCATTGCACAGGTTATCCATGAATGTGAAATGTGCTGCAATCAAGCAAGCCAGACAGGTAAAACCTCAATGGTATGGAGGATGAAGGCTGAAATACAAATATGGAGAGGCCTGGCAGATTGATTATAACACTCTCCCACAATCCTGCCAAGGCAAGTGCTGTGTGCTCATAATGGTGGAAGCAACCACTGGATGGATGGAAACCTGTCACGTGCCCCGTGCCACTGCCTGGGACACTATCCTGGATCTTGAAAAGCAATTCCAGTGGTGACATGGCAACCCAGAAAGAATGGATTTGGACAATGGGAGCCATTTCCAAAATAACCTCATAGACTCCTGGGCCAAAGAGCGTGGTACTGAGTGGGTGTATCACATTCCTTATCATGCACCAGCCTCTGGGAAAATTGAACAATAGAGTGGACTGTTAAAAACTATACTGAGAGCAGCAGGTGGTGGAACCTTCAAACACTGCGATACACATTTGGCAAAAGCCACCTGATTAGTTAACACCAGAGGATCTACCAGTCAAGCTGGCCCTGCCCAGTGAAAACTTCCATGTACTGTAGAAGGGGATAAAGCCCATGCCCATGCCAGACACACCAGCTGAATCTCCGGATGCAGCACTCAGCCATCCAGCATCTCACTGCATCTCTCCTGCCCTGAAAGACAGTTGTGAAAAATGGAGCCGAACATCATGGATTAAATGAACTCAGTGGTCAATTCAGAGGGCTAGTCCATAGCCTAAGGGAATTGTATATGTGTGTGCGTGTATATGTATATATATGTATATCTATATAAGTATGTATAAAAGAAAGGGAAAGTGAAGGTGATATACTGGAAAGTGTGGGACCTGAACATGACATAGATGGGGTAGAATAAGGCGTGGATAATGTCTTAAGTTCATCTGGGGTAGGGCTAATTTTTACAGGAAGACAGCTGTGCTGAATCAAACTAACCAAGCAAACAGGATATTCGATATCAGCTGGTCGCTGTTTAAACGTCACTTCCTCCATGCTCAGGAGCAGCGCATCCCCCTGAGAAAGAAATTGAGCAAAGGAGGCAGGAGACCTGCATGGTTGAACAAGGGAGCTTCCAGCGGAGATCAGGTGGAAGAGAAGGGTCCATGGAATGTGGAAAGAGGGGCAGGCCACTTGGGAAGAGTACAGGAATGTGGTCAAAGCATGCAGGGATGCGACAAGGAAGGCCAAAGCCCACCTGGAATTGAAGCTGGCAAAGGATGTCAAAAACAACAAGAAGGGCTTCTTCAAATACATCAGCAGCAAAAGGAAGGCTAGGGACTATGTGGCGCCACTGCTGAATGAGGTGGGTGTCCTGGTGACGGAGGATGCAGAGAAGGCAGAGCTACTGAATGCCACCTTTGTTTCAGTCTTCAGTGCCAAGGCAGGCCCTCAGGAATCCCAGGTCCCGGAGGTAAGAGAAGAAGCCCTCAGAGAGGATGACTTTCCCTTGGTTGAGGAGGACTGTGTGAGAGACCGCTTAAGCGATCTGGACGTCCACAAATCCATGGGCCCTGACCGAATGCACCCACGAGTGCTGAGGGATCTGGCGGATGTCATTGCTGAGCTAATCTCCATCATCTTTCAGAGGTCCTGGAGGACAGGAGAGGTGCCTGAGAACTGGAGAAGGGCCAATGTCACTCCAATCTTCAGAAAAGGACAAGAAGGAGGACCCAGTGAACTACAGGCCCGTCAGCCTCACCTCCATCCTGGGAAAGGTGATGGAGCAGCTTATCCTGGAGGTCATCAACAAGGAAGTGGAAGAAAAGAAGGTTATCAGGAGTAGTCAGCATGGATTCACAAAGGGGAAATCATACCTGACCAATCTGATAGCTTTCTACGATGACATGACTGGCTGGGTAGATGAGAGGAGAGCTGTGGAAGTTGTCTACCTCGACTTCAGTAAGGCTTTTGACACGGTCTCCCATAACACCCTCCTAGGGAAGCTGAGGAAGTGTGGGCTGGATGAGTGGTCGGTGAAGTGGATTGAGAACTGGCTGAATGGCAGAACTTGGAGGGTTGTCGTAAGCGGCGCTGAGTCTACTCGGAGGCTGGTAACTAATGGTGTCCCCCAGGGGTCAGTACTGTGCCCAGTCTTTTTTAACTTCTTCATCAATGACTTGGAGGAAGAGTTAAGAGTGTACCCTCAGCAAGTTTGCTGATGACACCAAACTGGGAGGTGTGGTAGATACACCAGAAGGCTGTGCTGCCATTTAGCGTGATCTGGACAGGCTGGAAAGTTGGACAGAGAGGAACGTGATGAGGTTCAATGAAGGCAAATGCAGGGTCCTGCACATGGGGAGGAACAACGCCATGCACCAGTACAGGCTTGGGGCGGACCTGCTGGAGAGCAGCTCTGCGGAGAGGGACCTGGGTGTCCTGGTGGACGACAGGTTGACCATGAGCCAACAGTGTGCCCTGGCTGCCAAGAAGGTCAATGGGATCCTGGGGTCCATTAAGAGCAGTGTGGCCAGTACGTCGAGGGAGGTTCTCCTTCCCCTCTACTCTGCCCTAGTGAGACATCATCTGGAGTAGTCTGTCCTGTTCTGGGCTCCCCAGTTCAAGAAAGATGAGGAGCTACTGGAGAGAGTCCAGCAGAGGGCTACAAGGATGGTGAGGGGACTGGAGCATCTCTCCTACGAGGAGAGGCTGAGGGTGCTGGGCTTGTTTAGCCTGAAGAAGAGAAGGCTGCGAGGGGACCTTATAAATGCTTACAAATATCTGAAGGGTACGTGTCAGGAGGACGGGGCCAAAATCTTTTCAGTGGTGCCCAGCAACAGGACAAGGGGCAATGGGCACACACTGAAGCACAGGAAGTTCTGTCTGAACATGAGGAAGAACTTCTTCCCTCTGAGGGTGACGGAGCACTGGAACAGGATGCCCAGGGAGGTTGTGTAGTCTCCTTCTCTGGAGATATTCAAGTCCCGCCTGGACATGGTTCTCTGCGGCCTGCTGTAGGTGACCCTGCTTCGGCGTGAAGGTTGGACTAGGTGACCCACAGAGGTCCCTTCCAACCCCTAACATTCTGTCATTCTCTGATTCTGTAACATCATGCTCGGTATTTATGTGAGGGAGCTGGCTGGAGTTGGGTGATTTGCTACTGAGGAGTGATCTGAGAATCAGGTGGTGAGAAAATTGCGTTCTGTATATTCTTTTAATCAGTATTCTTGTTGTTATTTTCTTGTCCCTTTGTTTTTTCTGTTGAAATCTTTTTTTTCCTACCCACGAGTTTTTGCCTTTTCCTTCTGATTCTCCTGCCATTCCTCAGAAGGTGAGTAGTGATAAAGTGTCTGTATGGTTCTTTTTTTCTGGATGGGGCTAAATCACAAGAACATGGTTTCTTCATGCCAAATGTATTCCATACTGCTCTTTTCAAATACAAAGTGATAGGGACAATTTTTTCAGGGATACAGATATAACAAGGATAACGCATAATCGCAATCTTTTTCTTACCTGTGGCTTTTCTAATAATTTGAATGCTCAGCCTATTTGCAACAATTAAAGTAAACTTCCTTTTACAGTAATGCAAAATACCTACACTCTGCAGCTCCGTATGTCACACGTGCTAGTAATTAGGATCTGAGATCTCAGGATAAAATCACAAACCCTGGAAGCAGCACAGAGGCTACACACAACAATTTGACAACCAGGCAGCTTTGAACAGCACCAAGAGAAAATAATTCACTGAGCGAAGACTTACCAGAAACTAATTTGTTCAGGATAAAGCTAGCTATAGCAAGCCAAAGAGGAAATCCTGAGGGTGGAGGAGTGCCTTAAATCCTTTTCTAATGTAGGCTAGAAGCCATCTGTAGAACATCACCACATTTTCTTTCAAAGATAGATAGGAAATTATGTCTTCTAAAAGAAAGCACCAGGCTGTCTAAGTTTGGGTTATTTATCCAGTTGTGAAGCTAAGAGTCTGATTCAGTGATCTAATGATCCAAACAAACAACCAGCACAGAGCAGGCCTAAATTTCGGACCTGTTTATGCATTTTATACAAAGGAAAATTTATACAACACACAGAAATAGTATAGCAGAAAGTTATAGCAGAGTAACTCACAGTTTGAGTGGAACACAGTATCTGCGGGAGATACAGGAAACTCTAAAGGCTGAGCTTCGCAAGTCTTTCAGGTACACATTGCTCATTAAATGTAAATAAGAAATAGATGACTGGCAGAATTCTTCCAGCCAAAAGTTCGCTGCCTCAAAGATGTTTTTGCTGAATCATAGTTCTTCATTAACATGTTCTACAGACAGCAAAGTGTCAACTCTGCTGTCTTAGCCTTTTGTTGGCTCTTGTAATGAAGATACTGACAGCATATTTAATATGTACAACAGAACACACAATTTTCTTATACAGTGGAGATCCTCTTTGAGAAACTACTATAAGATCATTTGTAGCCTCCTTGTTACTACTACAGAATAAAGGGAAGGACCATATGACCTTCATGATTTCTCTCAAATGTGTTCAGTACTTGAAGTACTTAAAAAATTTCTTTGTTACTACATCTTTGATTTGAAGATGTCTTGCAGACACTTTAAGGCAAGTGTTTGAACTTTATATTTGCTGGGTAATTATATTCATCACCTGGCATTCTTTCTATCTCCTGTTTTCCTGAAGCAGCCAGGAGCCAATTCACACACTGAGGGTGAACAAAAAATTGAAAGATGTTATATTTCTAACAAAATGTAAAAATACAAATTTCCTTCCTGATATATTCACAAATTAATTTCTCCTATGAATGTATAGCTTTGTCAGCTACAAGTATATTAATGAGGAGTAAGTACCTGTATGCAGAGTATCTTACACTATTTTCAGGGCTGAATGTCTACTAGACTGTATTAGAAATACACCTTAAAAACACACTAAAATGAATTGATGTAAGAGTAAACAATTCAGATCATTAATTAATAATCTACTAAATATACAATTTTTGAAGTAAATTTCATCACATTGGTCTTCCAGTTTTCATGGCAATGCTATGACTTTTCCAGTATATTGAGGGGTTTTTTTTTATGAGTCCCCATGAAACCATCTTTCAATGCATGTCTATAGAGAAATTTGAAAATCTGCTTGATCTGTAAGTTTTGTGCCAGAGAAAAAACAGAAGCAACCCACTACTTACTTTTTATTTTTAACAGATATTGTAACTATAAATACATAGTGACTCTGAATCTTGTCAAAGGTACTTTGAAAAGAATTGCATCATTGCATAATGCTAAGCTTATCTATGACTATAGCTTATCTTTGACTATCCTGCAAATTATATTTTGTCCCAGATAAGGATCAGGTTGTAAAATACTGTTAGGTCCTGGCAAAGACTTCCTTGTCTTAGAAAATCATGGCTTTTCTTTCTTGCACTTGAGGGAGTAAGGGTAAAAAAGTGTAATGAATCCTATGCTTATACACCTGGTTTCATGTTTAGATGTAATGTACAAGTTTACACCAAGAATCGGATTGAACTGGTGTTATAAACTTGGTGACAGTGATAGCACTTTAATACTTGGTCCCATCTTCACAGTTCACATAGTCCTTCACTTCCTTTGCTTCCTGTCCTGCGCTAGGTTTCTTGACAAAGAAAGAACTGCTATGGTATGTACCACGTACTTTTATCTTGTATTCTAAAACATATTTCCCTGGATCAGCTAATTTATTACTTAAATTATGCTTTAGGACTAAACACCAAGTTGGTTTTTTTTTAAATAGAATAGTAAAATTCTTCATATGTGGGAAAATACTTGTCTATCTTTTGAAAGGAAGCATATAATAATAAGAGTTTTAGTAAGTTCAAACAGATTTTCTGTGTTAAGTAGGATTAACTGTTTGTGAAAAGTGATCAAATACTTTGTAAAAGCTTACATAATTTCGAGAAGAATCTTTTGTATGTGTAGTAAAAAGTTATTAGAGTTTATAAAAATTGGGATACACTTTGAAATACGAAAAAGAATTCAAATTACATACCTAGAAAAAATAACAAAATATGTTAGGAAAAGCAAGTTCTTGTCTGTCTAAAATGTTTTATTTATTATAAAATAAACTTAGAGTAATGTGCTTTGATGTGGGTGCTATGAAACTCTACATGATCATTTCTTTATTATAAGTATAGTAACTCTATTCATGCAGAAAATTATGTGTTGTGGCAGTCCTCAGAAGATACTTGAAGGTTATGGCACAGATTTTATAATTTTATAAAATTTTTACAAAATCCATTTGGGACTTTAAAAAGTATTCTTCCTGCTCCCTTTCTTCCTTCTTTTTTCTTTTCTCTAGTTTAGCATTTAATGTTGTATTTGAGAATATCCCCTGCACTCTACTACTTTACCCTCCAAAATCTGGCCAAATTCACTTTATGTAGTTGGAAAAATTTACTAAGAGTCAAAAAAAAAAATTTGTACCAGGGATTATATTTAAATCCTAGAACTACCAAAGACAGGCATTTTCATTACTCTCTTTGCTTAGCTGCTATTGGTCTTTCTTGGAAAGAGGCTGTGATTTTGCCTCTACACCATTCTAAAATTACTGCCTTTTCTAGCCATGTTCATGTTGACAGCACGCAGAGCAAGACAAGATTTAGAGACATTTGCAGATCCTTTCAGAGCATGGTGAAATGTGGACACAAGATCTATCTTTACAAAAGTATTATAGACATTGGATTTTGTGTTATAACATTAATAGGTGACAAATGCTGAGAGCAAGTAAGGATTGCATACACTAGTTAATGTCTTCATGTCAGGTTTCTGGAAAGGACACTATTTGGCAGAGAAGTGTGGAAAATACAGGTATCGTGTAAATGTGGCCCATAATTCCCCTTCACCTTTCTGTTATCAGAATATGTATCTGTGCTTGTGTTGAAGTATAGGGAACTAGCAAAGAAAGAAGTACAAGTAAGATGAGTCTTTTGCTTTTCTGTGAGAAAAAACATGTAAGTGCAAGCCTGTAGCAGAATTTGTGGTATCACTACATACAAGCAAAAAGAAGTTTTACTTAGGTGATTCTTCCTTCACACACCTTTATATGTGTGTAAACAGGTAAAATTTTTTTTGGCAAAAATAAATATCGCTTAAGGGAGAAAAAAAACAAACTAACAAGGAAAGAACATCTACCGCCTTGTTGGCATTAGGCGGTTGTTAGTAGCCTGGAAAAGCAGATTGAGAACACAAGCTAGAGTTTAGAGGTCCTTTCAAAGTAAGGAAGTGAGATTTTCACATGTTGGCATCACAGAGAACCCTGTCTCAGACCTGGACCTTTCTGGGGCAGTTCACTAACAAACAGCGTAAAAAGATGTCCCTCAATGGAAAGATCTTAAAATTTTGTGTGGCCAGTGGTCAAGGTTTGGCAGTGAAACTGTAGAAGACTCCCCAGACACCCTCTTTTTTTTGTCATTACCACTCTTTTATCAATGTATGTCAAATCTTTGTAAAAGTTCCAAGCAGCCTCTGAAGGCTGAAATCAAACAGCAGTAGTGTGTAGACCTTGTTGCTGGCTCATTGCCAAAGTCTACATCTGATTATGTAAGACACTGAATTTGTAAGCCTGAATTTCTGCCTTAACACACTTTGTAAAATCACCTGGTATTTGCAATGTGACCCCAACAGTGATATCAAATGCTTCTAAATCAAACTGATAACATATTTGCCACACAATTAATTAATTTCATATCACCTTAATTGGTATGAATACAAGGTCAGAACCAACAAGCCATCAGACTTTATACTTTCACGTTGGGTAGCTTTCACATAAAGGTTTATAGGGTGGGATAAATGCTTGCTCTGTGTGAGTTAGAAGGTTATTAAAGCCTTGAGCTTACTCACCATAGGAATTTTTTCAGACAGTGTTTGATCCTAAAGATGAACAGCTTTGTGTGGGGCTATATGCCCACAAAGAGTTACAGTCAACAGCTCGATGTCCAGGTGGAGACCAGTGATGAGTGGTGTGCCTCAAGGGTCAGTACTGGGGCCAGTGCTGTTCAATATCTTTGTTGGTGACATGGACAGTGGGACTGAGTGCACCTTCAGCAAGTTTGCTGACGACACCAAGCTGTGTGGTGTGGTTGACACGCTGGAGGGAAGGGATGCTATTCAGAGGGATCTTGACAGGCTGGAGGGGTGGGCCTGCGTGAACCACATGAAGTTCAGCAAGGCCAAGTGCAAGGTCATGCACGTGGGTTAGGGTAATGCCAAACACAAGTAAAGGCTGGGTGGAGAGCGGCTCGAGAGCAGCCCTGAGGAGAAGGATTTGGGGGTACTGGCGGATGAGAAGCTCAACATGAGCCGGCAATGTGCGCTTGCAGCCCAGAAAGCCAGCCATATCCTGGGCTGCATCAAGAGAAGTGTGGTCAGCAGGTCAAGGGAGGTGATTCTGCCCCTATACTTCGCTCTCTTGAGACCCCACCTGGAGGACTGCATCCAGCTCTGGAGCCCCCAACATAAGAAGGACATGGATGTGTTGGATTGGGTCCAGAGGAGGGCCACAAAGATGATCAGAGAGCTGGAGTACCTCTCCTACGAGGACAGGCTGAGGGAGTTGGGGCTGTTCAGCCTGGAGAAGAGAAGGCTCCGAGGTGACCTTCTAGCAGCCCTCCAGTACCTGAACGGGGCCTACAGGAAGGATGGAGAGGGGCTTTCCACAGGGGTGTGTAGTGATAGGACAACAGAGAATGGCAGTAAAGTAAAAGAGGGCAAATCTAGATTAGATATTAGGAAGAAATTCTTCACCATGAGGGTGGTGAGGCACTGGAACAGGTTGCCCAGAGAAGCTGTGGCTGTCCACTCCCTGGCAGTGTTCAAGGCCAGGTTGGATGGAACTCTAAGCAACCTGGTCTAGAGGAAGGTGTCCCTGCTCATGGCAGGGGAGTTAGAACCAGGTGATCTCTGAGGTCCCTTCCAACACTTACCATTCTATGGTTCTATACCAAGAGGATTCCCCCCCTGGCCATCTCCAACAAACAAATCCAGACAGTGACATTAAGTGTACCCTCAGCAAGTTTGCAGATGACACCAAGCTGAGTGGTACGGTTGAGACACCAGAAGGATGGGATGCCATCCATAGGGACGTGGACAAGCTGGAGAGGTGGGCTTGTGTGAGCCTCATGAGGTTCAACAAGGCCAAGTGCAAGGTCCTACACCTGGGTCGGGGTAATCCCCGGTATCAATACAGGCTGGGGGATGAAAGGCTTGAGAGCAGCCCTGCTGAGAGGGACTTGGGGGTACTGGTAGACAAAAGGCTGGACATGAGCCGGCAATGTGTGCTGGCAGTCCAGAGGGCCAATCGTGTCCTGGGCTGCATCAAGAGAAGCGTGGCCAGCAGGTTGAGAGAGGTGATTCTGCCCCTCTACTCTGCTCTGGTGAGACCTCACCTGGAGTACTGCGTTCATCTCTGGAGCCCTCAGCACAAGAAGGACATGGAACTGCTGGAGCGGGTCCAAAAGAGGGCTACAAAAATGATCCGAGGGCTGGAGCACCTCTCCTATGAGGACAGGCTGAGAGAGTTGGGCTTGTTCAGCCTGCAGAAGAGAAGGCTGCGGGGAGACCTGATTGCAGCCTTTCAGTACTTAAAAGGAACCCATAGGAAAGATGGGGACAATCTTTTTAGCAGAGACAGCAGTGACAGGACGAGGGATAACAGTTTTAAACTAAAACAGGGTAGGTTTAGGCTAGATATAAGGAAGAAATTCTTTACAATGAGGGTTGTGAAACACTGGAACGGGTTGCCCAGAGAGATAGTGGAGGCCGCATCCCTGGAAACATTCAAGACCAGGATGGACAGGGCTCTGAGCAACCTGATCTAGTTAGCCGTGTCCCTGCTCGCTGCAGGGGGGTTGGACTAGATGACCTCTAGGGGTCCCTTCCAACCCAAAACTTTCTATGATTCTATGATAAACCAATTGTATAGTGTGAATAAAGTATAAATTGAGCATCTTTGGAACACATGAAAAAAAGCACTCAGAAATTCACTTCAGAAAATATTTAACTGAAAAGCTACTCTAATTTCTGGCTCAGACTAACTAGAGGCAACTTGCAGAGATGCAAACAGAAAAAAACCACTTGCTTCTTTTAGGACTGCTTGAACTTCTAACTTCTGACACCTTCCTTAAGATATGGTTGAGAAATCATATCCTTCTTTCATAGCTAATGAGTGTGGATGTTGAAGGCATAGTGTATTATTATTTACATGAAAATTTTTCTGAAACTACAAACTTTACTCTTAAGATGCTCCATAACCATTTAGGTTTATCGGTGTTTTAAGTGAATTAGGTTCTTCTTTTTCGCACATTTTAAAGATAGTTTATTTTATTTATTACATGATTAGCTCTCTGTAATTGTTATAGAGGTTTCCGTGCTTGCTTCAAAAGCATTTATTCTACTTGATTTTCACCAAAGGCTCTTCAAGACAGGTCCTCTGCAGTTCATTTTAGCAAAGTGTTATGGGCAATACATCCAGTCTTGCAAACTATTTTGAAGAAATGGTTCTGTTGACCACTGCAACTTTACAGAAACCTGAGGATGAAACCCATGTATCAAAATAAATCTCCTATTTCCAATTGTGCTTTTTTCTGTCATTCTGAAAACTTAGGGAAATTTTGCTCAGAATCACAATTATACATGAATAATACATGATCTCTTTGCTTGATTCTTTTTTTTTGTTTGGTTTTGGTCTAAGGTAAAGTTTTCTTGTGTTCTGTCAGTAATGATTAAGTATAAGGCTGCTACACATGTGTCTAGAAGGCCATTATTGCTTTATAATAAACTATTTTTCTAAAAATTTTAACCATCTGTCCACAAAACTTCACTTTCTGAAAAGGAGATTTCATAAAAATAATTCATTAAAAGTTCTGTTTGTGTACAATTGGACTGGCTTTGGGACTGACTTGTTAACTACGTGTTGATACCTTTAGGTTGTCTGGCATTGAAACTCATACAGCTATGGGAAACGAGTGTCATAGCTCACAACTTAGGATGTGAGTTTGCAGAACTAGCTGTATGGCTTTTCAACTTCTAATAATCAAATAATAATATCAGTGCTATAGTTTTGCAACACAAGAGATATTTTGGTGCCAAAAGTTCTGAATAACTAATTAATCCATGTTTTGCAAGACACAATGTGTAGTTGCCTAGAGGATAACATAAGGACAATTTTATAATTTATTTTCATACTCTCTGACCTCTTATTTAGACCATACCTGTTTCAGCATTTCTCACCTTAATGTTCAGTGTCATGAGAGAGATGTTAACAATGTTAACAGATTTCAACCAAACATTTCCTCTGTTTGCAACAGCTTTGTTTGTTGCAGAGTTTACAGTACATGTTATACAGCTACTAAAGAATAATTTGGTATCACTTTGGTCATTCCTCCTGCAGACAAGCATCACCACCCAGAGAAGTGAATAAAGCACTTGTCTGATCTAAGAGCACTGCAATCACATGCTATAAGCCACTTAGGGTATGAACACAAGGCAAAAGTTATAGCTGGGGACTGGCAAGACATCTAGAACTGACTTTTTATAACTTCATTGTAAGAGAGAAGTCTAGAGAAGGCGACAATCTCTGTTTCTCTTCCTTCTTCTTCCCAACATTTTAGCCTTTCTTCTGGAGTTAATACTTCTTCTGTGTCAGCAGTGCCCCTTGGGAAGTTTCTTTTGCAGTCACATTAAAAACAAAAAAAATCCCTTGTCACTCTCAATTGTAGGTTATCTACCAAATTATCTAGTGAGGTTATTTCTTATAGAGGACTATGTCTCTATGAGATAATCTGTTTCAAGGGAAGCACAAAAGAAGAACTCACCACTGTATTTGCCAACAGAATATCAAAGCATTAGTGGTGATGAGGGTTTGGCTAGTGACAAGGAACAACCCCACAAATACTCCCTGCCTTGTCCTAATATGAAGTATCCTTCTGCTGCTGTGAGACAGATTCCTTTAGGTAGAAAGTACAATTGATGCTGGGTATATTTTTTCTACCTGCACAGACCCTCTAGTGTATCAGGCTTACTGATGCATATGAGTGCTGTTTATTTGTTATAGTTTGGATGCGGCCAGCAACAAAAGCGCCACGAGGCTGCCCCTCCCCCTGTTGGGCTGCGGAGGAGAATGGAAAGAAAGAGGCAGAAACTGGTGGGTCAGGATAAGGGCAGTTTAACAGAACAGCAAACGAAGGGAACAGCAACAATAACGATACAGAGAAGGAGAAAACACAACACAAACTGCACAACCTAGAGAGTTGCTCTCCCGGACTGGACCGGCGCCCGTGCTCCTGAGCCGCGAGTGAGTTCCCCCCGTCCCGCTTCCCCTCACCGGAACCCAGCATGACGCCACATGGTATGGAATACCCTGGTCTGTTTGGCCAGGTTGGGTCAGCCCGCCTGGCTCTGTCTCTTCCTGGAGTCCGATGAAAACTAACCCTGTCCTGTCTGAACCCAGGACATTATCCACCCCTTATTCCATACCATCTATGTCATGCCCAGGTCCCCCATTGTCCAGTTGATCACCACCACTTCTCCTGTCTCCAGATATTATTCCCTTAGTCTATGGATCATCACTCTAAAGTGTCCGTTGAGTTCATTTAATCCATGACTTTAGGCTCCATCTGTCGTAATGGTCTTCCGTGGCAGGAGAAGTGAAGTGTGGTGATGGGCGGTCACTTGCTGCATCCGGAGCTCATGGCTGATGTATCTGGTGCGGCCCGTGCCCACAGTCTGCAGGAGATGTTGATCTTGATGAAGTTGCTGGGTGCCAGTTGTTGAAAACCAGGTCCAGTCCCATCACCTCTGTGCTCTGCTAGGTTTTTATCAAAAAGTCCATCCTTCTTTAATCTGGATGATTCTTATGATACTACTGATAAAACATATAAAAATTATAACAGTAATAACAGACTGTGAAAGGGTTATTTAGCAATGAACTTTATACAATTTATATATGGACTATTCTCACCCAAAAACAAATCCCCATGAGGTACACATCGGACCCATCCTTCTGCATTACCCACCAGGTACACACAGGTTCTTGAGCTAAAGCAGTTCCATGGATGGGCTTGCCTTTGCCTGAAGCAGGACTAACCCAAACCATCTTCCCCAACATGTTCCACATGTGCACTACAGAGACTTTATTCCCTTCTAGAGGGTGTGGAAGTTTTGCTTGGGCGGGACCAGCCCGGTTGGTGGATCCTCTGGTGTTAACCAACTAGGTGGCCTTTGTTAAATGAGTATCCCAGTTTTTGAAAGTCCCAACCCCATTGCTCTCAAAGTGGTTTTTAGCAGCCCATTGTACCATTCGATCTTTCCAGAGGCTGGTGCATGGTAGGGGATGTGATACACCCACTTAATATCGTGTTCTTTGGCCCAGGTGTCTATGAGGCTGTTACGAAAGTGAGTCCTGTTGTCCGACTCAATTCTTTCGGGAGTGCCATGTCACCACAGGACTTATTTTTCCAGGCCCAGGATGGTATTCCGGGCAGTGGCATGGGGCACAGGGTAGGTTTCCAGCTATCCGGTGGTGACCTCCACCATTGTGAGCACATAGCGCTTGCCTTGGTGGGTTTGTGGCAGTGTGATGTAGTCAAGCTGCCAAGCCTCCCCATATTTATATTTTAGCCATCATCCTCCATACCACTGAGGCTTTACCCGCTTTGCTTGCTCGATTGCAGTGCATGTTTCACATTCATGGATAACCTGTGCAATGGTGTCCATGGTCAAGTCCACCCCTCGGTCATGAGCCCATATGTATGTTGCGTCTCTTCCTTGGTGGCCCGAGGTGTCATGGGCCCACCGAGCTATAAAGAGTTCACCCTTATGTTGCCAGTCCAGATCCACATGAGCCACTTCAATCTTAGCAGCCTGATCTACCTGGTGGTTGTTTTGATGTTCCTCAGTGACCTGAATCTCAGGGATGTGGGCATCCACGTGATGGACTTTTACAACCAACTGCTCCAGACGGGCAGCAATGTCTTGCCACAGTGAGGCAGCCCAGATAGGTTTGCCTCTGTGCTGCCAGTTGTTCTTCTTCCATTGCTGTAGCCACCCCCACAAGACATTGGTCACCATCCAAGAGTCGGTGTAAAGATAGAGCACTGGCCACTTCTCTTGAATGGCAAAGTCTAAAGACAGCTGGATGGCTTTCACCTCTGCAAAATGGCTTGACTCACCTTCTCCCTTGGCAGTTTTCACAACTTGTCGTGTAGGGCTCCATACAGCAGCCTTCCACCTCCGCTGCTTCCCCACAATGCGACAGGAGCCATCCGTGAACAGGGCATACTGTTTCTTATCTTCTGGCAGCTGGTTATACAGTGGGGCCTCTTCAGCACGTGTCACCTCCTCCTCTGGCGATGCTCCAAAATCTTTGCCTTCTGGCCAGTCCACGATTACCTCCAGAATTCCTGGGTGACTGGGGTTTCCCATTCGAGCGCGCTGGGTGATCAGCACGACCCACTTACTCCACGTAGCATCGGTGGCATGATGCGTAGAGGGGACCCTCTCTTTGAACATCCAGCCCTGGACTGTCAATTGTTGTTCTAGGAGGAGCTGTGCTTCAGTGCCGACCTCTTCTGAAGCAGCTCGAAAGCCTTCATATGCTGCCAGAATCTCTTTTTCAGTGGGAGTATAGCGGGCCTCGGATCCTTTGTATCCCCGGCTCTAAAACCCCAGGGGTCGACCTCGAGTCTCCCCTGGTGCTTTCTGCCAGAGACTCCAAGTTGGGCCATTCTCCCCGGCTGCGGTGTACAACACGATTTTAACATCTTGCCCTGACCGGACTGAACCAAGGGCTACGGCATGAACTATCTCCCATTTAATTTGTTCAAATTCCTGTCATTGCTTAGGGCCCCGTTCAAAATAATTCTTTTTCTGGGTCACTCAGTAGAGAGGACTTAAAATCTGGCTGTAATTTGGGATGTGCATCCTCCAAAAACCCACAACACCAGGAAGGCCTGTGCTTCCTTTTTGCTGGTTGGTAGATACATAGCTGCTATTTTGTTGATGACATCCAGTGGGAATTTACGGCACCCATGCTGTCATTTTGTTCCCAAAAACTGGATCTCTTGAGCAGGTCCCTTGACTTTACTTCGCTTAATGGCAAAACTGGCTTTCAGAAGGATCTGAACTATTTTCTCTTGTTTCTCAAAAACTTCCTCCGCTGTGTCACCCCATACAATGATGTCATCAATGTACTGCAGATGTTCTGGAGCTTCACCCTTTTCCAGTGCAGTCTGGATTAGTCCATGGCAAATGTTGGGACTGTGCTTCCACCCCTGGGGCAGTCGATTCCTGGTGTACTGGATGCCCCTCCAGGTGAAAGCAAACTGTGGCCTGCACTCTGCTGCCAAAGGGATGGAGAAGAATGCATTAGCTATGTCAATTTTAGCATACGAGTTGGCTGCCTTTGACTCCAGCTGATATTGAAGTTCTAGCATGTCTGGCACGGCAGCACTCAGCAGTGGTGTGACTTCATTCAGGCCACGGTAGTCTACTGTCAGTCTCCACTCTCCAGCAGATTTTCTCACTGGCCATATGGGACTATTTAAAGGTGAGCGAGTTTTGCTGATGACTCCTTGACTCTCCAGTTGACGGATCAGCTGATGAATGGGGAGAAGGGAGTCTCGGTTGGTACGATGTTGTCGCCGGTGCACCGTTGTTGTCGCGATTGGCACCTGTTGTTCTTCAACCCTCAGCAACCCCATAATGGAAGGATCCTTCGAGAGACTAGGCAAAATGGACAGCTGTTTAATTTCTTCCGTCTCCACAGCAGCTATGCCAAAAGCCCACCGATATCCCTTAGGGTCCTTGAAATACCCTCTCCTAAGATAGTCTATCCCAAGGATGCACGGAGCCTTGGGGCCAGTTACAATGGGGTGCTTCTGCCAGTCCTGCCCAGTGAGGCTCACTTCAGCCTCCAATACACTCAGCTCTTGGGACTCCCGTGTGACTCCCAAAATGCAAATGGACTCTGACCCTTGGAAATCTGATGGCATTAAAGTACACTGTGCACCAGTGTCCACTAGAGCTTTACACTCCTGTGGATCTGACGTGCCAGGCCACCGAATCCACACCGACCAATAAACACGGTTGTCCCTTTCCTCCATCTGGCTGGAGGCAGTTCCCCGCTAATCCTTGTCAGACAATTTGCTGCTCACCTGCTGTAAAAATTACTTGGAGGTCCCCTCCAGAGAATCAGAATCTAAATCATACATTCTGCCCGGTCTGGAGAGCTGGCTGCTGGAAACTGGAGCAGCATTTTTCCTAACAGAATCCCCTTTTCTGATTGTTTTACCTTGCAACTCACGCACTTGTGCCTCTAGACTTGAGGTAATTTTTCCATCCCACTTCCTCATGTCCTCTCTGTGGTCACACAGGTAGAACCACAGGGTGCCCCGGTGTGTATAGCCTCTGTATTCCATCTCCTGAGCAGAGAAACACTTGCCCCTAATAGCTGAGAAACTGGCCCATACAAGTGAGGAGTAGGACATACTCTGTTCGAGTTGCTGGACCTTCTGGGACAGTTTCTCCACAGCTGAGACAAGGGAGGAAGAGAGACTTTCCTCATATTACCGGAGTCTGACAGACACCTCATGCACTCTTGGTGCCTCTTTACATTTCCAGTCTACTATTGCCAGTGAGTTGGCATATGAGGATGGTGTGCTCCGCACAAACTTCCTCCACATAGATGCTGTGCACTCGACTTCATCTGGGTCTGTGGGTACCTGCTCATCGTCTGGTTCATAGTAAACCAGCTCCCGCACAGCTAATTCCCTCAAGTACTGAATACCCTTTTCCATATTGGTCCACTTGCCAGGATAACATAAAAAATCGTCACTGAAGGAGTATCTCTCCCTCACCCCTGAGACAAGTCTCCTCCAGAGGCTGAGGATTTGTTCCTTTTTCCCAATGGCCTTGTCAATGCCCCCATCCCTGGCCAGGGATCCCAGCTGCTTGGCTTCCTTGCCCTCTAATTCCAAGCTGCTGGCCCCATTATCCCAGCACCGCAGCAGCCAGGTGACAATGTGCTCGCCTGGGTGGCGGCTGAAATCTTTCCGCATGTCTTGCAGCTCTCCCAGGGACAGGGACCGGGTGATGATCTCTGTCTCTATCTTCCGCGATGACCCTGGCTCATCGTCATCCCTCCCGGAGCGATCTGCTCTCTTTGCGTCTTTCTTTAGTTTTACAGGGGCGACTGCTGCTGGCACAGGTTGGTCATTGGGCTCAGTCACTGTGCCTGTGGCTGGAGCTGCAGCAACTGCTGTACCCGCTGGGAAAACCAAGGCAGACCCTGCAGCTGTGGCTGCAGCAGCCGTGGTGCCGGTCGGAGGGGCTGTGACTGCCTGCTGGGCTGGAGGGGCTGCAGGGCTGGCTGGGGGGGCAGCGCCAGCCGCAGTGCCTGCTGCTTCGCTTCCCCCCCTTTCCCCTTTAAGGCACTGAACAGTGTTGAACAGGGCTCGGTAGGCGTGGGCCAGATCCCAGCACGTTGCAATGATCTGTGTCTCTCTGGAGTTCCCAGGGTGGCAGCACACTTTTTGCAGATATTTTAGTAGTTTGTCCAGATCCTGCACGTGTTCAGGGGTGAGTTTAAAAAACATCGGTGGTGTCCACTGCCCTAGGTACTTGCCCATGCTGTCCCACACACCCAGCCACTCACAGCTATCCAGCCCCGGGGCAGGTCTCTGCATGATGTTCTTAATGACTTGTTTAACCCTAAACAAAACCTCAAAGCCATTGAGGAGGCAGAACAAAAGAAGAGTGCTGGCCTGAGCATCCCACAGGTACTCGAAATTCTCAAAAGCCATTAGGACCAGCCTGAGGGAGAGAGGGGGGGCGAAAGAGTGGGGGAAGGCATACCCTCTGATTTTCCCCACAGATTGGGTTTGATTACTAACAAATTCTAAGACATAGGATCCGAGGGACGGAAATGACCGCAGTGCTGCATGCAAACACAAGCCTAATTTCATGCACAGTGATGTTATCGTATCATAAGTCGATATCATACAGTACAGCAAAATCATCATCCTGATCTTTTTTCCCAAGGTAACAAACAGCACGGCGGCAAACACATACAGCAAGTAAGGTTTTACGTAGCAGAGACATTTGATCGAAGTCAGAAACGTTTTTACTGGCGACTTTAACTAACACAGTAAACTCATGTAATAAATTTTTACCAAAATCTATGAAAGCTGTTTTAACACCCGCTGCTCAGCCCTGCCGTTATCCCCGCCCCACGCTTTGGCGCCAAATTTATATCTTGGTTTTGACTGCCGCCGGCAACAAAAGCGCCACGCGGCAGCTCCTCCCCCCGCTGCGGTGAGGAGGAGAATGGAAAGAAACAGGCAGAAACTGGTGGGTCGGGATAAGGGCAGTTTAACAGAACAGCAAAACAAAGGGAACAGCAAGAACAACGATACAGATAAGGAGAAAACAAGACAAAAACAGACCCGCTCTCTCGGACCGCACCGGTGCCGCACGCTCCTGAGCCGCGAGTGAGTTCCCGCCGCACCGCCCCCCCCCCCACCGGAACCCAGCATGACGGCACATGGTATGGAATACCGGGCTGTGTTTGGCCAGGTGGCGTCAGCCCCCACCCCCCAGCTGTGGCCCTTCCTGGATTCTGGTGAAAATTATCCCTGTCCTGGCCAAACCCAGGACAACACAGAAGAGAGAAAAAACAATTTTTTACTCCGTTTACTGCCATCTCTCAAGAATAGACTTGTAAAAAAAACAGAGAAAGAAACAAAAAAACCCCAGAGAATTAATGGAATACTTAGTTAACTAAATACTTGATTCTATATAATGTTTTTAAGTGAAATCTGTGGGCAATGATGCTTGACTTACCTACCTTATACGTGCCGTATCAGCATTCCTCCTCTCAGCAGAACTGAGATTGAAAGCTCTTTATAAACTGTTTTTTCTTATCAAGATCTCCCCACTGGATTTAGGTCCTGGATTCATAGCCCTATAAATAAGAACCTCCTTTATATTGAGACCACTGTTTCCAGCGGAATAATATATCAACGTATAAATATACTAGCATACATTAATGTGAATTTCTGAACATTTTTTACTTTTGTGTTTTCTTCAAACAAATAAACATCTCAATCTTTCTTTTTTTTTTCCACTTAAAAATCCAGTAAGACAAGCAGAAGATTCTAAAACCAAGAATGCTTTTCAAAGCTTTAATATCAGCACTGAAGAAATATATGTATGATTATTCATTAAACTATCTTCAGTAGACTTATTATATCTTTCTGCCTCCACCAGAATTAAACCTAATTTGAAACTTCCCTCTGGTACTGTTGCCTTGGATTTACTCCTCTATCTTTTATACTCGTAGGTGCTTCACTCTCCATGTTTGATCATATTTTCTCCAGGACTCACAAGCCTGCTTCTTGGGTCTTATACCTTTATCTGATGGGCTTTCTTTTGGAAAACTTCTTTTCCCAATGTTTCCCCAGGTGATTCAATTGCACAAGCACGCCTTCCTTACCTGGAATCCATAAAAGACTACAGCAACCATTTGCTGGTGAAAGAGTACTTTTGTTGGGTTAATTTTTTCCCAGCTGATTTATTTCATATAGCTTTGTATAACTTAACTCAAAATATTCCAATAAAATACATGTAAACAACATGTGAATACACATTTAATTCGTACTTCCTTTTTTCATAACCCAGCAGTATACTTCGTAAGTGATGCACACATTCTTTACAGTCTTTCTGTTGGTTTGGTTTTGTTTAAAATACTTGTTCCACTCCTTCTCCTGATTTTTTTTAAACCTTTCACTGAGTGATTAAAGTGACCACTATTGTCAAGTTGTTTTTACTGTAGTAGTAATGATCCTAAAATGACAAGCAAGTGAAGAAATTACTATACCCTTCTGGGGTGTATAAGAGTATGTGGGGGTACACCATACCAACTGAAGGCATGCAAGCAAGCTGTTTTGCAGAAATTCCTATTACAGACTGAATGTGTTATTCCTATAATTAAGGCTAAAATGTCTTTCATAACTATTTAATAATGCTGCATTATGGATTGTGGCTATCTTCCTTCGAAGACAAACAGGTTTTCTATCACTTTGTGCACTGCAAGTGTTCCAGCCCTGGGCCCATGACAATTACAAGGAGAGCAGAATAACTTCCTCTTTCTCATGTGTGCTGCTTTTATTTTAAGAGTCATTCCAAGTGGACTAATGCCAGCATTTCTATCCTGAGGAGTGTTTCAGCACATTCACAGATGTCTGGCAGGGACTACAGATTTATGCAGTGGCCTGTTTACCAGTTTGAGGCCGTACTCACCACAATGGCCAGCCACTGAGTGGCCAAGTAACGTCACCACCAGGATCCCTTATTTATGTTAGACGTCAATGAGTTCCTCCGAATGCTGGAAGTGCAGCATCATATGTGAGAATTGTGTTAAACTCTATGGGAAAAAAATAATGAAAAATACACACCCACTGATCCTTTGGTGGGAATTTTTACATTCAACTTCACTATACAGGGTAAGATTTACACATCTTGTCAGCAGTCATCCCAAGGTGAAATGTCCTTATCAGCTAGTAATAGGTGTGCCTCCAGCAAGCTCTCAACTGCACAGGAAGAATGTGAGAGAAAAATTACAGTAGCCCTTGATCCAGGGCTCTAGTCCTCCACAGAAAAGGAGAAAATTTCCAGATGCTTCTATGAATCAGCAGGCACTTTCTCTCCTGGCATTAATGGGAGCATAAACCAGACGCTTGCCTTAGTCTTATGTCTTTTAATTTTTTCATCCATATGTGAGTCTTCACATAGGAACTGTCTTCTGCAAGATAGATATTAAATCCTGTTAGTTACCAGTAGGAAGCCAAATTTCTTTTTTCGCTGAGCCCAGAAGCTATTTTCCTGATCTGTTCCCTTCCTGCCAGCAGAGAATACTACACTGGGAGGATGGCTGGACATGAAAATATGGCCACAAACAGTATCTCTCCAGTGAAAAATCTCTGGCTGGAGATGGCCAGCTGGTCACCAATTGCAAGGACCTCCCTCCAAATTCTGCTGCTCCATTTTTTCTCTCTATATGCAGCTTATTGTTTCTCTTAACACTTCTGCCTGAGGCCCAGAACTACATCAGTCTGCAAGAGTTAATGTCTCCTTCTCAGCAAATAATCTGAACAGTTGATAAAAACTTTACTCCTGAATTAGGAGAACTGCTTCTGAAATAGAAGAAGGTGACATAATGCTTCTAAGTGCACTAAATAACACCCCAGGGAGTGGGCTGGAGGGGGTTTACATGAGCTAAAACTTAATATTCTTGAGATAATTAAAGCCCACATTCTACTGTCAGAAATTTGCATTATGCTCCCATTTGGCTCTAACCAGATCCCACTGGTTAAATGAAAATTACACCATTAGCTTAGGATCAGGTCCATTGACTTCAGAGAACGCAAATCCCTGACATGTGACAGCAAGAAGAAGATAAACTTACAGAACACCAAAAAAAGTAAACAAAATATAAATTAATATCTCCATAATATTTTAAATATGCAAATTTCTATTGCATAAACATTTAAACTGCTTAATCTGTATATTAAATTGTCCTGGTGGTGTAGAGATGATTTGCATTTGAGCCTTTGATAGAGGAGAGTGCTGATTTGTAATAAAGGAGCATATGTTCTGAAATAACTATGTGAGTCATATGATACAGAATACATAAACTGTAATGCATAAAACCAGTTTTAAATATCCCCAATGTAGTGTGTGACATTTTATATATGATAATGGAATTGATGTGCATTGTCAAATTATACATTCAAAACTGCTTGCATTTTCTTTTACAACTTACACTGAGCAAAATTTATTTAAGCTCATCAGCCAGCCCAGTAAAAACCACATCAGATTCTTCCTCTTTTAATGACACACCTATTTAATTAACAGTTATCAAGAGCATGTACCTTGTCCATTCCGCTGACTGGATTGGTTAATTTCTTTGTTTCCTCCACCATCATGTCAAGTGCAGCATATTAAAACTTCATGCTCTTGTACTTCAGCATTTCTTCACATTGCTGTTATGCTCTTGTAGCACTTAGATTATCACCCTTCTCCTCTCTACTCTTCCATTAACATCAACTTCTAACCCTTTTGACTTTTTGTACCACAAGTGTTTCTCTGTTTTCCTCTGTGCCATTTACCCACAGTATTCCCTCTCACAGAATCACAGAATAGTAGGGGTTGGAAGGGACCTCTGTGGGTCATCTAGTCCAATCCTCATGCCGAAGCAGGGTCACCTACAGCAAGCTGCACAGGAACTTGTCCAGGCGGGTCTTGAATATCTCCAGAGAAGGAGACTCCACAACCTCCCTGGGCAACCTGTTCCAGTGCTCCGTCACCCTCAGAGGGAAGAAGATCTTCCTCATGTTAAGACGGAACTTCCTGTGCCTCAGTTTGTGCCCATTGCCCCTTGTCCTGTCACTGGGCACCACTGAAATGAGCTTGGCCCCATCCTCCTGACACCCACCCTTCAGATATTTGTAAGCATTTATAAGGTCCCCTCGCAGCCTTCTCTTCTTCAGGCTGAACAAGCCCAGCTCCCTCAGCCTCTCCTCGTAGGGGAGATGTTCCAGTCCCCTCATTATCCTCGTAGTCCTCCTAGCTGATCTGATAAGATACTATTATTTCTTCCTCGAAATCATTGCTTGAGAGACCCCAAAGAAAACTATCCAGGTGACAATGACTAGTCTGAATAAGAGTTATAGTTCAAGAATCAACCAGATTCAGACCATCAACCTCTGCACTGTACTTGTTTTTGCATTTAGTTTATCCTCACCTTTCCCCCTCCCTTTTTCCCCTTTGACATGCAATTACTCAAAATATTTGGAAGCCAACAGGTCTTATGAAAGAAACATGAAGGAAACGAAGAGTAAAGTGTTGATTTTACCTTATCAGCTGCAGTGAAGTAAAGGAAAGAGTGCTGGTCGCTGTTTAAACGTCACTTCCTCCATGCTCAGGAGCGGTGCATCCCCCTGAGAAAGAAATCGAGCAAAGGAGGCAGGAGACCTGCATGGTTGAACAAGGAGCTTGTGGCAGAGCTCAGGTGGAAGAGAAAGGTCCATGGAATGTGGAAAGAGGGACAGGCCACTTGGGAAGAGTACAGGAATGTGGTCAGATCATGCAGGGATGCAACAAAAAAGGCAAACGCTCACCTGGAATTGAAGCTGGCAAGGGGTGTCAAAGACAACAAGAAGGGCTTCTTCAACTACATCAGTAGCAAAAGGAAGGCTAGGGACAATGTGGGGCCGCTGCTGCCGTCCTGGTGACGGAGGATGCAGAGAAGGCAGAGCTACTGAATGCCTTCTTTGTTTCAGTCTTCAGTGCCAAGGCAGGCCCTCAGGAATCCCAGGTCCTGGAGGTAAGAGAAGAAGCCCTCAGAGAGGATGACTTTCCCTTTGTCTAGGAGGACTGTGTGAGGGATCGCTTAAGCGATCTGGACTCCCACAAATCCATAGGCCCCGATGGAATGCACCCATGAGTGCTGAGGGATCTGGCGGATGTCATTGCTGAGCCACTCTCCATCAACTTTGAGAGGTCCTGGAGGACAGGAGAGGTGCCCGAGGACTGAAGAAAAGCCATTGTCACTCCAATCTTCAAAAAGGACAAGAAGGAGACCTGTAGACACAGGAAACTACATGCCAGTCAGCCTCACCCTCCATCCCGTGTAAGGTGATGGAGCAGCTTATCCTGGAGGTCATCAACAAGCAAGTGGAGGAAAATAAGGTTATCAGGAGTAGTCAGCATGGATTCACCAAGGGGAAATCATGCTCGACCAATCTGATAGCTTTCTGTGATGACATGACTGGCTGGGTAGACGAAGAGAGAGCAGAGGATGTTGTCGACCTAGACTTCAGCAAGGCTTTTGACACGGTCTCCCATGACATCCTCCTAGGGAAGATCAGGAAGTGTGGGCTGGATGAGTGGTCGGTGAGGTGGATTGGGAACTGGCTGAATGGCAGAACTCAGAGGGTTGTCATCAGCGGCGCTGAGTCTAGTTGGAGGCCAGTAACTAGTTGAGTCCCCCAGGGGTCAGAACTGGGCCCAGTCTTGTTTAACTTCTTCATCAACGACCTGGATGAAGAGTTAGAATGTACCCTCAGCAAATTTGCTGATGACACCAAACTGGGAGGAGTGGTAGATACACCAGTAGGCTGTGCTGCCACTCAGCGTGACTTGGACAAGCTGCAAAGCTCGGCAGAGAGGAACCTGATGAACTTCAACAAGGGCAAGTGCAGGGTCCTGCACCTGGGGAGGAACAACCCCATGCACCAGTATAGGCTTGGGGTGGACCTGCGGGACAGCAGCTCTGCGGAGAGGGACCTGGGTGTCCTAATAGACGACAGGTTGACCATGAGCCAGCAGTGTGCCCTGGCTGCCAAGAAAGCTAACGGGATCCTGGGATGGGTTAGAGGAGTGTGGCCAGCAGGTCGAGGGAGGTTCTCCTTCCCCTTTACTCTGCCCTAGTGAGGCCTCATCTGGAGTAGTCTGTCCAGTTCTGGGCTCCCCACTTCAAGAAAGATGAGGAGCTGCTGAAGAGAGTCCAGCGGAGGGCTACAAGGATGATGACGGGACTGGAGCATCTCTCCTACGAGGAGAGGCTGAGGGTGCTGGGCTTGTTAAGCCTGAAGAAGAGAAGGCTGCGAGGGGACCTTATATATACTTACAAATATCTGAAGGGTGGGTGTCAGGAGGATGGGGCCAAACTCTTTTCAATAGTGCCCAGTGACAGGACAAGGGCAATGGGCACAAACTGAAGCAGAGGAAGTTCCGTCTGAATATGAGGAAGAACTTCGTCCCTCTGAGGGTGACGGAGCATTGGAACAGGCTGCCCAGGGAGGTTGTGTAGTCTCCTTCTCTGGAGATATATAAGACCCGCCTGGATGCAGTCCTGTGCATCCTGCTGTAGGTGACCCTGCTTCGGCATGAGGGTTGGACTAGATGACCCACAGAGTTCCCTTCTAACCCCTACCATTCGGTGTGATTCTTTGTCTGATTCTATATTTTTTTTTCTGACTTATATTGTTTTTCTGTGTGCTATTCTATTCTTTCCTCTGTATTTTTGTCACTTCACTGTCTTCAGGGAGTGGAATGGGACATTCAAAGGAATCACCATCCAGCTTCACAACTGACACTCCAAAGAACAGTGAGAGAGTTCACACCTAAGTGTAGAAATACTTCTGCAAATTTCTGCCTGTGTTTGCATTCAGTTCACATACATTTCATTTCAAAATATTTAGGGCTTGGAGTATACTAGTTTTACAGAAAAAATGAAAGGTGAATTCCTGAGTAACCTGAATAAGTAGTGAACATCAAAAATAATGTACCCGGGCCAAACATATGTGCCTAGCTCCGTCAGCAGGAAACCTGGTTAAACTTCTACTTAATGACCTGACAGAGTCTCTGTATGCAACTTCTGTAAGTACAGAATCATACAATCACAGAATGGTTTGTAAGGGACCTGAAAGATCATCTAGTTCCAACTCCCCTGCTATGGACAGGGCTCTCAGTACAAAGGCTTTCAATAAATTTATGAAGAAACTCACTGAGATTCAAATCCTCCTTCCTTATGCTTCTTTGAAAACTTCAGCCAAAACCAAATCCAAACCAACGCCAGTCCTCAAAAATCCTGAAAAAAACCAGAACAAAACAAAAATTATCTCAGATCTTCTGCCTGTGCATACTTGTCTATGTCCGTGAATTAAACAAGACAAATAACTGTGGCAAGGAGTCACTGGCTCTCAGCTAGACGCTGTGCTACTAATGGGGAGTAGAGTGCAAATTCCATGCAAAGGAGGTTTTTTCATGTCATGTCTCAATATTTTTCCAAATTGGACCCAAAGAAACTTCAAATCATAACTTTGTTTTTTATTAAATATATTCATTGTCCAGGGAAATTTCCATTTTTTTTATTCTTCTGGCTTTTTTTGCACTTGTGTCAATGCTTTCATGAACATCACATGAAGGAAATGTTGCTTTCTCACAATTTCAAAAGGCTAAAGTAAAAATTGCTCCTTTACCTTTTTCTGGGCTGTTATTTTTGTTCGGTGCTTGCTGTATGCTCCTTCCCACGCAGTCTTCCTGTGAGTTCAGGCTGCTGTTTTCATTTTCATTGTTGTGCAGCTAACGACTTGCTGGACCAGTCCAAGGTTTCATCTCTATGGTCTGTTCTCAGCCCTTTGTTTCATGACAGTTACTTTCCTCCTTTTGCTGGCATTGGTTGGTTTTTCCTTTCACTGGCCTTTTGCAGCCAGCTCTGGTCCATCCACAGCATGCACATGTGCTCTTCACAGATTCCACTAACCAGTGCCATGTTGCTACCTCCTCAGAATGATTTCTGGTGAGGGCTGCAGACGCAGGTTGTTCTGAATTGTGTTGACATTTCCCTTCCTGCTATACAAAAGAATACAATTTGTTTTTTTAATCTGATAATAACTGAAACTTTTGGTTAGCAACTGATCATCAAAAGAGACATAATAGGTGAATTTCTTTCCATCTTCTACTACAGAAGTTGCTGGATCCCCTTAGGATATTAGTGTGCAAAGTTCTTCCAGTTCTTTTGATGAGAGTCCCTTATGAATTGCAATTTAAACTTTGTTCATATTCTAATAAAATAAAGCTGTAAACATGTGTTCATTTCTTTACTTTGATTGCTTCCTTTACTTTTTATGTTTTGCATGATCAGTGGCATTGTTTATATTTTTTGATTCTGCCCTGCAATGCAAGACAAGTTCATACACGACTAGAACTCCAAAGGAGGCAAGATTTTCACATTCAAATATAATCAACAAGGGAGAAATGGACTCGGCATAAATGAAAATTGAATCTTTCCAATGTCTGGGCTTGAATTAAAAAGAAATATGTGATGTTTCAAATCTTCTTAATGTGTTTCTTTTAATCATAGAAGCTTAGAATAGTTTGGGTTAGAAGGGACTTTAAAGCTCACCTAGTTTCAACCCCCCTGCCAGTGGCAGGGTCACCTTCCACTAGATCAGGTTACTGAAACCCCCATCCATCCTGGCCTTGAAGTCTTTCAGGCAGGGGACATCCACATCTTCTCTGAGTAACCTGTTCCAGTGCCTCACCACCCTCAGAGTAAAGAATTTCTTCTTTCTAGCTGATCTAAATCTACCCTCTTTCAGTTTAAAGCCATTACCCCTATCACTACATGTCCTTGTAAAAAGTCCCTCTGCAGCTTTCTTGTAGGGCCCCTTCAGGTATTGAAAGGCTGCTATGAGGTCTCCCTGGAGCTTTCTCTTCTCCGTCCTGAACAACCCCAGCTCTCTCAACCTTTCCTCATAGGAGAGATGCTCAAGTCCTTGCATCATTTTTGTGGCCCTCCTCCGGACCTGTTCCAACAAGTCGCTGTCTTTCCCGTGCTGAGGGCTCCAGAGATGGATTCAGGACTGCAGGTGGCACCTGACCAGAGCAGAGCACAGGGGCAGATTCCCCTCCCTCAACCTGCTGGCCATGCTTCTCGTGATGCAGCCCAGGATACAGTTGGCCTTCTGGGCTGTGAGCACACACTGCAGGGTCATGTTAAGCTTCACATCAACCAGCAGCCCCAAGTGCTTCTCCTCAGGGCTGCACTCAATCCTTTCTCCATCCAGCCTATATTTGTGTTTGGGATTGCCCTAATCCAGGTGTAGGACCTTGCACTTGGCCTTGTTGAACTTAATGATGTTCACATGGGCCCAACTCTCAAGCCTGTCAAGGTTCCTCTGGATGGCATCGCTTCCCTCCAGTGTATCATCTGCACCACAAAGCTCGGTGTCATCAGCAAACTTGCTGAGGGTGCACTCCACCCCACTGTCCATGTCAGTGATGGACAGTGGGATTAGGCATGTCATAATCCATGTGGCATTCCCTGTTTTAACACTATTTTAACACTATATTCTTTGCCTTATGTTGTTGTTCTGAAAAGTGAAATGTAATGAAGAGATGTAAACCTCAAAGGTTTGTTGTAGAATTTCAACAGGAAGTACCTCAACATTTCCAAAATGGAAACATTTTGATTAAAAATCTTTAAATTATACATCTCAGTGTATGAAATTATCTTCTTTTTATTTTGTCCAAATTATTTCCAAATATTTATTGTTTTGACTCCCCAAGAAAGAGATTTTTTTGTACAAAATTCACTGTCCATTAAATTTTTCACACATCTACTGAGGAAAAACACAGAAAAATAGTCATGATAATTATTTGTCACAAAGTATGCTGTTTAAAATATTTTGTTTATGACAAATTTAGAAATATACAGATTATTATTATCAAAAACAGGTGTCTTGACATTCTAGAATGCAACAAGTATTACAAGGTTTGGTTATATAAAAAGTCTTATTCAAAGAGATGTTAGTCCTTCATTTTTAATGAGCACTTCGTAAGACTTTTTTTCTATAAAAATCTTATTCCATTCAAGATTCATTATGTTAACAAGAAAAAGCCCTAAAGAAAAAATTATACATCAAAATAATGGTCATTACTGATAATTTTATTGGTAGTTTCAAGGAAATGTTTTTCATTTTATTGACTAAAAAGAGACATGTCTTTCCACCAAAAGAATAGAATGCCTTTGTTTCAGGAATTTGAGAAATGAAAAGCATTAAAAGCATTTTCTAACTCCAAATAGATCATCTTGCTCTATACGGATCCCTCTGTACCTATGCCAAAGCAACCAAACATTGTTCCAGAAGTAATTGTACAACTTTACACTTTAATGTCTGCCCTCCTTTTGGATTTTTTTTTATAAATACTGTATACACTATGTTTCCTCTTTGTTTTATAGCCTCTTTTTCCAATGTGGAATTAATTGTAACCCCATGTTTTAGGAAGAAAAGCAGTACACGGTGTTTTAAAATGCAAAATTTCTGGAAGAACATTCTAGACTTGTCTCTGGACCTGAAGTAAAAATTTCAAGTGAAGTACTGTGTTTTAAATGTATTTTATAACCAGTTTTAATTTGGGGGGGTGGCGGAGAATAAAACCAAACAGAATCACAGAATCACAGAGTCCCAGCATGGCAGGGGTTGGAAGGGCCCTCTGTGGGTCACCCAGTCCAATTCGCCTGCCGAAGCAGGGTCACGCAGAGCAGGCTGCACAGGACCTTGTCCAGGTAGGGACTTGAATATCTCCAGAGAAGGAGACTCCACCACCTCCCTGGGGAACCTGTTCCAGTGCTCCATCACCCTCAGAGGGAAGAAGTTCTTCCTCATGTTCAGAAGGAACTTCCTATGCTTCAGTTTGCGCCCGTTGCCCATTGTCCTGTCACTGGGCACCACTGAAAAGAGTCTGGTCCCCTCCTCCTGACACCCTCCCTTCAGATATTTATGACCATTTATTAGGTCCCCTCGCAGCCTTCTCTTCTTCAGGCTGAACAAGCCCAGCTTCCTCCGCCTTTCCTCGTAGGAGAGATGCTCCAGTCTCCTCACCATCCTCATAGCCCAAACCAACCAGCCAACAAAAAAAAGCTGTCTCATTGAACTCTAAGGCATTTCCAACATCTTTCTTACACAGGAAAAGCTGATAAAGTATTTGACACTTCTTTATCTTGGGCAGTACTGGGACAATTTATCGGTCTTCATCAACTCACTCCTTTTCCAAGTGTTGCTTACATCAGGAAGGTCAAAATATCAGAAAAATATTGTTCTCAGACTGTTCCTGGGGTTTATGTACATATCTAATCAACCTTCATTTTTCAGTAGAGCTAAACATATTGAGCTTCTGTTTTTCACATGGTGTCAGTAATGCTCTGGAATGTTTTGACCTGGTATCAATTCTGTATAACAAGATTCCAGCTTTACATTTTTGTAACCGATGAATGTTCACAAGTCAAAACAGCATGCTGGAGCAACCAAAATATAGACAAGTTTTTACCAATAGTCATACAAGTCATTAAATTTTGCATAAAATAATCACTATTTCCATAGCCCCCTCTAGCTTATCTGTCATTTAAGAAAGGGAACCTGAAGAGTTCAGTTTCCCATGAGTGAATTCTCCTTGCTATTTTTAAATGGTTTTCTGGAAAAGTGAAAAATAAACACAAGTACTAAGTTTAATACGAAGAATACAATTTTAAGAAATCTGACTTACTTCTAATTACTTCCGTGTTAACTGCTCAGTCTCTAATATTAATTGTTATCTGTCGTTTTGAAGAAAAGAACTTTTGAGTTCTTTTTGAGGCTTTTCCTCCATGTCAACCTAATATATTGATGAAACAGCTTGCTTTTCTTCCTTGGGATTTCTACATACAGAGTCAAAATTAAACTTTTCTTCTTTCAATCATTTTACTACCCTGGAAGTGCAGAAGTGATCATCAGCAAAGGCAGGGTAATTAGGTATTCTGTTACTGCTTACGTGAAACTGTATATTTTTGTTTCCTGAATAAAGAACAAACTGCCTACAAAACCTCAAAGTTAGGGAATCACTAACGGAAAAACAAGATACTTGGCTGTGTAATATGTCTGAGAACTGTCCTATAACCAGCATTCTGAAAGTGAAGGTACATATGGCAGAGGTATATATGTAGTGTGATTAACACTGATATCTCTGTTTTCAATTTAACTATAGCTTAGTACTGAGAATTATGGTCTCATTGCAGGACTAGGTCCCCACTTCCACTGAATTTTGCCAAATTCTGATTAAAGATCAAAGACAGTATGAGATTTTTGTATTTTTTTTTATATGCATATATTCTGCGAATCCTGAATATAAGCAGTAGTACACTGAAATTACATACTCTGCAAACTATTGCATAGAAGAGATTTCGGAACTTAAATGACAGTCTGAAGTGTTTCAGAAAGGAAGAAAACTTACTTTACCCCTGCGAGACACTACAGGAAGATCAACAAAACTGTATAGTCACCTGAATCAAATGCTTCTGTCAAAGCTGACAAAATTAGTGTGATTCCTTTGCTCAGGTTCCACAGCCAGATGAGATTATAAAAAGTAACATTGTTTTATTGTGCTAAGCTTTGTCCTAAAACTGAATCAAGATGTAAATTAGTTTATTCCAGCACTGCCTGATGGTGACCAAAGTCACTAGAAGGGAGTTAACACTCATATAGCTACAATTGCTGCCACAATTTTGTTGTTCATTGCTTGGGTCTATATGCCCATCTTGAGTAAGGTAGGTCTGCCACTTTGTGATGCGTCTGTGTTTTTATCATAGGTCTTTAAATGACAAAAGCGGTTCTTTAATTTATCTCGACAACACTAATATATATGTACATGTATGTGTAAATTTCCGTTCAGACACACTATAGTTCATTTAATAAAAATCCAATATTTCAGAGGTATACTTCAGTGCAGAATGTAAAACTCACAGGTGTCGTGAAACAATTCCAATTGTAGACAACTAATTCTGTTAATCTTCAAAAATAAATGATGTTCAGTATCCACTACTTCTGTCTTAAACATATTTGCAATTTCTAATCAGAAGTCCATTAGAATATTCTTTAACTTTATTACAGAAATAAACCTGCATCTTCAGAAATATTGTAAAAGTTAAATAAAAGAAAATGAGATTTCAAAAATTTCCCAAGAATGCCATGGAAAGGACAAAACTCTGAGAAAAGGAATACTGATTTCCTAAAAGCTTGTCATACTCTGGTGATTTGAATAAAACTTCACGTTTTCTGCATTCCCATCCAAAGTAGAATAATGTTCATAATGCTTGAACTGGAGTAAAGACCTGCAAAGAGAATACACCAGTTAAAATATTTTTCTTGAAGAGCAAGGTTTTCTACTCTGCTTACTTTAATTAAACAAATATTTTTTGTGATTGTTCAGTGAATTCCCGCTTCTTAAATTTCCATATCCCGTATGTATTTAATACATAAGAGTCAGGAAAAGTCCCAGGCAACCCCAAAGCCAAATTCACTTTTCACTAAAAAGGCTGTTCAGTTCTGACTCAATGTCCATTGTGTGCTCTGTACAATTTGTACTTCAAAACTCCAAGTTGAGATGTTCCAGTCCCCTCACCATCCTTGTAGCCCTCCGCTGGACTCTCTCCAGTACCTCTTCATCTTTCTTGAACTGGGGAGCCCAGAACTGGACAGAGTACTCCAGATGAGGTCTCACTAGGGCAGAGTAGAGGGGAAGGAGAACCTCCCTCGACCTACTGGCCACACTCCTCCTAATGCACCCCAGGATCCCATTGGCCTTCTTGGCAGCCAGAGCTCACTGCTGGCTCATGGTCAACCTGTCGTCTACTAGGACACCCAGGTCCCTCTCTGCAGACCTGCTTTCCAGCAGGTCCACCCCAAGCCTGTACTGATGCATGGGGTTGTTCCTTCCCAGGTGCAGGACCCTGCACTTGCCCTTGTTGAACCTCATCATGTTCCTCTCTGCCCAACTTTCCAGCCTATCCAGGTCAAGCTGAATGGCAGCACAGCCTTCTGGCGTATCTACCACTCCTCCCAGTTTGGTGTCATCAGCAAACTTGCTGAGGGTACATTCTAATTCTTCATCCAGGTCGTTGATGAAGAAGTTAAACAACACTGGGCCTAGTACTGACCCCTGGGGGACACAACTAGTTACTGGCCTCCAACTAGACTCAGCGGCGCTGATGACAACCCTCTGAGTCTGCCATTCAGCCAGTTCATAATTCACCTCACCAACCACTCATCCAGCCCACACTTCCTGAGCTTCCCTAGGAGGATGTTGTGGGAGACCGTGTCGAAATCCTCGCTGAAGTCTAGGTAGACAACATCCACGGCTCTCCCTTCACGTACCCAGCAAAATCTGTGGGGAAAACCGAAGGGGATACCTTCCACCACTCTTTCACCCGGCCTCTCTCCTTCAGGCTGGTCCTAATGGCTTTTGAGAATTTTGAGTATACGTGGGATTCTCTGGGCAGTGTGTTTCTATGGTTATGCCTCCTGAATGGGTTGCAGGTGTTCTTTAGCGTTAAACAAGTATTTAAGAACATCATGCAGAGACCTGCCACGGGGCTGGATAGCTCTGACTGGCTGGGTGTGTGGGATGGCATGGGCAAGTACCTAGGGCAGTGGACTCCTGATGTTATACAAGCTCACCCCTGAACACGTGCAGGATCTGGACAAACTACTAAAATATCTGCAAAAAGTGTGCTGCCACCCTGGGAACTCCAGAGAGACACAGATCATTGCAACGTGCTGGGATCTGGCCCACGCCTACCGAGCCCTGTTCAACACTGTTCAGTGCCTTAAAGGGGAAAGGGGGGGAAGCGAAGCAGCAGGCACTGCGGCTGGCGCTGCCCCCCCAGCCAGCCCTGCAGCCCCTCCAGCCCAGCAGGCAGTCACAGCCCCTCCGACCGGCACCACGGCTGCTGCAGCCACAGCTGCAGGGTCTGCCTTGGTTTTCCCAGCGGGTACAGCAGTTGCTGCAGCTCCAGCCACAGGCACAGTGACTGAGCCCAATGACCAACCTGTGCCAGCAGCAGTCGCCCCTGTAAAACTAAAGAAAGACGCAAAGAGAGCAGATCGCTCCGGGAGGGATGACGATGAGCCAGGGTCATCGCGGAAGATAGAGACAGAGATCATCACCCGGTCCCTGTCCCTGGGAGAGCTGCAAGACATGCGGAAAGATTTCAGCCGCCACCCAGGCGAGCACATTGTCACCTGGCTGCTGCGGTGCTGGGATAATGGGGCCAGCAGCTTGGAATTAGAGGGCAAGGAAGCCAAGCAGCTGGGATCCCTGGCCAGGGATGGGGGCATTGACAAGGCCATTGGGAAAAAGGAACAAATCCTCAGCCTCTGGAGGAGACTTGTCTCAGGGGTGAGGGAGAGATACTCCTTCAGTGACGATTTTTTATGTTATCCTGGCAAGTGGACCAATATGGAAAAGGGTATTCAGTACTTGAGGGAATTAGCTGTGCGGGAGCTGGTTTACTATGAACCAGACGATGAGCAGGTACCCACAGACCCAGATGAAGTCGAGTGCACAGCATCTATGTGGAGGAAGTTTGTGCGGAGCACACCATCCTCATATGCCAACTCACTGGCAATAGTAGACTGGAAATGTAAAGAGGCACCAAGAGTGCATGAGGTGTCTGTCAGACTCCGGTAATATGAGGAAAGTCTCTCTTCCTCCCTTGTCTCAGCTGTGGAGAAACTGTCCCAGAAGGTCCAGCAACTCGAACAGAGTATGTCCTACTCCTCACTTGTATGGGCCAGTTTCTCAGCTATTAGGGGCAAGTGTTTCTCTGCTCAGGAGATGGAATACAGAGGCTATACACACCGGGGCACCCTGTGGTTCTACCTGTGTGACCACAGAGAGGACATGAGGAAGTGGGATGGAAAAATTACCTCAAGTCTAGAGGCACAAGTGCGTGAGTTGCAAGGTAAAACAATCAGAAAAGGGGATTCTGTTAGGAAAAATGCTGCTCCAGTTTCCAGCAGCCAGCTCTCCAGACCGGGCAGAATGTATGATTTAGATTCTGATTCTCTGGAGGGGACCTCCAAGTAATTTTTACAGCAGGTGAGCAGCAAATTGTCTGACAAGGATTAGCGGGGAACTGCCTCCAGCCAGATGGAGGAAAGGGACAACCGTGTTTATTGGTCGGTGTGGATTCGGTGGCCTGGCACGTCAGATCCACAGGAGTGTAAAGCTCTAGTGGACACTGGTGCACAGTGTACTTTAATGCCATCAGATTTCCAAGGGTCAGAGTCCATTTGCATTTTGGGAGTCACACGGGAGTCCCAAGAGCTGAGTGTATTGGAGGCTGAAGTGAGCCTCACTGGGCAGGACTGGCAGAAGCACCCCATTGTAACTGGCCCCAAGGCTCCGTGCATCCTTGGGATAGACTATCTTAGGAGAGGGTATTTCAAGGACCCTAAGGGATATCGGTGGGCTTTTGGCATAGCTGCTGTGGAGACGGAAGAAATTAAACAGCTGTCCATTTTGCCTAGTCTCTCGAAGGATCCTTCCATTATGGGGTTGCTGAGGGTTGAAGAACAACAGGTGCCAATCGCGACAACAACGGTGCACCGGCGACAACATCGTACCAACCGAGACTCCCTTCTCCCCATTCATCAGCTGATCCGTCAACTGGAGAGTCAAGGAGTCATCAGCAAAACTCGCTCACCTTTAAATAGTCCCATATGGCCAGTGAGAAAATCTGCTGGAGAGTGGAGACTGACAGTAGACTACCGTGGCCTGAATGAAGTCACACCACTGCTGAGTGCTGCCGTGCCAGACATGCTAGAACTTCAATATCAGCTGGAGTCAAAGGCAGCCAACTCGTATGCTAAAATTGACATAGCTAATGCATTCTTCTCCATCCCTTTGGCAGCAGAGTGCAGGCCACAGTTTGCTTTCACCTGGAGGGGCATCCAGTACACCAGGAATCGACTGCCCCAGGGGTGGAAGCACAGTCCCAACATTTGCCATGGACTAATCCAGACTGCACTGGAAAAGGGTGAAGCTCCAGAACATCTGCAGTACATTGATGACATCATTGTATGGGGTGACACAGCGGAGGAAGTTTTTGAGAAACAAGAGAAAATAGTTCAGATCCTTCTGAAAGCCAGTTTTGCCATTAAGCGAAGTAAAGTCAAGGGACCTGCTCAAGAGATCCAGTTTTTGGGAACAAAATGACAGCATGGGTGCCGTAAATTCCCACTGGATGTCATCAACAAAATAGCAGCTATGTATCTACCAACCAGCAAAAAGGAAGCACAGGCCTTCCTGGTGTTGTGGGTTTTTGGAGGATGCACATCCCAAATTACAGCCAGATTTTAAGTCCTCTGTACCACGTGACACGGAAGAAGAATGATTTTGAATGGGGCCCTGAGCAACGACAGGCATTTGAAAAAATTAAACAGGAGATAGTTCATGCCGTAGCCCTTGGTTCAGTCCAGTCAGGGCAAGATGTTATAATCCTGCTGTACACCGCAGCCGGGGAGAATGGCCCAACTTGGAGTCTCTGGCAGAAAGCACCAGGGCAGACTCGAGGTCGACCCCTATGGTTTTAGAGCCGGGGATACAAAGGATTTGAGGTCCGCTATACTCTCACTGAAAAAGAGATTCTGGCAGGATATGAAGGCGTTCGAGCTGCTTCAGAAGTGGTCGGCACTGAAGCACAGCTCCTCCTAGCACCACAATTGCCGGTCCAGGGCTGGATGTTCAAAGAGAGGGTCCCCTCTACGCATCATGCCACCGATGCTACGTGGAGTAAGTGGGTTGCGCTGATCACACAGCGCGCCCGAATGGGAAACCCCAGTCACCCAGGAATTCTGGAGGTAATCGTGGACTGGCCAGAAGGCAAAGATTTTGGAGCATCGCCAGAGGAGGAGGTGACATGTGATGAAGAGGCCCCACTGTATAACCAGCTGCCAGAAGATGAGAAACAGTATGCCCTGTTCACGGATGGCTCCTGTCGCATTGTGGGGAAGCAGCGGAGGTGGAAGGCTGCTGTATGGAGCCCTACACGACAAGTTGTGGAAACTGCCGAGGGAGAAGGTGAGTCCAGCCATTTTGCAGAGGTGAAAGCCATCCAGCTGGCTTTAGACATTGCCAGTCGAGAGAAGTGGCCAGTACTCTATCTTTACACTGACTCTTGGATGGTAACCAGTGCCTTGTGGGGATGGCTGCAGCAATGGAAGAAGAACAACTAGCAGCGCAGAGGCAAACCTATCTGGGCTGCCCCATTGTGGCAAGATATTGCTGCCCGGCTGGAGCAGTTGGCTGTAAAAGTCCGTCACGTGGACGCCAGTGTCCCTAAGAGTCGGGCCACTGAGGAACATCAAACAACCACCAGGTAGATCAGGCTGCCAAGATTGAAGTGGCTCATGTGGATCTGGACTGGCAACATAAGGGTGAACTCTTTATAGCTCGGTGGGCCCATGACACCTCGGGCCACCAAGGAAGAGACGCGACATACAGATGGGCTCGTGACCGAGGGGTGGACTTGACCATGGACACCATCGCACAGGTTATCCATGAATGTGAAACATGAGCTGCAATCAAGCAAGCCAAGCAGGTAAAGACTCAGTGGTATGGAGGACGATGGCTAAAATATAAATATGGGGAGGCTTGGCAGCTTGACTACATCACACTGCCACAAACCCCGCCAAGGCAAGCGCTATGTGCTCACAATGGTGGAGGCCACCACCGGATGGCTGGAAACCTAGCCTGTGCCCCATGCCACTGCCCGGAATACCATCCTGGGCCTGGAAAAACAAGTCCTGTGGTGACATGGCACTCCCGAAAGAATCGAGTCGGATAACGGAACTCATTTTCCTAACAGCCTCATAGACACCTGGGCCAAAGAACACGGTATTGAGTGGGTGTATCACATCCCCTACCATGCACCAGCCTCTGGAAAGATCGAGACGTACAATGGGCTGCTAAAAACCACTTTTAGAGCAATGGTGGTTGGGACTTTCAAAAACTGGGATACTCATTTAACAAAGGCCACCTAGTTGGTTAACACCAGAGGGTCCACCAACCGGCCTGGTCCTGCCCAGTCAAAACCTCAATGACCCGTAGAAAGGGATAAAGTCCCCGTAGTGCACATGCGGAACACGTTAGAGAAGACGGTTTGGGTTAGTCCTGCCTCGGGCAAAGGAAAGCCTGTCCACCGGATTGCTTTTGCTCAAGGACCTGGGCGTACCTGGTAGGTAAGGATGGGGAAGTCCTATGTGTACCTCATGGGGATTTAATTTTGGGTGAGAATAGTCCATAGATAAATTGTATAAAGTTAATTGTTAAATAACCCTGTCACTGTCTGTTATCACTGTTATAATTGTTATATGTTATACCAGTAGTATCATAGTAAGGATCACCTAGTATAAAGAAGGATGGACTTTTTGATGAAACCTAACAGAGCACAGCAATGATGTAACTGGACCTGATTTTTTCAACAGCTGGCACCCAGCGACTTCATCAAGATCAACATCTCCTGCAGACTGTGAGCTCCGGATGCAGCAAGTGACCGCCCATCACCACACTTCACTTCTCCTGCCACGGAAGACCATTACGACAGATGGAGCCCGAAGCCATGGATTAAATGAACTCAACGGACACTTTAGATTGATGATACATAGACTAAGGGAATGATATCTGGAGACAGGAGAAGTGGTGGTGATCAACTGGACAATGGGGGACCTGGGCATGACGTAGATGGTATGGAATAAGGGGTGGATAATGTCCTGGGTTTGGCCAGGACAGGGTTAATTTTCACCAGAATCCAGGAAGGGGCACAGCCGGGAGGGCTGACCCAAACCCAACCTGGCCAAACAGACCAGGGTATTCCATACCATGTGCCGTCATGCTGGGTTCCGGTGGGGGGGAGCTGGGCGGCGGGAACTCACTCGTGGCTCGGGAGGGCACAGCGGTGGTTCGGTCCGAGAGAGCAGTTCTGTTCTGTGGGTTTCTTTCGTATATTCCCGTTTTCTGTATCGTTGTTGTTACTGTTCCCTTCTTTTGCTGTTCTGTTAAACTGCCCTTATCCTGACCCACGGGTTCATGCCTGTTTATTTCCATTCTCCTCTGCACCGCGGCAGGGGGAGGGGCGGCCGCGTGGTGCTTTTCTTGCCGGCTGCAGCTGAACCAGAACATTTCTTTATGCAGGGTTTATTCTCGTTGGCACCAGAGATCCTATGCTCTCTACTAATCTTACAAGTTACTCTGACACAGGTGAGAAAGATTACTCTGAATTTAGTGTAGTGTATGTTTCTCTCAGCACTGAGTTGGACACATGTCTTGGTTTCAACTGCCACCGGCAACACGGTTGTCCCTTTCCTCCACGTGCCTGGAGGCAGTTCCCCGCTAATCCTTGTCAGACAATTTGCTGCTCACCTGCTGTAAGAATGATTTGGAGGTCCCTTCCAGAGGATTGGAGTCAAGATCAAATTGTCTGCCTGGTCTGGAGAGCTGGCTGCTGGAAACTGGAGCAGCATTTTTCCTAACAGAATCCCCTTTTCTGATTGTTTTACCTTGCAACTCACGCACTTGTGCCTCTAGACTTGAGGTAATTTTTCCATCCCACTTCCTCATGTCCTCTCCGTGGTCACACAGGTAGAACCACAGGGTGCCCTGTGGTGTATAGCCTCTGTATTCCATCTCCTTGCCCCTAATAGCTGAGAAACTGGCCCATACAAGTGAGGAGTAGGACATACTCTGTTCGAGTCGCTTGACCAGTTTCTCCACAGCTGAGACAAGGGAGGAAGAGAGACTTTCCTCATATTACCGGAGTCTGACAGACACCTCATGCACTCTTGGTGCCTCTTTACATTTCCAGTCTACTATTGCCAGTGAGTTGGCATATGAGGATGGTGTGCTCCGCACAAACTTCCTCCACATAGATGCTGTGCACTCGACTTCATCTGGGTCTGTGGGTACCTGCTCATCGTCTGGTTCATAGTAACCAGCTCCCGCACAGCTAATTCCCTCAAGTACTGAATACCCTTTTCCATATTGGTCCACTTGCCAGGATAACATACAAAATCGTCACTGAAGGAGTATCTCTCCCTCACCCCTGAGACAAGTCTCCTCCAGAGGCTGAGGACTTGTTCCTTTTTCCCAATGGCCTTGTCAATGCCCCCATCCCTGGCCAGGGATCCCAGCTGCTTGGCTTCCTTGCCCTCTAATTCCAAGCTGCTGGCCCCATTATCCCAGCACCGCAGCAGCCAGGTGACAATGTGCTCGCCTGGGTGGCGGCTGAAATCTTTCTGCATGTCTCGCAGCTCGCCCAGGGACAGGGACCGGGTGATGATCTCTGTCTCTATCTTCCGCGATGACCCTGGCTCATCGTCATCCCTCCCGGAGCGATCTGCTCTCTTTGCGTCTTTCTTTAGTTTTACAGGGGCGACTGCTACTGGCACAGGTTGGTCACTGGGCTCAGCCGCGATGCCTGCAGCTGGAACTGGGGCTGGAGCAGCTGCTGTGCCTGCCAGGGAAACCGAGGCAGACCCTGCAGCTGTGGCTGCAGCAGCCGTGGTGCCGGTCGGAGGGGCTGTGACTGCCTGCTGGGCTGGAGGGGCTGCAGGGCCGGCTGGGGGGGCAGCGCCAGTTGCAGCGCCTGCCGCTTCGCTTCCCGCCCTTTCCCCTTTAAGGCACTGAACAGTGTTGAACAGGGCTCGGTAGGCGTGGGCCAGACCCCAGCACGTTGCAATGATCTGTGTCTCTCTGGAGTTCTCAGGGTGGCTGTACACTTTTTGCAGATATTTTAGTAGTTTTTGGGGATCCTGCACTTGCTCAGGTGTGAGTTTAAAAAACATCGGTGGTGTCCACTGCCCTAGGTACTTGCCCATGCTGTCCCACACACCCAGCCACTCACAGCTATCCAGCCCCGGGGCAGGTCTCTGCATGATGTTCTTAACTACTTGGTTAATTGTAAACAAAAGCTTAAACCCACTCTGGAGGCAGAACAAAAGAAGAGTGCTGGCCTGAGCATCCCACAGGTACTCGAAATTCTCAAAAGCCATTAGGACTAGCCTGAGGGAGAGAAGGGGTGTGACAGAGTGGTGGAAGGTATCCCCTTCGGTTTTCCCCACAGATTGGGTTTGATTATTAACAAATTCTAAGACATAGGATCCGAGGGACGGAAATGACCGCAGTGCTGCATGCAAACACAAGCCTAATTTCATGCACAGTGATGTTATCATGTTGTAAGTCGATATCGTACAGTAGAGTACAATCATCATCCTGATCCTTTTTCCAGTGATAATGAACAGCATGGCAGTGAACACATACTGCAAGTACAGATTGAAAAGCCACAGCCATCTGATCAAAGTCAACAACATTTTTTACCAGCGACTATTTAATTAACACTATAAATGCGTATGAAACATTTAACAAAATCTAGGAAAATTGTTTTAACACCAGCTGCTCAGCCCTGCCGTTATCCCCATCCCACGCTTGGGCACCAAATTAAATGTTCTAGTTTGTCTGCAGCTATCAACAAATGCGCCACGTGGCCGCCCCTCCCCCCGCCAGGGTGTGGAGGAGAATGGAAATAAAGAGGCATAAACCCGTGGGTCAGGATAAGGGTAGTTTAACAGAACAGCAAACAAAGGGAGCAGTAACAACAACGATACAGAAAAGGGGAATATACAAAACAAACCCGCAGAACAGAACTGCTCTCTTGGACCGAACCACCGCTGTGCCCTCCCGAGCCACGAGTGAGTTCCCGCCGCGCCCCCCCCCCCCCCCCCCCCACCGGAACCCAGCATGACGGCACATGGTATGGAATACTCTGCTCTGTTTGGCCAGGTTGGGTTTGGGTCAGCCCTCCCGGCTGTGCCCCTTCCTGGATTCTGGTGAAAATTAACCCTGTCCTGGCCAAACCCAGGATAAGAAACAATAGTAAAAAACCACTTTATTTTGCTCTGATTAAGCAGATATCTCCACAGCTGTAGCACCAGAGGAAGACGGAAAGCTCTGTACAAACTTCTCTTTCCTATATTTTTTCTCAATCTCTTGTAGATCTTTGAAATTCCACTCTAAATGTAGGTTCATTGCCATCACAAATTAGAGGTATTTTCATCTTTTGAGGAAAAGAATTTGCACTTTCAATGCTAAAAAATGAAAAAAACCAAATATTCCTCATCTGCAAATCAGTTTAAAGAACTTTAGGTATAGGACTAAATGTATACGAAAGTAGGTCAGACTTTCAGCACCTTCTTACTACTACTATAAAAATGATTCGCAGTTTAGAATATTCCTACCATGTGTTGTCTTATTTTCTTCCAGTAAGAGCAGAAATGCAGTTTAAGTCAAGAAAGATATAGACACGTTTTCAAGGAATTATTCTCATTTTGTAGCAGGTTGTCGTGGGTTTTACTGGTATCTTTTCAAAAGCATTAATTGCTGCTTTCCTGATTCAGAAAAGTGATACCTATTGCTATGTATTTATATTCTTTATAGTGATGGAGACAGCTACGCAATTTAAAATCAAAACTGAAGAATTAAGTTTTAGGCAACAGGAATCATAAATAAAGGAGTCAAAACATAGATTAAGCACAGTTTTTATCTGATAAGAAATGGAATCAAAATATTGGTAACAGAACTTCTTAGCTTCCGTTAAGTAAGTAGTTTATCTATCATGTCTCTTGTTGAAAAAAAAAACCCTAAATATAGCTTACCCTCAGATGAGAATCCCAATTCTACACTCCCTTAGTTTTCATCTTTATTACTTGTGTTTTCCTCTCTCATGAGTCAAAAAAAGATTAGCACTGGAGAAACAGAACAGCTGGATGAAAGTCGATAAATGAGCTGTCCGAACTGTTGCGGAAAGTAGCATGGTTTTCATCTAATAATCATACAGGTTTGACTGACAGAGTAGAGATCAAGCGGAGATCGCTTTCTGGTTTTGCACATTGCTCTCCATCCCAGAAGTGGTCTCTGCACTGAGCCCAGTTCCTTCCCCTCTGATGATTCTGGCTGCGGGAAGGTGATGCAATACTTGTGCGAAAAAGATGAGCATCTCATTGCTATGCAAATCTCTGATTATGGCACTAGTGGTTGGTGTCTGACAAATACCACATGACTGATAAATACTACGTTGATTTATAATGGACCAAAAATAAACACACTCTTCGGGCGTACCAAGTCTTAAGAGAATCATACAGTCAGCTTGCTACTATGGCAATATAATGAAGTTCCCAATTTCAGGAAAAAGAATAATAAAAGATTGCAATGCCAGCAGGGAAGTAGACATCAGTTTTACAGGCCTATGTGGAACCAATTAGTTGAAAATGATTCCTGACAAACATGGATTCCTACAGAATTCTTGATTTTGTTTCAATACATTATCTACAATTTCAGACCTTTGTTTATATACATTTACTGCTTGGGGTTTTTTTTGCTATTCATCAACCATTACAGATCTTTCAACTTACACGTGTCAAGGATATGAGAAATTAACTGAAAGTGCAGATGATTCTAAGTTTTGTTATTATATTTAAAATCACTATTTTAAATTAAATAGAGACAATTTTATATAAAAAACTATATAGCTAGTTCAAGTCTGAATGTAGTATGACTTCACTTCTAAGCAGCAAAATGGATATGAAACAGCTTTGATACCTAGAATTTTTGTACTGTACATGAAATCAAATTAATGAAGAAGTTTCAAGCAAAGTTTAGAGGAAAAACAAAAATATGCACAATGCAAGATGGGTTGTCAGAGTATTGCTTCATAAATGAATTTGATTGTTCCTACTTTTCTTAGAAATTCTTGGATATTCTTCCTTCTCCTCTTCTGTCTCACCTGTATGTTCTGACTTACAAGTGGATCCATTTCAGTGGGAGGTAAGAATGAGCTGTATGATATATTAGATCATTCATAAAAATATCCAGGGCCTCGTGGTTGTTTAATAAGCACCGTATAAGGGCAATAACATGATCAATATAGTTAATAACGTGAAGGCCAGCCAACACGGAGTCCCAACTCCTCATGTATTAAACATTCTATTACTTCTTTTGGACAGAGTAAAAATACAAAATATAAACACATTGAAGAAAATGTTTTATATTCTTATATGAACATGAGGAATAATTTGCATAAAGGAAAAATATAGATAAGAATCAAGAAGATTACCTAATAAACCAAATATAACCCAAATTTTCTCTAAGAAATGTTGCAGTTACTTATTTGTCCTCAGTGAGATATGATGGAGTGGACTTAGGCTTGGATTTACCTCTTTTAACTTTAGACATGTAATTTAGGTGTATAAATCAGCAGTGTGATTACTTGAAGGATTAGACTCCTCTGCCATGAAAGAATAATTTTGGGTAGCCTGTATCCTGCAAGGGAAAACAGAGTGACAATTATCTCAATGTAGATATTTCAGCCATGTACATAGGCATAAATGGGAGAAAATCTGGATATTCAACTGTGGAAAAATCTGTCAAATCTTCCCACAATCCATTATTTTATTTTCCTATGTCAGCAGATAGTCAGCTTCAATAACTAGAGGTGAAAATAGGCAATTTAAAGTTTGAACACAAGGGTCTACTGAGATAAAGAAGGCTTAGGTCCATGACAAATGCCATGTTAACCACATGACATTGAGGAGAGGAACATAAGCTTTCACATCCACAGGCAAAGAAAAAGAGATGCTAGAGACTGTTTGAAGTTTAAAGGTACAGAGGTTGTTCCTAAAATGGAAGGAAGACAAATGAAGAGCAATACAGTAACGAAGAAAGTGCAATAAATATTGCATATGTATCATATTTATTTTAGCATCTTCATATTTAGTTACATGTGCCAGATCTTCTTTAAGAATATTTCAGCCCTAATTAAGAAAAGTGTCTTTTTCTTATCTTGAAAGAACAGGTTGTTGTTTTATTGGTTTAATCATCTTTGAAATTATAAGAATTGAAATTACAGAAAAGGAAACTTGGAGACCTCACGCTAGATCAAACCACCAAATAGTCTGAGATTTGAAAAATCTTACTCTCCCATCCACGTAGTTCACCCATCTTGATAACCTTATGTAAGAAGCAGTAGTAAAGCAGTTTTGAGTTGCAGAAATGGAATTTCTATTTCTAGACAGTGCTGTCTATAAATGAAATGTGGTAGCCATTTACTGGAGACTAGCAGGTTTGGGAATATCAGCATATTGGGGTAAAATGTGAGTAATTACTTACTTTTGCTGTAGGTGAGAGATAAACATTTTCAAATGTAAGCTGAAATGTCTGTCCCTCTTCCTGATTTCAGAAAAGTTAAAAAGTACCCTGAGCATTTAAGAACCACATATATTTTTATCTGTTAAAGTAAGTATTACTTAGAAAGAGTAAATAAATTAATAGAGGCACAAGAGGTGAATATACAGAGATTAGCTAGAGTAATGGGTAATTGGTATTTGCTAGAGTGTATATTAAGTCTGACAGACAAATCCATTTCTAGAACACTCATAGCATAATAATTGAAAGTATCCAAACATATATATGCACAACTCCCTGCTCTGTGTTTAGACTGAATGAGCACAAATGTGAGAAACATAATGCCTTAAATATAGACCCAAAGGAAAAATCTACTGTGGTCTGAACCACGGCTTTTTGCCTCATTTGAGGAATAAATGACACATACATTATGAGAGGTTATTCTGAACTATTGTATTATACACACTCATTATGTGGTTATTTGCTCAGTTTTAAATTGACGCTAGCTTGCTCATATCTTATTCAGTCTAATATTGCTGTCTTATCTTTCTCAGTTGTCTGCAAATGAGCAACAGGTAGTAGTGCATTATAGAAAATTGTTAACGCATTGAAAGCATATACAAGTAAACTAGGCTTTTTTTTTTCTTGTATGTGGAGCAAAATAAGATGATTTTTTATATGAAAACCCTTCAACTTCAAGATAATTACCATAGGACCCCAGAAAACCAGGCATATCAGAAATATATTGGAAGACAGTAAGCTGTAATTTTTCAATTAAATAAGCACACTATAACACCTTTGACAGGAAAGTTTGTTCGAAGCACAATTTGTGGCAGAATCCAAATGGTAGAAAGCTACTCCAAGATAGTTGGTAGACAGCACAAGAAAAGTAAGAGAAATTGAAGAACAGGGACTTGCAGCTGGGTTCCCTTGTCAGTGACTACAGAACCATCTTTGCCAGAATTACAACATTTTCATCAGATAATACCTGTGTAAATATCTATTAAGAGGAATAGTTCCAAAATGAAAAAAAAAAGAAAAGAAAAGAAAAAAAAAGGTGAAATCCTGTAATGTTCATGTGGGTAAGGCAACCACCAGATATAATACATTCAGAAACTCAAGTCTCTGAAATGAACCAAGCAGCAAGTGTGTTACTCCTAGAGTATTAGCAATTCTGGTATTCTGTGATATCATCTGTGAAAGCTTCTAAAATCTTTCTGATCTGTTCATTCAAGACTTTTGAATCTTCTGGAAGTTTTATAGCGCTTTCTGTTTTCTACCCAGGTCTAGATAAAAGTACGCAATACTTAATACATTCCCAAAGAACAACTATGAAATCTAACAAAGTCCCTTTCAAATGCATTGAAGCTGTCTGGGTGAGGTTCTCATTCAGAACACACACATGTGTTGTCTGGGTTGATAAACACAGAAAAACACATTCATTTTGTTGGCTGTCATTCTTGGTCTGTGATTTTACTTCAAGTAGCTGCAAGAACATCTGGGAAATGGAAGCAAGGGAAAGAGGTGTCTGAGAGGAATTTAGGTTCCTGAGCAGGGTGCAGGAAAACAGACTTGTGTGCACAGAGTTCTAATGGAGAAGCACAGAGGTGCTTCTGCCTGTAGCAGTGCTCTGTCAACAGGAGATAACTAGCACATCTGCAAGGAGTCAATGTGCAAGGATTTGCAAGCTAGTAATGCAGGACCAATAAAATTACTTATTATTGTGCTCTGCAAATGCTTTCTGATGTGTGGCTTTTTACATTTCTTCATTTCTACATACTTCATTGGTGCTAAAATTTACCCAAATGTAAATGGAAAAATCTGTATTGCTGCCCCACTATGAATAGAAAAAGATAACAGCAAAATCACAGCAGTTTTCAGCGCAGTATGTGAGGTATGTGTATATACATATACATGCATACGTATATTTACTATATTGGTATAGTTATATTAATCATTCATACTCTGCTGCCAAAATAGTGTCTAGTGCTGTTGCCTGGAGGAGATGGGGGCTGCTCAAGAAACCATCCTTCACGCCTACCAAACTGCCTGTGCTTAGGTTTAAGCATGAAATAGTAGTCTTCTAGTACTTATGTAAGCAACTTGCTGCATAAAGATAAAAAAGCAGGGTTTATTCTTTTGTTAGATGGTGCTAAACACCATTCTATAAGGATATATGGGAGTCCAGAAATACCTCAGACAAAGCACGCAAAGTTCAGTGCATGTTAAATCCTTGTCTCATTGGCAATAGGAAATCAGGAGTTCTAGAATAGCAATTCTCATCCGCAGTGGAGAACAGCTGCAGAGGAAGAGCATATTGGCAGCTCAGGGATTAACAGCAACAATGTAGTTTGTGCACACTTTGAGCAGCATCCCATGGTCTGCTGGAAGAAGAATTAAAAAATCCTAGGTGGATACATGTTAAGTAAAAACAAAAATTCTTTGTCTCAAAATTGTTCTTAATTGTCTAGATTACCACAGTGCTAAATTATGATGGGAGAAAAGCAAGTGCTTTTGAGGGACATTCATGGTGTGTGAGGGAAGAGTATTTTTTGTTTGAACCAGAGTGAAGGGCTAACTTTGGCTGGCTGCCAGGCACCCACCAAGCTGCTCTCTCACTCCTCCTCCTCAGCAAGACATGGAGAAAATAAAACAATAAAGTTTTGGGTCAACATAAGGACAGGCAGATAACTCACCAGTTACTGTTATGGGCAAAACACACTCTACTTGGTGAAGATAAATTTAATTTATTGCCAATTAATTGTAAGAAAGAAGGATAGTGAGAAAGAAAAATAAAAGTAAGCCCACATTTGCCCTAACCCTGCATTCTTCTGAGGCTGAACTTCACTCTCGACTCTTCTGCTTCCTCCCCCATGAGCAGTGCAGGGAGATGGAGAGTGAGGGTTGGGGTCAGAGTCTTTAATACTTCATCTCTGCTGCCCACTCCTCCTCACACTCTTCCCCTGCTCCAATGTGGGGTCCCTCCCACAGCATAGTATTTCATGAGCTGCTCTAGTGTGGGTCCTTCCAACAGGCTGCAGTTCTTCAAGAATTGCTCCAGTATGGGTCCTTTCCATGGGTTACAGTCCTTCAGGAGAGCTTGCTCTAGCGTGGGTCACCTGTGAGGCCACAGTTCCTGCCAGAAAACCTGTGCCTGCAAGGGCTCCCTTCCGCAGCCCACAGCTTCTGCCAGAAGGTTGTTCTTCCATAGGCTTTCCACAGGATGCAGCTTCCTTTAAGGCATATCCAACAGCTCCGGCATGGGGTCCTCCACAGGCTGCAGTGTGGATATCTACTGCAACATGTTCTTCCATGGGCTACAGGGAGACAACTTGCTTCACCATGGTCTTCTCCATGAAAACTCTGCTCCAGCACCTGAGTGCTTTTTCCCCCTCCTCTTTCTCTGACCTTGATGTCTTCAGGGCTGTTTCTCACATATTTTTCTCACTCTTTGCTCATAGCTGCTGTGCAGCATTTTTCACCCTTTCTTAAATCTGTTGTCACAGAGGCACCAGCAGCATCACTGATGGGCTCAGGTTTGGGCGTTGCAGGGAACATCTTGGAGCTGGCTCATACTGGCTCTGTCCAGTAATGGGGCAGCCCCTGGTGTCTTCTCACAGAAGCCATGACCTGCAGCCCCCCCTGCTACCAAAACCCTGTCACAACAACAATATATTTGCAGACTGAAAAACCTTTCCACCATTTGTTTAATTTGTTGGCAAATTATTTTTTGAACAAAAATTTGCAGCGTAGGATTCTAGGCACTGTACTTAGGCAGGATGTGCTCAGTTTGTCTCTCTAGAAGTTTTGCCATTGAATCCCCTGAGTGCAAGACCTACTCCAATATCTATCATGAGCATAAATTTTTCACAGTTTTTAAATGAATTCCTGCAAAAGATCATGTGTATATTATGAAATTGTACTTCTAAGGTAGAAAGTTTCTCTTTACTTTAGCTGCACTACAGTTTATATTAGGAATACTCGGGATGGTCACATAATGCATATTGATTTATTAGTGATGCAGGTAGTAATAATATTTTACTTAGCAAATATAAAATTAACTGTATTATTTTGTCATTCCTCAACTATCATCTACATAATATCTACTCAGACTCAAATAATCTTAGTTGAAACCTCAAAGACAGAAATATTATCTTCTTATTTTTTCAGTTTTATATTTTTTTTGCAATTATTTATCATGTTTAAAATGTTTAATTATAAAAAGAAGAAATAAAATATTACATTGGAGGAACATAATCAGCTTGAAAATTTAATGATTTGGAATTACGGTGCATGCTGCAAAGGATAATAGTCCTTAAACGAGTCTGCCTGTTCTTTCTTGCCAAACCGTTAAAGATGGAAATCATCGGTTTACATACTCAAGTGATTATGAAAGATATCGAAACTCAAGCCTGTTCCCTGAAGGAAAACACGAAGTTAAATTCCTTTTGGCTGACATCCCATCTTGATGTTATTGGAAAGGGCTGAAAAAAAAGGTAATTTTAAAGAACAGGAACAACTTAAAGAGTGGCAATCCACAGCCTTCTGTTTTGAGAAACAATGAGTTTTCATTGTATTCATTCTTACTTTTATTAAAATTGAACTTTAATGTAAAAAAATACACTACAATAGAAGCTGTTGTGTTTTTTTTATGGCAGCTAGTAAGTCTTTTTATTAGAGCCCTTTCTACATAATCTAGTAAAGAATTAGAAAAAGTAAATCTTTTGGAAATAATGAGGTAGGCAAATGTGGAGAAGGAAATAAAGACGAAATAAAACAAAGTCCTGTGTTCTACAATACTGCTTTTACATTGCGGAGATCACAACAGTGAAAAGAACCAGAGAATCTACTGACTTCGTTTGGGTTGATCATGTATCTAATAATGAGAATGAGCTTATCCTATACTTTGCTGAATTGAGCCTGGAGTATTTTTGTTATAGGCTGTACCTTATAGTCAAAATATTGTTTGCAATTATAAGTTTATTGTAGTAAGGGAAGTTGTATGAAAAGATATTATAGATATGTTTAATGTCTCTCCTTCTACTTCTCTTTTGTCTTTCAAAATCAGTGACCACACTACTGGGGAAAAAATACATGTATGAGAGCTGAGAAATGTTTTGGTTTAACTGCAGGTAGTACAACCTCTAAATTCTGAAACACCAGATTTAAAGAAGCTGGCTTGCATTTTAGTTTCAAAGATGTAAGAGAAAACAAAGAAAGACGTGCAAAAAAGCAGCTCAGGGTGTGACCGTTGCGTCACTGGACTGAAGTCTACTGTTTCGAGGTCATCAGTCTGGATTTGTCTCAGTCTCCTCTTGCTAGTCTACTCCGCAGATCATCATTGTCAAATGACATTCCTTTGCCCCACTTCCCTGAGCTTGTGGTCTGTGTTTCTACAGAAGTGCCAGAATTCATATTTTGGTAGTAGCTGAGGTGCCAGACATTTCTGAAATGTTATCTCACTCTCAGTGTTTCTGAACATCCTCAAAACTTCACACTGCAAAAGTCTGAGTGATAGAACAAATGAGTCTTTTACAGAAACATTGCTCAGAAGGGGTAGTTTTGCTGTTAGTGCAGATTATAAACTTCATCATTAGAAAAAGGAAGAGCTACAGATGTCACCTACCTGGACTTCTGTAAGGCTTTTAACGAAGGCCCCAACAATTTCTTTAATGCTAAATTGGAGAAATACATGTTTGATGGATGGACTGTTAGGTGGATAAGAAATTGGCCATATGGCCTTGTCCAAAGAGTTAGAGTCAATGGCTCAGTGTCCACATGAAAACCAGTAGTGAATGGTGTCTCTCAAGGGTCTGTACTGGCACCAATATTATTTAATATCTTCATCAATGGTACAGACAGTGGGTTTGAGTGCACCCTCAGCAAGTTTACAGATGACACTAATCTTAGTGGTGTGGCTGATTCACTAGAGGAACAGGATGCAACTCAGAGGGAACTTGGAAAGCTTGAGGATTGGGCCCATGCAAACCTCATGAAGTTCAGCATGACCACATGCAAAGTCCTGCATCTGCCCAGTATCAGGACAGATTGAGGGATGAATGGATTGAGAGTAGCCGTGGAGAAGGACTTGAGGATACTAATGATTGAAAAATTGGATGAGCTGGCATGCAGCCCAGAAAGCCAAACATATCCTGGGCTGCATAAAAATAAGTATGGCCAGCAGGTTGAGGGAGGTGATTCTACCCCTCTACTGTACTGTAGAGAGATCCCATCTGTAGTACTGTCCCTGGCTCTGGAGCCCTTGGCACAGGAAAGACGTGAACCTGCTAGAGCACCTCCAAAGGAGAGCCATGAAAATGATCAGAGGTTTGGGACAATTCTCCTATGGAGGGAGGCTGAGACACTTGCAGTTGATCAGCCTGCAGAAGAGCAAGCTGCAGGGATACCTTATTTCAGTCTTTCAGTATATAAAGGGGGCTTATAAGACAGTGAGAGACTTTTTATCAAGACCTGTAGTGACAGTACAAAGGGCAATGGTTATGAACTGAATTAGTGTAGGTTTAGATTGGACATAAGCAAGAAACATTTTACAATAAGGGTGGTGAGACACTGGAACAGGTTTCCCAGACCAGTTGTGGGTGTCCTGTCGTCAGCACTGGCTCTTTGGATGGGGCTTTGAGCAACCCGATCTAATGAAAGACATCATTGCTGATGTCAAGGGGGGTTGGACTAGATGGTTTTTGAAGGTCCTTTATGACCCAAAACAGTCTATGATTCTATGATTCTGTGATTAATTACTTGCTGTGCATACAGCCAGAGTTTTGTGGCATGTGCAATTAAAATAGAGAGGGAAAGCACAATGAACATATAAATATGGCATTGGTTTAGATTCATCAACACTTCACCCACTCTGCTGGACCTAATTTCAGAAAAGGAAAGGAGAAGATAAGGGCAGAATTCTGCAAAAATACCTTGTTGTGTTGCTGAAGACTTCACGTCTCCAATGGCTAAAACAGTATTTTAATCTATGGGATGACCTCGTTAAATTTAGTGAGGTTGCACTGATGTAAAATAGAGCCAAATATGAATAAATTTTGAAAGTTCAGCTTAAAATAAAAGTCTCAAATAATATCTGGTTTTATCCTGTGACTGCCTGCATGTGCTTGCTTAGAGAAGAAATTATTTCTGACGTGCATTAGGTAGACTGAGGCATTTTTATCTATGTCCCACAGTGAATTCCAATGAGGCATTCTGCACACATAGGGCCTGATTTTTATTTGTGCATCATCCCCGTTAATAACAACATCTAATTAAGGCATCCATTAAAAGTCCATAATGTTAATTTAATGGAAAAATTCCAATAGAACTACATTAGGCTCTCCCTGTTAGTTTAACATTACACAACTTAAACAAATGCTTTAATTAGATGTTGTTACTGAAAAGAATACTATACAATTAATATTGGCCATTATTTAAAATGGAGAGTAGTGTTCCTGAGTGCTAGTGCTTCAATTGTCATGAATTATAGATGTCCGGGATATTTGTAAGGCTTCTGTGACTGGTAGTCATATAGCTTTGCTGGCAAACAGGATTCCTTTCTGGATGAAAAGAAATATATGAATTCTTAGTAAATAAATGTAACATGTATGAGGGTATATTTTCTTGAAGAAATCAGTGTTTAGTTCTCTGGGAAAAAAATAGGATTCATTTATTAATAAAATTAACTACATCTGATGTTAGGTTTAGACAGCTTTTAAACTACTGTACAGCTCTGAGCTACCAAAATATATCAGTATTTCACGGTATTGTTTATGCTGGTATTCAGAAGAGGCATTTGTAATTCCTGAGGTGGTTCAATATGGGCAGCTATGCTGGTAGGAAAGGAATAGTGAAAATTTTAATTTTTCTGTTTTAATTCATATTTTCTTTATTAATTTACTAAAACAAACCTAGTGTTGTAATTGTGTACACATAAACGTGTTATGAGGAAGTAGAAATATAGGATGGTATAAGAAAAACAGTAACTTTTGAAAAAAAATATTTTAAACGAGCTGTAGTAGCATAATAAAAATTAAGAAGAAACACAGGAGAGGGAAGGGAAGGGGAGGGGAGGGGAGGGGAGGGGAGGGGAGGGGAGGGGAGGGGAGGCGAGGCGAGGCGAGGCGAGGCGAGGCGAGGCAGCAATAGCAGTGGGAATGAAATTAGACCTGCAAAAAGAAGTCTTTACAGTTTCATGCATGTCTACTTGGAAGACACTTAAACAGTCAGCAGGAAGTATTTTTAACGTACTTCATGCAAAATAAGGAATAAAGAAAAGCAGGCCTGTAATTTTGCTGTTACTGATTTGTATAGATTTCTGTCTGGACACATGGGATATTTATTTTATGTTACTATGACAGTGACAGCTGGATTGACAAAATAGATCACATTCCTGCATGCCACTAAATAAATCTTTTGGAACTACACTAGCATATACTACATTGTTTGTTGCCATTATATTGACCCCATCAATGAAATACTTAATGAATCAGTCTTGGCATACATTCACACAGTGTGCTTACAATACTTTAGCTGTTTTTTCTTCTTTGCTCTGCTTCCTTTGTTGTATATTTTTGAGGGTATTCTACTTCTTACTTACATTTTCAGAAGCACCTCACCTGCAGCAGACTACTTCAAGTTAGCCTTTGTTGGCAAGCTAAATGAAAGTGAAGATCACAAAAGAAAATAAGAAAAACTTTTCACAAAAATACTCTAATAGGCAAGACCCATCATATGCTCAATAGTGTAACTGATGACATGGATATTTAAGACAAATGAATACAAAATGACCATTGCAGACCATGTTTGTCCAAGCTCTGGAAAACAACTTAAATTTCGGGGTTAAAGTAATAGGTCATTCTGTTCTTTCAAGGCATAAAGAAAAACTCAAAAGCTGTAAATATTTTCCTTAATTATACTACTGTTCTCCAGGTTTTGTACCTAGTAGGCCATGATAGTTTCCCCAACACCAGCGGCAGTTTTGGTCTTCCTTCAGTCATTGCCACCTTCTGAAAAGTACCTCACTCGCACAGCTGATACATTAAACTTTTGAGAAGAAGATAATTTCCATCTTTCTTGCCTCCCTGGGTCCCGGTTTAGGGATGTTGCTAAGGAACTCCCTGGTCTGGTGCAGCCTTCTGATTACTACCCCCTCTTGGTAGTGCAGGTTGGCGGGGACGAGATAGCAGAAAGAAGTCCCAAGGCCATCAAAAGGGACTTCAGGGCACTGGGGCGACTGGTTGAGGGATCAGGGGCGCAGGTGGTGTTTTCCTCCATCCCATCAGTGGCAGGGAACAGCACTGAAAGGAGCAGGAAAACTCACCTGGTTAACAGGTGGCTCAGAGACTGGTGCCATCGGTCAAATTTTGGCTTCTTTGATCATGGGGAGGTGTACACAGCACCGGGCCTGCTGGGGACAGGTGGAACTCAGCTGTCTCAAAGGGGTCTAGTTGGAGGCTGGTGACAAGTGGTGTCCCTCAGGGGTCAGTACTAGGCCCAGTCTTGTTTAACTTCTTCATCAACGACCTGGATGAAGAGTTAGAATGTACCCTCAGCAAGTCTGCTGATGACACCTAACTGGGAGTTGTGGTAGACACACCGGAAGGCTGTGCTGCCATTCAGCGTGACCTGGATAGGCTGGAAAGTTGGGCAGAGAGGAACATGATGAGGTTCAACAAGGGCAAATGCAGGGTCCTGCACCTGGGAAGGAACAACCCCATGCATCAGTACAGGCTTGGGGTGGACCTGCTGGAGATCATCTCTGTGGAGAGGGACCTGGGTGTCCTAGTGGACAACAGGTTGACCATGAGCCAGCAGTGTGCCCTGGCTGCCAAGAAAGCCAATGGGATCCTGGGGTTCATCAAGAAGAGTGTGACCAGCAGGAGGAGGGAGGTTCTCCTTCCCCTCTACACTGTCCTGGTGATGCCTCATCTGGAGTACTCTGTCCAGTTGTGGGCTCCCCAGTTCAAGAAAGATGAAGAGGTACTGGAGAGAGTCCAGCGGAGGGCTACAAGGATGATGAGGGGACTGGAACATCTTCCCTACGAGGAGAGGCTGAGGGAGCTGGGCTTGTTCAGCCTGAAGAAGAGAAGGCTGCGACGGGACCTAATAAATGCTTATAAATATCTGAAGAGTGGGTGTCAGGAGGATGGGGCCAGACCCTTTTCGGTGTTGCGCAGTGACAGGACAAGGGGCAAGGGGCACGAACTGAAGCACAGGAAGTTCCGTCTGAATATGAGGAAGAACTTCTTCCTTCTGAGGGTGACGGAGCACTGGAACAGGCTGCCCAGGGAGGTTGTGGATTCTCCTTCTCTGGAGATATTCAAGACCCGCCTGGATGCATTCCTGTGCATCCTGTTGTAGGTGACCCTGCTTTGGCAGGAGGGTTGGACTAGATGACCCACAGAGGTCCCTTCCAACCCCTACTATTCTGTGATTCTGTGATTCTTGGAAAAAGAAAAATGGTTCCCTCTCTGAACCTCTCCAGTCTGGCTCAGGCAGCAAAAAAACCACCTGTGTTTTTGTTGATGGTTTGGTGCATGAATTTGTTGAAGCTTCAGTGCTATCCTCTCCTTTAGTGCTAGTCCCAGTGATGATAGTCTCGATTTCCTCTCAAAATTACTAAAATTTCTACTGGGTGAAGAAGTTTTCTTTCAAGCACCAAATTCATTTTCTCTTTCTCTCTTGGTTTAACACCACAATTTGCCATAGATTGAGGAAGTAGAATATTTTTTTAATGTCCAGTGGAAATCATTGGACATTAATATTCCACCTTGACTTCAATAGTATGCCAGCTAGAGAAGTTAAGTAACACTTCATAATCTCTTCAGGCATACAAAGAAAAATTTCTAAATTGTTTGCAGGCAGCGTCCTTGTGGTTCAACAGTTAATGCTGTTCTGACATTCATCTTCTCAGTGCCCAGAAGTTACAGGTATATCAGTTTCTTTACACTAATCAAAAAGATATACTGCAAGCACTTCAAGCTCTTCTCCAAAAAAATCAGTCACAGGAAGAATATTGCTCTCAGGATGATGCTATTCAAATAATAGGAGTATTTAGAGAGCATCTCTACTGAGAAAAAGGAAAAAAAAAAAAAGGAAGTCTTGCTTTTTTCAGTTTTGTTTTCTGACTAGTGACAAACTTAAAGGAGCTTAGAGCTGCTACATCCAGCCAGAGGAAAGTTCACAGGGATACTCCAGAGAACTGTTGTAATATATTTCTGTCTCATTTTGTACATCTGAACAACAGAGAAGATTTTCAAAGGACACTGGCAAGTTTTACGAACTGGAGCAGAAACAGTGCTCTGGTTAACATCTGACGGAATATATTACCTTTATACCATCATTCTGAACTTTGGAATGTATTCCTTTGCTAATGCAGAGGATCTGAACAGTATGTATGCTTTAAAGATTTCAACTGTGCTCATTTGCAGCATTCAATGATTCGTAGGTTGGTTTATTTGTTATTTGTTTCTCGTCTGAGCTCAGTCAGGCTATGATCGTTCGCTCTAGATTCCCGAGGATTCCAGGCATAATACTTTCCACTTGTGATAGATGTACTCTATGTACACTCCAAGACTTCTAAATTTTTGAATGACATTGAACATTTTTTCTACTATTGACATATTTTCTTTTCCTTGGTGAACAAAAACTTTGGAATATATGTTTTGCTGTTATAGTAGTACCAGTAATTTTGATTAATTACTCAATAGTATATTTCTGTTCTAACTTACACAATTCTTCTACTTTTAATTTTTTAAAATTTATTTTTCTTTTAAATTATATATTGCCCATTAAAGCAGCCTTGGGATTAATTTGTTTTATTGTCTGTCCTTTATTTTATTTCAGCTGTTTTATTCTTAGTGAGATTTCCTTCCAGTCAAGGTTGGCTGACCCATAAGTATGACACATATTCTTGAAAGTGTCAAGAACAGTCAGGATGCAAGAGTACTATCTGTCTGTAATCTCTGCTGGAGAAACATCAGAGTTGTAGCTGGCACGATAAGAAGAAGACACAATTTACTAACTAAAAACAACTAGGTAGAAAAGAGAAACAGGAATATAGCTGGAAAACATAATGAAATATCATAGAAGAAAAATTCAAATAAAGGAATTATTTTTCAAAGTAGTATCTAACTGGTGGTGCAGACTGCTCTGCACCAAGGGTGTCAGAGAGAACAACATGGTTGTGAATCATGCTAAAAGAATGTGCTGCTAAAGGCTAGCAGGAAAATTGTGTTGCCCCAAAACACACAAAGATGTATCAACTTAACTATACATTTCAATCTTTCCCAAGGGCGAGGAAAGAAGAAGTAGTCAGAAGTCCCTCCAATATTATTTTCTTTTATCTTTCATAGATTTGTATGTCCTTCGAAGCTGACATTGCTCTATGAATGAAAGGAACGTTAAATAAACTTTCCATGAAAATGTGGTAAGCAAAATCTCTTCATTTGTTTATGAACAGAACCTCTGCAGCTTATGCTCAAAGCTTATGTTGGGATAGTGAAGTCCCAGAACATGCAAAGTCTTAACATTCTTCATTGTAATACTAGCTGTTCTTCTTAGTGACCTAGCATTGAAAGGTACAAAATATTTAAAGAATAGACACTCAAGAACGTTGAACCAGGTGGTCAGACAAATGAAGAACAGTGACGTGGGAAAGACTTGATGTGATAATTAGAGCTGTTACTGGTTTCTACACAGGTAAGGGACAGTAAGTTCTTTACTTCACATTGTTGTGCCTTGTTTTTAATCAATTCCAATAGGATCAAAAAACAATATCACCACATTTTATGGGAACAGGCCCTCACTGAATCATCCATGGCCTCCTCACACTTTGTATAAAGAGTGCAAGGTGATATATCTACACCCATGTAAAGGATCTTCATATTTCTGTAGAAGTCTATTCACCTCCCCACTCATTTTCCATACAAGCATAATACCACCACTGAAATCCTGGATAAGTGTGTCTGGGGAATAATCATTTCCAGTCTTTTATCTCCAAGGCCGTAGCAGCCCACTATCTTTTATTTCTTACTGATTATCTGTCCTGTTCTACTGCTGTCAGCCAATTTTTTCCTCCTTGGGCAACTAGTCAATTAAACAAACAACAAAATGCACCAGCTGCTGTGACTTTGTGGGAAAAAATATTCCTTCTTGAACATGACCAGGTGACTGGTCACATCCATAAAATGCCAGGAGGCACAGTTTCTTGTTAATCAGGATTTCATATAGCTAAGGGAAGCTTAAGAAAATGAGAAGGGGAAGTGGTTGTCTGGCCCAGTTAATTTTCCTTTCCTGATTATATCCATCAAGCAGTGAATGCAGATAGCACTATAGCCCCTCATTTATGTCCATCTCCTCTTTGCTGATCACCTTCAGCTGTGAGACTTTCTACACACTCAAAACTCCCATTGAGATTCATCTGGTGTTTAATGGGAAACATTTATTTCCTTTTCTAAAACTAAATAGCTGCCTGAAACATTAATATTGTCAGTGACCCTGAAACTTACCAATTAAATAACCAAGAGCCTTTTCAGTATGCAGAGTATCTTGCACCTGTCTCCATTGTATAAAGCAGTAAAGAAATCCGGTGAAAAAGACTTCATAGGCAAACTCATAAAAGTATTTCCTTATTTTTGAAACTACAGACTTATTTTAAAAAGGACATTCTGAGATAGGTATTACTGATATTTTTTCTGTTGTGGAGAACTGTTAACATAAATGCTATGAAATTGCATTGGTTCACAAGTACTTGGCTCATGTTCCATTACTATCTTTCAGATAAGATCTGAGATGTATGAAGAACGTGTACATATGACGACAATAGTAACAAAATAATAACATCAGACAATTTACATTAGAAATAATCTCCTTGAAATTATATTTTCCACACTTAATGGTTTATTGCTATGACAGCTGATAAATCAGATGGTATGTTCTAATTTCAGAGGATTGTTGCTTAATTCACTGATGTGGTGGCATTTTTTCTGATGATTTACTGGTGAAATGACTCTTTTGAGTTTTGAGGGACAAAAGTGAAGGCAGACTGTGCTCTGCACAGTGCTAGATGTTCTACTCTGCTTACCAAAGGAGACAGAAAAGTAACTTTAAACTACTTTAGTTTTCCTCAGGTTAGAACAGGTGAAGATAACACCAAAGGAGTAAAGTAAAATAAAGGGATTTGAAACAGGTGTCTACAGGCATTCATATCTCCATGCTAGATATGGGAATTTGAAATTTTTATCATTGTCACCTTAACTGATGAGCTCTTCTAAAGGCAATACTTTTATAATGATAGGACAAGGACAGCAGTACATATGCAATTTTGACATAGATTTGGATCCATGTTGTTTTTGTCTTGGGCTATTTTATTTGGTTTTTAACCAGTGATGTGGTTTCACTGAAGCACGTACCCTGAAAATGATGATTTGAGAGGAAAACATTAAGGTTCAGCTCTTTCTCTTGCTGATTGGCTCTTTCTTTCATGTGTTAGGATGCAAAACAGTGAAAAATGCAATTTTTTTATTGTTCCCTGTCTTGTGGTTTTTAGGGCAAATACATTTATTTTTCATTATGTTTATAAAAAAGTCTGCTTACTTTGTCATTGATTTCAGTTTGTCTCCCACTAATTTTAGCATGTGTGGATCTGGCTTGTCCTGAAGGCACAGCACTATATTCCTCTTGCTCAAATATAAACCCAGGTAAGCACGCTCTGCTGAGACAAAAATCATAGAATCATAGAATCATAGAATGCTTTTGGTTGGAAGGGACATTGAGAGGTCATCTAGCCCAACCCCCCTGCAGTGAGCAGGGACATCTTCAACTAGATCAGGTTGCTCAGAGCTCCATCCAACCTGGCCTTGAATGTTTCCAGGGATGAGGCCTCCACCACCTCTCTGGGCAATCTGTTCCAGTGTTTCACCATCCTCATTGTAAATAATTTCTTCCTTATATCTGGTCCAAATCTATCCTCCCTTAGTTTAAAAGTGTTAGTCCTTCTATTATCGCAACAAGCCCTGCTAACATTTTTTTCTCCATCTTTCCTATAGGCCCCCTTCAGGTACTAAAAGACTGCTAGAAGGTCTGCCCGCAGCCTTGTCTTCTCCAAGCTGAACATCCACAACTCTCGCCACCTGTCCACCTCTCCACCTCTCATAGGAGAGGTGCTCCAGCCCTTGGATCATTCTTGTGGTCATCCTGTGGACCCACTCCATCAACTCCATGTCTTTGTCATGCTGAGGGCTCCAGAGCTGGACACAGGACTCCATGTGGGGCCTCGCCAGAGCAGAGTAGAGTGGCAGAATGACCTCTCTTGACCTGTTGGTCACTGTTGCTTATAATAATGGACTCAGCCCACCCAAAGGCAAAATGAAAACATCACTAAATTCTGAACAAGTGGTTGTTATTATTCTCACAAAAATAAGAGCCCTGAGACAAATAAACAATACAAAGCAAAACTCTCAACTGAAGGTTTAATTTCTCTGTTGTATCAATTGTCCTTTCGCAGCTTTGATGAGTCAGTCATTTTAAACTACGACCTGTCAGTACAGTCAGAAGTCCAGCCCAATAATAACTTAATGTTAGTGGGCAAGGAATTCTGAAACCAGTGTCTTGGAAACTCTGACATGATGTTATATCTTACAGTGCAGTTCTACACATCATTGTTAAGGTACAGATTTCTGCCAGCACAGCTTTTAGACTGATCCCCTACAGAAAGTTCAAGGGATTGGGTTCCAATAAGTCATTACACTTCTTCATGTTTCCTTACCTTTTTGCCTTTCAGGATCAGGATCTACATCACTCACATCTATAGATTCTCTAATGATTACTGCCTAATAAAGTAGACATCGTGAACGTAAAGTTGGGTGACAATTTTGAGTATACTAAGGAGTAGCCCAAAAAAGCCACTTCTAATGTAGCTAAATATATGATAATATGTTTTCTTTAGAGTAGATTGATTGTGCTCTTACAGTAAATTCCCTCTTAAGTTAAAACTACCACAACAACAACAAAACCTAGAAAAAAACAGGCATTTCTGAAGCTTTACAACTATTAGCTTGAAAAAAAAACCACCATGAAGGTAATACTGTGATGTCAAATTACACTCTTATTTTAATTAGTATTTTGCAAAAGGTAACTGTATTGTGATGAATAAGGGAAAGAGACCAAACTGAATCCTGAAAGTAATGAAGTAGGCTTTAAGTGTGTCCCAAAGAAACGAAAGAACCTTGTAAAGCAAGTGGTGGCAGTATAAACAGAAAACTACTTCAAAGTTTTGATTTTGCTTCTAAGACTGACTCTAGACTGTCATACCTAACTTGCTGCAACTCCAGCTATGGACTTCAGTCCTGTTGAGCTACACAATGCTACACAACCAATCGCTATCTGCTGAGGTTAGTCAAAACAGAAAGATTATTTCACACACATACAGCGCTCTGCACTGATTTACTGTTTGGCTTTCGACTTGTTCTTATTTAATGCAGACAGGTTCCAAATAAGTAACCTAAAAAGCCCTGATCATGCATCTTGAGTTTGAGCCTTGACTGTGTTTCTCTGTCTGTCTCAGGATAAACTCCAATACCTCTACATGATCACTTGTGATCACACACATATATACTTGCAGAAGCATACACATATATGCTGGTTTCTTCTCAAAAACAAACTTCCCTGGTGTTGAAACAATGACTCCCCATTTGTGGGGTGGAGCTTAATGTAGAGATTCACTCCATGTGTTATTAAGTCCCCATGCAAGCTCCTGAGTTGTTCTGTCTTCAGAGATAGCACTGTAACCATAGGAAATGGCTTGCATGCATGTACTGGCATTTGTAGTAGTTTTCCAAACTGGCAGCAGTTTTGTCTTTGTGTATACTACAAGTTAAATCACAGAGTTTGATGAACAGTGGACAATTTTTTTTACCAGCTTGCTCATTTTGCTAAAAATAAAACAATTGCACTTGTCCTTGAATAGCATAATTTTTCCATTTATATAATTTGTGTGCATCTGAAACGAAATCAGACAGAATCCTTCATTTAAAGCTCATTCAGAAACTGATCTCAACTCTAAAATTTTTACCTAAACATTGAAAAACAATTAATCATTTTTGCTGACCTTGTTTAGTACTGGCTGGGACTAAAAGTATTAGCACTAAATTGCTGTGTACACACATGCATATATGTATGCACAATGATGGTTTGCAAACATCAAATTTATGGCCATGATGGAAGAAAATTCATTGAGAAATTATGGAAGAATATGATTTTATGCTATTTTCTCTATAATTTTGCAGTCTGTGTTGGTTATGTTACTTATAAGCATTAATTAAGTTTCCACATGCCAGCCAAGTCCTTTGAACCCAGGAAGGCTCCTGAAGTAAAGCAGAAAGCTGAGCTTCTACCCAGTGCCGCAAGAAGTTCATGAAGGTAAGCACTACCCATTGATTTATATCCACCTCCTTGCCTTGCTAGCTATATTGAGGAGGGTTTTTCACCTCTGACCTAGAGTGAGTCTCTTGTCGGAGCAGTGCATGCAACTTCTTTCTACTCTTCTTGATGTACCCACATGGATATGTCTGTGCTTCACAATGTAAAGCAAAGTCAAGAAACAGGGGTGGACAATCTTATATTTGAAATAGGTATATTTGTGATTAAGACTTAGACAATCTGATATCTCTTCTCTGTCTTCTTATCTCCCTATTTGATCATAATATTTAGAAATTATAAAAAAATTTGTTCTGTTTGTGAACTCAAGACAACCATCTTAACTTTTATGAGAAAAAATCCCCCAAAATAAAAACTTTTAAAACTGGAGAGACTGACTCTGAAGATTTTGGTCTTCAGTGCTCAGCAGATTTGAACTTGATCAGTATTTTTCTGTTGGAAATCTTATATATATGAAAATAATGTACACCTACAATAATACAAATGGGAATCAAGGTTTATTCAGATTAGTAGACACAACATCACAGTAAGTAACTAATTTTGTCTTTCATGTGCTACCTAAAAAAATCACAGCAACATTATTAATGTAGATAGCTCTTGAAACAAGTACTATTGAAACAAAAGGGAAATAGAAAAGCATTTGTCAAATGTGGAACGATTATATTTAGAGATACACAATCATTGTTCTTCTGTTCATAGGACCATAGGAGATATAAAATTGTATTCAGAGATACAAAAACAAACACCTTAATAGCAGATTTCTACCATATCTAGGATTGCCACTGAAAAGATTACTCAATATAAAATGAGTAATTCTACTCACAATAGGACTCTGCGTAAAAACTCCCAACAAATCTTCCATCTCAGTGGGTCTGTTTCATATCTGCAATATATACATTTTGGGTGGCAGCCTATATAAATGACATTTTGATATCAAGTCATAGTCATGGTCTTAGAATTTGAATAAATTCCTAGTCTTTCTAAGAAAAACATATAGCCTTTGCTCTTTGGCAGTGGATTCTTAACCAGCAGTTATTCTTTTTAGTTGTCGAGGGTATACATATCAAATACTCTGTTCTTAACTTCTACAGTGACTAGTAAGTTGGTTATGGAATGTGGCAACACTGTCATAAGTCTCCCCATCCATTGGTCAGACAATCAGCTGACACATGCATTTTGAGTTACAAAGTGTAACTATCATACTTGAGGCTAGTCTTTGTTTCTTTCTGCTTCTTACAAAATTGCAGGGTATACAAATACAATTGTCTGAAAAGCTTTTATCAAGTATAATATTCTATTTATAGAGATAGCCATGATTATTTGACAGTCATATACTTAGAATAATTTCTGACTCAAAAAACACACTAATGTTAACACCTGATTTAAAATATCTATGTTGAGCAAAGTGTTGACTCAAAAGCTGATAAGCAAGTCACTCCGGAAGTGGAATGAAAAAGGCATACATCTAGACATTATTATTAGAAATCAACAGTATGTTGTTGATCTAGAGGTCAGTTATCAAACTTAATGTTTACATATCACAGAATCACAGAATGGTGGGGGCTGAAAGGGACCTTTGTGGATCACCTAGTCCAATCCCCCTGACAAAGCGGGGTCACTTCGAGCAGGTTGCACAGAACCTCGTCCAGGCAGGTTTTAAATATATCCAGAGAAGGAGAATCCACAATCCCTCCAGGCAACCTGTTCCAGTGCTCTGTCACCCTCAGATGGAAGAAATTCTTCCTCATGTTCAGATGGAACTTCCTGTGCTTCTGTTTGTGCCCATTGCCCTTTGTCCTGTCTCCGGGCACCACTGAAAAGAGTCTGGCTCCATCATCTTGACACCCTCCCTTAAGATATTTATAAATATTTCTAAGCTTCCTCTCTCAGCTTTCTCTTCTTCAGGCTAAACAAACCCAGCTTGCTTGGCCTTTCCTTATAGAGAGAGATTCTCCAGTCCCCTAATCATCTTCTTAGCCCTCTGCTGTACTCTCTCCAATAGTGCCTCATCTTTCTTGAACTGGGGAGCCGAGAAGTAATGCAGTACTCCAGATGGGGCCTCACTAGCGCAGAGTAGAGGGGGAGGAGAACCTCCCTCGACCTGCTGGCCACGCTCTTTGTAATGCAGCCCAGGATCCCATCAGCCTTCTAGGCAGCAAGGGCACGCTGCTGGCTCATAGTGTGAGTGGAAGTGTGTCTGTGGAAAACTACCCACAATGTCTGTATTTTTAAATTAATAGGAAACATAGAATTCTTAATTCTAGTCTGCCTAATACTCCATCTGCAAGAATTTTTTTAATATACTCATAGCAGGCAAGTATTTGGACTAAAATCAAGGTGTGGATCATTGAAGTTGTTGAGCTAGCCTCTTGATTACACAGTGCGATTTTCAAAATGAACTTGAATTCCCTTTTCCTTAGAAACTGAAAAAAAGAATACTGCTTTAATCAGATAGTGTAGATGAACAGAAGAAATCATATGTATAATCTTTTTCAAGGCAGCTGCTTAAAATGATGATATATTTTTAATAAGTACAATGGGAATAAAATTAACATTTATTCCCTTTAGGTCTTAATTTTCAGAGTATAATGTCTATTTGAATTTAATTTGCTCTCGAAATTTAGGAAAGATACTTTTTCCTTTTTTAGTCTTCTTGAATGTTCTTGGAAATTTTACTTGGACTGAGAACTGGAGCTTTAAACTCTTAATAAATGCTTCTATTTATTCTTAAAGCTGAGTGAATCAAAAATAAAATAAAAACCAAACTTGAACTGAAAAAAGATGAGTTTATTCTCAGGGCTTATCTGCGTATTTTTTGCTTATCTAGTCTACTCATGCTTTTCTACAGAGAGTGCTCTACTAATTCATCAAATTAAAAAGAAAAAAACACTCAGTCTGCCATTATGATGGAATTAATTTTAGTAATACTGAGAAAGAGATGAAAGGCATCAGTGCAGCAATTAAATCTTCATTATTTCTAATTAGTTTTGGATTTGATCAATCTGTCACACGTGGAAGCAGGCTACTAAAGAAGGGTTAAAATATCCTGGAAGGATTTAGTAATTATAGATATTGATTACTTTTAGACACTGTTGAGCTGACAGGGTAAGAAAAGCCCACTCACCTTGCTGTTTGGTCTTTTTATTTCTCACAAGATTGATGAGCTAATAAACAGGGAGCAAGCATTCACATAAATTCAGCATCTGTAATATTTGTCACCTTCTGAACTAGTTGAATGAGAGGAGCATCCTTTATGTGAATTCACCAGAGAGGAGCCAGCAGACCTGATCTGCAACCTGTACTCTTTCCCAAGATTAATACAGTGTTGCTGTTTAAAGAGGCAGCACCATTAGGCGAAAACTCAGTGAAAGGGTACTATGTTCCTTCAGTGGGGCTTCCTGCCATGATTTGATATTTTTCTCTGCTTAGAGAAATGTGTGTTGTTCATATACCAGAGGTTAGTTTGTCATTTTCTACATACACTCTGTCTAATCTTAAAAAAACCCACCCAAAATAAGCTTTCTAATGTAACTTACTATGTTTCTTGCATCTTTTACTACATTTATTTAGGTATAAAATTAATTAAAAAACTGAAAATGAGGGCACGCCATTTGAAATATTAAATGCTATGTATTGGTTTAGTATCAAAGTAAGTGAGAAGCTGAAATTCTGCCGTAACTACCAAAGTATATTTGAATATAATTTTCTTTTATATCAACAAGAGCTTACAGACAAACTATGCCCTAAAGTGGAGGAAAAGATGTATATGTAAAAGATAATTTAGGATGAATTTCAGTTATAGGAATGTAGGTATTAATTTAGCATAGGAAAAAACTTATAAAATACAAATATTTTCATTTAAAGAATCCAACACTTTTTATGCTATTCTAAGGAAGCCAATCCTATTAAAATACAGAGTACGAGTGAAGTCACATATATGCTCTTAAATTTTCTGTACAACTACACTATGTAGTAAACACACTTTGCTAAGAATATTTTATGACCTCAAGTTAGGTTACACTGCAGTGTTTCTGGAGTCTTTAAATTTTCTTTTTTCGGTGTCATTGCTGAATTGTAACCACTGGATACTCTACCAAATTTGTTTGTTTGAACCCCTGAAGAAATATGATCTATGTGCCTTTCTTTCTTCCTACATTCCCCTTAATCCATTCAGGCACACCTTGTTTTTCCTTCTCTTCCTTTCAGGAATTAGGTAAGTCGCAATATAAAATTTTCCAAAGCAACAGACTATTTTTTTGCATGTCTTTTTTTTTTTTTTTTTTTGAGACTAATACTTTAAACTTTCTCTACCAGAGGCACCGAGTAAAAAACCTGTATTTTCTCAGAATGGCTGTTCTTCACAACATGAGGTCAGATTTGCCCTTTGTTAAAAAGCCATTTTTTAAATGGCCATTGCCTTTTAAATGTCACAATGGCAATGAAGTGAAGCTTCACTCAACCAAAAATGTTGGCCCCTTCTTTTGTCAGGAAGCTGAGAGCACATAAAGAGAAGGCACACGGAGACCTCAGTCCAGTTGAGAAGAATGGAAAAAAAAAGACTTCCACAAGTTGCCATTTTTCGTAATGATAGTCCACAACCTAATCTCATTGACCTTTATGGGATATACAGTTATTTTGAAAGATGGTGGTTCTTTGCTGTATTGTGTTTGACTGTCATTGATGGACACATTTTCAGGTGAGAAAACTAGTGCAAAATATGATTAGTATTTTAAATGTAATTAGAGCTGATTAAAATATTTCAGTACTTTTTTCCAGCACGTTAAACAACGTTCAATAATTTTTCAGTTTGAAAATATTTTGTATAAAGTTTTAAATGCTCAACACACTCCATTTAAATATTTTCAAAGCAGGAACACAAACAACTGAAACAGAAACAAAAGTGAATGACCTCCTATTTTGAGCTGTAAATTTCAAATTATAATTAAATATAAAAATCCCCATGAAACCTAAACCAAAGAACAACCAAATAGATGAACATGTAGGGAACACACCAGACTGCAATAGAAAGTTTTACAATAAGAAATGATATTTTCCTGCAAATTTCAGACGATCTTTAAGCTTCTTATAGAGCAAAGAAATTTTCTGTCCATCATTATCTGAGAATACATGTGAATCTTCACTGAAGTTTAGAATAACACGGAATTGTTTGTACCATTCTGCTTTACAAGCATTAGTGGCCAGATATGTGTTAATATACTTATCAAGCTCGAGAAAATTAATTTCAAGGCTACCTGTTTTTTAAATTACATTCTAACTCCATAAAAAAATTATCAAATAATATGATTTTCTGAAGTTTAATTCTATATTTAGAGAGATATCTTATAGCTTTTAGGGCACATGAAGTGCTATTTTGTACATCACGAAAATAAGAAAAGACACCAATAGTATTTCCTGTTATAATTTGTCTTCTTTTTAAAATACTTACTTGGAAATTCCTAAATTTGTATGACTAAATAATCTGCAGATCATGGCACATTTTCTTCTGTCACAGAACATTAATATGCTGTTGTCACAAACAAGGCTATATTAGCTACAGGTTAAAAAACCTTCATCATACTTTCCCCTATTTAAATTCTCAGAATACCAAGTTTTCCAAATAATAAATTACTTGACAAACAGTACATTTTCTACATATTAGATCTTGAGTCTATGTTCAGACCAAACCTGAGAATCCTAGACAGAGCAAATCCTGTGAAATAGTACTTAAATACTGGCCTTTGACATAGTATTAGCTCGTAAAATGAATTTCCTACCTCAGGGAGCAGCATGACTCAGACTGTATCAACTACATACCTCTTTTTTTTTCTACTTTCATTTTATTTGCAGATCCTGCACCAAATTTCTGCACAACCCAGTTCTTTGATAAATTCTATCTAAGTCATCATTCCCATGAAGAGCTAGCTAGAAATTTTTCACTGAGGTTGCGGAGAGGTCTTGAACAGACATTCGTCCCTGGTCACCTGTAGGTTATTTGTATTGTCCTTTGATTACCATCTCTGATCTTTAGTCTGAGGGTTGGCACTAAATTTTGTGTTACCCTTTGTATTATGCCATAAAAACTTGTCATAAAAATGACAGAACATAAATACTATTCTTTCTAGAAAAAGAAATCATACACAAGGAAACACCAATTCTGGGGGGATACATCTGTTCACAGGAACCTGACAAAGCCATCATTCATGAGTATGTGCTGTCAGCAGATTTCCAGATGGGAAGCCAAATCTTTCAAAATGTTTGTTTACAACTGTGTATGAAAAATGCTCAGCTATTTAATTTCAGACCTTTTCACTCTACAGTGTATGCCATACATGACATAGGTCGAGGTGTTTTTTAACACTTTGGAGTACCGACTTGTATACTTTATCAAAAAGGATTCATCCAGCTCTGTTTCAAGAAACAATAGTCCAGCTCCAGTAGAAAGCTTTGAGCTCAGCCTGTTTGCTTTGTCTTGGTGAGGAAGAAGAGATGACTTACTGTTAAGTACCTACCTACGAAGAAGAATGGATGGGGCTTATTTAATCCAGCAGACAAAAGCATTCTATTTTGCCAAGGCAGTAAGTTAGACCAGAAAATAAGCTTTTATTTTAAACAATAAGAGCAATTAATCAATGTCATAACATATCTGGGAACTGCAACATTTTAGACAACTCTAGATCGAGATTGTCTATCATTATCGTTGTGGTGTCATCATTATTATCATCATTATTATGATTTTCATTATTATCATCATTATCATTGATGGCTATCATTGGTCAATAAGGGAAGAATAAATTATGTCATCTACCTGGATTCGTGCAAAGCATGCAAAACTTTCCCACATGACATTCTTGTCTCTAAAATGGAGAGATATGGATTTGATGAATGGACCACTTCGTGGATAAGGAGTTGTCTGGACAGTCACACACAAAGAGTTGCAGTCAATGGCTCTATGTCCAGTTGGAGACCAGTGATGAGTTGCGTTCTTCAGGGATCGGTATTGGGACCAGTGCTCTTTAACATCTATATAAGCAACATGACCAGTGGGATTGAATGCACCCTTAGCAAGTTTGTGACAAGACCCCACTAACCTATGTGGTGCAGTCAACACGCTGGAGGGAAGGGATGTCATGCAGAGCAAATTTGACAGCCTTGAGAGGTGCACCTGTGCAAACATCCTGAAGTTCAGCAAGGTCAAGTGCAAGGTCCTGCACCTGGATTAGGGCAATCCCAAGCACAAATACAGGCTGGATGGAGAATGGACTGAAAGCAGCCCTAAGAAGAGGGACTTGGGGGTGCTGGTTGACAAGAAGCTCAACGTGACCTGGCAGTGTATGCTCACAGCCCAAAAGGCCAGCTGTATCCTGGGCTGCATCAAGAGAAGCATGGCCAGCAGATCGAGGGAGAGGAATCTGCCCCTCTGCTCTGCTCTCATGAGGCCCCACCTGCAGTCCTGAATCCAGCTCTGGAGCCCTCATCACAGAAAAGACAGGGACCTGCTGGAGCGTGTCCAGAGGAGGGCCACAAAAATGATCCAAGGGCTGGAACACCTCTGCTATGAAGAACGGCTGAGACTGTCGGGACTATTCAGCCCACAGAATAGAAGGCTGCGGGGATACCTCATAGCAGCCTTTTAGTACCTGAAGTAGGCCTGTAAGAAAGCTGCAGAGCAACTATTTAGAAGGGCATGTAGCAATAGCACAAGGGGTAATGGCTTTAAACTGAAAGAGGGTAGATATAGATTAGATGTATGTAGATTATCTTTTACGTATATATATACTCTTTACCATGGGGGTGGTGAGGCACTGGAAAAGGTTGTGCAGAGATATTGAGGAGGCCCATTCCCTGGAATTGTTCAAGACCAGGTTGGATAGGGCTTTGAGCAATCTGGTGTAGTGGAAAGTGTCCCTGCCCCTGGCAGGGGGGTGGAACTAGGTGATCTAGCAGGTGTCTTCTAACTCAAACCATTCTATGACTCAGTGATTACAAATTTCGTTCAATCACAAGGTAAAGAGTGATGTAGAACCACTGGTTAAGTTGTATGATCACTGCTGTAGACCTGATAAGACTCATGGGGAAAGATTCTTGGATTTGTGATTCTGCTGTAAAGTAATATAGAGCAGGATAGACTTCCAGGTTGGGCAGAAAGTATTCTGTATCATTTATAAGTATGCTCAAAGTTAATAAAGTAGCAGCCTGTCTGTTTCTATCAATTCCATGTCCAGAGATTTTGTTTCCTATCAATATGGATAAAAAGTATTAGTTATATTAAATTATTTGCTGGAAGTTTCTTGAAAATGCAGTTTATTTTAAAAAATATCTTCTTAGCTACAACTGCAGCCAAAATACAAAAACTCTTCCTACTTCTGTCACCTGCTTTTTCAGTAACATGCTTATACTTCTCATTTTCTGTGAAAAGAATATTTAAATGTGTCAAAAGAGTATGCAAAGCACAAAGAGACTGATACCAAATTTTATACACCTGTGATGGAAGCCTGTCTGTCACCTGGGTAATATGCTCTGTTTTTTTTAAAACTGTCACTGATGAACTTAAAGAGAAACAGAGTTTATTTAAGATCCAAGTAAAGCATAAACAGCAGGAAAAAATAGTCATACTGAAAAGGGGAAAAGGAAGAGCTGTAGTTAAAATATTGAAATATTCATTTTTTTCCAAGGTTAATAGTTATTTGGAATTCTTTAACCCAAGAAGAATTAGCTGACTCAGACTCACAGTGATGTATCTACTCATGTATATTCAAAGAACTATTTTGTGACACAGCAATATCAGCTGAAGTCATGTAGGAAGAGAGAAATCTGGATCATGAAAGTAAATCTTACAATATCAAGTTATTGTAACAAACTGTTCACAAACCTCTCAATGACTTTCAAGAATTCAGATTTTTCAGAAATGGTTGTCAGTAGAGGATCGGGCGCTATGCTACGTATGTAATACAACCTAGCATAGCAACATATCCTGTTATAATGTAATTCCATTTTGCTATAGTCATTTACTTCCTTTTGAAATTAGGGCTGGTTATTGGTTAGGATTTGGGGTGGGGCTGGGTGGGAAGGGCAGAGAGTTGAAAAGGCTAGGACTGGAGGAAGGACTGGTCTCAGGGCCTGCCCTTTTTTTAACATATTATGTGGATGTAAGTAACTGGAGTACTAGAAAATGTCATCAGACCACTTCTACTGGGTATCATTTTATAAGGTTGCCCTTCTGTTTACTCTTGTTGCTGCAGCTGCTGTAGGAGCACAACAGCAGAACATTTCTCTCTCCCTCTCAAACTCTCTCCATGAGAATGAACCCTCAGTAGTTGGAGCATGTGTTCCCAGAGGTACTTCTTGACCTGTGTCCTGGCTTTTCCTGGTTAAAACCCCTACATTTTCTTGCTTGTGAAATGAATGGGCTGCTTGATCTCTTTGGAGGTGTTCCAGCAGCTTATATACAAAATCTTCAGTAGTATCAGAAGAGTGGTCTAACCTAGCTTTCATGCATTAAAGATCAAACACATTCAGCTTTAAAGCATTGGTATAATTTGTTTGCTTGCTGATGGATAATGAAAACGATGCTGATATTATTACTGGGACACTTGTTCAAGAACCAGTACTATTTTTCAGCATATTTACTTGTTTCAAAGGACGTATAATTTTCGCCTTAGTTTATTAGTTCTTTAGGATTGTATTCATTCAAAGATGATAGTTTTTTAAATTAAACTACTAATAAACATGAACAAATTTGGAAACTATCTTTTAAAAAGGATTCAGAATATGTGTGTCATTTTATGAATCCAAAGCAAATCTTAATTCAATCTGGAAAGCAGAAAGCCAGTAATACAGGGTTAAAAATTTTGAAATACCTGTCTTTCCAAATGCTAACTTGGCCAGTTATTTCTTAAAAACATTTCTTTTAAAATGATACTAGATTCTCTTTCTTTCTTTCTTTCTCTTTCTTTCTTTCTTTCTTTCTTTCTCTTTCTTTCTTTCTTTCTTTCTTTCTTTCTTTCTTTCTTTCTTTCTTTCTTTCTTTCTTTCTTTCTTTCTTTCTTTCTTTCTTTCTTTCTTTCTTTCTTTCTTTCTTTCTTTCTTTCTTTCTTTCTTTCTTTCTTTCTTTCTTTCTTTCTTTCTTTCTTTCTTCCTTTCTTCCTTTCTTCCTTTCTTCCTTTCTTCCTTTCTTCCTTTCTTCCTTTCTTCCTTTCTTCCTTCCTTTCTTCCTTTCTTCCTTTCTTCCTTTCTTCCTTTCTTCCTTTCTTCCTTTCTTCCTTTCTTCCTTCCTTCTTCCTTCCTTCCTTCCTTCCTTCCTTCCTTCCTTCCTTCCTTCCTTCCTTCCTTCCTTCCTTCCTTCCTTCCTTCCTTCCTTCCTTCCTTCCTTCCTTCCTTCCTTCCTTCCTTCCTTCCTTCCTTCCTTCCTTCCTTCCTTCCTTCCTTTCACTGGAAAAGTAGTCTATAGTATACTACTTAAGTAAATGGTCCTGGGACCATTCATTGGCATGGCTGATCAGCACAGAAAAGCCCATGTCACTACTAGCACTACATTTCCTTAGCCTTTGGAATAGCTGCACACAAACCGTCTGCTGCAAATCGTGCCTGGACATTCACAGATAATGCCTTTAAATTTTTTGGAAAGGGTAGTTTTGTCTGGTACCACAACCTACAAAGAATTTTTGTAGTGATTGAACATCGTCAACAGTGCAGTTCCCGCACCCACAGGCATCCTCTGCCACTGCTTCATTTCCAGGTGCCAAAGTAGCCTTCATGAATTTCAGAACTGAAATTAAAGGACCTTTAGGAAAATGGGGAATTCAGGTGCCAGCACAGCAAAATAGCATGGGATGTAAAAACCTTCCCTTAGCAAAGAGCGAAGAACAGTCTTGTTGCCTCACCCTCCTCTGAAGCATCAACACACGATTTGTCCTGTGATCTTCCCATGGTGCTGTGAAGGTCACTGCCTGGCCATGACCCGACTTATGAGTGAACTTTTTGTTTGATATAACCTCAGTTTCTGAGACCAGAACTAGAGAAGAGGAATAGGTAGTGATTGATTAATGTGGTCACTTTCTTGTAGGAAGTCCTATGTTTCTTCAAAATTCCTCTTCAGGAACACAAAAATACAGTTAGAAATACAGACAGAGTGAACGCAGCAGGTCAGAAGAATGTGTTCTCAGGAATAATGTTCTGTCCGTGTCTGGCTGTATCACATCTCTGCTTATCCAGTTTTTGCCAGTGGTGCAAGAAAACAATTCACCACAAGATTAAAGTGTTCACTACTGGAAAATCCTTGGCCATGTGGATTCAGTGGGTGACTCAGAGGGGTCTTTTAAAGGATATATTCCTATTAATGTATTATATTCCTTTTTCTTGTTTTTATTTTTTATTTTTTCATTAAAAGAATGTAAAGAATTCTATGAGAGTCTGATCTTACACAATATTATTGCAGAATAAAATCAAATACTGTAAATCCTGCATAAACAGGTTTAATTCTAAAGAGATCATATCTAGTTCTCCTGCAGAGCAAATGGTACATGAATGAGCTCGAAGGTTCTAGGTTTTTCCTTTCACCATCTAAAAAGATAATACATTATCAACATATAACTGTTGAGTTAAATAAAAAATTGTTAATCCTTGAAATAATGTTATATACATTAGATGAGTATTTGAAAAGTAAGATATTAAAATGAGAAGCATTAAATATTAACAGGTTTTCAGGTCAGAAGGAACTCACTCAAGGGTTTTGGATTGTCTGTTAGACAATGAGGATGGGAGCTAATTAAGCAGAAAATTTGTTGAAAGTTAGAGAGGTAGACAGCTATAATCATTGAAATCAACCCACCAAAATTGTCATGGATCATGATGTTAAAGAAGGTAGTGGGTTGTAAGTACTTGTTCTTTCTTAAATATGACACTAAAATGTCCTTGTAGGGCAACTACATTGTGTATAGGTCTGTCAATTTTCATACAAGTTAGCTGGATATTCATGGCAGACATTAGCCTTGTCCCCTCCCTGGATTTTCCTGGGATGAGACCAATCCATTAAATCAGCACTACTTAGGGCCTTATGTCTTACTATTTATTGTAACCTGCTGGAATATAGTAGAATACTCTAATTTCTAAAGAAACAAACAGGTATGTATTGTGTGTACTGATTACACATGTGCTGTTCATACACTTTCTCTTGTTCTTGTTTCTGAGTGCATCTAATCCAGATCACAGCTACTGACACAATATGTGAAAATGTCTTCTGCCACCTACAGAAATAGATATGCAAAAATACATGCAAAAATTTTTCAAGTGAGATGTTTTCATGTCTTCTGTAAGATTTTCATTAAGAAAGTAGTACACAAAACAATTACCTTCCATTCATACTATGAGTTGATACATGACAGTATCTTACTGCATTTTTGTGTATATGTAGATGAAAAGACTAAGAAAATGCAAAGATACTATGATGTCTGAAATGAATTTAAATTCTGTAGTCAATTTACATAGATTTGGGGCATTGTATTTTCTCCTTTGTATTTGAGGAAAACAGTTTTTAAGTATTTTAGAGAGTTTGAAACATCCATTTAAGCTTAATGGAATGATCTCATATGTGTGTTTTTTATCACTAACATAGGAATCACCTGATTTTGCTCATATTATTTTCAGTTCCTTGAAGTATGAAAGTATTCTGTTAACATCCAGAAAAAGAAGCCATACTCACTTAACTTTCATTAGAAATTATAACATATGATTAACTGTAGAATTTTACTTCATGTAATTTTACATGTAATATAAAATGTAACTTGTAGGGTATCTTCGCTGTCCCTTTTTTTCTTTTTTTTTTCCTTTGTGCCATTTAATCTAGAACAGCCCTATCGGGTATTACAGGATATATAAATTTAATACAGAATTCTAATTGCTTTGCAGGTATTCTTCTTTTACTTAATACCAGTGCATCTGAGTGGTTCTCTGACATTTGTTACTCTGCTTCTCCACTTCTTCTAAGGTGCAAATGAGTTATAATCTTACTGAAGTTGTATTTACTGGAACACAGGTCTACCGCCTAATACTAAGATAAGCTAAATAGGTGTTCATATTGAATTTCACAGCTGCTCTTTCTTAAACATGACCTGATGTCAGTGTCTTGATTAAGCATTGGCATTACTGTATAGATACAGATGTGTATAATGCCTGTTAAGTAGGACAATTTTACATATTTGAGCATTGGCAATGCTATATGTCTCTCCATAAGTCTTGCGGAGATGAGTTGGGAACTCATGAGGTAGTAGGAGCCAACAAGGAAGCTTCTGTGGAACACCCCAAGGGAAATAAGTGGTGTTCCTCTAAGAACATGAGATAGCCAACAGCCCAGATGAAGTGCCTCTATACCAACACATGCAACATGGGAAACAAACAGAAAGAGCTAGAAGCTATGGTGCTGCTAGAAAGCTGTGACTTGCTGGCCCATATTGAAACTTGGTGGGATGAATCCCATCACTGGTGTGTGGCTATCGATGGCTACAGGCTGTTCACAAGGGACAGGAAGAAGAGGTGGAGGCATTGACCTCTACATCAAGAAATCGATACAGTATGAAGAGCTGTTCCTGAAGAATATCCACAAGCAGGTCCAAAGTCTGTGTGTAAGAATGAGAGACAGAGACAACAAAGTGAACTTGGTCTTGGGTGACTACCACAGGTTGCCTGATCAAGGGGAGCCTACTGATGAAGCCTTCTTCCTCCAGCTGCAGGAGGCTTCATGCTCGCAGTCTCTCATCCTGCTGGGAGACTTCAACCACCCCAGTATCTGCTGGAAAAGTAGCATGGCGAGCTGTAGGCAATTCAGGAGATTCCTAGAACACCTTGAGGACAGCTTTTTAAGCCAGGTGACAGACAGCCCTACCCAAGGGAATGCAATACTGGACCTCGTGGTCATGAATGAATGTGAACTTAGTAGGTGTTGTCAAGATTGGAGGCAGCCTGGGCTGCGATAATCATGCAATGGTGGAGTTCACAGTCCATTGAGGGATATGGGAACTGCGAAGAGCTCAGTCAAGACCCTAAATTTTAGGAAAGCCAACTTCCAGTTCTTCAAGGAGTTGGTCAGTAGGACCCCTGGGAAAAGGTCCTCAGGGATAAGGGAGCAGAACAGAGCTGGCAGATCTTTAAGGACACTTTCCATAAATCACAAGAGCTCTCAGTCCTCATGTGTAAGATGTCAGGCAAGGAAGAGAAGAGACCCGCATGGCTGAATCATGACTTGCTGGTCAAACTAAAGGGCAAAGAGGGAACTGCACAGACAGTGGAAGCAGGGACAGGTATCCTGGGAAGGGTATAGGGATGCTGCCCAGTTGTGTAGGGATAAGGTTAGGAGGGTCAAGGCTGAACTTGGCAAGGGATGCAAAGAATAACAAGCAGGGCTTCTACAGGCATGTCAACCAGAAAAGCAAGATTAAAGAAAGCGTAGCCCCATGATGAACAATGGCAACCTCATATCAACAGACGAGGAGAAGGCTGAGGTATTCCATAAGTTTTTGCCTCAGTCTTCACTGGCAGCCTCTCTCCTTGCCCCTCCCAAGTTGATGGACTGTACGATGGGGACTAGACGGGCAAAGCTCCTCCCACCATAAGGGTAGACTATGTTCATGACCACCTGAGGAACCTGAACAAATATAAATCTATGTGACCTGACAAGCTGCATCCCAGAATCCCGAGGGCATTAGCTTATATTGTTGCAAAGCCACTCTCCACCATATTTGAAAAGTCATGGCAGGTAGGTGAAGTCCCTGGTGGCTGCAGGAAGGAAAATATTGCACCCGTTTTTAAAAAGGGTAGGGAGGAGGACCCTGGAAACTGCTGATCTGTCAGCCTCATCTCTGTGCCTGGGAATAACATGGATCAGATCCTCCTAGAAGCTATGCTAAGGTCCATTGAGGACAGGGAGGTGATTTGAGACAGCCATCATGGCTTCACCTAGGGCAAATCCTGCCTGGTCAACCTAGTAGCTTTCTACGATGGCGTGAGTAGATCAGTTGAAAAGGGAAGAGCTATGGATGTGGTCTATTTGGAATGATGTGAAGCCTTTCATACGGTCCCCCACAACATCTTTCTTTCTAAGTGTCCTGTGTTCAGCCAGGACAGGGTTAATTTTCACCAGAATCCAGGAGGGAACACAGCCGGGCGGGCAGACCCCACCTGGCCAAAGAGAGCAGAATGTTCTATACCATGTGCCGTCATGCTGCGGTACCGACTGGGGGGGAGATGGGTGGCGGGAAGTCACTTCTGGCTGGGGAGCGTGCAGTGGCAGTGGGCTGTGATAGCGGCTCTGTTCTGCTGTTTTATTTTGTGTATTCTCCTTATCTGTATTGTTGTTGATACTGTTCCCTTTGTTTGCTGTTCTGTTAAAATGCCCTTGTCCCGACCCACCAGTTTTTTGCCTGTTTCTTTCTGTTCTCCTCTGCACCCCAGCGGGGGGAGGGGCAGCCGCATGGTGCTTTTGTTGCCGGGCACAGATAAACTACAACACTAAGTTACAGAAATATGGATTTGATGGGTGGACTACTTGGTGGATAAGGACTTCGTAGGAAGGTCGCATCCAGAGGGTAGTGGTCAATGGCTCCATATCCAAATGGACGTCGGTGACAAGTGGTATTGCTTAGGGGTCCATACTGGGACTGGTGCTGTTTAACATTATCATCAATGACATAGTCAGCGAGATCGAGTTCACCCTCAGGAAATCTGAAGATGACATCAATCCGAGTGGTGTAGTTTAGACACCAGATGAGATGCCATCTACAGGGATCTGGATAAGCTTGAGAAGTGAGCCCATGTGAACCTCATGAGGTTCAACAAGGCCAAGTGTAAGGTCCTGCACCTTGGCCAGGGCAACCCCTGGTATCAATACAGGCTTGGGGATGAAGGAATTGAGAGCAGCTCTATGGACAAGGCCTTGGATGTGCTGGTGGATGAAAAGCTGGACATGAGCCACCAAGCTACACTCACAGCCCAAAAGGCCAACCATATCCTGGGTTGCATCAAAAGCAGCATGGCCAGCAGGTCAAGGGAAGGGATTCTGCCACCCTGCTCTGCTCTGTGAGGTCTCACCTGCAGTCCTGCATCCAGCTCTGGAGCCCTCAGCACAGGAAAGACGTGGATATGTTGTAACGGGTCCAGAGGAGGGCCACAAAGATGATCCGAGGGCCGGTACACCTCTCCTGTGACAACAGGCTGAGAGAGTTGGGGCTGTTCAGCCTGGATAACACAAGGCTGAGGGGAGATCTTATAGTAGCTTCTCAGTATCTGAAGGATGCCTACAGGAAATTTGGGGAAAACTTTTTCTGCAAGGCTTGTTGCAATAGTAGGAGTAATGGTTTTAAATTAAGGGAGGATAGATTTGGACCAGATATAAAGAAGAAATTTATTACCGTGAGAGTAATGAAACACTGTAAGAGATTGCCCAGAGAGGTAATGGAGACCCCATCCCTGGAAACATTCAAGGCCAGGTTGGATGGTTCTCTGAGCAACTTGATGTAGTTGAAGATGTCCCTGCTCACTGCAGGGGGATTGGGCTATATGACCTCTAAATGTCTCTTCCAACCCAAAGCATTCTATGATTCTGTTCTATGAATTGTATCATGGTCTCAGACAGTATCAAGGGTATGAATTTTAGCCTATACGATGAATATCTCATATTAGCACTTTTTCCATAGAAGTGTCCTAAGTCACAAAGTTTGCTAAATCTTTAGTTATGGTTGAAGGCCAACATCAAACACTGATAGCATTTGGACTTCTTTATGCTTGCACTTCTTTTCTGCAAAATTCACCATAGCTGGTAAATCCAGATGAGGTTTGACTATATGTAGGAAAAGAAATTATATTACTGTGCTTCAAAACTAGCTGTTATTAGTAGATAAGGGCTCACATTCAGGCTTCCTTATCATGTATGTTTGTTTTTTTTCACTGTTTCAGGGATGCATAGTTTATATCTAAACTATCTGCCAGAGCAAAAGAGAGATGGTCCAGTTCCTGTTCCAAGCTGTGCTACAGAAGTTGTTGTTGAAGATGATGTTTCTAATCCTGGAATCATAGAATCATAGAATAATTTGGGTTAGGAAGGACATACAAATATCATCTGGTCCAACCTTATTGCAGTGAGCAGGGACAGCTTCAACTAGATCAGGTTTCTCAGAGCCCCGTCCAACCTGAACTTGAATGTTTCCAGGGATGGGGCACCTACCACCTCTCTGGGAAATCTCTTCCGGTGTTTCACCACCCTCAGTATGAAAGAATTCTTCTTTATATGCAGTATAAATCTACTTTATTCTAGTTTAAAACTACTACCCCTTGTCCTGTCACTACAGACCCTTCTAAAAAGCCTGTCCCCATCTTTTCTATAAGCCCCCTGTAAGTACTGAAAGGCTGCTATAAGGTGTTGTAGCAGCCTTCTCCTCTTCAGGCTGAACAGCCCCAACTCTCTCAGCCTGTTGTCACAGGAGAGGTGTACCAGCCCTCGGATCATCTTTGTGGCCCTCCTCTGGACCCGTTACAACATATCTACGTCTTTCCTGTGCTGAGGGCTCCAGAGCTGGATGCAGGACTGCAGGTGGGACCTCACAGAGCAGAGTAGGGTGGCAGAATCCCTTCCCTTGACCTGCTGGCCATGCTGCTTTTGATGCAACCCAGGATATGGTTGGCCTTTTGGGCTGTGAGTGTAGCTTGGTGGCTCATGTCCAGCTTTTCATCCACCAGCACATCCAAGGCCTTGTCCATAGAGCTGCTCTCAATTCCTTCATCCCCAAGCCTGTATTGATACCAGGGGTTGCCCTGGCCAAGGTGCAGGACCTTACACTTGGCCTTGTTGAACCTCATGAGGTTCACACTGGCCCACTCCTCAAGCTTATCCAGGTCTCTTTGGATATTGCCTCGTCCCTTAGGTGTATAAAGTGCACCACTCAGCTTGGTGTCATCTGCAAACTTGCTGAGGGTGCACTCAATACCAACATCTATGTCACTGATGAAGATATTAAACATTAGTTGTCCTAGTACGGACCCCTAAGCAACACCATTTGTCACCTGCGTCCATTTGGACATGGAGATCTTGACTGCTACCCACTGCATGCGACCATTCTACCAATTCCTTATACATCAAGTAGTCCACCCATCAAATCCACATCTCTGTAATTTAGACTGAAGGATGTTGTGGAGATCCGTGTGAAAGGCCTTACAAATTACATTTTCTGTTTGAGGTACCTGGAGAACAATACATTATCCCTTTCCGGAGCATAAGTTCTTGAGGAAAAAAGGAAAACTGCAACTACAATGGTCACAGTCATTGCATTGCTGATACATAGATGCAGAGGGTATACTAGGATAATGGAGGAAGGAATTGCCCAGAAAGTGGCCAGGTTTGTGACCTCTGCCTGAACAGCATCTCTTACTGATACCATTGCAACAGATCAGTTGGCCAAATGGACGGTTGATAAGACTTATCAGTAATGACTAGAATTCATTACACTAGGAAGAAAGGAATTCCACAGCTTCCTGGTTTTGGGCAAAACCTACAGTCTGTGTTTAAACAAGACAGTGACTGAGCTTCTTGGACAATAGCTGCCAGGATCCTTCCTAAGAGAGTGGATTTCTTTTAAATTTTTTATAATACATTTACTTGAAAAATCAGATAGGAAATTGTCCTGAAAATACGTAATCAAAACATTACAGCATATGTATAAACATTCAACAAATGTAGAATCCTGTTTAGAATCCTGGCACTTTAACTAAAAACATTTCATGAGAAACCCTAAAACTTACAGAATTTAAACATAGGTCAGTAGCTCTTCTGTTGTCCCTGTTACCTTATAATTACACACAGAGGAAGAGCTGTCTCACTCTGAAATGGATTTTTATTTAGATGAGACAAGGAATTGGACCAAAGTACATGAAGTATAGATAAAAAGTCCTATGATGTTTTAAAAGTAAACAAAGATTCAGAAAAATTTAAGCATATATCTTGTTTAACAAAACATAGTATTGCACTGGAAAGCAGCATAAGTTTCAACATTTTCTGAATTCTTTTAAAAGCACTTTGAAATGTTGCAAAGATTCATAGAGATTTTGACAAGTGTGACTATCTAGCAGCAGTAGACTCATTGACAAAATGTATTAAATATACACATTCGTACACTTAGAAGTCCATAGTTAAATTTAACCAGTGCAATAAGGCTATTTGAAACTAAAACAGAAACTACAATTTAATTCCCCCTCCAACAAAATAGCTGATTATGAAGGGCCTGAACCTTTCACGAAAACTAGTTAAGACCCTTGATTCTGAGATGTCCCACAAATTAGTAAGTTGTAGTTAGATTATAGATTTATACTTCCTTACTGAATGTCTGCAAAGTCTGTGTAATTACAGTTTCAAAACAAGATTATTGCCCTAATCTTAGACTATTTCTCCCACTATTATCTTTGTGAAATACGTTCTGTTAAACGTAAAAAACTTTTAATTTACCCACAGCTGCCTACTAGCATTCCGTGCAATGTTTTCTGTGAGATTTCTTTTTTTTACATCAGAAAAATATCTGTGTATGTTTGGCACATTTTTTTACACTGTCTGCATGTCTGAGGTATTACTCCAGCAGCCTTTAATGTCTGAGGCTGAATCTGTTAAACAGAAATATACAGAACTGGTATATCTCTGATTGCGTGAACCTTCTTTATGTCACTTGAAGAGTGATCAGATGCGCTAAAGATAATACTTGTGTACTCTCACTGAGTACAAAATGTCCGAGGATGGCCACTTTCTAGCAAGAACAAAAACCTTTTTGCTAGAAACACTAATATTTCTTAAGTTTTAGGGGTCTTAGTTTAAGGGTGCTGGCCACATCACTTCAGAGAGCAGTATGGCAACAAACCATTACTGAAAGTTGCCAGCAGAAAGAAGCAACTTTTTGTTTTACATGGCTGACTGTGGGATAACCTTGTTTGCTGGGTGGACTTACAGCTACACGAGGTCCATGAGACAATTCTTCAGTGTTTGCTGCTAACAGCTAGTGGCTGAAATACTAAAACTTCATCTCCACCCAATAGTGCTATTAACACTGAGTGGTCAAAAATAAGACTGCTTGTACTTATTAAACAATCCAATCATTGTGAGCATTGTTAGACTACTCATGGAATTATAGAAAGGTTTGGGTTGGAAGGGACCTTATAGATCACCTAGTTCCAACCCCCCTGCCATGGGTAGGGATACTTTCCACTAGAGGAGGTTGCTCAAAGCCCCATTCAGCCTGGCCTTGAACACTTCCATGGAGGGGGCATTCACAACTTCTCTGGGCAAATTGTTCCAGTTTGTCACTACCCTGACAGTAAAGAGTTTCTTCCTAACATCTAATCTAAATCTACTCTCTTACAGTTTAAACAATTAATCCTTGTTTCGGTTTCGGCTGCCGCCGGCAACAAAAGCGCCACGCGGCCGCCCCTCCCCCCGCTGGCGTGCGGAGGAGAATGAAAAGAAAGAGGCAGAAACCGGTGGGTCGGGATAAGGGCAGTTTAACAGAACAGCAAACAGAGGGAAAAACAGGAACAACAACGATACAAATAGGGAGAAAACACAACCACGAACCGTACAGACAGCCGCTCTCCCGAAACAGGACCGACGCTGCGCCCCCCCAAGCCGCGAGAGCCTTCCTGCCGCACCGCCCCCCCCCCCCCACCGGAACCCAGCGTGACGTCACATGGTATGGAATACCCTGGTCTGTTTGGCCAGGTGGGGTCAGCCCCCACCCCCCGGCTGTGCCCCTTCCTGGAGTCCGGTGAAAATTAACCCTGTCCTGGCCAAACCCAGGACATTATCCACCCCTTATTCCATACCATCTACGTCACGCCCAGGTCCCCCACTGTCCGGTTGATCACCACCACTTCTCCTGTCTCCACGTATCATTCCTTTAGTCTATGGATCATCACTCTAAAGTGTCCATTGAGTTCATTTAATCCATAACTTCAGGCTCCATCTGTCATTATGGTCTTCCGTGGCAGGGGAGGTGATGTGTGGTGATGGGCGGTCACTTGCTGCATCCGGAGCTCACGGCTGATGTATCTGGTGCGGCCCGTGCCCACAGTCTGCAGGAGATGTTGATCTTGATGAAGTTCCTGGGTGCCAGTTGTTGAAAACCAGGTCCAGTTCCATCATCGCTGTGCTCTGCTAGGTTTTCATCGAAAAAGTCCATCCTTCTTTAATCTGGACGATTCTTACTATGCTACTACTGGTACAAAATATAACAATTATAACAGTGATAACAGACAGTGACAGGGTTATTTAACAACTAACTTTATACAATTTATTTATGGACTATTCTCGCCCAAAATTAAATCCCCATGAGGTACACATCGGACTTCCCCATCCTTCCGCATTACCCACCAGGTACACCCAGGTCCTTGAGCAAAGGCAATCCCGCGGACGGGCTTGCCTTTGCCCGAGGCAGGACTAACCCAAACCGTCTTCCCTAACATGTTCCGCATGTGCACTACGGGGACTTTATCCCCTTCTACAGGGCGCTGAGGTTTTGACTGGGCAGGACCAGCCCGGTTGGTGGATCCTCTGGTGTTAACCAACCAGGTGGCCTTTGCTAAATGGGTATCCCAATTTTTGAAAGTCCCACCCCCCATTGCCCTCAAACTGGTTTTTAGCAGCCCATTGTAACGTTCGATCTTTCCAGAGGCTGGTGCATGGTAGGGGATGTGATACACCCACTCAATACCGTGTTCTTTGGCCCAGGTGTCTATGAGGCTGTTGCGAAAGTGAGTCCCGTTGTCCGACTCGATTCTTTCGGGAGTGCCATGTCGCCACGGGACTTGTTTTTCCAGGCCCAGGATGGTATTCCGGGCGGTGGCATGGGGCACAGGGTAGGTTTCCAGCCATCCGGTGGTGGCCTCCACCATTGTGAGTACATGGCGCTTGCCTTGGCGGGTTTGTGGCAGTGTGATGTAGTCAATCTGCCAAGCCTCCCCATATTTATATTTTAGCCATTGTCCTCCATACCACTGAGGCTTTACCCGCTTGGCTTGCTTGATTGCGGCGCATGTGTCACATTCATGGATAACCTGCGCGATGGTGTCCATGGTCAAGTCCACCCCTCGGTCACGAGCCCATCTGTATGTCGCGTCTCTTCCTTGGTGGCCCGAGGTGTCATGCGCCCACCGAGCTATAAAGAGTTCACCCTTCTGTTGCCAGTCCAGATCCACCTGAGCCACTTCAATCTTAGCAGCCTGATCTACCTGGTGGTTGTTTTGATGTTCTTCAGTGGCCCGACTCTTAGGGACACTGGCGTCCACGTGACGGACTTTTACAGCCAACTGCTCCAGCCGGGCAGCAATATCTTGCCACAATGGGGCAGCCCAGATAGGTTTACCTCTGCGCTGCCAGTTGTTCTTCTTCCATTGCTGCAGCCACCCCCACAAGGCATTGGCCACCATCCAAGAGTCGGTGTAAAGATAGAGCACTGGCCACTTCTCTCGACTGGCAATGTCTAAAGCCAGCTGGATGGCTTTCACCTCTGCAAACTGGCTGGACTCACCTTCTCCCTCGGCAGTTTCTGCGACTTGTCGTGTAGGGCTCCATACAGCAGCCTTCCACCTCCGCTACTTCCCCACAATGCGACAGGACCCATCCGTGAACAGGGTATACTGTTTCTTATCTTCTGGCAGCTGGTTATACAGTGGGGCCTCTTCAGCACGTGTCACCTCCTCCTCTGGCGATGCTCCAAAATCTTTGCCTTCTGGCCAGTCCATGATTACCTCCAGAATTCCTGGGCAACTGGGGTTTCCCATTCGGGCACGCTGGGTGATCAGCGCAACCCACTTACTCCACGTAGCATCGGTGGCATGATGCTTAGAGGGGACCCTCTCTTTGAACATCCAGGCCAGCACCGGCAATTGTGGTGCTAGGAGGAGCTGTGCTTCAGTGCCGACCACTTCTGAAGCAGCTCGAACGCCTTCATATGCTGCCAGAATCTCTTTTTCAGTGGGAGTGTAGCGGGCCTCGGATCCTTTGTATCCCCGGCTCCAGAACCCCAGGGGTCGACCTCGAGTCTCCCCTGGTGCTTTCTGCCAGAGACTCCAGGTTGGGCCATTCTCCCCGGCTGCGGTGGAGAGCACGTTTTTAACATCTTGCCCTGACCGGACTGGACCAAATGCTACGGCATGAACTATCTCCCGTTTAATCTGTTCAAATGCCTGTCGTTGCTCAGGGCCCCATTCAAAATCATTCTTTTTCTGGGTCACGTGGTACAGAGGACTTAAAATCTGGCTGTAATTTGGGATGTGCATCCTCCAAAAACCCACAACACCCAGGAAGGCCTGTGCTTCCTTTTTGCTGGTTGGTGGAGACATAGCTGCTATTTTGTTGATGACATCCATTGGGATTTGACGGCGCCCATCCTGCCATTTTATTCCCAAAAACTGAATCTCTTGCGCAGGTCCCTTTACTTTACTTCGCTTAATGGCGAAACCGGCTTTCAGAAGGATCTGAACTATTTTCTCCCCTTTCTCAAATACCTCCTCCGCTGTGTCGCCCCATATAATGATGTCGTTGATGTACTGCAGATGTTCTGGGGCTTCACCCTTTTCCAGTGCAGTCTGGATTAGTCCATGGCAAATGTTGGGACTGTGCTTCCACCCCTGGGGCAGTCGATTCCTGGTGTACTGGATGCCCCTCCAGGTGAAAGCAAACTGTGGCCTGCACTCTGCTGCCAAAGGGATGGAGAAGAATGCATTAGCGATGTCAGTTGTAGCGTACCACTTGGCTACCTTTGACTCCAGCTGATATTGAAGTTCTAGCATGTCTGGCACGGCAGCACTCAGCGGTGGTGTGACTTCATTCAGGCCACGGTAGTCTATTGTCAGTCTCCACTCTCCAGTAGATTTTTTCACTGGCCATATGGGACTATTTAAGGGTGAGCGAGTTTTGCTGATCACTCCTTGACTCTCCAGCTGGCGGATCAGCTGATGAATGGGGAGAAGGGAGTCTTGGTTGGTACGATACTGTCGCCAGTGCACCGTTGTGGTCGCGATTGGCACCTGTTGTTCTTCAACCCTCAGCAACCCCACAACGGAAGGATCCTCCGAGAGACCAGGCAAAATGGACAGCTGTTTAATTTCTTCCGTCTCCACAGCAGCTATGCCAAAAGTCCACCGATACCCCTTAGGGTCCTTGAAATACCCTCTCCTAAGATAGTCTATCCAAAGGATGCACGGAGCCTCGGGGCCAGTTACAATGGGGTGCTTCTGCCAGTCCTGCCCAGTGAGGCTCACTTCAGCCTCCAGTACACTCAGCTCTTGGGACCCCCCTGTCACTCCCAAAATGCAAATGGACTCTGACCCTTTGAACTCTGATGGCATTAAAGTACACTGTGCACCAGTGTCCACTAGAGGTTTATACTCTTGTGGATCTGACGTGCCAGGCCACCGAATCCACACCGTCCAATAGACACGGTTGTCCCTTTCCTCCACCTGGCTGGAGGCAGGGCCCCTCTAATCCTCGTCAGAGAATTTGCTGCTCACCTACTGTAAAAATGACTTGGAGGTTCCCTCCAGAGGATCGGAATCAAGGTCAAACTGTCTACCTGGTCTGGAGAGCTGACTGCTGGAAACTGGAGCGGCACTTTTCCTAACAGAATCCCCTTTGGTGATTGTTTTACCTCGCAACTCACGGACTCGTGCCTCTAGACTTGAGGTGGGTTTTCCATCCCACTTCCTCATGTCCTCTCCGTGGTCACGCAGGTAGAACCACAGGGTGCCCCGTGGTGTGTAGCCTCTGTACTCTCTCTCCTGAGCAGAGAAACGCTTGCCCCTAATAGCTGAGATGCGGGCCCGCACATGTGGGGAGTAGGACATATCCTCTTTGAATTGCTGGAACTGTTGGGACAGTTTATTAACAGCTGAGACAAGGGAGGAAGAGAGACTTTCCTCATATTGGCGGAGTCTGACAGCCACCTCGTCCACTGTTGGTGCGTCTTTACCTTTCCAGTTTACAACTGCCAGTGAGTTGGCATGCGAGGAGGGTGCACTCCGCACAAACTTCCTCCACATGGATTGTGAGCACTGGAATTCATCTGGGTCTGTGGGTACCTGCTCATCGTCTGTGTCACAGTAAACCAGCTCCCGCACAGCTAATTCCCTCAAGTACTGAATACCCCTTTCCATATTGGTCCACTTGCCAGGATAACATAAAAAATCGTCACTGAAGGGGTACCTCTCCCTCACGCCTGACAGAAGTCTCCTCCAGAGGCTGAGGATTTGTTCCTTTTTCCCAATGGCCTTGTCAATGCCCCCATCCCTGGCCAGGGATCCCAGCTGCTTGGCTTCCTTGCCCTCTAATTCCAAGCTGCTGGCCCCGTTATCCCAGCACCGCAGCAGCCAGGTGGCAATGTGCTCTCCTGGGTGGCAGCTGAAATCTTTCCGCATGTCTCGCAGCTCGCCCAGGGACAGGGACCGGGTGATGATCTCTGTCTCTATCTCCCGTGATGACCCTGGCTCATTGTCATCCCTCCCGGAGCGATCTGCTCTCTTTGCATCTTTCTTTAGTTTTACGGGGGCGACTGCTACCGCACAGGTTGGTCATTGGGCTCAGCCACGATGCCTGCAGCTGGAGCTGGGGCTGAAGCAGCTGCTGTGCCCGCCGGGGAAACCGAGGCAGACCCTGCAGCTGTGGCTGCAGCAGCCGTGGTGCCGGTCGGGGGGACTGTGACTGCCTGCTGGGCTGGAGGGGCTGCAGGGCTGGCTGGGGGGGCAGCGCCAGTTGCAGCGCCTGCCACTTCGCTTCCCCCCCTGTCCCCTTTAAGGTACTGAACAGTGTTGAACAGGGCTCGGTAGGCGTGGGCCAGACCCCAGCACATTGTGGTGATCTGTGTCTCTCTGGAATTCCCAGGGTGGCAGCACACTTTTTTCAGATATTTTACCAGATTGTCCGAATTCTGTATTTGTTCAGGGGTGAGTTTAAAACACACCGCAGGTGCCCACTGCTCTAGACACCTGCCCATGCTGTCCCACACACCCAACCACTCACAGCTATCCAGCCCCGGGGCAGGTCTCTGCACGATGTTCTTAACGACTTGCTTAACCCTAAACAAAACCTGCAACCCATTCAGGAGGCATAACAAAAGGAGAGTGCTGCCCTGAGCATCCCAGGGGTACTCGAAATTCTCAAAAGCAGTTAGGACCAGCCTGAGGGAGAGAGGGGGGGCGAAAGAGTGGGGGAAGGTATCCCCTTCGGCTTTCCCCACAGACTGGGTTTGATTATTAACAAAATCTAAGACATAGGATCCGAGGTACGGAAATTACCGCAGTGCCGCATGCAAATACAAGACTAATTTCATGCACAGTGATGTTATCATATCATAAGTCGATATCGTACAGTACAGCAAAATCATCATCCTGATCTTTTTTCCCGAGGTAACAAACAGCACGGCCACAAACACATACAGCAAGTAAGGATTTACGTAGCAGAGATATTTGATCAAAGTCAGAAACATTTTTGCCGGCGACTTTAACTAACACAGTAAATGCGTATAACAAAATTTAAGCAAATCTAAGAAAGCAGTTTTAACACCTGCTGCTCAGCCCTGCCGTTATCCCTGCCCCACGCTTGGGCGCCAATTAAATGTTTCGGTTTCGGCTGCCGCCGGCAACAAAAGCGCCACGCGGCCGCCCCTCCCCCCGCCGGCGTGCGGAGGAGAATGAAAAGAAAGAGGCAGAAACCGGTGGGTCGGGATAAGGGCAGTTTAACAGAACAGCAAACAGAGGGAAAAACAGGAACAACAATGATACAAATAGGGAGAAAACACAACCACGAACCGTACAGACAGCCGCTCTCCCGAAACAGGACCGACGCTGCGCCCCCCCAAGCCGCGAGAGCCTTCCTGCCGCACCGCCCCCCCCCCCACCGGAACCCAGCGTGACGTCACATGGTATGGAATACCCTGGTCTGTTTGGCCAGGTGGGGTCAGCCCCCACCCCCCGGCTGTGCCCCTTCCTGGAGTCCGGTGAAAATTAACCCTGTCCTGGCCAAATCCAGGACAATCCTCATCCTTTCACTACATTCCCTGGTAAATGGCCCCTCCCTGTCTTTCCTGTAGACCTCCTTTGAGTACCAGCAGGATGCTATAAGGTGTCTCTCAAGCCGTCTCTTCTCTGGGTTAAACAATCCCAATTCTTTCAGCCTGTGCTTGTACAAGAGGGGCTCCAGTCGCCTGCTCACCTTCACGGCCCTCCTCTGGACTCAACAGATCAGGTCCATGTCTTTCTTATGCTGGGGTTTACAGAGCTGAACACAGTAGTCTAGGTGGGGTGTCACTAGAGCAGAGTAGAGGAGGAGACTTACATCCCTCGATCAGATGGCCATGCTTCTTTTGATGCAGTCCAGGATGCGACTGGCTTTCTGGGCTGCTAGTGCATGTTGACAGCTCATATTTAGCTTTTCCTCCACAGATACACCCATTTCCTTTTCCGCAGGGCTTCTCTCTATCCACTCATCACCCAGCCAGTATCCATGTTTGGGATTTCCCTGACCTGGGTGCAGGACCTTACACTCGGCTGTGTTGAACTCCATCAGGTTTATACTGACCCACCTCTTTAGCCTATCCAGGTCCCTCTGGATGGCAACCTGTCCCACTAAAATATCAGCAATGCCACTCACCTTGGTGTCATTCATGAACTTGCTGAGGGTGCATTCAATCCCACTGCCCATGTCCCTGACAATGATCTTAAACGACACTGGTGTCAATACAGACCCCTGAGGGACATCTCTTGTCACTGGTCTCCACTTGCACATCAGGCCATTGAGAGCAAGTCTTTAAGCGAGACCATCCAGCCAGTTCCTTATTCACTGAGTCATCCATCCATCAAATCTATGTCACTCCATTATAAAGACAAAGATGTTGTGTGGGACAGTATCAAATTCTTTGCACAGATCCAGGTAGATAATATCAGTCGCTCTTCCCTTACCTGTCAATGCTGCAACCCCATTGTAGAAGGCCACCAAGATGTCAGGCAAGATTTGCCCTTAGTGAAGCCATGATGGCTGTCACCTTTGGTGCACAGATGCTTTTCACCATTTGTTCTCTGAATTATAAATAGTTTGTTCATGACATAGTCTTGTATGACATATTATTCTTAAATTACATGTCATTGTGGCTTATGTTTAATTTTGAAACTACTGAAAACAATAATAATTTTGAGAAGAGGATTATGTAATTATCATTATACAATAATTTAATAATCATTATACAAAAAAGCTGCCTACAGAAGAACAAGTTCTTCTTGTTTTCCTATGTACTGTTCTTAAAACTATTTTTTTTAATTATTTGCCTTTTTATTATGGCACTTGTTAGATTTTAGAATTATTTCCTTTGTCATGCTGCACTGTTCTTGAAGATTCATTCAGTAATTTTCTGGCTTTTCTCACCGCCTTCCTTAAATAAGTTGGATTTCAAAAATTAAATGAAGATTAAATGTCAACCAAGCCAACAATCCAGAAGCTCAGTGACCCAATTAGGAAAACATACAACTAGCAATCTCCAGAATAGATGTCCTACATGTGACCTGAATCCCCTTGGCAGACGAGAGTTATATTTTGTCTCTTATTGTACCATCTGTCATTAACTCATCTCTAACGTCTAGCTGTTATTTCTCGTGCTTACTTTGCTCTGCAGTGATCTGTTCAGACAGCAAGGTGGGTAAACATCAGAGGAGATGTTCATTCTGTGTCTCCCAGGAGCTAAGGCGGAAACTACTATGAAGGAGATTCCAGCTCTTGCAGGTAATTATATAGATGGGTAATCTCCGCAGCAAGGAAGTTTTCACTTTTGAGGAGAAACCGTAACAGCATGACAACAGGAAAACTGGACTCTTAGCAAAGAGGAAAAAAGAAGAGATAAGAGGTGAATATACCTTGCTTTTTACTTTTCTTCACTGTGTTTTTCTTCTTCCTTTCCTGCTCCTTTTCTATTTTTCTTCCTCCTCTTCCTCTTTCTCTCCACTTCCTCCTGTTCCTCCTCCTGCTGCTCCTCCTCCTTCCCTCAAGAAATATTCTGTCAGGTGGGATATTCTAAAGCCTCTAAAATTGCAGTAGCCTCATAAATCCATTGGACCACTTTTTGGTAAGATGAAGATAGAATGTAAATATTATTTATTTCTAGCATCAAAAATAGGGGACAATGAAATATTTGTTTAAGGTTAAATGAAGTAATGAAACTACTTTACACTACTCATACTCATTTTAAATTAGAAAGGTCTTTTTGTCCCTAAATAAGAAAATCTATTGCTTTCTCCTGGCTAGGTAGTATCCTAGGTTTCAGTCTTGTATATTTTTCATATCACAAGTTACTACTGTTTGTGAGACCATAACTCAAACAACCCACCCATTACCAAGAGTTTCTGTCAGGCAAGTCTTTCAGGAAGATATTTTCAAATTATCACGTTCTCCAGCTTCTTTACTTTCAGAGCTAATCCCTCCCTTGTGGTCTTCAGGATGTCCAGATAGATTTAATTTTTCAACCCATATCTTTCTATTACCTATCCATTTCCTTGCCACTGGTTGAAACTTGTTTCTTTGATTTTGTCTTCTGTTGTTTTTTTGTTGTTTTGCTGTTTGATTTGGTTTGGTGTGGTTTGGTTTACTGGAGGTAATTTCTTTTGAATCTGACTTTCAGTTACAGCCTTTTGGACAAAGAAGGGATGAAATCCTCCCCTTTCTTGTCATTATTAGATTTTTCCAGTTTTACGTCTTTTGAATGAACCTTAAATTCTCGATGAGTCTCTACACTACCCCCCCAATCCCCCCAAAAAAGTGAAAACCTCCAAGAAAAAACAAAACAACAAAAGACAACCCCCATCCCCACCCTTCCCTGAAACAAACGAATAAATAGAATAAAGTTAAGTTTGTTGATGACACAAAAGTGGGAGGAGTGGTGGATACACCGGAAGACTGTGCTGCCATTCAGCAAGACCTGAACAGGCTGGAGATTTGGGCAGAGAGGAACCTGATGAAGATCAACACGGGAAAGTGCAGAGTCCTGTACCTGGGGAGGAACAGTCCCATCACCAGTACAGGCTTGGGGTGGACCTGCTGGAGAGCAGCTCTGCGGAGAGGGACCTGGGTGTCCTGGTGGACGACAGGTTGACCATGAGCCAGCAGTGTGCCCTTGTTGTCAAGAAGGCCAATGGTCTCCTGGGATGCATCAAGAGGAGTGTGGTCAGCAGGTCGAGGGAGGTTCCCCTCCCCCTCTACTCTGTCCTAGTGAGGCCCCATCTGAAGTACTGTATCCAGTTCTGGTCTGCCCACTTCAAGAAAGATGAGGAGCTGCTGGAGAGAATTCAGCGGAGGATGATGATGGGACTGGAGCATCTCTCCTATGAGGAAAGGCTGAAGGAGCTGGGCTTGTTCAGCCTAAAGAAGAGAAGACTGTGAGGGGACCTTATAAATATCTGAAGGGTGAATGTCAGCAGGAAGGGGCCAGACCCTTTTCGGTGGTGCCCAGTGACAGGACAAGGGGCAATGGGCACAGACTGAAGCATAGGAAGTTCAGTCTGGACATGAGGAAGAACTTCTTCCCTGTGAGGGTGACAGAGCCCTGGAACAGGCTGCCCAGGGAGGTTGTGGAGTCTCCTTCTCTGGAGATATTTGAGACTGTTCTGGTTTGGCTGCATCTGGCAACAAAAGTGCCATGCGGCCACCCCTCCCCCCGCTGGGGTGCGGAGGAGAATGGAAAGAAACAGACAGAAAACGGTGGGTCAGGATAAGGGCAGTTTAACAGAACAGCAAACAAAGGGAACAGGAACAACAACGATACAGAAAAGGGGAATACAGAGAACAAACCAGCAGAACAGAAACCACAGAACAGAACTGCTCTCTCGGACCGAACCACTGCTGTGCCCTCCTGAGCCGTAAGCATGTTCCCCCCGCCCAGCTCCCCCCCACCAGAACCCAGCATAGAATTATAGAATCATAGAACTATAGAAAGTTTTGGGTTGGAAGGGACCCCTAGAGGTCATCTAGTCCAACCCCCTCGCAGCGAGCAGGGACACCACTAACTAGATCAGGTTGCTCAGAGCCCTGTCCAACCTGGTCTTGAATGTTTCCAGTGATCAGGCCTCCACTACCTCTCTGGGCAACCCGTTCCAGTGTTTCACAACCCTCATTGTAAAGAATTTCTTCCTTATATCTAGCCTAAACATACCCTGTTTTAGTTTAAAACCATTACCCCTCATCCTGTCACTGTTGTCTCTGCTAAAAAGATTGTCCCCATCTTTCCTATGGGCTTCCTTTAAGTACTGGAAGGCTGCAATCAGGTCTCCCCGCAGCCTTCTCTTCTGCAGGCTGAACAAGCCCAACTCTCTCAGCCTGTCCTCATAGGAGAGGTGCTCCAGCCCTCGGATCATTTTTGTAGCCCTCCTTTGGACCCGCTCCAACAGTTGCATGTCCTTCTTGTGCTGAGGGCTCCAGAGATGAACGCAGTACTCCAGGTGAGGTCTCACCAGAGCAGAGTAGAGGGGCAGAATCACCTCTCTCAACCTGCTGGCCACACTTCTTTTGATGCAGCCCAGGACACGATTGGCCCTCTGGACTGCCAGCACACATTGCCGGCTCATGTCCAGCCTTTCCTCTATCAGTACCCCCAAGTCCCTCTCAGCAGGGCTGCTCTCAATCCTTTCATCCCCCAGCCTGTATTGATAGCGGGGATTACCCCGACCCAGGTGTAGGACCTTGCACTTGGCCGTGTTGAACCTCATGAGGTTCACACAAGCCCACCTCTCCAGCTTGTCCAGGTCCCTCTGGATGGCATCCCATCCTTCTGGTGTCTCAACCGTACCACTCAGCTTGGTGTCATCTGCAGACTTGCTGAGGGTACACTCGATGTCGCTGTGCATGTCATTGATGAATATATTGAATAACACCGGTCCCAGTACGGACCCCTGAGGGACTCCACTCCTCACTGGTCTCCATCCGGACATTGAGCTATTGACCACTACCCTTTGGCTGCGACATGACGGCAGATGGTATGGAATACCAGGCTCTGTTTGGCCAGGTGGGGTCAGCCGGCCCGTCTGTGCCCCTTCCTGGAATCTGGTGAAAATTAACCTTGTCCTGGCCAAACCCAGAACAGAGACCCGCTTGGACATGGTCCTGTGTAGCCTGCTGTAGGTGACCCTGCTTAGGCAGATGGGTTGTACTAGATGACCTACAGAGGTCCCTTCCAATCGCTACCATTCTGTGATTCTGTGATTCCGTAAGTGGTTTGTTATAGGCCAATGGTTTAGCTCAGACACAACGGCCACTAACCGCCCCGATGAGAAAATGTACATGGGATTGCTGATATCCAAATATATGTACAACAGATTATAGATAAGCTATCATTACTATTAACAGTATCACTTTTAGCAGAGCTACAGAAAAGTTGTTCTACAAGAAGTTGGCTCATCAACAGAATTTCATCTGCTTCTGTAAAAGTGATCGCACGATCTGTTTTTCCTGCTGTTTTAATAGATCAAGTAGTCTAGTTAGGTACTAATACCGATTCTGAGTATTGCACAATGTAATAAAATCTTTCCTCCATAAAATGTGGTGTCTAGATGCTAGAATATATTTTACCTGTCAAGAAAATGGCGAAGTGGATGAGAAAAATGTACACTACTTTGCTTAGTAAATGACTAGGAGTGGGAAGGTAGATGAAAATGGTCCTTGATGGAATTGATTTAGCAGATATATCATTCAATTAAAACTGAAGATTGGAAAAGTGATCCTTTTAGCTATGGACACCTTTGTCTGTTACAAACCATAAGTCATTATTCCATATTACTCTTATTACATCTATCCATCCTCCTTTAATGCAGGTAAGACTGTTAAGCGCAGTTCAAATTGTTCTTTATTCTTTTTGATAGTCTTTAAAAGAGAGTTCTAATTTTGGAACTCAAAGCTAACAGTGACCTTTCATTGCAAGGATTTTTGAATGCAATGAGGACATTTATTAATATTAATCCCAGGTCAGCTCGAATGTGAATTCCTCCTGCTGATATTTACAGACACCCAACAACTATGAACTTATTTTAAAGTTTAAAAAATCCCGTTAGTTGTTTATTAATTGGAAGAATTAAAACAAAATGAAAATAAGAAAACTTTTTTAGAGTTTATTTCTTTAAGATTCAGTGAGGTATAAAATGAAAAGAGTTATACTTTCTAAAACACAAATGCTGTCTTTTATAAATGTCGTCCTCCACTACAGGGTCAAATAATGCATAAAATTCATTCATGAATGTATTCATGAATAATATTGACAAGATCATCTGAGTTATTTCTTGGGGTCACATTATTTGCAGTTTATAAGTGACTTCATTGGTAACTTGGAATCAGCAAACATGCTCACAATTCCCAAGTCTTTCACTTACTTTGTTAATGTTAGATCTTTCATGGGAATGCATGATTTTTCTTTATTCTTGTTTACTGATTTTCAGTTGAAAATGGGAATGTGCGATCCATAATGAAGTAGAAATTTTAATTCACATTTTTTCTGCTGAGAACACAAACTAGATAAAACATATGGGAAACTAAATAACTGTCTGCTTTCCTGAGTTTTCTGTCAAGGACATGACTAAAGGGGACTTGTCTGAGCATAAGAACAAGTCTAGCATGACTTTAGGTTATGTTTCTGACTGTATCTACTACTCCCTTCATGTTTCTTAAAAGCATCTTCTCTGTTATGAAGGACACTACTGTGACTATGTGGCAATGTATGGAAAAGCAGTGACAACATTAGGCTACAGAAATAATATCAGAATAATATGATTATTTCACCTCTTTTAGCATGCAAAACTTCTAAAATGGAAGCAGAAGGTGGAATTTCTCAGACCTGGAAATGAGCAAAGGCACAATTCATTCTTGGTTTTGACTTCCTTTTAAGACATTTTTACAGGGTTTTGGTAGTCACAGTTTTTTGTAAGATGAGATTTAACAAATTAAGATTCATGTCCATGCATCTCAGGAATGAATTTACCTGAATTGTTGAGTTTGGAAGGCTGCATGATTGTAGTCAATACTGAATTACCAAGATCAAAAAAGAGTCATCATGAGGACATATTTCTTACTATAGACTTCTGTGTATTAAAAAAAAAGTAATAAGATTATAGATTCTGCCAGATCTAAATTTTTCACAAAGCTAGGAGTGAAAAACACAATCTAGCCGCAGGAGTCTCCTCAGTAGCTGTTTGAGGTACTGTGGTTTCATGATTGTTGGCTGCCCTTCCTGATAACGAAGTTCTAAATTCTATTACAATCAATATTATTTATTTTATGGATAGAGGTGTGCAGGGGTATTATTTCTCATAAGCAATTAAGTCCTTGTTAATGGCTAAGCAAGCATAGACAGCAACTGAATCCTGTGGTAGATGAGGACCACTGATGATTTGCTGTTGGGATAAGGAGACATAAAAGATACTCTTTCTATCTTGGCTTCACAGGAAACAGATGAAGGAATATTCAAGTATGAGGAGCAGTAGAAGGACTTAAAACTGAATGAATGAACCCCAAAGTTAGAGTCATACAATAAAGCCTCCAGAGAGCACTAAAGATTGGAGCTTTGAGCAGTTTCAATCAGGTTGGTTATAGAACTTTACGGAAGAAGAGAAACCTTGTGTCTCTCATTGAATATTAACTTAAAGAAATATTTGGGATATTTTCCTTTCATTTCTACTCAATCACTCCTAAAAAATGTTCAGATACATTATCTGCTTTGTATTTAGTATATAACTATCTTTATTTGCTATTTTGCTGGTTTTGAGAATGGTTTTAGTGCGGGAAATCTGAAAACATTTAATACTTTTTGGGATGGATATTCCAAACCCAAGAGCTTCTGAATGCCTTTGAGGTGACCACCAATCCACCACATATTCCCCCAGGCATCTAAGTACTGAAAAGGATCATATGTTGCTTCTTGCACTGTTTTGCATTGTGTTGCGTGGGCTTTTCTGGGAGTCGGAAACAGGGGCAGCTGTGAGGAGGTTGTGTCTTCTAGTCTCCATTAGACAGAAATTTTCTCCAGTGTGCGGCAAAGTAGTGGACAGCGTGGCTGAAGCTTGAGGGTGACAAGAGACATGTAACAAATCAAGATAATAACTTTATTAACTAAATTATGGGAATACTATGTGATTTAAGTAACCAATCACACATTATCAAATAATGCAGTAAACAAATAAAGCAGCACTCTTCACATATTTCATGTATATCCATATAAAGAATAGAGTTCATATTGAATTTGCTATTGCAAATCAGTCTAGGGAGTTTACCAAGAAAAAAAATAGAAACACTATTCTTTATGAATAGTTTGCTCTTGTGGTTATGGAACAAGGAACATAATTTATAGTAAGACTTTACTTCTCAGGGCAAATTTTCTATTATTTCTTTCCATCTACATATTATTTTAAATTCGCTATACATTATTCACAAAAATACACATATCATGTACATGGTGTTGACAGAGATGTGATAAATTGAACTGATTTTTTTTGGATTTTGAATTAAATTCTCAATCTCAATAGATAGCATTATTTTAATACAATAAATAAATGAAGAAAATAAATATTTCTTTTGTCCAAAATGTGAAAAGAATTATTTCTTTTTCTCACACAAATTTGGACTTTCCTTCTAAAAAATCCATCCAGAGGGACCTGAACAATCTTGAGAAGTGGGCCTGTGTGAACCTCATGAGGTTCAACAAGGCCAAGCACAAGGTCCTGCACCTGGGTCAGGGCAACCCCAGAATCAATAGAAGCTGTGGAATTACAGGATTGAGAGCAGCCCTATGGACAACGACTTGAGCGTACTGGTGGATGAAAAGCTGGACATGAGCCAGCAATGTGCGCTAGCAGCCCAGAAGGTCAACTGTATCCTGGGCTACATCACAAGCAGTGTATCCAGCAGGTGAGGGAGGTGATTCTGCCCCTCTACTCTGCTCTGTTGAGACCCCACCTGTAGTACTGTATCTGGATACAAAAGACTGGAGATAAAGAAGAAATTTTTTACAAGGAGGGTGGTGAAGCACTGGAACAGGCTGCCCAGAGAGGTAGTAGGTGCTCCATCCCTGGAAACATTCAAGTTCAGGTTGGACGGGGCTCTGAGAAACCCGATCTAGTCAAAGCTGTCCCTGCTCACTGCAGTAAGGTTGTACCAGATGATCTTTGAAGGTTCCTTCTAACCTAAACTATTCTATGATTCTATGACAATATAGTGGAACAGGAGACTATGTAAGTCACAATGTAGTGGTAAGAGGAAGGGTAAACTTATGTATGTTTTGACCAAGTCAGTCTGGAAATGAACTGCAATCCTTGCTGGAAAGATTTTTTTTTCCCCTGATTTTCAAAGGTGCTGTTGTCAGTGTGGATAGAGTTAATACAGACTATTTTTAGGCAATTTAATAAAAGGAGGGAAAACTATAAGACTTCTCTTTTTTCCAGACTTCCCCATGCAGAAATCTTGTACTGTTGATAAAAGAGACACTTAGTATTAAAGGTAGAAACAAGACATTTTATTTTACAGTTATTTTTAAAAAACCCTTTTAAACTAGCATAATTCCTGCACAATGTTTATTACATTTCAATAAAACAGACAAACTGTACTGCCAGACACTGTAATTTTTGTATTATTTCTCCTTATGTCCCAGTCAATGAAAAAAAGGAAAAGATGAAATGCAGAGCAAAAAGAAACCCAAATGAATAGCTGCATTACTGCATGCATACTATGGGAAGTAACCAAGGAGTTATGCAACATCCCAAAATAATGTTGATATTTTATGCTAACATGTTACATTTCTGAGTGCACTTATACTTCAGCATGTTGCACAGGCAGTGCTGCTTCAACTTGCTTTGAAAGTATTTGTTTCACTTTATAATTAGTAACTGATTTTAATAACTTCAACAGAAGAACATGCATATCTGCAAAGGGGAATGTGTTTTTGAGCTTTTCTGTGTGGGAGAGACTGCTCAGACAATCACAGGATCAAGGCAACAGAGCAAATTTCATGCATAGAATCACAGAATCACAGAATAGTAGGGGTTGGAAGGGACCTCTGTGGGTCATCTAGTCCAACCCCCCTGCCGAAGCAGGGTCACCTACAGTAGGCTGCACAGGATCTTGTCCAGGCGGGTCTTGAATATCTCCAGAGAAGGAGACTCCACAACCTCCCTGGGCAGCCTGTTCCAGTGCTCCGTCACCCTCAGAGGGAAGAAGTTCTTCCTCATGTTCAGACGGAACTTCCTGTGCTTCAGTTTGTGCCCATTGCCCCTTGTCCTGTCACTGGGCACCACTGAAAAGAGCTTGGCCCCATCCTCCTGACACCCACCCTTCAGATATTTCTAGGCATTTATAAGGTCCCCTCGCAGCCTTCTCTTCTTCAGGCTGAACAAGCCCAGTTCCCTCAACCTCTCCTCGTAGTGGAGATGCTCCAGTCCCCTCACCATCCTTGTAGCCCTCTGCTGGACTCTCTCCAGTACCTCTTCATCTTTCTTGAACTGGGGAGCCCAGAACTGGACACAGTACTCCAGATGAGGCCTCACCAGGGCAGTGTAGAGGGGAAGGAGAACCTCCCTCCTCCTGCTGGCCACACTCTTCTTGATGCACCCCAGGATCCCATTGGCTTTCTTGGCAGCCAGGGCACACTGCTGGCTCATGGTTAACCTGTCGTCCACTTGGACACCCAGGTCCCTCTCCGCAGAGCTGCTCTCCAGCAGGTCCACCCCAAGCCTGTACTGGTGCATGAGGTTGTTCCTCCCCAGGTGCAGGACCCTGCACTTGCCCTTGTTGAACCTCATCATGTTCCTCTCTGCCCAACTTTCCAGCCTATCCAGGTCACGCTGAATGGCAGCACAGCCTTCTGGTGTATCTACCACACCTCCCAGTTTGGTGTCATCAGCAAACTTGCTGAGGGTACATTCTAACTCTTCATCCAGGTCGTTGATGAAGAAGTTAAACAAGACTGGGCCCAGTACTGACCCCTGAGGGACACCACTTGTCACCAGCCTCCAACTAGACCCAACGCCGCTGATGACAACCCTCTGAGTTCTGCCATTCAGCCAGTTCTCTATCCACTTCACCGACCACTCATCCAGCCCACACTTCCTCAGCTTCCCTAGGAGGATATCATGGGAGACTGTGTCGAAAGCCTTGCTGAAGTCAAGGTAGATAACATCCACGGCTCTCCCTTCGTCTACCCAGCCAGTCATGTCATCGTAGAAAGCTATCAGATTGGTCAGGCATGATTTCCCCTTGGTGAATCCATGCTGACTACTCCTGATAACCTTCTTTTCTTTCACTTGCTTCATGATGGCCTCCAGGATAAGCTGCTCCATCACCTTTCCGGGGATGGAGGTGAGGCTGACCGGCCTGTAGTTCCCTGGGTCCTCCTTCTTGCCCTTTTTGAAGATTGGAGTGACATTGGCCTTTCTCCAGTCCTCGGGCACCTCTCCTGTCCTCCAGGACCTCTCAAAGATGATGGAGAGTGGCTCAGCAATGACATCCGCCATATCCCTCAGCACTCGTGGCTGCATTCCATTGGGGCCCATGGATTTGTGAACGTCCAGATCACTTAAGCGATCCCTCACACAGTCCTCCTCGACCAAGGGAAAGTTGTCCTCTTTGTAGGCTTCTTCTCTTACCTCCGAGGCCTGGGATTCCTGAGGGCCAGTCTTAGCACTGAAGACTGAAGCAAAGAAGGCATTCTGTAGCTCTGCCTTCTCCGCATCCTCCGTCACCAGGACACCGGCCTCATTCAGCAGCGGCCCCACGTTGTCCCTAGCCTTCCTTTTGCTGCTGATGTAGTTGAAGAAGCCCTTCTTGTTGTTTTTGACATCCCTTGCCAGCTTCAATTCCAGGTGAGCCTTGGCCTTCCTCGTCGCATCCCTGCATGCTCTCACTACGTTTCTGTACTCTTCCCAAGTGGCCTGTCGCTCTTTCCACATTCCATGCACCTTTCTCTTCTGCCTGATCTCCGCTAGAAGCTCCTTGTTTAACCATGCAGGTCTCCTGCCTCCTTTGCTAAATTTCTTTCTCAGGGGGATGCATTGCTCCTGTGCATGGAAGAAGTGTTGTTTAAAAAGCGACCAGCACTCATGGACCCCCCTGCCTTCGAGAGCCCTGGCCCACGGGATTCCTCCCAGTAGCTCCTTGAAGTGGGCAAAGTCAGCCCTCCTGAGGTCCAGGGTTTTGATCCTGCTTATCGCCCTGCTTCCTCCATGCAGGATCCTGAACTCGACCATTTCATGGTCACTGCAGCTGAGTCTACCTCCAACCTTCACATCCTCCACCAGTCCCTCCTTGTTTGTTAACACGAGGTCCAGCAGTGCGCCTTTCCTTGTTGGTTGATTCCTCCACCACTTGCATCAGAAAGTTATCATCGATGCTCTGTAGGAACCTCCTGGATTGCGCCTGCCTAGCTTTATGGTCTTCCCAGCTGATGTCAGGGTGGTTGAAGTCCCCCATGAGAACCACGGCCTATGACTGTGAGGCTGCTTGCAGTTACCACAGTAAGTACTAAGTTACAGTAAGTACTAAGTTACTGTGTTAAAGCTGCATACACTGTTTCGTAGGTCAGATAAAGTGAGTGACATGTAAACAGTGATTTTATAGTGATCATTTTAGTGCTATTCAACTTTTGTCAAGTAAGACATGTTCAGGTGAAACTCCTGCTCTTTGCAAGACAGCTTAGTAGTATGCATTTTCTCCATGCTGTTTCTCAGATTTAAAGCTTTAAAGGGAATAGAGACTATTTTCTATTAGTTAAAAGCCAATTTCCTATTTGTTATATTTCTTAGATTCTACACATGTAAGCTTAAATTGTTATGGTGGCGATTACCTGGCAGCCATGAAATTCCAAATGCCAGATTTCCAAAGATTACATTTTTCTTTAATTTTAAAACAGTATGAATTAGTTTTCACCAGCCTGCTTATCAGCATTCTTGTCACTTTGTTTCCTGCTGCCAGAGCTGCAGTGGGTAAAGTATTATGCAGAAGAGTTAAAACAGAAAACACAGAAAACATCACAGTAGTTCAAACTGTTAATGTTAATGAATAGTTGTAACTTCTTTGCTTGCCTGTTTCTTCCAAAACCTATGAATCATTTTGTATTCCGCTAAAATTCACACAGTTTCAGTATGGAATGCAGGCTTTTTTGAAACCTGTGAAAAGAGGTAAGAACTGAAGAAAAGCAGGGCAACCAGCTGAAAGCAGGAGAAAAATTTAGTTACCCGATTATAATTTCTAAGACGGGCTGACAATTCAAGGAATATTCACATACTTTACAAAAAGGTCAGTGAATCTGAAATAAATTATTACGAACTCTGTTTTGTCTGCTATCTACATCCTTTTTAAATGCCCTTTAGGATTGCAACTCCTGCATGCATAGATGTAAGTCCATTGGAAATTAAGAAAAGTGGGATGGCAACTAATTTTAGCAGTGGGTTGCTTATTTTGGAAAATATTTTGAACTACATTCCATAGAATAGTGAGCTGATATTATTTTAGACTGCACACATACTGCAAACAAAAAAGATAGGTATTCTTTAGATATTTAAGAATTAGGCTTCTATTTCAGTATGTTCATACTTCATTAGACTATAATATCTTCAGATAATTAGAAACTGCCATCCATGCAAAAACTAACTGTGGAATTTGTTCAGGAAATTGAACTTTGGACTACCAAAATCTTCAAATAATTCCCTGGAATTTTCCTGTTGGCTCTTTTGAAATCCCAAAGGAAACATTTAATGGGTAGGAGAAATTTTATATTTGACTTCTGACCTCCACTTGCATTTCATGATGTATCACATCAGAATATGTTCAGCAAGCCTTTCGCAACTAAAAAAAAGTCATTAGAAAACACCCTTAGTCTAATAAGAAGTTGTGGGTGGCCAAACCTACTTCTATCAGAGTATTCAAAAGTCTTTGGTAAAATGGCGAAATGTTCTGAGTGAGCAAACATGCAAACAAAAACACTTTTAGCATCCAGAAATCTTTCTGTCTAGAACTCCTGGCAGCAATAAATTAAGCATTAAATGTATACAAGATAGATGAATCCATTTACCTTAGTGTTTTTCTTAACTTGTTGATACATGGCAGGGCTCTTTAGCAAATCATTCATTCTTTGAGGAGAATTTTCACCAAAAAGCATTATTTCTCAGCAGGGTAACAGTAAGTTTGTACCAGCTGCCAATCAATGGGACTTCATGATTCAGTTTTGCTGTCACTTGATATGAATTCCAGCTTTCTCCTCCATGCAGAACATCCGAACACCTAACAGAGTACAGATAAATGAATACGAAGAAGGCAATGTGACAAGCTTGAAAAAACAAGCAGACTATCAGAAGACCCATTTCCAGAAAAGAAACTGTACGAGAAAGATGACCAATATTGACCAGATGCTGTTCAGATGCTTTTCCTCATCTACAACCTTTGTGAAAAACATTGGTGTCCTTGGGGTTGATGCCATTTAAACATAAACACATTAAACTCTTTTTGTAAAATTTTGTAAATGAAGAATAGCTTTTTAAATATAATTTTCTTCTTAGAGATTAAAGCTTTACTTTTAGATTTTTTTCTTTACTTTTTGTCTGGTACGATCTCAAACATAACTGGATGGATGGAAATGCCAGCAGTCAATGTGCTGGTTAAAAATAATCATTAATAGACTAATTCGTTTTTTTAAAATTGAACCAAGAAACTGCGAAGACAAATAGTAAATTACTTTTAGCAAAAGGAATAACAAACAAGTTATCGGATTTACTGAAAAGACAACTATTTCATGTCATTGTTGCAATTTGTCATTCATGATGGATTCTTTATCTGAAAATTATCTAAATATTGCTACACCTGGTTTAACAATGTTAGTGGTCAAACTGTACTCTTACAGTTCACATTATGTTTCACTCAACATTGACAAATTGTTCCTTACACAATCTATAATTCAGTCAGGTTTACTGTAATGCTACAGTCATTTATCGCTATGTCTTGAGAACTAGACATCTACACATGCAGTTCAGTAAAGCTCTTACACACTTATACTTCACTGCGTGTTACTGAAGAAGGACTTACACTGTCCTCATTTTGAGATGTCAGACCTGCTACTGAAATCCTACTACAGCATTATCTTTTGAAAAGATAAAATGTGCAGGTGTAGGGAGCATTTGCTAAAACTATTGACTATAACTTCAAGTTTCTTACTATAACAGTTTTAGTGAGGAGAGTGTCAGTGAGGTCACTTAAGACATTCTTTACATATTTTATGTCATTGGCCAGTGTTTCATGTGCAATCGACAACTACCTGCTCTAACAGTGAAAACTGGATTAAGAAATTTTCTTTGAGAGCTTGTATCCATGCATGTAAACCTATGACATGACTATGCCTTTCACTACTCCTGAACATCTCTCTCCTGGATATCATGCCTTAGTGTTGCATCCTTTTGCGTAGTGTTATGAGTCTGATCTTGTCAGCTATTTGCTAAATGTACTAAATATACAACAGCTTTTTTTATGAAATGAAGCATAGCAAATTCATTCCAAGTTTGAGTGATGCATTCCGTCTGTAGTAGTGGCCTGAACACCTAGGAGACACTTGCCTACACAATCTACACTTACGCAGAATCATCTCACTAAAGAGAATACAGAGGGCATTCAATCTTTGCCTTAATGTTTTTTTCCCCACTGAGTGTTCTACAAAGATGACTGTATATTGAGACTAGTAATTAAAGAATTTCGTTTCAGTCATGTTTCTTTTCTGTATAATTATAACTTTGATCAGTGTGCCACTTTTTGAAGTTTACTAAAATATTTGTTTCATTTTCAAATAAGATTGAACTGAAATAAATGTTTCTAATTAAAGGTACTGTACTTTTGGAATCATAAGTGTTTCTTCAGAAAATGCTGATTAACCAAAACCAACATTTACCTTACTCAGGACAATTCTGGCACAGCTCCTAATTTAACTAAAAGGATTGTAATTTTTTCTTTTTTGACATATTCCACATAAAAAATTTTACTTTCAGTTAGAAACAATCTTCCTTTTGGGTATTTGCTGATTTTTGTTAATTTATTTGGAAAGTTAAAATCTAAATGAAATAACTCTGTTGAGCAGATCTGAGTCATTGAAATTTTCCTTAATCCAAAAAAATTTAAAAAATTTGTTTCAAATCTTATAGTTCAGTCTGTATTCTGAAGATCTAGACTGCAGAAAGTAACTTAAATACTCTCTCTATGCATACTGCATGGCGATAGTTATACTTCAGTACAATAGTGGTGCTTATCTAACAAATTATTTTATTCCTGTACACCTAAATACAGCTTCAGATGTGTAACATTTCTGTAGAAGTGAAAAATATTTCATGATACTGAATTATACTGTTTGAGTTTAAGTTGCTTAATATTTGCTGAAATCTTCTGTTGGGCAAAAATCTTTTTTTAACACTTACTGTCAATGTTATATGAACTTTAAGTGTCCATATATGGTCCATATTATCAAAATTTCCTTGAAAATCTTATATAAAGAAAAGATGGATATGTAGAAAAATTATTGTTAAAGAAAAATACCCCATTTTGACAATGAACTGTTTGTTTCTGTCAGACAGTTGTAGTCTATCCAGACAAGATATATTTCAAGAACAGAATTTTCATCAGAAGTATAGCTGTAGTTGATTTTGCAAAAATTTTCTGCCCTTTTCAAATGAGATTTTTACAATTCCCATGCAAACAGTGATCTTATTTACAGTCAGATTGTCAAAGGATATAAGACTATTTTTCACTTTGTGGAAATACAGAACTCAAAAAAAATCTACAAAAAAAAGCACAAGCATTTGGGGTTTTTATACATTATTTCATTTTATTTTAAAGCAAACGACCTTAAAATTCAGCCAGAGCCTCGTGCTGTTGCGAATCTAACACATGGCAGCAGCCCAGCCACATTGTAGGGGACTGTCAGAAGAAAGACATTTCAGGGTGATTCTGCCCCTCAACAGGAATTTTTTGCCACTTGTTTTGTGAGCACAAAGAATAACCATGATTGTCAGTAAAGTGCTGTAACTGAAATTTGCTAGGAAGAGAAAGACAAAAAATTTTTCTGTATCTAACTTCAAAGAGAAACACTAATATTAATTTTTCCTTTCCTTTTCCTTTTCCTTTTCCTTTTCCTTTTCCTTTTCCTTTTCCTTTTCCTTTTCCTTTTCCTTTTCCTTTTCCTTTTCCTTGTAACTCTACATCAGGATCGATATTCACTTTATTAGCTCTGAGAACCATACTGTATCATAGACACCATATTTTTTTTTAATTTTATATTTAGTATTTAGTTATTTCAGACCACAAAGGAGTGCAATTCTCTTTAAAACCTAATCTATTACTCTACTGCATCCCCTTTTTGCCTATTTGTAGAAAAGTGCACACATGTAATATGCAGGAGAAAGGGAGATATTTCTTTTTTACTTCTTGGTGCAATCCCATCACACCACAGTAACATTAGCTATCTTTGTCTTGAATCCAGGATGGAGGAAAACAGATAGATTGGGGGGAGGGGGGAGGAGAAAAAAAGAAGAGCATAATTCATGTACTTGTTTCCAAAGTCCAGCAAAAATTAGAGTGACCAATTTACTTTTGTCAGCAATCTTAATTTTATCCTCTTGCATGTCCACTTTGCTCCTGACTGAGACAAAAAGGCTTGAAAGAAAAGGTATGTGACCAAGCATTAAAATCTGTTTTGTACGTTATTTGCAATAGGATTAAGGTGGTGCATGTAACAGTAATTTGTTTCCTGATTTTTCAGTAATTGACTCTGAAACATAATAATGCTGTGTAAGACAGAATTTTAAAGTAATTATAAATAATTAACTAAAATGCTACATGGAATACTAAAATACTACCTGGAATATCACTGTTCCCCGATTGCTTTCGTGTGTTCACTGGAATATTTGAAAATTATGACTTAAGAAAAAGGACTTTGGTAGATACATTCATCTTTGGTTGTAAATAGTGGCATGAGAGACTTTGCAAATAAGTGCGAGAATCTTTCCAAATGGCCATTTTTTAAAGGCAACATAAGGAGTACTACCAGACAGAGCAAGGGATGAACAATTGGGTCAGAACACAGAAGAAAATACTCCAAATATTCAGAGTTGATTTCTCTAAGTGTAGTTTTACCAGTTAGTGATTTTGTTTGCTTTTTTAGTATTTTTGTACCTATATTTTAGCAGATTTCTTTACCAGAAATGGGTTTTAGACACATCTGGGTCAAGAAGAACAAAGCTGTATATTCAAAGTATTTGTATCGTTTCTCAAATATCAGCATAGAGAGAAAATAAAAAAAAAAAGAAATACAGTAACAGGATTCATATGAGAAAGACTAAAAATAAGTCAATTTAAGGAGAAAGTAGATGTTTTATTTTATCATACTAATCCTGAAAATTATCTTTTTCTTTAGTATCTACCCTACTCAGAAAATCATAAGCATACTTGTCTTCGAATTAGAACATTACTGTTAAAATATGGTTAAACATTTTGGAATAATGAAGTCTTCCTGAATCTAACCAAAAAAATTCAAATCTTCCTCACATGAAAAAAACCACCAGCACCCTCTGGTATGAGTTGGGAATGTTACTTTTTGAATTGCTGTTCCTCATTTCCACTAGGAGTCTACACTTTTACACTGTTGGGAAATAAGGGTCCTCTGTACTTTTCAAGAATTCAGGTCTTAGACTGCACTTCCAGCGCTTCCTGTTGAAAAATAATATAGTGGACAAATATAAGACTACTTAGATTTTTTTGCTGGATTTCAGCAGGTTTTCTTTCTAAGTTTAATCTATTTCTTCAGCCATTATACTCTGTAGAAAATGACATTTATTTTTGGAAAGGTAGAAAACACACAATGAACTTGTTGTGAAGTGTGTATCCACACAGTATTGTATTATAATTAGGAATTCCACCACAGAAGTCCCTATGATTATTTTTCTGTGATCACCTGACAGTAAAGTGTTCAAAGCTGAAAACTCTACCTCCCTTGCTAAATTTAAATGCAAAATTACATTATATTTAAAGAAAATCATCTTGCCAACAGTACAAAATAGGGATTTATAAGTAAATATGTCATTTTTAAGTAAATTTGATATTTAAAATTTATTACAAAGAACTTAACAACATGTTGTCCTTTTGAAAATGAGAATAATTTTTTGTCTTGTTCTAAGTATGTAATATGAATAAAAAAAGATACTATATCAGAAAAAATCGGTTGTTACCTACAGGATTCTAATTATCTGCAATTTTACACACTCACTTTTTACTTCATCAGCTTAGATCAATTTGTTCTTTAATATCACCACTCTGGTCAAAACATACGAGTCAACTTTTTACAAGAATTTTTGACTAAATTTTACCCTTTCAATTCTTACATTTTTTGCCTAGTGCAGAACCTAATGACCAAAAAACTATCATCAGATTCAACTTGTCATTTTTGTGATCAGTAGTTATCTATGCAGACATGACACCTGTTCTTCTTTTTAGCATTTGTACTTCACATAATAATGACTTGACTTTAATCACCAAAGTTCTCATGTAAAATTTTCTCTCTATGTTTAGTCATGGAATGATACATTTGGGGAAAAAAAATTGTGGTGCTAAAGGGAGGAGTCCGTGGTACCATAGTATGCATAGTATTACTGCTAAAGCCTGTCACCTTTGCTGTCATGATCTGTTGTATTCTAGGGGATTGTAAACTGAGCAATAAAACAAATTATCTTTGGCTAACAGGGAAGAAGAATTGATTTATATATAATACAAGTGAAAAGACAGAACAGAGAAATTTAACCAAATTATATCAAAAAATGCAAAAAACAAAGAGAGTTTCTGAGGGAAAAATAGTGCTTCCCTGTGTATTCATTTCACATTTTAATCAGAAGACTATTTGTGAAACATTTTAATTTCTTTCTTAAATAGCTCAATTTACTCATAGGTCATTTTTACATCTTCGCAGGTCTTGAAAATCTCCAGAGAAGGAGAATCCACAGCCTCCCTGGGCAGCCTGTTCCAGTGCTCCGTCACCCTCAGAGGGAAGAAGTTCTTCCTCATGTTCAGACGGAACTTCCTATGTTTCAGTCTCTGCCCGTTGCCCCTTGTCCTGTCACTGGGCACCACTGAAAAGAGTCTGGCCCCATCCTCCTGACACCCACCCCTCAGGTATTTATAAGCATTTATAAGGTCCCCTTGCAGCCTTCTCTTCTTCAGGCTGAACAAGCCCAGCTTCCTCAGACTTTCCTTGTAGAAGAGATGCTCCAGTGCCCTCATCATCCTCCGCTGAACTCTCTCCAGCAGCTCCTCGTCTTTCTTGAAGTGGGCAGACAAGAACAGGACACAGTACTCCAGATGGGGCCTCACCAGGGCAGTGTAGAGGGGAAGGAGAACCTCCCTCGACCTGCTGGCCACACTCCTCCTAATGCGCCCCAGGATACCATTGGCCTTCTTGGCAGCCAGGGCACAATGCTGGCTCATGGTTAACCTGTCGTCCACTTGGACACCCAGGTCTCTCTCCGCAGAGCTGCTCTCCAGCAGGTCCACCCCAAGCCTGTCCTGGTGCATGGGGTTGTTCCTCCCCAGGTGCAGGACTCTGCATTTGCCCTGTTGAACCTCATCAGGTTCCTCTCTGCCCAACTTTACAGCCTGTCCAAGTCACGCTGAGTGGCAGCACAGCCCTCCCAGTTCGGTGTCATCAGCAAACTTGCTGAGGGTACACTCTTAATGCTTCATCCAGGTCTTTGATGAAGAAGTCGAACAAGACTGGGCCCAGTACTGACCCCTGGGGGACACCACTTGTTACCAGCCTCCAACTAGACTCAGTGCCGCTTATGATAACGCACTGAGTTCTGCCCTTCAGCCAGTTCTCAATCCACCTCCCTGACCGGTCATCCAGCCCACACTTCCTGAGCTTCCCTAGGAGGAGGTTATGGGAGACCATGTCAAAAGCGTTGCTGAAGTCAAGGTAGACAATATCCTTTGCTCTCCCCTCATCTACCGAGCCAGTCATGCCATCTTAGAAAGCTATCAGATTGGTCAGGCATGATTTCCCCTTGATGAATCCATGCTGACTACTCCTGATAAACTTCTTTTCTTCCACTTGCTTCATGATGACCTCTAGAATGAGCTGCTCCATCACCTGTCCCGGGATGAAGGGTGAGGCTGACAGAACTGTAGTTCCCTGGGTCCTCCTTCTTGCCCTTTTTGAAGACTGGAGTGACATTGGCTTTTCTCCGGTCTTTGGGCACCTCTCTTGTCCTCCAGGACCTCTCAAAGATGATGGAGAGTGGCTCAGCAATGACATCTGTCAGTTCTCTCAGTACTCATGGGTGCATTCCATCGGGGCCCATGGGTTTGTGGACGTCCAGATTGCTTAAGTGATCTCTCACACAGTCCTCCTCGACCACGGGAAGGTCATCCTCTCTGTAGGCTTCTTCTCTTACCTTCGGGGCCCGGGGTTCCTGAGGGCCTGCCTTGGCACCGAAAACAGAAGCAAAGACGGCATTCAGTAACTCTGCCTTCTCTGCATCTTCCCTCACCAGGACACCCATCTCGTTCAGCAGCAGCCCCGCATTTTCCTTAGTCTTCCATTTGCTTCTGATGTACTTGAAGAAGTTGTTGAAGAAGTTAAAGAAATCATTCTTGTTGTCTTTGACATCCCTTGACAGATTCAATTCCAGGTGGACCTTAGCCTTCCTTGTTGCATCCCTGCATACTTTGACAACATTCCTGTACTCTTCTCAAGTGGCCTGTCCCTCTTTCCACATTTCATGGACCTTTCTTTTCCACCTGAGCTCCGCTAGAAGCACCTTGCTCATCCATGCTGTCCCCCGCCTGCTTTTCTAGATTTCTTTCTCACCCATCTTGAGCATGGAGGAAGTGATGTTTAAACAGCGACCAACACTCTTGGAACCCCCTGCCTTCGAGAGCCCATGAGAGATACTTGTAATAAATTGTACAATTAATATTGTTTTCATTAATTCAAGTAATATTCTTGTCTCTGGCTGACCAGATTTTCCCTCACAAGCCATTCTATTTTGTGACATGATAAGACCTTACTGTAAATAGATATCTATTACATTTTTTTTTTTTTTCCTTTTGTTAATCAACTGTTATGACACTCCTTTAGATTTGCATCACTGTAAATTACACCATATAGATCAAAATATCTTCATCACAAATTTGCAGGATGAAGGGCTGGTTATTAAAAAGCAATAATTTGTCCAGAAATATACATAAACATGAACATCCTAAATTCTACACAGAACATTCATGGCAAAGCTGTTCTTCAAAGTTTTTCTGATGACCGGAACTCAGCAAAGAGATTTTGGCTGCCAAATACAAGACTTGTGCTTCCATTAATAGACAGGGTAAAATCTGAGTGAGTAGCAAAGGGGCATACAACACCTAAGAACTGAAGATCAGGACATCAGTTACGGGTTTCAAGACAGGAAAGATTAAAAAAAAAAAATTATGAGAGCACTACCAGACTTTGAATAAGTAGTCAGAAAAGGAGAAGGAACAGAACAGGAAAAAGCTTAGATATATTACCTAGATTTATCTATTGTCCATCACTGTCTAGGCTAGAGAACAACTGAATTTAAGGTTAAATATATGTTTCATATCACCCACAGATGAAAATCATTTTAAGAAAGCCAACTCCGCTTTGTATCAGTAGAAGCACACATCACCATTATCATCCTTTTCTCATAACCTGTTCAGATCTCTTTACTGTACAGGTGGAGACACAAGTATTCTAATCTTATTAGTTACTGACTTGTTATTAGTGTTATGCCATTGTAACCAGGGATAAGAGGTGCAGAAAAATACAGTTTAGGATCATCAAAAAAGTATGCCAAACAGAAGACAGACAGCAGGGCGTGAAGCAGAACAAAGGTTCCCAAGATTACCAGCATGATTCTCCGGTTGTCATCTTGGACAAAGGGCCAAAAGGTCATCACCAAAACAGACCCCCAAAGTCAAATTTCCTTGTGCAGAGAAGTAAACGGACTAACATTCGCTTATCCCTTTCAGAGAAGAGCAAGACAGATAATCTACTGTCTTCAGATTATAAACTGAAGTCTGAAGGGCCAAAGTGGCAGGCTGTGAAGATGGTTGGCTTTATGTATGACAAATTTTGGACAAATTAGAGCAGTCCAGAACAGAGGAAAGGAATAACCATGGGACTTTCATGTGGTAATAAAATTACAAAAGGTTTAGTGATGACTAACCAATCCCTCTCTTTTATATTCAGGTTCACTACCAGAACAAAAGAGTACTCAAAGTAGTAGCAGTTAAATTCAGGACAAATGAGAAAGATGTTATTTATATGATACATAGTCATCAAAATATCAAAATTAAAAATTATGGATGGGATTTAAACTGTTTGGTTCATGCTACAGCAGCTTCAGCTGATTTTCCTACCATGAAATCAGTTGAAAACACTAAGCAAAGAATAAATGAATTCCTGACTGCCTAGTAAACAACAGTTATAACATGAGTTAGGAAATATTTTTCACCCCTTGTCAGAACTGTACAATTTGCTAGTGCATTATGTGAAATTTTCTTTGGGTATTTTTTCCGTTCTCCTGATGCAATGGCTCTTATCTGATTTAAAAAATCCCCTGCTCCCATATGATTTTCTTAAGCTCAGAAATCACAGAAATATCAATTATTTATTTCCTTATGAAAACAGGTTTGTTGATATCCCAAACTTTTAAAACATAAAATCTTTCTCTAGCAGAGTTTCTGGAGAACTTTAAAAATATCAGTACTTTTTGAATCACAAACCTAGAGGTATTTTGTCCTTCCCAAAGTGAATAGATATATGCTTGCTTCAGTCAGTGTTACAAAGCAGAAGATATTGGTTCCCCAAAGGCAAGATGAACTCCAGCTAAGAATGCAGCAGAATAAGTACTGGAAAAACAATTAAGAAATCCTAATGTCCCAGTGTACACGGTATTTAACGAAAAATAAAGTGAATTGGCTTATTCAGAGTACAAGATTTAGGACCCTTGTATAGTCAAAAGAAGTTTTATATAAAGGGAATTAGGTATGTCAGAAGGGTAATCCCGAAGTTTCACAGGCAGAGCTGGAAGCAAGGAGAAATGCTAAGCTCTGACCTCCTGATCCTGTACAGAAACAAGAACATTGTTAGGGCTATCTAACAGATGTTTTGGTCACTTGAGCATATTCTTTAACAGAATAGATGCCTAAAAGAATAACATTCAAGGGCTTTAAATAGCTTCTGGATCCTTTATCATTATCTAACCTTTCTTATATCTCTTTCATTTAGATTAATTTTAATTAATATCAGATACATTTTTGAAGTACATAGGTTTCATTGAAGCTTGTGCTATGAGTGATATTTTTTCTATTGTGTCATTTCTTTCTTTTGTGGAGGAAAAAAATCCCATAAAAACCCCTATAAAAACCTCCAAACACAAATAAAAAACAACCTACAAATAAAAACCTCAAATGCAGAAACCCAACTTTGAAAAGAGCTCATAAAATTATAGGCTGCAGTTTAACCTTTTGACAGTTGGACTAGATGACTGTTGTTGGTCCCTTACAGCTGGAACTATTCTATTCTATTCTATTCTATTCTATTCTATTCTATTCTATTCTATTCTATTCTATTCTATTCTATTCTATTCTATTCTATTTGACACGACATGACATGACACAAGACTTGCTGGTGACAGAAGGGGTGCACTTGCCTCAAAAAGGGAAAATGGATTTTGTGCAGGAGTTAGCAGGGCTCAAAGAGCTTTAAACTAGATTTGAAGGAGAAAGGGATAAAACCAGACTCTCTGGAGATAAGCCTGGAGGCAGCATGCCAGTGTTGGAGGGAGAGGGACAGTGTGCTAACATAGGTCCTTCAGTCTGCTCCATGATGTGCTGAGTATACTGGAGCACATTTGAAATGTCCCTGTAGTAATGGGCACAGCACCCTAGCCATGTCAGTGGAGGCAGGGGAAGGAGAGCCGCAAGGCAGCAAAGACATGAGGCTTGTTGATGTGTTAGAAATCACAGAAGCACCTGAGAACAGTCACATAGGAATTAGGCCTTCTCCCCCCAAAAAAGGTAGCAAGATCAATAGCTCATCTGAAGTGCATCTACACCAATGCATGCAGCATAGGCAACAAACAGGAACAGTTGGAAGCCATTGTGCAGCTGGAAAAATATGATGGAATTATAGTCATGGAACACAGTGGGATGACTCATACAATGGGAGTGATGCAATAGATGGCTATAAAATCTTCAGAACGGGTAAGAAAGGAAACAGAGGCAGCAGGGTAGCCCTGTATGTTAGGGAGTGTTCTGACTGTCTAGAGCTTGACAATGATGATGAAAGGGTTGAGTATTTATGGGTAAGAGTCAAGGGGAAGGCCAAGAAGGCAGATATTGTAGTGGGAGTCCGTTATAGACCACTCAATCAGAATGAAGAGACAGGTGAAGTATTCTGTGAGTAGCTGGGAGAAGTCTCACGATTGCTAGCCCTTGTTCTCATGGGATTCTCAACTGACCAAACGTCTGCTGGAAATACAATACAGCAGAGGGGAAACAGTCTAGGAGGTTCCTAGACTGTGTGGAAGATAACTGCCTTACAGAGTTGGTGAGTGAGCCAATCAGTTTAAGCATCCTGCTGGACCTGTTGCTTACAAACAGAGAAGGACTTGTGGATGATGTGATGGTTGGAGACCATCATAGGCACAGGTATCATGAAATGATAGAGGTTTTGATTTTCGGAGATGTAAGGAGGGGGGTTACCAGAATTGCTACCTTGGACTTCTGGAGGGCAGACTTTGGCCTGTGTAGGACCCTGCTTGATAGAGTCCCTTGAAAGGCAGGCACAAAGGAGTCTAGCAAGGCTGAACATTCTTCAGAAAGGAAATCTTAAAGGCACAGGAGCTGGCTGTCCCTGTGTGCTGAAAGACAATCTGGTGGGAAAGAAGACTGGCTGGCTGAACAGAGGGAATTGCTTGGAACTCAGCAAAAGAAAGTTTACAACCTTTAGAAGAAAGAGCAGGCAACTCAGGAGGACTACAAGGATGTTATTAGATTATGCAGGGAGAAAATTAGCAGGACCAAAGCGCAGCTAGAATTTATTCTGGCTACTGCCATAAAAGACAAATAAAAAAGATAAAAAATGTTTATATAAATAGCTTAACAATAAAGACATGGCTGAAAAGAACCTCCATCCTTTACTGGACGCAGTAGGAAACAGAGTGGCAATGCCTGAGGAAAAGGCCGAGGTGCTTAATTCTTTCTTTGCCTCTGTTGTTAACAGTAAGACCTAATGTTTTCAGGCTACATAGCCATCTGAGCTGTAAGACAGGGATGGGGAACAGAACGAAGCCCATGTAATCCAAGTAGAAATCGTTAGTGACCTACTACACCACTTAGACACACACAGATCTATGAAGACGGAGGGGATCCACTCAAAGGTACTGAGGGGCCTTGTGGAGGAGCTCACCGAGACACTTTCCATCACTTATCAGCAGTCCTGGCAAACTGTGGTGGTCCCATTGGATGAGGCGATCGAGTGCATCCTTATTAAGTTTGCAGGTGACACCAAGTTGGACGTGAATGTTGCTCTGCTTGGGGGTAGAAAGGTTCTACAGGGGAGTCAGGACAGGCTGGATCCAAGGGCTAAACAAATAAAAGACAGAGAAATCTCAATATTTTGTTCCTTTTCCCCAAGTGGGACAGGTTTTATTGTCTTTGCTCCTTTCCAAGTAAATTCAAGAAAACTTTCGGGAGTGTCTTCCTTTCTTCCAAGTCACATGATGTTCTTATTTCAGGCCTTTATCCTTCCACTCAGTCTTCAAAAATTCTGCTCAATCTCTGCCTCTGGGAAGCACAAACAACATCATGAGGTATCTCTATTTTCACTCCTGCTGTATCTTCCACATCTCCTGTCGCTGGTCATAGCCAACAGGTTAGTCAACTCCTTCAACTCTTTAAGCATGCACTTTCATCATCTTGAACTCTTGATGATGCAGGCTCAGGTCTGAAAAGATTAATCTTGTCGACAAGGATGCAGTATGGTGGGTGAAATCTCACCATATCTACCAACCTTTCCCTTTTAACGCTTTGTTTCACATTCTTTGATTTCCCGTTAATGAAGCACCAAAACAGCCTCTTTCAATTAACAATTTACAATCAAGAAGATAAATATAATGACAAAAATTTGAAGGGTTTGTTATATTTATAAAGTAATACAGAGGATTATTCTATTGCTGAGGAAAAATCTGGAGAAGTCTATATTCAAACTTATTGCAGGTCAGATTTTGACACATTCCAGTGAGGTCAGCTAGAGGACCTTTGTTTAAACTGCTGTTGTTGAAAACAGACACTCGATCATTAGATAAGAAGATGTTAAAATGTGAACTGAAGGGAGATGGGGGTAAAGTCAATCAGTTTTGGCATTCTGGGATATTTGAGTCCTTCAACATTCAGCAGAGTGAGTACTAAGGGTGCTTCTTTTCTTTCTAGGCTCAGTGGAAATGGTTAACTTTTAGAGTATTAGCCCAATTAAGAGGTAAGTAACAGAATTTTCAGGAAGTTATTTATGCCATATTTTCCTTCTCTGTTTTCTTTTTGGCTTATGACTGTAGGAATAATTGAAAAAAAAAGGTATTTTAATTAATGTCAGTGGATTTTTTTTTTACTGACTAATTCGTGCAGGTAGTGGAATCTGAAGCAAACACTTGGCTATTAGTATTCTTCATACTCTTGGCACAAAGAGGTAGTGCAGAGTGGAGTTGAAGATGTAGTGTTTGACTACACCTATGATTGCTTACAAAATAAATAACATATCTCTATAAATATAAAAAAGTCGATTTTTTTTTTTACTATGGACTAGAGTAAAATAATAAGAATTTCTAAATTATTATTAGGTAGATTCCTGAACATGGAAATTTTCGGTTAAAGAAAATTGATGCAAGAACAGATTCCTGCCTTTAGATTTCTACTGACATGACAGAATTAGAGAGGTGTATGATAGATAAGGAGGACTACATCTGATTAAATGGATGTCCGTATTGCTTAATGATGACTCCAGCCAGTGATGAATATCTCGGAAATAGATACATCTTCCACAGCATTCAAGCTCTTTAAGCATACAGAAAGCTAGTTTTTCATACTTCATTTACAAAAGTACTCAGAAAAGGCAACTAATTTGTTACTTGTGTACAAAACTGTTATTTATCAAAGAGTATTTTAAAAATACATTCCAACACATTTCTAAGAAAAATTCTTAGCCAGTGTAAGAACAATTCTGTGTGTTTGTGTTGTAGTTTGGCCATGGCCGGCAACAAAGGACCATGTAATTGCTCTATCTCCCCTCCCCCCACTGGGGTGGGGAGAAGAATGGATAGAAAAGGCAAGAACTCATGGGTTGGGGTGAGGGCAGTTTAGCAGAACAGCAAACGAAGTAAACAGTAACAACAACAATACTGATATGAAGAATATACAAAAATAAACAGCAGAAATGGACAGAGCAACTCTCACCGCCCGAAATCCCACGTGCTCCTGAGCCGTGATTAACTTGCCACCAGCCATCTACCCCACTCAGAAGAGAGCATGACATCACGTGTTATCAAATACCCTGCTTGTGTGGCTGGGTTTGGTCAGCTGGCCTGGCTGTGTCCACTCCTGGCTTCTTGTGAAAATTAACCCTATACTGGCCGAACCCAGGACATTATCCACTCCTTATTCTATACCAGCTATGTCATGCCAACATCCCTCATTTCCCAGCTGATTACCACCACTTTTCCTATCTTTAATACATACACACTGATATCATTCCCTTAGTCTCTGAATCATCCCTCTGAAATACCCATTAAGTTGGTTTAATCCATGGCTTTTCTCTCCATCTGTCGTAACAGTCTTCCATGACAGGAGAGGTGATGTGTGGTGACGCGTGGTTGCTTGCTGCATCCGGAGCTCATGGTTGATGTATTTGATGCGGCCTGTGCCCACAGTCTGAGGGTTGAAGATGTCGATCTTGATGAAGTAGGTGGGTGCAGGTTGTTAAATTCAGGTCCAGTCCCATCATCACTGTGCTCTGCTAGGATTCATCAAAAAGTCCATCCTTCATCAGACTGCGTAATTCCTAGTGTAATACTATTGATACAACACATAAAAACCATAGTAGTGATGACAGGCTTGGAATGGACTTGCTGGAGAGTAGCTCTGCGGAGAGGGACCTGGGTGTCCCAGTGGATGACAAGTTAACCATGAGCTAGCAGTGTGCCCTTGCTGCCAAAAATGACAATAGGATCCTGGGATGCATCAAGAAGAGGGTGGCCAGCAGGCCAAGGGAGGTTCTCCTCCCCCTCTACACTGCCCTAGTGAGGCCCCATCTGGAGTACTGTGTCCAGTTCTGGGCTTCCCACTTCAAGAAAGATGAGGATCTACTGGGGAGAGTCCAGCAGAGGGCTACAAAGATAATTAGGTACCTGGAACATCTCTCCTACGAGGAATGGCTGAGGGAGCTGGGCTTGTTCAGCCTGAAGAAGAGAAGGCTGAGAGGGGACCTTAGAAATGCTTATAAATACCTTAGGGGTGGGTGTCAGGAGGATGGGGCCAGACTCTTTTCAGTGGTGCCCAGTGACAGGACAAGGGGCAATGGGCACAGACTGAAGCATAGGAAGTTCCATCTAACATCAGGAACAACTTCTTCACTTTAAGGGTGACGGAGCACTGGAACAGGCTGCCCAGAGAGGTGGTGGATTCTCCTTCTCTGGAGATATTCAAGACTAGCCTGGAGATGGTCCTGTGCAGCCTGCTGTAGGTGACCCTGCTTTGGCAGGGGGATTGGACTAGGTGATCCACAAAGGTCCCTTCCAAACTCTATCATAATGTGATTTTGTGATTCTGTGTGACAGAGAGTGACAAGGTTATTTAGCAATTAACATTATACAATTTTTTTATTGACTATTCTTACCTGAAATCAAATGCCCTTGAGGTACACATAAGACTTCCCCCCCCTTCAGCATCACCCACTAGGTGCTTGAGCAAAAGCAGTCGCGCAGACGAGTTGCCCTTCTGTTCCTCATGTGCACTATGGGGACTTCATCCCCTGCTACAGGACATGGAAGTTTTGATTAGGCAGGGCCAGCCCAGTTGGTGGATTCTCTGGTGTTAACCAACCAGGTGGCTCTTGCTAAAAGAGTATCTCAGTTATTAAAACTCCCACCCCCTTTACTGTTCTCAGAGTGGTTTTTAGCAGTCCAATGTACCATTCGATTTTTCTAGAGGCTGGTGCATGGTAGGGGATGTGATACACCCACTCAATACCGTGTTCTTTGGCCCAGGTCTCCATGAGGTTGTTTCAGAAACAAGTTCCATTGTCTGACTCAATTCTTTTGACCGTGCCATGTAGCCATAGGACTCACTTGCCAAGGCCCAGGATGTTGTTACAGGGGTGGCACTGGGCATGAGGTAGGTTTCCAGCCATTCAGTGGTGGCCTCCACAATTGTGAGAACATAGCTCTCGGTTTGGCTGGTTTGTGGCAGTGTGATGTAGTCAATCTGCCAAGCCTCCCCATATTTATATTTTAGCCATTGTCCTCCATACCACTGAGGCTTTACCTGCTTGGCTTGCTTGATTGAAGCACATGTTTCACATTCATGGATAACCTGTGCAATGGTGTCCATGGTCAAGTCCACCCCTCGGTCACGAACCCATCTGTATGTCGTGCCTTTTCCTTGATGACCTGAGCTGTCATGGGTCCATCGAGCTATAAGCAGTTCACCCTTATGTTGCCAGGCCAGATCCACCTGAGCCACTTCAGTCTTGGCAGCCTGATCCTCCTGCTGGTTGTTTTGATGTTCCTCTGCGGCCCGACTCTTAGGGATGTGGGCATCCACGTGACAGACTTTTACAACCAACTGCTCTAGCCAGGCGGCAATATCTTGTCACAATGTCTCAGCTCAGATGGGTTTGCCTCTGAGCTGCCAGTTATTCTTCTTCCATTGCTGTAGCCACCCCCACAAGGCATTGGACACCATCCAGGAGTCAGTGTAAAGATAGAGGGCTGACCACTTTTCTTGAGTTGCAATGTCTAAAGCCAGCTGGATGGCTTTCACCTCTGCAAACTGGCTCGAATCACTTCTCCTTCAGCAGGTCCTGTGTCTTGTCATGTAGGACTCCATACAGCAGCCTTCCACCTTCACTGCTTCACCACAAAGTGACGGGACACATCTGTGAACAGGGCATACTGCCTCTCACTTTCTGGCACTTTATTATGCAGTGGGATCTCTTGCACGTGTCACCTGCTCCTCTGGAAATACTTGTAAACCTTTGCCTTCTGGCCAGTCCATAATCACTTCCAGAACTGCTGGATGACTGGGGTTTCCCATTTGGGCCCGCTGTGTGATCAGTGTGACCCATTTACTCCACGTAGCATCAGTGGCGTGCTGTGTAGAGGGGACTCTCTCTTTGGACATCCAGTCCTGGACCAGAAAATGGGGGGGCTAAGAGGAGCTGTGCTTCAATACCAACTTCTCTCAAAGCAGCTCAAAAGTCTTCTGGTTTGGTTTGGCCTGGATAAATTCCAGCTGCCCACCTAAACTTCTCTATCACTGTCCCTCCTCAACTGGACTGGGGATAGAAAGTATGATAAAGAGGTCATGGGTTGATATAAGAAGAGGGGGAGATCACTCACCTGTTACCTTCACAGACAAAACAGACTGAACTAGGGAGAAAAGAAAGTTTAATTTATCATCAATCAGATCAGAGTAGGGAAATGAGAAATAAAAACAAACTTAAAACACTTTCTTCCTCATCCCTCCCTTCTTCCTGGGCTCAGTTTCAATCCTGTTTCTCTACCTCCTCCCCTCTGAGCAGCACGGGGCGATGTGGAATGGGAGTTACGGTCAGTTGATCACATGTTGTCTCTGCTGCTCCTTCCTCCTCAGGAGGAGGACTCCTCACACTCTGCCCCTGCTCCAGAGTGAAGGTTCCTTTCATGGGAGACAGTTCTCCACAAAATTCTCCAAAGTGAGTTCTTCTCACAGGCTGCAGCTCTTCACCACCTGCGCTAGTGTGGGTTCTTCCCAAAGGGTGCAGTCCTTCAGGAACAGGCTGCTCCAGCATGGGTCCCCCACAGCATCTCAAGCGCTGTCAGCAAACCTGCTCCGGTGTGGGCTCCATGGTTCTGCAGGTCCTGGCAGTATGTGCTGCAGCGTGGACTCCCCCCGGGGTCACAGCTTCCTTCAGGCATCCACCTGCTCCAGCGTGGGGTCTCTTCCACAGGCTGCGGGTGGATCTCTGCTCCATCATGGACCTCCATGGGCTGCAGGGGGACAGCCTGCCTCACCATCTTCATCACAAGTTGCAAGGGAATACTCTCTGCTCTGGCATCTCGAGCACCTCCTCCCCCTCCTTCTTCAGTGACCTTAGTGTCTGCAGAGTTGTTTCTCTCACATCATCTCACTCCTCTCTCTCGATTGCCGTTTCTCGCAGGTTTTTCTTCCCTTTCTTAAATATGTTATCCCAGAGGCACTACCACCATCACTGATTGTCTTGGCCTTAGCGAGCGGCAGGTCCATCTAGAATCAGATTTCTTTGACTCTGTCAGACATGGGGGAAGCTTCTAGCAGCTTCTCAAAGAATCCACCCCTGTAGCCCCCCCCCACTACCAAGATCTTACCACACAAACCCACAACAATATGGTGCCAGAATCACCTTTTCAGTTGGAGTATAGCGGGCATTGGATCCTCTGTATCCCTAACTCCAAAACCCAAGGGGTCGACCTCGAGTATCCTCTGGTGTTTTCTGCCAGAGACTCCAGATAAGGCTATTCTCCCCGACTGCTGTGAAGAGCATGTTTTTAACACCTTATCCTGATCAGACTGGACCAAGGGCTATGGCATGAACTATCTCCCATTTAATTTGTTCAAAAGATTCTTGTTGCTCAAGGCCCAATTCAGAATCATTCTTCATTTGGGTCACTTGATAGACGGGGTGTACAATCTGACTGTAATTTGGGAAATGCATCCTCCAAAAACCCACAACACCTAAGAAGGCTTGTGCTTCCTTTTTGTTTATTTGTGGAGACATAGCTGCTATTTTGTTGATGACTGTAGAAGACCACTACGAACTGGTTTTGTCTCAACATGCCGTTGTCATTTCTTCCTGGTCTCCGAAAAAAACCACAAAAATGACCTGCAGAAAACCGCTTGTGTGCAGACTAGTATGTGGACTAGCAGGAGAGGACTTGTCTAAGCAGGCAACACATATGGCATGAACTGCACGTATAGCACATAGGCAAATGCTCCTATAAAAGGACAACACAAGCTCCTCTGAGTCTCTCCCTCTTTCTCTCCTCCTCACCACCTTGCTGCCGGACCCTGTCCTCGTTGGAACCTCCATGCCTGCAGAGAGACTGAGCCAACTGTAGGTGATTCTTCTTCAGCAGGAGGGTTGGACTAGATGATCCACAGAGGTCCCTTCCAACCCATACCATTCTGTGATTCTGTGATTGTGTGACCAGACATCTCTGGACATCGCCGAATTCATGATGGTAGTAACAGATCCCGCTCCCCTGCACTCCTTTTCTTGTCCACTGGTGTTGTTCCACTTTACTCCTTTCTTTCTCTCGCCCTTTCTTTCCTTTTCTTTCTCTTTCTTTCTCTTGTCCTTCCCCCCTGCCATCACCCCCCCCGACCTCCTAATCCCAGTTCACCGAAATAAAGTTTACAAGATTGCATGGCATCTGGCTCCATTTGCTTCTTAACCTCATTCCCTGGGATTCCATTGAAAATCCTGCCGGTATTGGATCGGGACAATGACATCCAAAGAGATTTGATGGTGTCATAGAATCATAGAATCATAGAACCATAGAAAGTTTTGGGTCGGAAGGGACCCCTAGAGGTCATCTAGTTCAATCCCCCCCTAGCGAGCAGGGAAACTGCTAACTAGATCAGGTTGCTCAGAGCCCTGTCCAACCTGGTCTTGAATGTTTCCAGTGATCGGGCCTCCACTACCTCTCTGGGCAACACGTTCCAGTGTTTCACAACCCTCATTGTAAAGAATTTCTTCCTTATATCTAGCCTAAACATACCCTGTTTTAGTTTAAAACCATTACCCCTCATCCTGTCACTGTTGTCTCTGCTAATAAGATTGTCCCCATCTTTCCTATAGGCTCCCTTTAAGTACTGAAAGGCTGCAATCAGGTCTCCCCGCAGCCTTCTCTTCTGCAGGCTGAACAAGCCCAACTCTCTCAGCCTGTCCTCATAGGAGAGGTGCTCCAGCCCTCGGATCATTTTTGTAGCCCTCCTTTGGACCCGCTCCAACAGTTTCACGTCCTTCTTGTGCTGAGGGCTCCAGAGCTGAACGCAGTACTCCAGGTGAGGTCTCACCAGAGCAGAGTAGAGGGGCAGAATCACCTCTCTCAACCTGCTGGCCACGATTCTCTTGATGCAGCCCAGGACACGGTTGGCCCTCTGGACTGCCAGCACACATTTCCGGCTCATGTCCAGCCTTTCCTCTATCAGTACCCCCAAGTCCCTCTCAGCAGGGCTGCTCTCGATCCTTTCATCCCCCAGCCTGTATTGATAGCGGGGATTACCCCGACCCAGGTGTAGGACCTTGCACTTGGCCGTGTTGAATCTCATGAGGTTCACACAGGCCCACCTCTCCAGCTTGTCCAGGTCCCTCTGGATGGCATCCCGTCCTTCTGGTGTCTCAACTGTACCACTCAGCTTGGTGTCATCTGCAGGCTTGCTGAGGGTACACTCGATGTCGCTGTGCATGTCATTGATGAATATATTGAACAGCACCGGTCCCAGTACGGACCCCTGAGGGACTACACTCGTCACTGGTCTCCATCTGGACATTGAGCTATTGACCACTACCCTTTGGCTGCGATCATCCAGCCAATTCCTTATCCACTGAATGGTCCACCCATCAAATCCATGGCTCTCCAATATGGAGAGAAGGATGTTGTGGGGGACCGTGTCAAAGGCTTTACAAAAATCCATATAGATGACGTCCATTGGATTTCCCTTGTCCACTCTTGTTGTTACACCATCATAGAAAGCCACTAGGTTGGTGAGGCAGGACTTGCCCTTGGTGAAGCCATGCTGGCTGTCTCGAATCACCTCCCTGGCCTCCATGTGCCTTAGCATATCTTCTAGGAGGATCTGTTCCATGATCTTCCCAGGCACAGAGGTGAGGCTGACAGGTCGGTAGTTCCCAGGGTCTTCCTTTCTACCCTTTTTGAAAAGGGGCATAATGTTTCCCTTTTTCCAGTCACTGGGAACTTCCCCTGACTGCCATGACTTTTCAAATATCATGGAGAGTGGCTCGGCAACTACATCAGCCAGTTCCCTCAGGACTCTGGGATGCATCTCATCAGGTCCCACGGACTTCAGTACCATTTAGGTTCCTCAGGAGGTCCCGAACCTGATCTTCACTTACAGCTGGAGGGATTTTACTTTCCTGGTCTCCTTCATGCCATCCATCAACTCGGGAGGGGTGAGGAGAGAGGTTGCCAGTGAAAACTGAGGCAAAAAATTTGTTGAGTACCTCAGCTTTCTCCTCATCTTCTGTTACCTGTTTGCCGGTCTCGCTCATGAGCGGGGGTACGCTTTCTTTGACCTTCTTTTTCTGGCTGACATACCTGTAGAAGCCCTTCTTGTTATTTTTCGCATCCCTTGCCAAGTTCAGCTCCAGCTGTGCCTTGGCCTTCCTGATCCCATCCCTACACAACCGGGCAGCTTCCCTATACTCTTCCCCGGAAGTCAGTCCCTGCTTCCACTGCCTGTGCAGTTCCCTGTTCTTGCTTAGTTTGACCAGCATCTCTTGCCTCAGCCATGCCGGTCTCTTCCCTTCTCTGCCTCACTTCTTACACTTGGAGATTGAGAGCTCTTGTGCTCTCTGGAATACAGCCTTAAAGACCTGTCAGCTCTGTTCTGTTCCCCTGTTCCTGAGGACCATTTCCCAGGGAGTCCTTCTGACTATATCTCCTTGAAGAGCCGGAAATTTGCCCTCCTAGAATTTAGGGTCCTGACTATGCTCTTCGTTATTCCCATTTCCCTCAGTAGCGTTAGTTCCACCAGCATGTGGTCACTGCAGCCCAGGCTACCTCCAATCTTGACATCCCCAATGAGCTCACTCGCACTGGTGACCATCAGGTCTAGTATCGCATCCCCTCATGTAGGGGTGCTTATTACCTGACTTAAGAAGTTGTCCTCAATGCATTCTAGGAACCTGCTGGATTGCCTACAGCTTGCCGTGTTGCTTTTCCAGCAGACGTCAGGGTACTCATCCTGCCCTTTTATTCCTAAAATCTGGATCTCTTGTGCAGGTCCCTTGACTTTACCTTGCTTCATGGCAAAACCAGCTTTCAGAAGGATCTGAGCTATTTTCTCTCCCCTTTCTCAAAACCTGCTTTTGCTGTATCATCCCACACAATGATGTCATTGATGTACTGTAGATGTTCTGAAACTTCACCCTTCTCCCATGCAGTCTAGATGAGTCCATTGCAAATGGTGGGACTGTGTTGCCACCCCTGAGGCAGTCAGTTCCAGGTGTACTGGATGCCCCTCCAGGTGAAACCAAACTATAGCCTGCACTTTTCTGCCAAAGGGATGGAGAAGAATGCATTAGTGATCTCATTGGTGGCATAACACTTGGCTGCCTTTGACTCCAGCTGATACGGAAGTTCTAGCATGTCTACATGGCATGGCAGCAGTCAGCAGTGGTGTGACTTCATTCAGGCCATGGCAGTCTACTGCCAGTCTCCACTCTCCAGTAGATTTCTTCACTGGCCATATGGGACTATTAAAGGATGAGCGAGTTTTGCTGATCACTCCTTGACTCTCCAGTTGACGGATCAGCTGATGGATGAGGATAAGGGAGTCTTGGTTGGTGCGATATTGCTGCCGGTGCCCCGTGTAGTAGCAATTGGCTCCTGTTGTTCTTCAACCCTCAGCAACCCCACAATGGAAGGATCCTCCAAGAGACGAGGTAAAATAGACAGCTGTTTAATTTCTTCTGTCTCTAAAGCGGGAATGCCAAAAGCCCACCGAGACCTTTCTGAATCCTTGAAACACCCTCTCCTGAGAAAGTCTATGCCAAGGATGAACGGAGCCTTGGGGCCAGTTACAATGGGGTGCTTCTGCCAGTCCTGCCCAGTGAGTCTCACTTCTGCCTCCAATTCACTCAGCTCTTGGGACCCCCCTGTCACTCCCGAAATGGAAATGGACTCTGACCCTTTGAAATCTGATGACATTAAAGTACACTGTGCACCAGTGTCCACTGGAGCTTTATACTCCTGTGGATCTGACGTGCCAGGCCATCGAATCCACATTGTCCAATAAACCCAGAAGTCCCTTTCCTCCACCTGGTTGGAGGCAGAGCCCCTCTAATCCTGGTCAGAGAATTTGTTACTCAGTTGCTCTAAAAACTAGTTAGAGCTCCCTTCAAGAAGATCAGAAGCAAGATGAAATTGTCTGCTTTAAGTGGAGAGCTGACTGCTGTAAACTGGAGCAGCATTTTTGCTAGAAGAATCACCTTTTGTGGTTGTTTTTTCTTGCAACACCTATACTCGTGCCTCTAGAGTTGAGTTAGGTTTTCCAACCCACTTCCTCATGTCCTATCTGTGGTTACTCAGGTAGAACCACAAGGTGTCCCGTGGTATGTAGTGTCTATCCTCTCTCTTGAGCGAAGAAATGCTTACTCCTAATAGCTGACATACTGGTCCACACAGTTGCGGAGTGGGACGCAGTCTGTTTGAGTTGCTGGACCTCCGAGGACAATTTCTCCACAGCTGAGGCAAGGGATGAAGAGAGGCTTTCTTCATCCTGCCAGAGAGAAACAGCCACTGCATGCACCTTTGGTGCCTCTTCACCTTTCCGGTCTATTACTGCCAGAGAGGTGGCAATGAGGATGGTGCGCTCTGTACAAACTTCCTCCACACGGGTCGTGGGCACTGGACTTCATCTGGGTCTGTGGGCAATTACTCATCATCTGTGTCATAGTAAACCAGGTCCCGCACAGCTAATTCTCTCATGTACTGAATACCCCTTTCCACATTAGTCCACTTGCCTGTATAGCATACAATATTCTCACTGAAGGGAAATCTTTCCCTCACACCTGACATAAGTTATCTCCAGAGGCTGAGGAATTGTGCCTTTTTTTCGATTGTCTGGTCAATGCCCATTTGTCAAGACAGGGATCTCATCTGCTTGGCTTCCCTGCCCTCTATTTCCAAGCTACTGGCCCCATTATCCCAGCATGACAGCAGCCAGGTGACAATGTGCTCGCCTTGGTGGTGGTGGAAATCTTTCTGCGTATCTTGCAGGTAGCTCAGATACATGGAGGACCGGGTGATGATCTCTGGCTCTGCCTCCTTCTCCTGCTCTTGTGATGGTCCTGGCTCATTGTCATCCTTCACGGGGTGAACTGATATTTTTGTGTATTTATTTTTCTGTATAGGAGTGACTAGTACAGGCATGGGTTGGTTTTCTGGTCCGGCCATGGTGCCTGCTGCTGGGGTTGGAGCAGCTACCATGCCTGCTGCGGGGTCTGGGGTGGACTCTAAGGCGGCAGCAGCTGCAGTGCCAGTTGGGGGGGCTGGGTGTGCCGTGATGCCTGTCATTTTGTTTTTTTCCCCTTGCCTTTTAGAGCATTGAATAGTGTTGAACAGTGCAGCTAGGTAGGCATGGGCTAGACCGCAGCACTTTGAAATTATTTGTATTTCCCTGGAATTCCTAGACTGGCAGCACACTGCCTCCAAATATTCTGCCAGTTTGTCAGGATACTGTACTTGTTCAGGGGTGAAATTCCCATTTGCCCATGTTATTCCACACACCCATCCATTCATAGCTATTGAGCCTTGGTGCAGGTCTCTGCGAAATGTCTTTAACAACTTGTTTAACCCTAAACAAGACCTGAAACCTATTCAGGAGACAGAACAATAGAAACATGCTGGCCTGAGAATCCCATAGATACTCGAAATTCTCAAAAGCTGTTAAGAGCCTGAAGGAGAGAGGAGGGGTGAAAGAGTGTGGGAAAGTGTCTGGTCTGGCTTTCCCCATAGAGTGTGTTCACTTATTAATAAATTCCAAAAGATAGCACCCAAGGTATGGAAACTACCACAGTGTTGCACGCAAATACAAGCCTATTCATGTCCAGTGATGTTATCATACTGCAAATTGATATTATAGAATACAGCAAAATCATAATCCTGAGACTTTTCGCTGAGGTAGTGAAGGACACCACAGGGAACACATACTGCAAGTATGGGTTTACGTACCACAGCCATGTGACCAAAGACAGCAACATTTTGACCTGTAACTAAGTAAATAATACTATAAATGCATATAACAAATAATAACAAATGATAACGAAGTTATTTTAACACACTCTGCTCAGCCCTGTCATTATCCCTGCCCCACGAAAGTGGGCTGTGGCTGGCAACCAAACACCATGTGATCACGCTATCGCCCCTCTCCCGGCCGTGGTGGGGCGAAGTGTTGAAAGAAAAAGGCAAAACTTGTGGATTGGGATAAGGGCAGTTTAACATAAAAGGGAAGGAAGTGAACAGTAACAACAACAATACTGATAAGAAGAATATACAAAGCAAACATCGAAATGCACAGAATAACTCTCACTGCCTGATGCCCAGCATGCTCCTGAGCCACAATTAACTTCGTCCCAGGCAGCTCCACCTCTCAGAACCAAGCATGACATCACATATTATCAAATACCCCATATGTTTGGCCAGTTTGGATCAGCTGGCCTGGCAGTATATCCTTCCGGATTCTTGTGACAATTAACCCTATCCTGGCTGAACCCAGGACAGTTTTATATCTAAACCTTGAGTTGATATGGCTTGTGTGGTTGCATGAGTTCTTCAATTTTCTGCTAGCAAAAGCAAAAAGAGAATTCATTAACTCATTTAGTTTGTGGCACTCAATTTTGTCATTACCATCCAGCGGGTGTCTGAAATTAAACTTCATAAAAATGACACTGTATTTAAGATACTCTCAATGCAGCCTATGGGAGGATTGATGCCATGAATCATTTCCCTGTTTTAAACTATGAGGATAACTGCAGTAGTTCATAACATGAAAATAAACTTTGCTTAAGGTCTATTTGACATTCTGACAACTCTCTGAGGCCACAAGGGACATTTTTTACAGCTTGATATGCTAAACATTTGCTTTTCTTCTGAAATCTGTTATTTGTGCTAGAAAATATGCCGGGTAACAGCCCTAGAAATTCAAAAGAACTTTGCTTGCTTTCTGTTTTCCAGGGAGATAGTCTAGGGCGCAGAGCATGGTTTGTGGTAATGGCAAACATTTTTAGCAGAAAGCTAACTTTTTACAGTGTTTGGGAAAAAACCCTTCAAAAAACCTCCAAACAGTAACACAAAAAAGTATCGTAGAACAGAGGTGTAACAAATGAAGTTTGACTAGTGATCAGCAAGTCAACAAGATTTTTCAGTGTTCAGCAGATCTGGTGGAAAATAAGACAGAAGACATTTCTAAACTTTCCTTCTTATAAACTATTCTACTTTATTTCCTATTTATACTGGTTCAGTTTCTTGTACTCACCACACCAGTGTCTGAAAGCTACATATGATTGGTTGGTTTATTATTTTAAATACAATATAATAAAAAATTATTGTATTGTTCTTTGTTTGCCAACAAATGGGATGTGAAGCAACTTCAATTAAGTTTTTGTAAACTAGTTTCCTAGTTAATGATATAAATGTCTGAAATATTCTGGATTTTGTACTTTTCTTCAGAGCAGCTATTGATGTTCACACTAGCAGCACTAATTCTGGAAACACTTAAAATTTATATAACTAAAAATATAACTACTGTTTAAATACATTTATTTTTTCAAATTCTATATAATGAGTCCATCTTTAAATTAAGAATCCTTTTTGTTATTACAAGTCCCAGGTTATTGATTAAAACACACTGTCTTGAACTGGACTTCTGTGGAGTCAATCTAACTAGCATGTTTATTTTATCATTAATCTTGTTGGTCATTATATCATTTACTGTTCATTATAGCAAGAGATAAATTGCAGAAATGCTTAATATTGTTAGTTCAGCTTGGCTGCGTCCTTTAGTGACACTAATTCTACTGAGCAGTTGGGCAAAATCAATGTCTACTGCACGATTTGTATTAAATTATGCTTGTTATATGATTGGATCAACACTGCACAGAGTTTTCTCAAGTTAATTGATCAACTCCTACAAAATAAATTAATATGATAGATCAAACTTAAGCTGAACTGTGGACCGGAACAGAACAAACAGGAGCACTGAATGAAAGCCAAGATGCATCAGGCCACACAGGTCCAAGTAATGACTATTTGTTCCTTGGCTTAAATGGCATTAGGAAGTCATATTTTGTGTTTCGAAGAAAACATCAAAATGCAAGTTTAAAATGGGATTTATCAGCCAGAAAGCCTATGAATCATGAAACAGAAATTCCCTGAGATTTTCTTTCAAATTGATTCCCAAAATTTTCTTTAGATTCCAGTTTAGCAGAGAAATTCATTCTGCATATAACTCAGACAGGGATTCAATTCACTGTGTGCAAAATACTAAACATGAATTCACTGTTTTTTTGTCCAAAAGTGTTTCAGAGGGATTTGACCATGCCTTCTCTTCTGGGTACCTGTCACTTCCTGTCTGTGAATTCATAACCGATCTGCTAGGTCTGCTGCTCATCTAAGCCCTTCCTATTTTGATTGCCAAAATGAGCCAGGTTACTTTAAACAATATTTTGTGATCAGTTCAGTTAGGAAAGAAAGAAATGGCAGTCCTTGATTGTACCTTGTTTACTCTCAGGAGTGGAGGAGAGACTTGAGAGGTAGCAGAGAAAGGATTTTATTGTAAATGAGGGTACAGGGAAGGAAAAGACTGAACTATTCAGCCAGCTGTTAACCTCCCCTTTTACCGATCATGTCTTGCGTTTTGTTGTGCAGACTGCAGATGGGTAGAGGGCAGGAGACATTCTTTCAGCTGACAGATAATCTTTCCTAGCAATCATAAATAACCTCTGTCAGGTTTCTTTCTGATTGCTGGTGTCACTGTCTTAATTTATGGCAGGACTATGAAGCCTTTTCGCTACATGAAGAGGGATTCATTGCATCTACCTTTTGGCATCTACATTGCAAAACTCTACACTGAGTCTCCAATTTATTTATGCTGGGCTCACTTTCTAATCCACAGGGAGAAATAATGAACTGCTGGGGCACATGTCCTTTGGCCTTTATTAGACAATTACATTAGGATGACATAAATTGAATGCTAAAAATTCCTGATTTTGTTCTTGAACTATTTAAGGAGCAACAGCCGTAGGGCTCAAAGTTTGTTCTACAGATGTAGGTATCTCCTAACGTGTGTACTTGTTCAGATCTCTTTCACTCCAGGTTTCTATCTTCTGATCTCAGGCCTCATAGGTTTGAAGTGTTGTATCTTAGATTCATGTATGAAGAGACCCACTGGAGGCAGCCTTTCATTTCTCCAGCCTATTTTACATACATTCTACATGTCCCAAAGCCCAAAATGTGCAAAGGCTACCAAACAGGCGGAAACTTGTTTGCTTGCTTCTTTGTTTGTTTTCCATATTAATCAGGCAGAAAATATTAAATATCTCAATGTTTGTCCAAATTCCTGGCATAAGGAATCAAAGTCTAAATCAGGCAGTACTTTCAGCTCCTTGGATCTTTCATGTCATTGTAAAATGTGTATAAACAAGGGACTAATTCCCTTATTTTGGGTTTATATCCAGTTAATGGAGCCATTCACTTGTAGTCATTAGGTGTAGTATACAATTATCTGACATTTTAATTTGTAAGTCAGTCATGTTACTAAATTTTTAGATCTTATTATTAATTACCCAGTTATTTTGGTAAATAATTTAAAATCTGCAAGTATTGTGAAACAGTGTTCTGGGTTTGGCAGGACAGGGTTAATTTTCACCGGAATCCGGGAAGGGACACAGCTGGGCGGGCTAACCCAACATGGCCAAACAGAACAGTGTATTTTATACCGTGTGCCGTCATGCTGGGTTCTGGTTGGGGGAGCTGGGCGGCAAGAAGGCAGTCGTGGCTGGGGAGTGCGCGGCTGCGGCTGGTGGTGAGAGTTGCTGTCTGTGTTCTGCTGTTTGTCTTGTGTATTCTCCTTGTCTGTATTGTTGTTGTTACTGTTTCCTTTGTTTGCTGTTCTGCTAAACTGCCCTTATCCCGACCCACCAACCCAGCAGTTTTTGCCTGTTTCTTTTCTATTCTCCTCTGCACCCCGGCTGGAGGCGGGGGGGGAGGGGAAGGGCGGCAAGGCAACCGCTTGGTGCTTTTGTTGCCGGCCGCAGCTAAACTATAACAAACTGAGACACTGTCATGAGTGCCATATTTTTGTTGTTATTGCCCCTAGTAACGAGATTGTACGTGGACTCTAAGACATTCTCAAATGCAGTGTTAGAAGTTACTTTGTAAAAATGGCCCCAATGAAAGATATTACATGCAAACTGTGAACCAAACTTTAAAATACTCTGGAAGTCATACTCTATACATGCTGTTTGAAGCCACTCATATGAGTTTTCCATGCTATCAAACTTTTTAAAAAATACACGTATGTTAACCCTTGTGCTTGTCGTCCATTGCTCATACGCTAAGAGATGTCAGACACCCATTACAAATATTGATTAAAAATCACAGCAGTATAAAAGTTACTGGATCCTATTTGGAACTCTTCCATACTTTCTTAAAGCTGATCATATATATATCGAGTGTATGACAACGTTTGGCAGCACAGTTAGGCCTTACTTTGTTGGTGAGTCAGAGCTTCCTCAGAGAAAATTCTATTAAGTGTGTTTATCTGTATGTTGGAAAGCAACTTAGATCAATGCTGAAATATCTATTGTAGATTAAATTTCAGTAAGATTTTCATAAGAACACACTTGCAATGCAATGAGTATACATGCAATACAAAACTTTGGAGAAGCTTCTCTGCTGAAGTAAAATGTGGAGCAGAACACATTCTAAGTCAATTTAATTTGGTGTTTGTGTAATATGGCTGTCTCTGAATGCTCTGCTTGAGCCTTCTGAGGTGGTTCTTACCACCTTTTCTTTCTTTTCTTTCTTTTGAAAGCCTTTTCAAAAGGCTTCATAAGCCCTTCCAAAAGGTGTGGGGAGGTTTGATTTAGTATACTGTAGTTGTCAGAATGGGAATGAAACGTTTAATATATCATTTCATTGAATGACCACTGTCAGAAACTCCTTTACATCTCTGGTGGTAAATGTGTTCCCTGAACTTTTAAGAGGAAAAAAAGGCAAAGAATTCTAGAGCAGATAAAGCAGTGGCAAAGTAGGTGATATACTACTCATGTTAAGTTACATATCCAGCACTGTAAGATCTTTATCACTCTGTAAAATAGACAGATATATATACACACATGTGTATGCGTGTTTGTGTGTATGAAGAGGAACATCAGAATTTAATTTCCAGTAAAAGCCTTAAAATATAACCATGAATCTATCCATACAAGATATATTTTCATTTTCTTTCAACCATGGACTGAGTATGATAAATGTATGTGATGACTTGAGCTGGATGTAAACTCATGAAGACTTCCGACAACAACTAAGACATGGATAATCTTTTACCACAGATATGATGATTTACATCACCAATTCACACCGTGCATCCAAGAGTATCAAATCTGTGCAAGATTTGATCAGCAGCAAGAAAAAATTACATAAGCAATCAAAAATATTTCTGTCAAACTAGTTAAACTACAACATTATGCTTTTCACACTGAATAGCAGTATGAAACTCCTTGAAGTTCCCATACCACATCGGACTCTCTATCTATGTCAGAAAAAGGCTGCCTGTACTTGTAGAATGTATTATTGTGGCTGTAACTTACAGCAACTTCCTTGTCCATATACAGCTGAAATAGTTATGCTATTACAATGTGATGTAAATGTTTTTATGACACAAGAAAGAAGATATGAATATTTTTCAGCTTTTTTTTTATGCTCCTGCTATCCACAGCAGAGAAGGCCATCTATCTTCCTAGTATCTCACCTTAATTTTTTCTTTTTTCAAATCACTTTATTCTTTCTTTGATTTTTTAATTGTAAACCCAATCTGAATATAATGAATCTTGGAAGGCACTGAAAAGACCTGTTTAAAAATTGATATCATCACATAGTACACCATGAAAAAAATTCACAGTAATTTTAATGAATAAAAAGACAATGAAGAAGACATCAAAGAGAAAATCAAGTCGAATAGACATGTTTCATATTTACTAGCTTTGAGCAGACAGTTACTTTACCTGAAGCTAGAACACTAGTAATTCCAAATTGTGATATCTTTCTCCATGTTGTGCACAAAAGAATTTAGTTTAAGATTTTTTATTTTTATGTATATTTGTAGTATTTGAGTAGTAGTACTAGAAAGTTTGTAGGTGTCCCGGAAATCTAAACACATGTTCAGAACACAGCGTGATGTCTAATTTTAGTTCGCTAAATTAGGTAACTCCAGAATCAAGAAGAGTTATAATGTCAAAATGATGATGTATATTATTATTGACGATCTACTGGCTACAATGGAATTATGTCAGTTCAAACCCAACTAGACTCTGGTCAAATACTTTCAGAATACATGCAGCTGTGTTTCAACCTCATGAGTATACAGGTTTAAAACATAAGTGGTTAGTGCAGGCAAATTCATTGTTGTTTGCTGCCATGGCTCAGGAGGGAAAGTATCTGAGAGCTGCACAGATTTACATATTTAATCCATTGTCTGAGAGCTGCACAGATTTATGTATTTAATCTATTATTTTTTATAGGAGAGTGATAAAAAATTGAGGAGAATATTGCAAATACAGATTCAGGTTAAAAGAAAAAAACCACATACTTTTCACACATACTTTTTCACACAGACATTCCCAGGCATTTCCAAAACCTGCAGTTTTCCACAGATCATAGGCCTCACAGACCTAGTTACCATCAGGAACAACAACGCAAGAGACACTGTGTTTATTGATGTGATGACCCATACTTGTGATTGCCAAAGTATTTTTTAAAGCATATACTGGTAGGCCACTAAAATGGCTCTGAATCTTACAATATTATCCTGGTTGATGAGACTACCTCCTTGTCATTTCCTTGACTTAACCTACAAATGCCTAATAGCACCAAGATTATCATCTTAGCACTGATAGGTTGTTTCCACAGCTGGTTTTATAGTTAGCATCAAACGACCCAGAGCTCTTCCTTTGGAGCTTAGACAATAGATCATCAAAGTAGAAGTACTTTTTCTGGGGGGAAAATATCTCTGCTGAATTTAATCTGTTGCATAAAATGTAAGCAAGCAACAGAGAAGTAGAGGAACAGTTGGTTAATGTCTAGATAATAGACTTCAAGGTTTGAAAATCCTGGGTCATGTCTTTGTTAGTTTTAAATTAAAACGAGTTCAGTGGTATTGAAGTAGTCCCCAGGGAGTGTCTGTCTGCATCACAGAAGCACAATCTATTTATAGTCTGTGGATTTTTGCTTTTGAAATGTTTAGCAGCAGTGCTACAAATTTACAGTAAGAGCACTGTTAAGTCTACAGCTTGCTAGTGATGTAATAGGCATTCTGGCTCTTCCCGAGCCTCATTTATAATGCATAAATAAACAGATAAAAATCATTAAGCTAAACCTTAGCTTCTGAATCTTGAGACATCACAGAATCACACAGAATCACACAGAACAGTAGGGGTTGGAAGGGACCTCTGTGGGTCATCTAGTCCAACCCTCCTGACAAAGCAGGGTCACTTAGAGCAGGCTGTAGAGGGCCTTCTTCAGGCAGGTCTTGAATATCTCCAGAGAAGGAGACTCCACAATCTCCCTGGGCAGCCTATTCCAGTGCTCCGTCATCCTCAGAGGTAAGAAGTTCTTCCTCATGTTCAGACGGAACTTCCTCTGCTTCAGTTTGTGCCCATTGCCCCTTGTCCTGTCGCTGGGCACTACTGAAAAGAGTTTGGCCCCATCCTCCTGACACCCACCCTTTCAGATATTTATAAGCATATATTAGGTCCCCTCTCAGCCTTCTCTTCTTCACACTAAACAAGCCCAGCTCCCTCAGCCTCTCCTTGTAGGAGAGATCCTCCAGTCCCTTGTCATCCTCGTAGCGCACCGCTGGATTCTCTCCAGCAGCTCCTCATCTTTCTTGAAGTGGGGAGCCCAGAACTGGACACAGTACTCCAGATGGGGCCTCACTAGGGCAGTGTAGAGGGGAAGGAGAACCTCCCTCGACCTGCTGGCCACACTCCTCCTAATGCATCCCAGGAGAATACTGGCCTTCTTGGCAACAAGGGCACAATGCTGGCTCATGGTTAACCTGTCGTCCACTTGGACACCCAGGTCTCTCTCCGCAGAGCTGCTCTCCAGCAGGTCCGCCCCAAGCCTGTACTGATGCATGGGATTGTTCCTTCCCAGGTGCAGGACCCTGCATTTGCCTTTGTTGAACCTCATCAGGTTCCTCTCTGCCCAACTTTCCAGCCTGTCCAAGTCACAGTGAATGGCAGCACAGCCTTCTGGTGTATCCACCACACCTCTCAGTTTGGTGTCATTAGCAAATTTGCTGAGGGTACACTCTAACTCTTCATCCAGGTCTTTGATGAAGAAGTTAAACAAGACTGGGCCCAGTACTGACCCCTGGGGGACACCACTACTTACCAGCCTCCAACTAGACTCAGTGCCGCTGACGACAACCCTCTGAGTTCTGCCATTCAGCAAGTTCTCAATCCACCTCAGCGACCACTCATCCAGCCCACACTTCCTGAGCTTCCCTAGAAGGAGGTTATGGGAGACCACGTCAAAAGCCTTGCTGAAGTCTAGGTAGACAACATCCACTGCCTTCCCCTCATCTACCCAGCCAGTCATGCCATCTTAGAAAGCTATCAGATTGGTCAGGCATGATTTCCCCTTGGGGAATCCATGCTGACTACTCCTGATAACCTTCTTTTCCTCCACTTGCTTCATGATGGTCTCCAGGATAAGCTGCTCCATCACCTTTCCTGGAATGGAGGGTGAGGCTGACCGGCCTGTAGTTCCCTGGGTCCTCCTTCTTGCCCTTATTGAAGGTTAGAGTGACATTGGCCTTTCTCCAGACCGCGGGCACCTCTCCTGTCCTCCAGGACCTCTCAAAGATGATGGAGAGTGGCTCAGCAATGACATCCACCAGCTCCCACAGCACTCGTGGGTGCATTCCATCGGGAATATTCTATATATTCTATATATGGTGTAAAGTTCTCAGATAATGTATTTTGATGTTCCAAAAGAAACGGAAATCCGCAAACGCATAAAAATGAGGAAATATCTGACAGGTTGTTTTCCCCTGTATTTGAAATCTTTTAGAATTTTCTGTGTTTTCCTTTGTACTTGTGTATCAGATTAATGCACTCCTGTGATAAGCTGTTCTGCTGTAAAATCTTTTCCTGTCACTGTGGCTTTGTTTTAGGGATCAGATATTAGATATATCTTGAAGTGCTATTTTACAATTTGCTTTCTGTGACTTGCGATAACCCTTACACTGAAACCAATACTATTTCAATAAGGTTAAAATAGCAGTAGATTTTGAATAATGAAGTAGGATTTAATTTGCCTAAAAGCTCATTAGATGAAAGGCAAACATGTTTAACAGCAATTCTTGAGCTATTTTTTGCATTAATCCATGCATTTTCAAAGTATACACCAGTGATATGAAGCAAAAGGAACACTACTTCTCATTAATTCAGATTTTAAGCGAAATGCAAGGCAACCTATTTTTAGCTATTATCAATTCTATATATATTGGGTGAATATTTTTCATAGTCATATGCCTACACTCATTAGACTTGATTAGTATGTTTCAACCATATATTATCTTTAATTGTCTGAAAAATATCACATACACTTTTTTAATTTGTATATTCATAAGAAAAGCAAGATATATCAGAATATCCTAATTTGCATGTGCTCATTAGGAGAACATTAATTCTATTCCTAAAACACGTAATTTAATATTTTGGTGAAGATATGACAGTATTTCCAATTACTTACATTAAATAATTTTCAAATGACAAGGTTTAATAGTATTTCTTCTGGATCTATTGAGACAACTCTAACTATAATGAATATCTTTGTGTATTGTTGATTGACCTCTGCTACATCAACATATGCTGTTTGTTCTTCATTTTCCTCCCTCAGACACAGGACTAGTGTTTAATATCTCTTGTTGTGTTACCTCAGTTGTTAATGAAAAACATTGGGTGTTCCCTTCACTACAGAGAGTGCAAACTCATAAAAAAAAAATCATAGGTGAACTCCTTATGAACACTTCTAATTACTTGGGAAAAGTGTTGGAAAATATCAAGTAATTTGCCATTAAAATAATGAATAGCATAAACTGTAATTTTTCATAGTAATTAACTTGTGTCAGCACCATTATTTTTCATTAATTATAAAGGAAAAAGAATGAAAGATCACCTGCAGGAACAGCTGTGTGAAATTGTCTCTGAGGTTCTGTTGTTACCTTTTTTACTTCGCGCCAATAAACGATGTTAAGAATTGGATCCAGTCATACAATGATGCAGGTGGTAGACACTGTCCAGAAGAGACTGGGAAAAAGGACATTTAATAAGGTTGTTGTCTGTGAAGTCTAATATTTTAATGAAGAATGCAGTTATTACTGGTAAAGAAAGGACACAGCAAGAAGTTTGAAACATTTGTAGTTTACAGCTATAAGAAGTTAGGAAAAAAAATATGACAGTAAAATCCATTGGATTTTGGTTTTGCTTTTTCTTTTTTTTTAAATGAAAATGTCTAATTGCCTAGTTTGAAGATATGTGTCTCAGTTTAACTTAATTTAAAAATATTTCGGGAAATATTTCTTTCATTCTCAAATGCTGTGGGTTTTGGAGATTTTGTGGGCCTTTTTTTTTTTAAAGGTTGTCACTGGGAATGATGGAGAAAAAGTAAAGTTGTACACATTTGTGTGTTTTCCCTGTTGTTTCCTTATCTTCCACACATCTCTTACATTTACAGAATACACAACTGAAAAAGTTGGATTCCTACAAGGTTCTGGTGAGTTATGGGTGATGCTTTACAAAAGAACATATAAACTTCAGTCCTGTGTATACCTTCACATAAACTCCCTTGTCTACTGTATTACTAAACCACTATATGAGCATCTACTGTGTATTCATGCATATACATACAAGATGTGTTTATACTGAATCCATAGTCATTCACCTAAGGACAGAAAAGTTAGAGAATAAACCAGCAGAAGGTGTTTGTAGCCTGGTACTTCCTCCCTGAGGACATTCAGTAATGGATGCCTAAACTAGAGCATGAAAGAGACAACTAGATGACATTTTCAGCCACACTTCTACCACAGGTTTTGACATTTTGGCACTTTGACTTACTGAGCCAGAAAGTATTAAAACTCATTCATAAGACTTTCAGCCTTACAGCACTAAAATTTATCCTTGAAGTAGATTAAAGGTAACAAACACAAAATAAACATAGTAGCTAGATGACTGATTTTGTAATGTAGAGAACATTTCCTATATTCTATCTACCATAATACAACCTGTCAGTCACTGGGTAGGGTACTTTTCTTAGTTAAAAATTGTATGAATTTACTTGACATATAATCCTTCTTTTACACAATATTATCTTTATATTTAGCATCTCTTCTTTTGTTTTTGCTCCAAGCATTTTGAATAAAAAAAGATTAAAATGTTATTAACTGGAATGCATGAGCAATTCCTGAATATATATTGGAAAATGGAGGCAAGACATGCCAGGGGATTTTTGATAAAACTGTCTGCAATATTCAACAGAAATTAACAGCTCTCACGATTTGTCCTTCTCAAGGTCTCTGCCCTTTTATGGGGGAGTGTGAATCTTATGAAATTTTTCATGTGAGGGAAAATTCTTAAATGGGAACTATTTCAAATATGTCTATACATGAAAGCAGTTGCTTATTTAAAACCTGGAGAGGAAGAAGTAAGAAATAATCTAACAATTATTTATAGGCACAAGATTTGACATTAATATGCCACTATTTGTCTTTCCCTTGTGGTATAATTAGTGTTTTTACTTTCATTGCTTCAGTTTCCAACTGGTTATCATTTTCTTCCCTAGTAACAGCCAACATGAGTATTCATTCTGCGTTCAGAGATGTGCCTCATTTCCCATGAGTAACTACAAATATCAGATACCTTTTGATAAAAATACAAATTCTTTCATTCTCAAGTTGCTGTCAACTTAAGAGCATACAAGTTTTTGATACAGAAATCAAGGACATCAACTGTAACTCTCAGAACTAGTGGTGAGATAAGGAGCACTGATGAGAAAGTTCTGGCTAGGCAGAAATTGGAGATGAAGGAACCCTTGGCCACCAGGAACCCTGCAGCATTTTCTCCGGCATTTGCTGCTATGATTATTTCCCATCCTGCAGGGAAGATAAGTAGCAGCAACTGACTTCTGAGTAGCCATAGACTCCTCTCATTTTGTGAGCTGCTGTGATAAAAATGGTTGTAGTGGAATAATTTGGTCTTAATCCATGCTTCCTATTCGCTATGAAAACAAACCCATTTTGTTCTTGCAAATCATTATGCTCAGTAAAAAGAGGCTAGTGTTCTTCTTAACCTTGACTATAAATGTTTGAACCCCATTCTAAGAGAAGATGAACACACGTTTCTATATGGCAAGACATAGAATACAGAGGAAAAACAAACTTTTCCATTAAACAGAAATACAAGTAAAGTACATTTCTAATAATCAAAGTAAGGAAAAGCAACTTTTACATTCTAAAATTGAGTTGTCTTGCTTGCAACAAAATTACTAACTGAGAAATCTAGAAGAACTGAAAATAAATGTAGTTGTAAAGATAATTAGCTTAAATGTTTGCTTTCTATGACAGATGACTTGCAGAGAGGAACTGGAGCAGAATAGCTTGCTGCTGTTTTTACTGTGATACATGATTTCTTAACTTGAGAACAGAAGTATAAATACTAAACAGAAGGAGCAGCTCTTTGTCAGTGTTTTGAGTCCATATTGATTATGTAGTGTTTTCCAGGTCGGTAGGAGATCTGTAATTACACTGAGAATACAGAAACATGCTTTAAGACTTCATCTTTTATAAAACAATAAAAAAAATGAGAAACTGCAGATTTATTGGCTCTTTTTGATCATATATGCCACAGCATTTCACAGTGTTTTCTCGTTTGCCTACAGTTTCCTTTACCACTGTTTATTTCAGTTAAGCTTTGGTAAACACACTACATATTTTTTTGTCTATTTGTTTCCTGCTACTAGTCAAGAAAAAATAAACATTTACCAGGGTACTAGGAATAAGAGTGATTCTGTTTAACATTATTCAATACCAGAATTATGATGTGACTGTCACCTTAACAAAAAGGTTTTGCTGTATATATCTCCAGTATTCCGCTAGATAATAAGTTTTGCTTGAAAATAAGCAACATTGCTGTAAAATCACGTATTATTTAAATAAATTTGCTACAAGGAAACCATGATGGCATAGCGGATCTATTTCTACAATTGCTCAAGCTTCAAATGCAGCTGAGAGCAGACAAAAATCTTACATAAATAATACTATGAGAGAGTTAGATGAATTAGTACTTAAATCACTAGAGAATACATTGAAATTATGACTTTATCATACATTAAATGATAAGTCTCAGAAAATTACAAAAATTAAAATCTCCCTACAAATGCTGCCATGAAGCTATGTATTTTAAAACAGTATTATTCAACACTTAAATGTTTAATTTGATCTATTGGTCCGAGTTTTGACAGTTGTCCTGGGTTCAGCCAGGATAGGGTTAATTTTCATAAGAAGCCAGGAGTGGACACAGCCAGGCCAGCTGACCCAACCTGGCCAAACAAACAGGGTATTCGATAACACGTGATGTCATGCTCGCTTCTGAGTGGGGTAGATGGCTGGTGGCAAGTTAATCATGGCTCAGGAGCGCATGGGGCATCGGGCGGTGAGGGTTGCTCTGTTCGTTTCTGCTGTTTATTTTGTATATTCTTTTTATCAATATTGTTGATGTTACTGTTCACTTTATTTGCTATTCTGTTAAACTGCCCTCACCCCAACCCACAATTTCTTGCCTTTTTCTATCCATTCTTCTCCCCACTCTAGTGGGGGGAGGGGCAACAGAGTGACCACGTGGCCCTTTATTGACAGCCACAGCCAAACCAAGACAGTAGTTTCAATCCAGTCAATCACCTATAAGTACTGCAACTTATGTTGCTAGACCTTGATCTCACCAACAAGGAGGGGCTGGTGGGGAATGTGAAAGTCAAGGGCACTCTTGTCTGCAGTGAACATGAAATGGTGGAGTTTAAGATCCTTAGGACAGCGAGGAGGGTGTGCAGCAAACTTGCTACGCTGGACTTCAGCAGAGCAGGCTTTGGCCTCCTCAGGGACCTGCTTGGTAGAATACCACGGGACACAGCCCTATAGGAAAGAGGGGCCCAGGAAAGCTGGCCAGTATTCAAGGATCACCTTCTTCAAGCTCAGGAGTGATACATCCCAATTAAGAGGAAGTCAAGCAGAAACACCAGGAGGCCTGCATGGATGAACAAGGAATTCCTGGACAAATCCAAGCAGAAAAAAGAGGCCTAACAGAGGACGGAAGCAAGGACAGATAGCATGGGAGAAATACAGAGAAATTGTCCGAGTAGCCAGGGAGCAAGTTAGCAAAGCTAAAGCCTTTACAGAATTAAATCTGGCCAGGGATGTCAAAGGGAACAAGAATGCCTTCTATAGATATGTCAGTGATAGAAGGAAGAGTAGGCAAAATGTGGGCTCTCTTCAGAAGGTAGATGGAGACCTGGTTACCTGGGATGTGGAGAAAGTTGAGGTGCTTAACGATTTTTTTACCTCTGTCTTCAACAGCAAATGCTCTAGCCACACCGCCCAAGTTGCAGAAGGCAAAGGCAGGGACTGGAAGAATGAAGCACCGCCCACTGTAGCAGAAGACCAGGTTCGAGACTGTCTAAGGAACCTGAAGGTGCACAAGTCCATTGGGCCTGATGAGATGCATCCACGGGTCCTGAGGGAACTGGTGGATGCAGTTACCAAACCACTCTCCACCATATTTGAGAGGTCCTGGTGGTCTGGGGAGGTCCCCAATGATTGGAGGAGGGGCAACATCACTCCCATTTTTAAAAAGGGAAAAAAGGAAGACCCGGGGAACTATAAGCTAGTCAGTCTCACCTCTGTGCCTGGCAAGATGATGGAGCAGATCCTCCTCGAAAACATGCTAAGCCACACCGATAACAAGGATGTGACTGGGGACAGCCAACATGGCTTCACCAAGGGCAAATCGTGCCTGACCAACTTGGTATCCTTCTATGATGCGATTACAGCATTGGTGGACAAAGGGCAGGCAACTGACATCATCTACCTGGACTTGTGCAAGGCATTCGACACTGTCCCGCATGATGTCCTTGTCTCTAAATTGGAAAACCATGGATTTGACAGATGGACCACTCGCTGGAGAAGGAACTGGCTCGATGGACGCATTCAAAGAGTTGCAGTCAATGGCTCACTGTCCAGGTGGAGACTAGTGATGAGTGGTGTGCCTCAAGGATCGGTACTGGGGCCGGTATCTTTGTTGGTGACATGGACAGTGGGACTGAGTGCACCCTCAGCAAGTTTGCCAACAACACCAAGCTCTGTGATGTGGTTGACATCCTGGAGGGAAGGGATGCCATTCAGAGGGACCCTTGACAGGCTGGAGAGGTGGGTTTGCATGAACTGCATGAAGTTCAGCAAGGCCAAGTGCAAGATCCTGCACATGGGTCAGGGCAATCCCAAATGCAAGTACAGACTGGGCAGAGAGTGGCTCAAGAGCAGCCCTGAGGAGAAGGACTTGGGGGTACTGGTGGATGAGAAGCTCAACATGAGCCGGCAATGTGCGCTTGCAGCCCAGAAAGCCAGCCATATCCTGGGCTGCATCAAGAGAAGCATGGAGGCAGTCAAAGGAGGTGATTCTGCCCCTTTACTCCGCTCTTGTGAGACCTCACTGCATCGAGCTCTGGGACTCCCAACATAAGAAGGACATGGATGTGTTGGAGTGGCCACGAAGATGATCAGAGGGCTGGAGTACCTCTCCTACGAGGACAGGCTGAGGGAGTTGGGGCTGTTCAGCCTGGAGAAGAGAAGGCTCCGAGGTGACCTTCTAGCAGCCTTCCAATACCTGAACGGGGCTGTCCTGGCTTTGGCCAGGACAGGGTCAGATTTCACTGGAATCCAGGAAGGGTCACAGCTGGGTGGGCTGACCCAACCTGGTCAAACAGAGCAGGGTATTCCATACCATGTGCCATCATGCTGGGTTCCGGTGGAGGGGAACGGGGCGGGGGGAACTCATTTGCGGCTCGGAAGCACGCGGCGTCAGTCCGGTCCGGGAGAGCTGCTCTCTGAGTCGTGAGGTTTGTGTTGTGTATTCCCCTTATCTGTATCATTGTTGTTACTGTTCCCTTTGTTTGCTGTTCTGTTAAACTGCCGTTATCCTGACCCACCAGTTTCTGCCTGTTTCTTTCTATTCTCCTTGGCACCCCGGCGGGGAGAGGGGCGGCCGCGTGGCGCTTTTGTTGCCGGCTGCAGCCTAAGCATAACAGGGGCCTACAGGGAGGATGGAGAGGGACTTTCCGCAAGGGTGTGTAGTGATAGGACAAGGGGGAATGGCTCTAACCTAAAAGACGGCAGGTTTAGATTACCTATTAGGAAGAAATTCTTCACCATGAGGGTGGTGAAACACTGGAACAGGTTGCCCAGAGAAGCTGTGGATTCCCCCTCCATAGAATTTTTCAAGGCCAGGTTGGATGGAGCTCTGAGCAACCTGGTCTAGTGGAAGATGTCCCTGCTCATGGCAGGGGGGTTGGAACCAGAAGATCTTTAAGGTCCCTTCCAACCCTTACCATTCTATGATTCTATGATTCTGTGTCTGCTGAGAACCTGATTCTCAGTAAATACATAGCCTTTTTCAGTAAGGAATGCATTGGAAAGAGGACTGACAATATTTCTTTATTTACAGGCAAGTTTTAATTTTCCTAACTGGTTAGGTGGAAGATGGTTCTATTATCATGTACATAGCCCAAGAATATAAAATCTAAACTTGCCAGCAGCTTTGATTAAGATATTTAAAGATGCTTTTTAACTCTCATATTGATTATATTTGAATATTCCAGTACCCTTGCTTGAATTAATTTAATTCAAAGTCTATTTTCAATACATTACAAGTAAAAAAAACAGACAAATATGGAAAAGAGACAAACTCAAACATGTTACTGCGAGACATCCTCTGGTTTTGCAGTACATGTCTAGCAATCCTTTATTTCCATTAAAACTTATGCCAAAACCTTTCTAATTCGATCTAAGTACTACAATTATAATTCTTACTGTCAACAGAGAATCCTTCTACTTATAAAGGGAAATGTGAATTCTAGCCACATGTATCAACTGTGATTGTGAAGCATAGAAATATTATCTATTTCACCTTAACAGTTGTTCTTGTATGAATAAGATTTACCCTATTAAGATTGTCTTACGGACTAAATTTAATTCAGTGTATACAGTGCTGCAGAATGCTTGAAGCAAGTTAGAGAAGTCACAATTACTGATTTTTACAATGTCGTAATGTGGACAAATAATTCTTATTAATATTCTTTATTATAAAGCACCATAGGAGCCATTATGTTATGTTATCTGTAGCACAAAAAACAGTCTCTCAAATCCCATTTGCCAATCAAGTCCACGCTACTATTTGAGGTTCCAGTGTAATGTCCCGGCTTTTAATAAAAGGTACTTTATGAAGGAAAACTCCTTCCTGCAAACTGCGTGTGCTTAACTTGGTAGAAGGGCTTATGTGTTTCTGTGGGCTTGACAGACCAGATATATCAGAACCACGGAATCACAGAATCACATAGAATCACAGAATGGTAGGGGTTGGAAGGGACCTCTGTGGGTAATCTAGTCCAACCCTCCTGACAAAGCAGGGTCACCTAAAGCAGGCTGCACAGGACCATCTCCAGGTGAGTCTTGAATATCTACAAAGAAGGGGAATCCACAGCCTCCCTGGGCAACCTGTTCCGGTGCTCTGTCAGCCACAAAGCAAAGAAGTTCTTCCTCATGCTCAGATGGAACTTCCTGTGCTTCAGTTTGTGCCCATTGCCCCTTGTCCTGTCACTGGGCACTACTGAAAAGAGTCTGGCCCCCTCCTCCTGACACCCACTCTTCAGATATTTATAGGCATTTATAAGGTCCCCTCGCAGCCTTCACTTCTTCACACTAAACAAGCCCAGCTCCCTCATCCTTTCCACATAAGACAGATGCTCCAGTCCCTCATCATCTTTGTAGCCCTCCGCTGGACTCTCTCCAAGTAGCTCTTCCTCTTTCTTGAAGTGGGGAGCCCAGAACTGGACAGAGTACTCCAGATGAGGCCTCACTAAGGCAGTGTAGAGGGGAAGGAGAACCTCCCTCGACCTACTGGCCACACTCCTCCTAATGCGCCCCAGGATACCATTGGCCTTCTTGGCAAAAAGGGCACAATGCTGGCTCATGGTTAACCTGCCGTCCACTAGGACACCCAGGTCCCTCTCCGCAGAGCTGCTCTCCAGCAGGTCCCCCCCAAGCCTGTCCTGGTGCATGGGGTTGTTCCTTCCCAGGTGCAGGACCCTGCATTTGCCCTTGTTGAACTTCATCAGGTTCCTCTCTGCCCAACTTTCCAGCCTGTCCAAGTCACGCTGAATGGCAGCATAGCTTCTGGTGTATTCACCAGTCCTCCCAGTTTTGTGTCATCAGCAAACTTGCTGAGGGTACACTCTAACTCTTCATCTAAGTCATTGATGAAGAAGTTAAACAAGACTGGGCCCAGTTCTGACCCCTGGGGGGACACCACTATTTACCGGCCTCCAACTAGACTCAGTTCCACTGATGACAACGCACTGAGCTCTGCCATTCAGCCAGTTCTCAATCCACCTCAGCGATCACTCATCCAGCCCATACTTCCTGAGCTTCCCTAGGAGGATATTATGAGAGACCATGTCAAAAGCCTTGTTGAAGTCTATGTTGAAAACATCCACTGCTCTCCCCTCATCTACCCAGCCAGACATGCCATCATAGAAAGCTATCAGATTGGTCAGGCATGATTTCCCCTTGGTGAATCCATGCTGACTACTCCTGATAACTTTCCTTTCTTCCACTTGCTTGATGATGACCTCCAGAACGAGTTGCCCCATCATCTTTCCCGGGATGGAGGTGAGGCTGACCAGCCTGTAGTTCCCTGGGTCCTCCTTCTTGCCCTTTTTGAAGATTGGAGTGACATTGGCCTTTCTCCAGTCCTCGGGCACCTCTCCTGTCCTCCAGGACCTCTCAGAGATGATGGAGAGTGGCTCAGCAATGACATCTTCCAGCTCCCTCAGCACTCGTGGGTGCATTCCATCAGGGCCCATGGATTTGTGGGCATCCAGATTTCTTAAGTGATCTCTCACACAATCCTCCTTGACCAGGTGAAGGTCATCCTTTCTGCAGGCTTCCTCTCTTACTTCCAGGACCTGGGAATCCTGAGGGCCAGCCTTGGCACCGAAGACTGATGCAAAGATGGCATTCAGTAACACTGAACTGCCACCTCCAATCTTCACATCCTCAACCAGTCTCTGTTTTTCCTTAGTACAAGGTCCAGCACCTTGCCTCTTCTTGTTGGTTCCTCCACGACTTGCAGCAGAAAGTTATCATCAATGCTCTGCAGGAACCTCCAGAACTGCACGTGCCTCTGGCTGTGTGGTCTTCCCAGCTGATGTCAGGGTGGTTGAAGTCCCACACGAGAACCAGGGAATGTGACTGTGAGCTGCCTGTAGAAGGCCTCTTCAGCTTCCTCCTTCTGCTCAGGTGGCGTGTAGTACACACCCAAAATGATGTCACCCATATGAGGCTGTCCCTTAATTCTAACTCATAAGCTCTCAACTCGTTCTTCATCCACCCCCAGGCAGAGCTCAATACATGCCAGGTGCTCCCTCACACACAGAGCAACTCCACCACCTCTCCTTGTTGGTCTGTCTTTCCTAAAGAGTGTGTAGCCATCCATGACAGCATTCCAGTCAAGCAAGCTGTCCGACCATGTCTCTGTAACTGCCATGAGATCGTGGCCCTGCGACCGCACACAGATCTCTAATTCTTCCTGCTTATTGCCCATGCTGTGTGCGTTGGTGTACAGACATTTCAGAGAGGAACTCAAGCATGCTGCTTTCCCTGGAGGGCTGCAAGAGGATCTGCTGTGTCCATGACCACCCTTAAAGTGGCTGGTCTTTTGCTTCTCAGCTTGGGACACAGCTGAGGAATATTTGTCACTGCCCTGATTGGCCACTCTTAATCCCCAGCCAGATGGGATGGCTTGAGCAGTGTGACTTTGCCCCCACCCTCTGAGTCCTTCAGTCTAAAGTCCTCCACGCCATGTTGGCTAGCCTGTTGCCAAAGATCCCCTTGCCTTTTCTAGACAAGGTGGGTCCCATCCCTCTCTAGCATGTTGCAATCAGTGAAGAAAGTCCCTTTGTCATAAAAACCAAAACCCTCATATCGGCATCACTCACGAGGCCAAGAGTCGATACCCATAATTTGCCTGTTTCTAGTTGACCCCCTGCCTCCAATTGGTAAAATGGAGGTAAAGACAACTTGGGCATCAAAGCTTTTTGCTTTCACCCCCAGGGCTTTGGAAGTTTCCTTAATTCTGACAACTTTCTGACTTGCAGTGTCAGTGTCATTTGTGCCGACGTGAAAGAGTAACAGCAGATAGTAGTCTGTGCTCTTCATACAGGTTGTGGTACACTCTTGGCCACATCTCGGACCTCAGGTCTTGGAAGGCAGCACACCTTGTGTGCTTCCCCGTCCGGTTGGCAGATGGGTGTCTCAGTGCCCCTTAACAGGGAGTCACCCACCACGAGTACCCGTTGCTTCTTTTTAGGGTAACCACTTTGTGCTGCTGGTGTAGTTTCCTCTTGTAGACCTTGCTCCTGGGTATCTACGGTTGTTAAAGCCTCGTATTTGTTTTTGGTACTTACGCTGGAGAGTGGAGGCTGGAGAGGAGTCATGCTTTTGCGGGTCACCGCGGTCTGAGGTGCCTCATTCTCATTGGTGGTCTCCACAGGAGCATGGTTCTGCAACCATGTATCTATCTCCAACTCAGCTCCCCTGATACTGCCTGGCCTGTGAACTGTTTCTTGCAGCTCGGCCACCTGACGTATCAGATCCTCAACGGTGCAGGCACTTACCAGTGCTCCAGAAGAAGGGTCTGGGCACTTGCTGCAAGCTGCAGCCTGCACTGAAGTCGCCTTTGTTACCAGTTCTGTCTGGGTGGAGGCATCAGCCATCACAAGGGCTCCAGCTGTGGGAGCTCTGGTTCTAGCTCTGAGGCGAGTGCCCACCATTCTGGCAGAGACCTGGAGCTCTCCCCTCAGCTGTGGTCTACAGGCATATTGTAGGGCCCTCCCTGTGTACCCTGCCTGTGTGAACTGCTGCGCAAACTGCCCCGCCATGCCCCGACTGCTGCGCCACGCCCTGTTTGTCTGCTCTGTTTGCCATGCTCCTGGTCGCTCACTCTCCGTAAAAGCTGTTTAAATCTCCCGCAGTTGCCACTGGCAACGCCCACACTATCATCAGCCCTGCTTGCTCATGAGAGCTGCTGGCTCCTGGTGGGCCTCGCTGCTCTTCCCTCAGGTTTCCTTGGCTCCGGGTACCGCCCTGTGTGCCTCGGTCGAGCACCAAGCCGCAGAGCTTACCATCGTTGCCACCGCCTTTCTCACCAACTCAGTGGTTAGAAGAACTAATTCTAAGCTAAACAAATCAAAAGCAAATCCTAAATATAAGCATTTTTCTACTTACCTAAATTTTGGAGCTAAGAAATTAGTATAACGTCCTTGTCTGAATAAAATGGCTTGGCACTGAGAAAGAACTAGACAATAGATATAGAAGATACCTGAAATTTTCAAAAATATGGGAAACATGCAAGATTGTGATGTGCACTTGGCAACTTTCAAGCTGGGTACCAAGGAAAAACTTGCATGAAAAATTATGATGATGAAAATGGGATTAAGTTTACTGCTGCTGTTTGTGTTATCAGAAACATCCACCACCAAGAGTGTCAGTAAATGAATCTCAATATGCAAGAAAATTCCAGAAATATCAGAATCATCTCATGGAAGGACAGAAGGTAAAAAAAAAATGCAACGTGATATTACATACTTAAATGAAAACAGTTATTCAACCTTAAATGTATCCTAAAAAACCCACAATACCAAATAAAGTATTTTCAAAGACTCCTCAATATGCCACAGTGAGATGGATCTCTAGGAAATTGAGATTCAAGCCTTGAAAAAATTTAAGTGAGAATAAAACTTGAAGTACAACTTGGGAATTAATTATCTGAGTAATGTCTGACACTAATGTGAGATTGTGAAAAGGAGTAGTTTCCACCGGCTATAAAATAAATATAATTAGAAAATGAGCTGAAATCCAAGAAATTTTATTTCTCTACTAGTGATCTTATTAAAATGCTCATAATAGGACCATCAGAAGTCATACAGAAGGTTAAGAAGAAATTTATGGACTTGAATGTACTAACAAGAAAAAAAAAAAGATTGATGTAGCTATATCCTTCTCTAGGCAATTATAGGCAACTACAGCCTATTCAGTAAATTGTTGGCAGTTTGACACCCTTAAAAACTTAATATTAAAATTTCAGTGCCAGTAAGAACATGAAAAGTGAGGAGAAATGCAGCAAGTCCTTAAGAAGAAGCAGTAAATGCAGTGAAATCCCAGTGATCTCACTAGGTAGTCTTAGAGTTATTGTGCTGGAAAAGATCAAGCATTACTTTTATCTCTTTGAAGGCAAACCCTACGATGTTTGAAAGAATCTTCAAAAAAATTATAACAATCCCAACAATTCAAGTTCAAAATAATCCTACTGCAGATTTAGTGCTAGGAACATCTAAACAAACAAGAAAAGGAGTATCAATGAGGGAAAATTATTGGAAAAAATAAGAAGGAAGATGGTCAAAACTGTCTTTTCCAGTATTTCTCTTTATCTTTAAGGTCTACAGCTCTACACTGACTGTCTTCTATCTTTACTTGACATTCCTCTGCCTATACACTTGCATCTAATTTTTAAACAATTACTTGAGATCTAATGTCCATTTTTTCATACATGCCTCCAGTTATTTGTACTATGTTAGAATTTTTTCATAGTTTTTTCTTAATCCTTGATGTGGAGATAAGCAGGATGGAAGTATGATCTTGTGTCTAGAAAGAAGGGGGAAATAAGACTATCATGAGTCCCATGGGAAAGACTACATATTGCATGGGACATTTACTGGGGCTTTCTGGGGCTGTGCAAGACTTCTTATGGTATGATTTAAGGGAACTGTATAACAGTGCAAAACCAGTTATAGGATGTTCAAGGGAAGGGCCAAAGTTGGGGAAAAGAAGAAATCAGTGTTTATCAGGGAGGAAAATGTGATGAAGGGAAGGTTGAAAAGGTCTGTCTGTGAGTAAACGTGCTCCAGGGAAGTCTGCTTGTCTGCCCAACCCCTTCACTTGGTCACTGAGGTCTACCCTACCTAAACCATCTAAACAGTCTACCCCGTTAAACCCCATTACTTGCTGATTTTCACATGAGCCTACTTTCTGTCCTGCACTGGTGTAGGTATGACTCGTATATGAACTTCAGGCTGGATCAGCCACTAAGAAAGAGGGGAGCTGCACCTAGAAACAGTCAGGGCCTGAACTGGTGACCAGGCAAGGGGTAACCCTGCATGGTTATTTGACAGACTTTAAAGTCTTTGAGAGATCTGTGAATATCTGTGTGTGAATAAAGAGAGCGAAGGTATGTATGTTTTTCAGTAGGAAAAGTCAGTCCTTCCCAGCTGGAAAAAGGAACAGGAATGGACTAAACTGCCTGTGTCTGGGTTTCCCCAAGTGCAGGTGAAAGCACTGCTCTCTGCAGGTTTGCGTGGGTGACTGTGTGCACAGTGGCACCTTTGGGATAACTGCTCAGCCTCACATACAGAGCAGCAGGAAGCACACTCAGATGAGAATTCCAGTACACTCTAGCATCCTTTGGTGTTGGCTATCCTCATCTCTTGATTTTTCTGCTTCTCTAAGTATGGATGTACCACTGAGCTTATAACTACAAGATTTTACATACTGCTGTATCAAAATACCTTTTTTCATTTAAAGAATCTGATGTGTAGAGAAAGACTTTCATATTATTTAGCACAAAATATCTTCCTTATCATTGTGCCAAAGTCTATCGCCTTGTATGCCTGAAAACATAAGAAACAGCAGTAAAAAACTGTAAAGGAGCATTTGGTGATTATTTCAAGATTCCACATATAAAATCTCTACTAGTGGAATTCCAATTAACAATAATAGTTTCTGAGCTCAATTAAACACATTTTAATTCCTTCTATCACTCCTTCTCCAACTCTTTAAGAACTCTGTAAATTACTGAGTTCTGTTGACTTTAAAGTATTCCACTTTAATTGTTCCTGTTTGAGAATCTGTGTTCTGATGTAGTAGCAAAACTTGCTTATCACAACAACATGCAAATTCCTAGCAGTGTTATTTCAAAAAAAGAACAAAAATGTTTTTTTCAGAATCCCGTCTTCCATTGCGTTTAGTTAAAATTTGTTATACTTTTGTTCTATTGCAATTATGTCATTTTAAATACTGCATGTCACTGTGATATACTTTCCTTTTATTCTGACTAGCCAAAGTGTTGTCTTCAATAGTTCTAAGTTTTCATTTCAGTTTCCCTGTTTGTCAAATTTGTTACTTTTTGTCCATTTTTGCAATGTGAATTGAGTGTTCCAAATTATTTCTAAAAAAAGAATATTTGACATTATTGTTTAACTGCATTTTAAATTGCTCAAATCTCCTACTTAATTGCTAAAAAAAAATGTGACTGACAGACATCAGCTGACTTCTATCATCTTTCTCCAGTGCCTTCATGTTACACTGCATCAGTTTTGTCTGTACAAATAATAGAATTACTTGCTATCTCTGAATATGAAGATAAAAATAAAAATGTGCTAGAATTAAAACTAGGAATAAAGAGCTATATCAAGGTTTTTAAAAGACAATTAGTAGAATAAAATAAAGTTAAGAATATGCAACAAAGCAAATCTTTACATGCATTCAATATTTAGATAAGTGTTCTAAATCCTTTCATGAATAGTTATTAGCTTTATCATCAAAGTTGCTATTTTATCCTCTGTTGAACTGGTCTCTCCATGATTAGAGACATCAAAATCTGAGCTGAACTCCTGAGAACACTGCTAAATTATATGCAATTTATTTAGCAGTTACAGTGTAATTAGTGTATCTTAATTTGAGCTATTGAGTTCCACTCGTAAGATTTATAATTGCAAGATCAATTTTCAGCTAGCTGATTTCACTAGCACGAGTTTTGCTTGTGGAATATTAAAAAAACTATTCTTAAATGACCATGGTATAATCCACTTTAAACTGAAATAAGCACATCTACTAACATTTTATAGAAATATTTATATGACAGTGGGGACAGAAGAATGTAAAAAGTCCTGCTTAAAACAAAAAAATTGATTCAAAAGATTAATTTAGAATCATAGAATCATAGAAAAGTTTGGGTTGGAAGGGACCTTTAGAGGTCATGTGGCCCAAACACCCCGCAGTGAGCAGGGATGTCTTCAGCTAGATCAGGTTGCTCAGAGCCCCATCCAAACTGAACTTCAGTGTTTCTAGGGATGGGGCCTCCACTACCTCTCTGGGAAACCATTCCAGTGTTTTACCACCCACACTCTAAAAAATTTCTTCCTTACATGCAGTCTAAACCTACCCTCCCTTTGTTTAAAACCATCACTCCTTGTCCTGTCACAACAGGCCTGAGTAAAAACATTTTCCCCTTCTTTGCTACAGACCCCTATAAGTACTGACAGGCCACAATAAGGTGTCCACACAGCCTTCTCTTCTCCAGGCTGAACAGCCCCAACTCTCTCAGCCTGTCCTCATAGGAGTGGTGTTCCAGCCCTCAGATCATCTTCGTGGCCCTCCTCTGGACTCGTTCCAACAGCTCCATGTCTTTCTTGTGCTGGGAGCTCCAGAGCTGGATGCAGGAGTGCAGGTGGAGCCTCACCAGAGCAGAGTAGCGTGGCAGAATCCCTTTCCTCCACCTGCTGGCCATGCTTCTCTTGATGGAGCCCAGGATACGGTTGGCCTTCTGGGCTGTGAGTGTACCTTGGTGGCTCATGTCCAGCTTTTCATCCATCAGCAACCGCAAGTCCTTCTCTGCAGGGCTGCTCTCAATCATATCACCCCAAGGCCTGTACTGGTTCCGGGGGTTGCCCCAAACCAAGTGCAGGACCTTGCACTTGGCCTTGTTGAACCGCATGACGTTCACACGGGGCCACTTGTCCAGGTCCCTCTGGATGGCATCTCGTCCTTCTGGTGTGTCAGCTGCACCACTCATCTTGGTGTCATCTGCCAACTTGCTGAGGGTGCTTTCAATCACACTGTCTAGGTCACTGGTCAAAATATTAAACAGCACCGGTCCCAGTACGGACCCCTGAAGGACATCACTTGTCACCAGTGTCCATTTGGACATTGAGCTATTGACCACTACCCACTGGATGCAACCATCCTACCAACTCTTTATCCGACAAGTAGTCCACCTGTCATATCCATATCTCTATAACTTAGGGAGAAGGATGTTGTGGGGGACCGTATCAAAGGCTTTACAGAAGTCCAGATAGATGACATCCGTTGCTTTTCCCTTGTCCACTGATGCAGCCACTCCATCGTAGAAAGCCACTGAGCTGGTCAGGTAGGACTTGCCCTTAGTGAAGCCATGCTGGCTGTCTCAAATCACTCCCCTGTCCTTCATGTGCTTTAGCAAAAATTTGTTGGGTACCTCAGCCTTGTCCTTGTCTGTTGACACAAGGCTGCCATTCTTGTTCATCAGGGGGGTTATGCTTTCTTTAACCTTGCTTTTCTGGTTGACGTACCTGTAGAAGCTCTTCTGGTTATCCTTCGCAATTCCATGACAAATTCAGCTCCAGCTGCACCTTGGCCTTCCTGACCTCCTCCATACACAGCCAGGCAGCCTTCTTAAACCCAGTTTGTACATTTCAGTACATGTGTGTGCATATATGCATGTGCATGTCTGCATCTGTATGTAATTTTCATCAAATGAGCTTTTTACTTCCTAAGAAATTTATTTTTTCCAAAAAATAGATCTCCGTGACAGCAACACAGGGAAATAGCGACAACAACAAAATCAAGTTTAAGAAGCCTGTAATGCTTTAGGATGCTCAGCTTTGCTTTGAGAAGTTTTTTACTTTTATACAGACCTACAGGAGTGTTTAAAAAAATTACTCTTTACAGCCTCTATAGCCTTCACAAATTTCAATGTTGTAGAAACAGAACACATTTTAATGAACTGGCCTTCAAAGCAGATAATGGGCTTTGGAGAGAACACTAATCAGTCTCTGCATTTTGACTGTACCCATTGCCAATGCAGTCTTTGTAACTGCAGCCCTGTCCCTGTTAGGAAGAAAAGCTTAAAAATTTGGAATGTCAAATCTGAGTAGCCAGTGTAGGTTCATTATCAAGTATTGCGGCTTTCCCTTCCAGGGTAGAGAACTAATTTATTTTTACCAAAGTTAAACTCAGAAGTGTGATACCTACGTGAACTTAGCAATTGATAGAAGCAATTAGAGGGAAAATTGTACAGGCCACAACAATCTAATAATCAGAGAGCAAAGAAAGGAACCGGACAGAAGGAAAGAAGAGAAGGCAAAAATGAGCAAAATAATGAGCCCATGAGAAACTCAAGGAAGGGAATTCAGTCCTAGAGAGAGAAATATTTCTATGCCGACAAAATGATAGCCTCCATTATCAACTGACTATATTTCAACTTGTAGAAACACAGGGACCACACCTCAGAATGTCCTTCTGGAGCATCTGCTGCAGATGGCCCACTCAGTAACCTCCCAATAGGTTTTTGAAGACAAGCCAAGACCAGAACAGAAAATTCCAACATGTAGTTAATTCCTCACTGCCAGTGAAGTCACACATATAGATGCATGGTTTCCTGCGTCCAAGTGCATGGAGCATCCAGAAGTAGGCTTTTGTTTTGCAAATATTATTAGAATATTCTTTCATATTACCATCTTGTAAGACTTCCATTGCTAATGAAGAGAAAATATTTTATTATTAAGTTTCCCAGCTGAATTTTGAGTGAAACTATTAATGTGATTTATGAGCCCACATTGAAATTTTCTTCTACTCAAGGTAAGGGAACCATATGCAATTCAACTTAGTACCTTTTTAGAAAAAAAAAATGACCAGCAAATAAGTCATTTTGAAGCCATTTGGAATAATGCTAACAGTAATAATAAAAGACGGAATGGAAAGTTCTGTGAAATCTGTTCAACACCAGCCTTAATTTTTAATTCAACATCAAACTTTAGTTGGAGCATAAAGCCACAAGATGGGCAAAATACAACAACTAACTCTTAGTTTAGAAAGTTAGGTATTATTAAGTACTGTAGAGATCTAGAAGTGTGGTGTTTACCAGCTGAAGGAGGCCAGACTTTTCTCTAGAGAGGCTTAAAAGTAACTCTTTTCTCTCACTTCATCTAGTTATCAAACTGCACGGGAAAATACCAATTCTATTACTTTTCAAAAAGAAGGGAAAATTCCCAAAATTCACGAAAGAAAAGGTGGCAGAAAGCCAAGAAAACAGAAAACCAAGAACTTATGAGGAAGTCATAGGGAGAGCAAATCCAGTTATTTTTGGATTTTTTTTTTTAAGATCAAAAATAGGTTAATAGCAGTCACCACTGCTACTTTAGCATTTTGTGGTTAGACTTGTGTAAATCAACATATACTTCCACTGCACAAAATAGCACTGTGCCAGACTGACACCAGTGTATTTTCAGGCTTTCTAGGTATCAAGCAATACTAGCATTTCCATCCACTACAAAAGCTTGCAAAGGCACACCAAGTGGTAGGTAAATTGTTGTTCCTGAATCTGCAGATGCTCCAGTACACAAATTAACTGTTTCTTTCTTATCAGCAAGTTGCTAATTTTGAAATACCACACTCTGTACTTATTTCTTTGTTGTGCACTTTCACCAGGAATAACTCATTCTCAAGCAATCCCTGATATCTATCCAAGTAACAGAAGTCCTCCACTGTCTGTTCCCTACCTATTTAACCTTCAAATTCCCCTCCAAGAACTATTCTGCTGCTTTAGATGATCAATATATAATTCAACAGAAATATAAAGCTAGGGGTAGCACAAGATTTAGTTGAAATAAATACCACAAGTTCACAGCCTCCATTTTCAAACTCCTTTTTTGTAGCTGCAATAGGAATTGCAGTCAGTGGAGTGCTACAGACTGCAGGCCGCATAACAAAGAATTCAGGTTAGTGGTGTTATTGCAGAAAGCAAAAGAACCTTGGTTGCAGTGGCTATTGACTACAGTACAAATAAGTCCATTCTGTGCTCATGACCAGCACTTCTGCAGAAGAAAAACGTCTCAAGTGGTGTTTGCATCCTTGACACAATATGAAGTGAGATTAAGGTAAACTTCTCTGTGGGCAAGTATAACAAGAGAATTAAAATTAACAGCATTTCTTACAACTGGAGGTGTAGTAAGCTGCCTGCACAGTAAAGACCGCTATCGGTTTAACTTAAGAGGAAAGAAAATGCATGCATTTCACAGTTTTGTCAGGGTAAGCCTATTTGAAATCTCTTTTCTTCTCTCTTTCTCTGGTGTCTGCGAGGCGCCTATCACCTTGGAATATAATCCCTTAATTTACGCAGATGTAAATTAGGTAAATATGTCTGTCCTAGTTACCAGATGCACTACTGCCCTCTGCCAGTTAGTGTAAACAGTAGAATTTATCCGTGATACACGGAAAAATCCCAATGTCATTCAAATCAATAAAATTTTCCTTTAAGCTGGAAAGGGGTAAAGATTCTAAAGCCAAGAAAGTGACAAATGTATAAATAAACCAAGAATTATTTATAAGATAGAAGAATATACCAGACATAATGGTTTTGTCTCCTTTTTCTGTGTAAAATGACTGCAGTGACACAAAGGAAGCCTTGCATGCTTGTGGCTGGGCAGAATTATGCCACAGCATAGGCACCCAAGAAAAAATACCATCTTCTTCTCGTCAGGTGCAGATGAAAGAAGCATAATTATAACCATAGGGAGTGGGAGGACAAGATGTGACTCATAGCTCTCCACAGCTGTCAGGCGCTGGTCCCATGGGCTTCCCATGCCTGGGGCATATTGGCAGGCAGTTGGAGAGGAACAGACTCATCTAGCAAAGCAGCGGTGTGAACAGCTGAGGGACCAGGCAACCAGCATATACAGGGTACAGCAACAACCAAAGATTACCGAAATTCTGTTTGGAGCCACATCTTTCCTGACTCAATGGAGTTTGGAGGGGCAGATCACACACAACGCCTGCAGCTATACCACTGCCTTTCCATGGGCAGTGTTTGGCTGGTACATACCATAATCCAGTGCTAAAGTTCCGTCCCAGCCTTGGCTCAACCTCATCCCCATGGAAGTGTCTGATGCCCAGGGATGTGGTTGAACAAGATGCTTCTAGCAGAGATCAGGTGGAAGAGAAGGGTCCATGGAATGCAGAAAGAGGGGCAGACCACTTGGGAAGAATACAGGAGTGCGGTCAGAGCATGCAGGGATGCAACAAGGAAGGCCAAAGCCCACCTGGAATTGAAGCTGGCAAGGGATGTCAAAAACAACAGGAAGGGCTTCTTCAAATACATCAGCAGCAAAAGGAAGGCTAGGGACAACGTGGGGCCGCTGCTGAATGAGGCGGGTGTCCTGGTGATGGAGGATGCCGAAAAGGCAGAGCTACTGAATGCCGCCTTTGCTTCAGTCTTCAGTGCTAAGACTGGCCCTCAGGAGTCCAAGGTCCTGGAGGTAAGAGAAGAAGCCTACAAAGAGGACAACTTTCCCTTGGTCGAGGAGAACTGTGTGAGGGATCGCTTAAGCGATATGGACGTCCACAAATCCATGGACCCCGATGGAATGCACCCACGAGTGCTGAGGGATATGGCGGATGTCATTGCTGAGCCACTCTCCATCATCTTTGAGAGGTCCTGGAGGACAGGAGAGGTGCCCGAACACTGGAGAAAGGCCACTCCAATCTTCAAAAGGGCAAGAAGGAGGACCCAGGGAACTACAGGCCAGTCAGCCTCACCTCCATCCTGGGAAAGGTGATGGAGCATCTTATCCTGGAGGCCATCATGAAGCAAGTGGAAGAAAAGAAGGTTATCAGGAGTAGTCAGCATGGATTCACCAAGGGGAAATCATGCCTGACCAATCTGATAGCTTTCTACGATGACATGACTGGCTGGGTAGACGAAGGGAGAGCCGTGGATGTTGTCTACCTAGACTTCAGCAAGGCTTTCGACACAGTGACCCATGATATCCTCCTAGGGAAGCTGAGGAAGTGTTGGCTGGATGAGTGGTCGGTGAAGTGGATAGAGAACTGGCTGAATTGCAGAACTCAGAGGGTTGTCGTCAGTAGTGCTGAATCTAGTTGGAGACTGGTAAGTAGTGGTGTCCCCCCAGGGGTCAATACATCGACAACTGATGAAGCTGGTGTTTAACTTCATCAGCGACCTGGATGAAGAGTTAGAATGTACCCTCAGCAAGTTTACTGATGACACCAGACTGGGAGGTGTGGTGGATACACCAGAAGGCTGTGCTGCCATTCACCGTGACTTGGACAGGCTGGAAAGTTGGGCAGAGAGGAACCTGATGAGGTTCAACAAGGGCAAATGCAGGGTCCTGCACCTGGGAAGGAACAACCCCATGCATCAGTACAGGCTTGGAGCAGACCTGCTGGAGAGCAGCTCTGCGGAGAGAGACCTGGGTGTCCTAGTGGACGACACGTTAACCATGAGCCAGCAGTGTGCCCTTTTGGCCAAGAAGGCCAGTGGTATCCTGGGGTACATTAGGAAGACTGTGGTCAGTAGGTCGAGGGAGGTTCTCCTTCGCCTCTACACTGCCCTAGTGAGGCCTCATCTGGAGTACTCTGTCCAGTTCTGGGCTCCCCACTTCAAGAAAGATGAGGAGCTACTGGAGAGAGTCCAGCGGAGGGCTACAAAGATGATGAGGGGACTGGAGCATCTCTCCTATGAGGAAGGACTGAGGGAGCTGGGCTTGTTTAGTGTGAAGAAGAGAAGGCTGCGAGGGGACCTAATAAATAGTTACAAATATCTGAAGAGTGGGTGTCAGGAGAATGGGGCCAAACTCTTTTCAGTGGTGCCCAGTGACAGGACAAGGGGCAATGGGCACAAACTGAAGCACAGGAAGTTCCGTCTGAACATGAGGAAGAACTTCTTCCCTCTGAGGGTGACGGAGCACTGAAACAGGCTGCCCAGGGAGGTGGTGGATTCTCCTTCTCTGGAGATATTCAAGACCCGCCTGGAGGTGGTCCTGTGCAGCCTGCTTTAGGTGATCCTGCTTTGTCAAGAGGGCTGGACTAGATGACCCACAGAGGTCCCTTTTAACCCTTACCAAGCTGTGATTCTGTGATTCTGTGTGGCTGCCCTGGCTGCACAAATATAAAAAATGCTGGGTTTTTTGTTGGGTTTTTTTGTCCTCATGGATCTCTTCTTAGGAGGATATCACAAGAAACAAAAAGCATCTTTTCCTCTTCCATTACTATTTAGTGTTCAATGATATCCTCAAAAATGTCTTATACAAAAGATATAACTACAGACACAAGAGCTTTTTAGGTCTTTTTCCAATATCTTAATAAAAAACAAAGATGATAACCTATATTTCTGTGAGCTGTGGTCTTTAAATTTACTCTGAGATAATCTTTAGACAGACCACCTACAGGAGTGTGTACCCTACATCCAGCATATCTGTCCGCATTCTAACTGATGCAACAGATGCTGTTACGTCTAACATTTGCTCAAAGCTGCACCAAAGGCTGAAATAAGTAGCAGCTGGGCAAACAAACATATAAAATATTTTAAGATACAAATAGGAATTTCAGATTCTACATGCAACACCGAATTTGTGTCTCTGAAGGTAACAACACTACCTTCCTGAAACCTATCTGAGTCAAGGTTTTCCTAACTATAAGGTTTTTTAAATCTAGTTAAAGATGATGTTAGGTCATGAATACATAATACTGAAATAGCACAGAGATGTCATCTTTGTTTAACTTGTGTAACAAAAGCAGCCAATCAAATCATTAGTGCTGCAGTCAAATATTTGTTATTAATTTGATTCTCTTTTGTGAATTATTGGCTGTTATGCTCTGGATTTATTTGGTTTTATACTCAGTTTCCTTGTTTAATTTTCAGGATGCTGAGAACCAGAAACTTCACTTACAGGACTTTATTCTTTATGTTGCTGTTTTGCTTTCGGCTGCCGCCGGCAACAAAAGCGTCACGCGGCCGCCCCTCCCCCCGCCGGCGTGCGGAGGAGAATGAAAAGAAAAAGGCAGAAACCGGTGGGTCGGGATAAGGGCAGTTTAACAGAACAGCAAACAGAGGGAAAAAGGAACAACAACAACAACGATACAAATAAGGAGAAAACACAACAACGAACCGTACGACCCAGACAGCTGCTCTCCCGAACAGCACTGGCGCTGCGCCCCCCAAGCCGCGAGAGAGCGTTCCCGCTGCGCCGCACCCCCCCACCGGAACCCAGCGTGATGGCACATGGTATGGAATACCCTGGTCTGTTTGGCCAGGTTGGGTCAGCCCCCACCCCCCAGCTGTGCCCCTTCCTGCAGTCCGGTGAAAATTAACCCTGTCCTGGCCAAACCCAGGACATTATCCACCCCTTATTCCATACCATCTACGTCATGCCCAGGTCCCCCATTGTCCAGTTGATCACCACCACTTCTCCTGTCTCCACATATCATTCCCTTAGTCTATGGATCATCACACTAAAGTGTCCATTGAGTTCATTTAATCCATGACTTCGGGCTCCATCTGTCATAATGGTCTTCCGTGGCAGGAGGGGTGATGTGTGGTGATGGGCGGTCACTTGCTGCATCCGGAGCTCACGGCTGATGTATCTGGTGCGGCCCGTGCACACAGTCTGCAGGAGATGTTGATCTTGATGAAGTTCCTGGATGCCAGTTGTTGAAAACCAGGTCCAGTTCCATCATCGCTGTGCTCTGCTAGGTTTTCATCGAAAAAGTCCATCCTTCTTTAATCTGGACGATTCTTACTATGCTACTACTGGTACAAAATATAACAATTATAACAGTGATAACAGACAGTGACAGGGTTATTTAACAATTAATTTACACAATTTATTTATTTATGGACTATTCTCGCCCAAAATGAAATCCCCATGAGGTACACATAGGACTTCCCCATCCTTCTGCATTACCCACCAGGTGCACCCAGGTCCTTGAGTAAAAGCAATCCCGCGGACGGGCTTGCCTTTGCCCGAGGCAGGACTAACCAAAACTGTCTTCCCTAACATGTTCCGCATGTGCACTACGGGGACTTCATCCCCTTCTACAGGGCGCTGAGGTTTTGACTGGGCAGGACCAGGCCGGTTGGTGGATCCTCTGGTGTTAACCAACCAGGTGGCCTTTGCTAAATGAGTATCCCAATATTTGAAAGTCCCAGCCCCCATTGCCCTCAAACTGGTTTTTAGCAGCCCATTGTACCTCTCGATCTTTCCCGAGGCTGGTGCATGGTAGGGGATGTGATACACCCACTCGATACCATGTTCTTTGGCCCAGGTGTCTATGAGGCTGTTGCGAAAGTGAGTCCCATTGTCCGACTCAATTCTTTCGGGAGTGCCATGTCGCCACAGGACTTGTTTTTCCAGGCCCAGGATGGTATTCCGGGCGGTGGCATGGGGCACAGGGTAGGTTTCCACCCATCCGGTGGTGGCCTCCACCATTGTGAGCACATAGCGCTTGCCTTGGTGGGTTTGTGGCAGTGTGATGTAGTCAACCTGCCAAGCTGCCCCATATTTATATTTTAGCCATTGTCCTCCATACCACTGAGGCTTTACCTGCTTGGCTTGCTTGATTGCAGCGCATGTCTCACATTCATGGATAACCTGTGCAATAGTGTCCATGGTCAAGTCCACCCCTCGGTCACGAGCCCATCTGTATGTCGCGTCTCTTCCTTGGTGGCCCGAGGTGTCATGTGCCCACCGAGCTATAAAGAGTTCACCCTTCTGTTGCCAGTCCAGATACACCTGAGCCACTTCAATCTTAGCAGCCTGATCTACCTGGTGGTTGTTTTCATGTTCCTCAGTGGCCCGACTCTTAGGGACACTGGCGTCCACATGACGGACTTGTAAAACCAACTGCTCCAGACGGGCAGCAATATCTTGCCACAATGGGGCAGCCCAGATAGGTTTGCCTCTGCGCTGCCAGTTGTTCTTCTTCCACTGCTGCAGCCACCCCCACAAGGCGTTGGTCACCGTCCAAGAGTCAGTGTAAAGATAGAGCACTGGCCACTTCTCTCGACTGGCAATGTCTAAAGCCAGCTGGATGGCTTTAACCTCTGCAAAATGGCTTGACCCACCTTCTCCCTCGGCAGTTTCCGCAACTTGTCGTGTAGGGCTCCATACAGCAGACTTCCACCTCCGCTGCTTCCCCACAATGCAACAGGAGCCATCCGTGAAAAGGGCATACTGTTTCTCATCTTCTGGCAGCTGGTTATACAGTGGGGCCTCTTCAGCATGTGTCACCTCCTCCTCTGGCGATGCTCCAAAATCTTTGCCTTCTGGCCAGTCCATGATTACCTCCAGAATTCCTAGGCAACTGGGGTTTCGCATTCGGGCGCGCTGGGTGATCAGAGCGACCCCCTTACTGCACGTAGCATCGGTGGCATGATGCGTAGAGGGGACCCTCTCTTTGAACATCCAGGCCAGCACCGGCAATCGTGGTGCTAGGAGGAGCTGTGCTTCAGTGCCAACCACTTCTGAAGCAGCTCAAACACCTTCATATGCTGCCAGAATCTCTTTTTCAGTCGGAGTATAGCAGGCCTCGGATCCTTTGTATCCCCGGCTCCAAAACCCCAGGGGTCAATCTCGAGTCTCCCCTGGTGCTTTCTGCCAGAGACTCCAGGTTGGGCCATTCTCCCCGGCTGCGGTGTAGAGCACGTTTTTAACATCTTGCCCTGACCGGACTGGAAAAAGGGCTACGGCATGAACTATCTCCCGTTTAATCTGTTCAAATGCCTGTAGTTGCTCAGGGCCCCATTCAAAATCATTCTTTTCCTGGGTCACTTGGTATAGAGGACTTAAAATCTGGCTGTAATTTGGGATGTGCATCCTCCAAAAACCCACAACACCCAGGAAGGCCTGTGCTTCCTTTTTGCTGGTTGGTGGAGACATAGCTGCTATTTTGTTGAGGACATCCTTTGGGATCTGGAGATGCCCATCCTGCCATTTTATCCCAAAAAAATGAATCTCTTGCACAGGTCCCTTGACTTTATTTCTCTTAATGGCGAAACTGGCTTTCTGAAGGATCTGAACTATTTTCTCCCCTTTCTCAAAAACCTCCTCCGCTGTGTCACGCCATATAATGATGTCGTCGATGTACTGCAGATGTTCTGGAGCTTCACCTTTTTCCAGTGCAGTCTGGATTAGTCCATGGCAAATGGTGGGACTGTGTTTCCACCCCTGGGGCAGTCGATTCCTGGTGTACTGGATGCCCCTCCAGGTGAAAGCAAACTGTGGCCTGCACTCTACTGCCAAAGGGATGGAGAAGAATGCATTAGCGATGTCAATTGTAGCATACCACTTGGCTGCCTTTGACTCCAGCTCATACTGAAGTTCTAGCATGTCTGGCACGGCAGCACTCAGCGGTGGTGTGACTTCATTCAGGCCACGGTACTCTATTGTCAGTCTCCACTCTCCAGTAGATTTTTTCACTGGCCATATGGGACTATTAAAGGGTGAGCGAGTTTTGCTCATCACTCCTTGACTGGCAGATCAGTTGATGAATGGGGAGAAGGGAGTCTTGGTTGGTACGATACTGTCGCCGGTGCACCATTGTGGTCACGATTGGCACCTGTTGTTCTTCAACCCTCAGCAACCCCACAACGGAAGGATCCTCCGAGAGACCAGGCAAAATGGACAGCTGTTTAATTTCTTCCGTCTCCACAGCAGCTATGCCAAAAGCCCACCGATACCCCTTTGGGTTCTTGAAATAGCCTTTCCTAAGATAGTCTATCCCAAGGATGCACGGAGCCTTGGGGCCAGTTACAATGGGGTGCTTCTGCCAGTCCTGCCCAGTGAGGCTCACTTCAGCCTCCAGTACGCTCAGCTCTTGGGACCTCCCTGTCACTCCCGAAATGCAAATGGACTCTGACCCTTTGAACTCTGATGGCAATAAAGTACACTGTGCACCAGTGTCCACTAGAGCTTTATACTCTTGTGGATCTGACGTGCCAGGCCACCGAATCCACACCGTCCAATAAACACGGTTGTCCCTTTCCTCCACCTGGCTGGAGGCAGGGCCCCTCTAATCCTCGTCAGAGAATTTGTTACTCACCTGCTGTAAAAATGGCTTGGAGGTTCCCTGCAGAGGATCGGAATCAAGGTCAAACTGTCTACCTGGTCTGGAGAGCTGGCTGCTGGAAATTGGAGCAGCATTTTTCCTAACAGAATCCTCTTTGGTGACTGTTTTACCTCGCAACTCACGCACTCGTGCCTCTAGACTTGAGGTGGGTTTTCCATCCCACTTCCTCATGTCCTCTCCGTGGTCACGCAGGTAGAACCACAGGGTGCCCCGTGGTATGTAGCCTCTGTATTCCCTCTCCTGAGCAGGGAAACGCTTGCCCCTAATAGCTGAGACACTGGCCCGTACAGGTGGGGAGTAGGACCTACTCTCTTTCATATGTCGGACCTCCCGGTCCAGTTTCTCCACAGCTGAGACAAGGGGGGAAGAGAGACTTTCCTCATATTGCTGGAGTCTCACAGCCACCTCATCCACTGTTGGTGCGTCTTTACCTTTCCAGTTTACAACTGCCAGTGAGTTGGCATATGAGGAGGGTGCGCTCCACACAAACTTCCTCCACATGGATTGTGAGCACTGGAGTTCATCTGGGTCTGTGGGTACCTGCTCATCGTCTGTGTCACAGTAAACCAGCTCCCGCACAGCTAATTCCCTCAAGTACTGAATACCCCTTTCCATATTGGTCCACTTGCCAGGGTAACATAAAAAATCGTCACTGAAGGGGTACCTCTCCCTCACGCCTGACAGAAGTCTCCTCCAGAGGCTGAGGATTTGTTCCTTTTTCCCAATGGCCTTGTCAATGCCCCCTTCCCTGGCCAGGGATCCCAGCTGCTCGGCTTCCTTGCCCTCTAATTCCAAGCTGCTGGCCCCGTTATCCCAGCACCGCAGCAGCCAGGTGGCAATGTGCTCGCCTGGGTGGCGGCTGAAATCTTTCCGCATGTCTCACAGCTCGCCCAGGGACAGGGACCGGGTGATGATCTCTGTCTCTATCTCCCGCGATGACCCTCGCTCATCGTCATCCCTCCCGGAGCGATCTGCTCTCTTTGTGTCTTTCTTTAGTTTTACAGGGGCGACTGCTACCGGCACAGGTTGGTCATTGGGCTCAGCCACGATGCCTGCGGTTGGAGCTGGGGCTGGAGCAGCTGCTATGCCTGCTGGGGAAACCGAGGCAGACCCTGCAGCTGTGGCATCGGCGGTGCCGGTCCGGGGGGCTGTGACTGCCTGCTGGGCTGGAGGGGCTGCAGGGCCGGCTGGGGGGGCAGCGCCAGCCACAGCGCCTGCCACTTCGTTTCCCCCCCTTTCCCCTTTGGGGCACTGAATCAGGTTGAACAGGGCTTGGTAGGCGTGGGCCAGACCCCAGGACGTTGCAGTGATCTGTGTCTCTCTGGAGTTCCCAGGGTGGCAGCACACTTTTTGCAGATATTTTAGTAGTTTTTCCGGATCCTGCACGTGTTCAGGGGTGAGTTTAAAAAACATCAGTGGTGTCCACTGCCCTAGGTACTTGCCCATGCTGTCCCACACACCCAGACACTCACAGCTATCCGGCCCCAGGGCAGGTCTCTGCATGATGTTCTTAACGACTTGCTTAACCCTAAACAAAACCCAAAACCCATTCAGGAGGCATAACAGAAGGAGAGTGCTGCTCTGAGCATCCCACGGGTACTCGAAATTATCAAAAGCCATTAGGACTGGCCTGAAGGAGAGAGGGGGGGAGAAAGAGTGGGGGAAGGCATCCCCTCCGGTTTTCCCCACAGATTGGGTTTGATTATTAACAATTTCTAAGACATAGGATCCGAGGTACGGAAATGACCGCAGTGCCGCATGCAAATACAAGCCTAATTTCATACACAGTGATGCTATCATGTCATAAGTCGATATCGTACAGTAGAGGAAAATCATCATCCTGATCTTTTTCCCAGCCATGATGAACAGCATGGCAATGAACACACAGTGCAAGTACGGATTTACATAGCAGAGCCACTTGATAAAAGTCAGAAACATTTCTTTTTTTTCTTTTTTACCGGCGACTACTTAACACAGAAAAATGCGTATAACAAAATTTAAGCAAATCTAAGAAAACAGTTTTAACACCCGCTGCTCAGCCCTGCCGTTATCCCTGCCCCACGCTTGGGCGCCAATTTAATGTTTTGGTTTCAGCTGCCACCGGCAACAAAAGCGCCACACGGCCGCCCCTCCCCCCGCCGGCATGCGGAGGAGAATGAAAAGAAAAAGGCAGAAACCGGTGGGTCGGGATAAGGGCAGTTTAACAAAACAGCAAACAGAGGTAAACAGGAACAACAACAACGATACAAATAAGGAGAAAACACAACAACGAACCGTACGACCCAGAGAGCCGCTCTCCCGAACAGCACTGGCGCTGCGCCCCCCAAGCCGCGAGAAAGCGTTCCCGCTGCACCGCCCCGCCCCACCGGAACCTAGCGTGACATCACATGGTATGGAATACCGGGCTCTGTCTGGCCAGGTTGGGTCAGCCCCCACCCCCCAGCTGTGCCCCTTCCTGGAGTCCAGTGAAAATTAGCCCTGTCCTGGCCAAACCCAGGACAGTTGCTTAATATTTGTTTTACCTAGTGCATACTTGGTACTACAAGTATGACAGTGTTGATAAGCAATCATCTTCACAACAACAGATTATAAGCTATGGCATATTTCACATAATGTCATACTGAAAATTCAAATATAAAATATACTAACCAAGTTTTAATTGGAATTCACACTTAATCACATGTAGAATTGATATGGGAAATTACCAAGTAACTTGACAAGTGAAGAAGACAGGTAGTGTAATATTTCATGTCTCAGTTTTTAGATACTTTATGTTTACCAGGCTTCTCACACCTAGGAAAAAAGTTCCAGTATGCTCACCCCAAAATCAAAGTAAGTTCCAGACATAAAAATTGCTTCTCCAAAGTATAATCTGTGGTTTCTGAAAAACATCAAATGAAGCTTTGAAAAAGCAAAACAGATTTTAGCATCTAATGTGCTACCAGTCCAGATGTACTACAACGTTTTCCATGTCCCTATGTCCAGATATCATTTTTATCATAGGGCTCGTTGACAAGCAAAAGTGAGCGCCAATGCTAAGCCACACAGAACATTAACTGCATCTGTGGAGGAATTAAAGAACGAATTAGTAGAAGACTCAGCACAAAATATGGAACAGAAAATTAAAAGAAATGCATGGTAATATATGTGCACAACTGGTAAAGTACTTGTGTTTAATGGATTTTTAATGCCATGATCATTCCTCTTTTTTCCTATAAACTTCGCAGAACATTTTGATTAGTGGAAAATCCATTACTTGTATGACAAGGGAACAACTGACTTTTCAACACAGCTGCTGCTGCCATGCTACAACTATTTGTATACCATAAGCACACTAGCAACGTTGTAAATCTTCGTAATAATCTTCTCCAAAACTTTCCACTCTGCAGTTATCTACGGAGCATTAAAATAAACACCACATGATTTACAGATTAGACTGGCTAGCCAGTTTCCATAAACTGGTCATAACATGCTGTTAATAGCCAACCTCTGAAAAATTTCTATTTAAAACAAAGAATCAGTGGTTAGAGTCAGAGCTGTTAAAGGTTCACTTGAAACTACATTAAAAAAAAAAAAGGAAATCAAGGAAGTCAAATCGAAAAATTAAAAAGAGAGAGCTGATGGCCATCATGCTAATAACCCAAATAAAGTTAGCTGAATTTGATATGAAAAATTTGACAGAGTTATTCAAGAAACGTGTGGGTAAAGGTAATCAATATGGTCACTTACGCTGCATGGAAGACGGGTAGAATATCAATTCCAATAAGAACAACTCTACAATAGTATAAAAGCAATGTCAATATAGTAAGGAATTATAAGTCCATTTGGTTACAATGGGATCATTCCATATATACACACTGCCTGAGAAAGGCTATAGATGTTATTCCTCTGTTGCTATTGCTGGAGGAGAGTAAGGAAGTAAAGTTGGTACACCCCACTATACCTGTGCTATCTTGCATTCAGAGCTAATCATATGGATACTCCAAAGACATCTGAGCAACATTACACATATACAGCTCCTGTTAAAGTGAATGGGTAAAATTTATAGCTGCCATAGCCTCTTTATTTAGGTGGAATCATTCCATGGAACGAATGGAAAATCAACAGGGATATCTGGGAGCAAAACTGATTTCTATCAACACACTGATGTCCTCATTTTCCTTGACGACTCTGTTCACTTCACTTACAGAGGCATCAAAAACCCTTCATGCAAATACATCTGTAACATTGTTGTAGTAAAATCAAAAAAAACCTGTGGTTTTACATAGTTGCACAAGTAATTATGTACATTTAGTGTGATTCAGTTGCTTAAACATAGGCAATTAATGTCATTTCAGATCCCTAATGTTATCCTGGGTGGATGTCAGGAGATACAAATAAGTGTAATCACGTCTGTGTAGATGTCTGATATTTGAGGACGACTGGTTGCATATGTTACCACAACTGAAGATCACTCAAAGAGTTTTAAAGGAACATTTTGAAAGTGCATTGATGTACATTTTCGTAAATGGTGTATTCTGGGTCCAGTAGAGACAGACAGGCCTGTTGACACTCAAAGGTGGTCTGAAAGGAAGAAGGGGCATCAGCTGGTATTTGTATTGTTATCATCAAATGCCTCTGACCTAGATATGATTTAACTGCATATACTAGTTGGCTCTTGTGCAAAGAGAGCAAAGAGATTGCTCACAGTTTTCTTTTCAACTCTTCGAGAACCATTTAATGATGAAACAGAGGAGCAGCCTAAACTGGAAGACATTACCTATGATTTTAATCAGATGGCTCTGATTTACTTAGACAACTATACATGAGCTTCTTGCCAGAGTAAGTTTCAAGGTATCTGAAATCTGTTCAGACTTCTTGACATTCTGAGAGCTGCTGCTACTTGAAGACAAACAGAGTTTTAAATAAAATAGTGATTGCAGAACATTTACTCAAAAAAAAAAACCCTGTAACGTTACGGTCGAAGTTTGCCCCAAGTTTTATTTTACCCCAGAACTGATTCATTTATCTCTACTAAAAGACTTGTAATGCTTTTCTTCCCCCAGCAACAAACTAAGCATTTTTGTAAGGAATGCTTCATAGGCGGTATAGATCAATTACCAGTAATTCTTAGCTGAGAGATTACCACTGTTTGACTGTCATGTAAATAGATATATATTAGTACTAGAAGCATTGATTCTTAGAATTTCTTCCTGCCAACCACCTGACTTTGTAATTTCTGTTACCTCCTGCACTGAAAATGGTGTAGAGTGAGGTTATGAAAATGCTTGGTCGGACATCTACTGATCAAAGTGCAAATAAGCAGTTTGAAGTGTGTCTAAAATGTAGAGTTCCTAAGAAAAAATTAATTAATAAATGACAGTTCAACTTAGATTTTCCTATATATATATAAAATAAAAATAACCCTGAAACTGTAGACCTATTAGTTGAATCCATACAGGCAGGAAGTTTAGATTATAAATTGACCTGTGTGCTCTACGTACTGAAAATACAACAGCAGCATTTGGGGGCAGAAAAAATTTGGTGGTTTTCGGTTGCCAAATATTCATTTGTTTGTGGCTTTTTCATACAGTATTAAAAAAGCTATACTCTAAGCAATATGAATCTCAAGTTCAATATACTTTTAGAAAAGTAATTTCCTAACACTCAGAACTGTCTAATTCCTGACATTTAAGATCTGGTAAAGTTTCTGTGATAACATATGATATGGATTTAGCCATTCATATGAAACACAGGTCTTAGAGAAACCTCACTTTTACTAATAAATTTTAATTATTTCAAACTTCTGGATTTATAATTGATCATTAAGATGCCTGGAATATATAGGCCACTTAGAGAATAAAGTAGATAATAGTTGGTAATAACTGTGGTATAAAACTTCTGTGAAACACCCCAAGGGAAATAAGGGGTGTTCCCTTAAGACAGTGACATGGTCAACGGCACAGATGAAATGCCTCTACACAAAGGCACACAGCATGGGAAATAAAAAGGAGGCTTTGGAAGCTACCATGCTTTTAGAAAACTGTGACTTGATTGCCATTACTGAAACTTGATGGGATGAATGCCATCACTGGTGTGTGGCTATTGAAGGCTACAGGCTTTTCACAAGGGACAGGCGGGGAAAAAGAGGTGGAGGCATTGACCTTTACATCAAGAAATCGATACAGTGTGAAGAGCTGTCCCTGAAGAATAGCCACGAGCAGGCTGAAAGCTTATGGGTAAGATTTAGAGACAGAGGCAACAAAGGGAACCTTGTGCTTCGTGTTTACTACAGGCCGCCTCATCAAGGGGAGCCTATTGAAAAAACCTTCTTCCTCCAGCTCCAGGAGGCTTCTTGCTTGCAGTCTCTCATCCTGCTGGGGAGCTCAAACAACCTGCTATCTGATGGAACAGTAACACATCGAGCTGTAGGCAATCCAGGAGATTCCTAGAATGTACTGAGAATAACTTCTTGACCCAGGTGATAGACAGCCCTAACCGAGGGGATGCAATACTGGACCTGGCGGTCACCAGTGCAAGTAAGCTAATCATTGACGTCAAGACTGGAAACACCGTGAGCTGCAGCAATCATGCGTTGGTGGAGTTCACGGTTCTGAGGGACATGGGAAAGGCAAGGAGCGTAGTCAAGACCCTAAATTTTAGGAAAGCCAACTTCCAGCTCTTTAAGGAATTGGTCAGTAGGACCTCTGGGGAACTGGTCCTCAGGGACACGGGTCAGAACAGAGCTGGCAGATGTATAAAACGCAGGAGCTCTGAGGTCCCCTGCGTAAGAAGTCAGGAAAGGAAGGGAAGACACTGGCATGGCTTATTTGAGACATGCTGAGCAAATTACAGAGCAAGAGGGAACTGCACAGGCAGTGGAAGCAGGGACAGGTATTCTGGGAAGAGTATAGGCTTGCTGCCTGGCTGTGTATGGAGGAGGTCAGGAAGGCCAAGGTGCAGCTGGAGCTGAATTTGTCATGGAATTGCGAAGGATAACCAGAAGAGCTTCTACAGGTACGTCAACCAGAAAAGCAAGGTTAAAGAAAGCATAACCCCCCTGATGAACAAGAATGGCAGCCTTGTGTCAACAGACAAGGACAAGGCTGAGGTACCCAACAAATTTTTGCTAAAGCACATGAAGGACAGGGGAGTGATTTGAGACAGCCAGCATGGCTTCACTAAGGGCAAGTCCTACCTGACCAGCTCAGTGGCTTTCTACGATGGAGTGGCTGCATCAGTGGACAAGGGAAAAGCAACGGATGTCATCTATCTGGACTTCTGTAAAGCCTTTGATACGGTCCCCCACAACATCCTTCTCCCTAAGTTATAGAGATATGGATATGACAGGTGGACTACTTGTCGGATAAAGAGTTGGTAGGATGGTTGCATCCAGTGGGTAGTGGTCAATAGCTCAATGTCCAAATGGACACTGGTGACAAGTGATGTCCTTCAGGGGTCCGTACTGGGACCGGTGCTGTTTAATATTTTGACCAGTGACCTAGACAGTGTGATTGAAAGCACCCTCAGCAAGTTGGCAGATGACACCAAGATGAGTGGTGCAGCTGACACACCAGAAGGACGAGATGCCATCCAGAGGGACCTGGACAAGTGGCCCCGTGTGAACGTCATGCGGTTCAACAAGGCCAAGTGCAAGGTCCTGCACTTGGTTTGGGGCAACCCCCGGAACCAGTACAGGCCTTGGGGTGATATGATTGAGAGCAGCCCTGCAGAGAAGGACTTGCGGTTGCTGATGGATGAAAAGCTGGACATGAGCCACCAAGGTACACTCACAGCCCAGAAGGCCAACCGTATCCTGGGCTCCATCAAGAGAAGCATGGCCAGCAGGTGGAGGAAAGGGATTCTGCCACGCTACTCTGCTCTGGTGAGGCTCCACCTGCACTCCTGCATCCAGCTCTGGAGCTCCCAGCACAAGAAAGACATGGAGCTGTTGGAACGAGTCCAGAGGAGGGCCACGAAGATGATCTGAGGGCTGGAACACCACTCCTATGAGGACAGGCTGAGAGAGTTGGGGCTGTTCAGCCTGGAGAAGAGAAGGCTGTGTGGACACCTTATTGTGGCCTGTCAGTACTTATAGGGGTCTGTAGCAAAGAAGGGGAAAATGTTTTTACTAAGGCCTGTTGTGACAGGACAAGGAGTGATGGTTTTAAACAAAGGGAGGGTAGGTTTAGACTGCATGTAAGGAAGAAATTTTTTAGAGTGTGGGTGGTAAAACACTGGAATGGTTTCCCAGAGAGGTAGTGGAGGCCCCATCCCTAGAAACACTGAAGTTCAGTTTGGATGGGGCTCTGAGCAACCTGATCTAGCTGAAGACATCCCTGCTCACTGCGGGGTGTTTGGGCCATATGACCTCTAAAGGTCCCTTCCAACCCAAACTTTTCTATGATTCTATGATTCTAAATTAATCTGAATATTTTAAGATAACTTTGAAATCCTTGGTATTGTAAACATTGCTTATCCTAGTCAATAATGCATGACACCCCTATTTTTAATGACAGAGCTGAAGTACCACTCACATAAAATTTAGTATATTATCTGTATAAAACTTAGCCTGTGACATAAAATTATGTGTTTTCTATCATGTGTTTCACGAAATAGAAAAGGTTTTATGTGCTCTCTTCAGAGAGCCTGAAATGTCATTCATTTGCAGCTGCTGAGACACAAGCATGTACCTATATATTCAGCAGATACAAGATCACCTAAGAAGGATCTGCTTTGCCTGAGTACCCTCAACAAAGATGATGTTGCTATGCTTATAATACAGTCATTTTATTTAGAACCAGCAGGATAAACAATTGTTCTGGTTAGCCACATTATATTTGGGGAAAAAAGGAATACCCTATGATCAAGATCAAAGAAAATCAGAATTTAATGTTAATGCATGTATTTCTGAAGTCAGAGCACAATACAGGGCCTCCCTGAAAGGCTCACATTTCTTGTGTGTGAACTCCCACATCATAAAAACTGAAAACCCTGAATTGTGCCCCCCTTGACTGCAGAACTATCTTTGTTCAATTTAGTATTAATATGTAATTATAGTTGAATCGAGTACTTACTTCCGTTCTTTGCAATCACTTGACTTAAAAGGTGCTATCAGATAAAACAACATTGTTGGATGGTATCTGGTTTAACTTCAAACAGTATCTCTTGTACATAGCCATAACTAACACACCACACCATGACACATTCAAACAGCTGTGTGCTCTATCATGTTACTGAAACGAGTGTTGGGACCTATTCAGAAGGTCAAGGAAGTGCAGCCTTTGAATTCAAGCTCTCTGTTTTCAACCTCACCAGTACAAAAATCATTCTTACTTCTTCATTCAAAACAGCTAGGAAATAAAAAAACAAATATTATGATTAAATCAGTCAGTCACGGAGGCGAGCAGCTCCAGAGCCAGCCTGGTAGAGAAACACCAGGGCAGCAGAGAGACCCACCAGGGCAGCTCTTGTTGGAGACATTGATGAGCCCTGGGCATCGCCGGAGCAACCACAGCTCTGCCCACACCTACAAAAAGCAGCCTAGGGAGTGGGAGCCACCAGAAGCACTGCCAACAGAGCAGGTAAACAGGGCCTGGCACAACAGTCAGGGCTCGGTATGGCAGAGTGCACAGAGAGCATGCAGGAAGGGTGCACAGGAAGGGCGTTGTCACCCTGCCTGCTCAAAAGGTCGGTTCGTTTGGTGATCACCCTCCCAGAAGGAGCTTAGCTATGCTGTCCACCTGGAGGAAACCCGCACTCACCAGAATGGATGTGGCAACTCAGACAGAGCTCCCATGAAGACACACAGCCACCCATGCCGCAGGCTACTGGGGGTGCCAGAGCCTTTCACTGGTAACTGATGGCAGTAGTGAGAACAGCTGTGTGAGGTGTGACCAACAGGATGAGCTGCTCAGCATGGTGGTGGAGCTGTAAGAGGAGGTAGAAAGTTCAAGGAGCATCAGGGACTCTGAGAAAGAGCTAGACTGGTGGAACCATGGTCTCCTCTCCCTGAAACAGAAACAGGTACAGTCAACAGACAAAAACAAGATCAAGGGGATCCTGTATCCTTCCCCTGCCAGACTGAAGGCAGCAGCTTGAAGGAAGGTGAAAGGGGTGAATGGAGGCAAGTCCACACTCGGGGCAGCAGGCAAACCACCTCTTTGCCCACCTTGCCTTCCCAGGCACCTCTGTACAACAGAGTACAAGGCTCTGGATCTGGACGGCCAATCAATGGATGATGTAGATGGTGGTCCATCTACACCAGAGGTGTTGCCAGGCTCAGAAAGGCCTACTTTCCGTATCATGACCACTTCCATAAGCAAGAAATTATGGGTTACTGTTGCAGGTGACTTCCTTCTAAGTGGAACAGAGAGAGTCCAATATGCCAGACAGACCCTCTTCTTGGGGAAGTTTGCTGCCTGCTTGGGGCCCAGGTTAAGGATATCACTAGGAAACTTCGCAGCCTGCTACAGCCCTCATACTATTGCTTACTATTGCTCTTCCATGTGGGTGTCGAAGAAGTTGCAACACGTAGTCCAAGGGCAATCAAATGAGACTTCAGGGCCTTGGGATGGTGGGCAAAGTAATCTAGGGCACAGTCTAATAACACATGGCTCCATGGCTGATGTCACTGTCAGAATTTTTGGATTTTTAAGGGGATGGTCTACACCTTCTGATGTTGTAAGGGATTCATCTTTCTCAAAGGGGAAGAGGGTCTTTGCTCACAAGCTAGTGGGCCTGTTTGACAGAGTTTTAAACTAGACTTGAATGTGGAGGGGCATAATATCAGGCTCACCTGTGACACATCATTGGGCGGCATTCCAAGGTTGGAGGGATGGGGTGCTGGCAAGGGTCCTCAGCCTATTGCTCTGAGACTTACTGAGTGCACTGGAACATACTTGAAGTCTTACAGAGATGAGCCAGAGGCTCCTAATGTAACGGGAGACAACAGGGGAACATCCGTGAAGTATCTCAAAGGAACTGCGGTCTGTTCCTTGAAAAGGTTACACAGCTGACAGCCTAGATGAAGTGTCTGTACACCGACACACGCAGCATGGGAAACAAACAGGAGGAGCTGGAAGTCACCATGCTGCTAGAAAGCTATGACTTAGTTGCCATTACAAAAACTTGGTGGGACAAATCACATGCCTGGAGTGTGGCTATTCATAGCTACAGGATGTTCAGAAAGTACAGGTGGGGAAGGAAGGGCAGAGGTGTTACCCTCTATGTCAAGAAATTCACAGATTGTGAAGAGCTGTCCCTGAAGAACAGCCACAGGCAAGTTGAAAGCTTAAGGGTACGAATCACAGACCAAGGCAACAAAGGGAACCTGTGGTTGTTATTTACTACATGTTGCTGCTGATCAAGGGGAGCATATTGACAAAGTCTTCTTGCTCCAGCTATACAAGGTATTGCTCTCACAGACTTTCATCCTGCTGAGTGACTTCAACCACCTCAACATCTGCTGGCAAAGCAGCATGGAAAGCTGCAGGCAGTCCACAAGACTTCTGGAGTTCATTAAGGATTTACTACTAGGGCCTGTAGTGATAGGACAAGGAGTAATGGTTTTAAACAGAAGGAGGGTAGATTCAGATTAGATGTAACAAAGAAATTTTTTACGATGAGAGTGGTGAAAATCTGAGTCAAAGTGGTCATCTTCCTTTAGCATCAAGCCATATTCAGACTTGAAATATTTAAGGTAATAATTTCATCTGTCTAAGACAGTCTGAATAGATCTTTTATTGCTGTCTGAAGTTATTCAGCCTTAAACCTATTTTCTCATTTCAGACTATTAAACCTTGCAGTTTTTTGCAAAATTGTACCCATGCTACGACCTCTACCTCAGAGAACTATTTTAATGAGTCAAACTCTCTTTCAGTAGGTTGAACATGCACAGAATAATGCCACCAAATTGGTGCTACTACAAAATGACTCAACCTCAAGAATAAGGACCTTGGAACTTATGGGCATATATCAGCAGCTTAAAAGAAGCTAAACTTTCAAATGTGACAATTTTTATTTCTCTAAAAAAAAGTTCTTTGAATGGGAACCTAAAAATTCCAATCTTTACACCAGTTTTCAGTGCAGAGCATCTTGACCATGTTCTCTTTAATCCTCGAATGCAAATGTGTCCATTCAAGCACTGAAATAAATATTTAAGTATATAATACACATCTTCTGAGTTGTCATAATTCTCATTACTCACAATCTTTATCTTTCAAATCTAGCCAAGATTATTTGGACAGTAACTTCAAGATAGTCATTAGGTAGAACATCAAGAATCAGCTGATAAAATTTTACTATAACTGCAAATTTAATGTTTCTTTTCTTGCTTTCTTTTGCTATTTTCAGACCTTCCTCTCTCTTATTAATTATAGACAATGTCACATTCCTATTTTTCAACCTTCCTTTTTCTGCTATTTCTATTATATTACACTAGATAAGTATGAAAATTGGTATTATCTGTCCTTTTATTAAAAAGAAAAAAAGTCAGTATGAATTTCTTGGGTGGGGCAAAACAAAATTCTGTCTCACCTAAGACCTATGAAGCCTCCGCATTTTCTTTCTCCTTCACTGCTTTATTTTCAATGGGTCTTTAAAGACCATTAACACTTTAGGAGCTTGCTAATCCTATCTGTCTCCTTTTACTTTCTCTGTCTTTCCCATATCCCTTTCTGTGTAAATAATCTTGCCAGACATTAGCCTCAGAAAAACACCAGGAGAAGTGGACAACTATAGTTACAGTACGATACTAAAAGGGTTGAAAATCTCAAGCAGGTTAGAAAGTTAGATGGCTATTAAGATAGAAAATCACACAAGCAGTTTGTGATACAGAATTTGACTGAAAAGGGTAGCATAAGCATTAAAACTAGGGCTAATTATGTTCACTTTGTAGATCAGCAACTTGCAAACAATGACGTTCAGTGCCTTGGTGGAGTTTGCCACACATAAAAAAATGGAGTCAGTCAGCACAGAAGTGGAAGAGAGCAGACAGAGTTCAGAACGACTCAGAAAAGCAGAAGCTTGGGCTGATAAGAGTGTTTACTGAGACTAATGTAAAGGGATGAGATTGTTGACAGATAATTCAGTGTCCTGGGTTTGGCCAGGAGAGGGTTAATTTTCACCGGAATCCAGGAAGGGACACAGCCGGGTGGGCTGACCCAATCTGGTCAAACAGAGCAAGGTATTCTTACCATGTGCCGTCAAGCTGGGTTCCGGCTGGGGGGAGCTGGGCAGCAGGAACTCACTCGCAGCTCAGGAGCGCACAGCGGTGGTCCGGGAGAACTGGTCTCTGTGTTGTGTGGTTTGTGTCGTGTTTTTCTCCTTATCTGTATCATTGTTGTTCCTGTTCCCTTTGTTTGCTGTTCTGTTAAACTGCCCTTATCCCGACCCACGGGTTTCTGCCTGTTTCTTTCCATTTTCCTCCACACCCCGGCGGGCGGAGGGGCGGTCATGTGCCGTATTTCTTGCTGGCTGCAGCCAAACCATAACAATAAATTTGCTGCCCGAGCATGGGGCGGGGATAACGGCAGAGTTGAGCAGCAGCTGTTAAAACTGCTTTCTTAGATTTTGTTAAATTTTGTTATATGCATTTATTGTGTTAGTTAAATAGTCGCCGGTAAAAAATGTTTCTGACTTTGATCAAGTGGCTCTGGTATGTAAATCCGTACTTGCATTATGCGTTCATTGCCGTGCTGTTCATTACCTCCGGGAAAAGGATCAGGATGATGATTTTGTTGTACTGTATGATATCGACTTATGATATGATAACACCACTGTGCATGAAGTTAGGCTTGTATTTGCATGCGGCACTGTGGTCATTTCCATACCTGGGATTCTATGTCTTAGAATTTGTTAATAATCAAACCCTGTCTGTGGGGAAAACCGGATGGGATAACTTCCCCCACTCTTTCACCCCTCCTCTCTCCTTCAGGCTAGTCCTAACGGCTTTTGATAATTTCGAGTACCCGTGGTATGCTCAAGCCAGTATGTTTCTATGGTTCTGCCTCCTGAATGGGTATGTTTAGGGTTAAACAAGTAGTTAAGAACATCCTGCACAGATCTGCCCCAGGGCTGGAGAGTTGTGAGTGGCTGGGTGTGTGGAATGGCATGGAACAGTGCCTAGGGCAGTGGGCACCCCCAGTGTTTTTTTACACCCCTGAGCAAGTGCAGAATACTGACAAAGTAGTAAAATATCTGCAAAAAGTGTGCTGCCACCCTGGGAACTCCAGAGACACAAATCACTGCAACGTGCTGGGGTCTGGACCACGCCTACTGAGCTTCCGTGTTCAACACTGTTCAGTACCCTAAAGAGGAAAGGGGATGAAGCGAAGTGACAGGCAGTGCGGCTGGTGCTGCCCCCCCAGCCGGCCGTGTAGCCCCTCCAGCCCAGCAGGCAGTCACAGCCCCTCCGACCAGCAACACCGCTGTCAATATCATGATTGCAGGGGCATCCCCAGTTTGTCCCACAGGCACAGCAGCAGCTCCAGCCCCAGCTCCAGCAGCAAGCATCGCAACTGAGCCCAATAATGAACCTGTGCCAGTAGCAGCCACCCCTGTAAAACTAAAGAAAGACACAAAGAAAACAGTCCGCTCCGGGAAGGATAACAATGAGCCAGGGTCATTGCAGGAGACAGAGACAGAGATCATCACCCGGTCCCTGTCCCTGGGCGAGCTGCGAGACATGCGGAAAGATTTCAGCCACCACCGAGGAGAACACATTGTCACCTGGCTGCTGCGGTGCTGGGAAAATGGGGCCAGAAGCTTGGAATTAGAGGGCAAGGAAGCCAAGCAGCTGGGATCCCTGGCCAGGGATGGGGGCATTGACAAGGCCATTGGAAAAAAGGAACAAGTTCTCAGCCTCTGGAGGAGACTTCTGTCAGGCGTGAGGGAGAGGTACCCCTTCAGTGATGATTTTGTATGTTATCCTGGCAAGTGGACCAATATGGAAAAGGGGTATTCAGTACCAGAGGGAATTAGCTGTGTGGGAGCTGGTTTACTATGAACCAGACGATGAGCAGGTACCCACAGACCCAGATGAAGTCGAGTGCACAGCATCTATGTGGCGGAGTTTGTGCGGAAGACTAAAAAGGTGAAGAGGCACCAACAGTGGATGAGGTGGCTGTCCGACTGCGGAAATATGAAGAAAATCTCTCTTCCTCCCTTGTCTCAGCCGTGGAGAAACTGATCCAGCAAATGAAAGAGAATATGTCCTACTCCCCACCTGTGCGGGCCAGCATCTCAGCTATTAGGGGCAAGTGTTCCTCTGTCCAGGAGAAAGAATAGAGAGGCTATACACCACGAGGCACCTTGTGGTTCTACCTGCATGACCATGGAGAGTACATGAGGAAGTGGGATGGATAATCTACCTCAAGTCTAGAGGCATGAGTGCGTGAGTTGCAAGGTAAAACAATCACCAAAGGGGATTCTGTTAGGAAAAATGCCGCTCCAGTTTCCAGCAGCCAGCTCTCCAGACCAGGTAGAGAGTTTGATCTTGATTCCAATCTTCTTGAAAGGACCTCCAAACCATTTTTACAGCAGATGAGCAGCAAATTCTCCGACAAATTTTAGGCGGGCCCTGACTCCAGCCACGTGGAGGAAAGGGACAAACACATTTGTTGGACAGTGTGGATTCAATGGCCTGGCATGTCAGATCCACAACAGTATAAAGCTCTAGTGGACACTGGTGCAGAGTGTACTTTAATGCCATCAGATTTCAAAGGGTCAGAGTGACTATTTTAGGAGAGGGTATTTCAAGGACCCGAAGGGGTATCGGTGGGCTTTTGGCATAGCTGCTGTGGAGACAGAAAAAATTAAAGAGCTGTCCATTTTGCCTGGTCTCTCAGAGGATCCTTCCGTTGTGGGGTTGCTGAAGGTTGAAGAAAAACAGGTGCCAATCGCGACCACAACGGTGCACTGGCGACAGTATCGTACCAACCGAGACTCCCTTATCCTTGTTCATAAGCTGATCTGTCAGCTGGAGGCTCAAGGAGTGATCAGCAAAACTCGTTCATCCTTTAATAGTCCAATAAGGCCAGCGAGAAAATCTACTGGAGAGTACAGACTAAAAATAGACTACCGTGGCCTGAATGAAGTCACGCCACCGCTGAGTGCTGCCGTGCCAGACATGCTAGAACTTCAATATCAGCTGGAGTCAAAGGCAGCCAAGTGGTATGCTACAATAGACATCGCTAACGCATTCTTCTCCATCCCTTTGGCAGCAGAGTGCAGGTCACAGTTTGCTTTCACCTGGAGGGGCATCCAGTACACCTGGAATCGACTGCCCCAGGGGTGGAAACACAGTCCCACCATTTGCCATGAACTCATCCATACTGCTCTGGACAAGGTTGAAGCTCCAGAACATCTGCAGTACATCGACGACATCATTGTATGGGGTGACACAGCGGAGGAAGTTTTTGAGAAAAAAAAGAAAATAGTTCAGATCCTTCAGAAAGCCAGTTTCGCCATTAAGAGAAGTAAAGTCAAGGGACCTGCGCAAGAGATTCAGTTTTTGGGGATAAAATGGCAGGATGGGCATCTTCAGATCCCAATGGATGTCCTCAACAAAATAGCAGCTATGTCTCCACCAACCAGCAAAAAGGAAGCACAGGCCTTCCTGGGTGTTGTGGGTTTTTGGAGGATGTACATCCCAAATTAGAGCCAGATTGTAAGTCCTCTATACCACGTGACCCGGAAGAAGAATGATTTTGAATGGGGCCCTGAGCAACGACAGACATTTGAACAAATTAAACGGGAGATAGTTCATGCCGTAGCCCTTGGTCCAATCCGGTCAGGGCAAGATGTTAAAAATGTGCTCTACACCACAGCCAAGGAGAATGGCCCAACCTGGAGTCTCTGGCAGAAAGCACCAGACAGACAGACTCTGGCAGACTCGAGGTTGACCCTTGGGGTTTTGGAGCCGGGGATACAAAGGATCCGAGGCCTGCTATACTCCAACTGAAAAAGAGATTCTGGCAACATGTGAAGGCGTTCGAGCTGCTTCAGAAGTGGTTGGCACTGAAGCATAGCTCCTTCTAGAACAACGATTGTCGTTCCTGTCCTGGATGTTAAAAGAAAGGGTCCCTTCTACGCATCATGCCACCGATGCTATGTGGAGTAAGGGGGTCGCTCTGGTCACCCAGCGCGCCCGAATGGGGAACCTCAGTTGACCAGGAACTCTGGAGGTAATCATGGACTGGCCAGAAGGCAAAGATTTTGGAGCATCGCCAGAGGAGGAGGTGACACATGCTGAAGAGGCCCCACTGTATAACCAGCTGCCAGAAGATGAGAAAAAGTATGCCCTGTTCACGGAAGGGTCCTGTCGCATTGTGGGGAAGCAGCGGAGGTGGAAGGCTGCTGTATGGAGCCCTACACGACGAGTTGCGGAAACTGCCGAGGGAGAAGGTGGGTCAAGCCATTTTGCAGAGGTTAAAGCCATCCAGCTGGCTTTAGACATTGCCAGTCGAGAGAAGTGGCCAGTGCTCTATCTTTACACCAACTCCTGGATGGTGGCCAATGCCTTGTGGAGGTGGATGCAGCAGTGGAAGAAGAACAACTGGCAGCACAGAGGCAAACCTATCTGGGCTGTCCCATTGTGGCAAGATATTGCTAGCCCGTCTAGAGCAGTTGGTTTTAAAAGTCAGTCACGTGGATGCCCACGTCCCTAATTGTCGGACCACTGAAGAACATCAAAACAACCACCAGGTGGATCAGGCTGCCAAGATTGAAGTGGCTCAGGTGTATCTGGACTGGCAACAGAAGGGTGAACTCTTTATAGCTCGGTGGGCCCATGAGACCTCGGCCACCAAGGAAGAGACGCGACATACATATGGGCTCATGACCGAGGGGTGGACTTGACCATGGACACGATTGCACAGGTTATCCATGAATGTGAAACATGCACTGCAATCAAGCAAGCCAAGCAGGTAAAGCCTCAGTGGTATGGAGGATGATGGCTAAAATATAAATACGGGGAGGCTTGGCAGATTGACTGCATCACAGTGCCACAAACCCACCAAGGCAAGCGCTATGTGCTCACAATGGTGGAGGCCACCACCGGATGGGTGGTAACCTACCCTGTGCCCCATGCCACTGCCCTGAATACCATGCTGGGCCTGGAAATCAAGTCCTGTGGCGACATGGCACTCCCGAAAAAACTGAGTCAAACAACGGGACTCACTTTCGCAACAGCCTCATAGACACCTGGGCCAAAGAAGACGGTATCGAGTGGGTGTATCACATCCCCTACCATGCACCAGCCTCGGGAAAGATTGAACGTTACAATGGGCTGCTAAAAACCACTTTGAGGGCAATGGGGGGTGGGACTTTCAAATATTGGGATACCCATTTAGCAAAGGCCACCTGGTTGGTGAACACCAGAGGGTCCACCAACCGGGCTGGTCCTGCCCAGTCAAAACCTCAGCGCCCTGTAGAAGGGGATAAAGTCCCTGTAGTGCACATGCGGAACATGTTAGGGAAGACGGTTTTGGTTAGTCCTGCCTCGGGCAAAGGCAAGCCCGTCCGCGGGATTGCCTTTGCTCAAGGACCTGGGTGTACCTGGTGGGTAATGCGGAAGGATGGGGAAGTCCGATGTGTACCTCATGGGGATTTCATTTTGGGTGAGAATAGTCCATAAATGAATTTTATAAAGTTAGTTGTTAAATAACCCTGTCACTGTCTGTTATCACTGTTATAATTGTTATATTTTGTACCAGTAGTAGCATAGTAAGAATTGTCCAGATTAAAGAAGGATGGACTTTTTCGATAAAAACCTAGCAGAGCACAGCGAAGATGGAACTGGACCTGGTTTTCAACAACTGGCATCCAGCAGCTTCATCAAGATCAACATCTCCTGCAGACTGTGGGCACGGGCCGCACCAGATACATCAGCCGTGAGCTCCGGATGCAGCAAGTGACCGCCCATCACCACACATCACCTCCCCTGCCACGGAAGACCATAACGACAGATGGAGCCTGAAGTCATGGATTAAATGAACTTAATGGACACTTTAGAGTGATGATCCATAGACTAAAGGAATGATATGTGGAGACAGGAGAAGTGGTGGTGATCAACTGGACAATGGGGGACCTGGGCATGACGTAGATGGTATGGAATAAGGGGTGGATAATGTCCTGGGTTTGGCCAGGAGTGGGTTAATTTTCACCGGACTGCAGGAAGGGGCACAGCCGGGGGGTGGGGGCTGACCCCACCTGGCCAAACAGAGCCTGGTATTCCATACCATGGGACGTCACGCTGGGTTCCGGTGGGGGGGGCGGTGCGGCGGGAACGCACTCGCGGCTTGGGGGGGCGCAGCACTGGTCCGGTTTCGGGAGAGCGGCTGTCTGGGTCGTTACGGTTCGTGGTTGTGTTTTCTCCTTATTTGTATCGTTGTTGTTCCTGTTTCCCTCTGTTTGCTGTTCTGTTAAACTGCCCTTATCCCGACCCACCAGTTTCTGCCTCTTTCTTTCCATTCTCCTCCACAGGCCGGCGGGGGGAGGGGCGGCCGCGTGGAGCTTTTGTTGCCGGCGGCAGCCGAAACCAAAACAAAAGTATTCTGTCTCAATTCGATACACATTTTTCTTTCTTCTGTCTCTTATTTCAGCAGGGTATTCAGCAGAAACAATTTCAGTATAACCATTTCTCAGCATAAAAACCTTCACTAATTCTTTCTGGAGAATTATAATATGTTAGAAATATTAATCTTACTCAATCAAAAAAACTATTTAATTTTATTTATCATGGTGTTATTCTTTTCTCCCCAGAAAGTGTGTACACGTATGCAAATCTGTAAATTTTTCTGCATTCATAGGTAAAGGCACACAACATTAAACATAAGATTTACAGGAATGGATGAAAATCCTGCCCTGAAAAGGATGAGAAGTATCTCATCTTATACACTGATGAGACATAGATTAATTTCCTAAGGCTTAAGTGGGCGAGAAGAACCTAAAAGGCTTTTTCAGAAGAGTTTTTAAAAATGTTTTCAGGAAACAATTCAGATTCCTGCATTTTGTTAATTTGTTTTTCACTTTGAAAATAATGAGAGGGTAGAAAAGGAATAGTCATGTAAACAAGGGAAAAATGCAATCGCTTAGAGCTATTGTTCAATCTTGTTTCACACAGTCCTACTAATACATTGCAGTTCTGATCTGATGAATTTCTACCACTGCTGTGAAATCATTATTTAAATATGCACAAAAACATACCATCTTTAGGGCAATTTTGCTAGGTAGATGGATTTTCATCAGGTTTTTAAAGCAAGGCTATTACGCAGTTTTTCTCTTTCAGCCAACGAGTGCATCTGAATCTAGTTCACTGGAGGTAAAAGCCATTAATAACAAAAAATCATCACATATATTAATCCCACTAGCTACTAGATTAAGATGTTTTGTTATAACAGTAGGCTACCTTTCCCTATGAAAACCTATGATTGCTTATATAACTTGTGCACAAATGAATCATTAGAATGTCAGCAGCAATGGGTTCACTGGGTTGGAGGGGAAACCCTGCACTCATTCCTATTGACGCGTGTGATCTTTGCCTTTCATCTTACGATTTCAGAGATATTTATTTTATGTTTCCATATTCTTTATTGTCTAAATAGGCTGAGGTTTCTGCAAGCATAAATTTTGTTGTTTAGCAATCACAAATACTTCAAAAGGTTTTAAAGTTAGAACTCTTACAAGAAAGTAAATCAGGCAAGGAAACGTTATAATGAGTGTTAGCCTGGCAGAGATTCACTATTTCTTCAAATCTTCCAAAGAATTTCCATCTATTAAGTCACAGACTACAAATTAGTTTTATTTATTCTAATCATTGCCACGTGCCCAAGCTCTCCTCTTTTAATAGCACCATCAAATCTTGAAATTACGTGACAAAGACAGAAATTGTTATTTTCTTGTCAAAGCTGTTTCTTCTATTCCTTTGTCGCCTGAAAATCCAAAGGAAGCTGAGAAAGTAAAAAGCTCCTCTTGCCATATTGTACATGAACTCTCAGAGGTTCTTTATACTGAACATATGCCTACAAAGTTATGCCTTTCCACTCAAAATTTTTTTAAAATTGAATAATACAAAGAGCTCTAGATTCCATGTAGAAAATCATATTTCAATACTTATTGACCTAATTGAAGTATTATGTCTATTAGAAATATTTTCAAATCTAATTGAAATTCAATTCAAATTATTTGAATTATTTCAATCTAAGTATTAATTTCAATAGATCAGTAACTACTTATTGATGGTCATATTATTTTCTTGCATGTTTAAATAATTTTGGGATTAATACAGAAGTTCTTTGCATTTATTTTAGGAAATGTGCTCCTCCTTTTTGTACTACAGCCGTTTCAATGCTTTAAGATCCTCCCCACTACATATTATGTAACCAATTTCACACTTCTATGCAATACACAGCATGAAGTTAAAGAATGATGATGAAGGTTAACTAAAAGAAAAATTATGAAATTATGTATTTTCTTTTATAGGTCATGTTATCTGCTGATCAAGAAAATCCTGACATTATTTTGCTATCTAGAAATTTTTTTTCTGTCTAGACATTATTTTGTAATTAGAATCACAGAATCACAGTGTCACATTATGGTAGGGGTTGGATGGGACCTCTGGGGATCATCTAGTCCAACCCTCCTGCCGAAGCAGGGTCACCTAAAGCAGGTTTCACAGGACTGCGTCCAGGCAGGTTTTGAATATCTTCAGAGAAGGAGACTCCACAACCTCTCTGGGCAGCCTGTTCCAGTGCTCTGTCACTCTCAAAGTGAAGAAGATCTTCCTCATGTTCAGATGGAACTTCCTATGGTTCAGTTTGTGCCCCTTGCCCTTATCCATGTCACTGGGCACTACTGAAAAGAGTCTGGCCCCACCCTCCTGACACCCACCCTTGAGTTATTTATAGGCATTTACAAGGTCCCCTCGCAGCCTTCTCTTCTTCAGGCTGAACAAGCCCAGCTCCCTCAGCCTTTCCTCATAGGAGAGATGCTCCAGTCCCATCATCATCCTCGTAGCCCTCTGCTGGACTCTCTCCAGTGGCTCCTCATTTTTCTTGAAGTGGGGAGCCCAGAACTGGACACAGTACTCCAGATGGGGCCTCAATAGGGCAGTGCAGAGAAGGAGGAGAACCTCCCTCGACCTGCTGGTCACAATCCTCTTAATGTGCCCCAGGATACCATTGGCCTTCTTGGCAACAAGGGCACACTGCTGGCTCATGATCAACTTATCATCCACCAGGAAACCTATGTCCCTCTCCACGGAGCTGCTCTCCAGCAGGTCCGCCCCGAGCCTGTACTGATGCATGGGGTTGTTCCTCCCCAGGTGCAGGACTCTGCACTTGCCCTTGTTGAACTTCATCAGGTTCTTCTTCACTCAACTCTCCAGCCTGTCCAGGTCTTGCTGGACGGCAGCACAGCCTTCTGATGTATCCACCACACCTCCCAGTTTGGTGTCATCAGCAAACTTGCTGAGGATGCACTCTGCCCCTTCATCCAGATTATTAATGAGGAAGTTGAAAAAGACTGGGCCCATTACTGACCCTTGGGGGACACCACTAGTTACAGGTCTCCAATCAGACTCACCTCTGCTGATGACAACACTCTGAGCTCTGTCATTCAGCCAGTTCTCAATCTACTTCACTGACCACTCATCCAGCCCACACCTCCTGAGCTTCTCTAGGAGGATGTTATGGGAGACTGTGTCAAAAGCCTTGCTGAAGCTGAGGTAGACAACATCCACTGCTCTTCCCTCATCTACCCAGCCAGTCATGCCATCGTAGAAAGCTATCAGATTGGTCAGGCGTGATTTCCCCTTGGGGAATCCATGCTGACTACTCCTGATAGCCTTCTTTTCCTCCACTTGCTTGATCATGATCTCTTGAATGAGTTGCTCTATCACCTTTCCCGGGATGGAGGGTGAGGCTGACCAGCCTGCAGTTCCCTGGGTTCTCCTCTTTGCCCTTTTTGAAGATTGGATTGTCATTGGCCTTTCTCCAGTTCTTGGGCACCTCTCCTGTCCTCCAAGACCTCTCAAAGATGATGGAGAGTGGCTCAGCAATGACATCTGCCAGTTCCCTCAGTACTCGTGGGTGCATTCCATCGGGGCCCATGGATTTGTGGACGTCCAGATTGCTTAAGTGATCTCTCACACAATCCTCCTCGACCAAGGGAAGGTCATCTTTTCTCCAGGCTTTGTCTCTTACCTCCGGGGCCTGGGATTCCTGAGGACCTGCCTTGGCACTGAAGACTGAAGCAGGAAATGCATTCAGTAACTCTGCCTTCTCTGTGTCCTTGTTACCAGGACACCCACCTCGTTCAGCAGCAGCCCCGCATTTTCCTTAGTCTTCTATTTGCTGCTGATGTACTTGAAGAAGCCCTGCTTGTTGTCCTTGACATCCCTTGCCAGATTCAGTTCCAGGTGGACCTTAGCCTTCCTTTTCGCATCCCTGCATGCTCTGACTACATTCCTGTACTCTTCTCAAGTGGTCTGTCCCTATTTCCACATTTCATGGACCTTTCTTTCCCACCTGAGCTCCGTTAGAATCTCCTTGCTCATCCAAGTAGGTCTCACTCCTCCTTTGCTAGACTTCTTTTTCAGGCGGATGCACCAATCCTGAGTACGCAGAATGTGCTTTTTAAACAGTGACCAGCTCTCTTATACCCCTCTGCCTTCGAGTGCCCTGATCCACGGGATTCCTCCAAGTAGCTCCTTGAGGAGGCCAAAGTTAGCTCTCCTGAAGTCCAAGGTTTTAATCCTACTTATCGCCCTGCTTCCTCCATACATGATCCTGAAGTTCACAATTTCATTGTCACTGCAGCTGCAGCTGCCCCTAACCTTCACATCTTCAGCCAGTCCCTCTTTGTTTGTTAGTACAAGGTCCAACAACATGCCTCTCCTTGTTGGTTCCTCCACGACTTGCAGCAGAAAGTTATCATCAATGCTCTGCAGGAACCTCCAGAACTGCACGTGCCTCTGGCTGTGTGGTCTTCCCAGCTGATGTCAGGGTGGTTGAAGTCCCACACGAGAACCAGGGAATGTGACTGTGAGCTGCCTGTAGAAGGCCTCTTCAGCTTCCTCCTCCTGCTCAGGTGGCGTGTAGTACACACCCAAAATGATGTCACCCATATGAGGCTGTCCCTTAATTCTAACTCATAAGCTCTCAACTCGTTCTTCATCCACCCCCAGGCAGAGCTCAATACATGCCAGGTGCTCCCTCACACACAGAGCAACTCCACCACCTCTCCTTGTTGGTCTGTCTTTCCTAAAGAGTGTGTAGCCATCCATGACAGCATTCCAGTCAAGCAAGCTGTCCGACCATGTCTCTGTAACTGCCATGAGATCGTGGCCCTGCGACCGCACACAGATCTCTAATTCTTCCTGCTTATTGCCCATGCTGTGTGCGTTGGTGTACAGACATTTCAGAGAGGAACTCAAGCATGCTGCTTTCCCTGGAGGGCTGCAAGAGGATCTGCTGTGTCCATGACCACCCTTAAAGTGGCTGGTCTTTTGCTTCTCAGCTTGGGACACAGCTGAGGAATATTTGTCACTGCCCTGATTGGCCACTCTTAATCCCCAGCCAGATGGGATGGCTTGAGCAGTGTGACTTTGCCCCCACCCTCTGAGTCCTTCAGTCTAAAGTCCTCCACGCCATGTTGGCTAGCCTGTTGCCAAAGATCCCCTTGCCTTTTCTAGACAAGGTGGGTCCCATCCCTCTCTAGCATGTTGCAATCAGTGAAGAAAGTCCCTTTGTCATAAAAACCAAAACCCTCATATCGGCATCACTCACGAGGCCAAGAGTCGATACCCATAATTTGCCTGTTTCTAGTTGACCCCCTGCCTCCAATTGGTAAAATGGAGGTAAAGACAACTTGGGCATCAAAGCTTTTTGCTTTCACCCCCAGGGCTTTGGAAGTTTCCTTAATTCTGACAACTTTCTGACTTGCAGTGTCAGTGTCATTTGTGCCGACGTGAAAGAGTAACAGCAGATAGTAGTCTGTGCTCTTCATACAGGTTGTGGTACACTCTTGGCCACATCTCGGACCTCAGGTCTTGGAAGGCAGCACACCTTGTGTGCTTCCCCGTCCGGTTGGCAGATGGGTGTCTCAGTGCCCCTTAACAGGGAGTCACCCACCACGAGTACCCGTTGCTTCTTTTTAGGGTAACCACTTTGTGCTGCTGGTGTAGTTTCCTCTTGTAGACCTTGCTCCTGGGTATCTACGGTTGTTAAAGCCTCGTATTTGTTTTTGGTACTTACGCTGGAGAGTGGAGGCTGGAGAGGAGTCATGCTTTTGCGGGTCACCGCGGTCTGAGGTGCCTCATTCTCATTGGTGGTCTCCACAGGAGCATGGTTCTGCAACCATGTATCTATCTCCAACTCAGCTCCCCTGATACTGCCTGGCCTGTGAACTGTTTCTTGCAGCTCGGCCACCTGACGTATCAGATCCTCAACGGTGCAGGCACTTACCAGTGCTCCAGAAGAAGGGTCTGGGCACTTGCTGCAAGCTGCAGCCTGCACTGAAGTCGCCTTTGTTACCAGTTCTGTCTGGGTGGAGGCATCAGCCATCACAAGGGCTCCAGCTGTGGGAGCTCTGGTTCTAGCTCTGAGGCGAGTGCCCACCATTCTGGCAGAGACCTGGAGCTCTCCCCTCAGCTGTGGTCTACAGGCATATTGTAGGGCCCTCCCTGTGCAAACTGCTGTGCCACATGCTGTTCGCCAAGCTCCTGCCCATCTGAGGGCAAAACCAAGAGAAAACACAAAACCTGTCACTGCTCATGTGTTCTTGTTTGGCTGCAGCAGGCAACAAAAGCACCACGTAGCCGCCCATCCCCCCTCCGGGGTGCCAAGGAGAATAGAAAGAACCAGGCAGAAAACTGGTGGGTCGGGATAAGGGCAGTTTAACAGAACAGCAAACAAAGGGAACAGGAACAACAATGGTACAGATGAGGAGAAAACACAACACAAACCGCACGACCCAGAGAGCCGTTCTCCCGGACCGAACAGCCGCTGTGCCCTCCCAAGCTGCGAGTGAGTTCCCGCTGCCCCGCCCCCCCCACCGGAACCCAGCATGACAGCACATGGTATGGAATACCCTGCGCTGTTTGTCCAGGTGGGGGTCAGCGCACCCGGCTGTGACCCTTCCTGGATTCCCTTCCTGAATTCCGGTGAAAATTAACCCACTCCTGGCCAAACGCAGGACATTATCCACCCCTTATTCCATACTGTCTACGTCATGCCCAGGTCCCTCATTGTCCAGTTGATCACCACCACTTCTGTCTCCAGATATAACTCCATTGGTCTATGGATCATCACTCTAAAGTGTCCGTTGAGTTCATTTAATCCATGACTTCAGGCTCCATCTGTCGTTATGGTCTTCCGTGGCAGGAGAAGTGAAGTGTGGTGATGGGCGGTCACTTGCTGCATCCGGAGCTCACAGCTGATGTATCTGGTGCGGCCCGTGCACACAGTCTGCAGGTTGGAGACATCGGTCTCGATGAAGTTGCTGGGTGCCAGTTGTTGAAAACCAGGTCAAGTCCCATCATCGCTGTGCTCTGCAGGATTTCATCAAAAAGTCCATCCTTTTTTAATCTGGATGATTCTTACTATGCTACTACTAGTATAACATATAAAAATTATAACAGTGATAACAGACAGTGACAGGTTTACTTAACAATGAACGTTATAAAATTCATTTATGGACTATTCTCACCCAAAATCAAATCCCCATGAGGTATACATCGGACTTCCCCATTCTTCCGCCTTACCCACCAGGTACACCCAGGTCCTTGAGCAAAAGCAATCCCGCGCACAGGCTTGCCTTTGCCCGAGGCAGGACGAACCCAGACTGTCTTCCCCATCATGTTCCACATGTGCACTATGGGGACTTTATCACCTTCTACGGGGCATTGAGATTTTGGCTGGGTATTACTAGCCCGGTTGGTGGATCCTCTGGTGTTAACCGGCCAGGTGGCCTTTGCTAAATGAGTATCCCAGTTTTTGAAGGTCCCATCCCCCATTGCCCTCAAACTGGTTTTTGGCAGCCCATTGTACCTCTCGATCTTTCCAGAGGCTGGTGCATGGTAGGGGATGTGATACACCCACTCGATACCGTCTTCTTTGGCCCAGGTGTCAACGAGGCTGTTACGAAAGTGAGTCCCGTTGCCTGACTCAGTTTTTTCGGGAGTGCCATGTCGCCACAGGACTTGATTTCCAGGCCCAGCATGGTATTCCGGGAAGTGGCATGGGGCACAGGGTAGGTTTCCACACATTCGGTGGTGGCCTCCACCATTGTGAGCACATAGCGCTTGCCTTGGTGGGTTTGTGGCAGTGTGATGTAGTCAACCTGCCAAGCCTCCCCATATTTATATTTTAGCCATCATCCTCCATACCACTGAGGCTTTACCTGCTTGGCTTGCTTGATTGCAGTGCATGTTTCACATTCATGGATAACCTGTGCAATCGTGTCCATGGTCAAGTCCACCCCTCGGTCACGAGCCCATCTGTATGTCGCGTCTCTTCCTTGGTGGCCCGAGGTCTCATGGGCCCACCGAGCTATAAAGAGTTCACCCTTATGTTGCAAGTCCAGATCCACCTGAGCCACTTCAGTCTTGGCAGCCTGATACATCTGGTGGTTGTTTTGATGTTCTTCAGTGGCCCGAATCTTAGGGATGTGGGCGTCCACATGACGGACTTTTAAAACCATCTGCTCCAGAGAGGCAGAAATATCTTTCCACAATGGGGCAGCCCAGATAGGTTTGCCTCTGTGCTGCCAGTTGTTCTTCTTCCATTGCTGCAGCCACCTCCAAAAGACGTTGGCCACCATCCAGGAGTCAGTGTAAAGATAGAGCACTGGCCACGTCTCTTGACTGGCAATGTCTAAAGCCAGCTGGATGGCTTTAACCTCTGCAAAATGGCTTGACTCACCTTCCCCCTCAGAAGTTTCCGCAACATGTTGTGTAGGGCTCCATACAGCAGCCTTCCACCTCCGCTGCTTCCCCACAATGACACGACCCATCCGTGAAAAGGGCATACTCTTTCTTATCTTCTGGCAGCTGGTTATACAGTGGGGCCTCTTCGGCATGTGTCACCTCCTCCTCTGGCGATGCTCTAAAATTTTTGCCTTCTGGCCAGTCCATGATAACCTCCAGAGTTCCTGGGCAACTGGGGTTTCCCATTTGGGCGCGCTGGGTGACCAGAGCGACCCCCTTACTCCACATAGCATCGGTGGCATGATGTGTAGAGGGGACCCTCTCTTTGAACATCCAGCCCTGGACCGTCAATCGTTGTTCTAGGAGGAGCTGTGCTTCAGTGCCAACCACTTCTGAAGCAGCTCGAACGCCTTCACACGTTGCCAGAATCTCTTTTCCAGTGGGAGTATAGCAGGCCTCGGATCCTTTGTATCCCCAGCTCCAAAATCACAAGGGTCAACCTCGAGTCTGCCCTGGTGCTTTCTGCCAGAGACTCCAGGTTGGGCCATTCTCCTTGGCTGTGGTGTAGAGCACATTTTTAACATCTTGCCCTGACCGGACTGGAAAAAGGGCTACGGCATGAACTATCTCCCATTTAATTTGTTCAAATGCCTGTCGTTGCTCAGGGCCCCATTCAAAATCATTCTTTTTCTGGGTCACATGGTATAGAGGACTTACAATCTGGCTCTAATTTGGGATGTACATCCTCCAAAAACCCACAACACCTGGGAAGGCCTGTGCTTCTTTTTTGCTGGTTGGTGGAGACATAGCTGCTATTTTGTTGAGGACATCCTTTGGGATCTGGAGATGCCCATCCTGCCATTTTATCCCCAAAAACTGAATCTCTTGCACAGGTCCCTTGACTTTATTTCTCTTAATGGCGAAACTGGCTTTCAGAAGGATCTGAACTATTTTCTCTTGTTTCTCAAAAACTTCCTCCGCTGTGTCACCCCATACAATGATGTCGTCGATGTACTGCATATGTTCTGGAGATTCACCTTTTTCCAGTGCAGTCTGGATGAGTTCATGGCAAATGGTGGGACTGTGTTTCCACCCCTGGGGCAGTCGATTCCAGGTGTACTGGATGCCCCTCCAGGTGAAAGCAAACTGTGGCCTGCACTCTGCTGCCAAAGGGATGGAGAAGAATGCGTTAGCGATGTCTATTGTAGCATACCACTTGGCTGCCTTTGACTGCAGCTGATATTGAAGTTCTAGCATGTCTGGCACGGCAGCACTCATCGGTGGTGTGACTTCATTCAGGCCACGGTAGTCTATTGTCAGTCTCCACTCTCCAGTACACTTTCTCACTGGTCATATGGCACTATTAAAGAATGAGCGAGTTTTGCTGATCACTCCTTGAGCCTCCAGCTGACAGATCAGCTTATGAACAAGGATAAGGGAGTCTCGGTTGGTACGATACTGTCGCCAGTGCACCGTTGTGGTCGCGACTGGCACCTGTTTTTCTTCAACCTCAACAATCCCACAACAGAAGGATCCTCCGAGAGACCAGGCAAAATGGACAGCTGTTTAATTTCTTCCGTCTCCACAGCAGCTATGCCAAAAGCCCACCGATATCCCTTAGGGTCCTTGAAATATCTTCCTCTAAGATAGCGTATACCAAGGATGCACGGAGCCCAGGGGCCAGTTACAATGGAGTGCTTCTGCCAGTCCTGCCCAGTGAGGCTCACTTCAGCCTCCAATACACTCAGCTCTTGGGACCCCCCTGTCACTCCCGAAATGCAAATGGACTCTGACCCTTGGAAATCTGATGGCATTAAAGTGCTCTGTGCACCAGTGTCCACTAGATCTTGAAACTCTTGTGGATCTGACGTGCTAGGCCACCGAATCCACACCATCCTACAAACACGGTTGTCCCTTTCCTCCACCTGGCTGGAGGCAGGGCCCCTCTAATCCTGGTCGCAGAATTTGCTGCTCACCTGCTGTAAGAATGACTTAGAAGTCACTTCAAGAGGATTGGAATCAAGATCAAACTGCCTACGTGGTCTGGAGAGCTGGCTGCTGGAAATTGGAGCGGCATTTTTCCTAACAGAATCCCCTTTTGTGATTGTTTTACCTCGCAACTCACGCACTCATGCCTTTAGACTTGAGGTGGGTTTTACATCCTACTTCCTCATGTCCTCTTCGTGGTCACACAGGTAGAATCACAGGGTGCCCTGTGGTGTGTAGCCTCTTTATTCCCTCTCCTGAGCAGAGAAATGCTTACCCCTAATAGATGAGACACTGGCCCGTACAGGTGGGGTGTAGGATATATTCTCTTTTATTTGCCGCACCTCCTGGGCCATTTTCTCCACAGCCGAGACAAGGGAGGAAGAGAGACTTTCCTCATATTGCCGGAGTCTGACAGCCACCTCATCCACTGTTGGTGCCTCCTTACCATTCCAGTTTAGAGCTGCCAGTGAATTGGCATATGAGGATGGTGCGCTCCACACAAACTTCCTCCACATAGATGCTGTGCACTGGAGTTCATCTGGGTCTGTGGGTACCTGCTCATCATCTGGTTCATAGTAAACCAGCTCCCACACAGCTAATTCCCTCTGGTACTGAATACCCATCTCCATATTGGTCCACTTGCCAGGGTAACATAAAAAATCGTCACTGAAGGGGTACCTCTCCCTCACGCCTGACAGAAGTCTCCTCCAGAGGCTGAAGACTTGTTCCTTCTTCCCAACGGCCTTGTCAATGCCCCCATCCCTGGCCAGGGACCCCAGCTGCTTGGCTTCCTTGCCCTCTAATTCCAAGCTGCTGGCCCCATTATCCAGCCAGGTGACAATGTGTTCTCCTCGGTGGTGGCTGAAATCTTTCCGCATGTCTCGCAGCTCTCTCAGGGACAGGGACCGGGTGGTGATCTCTGTCTCTATCTCCCGCGATGACCCTGGCTCATTGTCATCCCTCCCGGAGCGATCTGTTCTCTTTGCGTATTTCTTTAGTTTTACGGGGGCGACTGCTTCTGGCACAGGTTGGTCACTGGGCTCAGATTGATGTCTGCTGCTGGAGCTGGGGCTGGAGCTGCAGCAACTGCCGTGCCCGCTGGGGAAGCCGGGAAAACGCCAGTGGCTGCAGCAGCCTTGGTGTCGGTCAGGCGGGCTGTGATCGCCTGCTGGGCTGGAGGGGCTGCAGGGGTGGGTAGGGGGCAGTGCCAGTCACAGCGCCTGCCGCTTCATTTCCCCCCCTTTCCCCTTTAGGGTACTGAACAGTGTTGAACGCGGAAGCTCGGTAGGCGTGGTCCAGACCCCAGCACGTTGCGGTGATTTGTGTCTCTCTGGATTTCCCAGGGTGGCAGCACACTTTTTGCAGATATTTTACTAGTTTGTCCGGATTTTGCACTTGCTCAAGGGTGAATTTAGAAAACATCGGTGGTGTCCACTGCCCTAGGTACTTGCCCATGCTGTCCCACACACCCAGACACTCAGAGCTATCCACCCCCAGGGCAGGTCTCTGCACGATGTTCTTAACTACTTGTTGAACCGTAAAGAAAACCTGCAACCCCTTCAGGAGGCATAATAGAAACCCGCTGGCTTGAGCATCCCACGGGTACTCGAAATTCTCAAAAGCCATTAGGACTGGCCTGAAGGAGAGAGGGGGGGTGAAAGAGTGGGGGGAGGTATCCCCTCCGGTTTTCCCCACAGATTGGGTTTGATTATTAACAAATTCTAAGACATAGGATCCGAGGTACGGAAATGACCGCAGTGCCGCATGCAAATACAAGCCTAATTTCATGCACAATGATGTTATCATGTCGTAAGTCGATATCGTACAGTACAGCAAAATTGTCATCCTGATCTTTTTCCCAGCGATGATGAACAGCACGGCATTGAACACATACTGCAAATAAGGATTTCAAAACCACAGCCATCTGATCAAAGTCAGCAACATTTTTTACCAGCGACTATTTAAGTAACATAATAAATGTGTATAAGAAAATTTAACAAAATCTAGGAAAATAGTTTTAACACCCGCTGCTCAGCCCTGCTGTTATCCCTGCCCCACACTTGGGCACCAAATTAAATGTTCCGGTTTGGCTGCAGCCAGCAACACAAGCACCACGTGACCGCCCCTCCCCTGCCGGGGTGCGGAGGAGAATGGAAAGAAACAGGCTGAAAACTGGTGGGTCGGGATAAGGGCAGTTTAACAGAACAGCAAACAAAGGGAACAGGAACAACAACGGTACAGATAAGGAGAAAACACAACACAAATCGCACGACCCAGAGAGCCGTTCTCCTGGACCAAACAGCCGCTGTGCCCTCCCGAGCCGTGAATGAGTTCCCACTGCGCCGCTCCCCCCACCGGAATCCAGCATGACAGCACATGGTATGGAATACCCTGCTCTGTTTGTCCAGGCGGGGTCAGCACACCCGGCTGTGTCCCTTCCTGGATTCCCTTCCTGGATTCCGGTGAATATTAACCCTGTCCTGGCTGAACCCAGGACATCATGCTAGTATTTGAATGTGAAGGCAGTTTACATTAGACAATGATCATATGTTTTTTATCTCATCCGTATTTGTTTTAATTGAAAAAACATTAAAATTGCCTGGAGCTTACCAAATGCCTTTTGCTGCACTCATTGCATGAGACATGCAGACTTCTTAATGCCAAGTTGGGAAAAATATGTGGTCTTGGGGAAGAAACCAAGGGAAATTCCCTTCTCAGCTCGAGATTTTTTTACCACCTTTGTTTTAGAACAAATAGGTAAGGTTGTTCTATGAATAATTAAGTTTTCTTTATACCCTAAGGCTGCTAACATTCCTCCTGCATTTTTTTATAATTAAATCCACTTTTTCTTTCTGTATACCTCGAAAAGATGATATTCCCTATTGTTTCACAGTAAGCTCAAGCATTGATTCCAACCCAAGGTTTAACGTCTCCTCTGTTGAAACTCGCATTCCTGGAAAGACATCCTGTTAAGCCTCTGAAGGCTAACTTCCATCACCTCTCCACGTTTAACCCAGCATTTTGACTGACAAAAGATTCTGTTTTGTTGCTACAGCATTTTTATCTGAAGAACGTATGTAATTTCTTAATTTCTTGCCTTTTGCAGCTCAGGGCCCTGCAGAGCTGCTGCATACCTTGACAATACAGAATTATGTTGGGTTGATATTTTTTTTGGGGGGGGTAAGCAATTCATGTTACGTATTATATCAAAATAAAATAACCTGGTTATAAACACTGAAAATATTTTCCTGAATCCTGGAGTCCCTAAATTTCTGAAAACTGCAATCAGAGTTAATAAAGTTATAAGTTATTTACCACAAACAGGTAATTTCTGCCTGTAGCATAGTTAGCCCTGGTTAAGAGTTTCCATGCATGAGGAGAGCATGAGCTAAGATGGCCTGACTCACCTTCAGACTTTAAGATCCTGTAACTTAAGGCTGTGTCTCCTTTTCAAGAATTGTGTCTTTTATTCAAAAAGTCATTCTGGAATGAATTACTTTCTGTGTCTTTTTTTACGAATATTGGCATTAAGAAAGTATTATTAGAAATAATCAATCCAATAATTTTCTGCTTCTTAAAAAATGAGAGTAATTTTGAAAAATTACTTCTATCTTTGTATATGTAAATTTTGGAGAAATTCCTTACAGCATCTGAAAAAACTTACTGGTATGTCTGAAGAAATACTACAGGACTCTGTACACACATGTACAAACATAATAGCACTGTTTCTACTTGATAGTATTTCTATAAGTAAGCCATCAAACAATAGAACGTCTCATCTGAGCTCAACATTATTTTCATTCACATGCTTACTAACGTTCTAACATTTCACCTCCATCCTATTGATCTTCATATTTTAGTATTTTAGTAGAAGAGTCATTTGCTAGTATTCTGTAGTGGTCTATGTTCTCACAGGCTGAATTAACAGGCTGTGAGTTTAAGACAGTATTTACTGAGACTACGACATTGTCTTCCATTAAATTCTGTTCTCTTCTGACACCTGTGCTAGTCAGTTCAATGACTGAGCGTGTTTACATGATGATCATTATTCAGCCTACAAATTTGTAAACAAGAAGTGGCCCAGGATACCACTGTTTCTACTAGGCTAATAAAAACATTATTAGTATCTGGCCCAGTTGCAAAATAGAAAAATTCATTTGCTTAAGCAATTACCACCAGAAAACACATCCAAAAAATTAGCTTAACATAGTCACATTCACAGCATGAACAAGGACTTGACATCATCTTCCTCATGTTTTTCTGCAGCACCATCATAAAATTACCAGCCAGTGGCATGGAGATAAATGCATCACTACCAGTTACAAAAGTTTCAGCAAGCGTACTCTAGCTTTTTGCAGTAACATCAAATACCTACTTTTAGTAAGCCTCAAATGATAATCATTTTGGAATTATAAAATAAAATGAAACATATAGGAGGGTCTAACCTTGTTGTATGAAATCATTTGTAGCATCCACTGGCTCCTGTCTAATAAAAATGACATTTGAGTAAAAGGTTTAAAAGATACTCACTTTACGCTGCTCATACTGTACAAAGAGCCTACAGGATTGGATATTTTTATTATTATAGCCCACTGTTATGTGTCATAGTGCTTTACTGTAGTCATATGAGCCATACTACTGTAAGAACAAAACCTCATGCATTCCACACCCAGGCAACAGATAATGCACATTTTACTTAATACAAAGAAAAGTCCTGACAAGATGAAAATGTTAAGGTATACTATTCATCCATCCCAGAAGTCTAATATTTCTCAGAAAAGCCTAGCATACAGGTATAAGCCCCACAGTTTTAGACAAGAGGAGATCTTTCCTAGAATGACTTGAAAAAGAATTTGGGGTTTCTATCTTATGTATTGATGAATAAAATAAATGTGTTTGCAAAATAAACATAACAACATAAAATTCAAGAAAAGTTGATCTTGAGTCAGACAGGAAAAAAGCGAAAACCTGTTTTAAAGTTCTGGAAAACTTGTTCTTCAGTTTAACAGGGCCAAAAATTCACCTTAAGGACTAAAAGAGTTAAAAGAACAGACCAGTATCTGGTATCAAAAGGAATCCAGAGTACAAGATCATGTTTTTGAGCAAGATATATGAGTAAGGTCTTCCTTTAAAAGCTAGAATAGTTCATTCTTCTTAATATTGTCTTATACTACAAACATCTTCATTGTTTCTACTTAACTGCTCTACCACAGCAATTCTGTCTCAATTTGTCATTGACGTAAGATGAATATTGTCACAGTTTGGCCCTGGCCAGCAACAAAAGGCCACATGGTTGCTCTATCCCCCCTCACACCACCAGGATGGGGAGGAGAATGGAAAGAAAAAGGCAAAACTTGTGGGTCGGGATAATCATAAAATCATGGAATCATTAAGTTTGAAAAAGACTTCTAAGACCAACAGTCAATCCAACACCACCATGCCTGCTAAACCATGTCCTGATGTTCCATATCTACATGCTTTTTTAACACCTCCAGGGATGGTGACTCCACCACTTCCTGTTCCAATGCCTGACAGCTCTTTCAGTAAAGACATTTTTCCTAAGATCCAATCTAAACTTCCTGTGATGCAACTTAAGGCCATTTCCTGTTGTCCTGTCGCTAGTTACCTGGGAGAAGAGACCAACACCTGCTTCACTACAAACTACTTTCAGGTAGTTGTAGAGAGTATTAAGGTCTCCCCTCAGCCTTCTCTTCTCTAGACTGAACAACCCCAGATCCCTCAGACACTCCTCGTAAGACTTGTTCTCTAGACCTTTCACCAGCCTCTTTGCTCTTCTTTGGACACACTCCAGCAACTCAATGTGCTTCTTGTCATGAGGGGCCCAAAACTGAACACAGTATTTGAGGTACAGCCTCACCAGTGCCAGGTACAGGGGTGTGATCATGTCCCTACTCCTGCTGGCCACACAATTTCTGATACGAGCCAGGATGTTTTTGGCCTTCTGGGCAATTCAGAAGAACAGCAAAGGAAGTGAATGGTAACAACAACAATACTGATAAAAAGAATATACAAAACAAACAGTGGAATGCACAGAGCAACTCTCATCCAAACCCAGTGCACTCTTGAGCTGCAATTTATTTCCCCCCAGTCAGCTCCCCCAATCAGAACTGAGCATGATGCCACATGATATTGAATACCTTGTTTTTCTTGGCCAGTTTGGGTCAGCCTGCCCGGCTGTGTCCCTTCCTGGCTTCTGGTGAGAAGTAACCCAGGACATTATTGACTCCTTATTCTATACCAGCTACATCATGCCCATGTCCCCCATTTTAAAGTTGATCACTACCACGTTTCCTGTTGTGCATGTTAGACACAGATATCACTCCCTTAGTCTATGGATCATCTCCCTGAAATATCCGTTAAGTTCATTTAAAATATGACTTCAGGCTCCATCTGTTGTAAAAGTCTTTCAGGGCAGGAGATGTGATGTGTGGTGATGCATAGTCGCACGCTGCATCTGGAACTCTCAGCTGGTGTATTTGGCACAGCCTGTGGCCAAGGTGTGCAGGCTGGAGATGTCAATCTTGATGAAGTTGTTGGCTGCCAGTTGTTCAAGTCAGGTCCATCACCACTGTGCTCTGCTAGGTTTCATCGAAGTCCATCCTTCTTTAGTCTGGATGATTCTTACTGTAATGTTACTGATGTAACAGCTATAGTAGTGATAAAAGACAATGGCAGGGTTATTTAGAAGTTCACATCATACAATTTCGTTTATTGACCATTCTCGCCCCAAATCAAATCCCCATGAGGTAAACATTGGACTTCCCCACACCTTTCGCATCACCCACCAGGTGCACACAGGTCCTTGAGAAAGAGCAATCCTGTGTATAGGTTTACCTTTGCCAGAGGCAGGACTAACCCAGACTGTCTTCCCTAACACATTCCTCATGTGCACTATGGGGACTTTATCCCTTGCTACAGGGCGTGGAAGTTTTGATAGGGCAGGGCTAGCCCGGTTGGTGGATCTCTGCTGTTAAATACCAGGTGGCCTTTGCTAAAAGAGTATTGCAGTTTTTGAGAGTCTCACCCTCCATTGCTCTCAGAATGGTTTTTAGCAGTCCATTGTACGGTTTGATTTTTCTAGAGGCTGGTGCGTGGTAGGGGATGTGATAAGCCCACTAGATACCATATTCTTTGGCCCATGTCTCTATGACGTTGTTTCAGAAACAAGTTCCATTTTCTGACTCAGTTCTACTGGGGTGCCAAGTCACCATAGGACTTGCTATTCAAGGCCCAGGATGGTATTCCGGGCAGTGGCATGGGGCACAGGGTAGGTTTCCAGCCATCCGATGGTGGCCTTTACCATTGTGAGCACACAGTTCTTGCCTTGGTGGGTTTGTGGCAGTGTGATACAGTCAATCTGCCAAGCCTCCCCGTATTTATATTTTAGCCATTCTCCTCCATACCACTGAGGCTTTACCCGCTTGGCTTGCTTGATTGCAGCGCATGTTTCACATTCATGGATAACCTGTGCAATGGTGTCCATGGTCAAGTCCACCCCTGGGTCACGAGCCCATCGGTATGTCACATCTCTTCCTTGATGGCCTGAGGTTTCATGAGCCCACCGAGCTATAAAGAGTTCACCCTTCTGTTGCCAGTCCAGATCCACCTGAGCCACTTCAATCTTAGCAGCCTGATCCACCTGGTGGTTGTTTTGATGTTCCTCAGTGGCCCGACTCTTAGGGACGTGGGCATTCATGTGACACACTTTTACAGCCAACTGCTCTAGCTTGGCAACAATATCTTGCCACAATACAGTGGGGCTTCCTCAATACGTGTCACCTGCTCCTCTGGAAATACTTCTAAATCTTTGCCTTCTGGCCAGTCCATGATCACTTCCAGAATTTCTGGGTGACTGGAGTTTCCCATTCGGGCCCACTGTGTGATCACCGCAACCCACTTACTCCATCTACCAGCAGTGGCATGATGCGTAGAGGGGACCCTCTCTTTGAACATCCGGTCGTGGACCGGCAGTCATGGTGCTAAGAGGAGCCGCGCTTCAGTGTCAGCCACTTCCAAAGCAGCTTGAACTCCTTCATATGCAGCTGGAATCTCTTTTTCAGTGGGAGTATAGTAGGCTTCGGATCCTCTGTTTCCCTGACTCCAAAATCCAAGGGGTCGACCTCGAGTGTCCCTTGGTGCTTTCTGCCAGAGACCCCAGACAAGGCCATTCTCCCCAGCTGCAGTGTAAAGCATGTTTTTGCCATCTTGTCCTGAATGGACTGGACCAAGGGCTAAAGCATGAACTATTTCTTGTTTCATTTGTTCAAATTATTTTCATTCCTCAAGGCCCCATTCAAAACCATTCTTCTTCCGGGTCACTAGACAGAGAGGGCTTACAATCTGACTGTAATTTGGGATATGCATCCTCCAAAAATGCACAACACCTTTTAAGGCTTCTGCTTCCTTTTTGTTAGCTGGTGGAGACATAGCTGTTATTTTGTTGATGACATCCACTGGGATCTGATGATGACCATCCTGCCATTTTATTCCTAAAAACTGGATCTTGGGCAGTTTCCTTGACTTGACTTTGTTTAATGGCAAAACCAGCTTTCAGAAGGATCTGAACTATTTTATCCCTGTCCCGATCCAATATTGGGGAGGTTTCGATATGATCCAAAGGAGAAGATGAAGACGCAAACAGAATCACATGCCGTACAATCTTGTAAACTTTATTTCAGTGAACCGGGAATCGGAGGTCCCACGGGGATATCAGTGAGGGGAGGACATGAGAAAGCAAGAAAGGAGTAAAGTCCAAAAAAACCCCCAGCGGGTGAGGAAAAGAAGTGTGGGGGGTGGGGGATCAGTTACCACTACCACCATGGATTCGACGACGTCCAGTGATGTCCGGTCAGCTCAGTCTCTGTGCAGGCGTGGAGGTCCTGGCTAGGACGAGGTCCGGCAGCAAGGCAGCAAGGAGGAGAGCAAGAGGACTCGAGGAGCATGTGCTGCCCTTTCATAGGGGCCTTTGCCCATGCGCAGAGCTTGTCCGTGTAAGTGCAATTCATGCCCTATGTGCTGCTCGCTTAGCCAAGTCCTCTCTTGGCGGTCCGCACGCTACTCCGCGTGCAAGTGCTTTCCTGCAGGTTGTTGTGGCGGTTTTTTTGGAGGCCAGGAAGAGACAACAACGGCAATGTCAAGACAAAAGCACTTCATAGCAGTCTTCTACACCACCCCTTGGCCTGACATTGCTACCTTTGCGGTGGTGTGGGATGTGATTGTCTGGAGGTAAAGAGAGAGAGAACGAGAGAGAGAGAGAGAAATGAGAGAGAGAGAGCAAGAGAAATAGGGATAGAAACCAGGACAGAGGGGATACGTGACATAGCAGGAGAAGGAGAGCCCAAAAAAGGGGTATGGCATGGAAAATGCTCAATTGCAGGCAAGTAGAAACATTGCACAATGTAAACACTATTTCTTTTAACATTGCTAAGTTTAAAAATGTCTTATCATACCAAAGTTTGAGGAACCAGGTAAGTATGAGGTAGTCTTTTCATGGTAACAAACATAGGACATGAGCGTGGGTGTGACATGGATATAGGTATGCAGTTCTTCCCTTTCATGATTTGAGAGATTTGATGGGTCTAAATGATGGGTACAGTGGTCAGTTTTGGTTGACGAATGACTGGGATCTGTCTTACGCCATCAGGTGACGTGATGGGTATGAATTGCATATTGGATACCACATGTTGGATTAACTGAACAAAACAGGGGATAATCATGGTGAAAACATTAAAGCAGCAACCGCACATAACAGAAATAGCAGTAATTATTTTACCCATCGTGTCCCTGGTAACCAGGACCACAAATCACTAGTCCAACCATTCCATGTCTGGACGGGAACATGAGAAATTCTCCTAATATCTCTGGTCAATTGGAGGACCACTTCACCTACGTCGTCTATCTCCAAGCAACAGTTAGATATATTTAGTTGTTCCCCCCTCACCACCACCACCTTCAGCTAACAGGTAATCCAGGACCATGAGATGTTGAAGGATTGCCATGCGCATCTGTTGAGGCTGATGAGTTACAAAGTCTAAGGCATCTGCGGTTTTATTAGTGAAGATTTTTAGAGCCGCTTGCAATAATTATCCGATTTAAATTATAAATTAGTTCCCTTGCCCCCGATATTGTTTCACTGGGGTTCCAGGTGACGGGTCCGTAAAGTTGCATTATTCGCTCAGGAGGCCAGTCATCGCTCCCCCATTTTTGCGTTCCACCCAGGTTAACCTCAATAGATCGCGCCTTACAGGCAACCCTTCTATCCCCCAGATCATCACATAGTCTTATCCCCAAACAGGTCCACCCGTCTTCAGGAGGAGGAAAAACATGGGCTGGATAATCCCTATGTAACAAGTCCCTGATCATTCTGCCAGTAAATGTTTATAGGCAGTGTGTCCACAGATCCAATAATGACCCCTTTTTCCCTTAGTGCCATAAGCAAATGGTCCAGCTGTCTCCATTGGAGATTGAAAATGAATTATGTCCTTGTTGCCAAAAGGGCTAAAAAACTCCGTGGGGCTGTCATTTATGTGGCCAGTGCAGTACCAGGCACCAGAATTGTTTTTCCACTCACACACTTGACTATAGGGGTAATAATTGGATCACTGGAGGAAGAATGTTTCATTTTTGGTTGACCAGTATCCTTTAAATCCCCAGTTACACCTGACTTCTTCAAGCCACATCCATAGGTGGACACCTCTATCTTTATCATTTAACTTATGGGTTAGTGTCCATTTGCACTTGCTTTCCCCAACATGGATCCCTCCCTCCTGAACACAGTTTAAACAATATTGCCTGACAGCCGGAAATTGAATTAGCCACGTTCTGCTATTGCCTGAATTGTCGTTCATGGTCTCACTATAATTGCTCACAATCTGGGCTGAGGTGAGGGGTGTAGATGCCCATGGCCAGCTCGACAGCCCCAGGGGTCCACCGCAGACCCAAGAGTGACTCAGATTAAAAGTTCGATTTACAGCTTTGGCTAACAACACAAACTCATTGTCCCTAAAGGGATCATAGGGATCAGTGGGAGGTGGAGGAATAGGTCATCCGTTGCTTCCATAGATACATCCCCGAACTAGTATGAACAGAAATAACATGTGCATTCTGATTAAGCTGTAATCTGTGTCCGTTTTACTTCCTCCAGGAGGGTGTATCCGTGTTGGTTGCTCCTTCCTGGAGAATAAGAACAGAAACAAACTTTCTTCTCATATCAGAAGGGAGGAATAATCCACTTAGTGTGAATCTTATGGACCGTCCCACAAGTGTCTCTCACCTTCCAAGTGCATTTGTTCCCCGGAGTGTCCAGTACCAATAGTACTGCTCCCACAGTGGGGAGTTCAACCAGGACAGGTTGCCTGGGGCAATGGGATGGGTTGTTAGAGTGACCAGGACCATGCGAGGTGGGCATAATTTCAGGGCTTGGGGGCAAAACGCTGTAATCTTTGGGCATCCATATGTTCCCCAGCAGCTATTGACACTGGTGACTGCGTCCCCCACCTGCTCAGCCCATCCCGATTTGTGTGGTTTCAGAAATCGCTTTAGTAAACTGTTTGTTCTTTCCACGATCCCATTTGCTTGCAGGTAGTATGGGGTGTGGAATACCCATGAAATTCCCTCCTGGGCCACCCATTCCTGAAGTATTTTAGCAGTGAATTGTGAACCATTGCCAGATTGAATCGACTGTGGTTTAGGGAAGGTCTCAAACCATTCTTTCAGAGCCTTCGCAGTGTTATTCCCTGTCGCCTTGGCGCATGTTTTGACCTGTGCTAGACAAGATTCTATTTTGACACCCACAAATACGTAACATTTTCCCTCTGATTTTCGAAACAGACCAATGAAATCAACTTGCCAGGCCTCCAACAAACCCTTTCCTTCTCTTAAGTGCAGCTTAATGGGTCATTTTCCAGGGGGTGTCTGTCCAAACAGACATGACAGTGTTCACAAGAGGATATACATGTTTTGCATTCCTCCCTGGTAACCGGCCACCCTCAAGCTTGCGCCTCACAAAATAAATCATTAATCCCTGAAGGTTTCCATTTTATATGCAGCCATTTTAATAAATATTCCAAATTTTCTATTATTTGGATGCTCTGTAGAGGAGCTAGTAGAGCTAGTTCATCCACTTCAGCTTTCCATCGGTTAACTGGGGTATGTATCACTTTGTTGGTGGGATGCAACCCATGCCACTGCAAATTTCCTACTCTTGCAATTGCAAGAGTGTCTTGCCATTTTTCCTTCTGCCATATCGGTATCCAATTAACCTCTCATTCATTTTGTTCCCAGAATGGTAGCCACTCTGTGCAGCCTTTAAATACCCTGTAGGAGTCAGTATAAACATATACAGGGGAAGTAGCTTGGGCCTCATGTTGGAATACTCTCCACACTGCGGTTAGCTCTCCCACCTGCGTGCTGCCCTCTCCTTCAGTAATAATTTGTTTCTTAGTCCCCACTTCAAAATGCCGCAGGTCGATATTTCCAAATCTTTCCTTCTCGCTTTGACAAAGCGTCTGTAAACCATACATTCTGTAACTGTTCAGAAAATGGGGGAGCTATTTGTATCACAGGAGAAAGCTGGGGCGCATGCTTATCTAAGTCTGCCTCATCCTGCATATTTAGCACTTTAGTAGCTCCTTCAGATACAGAAAATATCTCGCAATAATGCTCTATTTGTGCTCACTATTTCCATATGTAGGCCCTTTGGGCCACTCCATTAGGGGGTGGGGTTCCCATTAAAACTGCTTTGGTCACTTTAAATGGGCCCCAAAGGATTATGGGCTGCTGTCGGATAGTTCGTTCGGCCTCTCTCAAAGCTAGAATAACTACAAATAGGCCCTTTTCCCAAGCCATGTATCGTTTCAGCATCTTTGAAACTATACAAATAGCACCTGATGGGCTGAATGGGCCCCTCTGGCACCTTTTGCCACAAATGAGTTGAGAGCCCTGTCCGGGCAAACCCCCGTTCAGTTTGGACTGGGTCTGTCGGATTGATAGGTCCCAGGGCTTGGTAGGCATTTGCCTCAAACACCAGCAGTTGTAACGCCTCATGGTGGACCTGGGTCCACTTATATTTGGCCTTTTTCCACAGTAAATCATACAAAGGTCTAGCAATAATTGAAAAACCAGGGATATGTTTTCTCCAGAACACAAGTAGTCCTAATGCATGTTGTAGATCTCTCTTTGATCCTGGAATTTTACTTGGGTTGAGGGAGGACAGAGTATTGGGGGGGATACAAGTCATTCCCCTCCTCCACCAGCTTCCCAAAAATTTCACTCCACTAGAAGGGGCTTGTATCTTTTTCAGGTGGAATTGTCAATCTTATGCTTTCTAAATGGGTGATAATGTCCCTCTGCGCCTCCCCAGCTTCCTCTGTCTGACTCCCTCCCACAAGCACATCGTCTGTATATTGGTAAATCTTCACCCTGCTTGTATGGGGATCACTTCTAATTCCTGCGCTCGGGAGTGGTGAGCTAATGTGGGGGAGTGCTTATAGCCCTGGGGAAGCCACGTGAAAGTGTACTGCTGTCCTTCCCAGGTGAAAGCGAAACGGGTTTGATCTTCGGGTTGAAGGAGAACCATAAAGAACATATCCTTGACATCAATAGTTGCCAGAATCGGGTGGGCGTATTCCTGAATGGTGCTAATGACCTTGGCAATGTTAGGCATGGCAGCGGTTAACGATCCCATATTAGCATTCAAACGGCGGTAATCGACCCTTAATCGCTACTTTCCATTAGGTTTTCGCACCGGCCAGACCGGGGAGTTGTAAGGCAAGTGGGTGGGAACTCTAACTCCTTGTTCCTGCAGCTCTGCCAGCACCGGGGCTGTGCCTTCCCCGGCTGCTAACAGCAGTGGGTAGGGTGTCACATTCGTTAATTTAGAAGGGGGGAGGGCAGGCACTGCTTGTAGCAGATGCACCTCCATGCCGGGGGTTTTAGCTAATTGTCTAATTTGGGGGACACTGAAGGACCACCAGTTTCCCTGGGTATCACGCCACTGTTTACCCTTTAAAACATCCATGCCTAAAAGGTTCATTTGGAAAGGTCCCACAGCTACCATGGTGTCCACGGGGTCTTCCTCCCCTGGTAGCCATAATGTCACCGGAGTCATGGGCACTGTCTGGGTCTTCCCCAAGACGTTTATCAGGCGTTTGGACGGGACCGAAATTCCACACCATTCTGCCTCGACACGTCTTAGCGCAGTAATTTGTGCTCCAGTGTCAATCAAAAAGGTTATTGGTCTCCTCTTTGGCCTCACTGCCACCGTAATCAATAAACCCCCTTTGTTACTGCAGGTGAGTTGTCTTATAAACATCCACCCTCTGCTTTCCCCCTCACCCTGCGGGGTCAGAGGATTTGGTTTCTCACCATCTTCTTCCCTGTTTCGTTCCCTTCCCAGATTCACCAAGGGTGGGACACTAGGACCTGGCCCAAAAGTGGTTTCTCGCCCTGACCATCTTTGCACAAGCTGTTCTAGCTTCTGGGTCTGGAGTCCATCCATGAGGTCCCAGGGAATGCCCTTCTGAAGCCCTAACTGCCAGAGTCCCTGCTGATTCAGGGGCTTTTCTTTGCCTCCTAGATCAGGGCTTTTCCCTGAGGAAAACGGCCGTTTACTCCCTCGTTCTGCAGCTCGCAGGGTTCTGGTTTCAACCCTTTGATATGGTCAGTTAACAGGTCCATAACTCCTCCCATAGTTAATGAACTCTTGGGCTATCTCCCCCCATGTCCACACTTTCCTCCCCGGCCACCGACAATCAGGGGTCCTCCCTCCCCTCCAGGGCAGCCACGATTCTCTCCTCGCTGGGGGTGTTTTGAATTCTCCCCTGCAGCTGGATCCCTATGGGTTTCAGGTAATTGGGAAGCCCTCATATCAGGGGAGTCTTTCTTTCGGGGTCTGCCAGCAACAGCATTGGGGAGCTCAGACTAGGTTTATGTTCCCAGTCATACATCATCTGAAGGCAAGCCGCTTTCTGCACACTTTCCAGTGCAGAACGGGATCTGTTGTGCCCATTATGGCCAGGGGATCCCCCCTCTCCAGCGGGTTCAACCCCACCGCCCAGTATGCGGCCCTCTGAGTCAGCAACCACGGGGCTTGGCGATCGCCGGTGGTTAAGAACACTCCCGGGCCCCAGTACCCTTCTGCTTCCCTTTCTGACACAACAAGATGCCATCCCCTCTGACAGCAACACCCTCCAGACATATTCGGTCTCCGATTCTCTCGCAGTCCTCTCAAAATCTTTTCGCAGCTTTGCCAATTCAGTTGCCGCAAAAGGGATTTCTTTAGTAATAATCTGGGGGCGATTGTCACCGTCGTCTTCATATATGTATTCTATTTTAACCAAGGGATACATGGGGGGGGGGCTCTCTACGGTCTCTTTTGCTCTCTCCAAGTCCCCCTGGTGATAGATTGATTGTATCCCTTTCTATGCCAGCACTACTTCTGTTTCCGCCCAGGAGTCTGCCTCCCTCAGGAGCTGATTCCTTAACTCCTCCTGCAACATTACGTTTTGGCACCTCTCCTCCTCCAGCAGCCATTTGTTATCCTGCAACTGTTCCCGCAGCATTTCTATTGCTGCTTCCAGAGAATCTACCACCACCTCAGCCTGACCAGACCTCTGGTTCCTTTCCTCCACCTCAGCAGCCAAACTCACTCCCAACACTGCACAGATTATCGCTTTTCCCTTCCCCCTCTTAACTCTGGTTTCCTTTTGCAACACTTACATTCTGTCTACCACAGCCTGTAACAGAAAAGAATGGTCCCTTGCCCAGCCTTGCTTCTGGAGTGAGGGGCGAGATTGGTGCACCTCTAGAAAGTCACACAGTCTCCGTTTCCTCAGTCCACACAGACGCACAGTCACACTTGTCGGCTGCCTTCTGGATCGCCATGTTCCTACAAAAGGGATGTCATCCCGGGAGGGCCACGTTTTGAAATCCAAGTTTCCCCTAATATGCTCCCAGGAGGACATAACGTAAACTAGTGCACAAAATTCCCACAAAGTTCCTACAAAGGGGATATCATCCTGAGAGGGTCACACCTTAAAGTCCGAGTTTCCCCTACACACTCCCAAGAGGCCAAGCCGTGTACTAATACAAAAGTCCATGATAAGAGCAGTACAAAAGGAAACCGCCATTCACACCTTCCTTACACTTCGTTCGTCCTCTCACAGGCAATCACAGAGCGCAGGACAGCAAGGAGGCACGGCACTCTCCTCTCGAGGGATCCTGTCCATGACGCCAATAAAAATGTCCGGATCTGATATTGGGGAGGTTTCGATACAATCCCAAGGATGAGATTAAGACGCAAACGGAATCACATGTTGTGCAACCTTGTAAACTGTATTTCAGTGAACTGGGAATTGGAAGTCGGGCGGGGACGGCAGCAGGGGGAGGACACGAGAAAGAAGGAAAGGAGTAAAGTTGAAAAAACAACCCCCAGCAGGCGAGGAAAAGAAGTGTGGGGAGGGGGATCGGTTACCACCACCACAGATTCGACGACGACCAGTGATGTCCGGTCAGCTCAGTCTCTGTACAGGCGTGGAGGTCCTGGCTAGGACGAGGTCCGGTAGCAATGCGGTGAGGAGGAGAGCAAGAGGGCTCCAAGGAGCATGTGCTGCCCTTTCATAGGGGCCTTTGCCCATGCGCAGAGCATGTCTGTGTACGTGCAGTTCGTGCCATATGTGCTGCCTGCTTAGACAAGTCCTCTCTTGCCGGTCCGTGTGCTATTCTACACATAAGCGCTTTCCTGCAGGTTGTTGTGGCGGTTTTTTTGGAGGCCAGGAAGAGTCGACAATGGCAATGTCAAGACAAAACCAGCTTGTAGCAGTCTTCTGCACTCCACTTTCTGAAAAACTTCCTCTGCTGTTACCACCCCATACAATGACGTCATCGATGTACTGCAGATGTTCGGGAGCTTCACCTTTTTCCCATGCAGTCTGGATTAGTCCATGGCAAATGGTGGGACTGTGTTTCCACCCCTGGGACAGTCAATTCCAGGTGTACTGGACACCCCTCCAGGGGAAAGCAAAGTGTGGCCTGCACTCTTCTGCCAAAGGGATGGAGAAGAATGCGTTAGCGATATCAGTGGTGGCATACCACTTGGCTGCCTTAGAGTCCAGCTGATATGGAAGTTCTGTCCCATCTGCATGGCACGGCAGCACTCAGTAGTGCTGTGACTTCGTTCAGGTAACGATAGTCCACTGTCAGTCTCCACTCTCCAGTAGATTTTCTCACTGGCCATATGGGACTATTAACGGGTGAGAGAGTTTTGCTGATCACTCCTTGACTCTCCAGTTGACGGATTAGCTTATGGATGGGGATAAGTGAGTCCTGGGCTGGTGCGATATTGCTGCCAGTGCACAGTTGTGGTAGCAATGGGCACCTGTTCTTCAACTCTCAGCAACCCCACAATGGAAGGATCCTCTGAGAGACAAGGCAAAGTAGACAGTTGTTTAATTTCTTCCGCCTCCAAAGCAGCTATGCCAAAAGCACACCGATACCCTTGTGGGTCCTTGAAGTACTCTCCGCTTAGGTGGTCTATGCCAAGGATACGTGGAGGCTCAGGGGCAGTCACAATGGGGTGCTTCTGCCACTCCTTCACACTTAGGTTCACTTCAGCCTCCAATACAGTTAGGTGTTGGGATCCTCCTGTCACTCCAGAAATGCAAATGGACTCTGGGCCTTTGAAATCTGATGGCACTAAAGTACACTGTGCACCAGTGTCCACTAGAGCTTTTTACTGTGGTGGATCTGACATGCCAGGCCAGATTCTTTTCATTGGTGGCCAGTGACAGGACAAGGGGCAACGGGCACAAACTGAAGAATAGGAAGTTCCCCCTGAACATGAGGAAGAACTTCTTCCCTCTGAGGGTGACGGAGCAGTGGAACAGGTTGCCAAGAGAGGTTGTGGAGTCTCCTTCTCTGGAGATATTCAAGACCCGTCTGGACAAGGTCCTGTGCAGCCTGCTGTAGGTGACCCTGCTTTTGCAGGGGGGTTGGATTAGATGACCCACAGATGTCACTACCAACCCCTAACATTCTGTGATTCTGTGAATCCACACCGTCCAATAAACACAGTTGTCCCTTTCCTCCACCTGGCTGGAGACAGAGGCCCCCTAATCCTTATCAGTTCGCTGAAGTCTCTCTCCACCTTTCTTGTAAGCCCCCTTCATATCTTGAAAGGCTGCAAAAAAGACCTAATTGGAGCCTTCTCTTCTCCAGGCTGAGCAACTTCAGCTCTCTCCACCTTTCTCCAGAGGAGGGATGTATTCCAGCCTTCTGATCATTTTCATAGCACTCATCCAGATTCATTCTAACTCATATCTTTTCTTGAGAGACACCACTCATTACTGATTTATATTTGGACAGTGAGCCATTGATTGAAACTCTTTGGATGCAGCCATCCAGCCAATTCCTTTGGCATCTAGTACTCCATCTTTCAAAGTCATGTCTCTCTAATTTAGCCACAAAAATGTTGTGTGAGACTGTGTCAAAGGCCTTACAGATGTCTCTTTCCTTGTCCACCAGTCACTCCATCATAGAGCACCAAGAGATTAGACAGGCATGGTTTGAGCTTTGTGAAACCATGTTGTCTGTATCTAATCAGCTCATTTATTTCCATATGCTTCAACTTCACTTTCAGGACTATCTGTTCCTTATTCTAGTGGACACTGGGGTGGTCCTGACTTGTTACTTGTTCCCAGGGTCCTCCTTTTCACCGTTTCAAAAAACATGTTCGATATTCCTTTTTCTCCAGTCACTGGGAACTTAACCCGACTTCCCTGACTTTTCAGACATGATGGAGGGCGGCTTAACAACTATGTCAGCTCATTCTCAGTCTCCTGCAATGCATCTTGTCAGGTCCCATGAACTTGTGTCGGTTCAGGTGACTCAGGTGGTCTCAAAAGTGATCTTTTCTCACAATGGAAAGGAGTCCCTGCTTTGAGGTTGAAGACCTTAAGAGATGTGGGAAGACTGATTGCTTGTGAAAACTGAGACAAAAAAAAAACCCTGTCTAGTACCTCAGCCCGCTCCATGTCAGTTTTCATCAGTTGTCCTTGCTTGTTTATCAGGGAGGCACATTTTCTTTGATCTTTATTTTCTGACCAGTGTACCTGTAGAATCTCTTCTTATTTTTTTTCACATTCCTTTCTAAATTCAGCTCCAACTGTGCCCTAGGTTTTCTGAACCCACAGAATCACACAGAATCACAGAAAAGTAGGGGTTGGAAGGGACCTCTGTGGGTTATCTAGTCCAACCCTCCTGACAAAGCAGGGTCACCTACAGCAAGCTGCACAGGACCTTGTCCAGGCGGGTCTTGAATATCTCCAGAGAAGGAGACTCCACAACCTCCCTGGGCAGCCTGTTCCAGTGCTCTGTCACCCTCAGAGGGAAGAAGTTCTTCCTCATGTTCAGATGGAACTTCCTGTGACTCAGTTTGTGCCCATTGCCCCTTGTCCTGTCACTGGGCACCACTGAAAAGAGCTTGGCCCCATCCTCCTGACACCCACCCTTCAGATATTTGTATCTGAACACATTTGTATCCCTACACATTTGGGCAGTGTCCCTAGATTCTTCCCAGGATACATGGCCCTCGTTCCATTGCCTGTGCATTTCCTTCTTATACTTTAAGATGTTGTCACTCAGGCATGCTGGTCTCCTATGTTGCTTGTATGGTTTCTTATATGTGGGACTCAAGAGATCTTGTGCACTTGTGCTCCAACAAAGTGTCCTTAAAGGGCTGCCAGCTCTGTCTTTATCCCCTTTATTCACAAGGGTGGTTTCCAAGAGTGTCACATCCACTAATTCCTTCCTAAAGGCTCACTCTCCTAAACCTCAGGATCTCGACTTTGTCTGGCCCATATCCACCTACATACTGCAAGTGTGAAGGAACCCTTTGCACATGGCACAGAATATGTGTAGTGTAAATGATAATTTGTCAAGTCTGCCTTCCCCTTCTGTGGGACTCAGCCCAACCATTTTTGTGATGTCTCAGAAAATTCACTGCCATTTTTAGTCCCCTCTAGCAGCCCAGCTAGCTACAGGAAAGGCTTCCATGTCTGCAGCCTGATTCACCACAGCTGGCTAGCAACCAAGGTGCCACTGACCAGACAGGAACTATGCAGCGATGGGACAGGGAGAAGAAGCTCACCAGGAGCAGCCGAGACACCACACCTTGGAGACTCACAGGTGCAAATGTGATTGGTGTAAAAGTGACTGGTGTAAAGGTGACTGGTGCAAGGTGATTGATGTGAACTGATCACCCCAGATTGACTGGGGTATAAAAGGATCATCTGAGAGACTGGGGTGGGCTGGGGCACCTACCACCCACTACTGGGAGACTGCTGCTGAGTCATTGATGAAGGACCCATGGGATGATTCGGGATCCAGGGTTGTGACTATCTTGTGTTTTTTTGGTACTAATCTCTCTCCTCTTGGTTTTCTTCCTTCCTCCTCCCTCTCCTTTGTGCCGCTTATGCTAGACTGCTCCGTCCCTGTTCCTCTGTTCATCGAAATCAAACTTACAAGGCTATATAGCATTTGACTCCTTTTTGTGTCTTAATCTTGTCCTTAGAATCGTATCGAAACCTCCCTGACATAGGATCAGGACACCTTCTTCTCAAGAGTTATATAGAAGTTAGAAGGATCTAGGTAAGGAAGTATTCTTGAGGATGTGCTTTCACACTAAGAATAGCACTGTATTGAGCCAAAACAGACATAAAAACAAAAATATAATAGGAGTTCATTAATGTAAATCAAAAGGCTAAAACTATCAAACATATGGGAGGTTTACAAGGTTAATGCGATGAGAGATAAACTGAAGACACACTTTTCCTCCATGCCAATTAAACAGTGACTCAAAAGTGTTCCAGACGGATAATGAACTATTTTTACTTGCAAAATGGTAGCACACAGACAGCAGTTGCTAAATCAGATGACATGTGAAAAAAAGGAAGCAACAGAAGACGGAAGTTTCATCAGACAGTTAGGGAAAAATGTTGTGTATGAAAAGCTGTCAAGTGATCTATCAGCGTTAATCCTGCACTGAGTACGAAGCAAGCAGGTAAAGTGTAGCAAGCTTTCTGCAGAAAAAAATCTACACCTTCTCCATTGAGATGGAGAATTAGAGAACTTGCAAAATCTACTAACAAATTCCTATATGAAATTTTGGAAGCTGTTGGTGCAGGCGGACGAGATTGATAGGTTCACAAGTGGCAAGTTCTGATTCAAACACCAGACAAATTCATGGCCAGTAGTTCCATAAAAGGTCTAGGCAATGATATCTCTAATCCTCACACAATCAGAGAATAGCTGGCTAATATTCCTAATCAGGTGTTTGTGAATGCTTGGTGAAAGATCTCAGGTAGTAGTCAGTGTCTGACTCTGTGTACTGACTAATCTTACTGCTGTGGTTATATATCTTACTACCACATTCACTGGTTTGACCCACATGTCTAAACATGACAGGAAGCATTTGATTTCAGATACATATTGTGTATGTGAATTGTGTGAGTTTTCTTGCTTGATCAGCTGAAGGCATATACCAAGTTTTCCCATCTTTTGGACACACAAATAAAACCCTGCAAAGGATAAAGCCAGTTGTTTCAGCTCACATTACCAAAGAACACAGGGCAATCCTGTCTCGCCCAATGACAAAGTAAACACCTATGCAGACTCACATGGAATCATCTGCAACATTTTACAATGCTATGAAATCCTTTATTATGCTAGTGACTCACAATTAATGCTGTCCTTTAGACATGGTAATCAAGTTAGGTAACTGAGCCCACATAGAGCTTACTTTATCCCCTATAGCTAATAAAAAGATTATGACAATCACACACATAACTATTCAGAAACTGGAAAGCTGTAAATAAAGTGTCCTTGCCAAGTCATCTCCAATTTGGTGAGAAGAAAACATTAAAAATGAGTGCAGTTTCACCTGGTGCCGTTTAACTCTTGCAAAACAACACTTGGCATCACACTCAGACAGAGAGTTTCACCTCAGGAAACTGGAATTTTCCAGCTCAGGTCTTTAAAGCCAGCATAGTCTGAGCTTTCACAGTGTGATCAATCACCTTCACCCTGAAGATATTTTGTTAGCAAAAGTGTCACAGGTTTCTACTGCAGGAAATCTATTTTGAAGTGGAAAAAAAGGAGATACACAAGTAATTCCAGAAAACACCATCCTGATGTGAATACTGCCCTATTATTATCCTTGTTTTTAACTAAATAACAAACGAGATACAGGAAAATCATGAGCTATTAGTATACTTGTAAGTATGTAACTGAATAAATCCTAAAATGCGTAGGAGGAAGATAGGAACAATGACTACTGCAATCTATCATGTGCAAAATTGGAGGACTGTTCTGCATAAGGAGAGCATAGATAGGTCTGATTGTATAGTCTGCTCATTGTGATGTCCAGACAAGTTTTACGTAGTAATACAGCACCCTACTAAAATGCAGAGCCTGTGGATAGTTAGGGCCTGGCGGTCGGAAGATGTCGTGCTGTACGGAAAGGTAGGGCCCCCCCTCCTCTCCTGATAACCAGTAGCGTTTAGCCCATAGGTGTAAGCAGACGGAAGTGACGCTGTAAACCTAAGCTATATAATACTGTGCTACCCGTCAATAAACGCCATTTGCCGTCCACCACATTGGTGTCTGCGAGCTGATGGCCCGAGCGGCCTGGGGTAGGTCGCCGTGCCGTTCCTGAACCAGGTCGCCACGCCAACAAAGGCAACAAGTGGTGCCGAAACCCGGGAAAGACTCGCCTGGAATCGGGTGAACGGCGGCCGGAGCGGCAGGACCAGCCCGGCGGGGAGGACGCTCCCGGACCAACAAGGAGGATGGAAGCCCTTGTGAAGGTCGTATCGCAATTACATAAGCAGTGGGGAATTGATTGTAAGCCCAAAGATTTTACGCTCGCAGTTGCGAGGCTTTTGCAAATTGGGGTCATTGACCAGCTGGCGGATATTCTCCACCCTGAGGTGTGGGATAAGTGCACTAAAGCGTTAGCCGAGGAAACGATGTCCTCGGGTTGTGGGAAAAAGCTTAAGTCGTGGGGGAAAGTCGTGCAGGCCCTGCAGAAAGCTATACAAGAGCAGGAGACCTGGAAGGCAGCAAAGAACTGTTTGTTAGCTACCCCAAAATTGGGAATCGGGGCAGCTACACAGACTTCGCACCCCCCAGACGATAACGGTTCTGCTGAGCCTAAAAATCAGCAAGAGGGCGACACGTCCCCTCAACTCCCGGACCCCGATCCGCTTACGGAGGGAGAGAAACAAGCTAAATCCTTCTGCGGCGGGTTAGCCGAGAAGGCTAGGGGCGCCACGAAAGAAACAGAGTCTGATAAAGTCTGGGCCACACCACCGCCCTATGCGCCCCAAGATGGCACCGAGCACAAAGGGGAAAGGCGGGATGAAAATTCCTTTGGTGATAACAGGGAGGAAGCGCTAAAGTTATCAAGCGCACACAAAGGGGAGGCGGAGGAGAACAGGGGGGAGAGGAGCGGTAGGAGCGACCTAGAAGGGGAAAGGGGGGCCAGCGGGGGGCAGAGAGCCAACCAGCGCGTGCATTTCAAAAGATGCGCCTGTGAGGTGGGCACCCCGCTGAGCAGAGGGCGGGGCGGGCCCGGGCGGGGGGAGGAGCGGCCCGCCCATAGGGGAGGGGGCCAGAGCTCGGCAAAAATGTACTGGAGACCGGAAGTAACCAGTCAGTCGAGTTCCGACTCCGAGTCAAACACTAGCGGGGATGAGTGGCTCGTAACTAATTTAAGTTTAGAAGAGAAGAAAACAAAGATAAATAAAGTCAAGAGCCAAAATATCCCCATCCAAATTAAAGAGAAACCGCGAGGGGGAGAAATCCCTCTCACAGACTGGAGGAAAATAAAGATTACGTGCGCCGACTGGACCCCATCGGCCGCACTAGCGTTCCCGGTCTGGGTGACGGACGGGGGACAGAGGGTCCACACACCGATAAACCCTAAGGATATACAAGCGATTGTTAAGGCAATCGCAGATAAAGGCCTTAATTCTGCCATTGTCTCCGCCCTCATAGATGGTGTCTTCGGGGGAGACGATATGCTCCCGTTCGATATAAAACAAACTTGTAGATTGATCTTTGACGGGGCAGGGATGATCGTTTTTAAACAAGAATGGGAGGACAACTGTGCGAGGCAATTGGCCCAAGTAACTGGGGCAGACCATCCACTGCATGGCTCCAGCCTGCAGCGGTTAATGGGCACAGATCCCACAATGATTACTCCCCAGGCACAAGCCCAGGGCCTACGGGCCCATGAAGTCATTACAACTACTCGTGCGGCCAGAGAAGCTATTCGCATAGCCTCTAGAGTCATTGCCAAACCATCGCCATGGTCCACAATTAAGCAAAGTGAGAGTGAGAGTTTCACAACATTTGTGGATAGTCTCCAAGCAGCGGTCGATTCATCAGCCTTGCCTGTGGAGGCAAAAGGCCCAGTCGTCGCAGAATGTTTACGTCAGCAGTGTAATTCGACAACCAAAGAAATCCTGCGATCACTATCAGCGGGGTCGAGTATCGCAGACATGATTAAGCATGTCGCGAAGGAAGAGCATCTAACCCCGATCCAGGTGGCTGTTCGCACCATACTAGCCAGAATAAAACTAATGAAAACTGTGAGTTTTTGTTCACAGGACCGGATCATCGGACACCCCCGTAACCCGTATACCTCGGTGACCAGAAAAGATGACAAGTCAGCAAACGTTCTGTCCAAGCCTGGAAGTTCCTCACTATCAGAAGTTGTGTTACAAAATAGGAGGGGAATGGATATTCTTTTCTTGCGACAGGGAGGCCTCTGCGCTGCATTAGGGGAAGAGTGCTGTTTTTATGCTGATCACACCGGAGTAGTCAGAGATACCATGGCCAAACTTAGAGAAGGTCTAGAAAAAAGAAAAAGAGACAAAGAAGCCCAACAAGGATGGTTTGAGTCGTGGTTTAACCATTCGCCATGGTTAACCACCCTGATATCCACCTTGATAGGGCCGATTGCGATGATCGTAATGACACTAATTTTTGGACCCTGTATACTGAACAAGATCGTGTCATTCGTCAAGAGTCGGCTAGAGAAAGTTAACATCATGTTCGTAGAACACCAACAACTGCTTTAAAAATGTACCTACCCAGTGTTACCCTCAATCGTCCCTAAAAGTTAACTTCTACCCGTTTACTGTGCCTTATGTTTTCTATTCAAGTTTATAGCATATACTTTTTAACACTACTGTACAATATAGAATAAGAATAACAATAGAATTTTTAAGATTATATTTTAGCTAATTTACAAATGCATTTGTCTAAGGTACCTTATCTTTGTAATCGTAAGATTTTAATATTTACATTTTTTAAATTGTAGTTAAGGTTAAGTAAGGTTAAGTCTGGCCAGATATTAAGTTTAAGTCTTAAGGTTAAGTATTAACACTTTTATATTTTATATTAACCTATTTAGTTAAGCATAAGGAGGGGGGAAATGTGGATAGTTAGGGCCTGGCGGTCGGAAGATGTCGTGCTGTACGGAAAGGTAGGGCCCCCCCTCCTCTCCTGATAACCAGTAGCGTTTAGCCCATAGGTGTAAGCAGACGGAAGTGACGCTGTAAACCTAAGCTATATAATACTGTGCTACCCGTCAATAAACGCCATTTGCCGTCCACCACATTGGTGTTTGCGAGCTGATGGCCCGAGCGGCCTGGGGTTGGTCGCCGTGCCGTTCCTGAACCAGGTCGCCACGCCAACAAAGGCAACAAGAGCCTCTCTGCAGTTTTTTCTCCTTGTAAAAGATGTAGACATGGCATTGCAAAGAATGATGGAGCACGTGACATGCTGGCCAAGATTATGCAGTTTTCTCTGAGATTAATATAAGTTAAGGTTTCTTGTTACTGTTTTAGTTTTAGATTCTCAGCACAGGGTTGGCTGTGTAAATTTCTGAAATCTCATTGTCTCTGGAGAGAAATTGTAAACTGGACCAACATGGATTTATAAAATTATTAACAAGGAGTTAATAATTTTCTTATTCACTGTTCCTCATTATCACAATGTGTTCCACGACACACTGTAGCACACCGAAGTGATGACACTGCTTTCCTATGCCAACAGTGCAAAATATAAAAACATATAAAGTATCTGTACCTTGGGAATGTGAGTGTGAGGAGCAAAATGGTGGCTGGGCTCCAGTTTGGGTGTTGAAGTGTTATGACAAATAGGTTAACAAATCTGAACTAAAGAGGTAAGCGTCTCTCCTGGCCAACATTAATGAAAGGGTTATTTTACAGTCTAGTTAGTAACTGCAAGGTGAATTACATACAGAAACCATATATACCTTGGCAACAACTGTATTATTTCGTAGGTATAGTGTTGAGACGTTACTTGCTTTAGATCTCCAATTTTATTCATTTTTCTGTGTAAGGTATATTTGACAGCCCAGAGTGTTTAGTGGAACATAAACAAACAACAGTTGTGAATCATAGGACTCTGCACACAGAGTGCATTTGTGTAACTTCTAATAGAGCTGAGATAAGCCAGAGAGTGCAATTTCAGTGCTTCATGATGCTAGCATGTTATGGGTTTGCATGGCAAAGTTTTGATAGCGGGGGGAGCTACAGGGGTGGGTTCTGTGAGAAACTGTGAGAAGCTTTCCCACACGTCTGATAAAGCCAGTGCTAGCTGGCTGTAAGTTGGACCCGCTGCTGGCCAAGGCCAAGCCAATCAGCAACGGTGGTAGCACCTCTGGAATAACATATTTAAGAAAGGGAAGAAAAAACTCTACAAGAGAAATGGATGTTAGAGAGAGGAGTGAGGCGATGTGAAAGAAACAGCTCTGCAGACACCAAGGTCAGTGAAGAAAGAGGGAGGAGGAGGTGCCCGAAATGTCAGAGCAGAGAGCCTTCCTTTGCAACTCGTGATGAAGACCATGGTGAGGCAGGTTGTGCCCCTGCAGCCCATGGAGGTTCACAGTGGACCAGATATCCACCTGCAGCCCGTGGAAGAGACCCCACGCCAGAGCCGGTGGATGCCTGAAGGAGGCTGTGACTCTGTGGGGAGCCCGTGCTGAAGCAGGCTCCTGGCAGGACCTGTGGACCCGTGGAGAGAGAAACCTACGCCAGAGCAGGTTTGCTGACAGCGCTTGAGACCCGTGGGGGACCCACGCTGGAGCAGCCTGTTCCTGAAGGACTGCACCCCGTGGAAGGGACCCATGCAGGGGCAATTTGTGAAGAGCTACAGCCTGTGGGAAGGACTCAAGTTGGAGGAGTTTGTGGAGAATTGTCTGCCATGAGAGGGCCCTCACGCTGAAGCAGGGGCAGAGTGTGAGGAGTCCTCCCCCTGAGGAGGAAGGAGAGGCAGAGATAATGTGTGATGAACTGACTGTAACCCCCATTCCCCGTCCGCCTGCGCCTCTCGGGGGAAGGAGGTAGGCAAATGGGATTGAAGCTGAGCCCAGGAAGAAAGGGAGGGGTGGGGGGAAGGTGTTTTTAAGATCTGGATTTATTTCTCACTATCCTACTCTGATTTGATTGTTGATGAATTAAACTCCCTTTTCTCCCCAGTACAGTCTGTTTTGTCCATGTCAGTAATTGGTGAGTGATCTCTCCCTGTCCTTGTCTCAACCGGAGAGGCTTTCATCGCATTTCCTCTCCCCTGTCCAGCTGAGGAGGGGGAGTGACAGAGCAGTTTTGGTGGGCACCTGGCATTTCTCCAGGCCAAACCAAAACATAGCAGAATCTCAAGTTAAATGCAAATCTTTGTTCACCCATTTTCTGATATGTGCTGTATTGCAGAATCATAGTATACTATTTTTTACTTTGCATACTTAAGGATGTCATACAGTCCAATTAAGGCAATGTCCATATTAAAAACACATTCCTTGTACACCTGTACTGGTATGTATTACATAGTGCTCCTGTTGTGGATACAACTTAAACTATCAGAACTTCAACTATTCTTTGACGTAACACTCTTTTGTAATGAAAAGACACAACAGTGATTAAATAAAGTTTCAGTGAATTACTAAACCTACAATCTGGTCTTCTGACCATATGGGTCAGGACTCGGCCTCTAATTGAAAACATGTGTCAGGACATCTCTGGCAGGTAGTCTATTTGTCAGATTAGAGAATTTTTAATTCTGCCTCAATACCTTACTTTTGATACACTTTACAAAAAATATGGTTTTACATTGGCAAATTTTTTTCATATTGATTTTTGAATCATGTTCTATTCACTGTGATCCAATCAAGTTCTTTCAAGCAGTTGCTTACTTTCTGTAGCTGCTTTTGTCAATTGTGTGCTGGATTCTCAGCTAGAACTTTGGACTACTTTAGTACTAAATCTTCTTTAAGCGAAGAAAAGGCTTTTTAAAAATTTAAATTAAAAAAATAAAGTTTACCTTAAAAGATCAAGTCCACTGAATTCAGCCTGTCATCTGACTCCAATCTAATATTCAGATTTTAATCTTTATTGCGCAATGTTTTAGAACTTTTTCTTTCATGCGGTTGTTTACTTCAGCTGGAAGTAGTACCTGTGCATATGTTAATACATTTGCTTTAACCCAACCTTAAATCTGCCAAAGTAAAATTTATTACACTGATGTCATAGGTTGTTTTCTATAGGTAAAACAGTAATGCCAGAGAAAGTGTGATGCAGCATATATAAACAAATTTTTAGTGTAATTACCTGGGGGACTAACAGAAGTATAGTTATTTCATATCAACTACTGGATATTTATCTACAGTCACTGAAGATTTCCTGGTGTTGAAAACAAAGTAAGCATAGAAGAGATAGGCCAGACTATGCAGCTGCTGCAGTATAGTAGATGTCTTTAGAAATCATTCCTTTAGCCATTCCTCCAGCAAGTCATTTAGGACAAACAGAACTGAACTCAATGCAGAATCCCTTTTTTTCTGTATGGTTCTAAAAGAATGTAACTGTAGACATATCACAGACGGCAAGATCTTTCCTAATAATTATAATAATAAAAACAATAACTTACAAACACATTACCTTTCCCCACTCTCCAAAGGATGAAACTTTTGACTTTATAATTTCAGAACCCTTAGTGTCTCTTGGGCTTAAACTGAAACAAATAAACCACTATTTCTAAGAAGTGCACACATTCTTTGTTAGAAAGGTCTTTTCCTTCCTTAATGGGTTTACAGTCTTCTTCAATTTATATTTTTGATGAGCCTGTAAAATCCTTCATTACATGTCCTCTTGTCTTGCACAATCTTCCTTTCATTGTCAATATACTTACCAATTTTTCAATCATTTGAAACTTCAGGTTAATCTACTGACTTTAGTACCAGTAATCTTCTTGATTTATGTACCTCACATGCCCTCTCCTTTTTCCTGATTTCTCTTTCTGCTTTTAAATATGATTAATTCTGAGATTCAGATTTAATAAGTACCCAGTAATTTACCTTTATCTACCATTCATCTTCTTCTGCCATTTACGTGACACTGCTGTTAATTTCAGTCTGGACCTCCTTGACCCAATCTGTTAACAGAGGCAGCCACCAAAATCCAGTCCAGGACAATATTCTTGTAGGGGAAGGTATCAGAACTGTCTGCTTGGGTATCTTGATCAAAATACATCACGAATAAATACGGCTGCCAGCTTACATTTCTCAGCTGAGGCAGCTGAGAAAGCCTTAGCAGTGATTCACATGATCTGAGTAAAGCCCTGGGCAGCTGATTGTCTGCAGCCAGGTAGATGACAAAGTTGAAACGCGAACAGCATTGTTGCCTACCTGACTGTTAAATCTGGAAGCAGACTGAGGCTTGTAAGGAGTCAGCTGTCCCTGAGAACTTGACTCTATGGTCTGTTCAGACTCTGATGCAATGCTCCAGAAGTCTATTCTGCAGAAGGCTTCTGCACCAGCACAGGATATCAGTGCCTGAGGGGCCATGGTGCTGTGCCTACTGCAACATGAAATTGTTAAAAGTGACAGCAGAAAAGATGGGGTGAATGGGAAGTTACACTTCATAAGGAAGTACCAGCGCAGTGTGAGTTTTCACAAGATAAAATAGGCAGAATGAAACCAACTACAGCACTGAAGGAGCATCTTTTTTTCAGAGATCTCACCAGGAGAAGAAACAGAATGATAAAAAAAAGCTCTTTGCTCATGAAGAAAATGTTTCCCTCACTCTGATTCACTGGAATGTATCTGGTGGTTTCTATTCTGTCTTCATCTAAAAGGAAGTTTTCTGTCTGTGTTGCTCACGCTTTTCTGGGAATAATTGATGTTTACAGTATCTTGGTTTTAGGATTACACTGTTTCAGATAGGATCTCTAAAACTTTGAAGCACTTCAGTTTCCAGATAAGTCTATAACAGCTTCCAGCATTAAAAGCAATATGATTTTTAAACTTGTGGAAGCTGTTAGAACTCTCTTAGATATCTTTTAGCATAAGTAATTCAATTAATTTTAAAGAATCTTCAAAATAATTACTTGACAAAATGTGTTCTTTAAGTATCAAAACTTCATCGCCCCACTAAACTCTGTAACCCACCTTCAAATGAAAAGAAAATGCCTTTCCATTTTCCAGTGGAAGGTGATTAAGCTGGAAAACTCAGACTCTGACCAATAGATGGTCACCAATAGCTTCCTAAGAAAATCGATTGGCTGCAATGCCAGCAAAGGAAAGCTCCTCCTTCCTTCCTTCCTTCCTTCCTTCCTTCCTTCCTTCCTTCCTTCCTTCCTTCCTTCCTTCCTTCCTTCCTTCCTTCCTTCCTTCCTTCCTTCCTTCCTTCCTTCCTTCCTTCCTTCCTTCCTTCCTGCCTGCCTGCCTGCGTGCCTGCCTGCCTGCCTGCCTTCCTGCCTTCGTGCCTTCGTGCCTTCCTGCCTGCCTTCCTGCCTGCCTGCCTTCCTGCCTTCCTTCCTTCCTGCCTTTCTGCCTTCCTGCCTTCCTGCCTTCCTGCTTTCCTGCCTGCCTTTCTTCCTGTCTGCCTTCCTTCCTTCCTGCCTTCCTTCCTGCCTTCCTTCCTGCTTGCCTTCCTGCCTTCCTTCCTGCGTTCCTTCCTGCCTGCCTTCCTGCCTTCCTGCCTTCCTTCCTGCCTCCCTCCCTCCCTCCCTCCTTCCTGCCTTCCTTCCTTTCCTCCTTCCTCCCACAGACATTTTATGTTATTAACTCAGAACCTTAAAAAGAATCCTAACTGTCAGAAGAATTATTTCATTCATGAGAACACAGACACATAAGAAGGCAATAGACTTTGCCAGTTGTGAACAAACAAGTTTGTGATAAATAAGATTTACTTAGTCTGTCAATCATCTTTAAAGTTTCATTTATTGGTAATTTAATTTCAAGTTATTTTAGAAACAGTAAAGTGAATAACACAGGACTTTCTCTGTGTTTCAAACACAATCTACTGCCGGAATTTTACTTTGAACGTATGAGGTATTTCATGGCCATTGGCCTGTTTCTTTTCTGTCCTTCTACAATTTGGCTGAAGATCCAGACATGTAACATATCTGTGACTGTCTCTGGCCAAAGATATGTTAGGGTCTCTGGCAGAGATCGTAGATACCTGAAAGAAGCTGTGTCTAGTTCTTCTATGTGTTTCATTCTGTATTCCTAAACTTAGACAGAACTGCTGAGAAGCCATTGGGTTGAGAGAAACAGTGAAGTCAAGGGGGAAACATGACTGAATTACTTCTCCGCTTAAAGTAGAAAGCTTTACTTTCTACAAAAAGGGACAAACCAAGACTTCTTTTTCTTTGTTCCTCAGTGAACACTGTATGCAGGTGGTTCTGAAGTAGATGGTAAAATGCTGGTTTGAAGATTTATCTAAAATGACATAACTAGCAAGCTTCAGAAAAGAGGTTAAATTTAAGTGGAAGGGACATACAAGGTCAAGTATTAATACTTTTTTAAGAGGAAGAGAATAAAATATTCTTTATTGTGAGAAGAAACAAGAGGGTAAGAAGTAAAGCAGAATAATGAAGGACAGAATGATTACGTGAAGACTAACAGGTGAGAGGTGCCACCAGTGTTGCAGATCAGATTGCAAAGTTCTGTAGGAATAGTACAGTCATACCTACCTTGTCTCCTCCCATGGTATTGCAAACTTAATTTCTCTATTCCTACCTTGATATCTTTTCTTCGCTAGCTTCTTATCACCATGAATCTTTGTCTAGTTTTCATAATTGTTACACCATCTCCCCCAATGAGTCATGAGAAATAACTCTTGAAAGAAGTACTTCAAATTGTAAGTGTTGTGAAGAAAGTTACTTATAAACTATTATCCACCTGATTTCATTGTACAAGAACAAGCAGTGACCACACAAAATTATCAGTTTCAAAATGAGTAAAAAGAATTACTTTTTGATGTGGGGGGAGGAACTGATGGAGCTTGTCACCGTGAGTCAAAAGCTGTAGATGTCAAAAGCTTATACTGGCTCAGAAACTAATTCGACAAACCAATGAAAGAAAATCCTTCATGGCAATTAAAGACAAAGATGCAATAAGAATTAGCATATTTGCAGGATCAGGGTTTTTTTCAAAATTTTAAAATACCCACTTTCAAAGCCTGTGTTTCTTGTAATGTGAATTGTGAGAAGAATTAAAGGGCATGGAATCTGCAAGTAGCTAATACTTTTCACATGTCTTAGAAGAGTTAATATTTATATGATCTTCTCAATCAAGAACCGGATATCCTGATTCAAAAGCAACTGATGTGTCTGATGTAACACTTTCTGGATATCTGTGATGTTTCTTTGAGAACAAAATTTGATCCAAACTTAAGAAAGCTTTCCCTTAAGCGTAATTTTCAGATTATATGCTGAAGTGGCATCACTTTCTTCTTTAATTTAGCTCACTTTGTGAAATACTGTTTCAAATATGAGAAAGTTGAGTGAAGAAGCTGTGCATTCCATTTCAAAAGCAAAATTACAGTTAAATATAACTGCTTTATAAAAATAAGTATGGCCCTTCTCTTTCTCTGTAATAAGTGGTACAACTTTCAAATGTATTTACAGGGTTACGTACATATGTATTAGCTGGAGTCAATAACTTGTAAACATACAGCTTTTACACATCTTTTCAAGCTGAAAAGACAGGCAAGTATCAGAGTTCAAAAAGAGCAGAAGATGATTAATCCTTTTTAGAACTTAAAAGTACAAGAATAAAAGGTGTTTTGGAGTTGAGAATGAATTAAATATGTACACACTAGTCAAAAGAGACCAACAGAAAAGAGAACAAACATTGTTTTAGAGGGACTGGAGAAGTTTGAAACTACTTTTTCTCCTGTTGTTACAGTTGTAGCTGCAATTCTGTGATTGTAGTTGTGGACAGTTTTGAGGTAAATTGGAGTAATATGTACTTAAAAAAAAAAAAAGTGTGATGAATAATGATTAATAATAATTTGGAAAATACACAATTAGTAGGCCATTACTGGAAGTCATTTATCAAAAAATGTCTCTGATGTACAGAAGTAACATTCCAAGAACAAGAGAATGTAGGTTCGACCACAAAATTCTGTGTTAGAAAGTGCTTCAGAAGTCTACAAGTTACATAAAAATCTGGTTCTAAATCTCATTCTGCCTAGTGTTATATGCACAGGTTGCTTGAAAATGCAATGGTTATGATAATACCACCATTTGCACAACAGTGGTATATCAAGAACATCTATTTTATTGATGTCTTATATTGGACGAGGGGCATCATACAGCTTGATAGCAAAATTCCTTTCTCTGAAACACCTACAAGTACACCTGATGGATACTGAATTCTAGAATTGAAAATTTCACCGTGGTTAAGTTAATTCTAATGGTAAATAACATTTTTATAAATAGACACAACAATGTTGGAATGTGTCATATGCAAAAGATAAATGTGAGTAGTAGCAACATATTCTTAAACACTGAAGTGCATACTGCCACTAACACTGTTCAACATAACCAAAATCTTTCAAGCTTAGCTTTGAGCAATACAGTTTAGTGTTTTCATTTCAGAATTTAGAGTATCCATTTCTCATAAACAATTCTTCAATATACAAAGAATCAGCTTGTAATGCGTTGATTATTTCCTCTTTTTAAACAAAGAAGGATGACCTGTTTTATTAGAGTATTTTAGCTATAGGTCTAGTATATTTTAACAAAGCATTAACCTTCAGACATTTAGGTCTACATGTAGCAATAGTAATCCATATAAAATACATACATTTGGATTTAGTAATTCTTATTGATATGGGCGTGTACCTATGTTCACATACATATACAGAAAATCCCTAAGGAGAAAACTTTTTAAAAATAGTACTGTAATATCTTGTGAAAGTGATAGATTTTGCAACAGACTGGTTGCATTTTTAATAAGAGTAAGAGTACTTAAGTTGCGAGCACACTGGGAAATTGCCTATTGTGTAAATTCCCTTTAGAAAAAGATCAGCCACTTTATACCTTTAGATTGTGTGCTTATTAATTGAATAATTAAAGGTGATAGTGACTTCCACAATCACACAATTTTTAAATCAAAATTATCTCTTAGTACTGAGCCTATTCTCTGTCACTTTTCATATCTTTTCCATTTCTCTGATTCTCAAACCTTATTTTCTCTGGGGAGTTGGTGGCTCAGTGCAGCAAATTTCAGTTACATTTTGTCAAATATGCCCAACAGGCAAATACTCGTTTTCTCACAAGCTTGAAGGAGGTGTATTTGCTAGAGTTTGATTATCCATCAAATGTTTCCCCAAAGCTGTAGGAATAACCTACATTTTACAACTCCTTCCTGAGAAAAATAGCTGCCCAATGAAATCTGGAAAAGAGATGTATAGTTTAACATTTCTTGAGAGGCATGTGTTTCTGTCAGGTTTACTTTCTTTACTTTCTTGTTATTTAGAAAACAGAAATATTTTGAGTTTCACAAAGTGAAATACAAACCTTTTATGTTTAGACACTTTAGCATGAAGTGTAGTCCTTTACACTTTTTTTTTGTTTAAATACAGAATGAAGAATGGGGCACAGTGACAAAGATGCGGCATCTCTTTTAGATGTGGATAACCATTACCTTGTACAATATACTACAGGCTGAGGCTATTTACATTTTAGCTACATTTATTTCAAAATTTTTAGTAAAAAAACTCTCAGCTTTTATAGTGGATAACAATTCCAGGAGGATTAGAAGAGAGTCTTGAACACAACAGTACGTCATATACACTTCTGTGTTTCCATATATGTGGTTGGAATTTCATTTGCTCCATATCTTAAGACACAATATGAGGAGACAGGAAAGGAAAGCTCTGTCCTACAAAATTATTTGGTCCAAGAACTGAAGAGTACTTACTGCATAAGGGTAATCTCTGTGGAGAAGAACATTGGGAGTGCCTGGAGCATTAGCCGCTCTTTCAGCAGAAGCTATGGAGAAGATACAGTCTAGTTGCTATTCTATAGCTGAAATAGTCCTCAGGTCCAAGGTTGTTTAAAATATATCTGGTCCTTGGATGTTGGGAATATTATGATTTTCTAGGTGCACACTCTATTTTGCTGAAGGCAAGTTCTTAGCTGTTGAATCATCCAGAAAATTCATAAAATGGTCAGCTTGTCTGTCCTTTTCAGGGAATTTCTGCACTTTTCTGTATTTGGCATGGTGTCTCAGCTCTTTTTGAAAGCTAAGGCTAAACTAAAATGTAACAGCCAACCTGCGAAGTACAGTTTCTTACTGTGAGTACTTGGATGGGTGTACACTTTGCTGGGTAAAAAACCTGGCTGAATGGTCGAGCCCAGAGAGTTGTGGTGAAAGAAGTCAAATCCAATTGGCAGCTGGTCACAAGTGGTGTTGCCCAGTGCTCAGTTTTGGAACCAGACTTGTGTAAAGTCTTTATCAATGATCTGAATGAGTGGATTCAGTTCTCCCTCAGTAAGACTGCAGATGACTGTCACGTTAAAAGAGGGGTAAGGGGAGTCTGATAAGCGGCAAAAGGAGACCCCTCCATTTGAGTCACGAGGTTCAGAGAAGATCCCCTTGCTTTCTAAACTCTCAGGGGAGAGTCTAGGTGCGGCTGGATCAACTCCTACTCCCAGACTTGGTCAACGGTTTATGTCTAAAGGGTTAAGTGTGTAGCCACTTCTCAGATTCAGCTTGCCTGCCAGAGCCCTTCCAATGACTTTCACTGAAACAGTTTCACAAAGTTGAAGCAACAGGTAATTTATTCAAGCAACAGTTACCACAGATTCAGAATTGCTGTTGATAAATGCACTGTTTACAAAAGTTGAGCTCAAAGTAATAGTTTAGCGCTTTAGTTAACAATGTGTTCCCAGGCATACGTCTGACAAAGTCAGAGGTGTGACTCTTACCAAAAAGGCATCCCTTCCTGGGGGGCGAAGAGAAGTTCAGGCCCGTCGATCCGTCCGTCAAGTGAAGTTCTCACTTGGCTCCTCCTCCCAACAAGTGCCAATTTTTATATGTTTGGAAATCTTTTTGCAAGGTGGGACTAAGTCAATTATTGTGTATCAATTGGCTCTTGGCATGGAATGTCGTGTCTTCAGAAGCTGGACTCAGCAGTGTGACACGACTTCGGAGCGGGTATCTTGGTATGTGCATCCGGGGGCCATCTGTGCTTTATCCAAAGCAATCTCTGAAGCAATCTCTGGCTTAGCAGCCTCTGCAGCACCCCACAGATCCCTGGGTTTACAGTGATGGGCTATCCCCCCTTACTTTTGTCTGATAAGATAAGCACCAGTTATTTACTTCTTTTGTTAGCTCTTCGGCTCTTGACACCTCAGTGTCCGCCTGAGTCCGTTTGTCTTTCATCTTGCATTTGACAAGTCCTGCAAGGCCATCGATTACAATGACATCAAGTTGGGTGAGAGTGTCCATCTGCAGAGGGTCTGCAGACGGAGCTGGACAGGCTGGAACAATGGGCTGAGACAAACTGTATGAGGCTCAACAAGGCCAAGGGCCGGGTCCTGCACTTAGGTCACAACAACCCCATGCAATGATACAGGCTTGAGGAAGAGTGCCTGGAAAGATGCCTGGAGGAAAATGACCTGGGGGGTGTTGGTCCGTAGCTGGCAGAACATGAGCCAGCAGTGTGCCTACGTGGCCAAGAAGGTCAATGGCATCCTTGCTTGTATCAGGAATAGTGTGGCCAGCAGGAGCAGGGAGGTGATCCTGCCCCTGTATTCGGCACTGGTGAGGCCGCACCTCAAGTACTGTGTTCAGTTTTGGGCCCCTCAGTACAAGAAGCACACTGAGTTGCTGGAGCTTGTCCAAAGAAGAGCAACGAGGCTGGTGAAGGGTCTAGAGTACAAGTCTTATGAGGAGTGGCTGAGGGAACTGTGGTTATTTAGTCTGGACAAAAGAAGGCTGAGGGGAGACCTTAATGCTCTTTACAACTACCTGAGAGGAGATTGCAATGAGGTGGGTGTTGGTCTCGTAACTAGCGATAGGATGAGAGGCAAGGACCTCAAGCTGCATCGCAGGAAATTCAGATTGGATATTAGGAAATATTTCTTTACCGAAAGAGTGGTCAGGCCTTGGACCAGGATGCCCAGGGAAGTGGTGGAGTCACCATCCCTGAAGGTGTTCAAAAACATGTAGATGTTGCATTTCAGGACATGGTTTAGCAGGCATGATGGAGCTGGGTTGACTGTTGGACTTGATGATCTTAGAGGTCTTTTCCAACCTTAATGATTTTATGGTTTGTTGCTATCTGCTGACTTCCAGCTAGAACATAATGTGTTGTTCAGAAGACGGGAAAACTAAATAGCCTAAGAGATGCCTATTTAAGTAAACACTCTCCTTTCCTAGAAAGATATTCAAAGTCACCTCATATTTAAAGGATCAGAGAGAACTCTCTGTTCATGAGAAAGCAGGACTCAATATCCCTTTCATGGTAAGAAAATAACATGAAATTTTTTGTTTTTGATGCCAAGGTGGGTGGGGAGGTGAAGCTGAAACAGGTGGAAGGGAAATTATGTGTTCATAGCTTTTGCCAAAGTTCTAAGTTTTGTAAGGCTTGCTTCAAATTTATTATTTTCCTTAGTGTAGATTACACTATATTTCAAAGGTTACCTACGGTAATTTATAATCTGGGACCAGAGTTCCCCTCTCCCCCCCTTTTTTTTCAGTACATGATATAAAAAATATCAAAAACCACAAATATCTGTGTGGTTACATGTGATTCCAGTCTTGTGTATACGGGCTTTTCATATACACCTTCAAAGCCCAGAACATGCAAGTCTGAGGGGGAAGAGGATTATTTAATTTCATTTTATTTTGTTCCATAGATTTTCTCTCTCTTTGTATACAGGGTAAACTTCATTTGCTTCAGTCACACTTTTGTTTTCGACTTGTGTTTGATTTTGCTGTATCTGCATTTCTTTGATAACCTGTGGCTTAAACACAGTTTCCTATCTGGGAGAGATTTCACTGATTTCTGCTGTATGTTGGCTTATATCAGATTATTTCTTTTTTGACAAGAAAATTTTTTTAGCTTCTCAGCTTCTGTACTGGAATTGTTAGATCTTTTCTTTTTTTCCTTCCTACCTTTCAGCAACAATTCTTTTTTCTCCTGTTTTTAACACATTTTTTTCTGTAGTGCCAACTGTGAACACAACCTAGCATATGTGATACTTTGTTGCGGGTGATATGCTTGACTTAAAAGTAATATGATCAAATTAATAGTTTAAGTAATTTGAAGAGACAGTGAAAAAACATGCAATGATCTGACATGAAAGTATTGATGAATTTATAATTAGTTCTTGTGAATACAGAGACTAAATTTTCCTGATTTTTATGAGTTATCACAACTCAACTCATTCAATTTTTTTTGCTAAAATTTCTATGTAATTAAATAATTAAAATCAATGTTATTTTGGTTTCGGCTGCCACCGGCAACAAAAGCACCACGCGGCCGCCACTCCCCCCGCCGGCGTGCGGAGGAGAATGAAAAGAAAGAGGCAGAAACTGGTGGGTCGGGATAAGGGCAGTTTACAGAACAGCAAACAGAGGGAACAGGAACAACAACGATACAAATAAGGAGAAAATAGGACACAAACTTGCACAACAGACCCACTCTCCCGGAGAGGACCGGCGCCGCACCCTCCTGAGCCGCGAGTGAGTTCCCGCCACGCCGCCCCCCCCCAGGCTGTGCCCCTTCCTGGAGTCCGGTGAAAATTAACGCTGTCCTGGCCAAACCCAGGACAAATGTAATCTTACATATGTCATTTTAGAGAACAATAGATAATTCATACATTTCATCGGGAAAAGCTGGCATTTTATGTGTGTCTATGTAAGAAGTGTATATGATATTCTGTTTAATTTCTTTGTCTTTACCTTTTCAGAAAAAAAAATTGTTGAATTTCTTTTATGCCAAAGGTGACTATTGTAAGATTATCATCACCTTAGTTACAATAAGCTTTCAAACTCTTTTAGTATGGCTGCCACAGCTCTACGAAACCAACTCTGTATCTGAGGAACACACTTTGCAGAAATTGCCTGTGCTGGCTTTAGCTTACTGGCTGTTAATAATATTACAAAAGGTGAAGCAACTTGGTCTTGAGCAAGGCTGTTTGACATGCTGGTCTTTGCTAGGATGATTAATTCTAAGCAAAATCTGTGTTAGTAGAGGTATGGTGGTCTGTACAGGCTATACCTGAGTTAACAGGCTGTTCTGTGGCTGTACATTCATTGTTCTGCTTTCTTTTTGTGATGGTATGTTCAACTCTTCCTCTCCCTTCCCTTGTTGCAGTTGTCAATATTTTAAAAGCAGTCTATTTTTTTTCTCCATAAACAATGTCCATTGCCCCTGACCTTCAAAACCTAAAATCCACCATTCATCTTTTATACTATGTCTCTATTCTGCATTTTGTGAGTGATCTTTTCAGATAAACATGAAAATTTGTTGTAAACAAACAGCCATTGTTAGTTTAGAACCAATTTTTCTTATTGCAATCCCTACAAGAAAATTCAGTTGGAATGCAGTTAAAACTGGTTAAATATATTTCTCTATAAAAATATATTAAATTTCTAAAGGCATAAAAATAAATTGTATAGTATAAATAAATTGGAAAACTAGTTCTCATGGTTTTCTTTTAAGATCATGTACATAATGTTTTTTATTGGAATCTGTTGCATTTGCAGAGCTATTTACTTTGTTTGCTATACAGAATTTGCATAATTTCCTGAGCCTTCTGAAGTATCAATAGAATTCTGTTAAACCCCATTACTAAGATTTGGTTTTGACGTAAATCAATACAGCAGTAGGGATCTCTATAAAAAGGAAGATCTTCTGACATAAATTGCTTCACCTGAAGGCTTGTTTAGAAAACCTCATTTTTTACAGAACTGTTTTTTCAGATGATAACATCAATGGCTTTTTCCCTTTCTTTTTTTTTGTGTGTATGCACACGTCTGGTTTCATGCAATTCACTCTAATGCCCTTACATTTTCCTGAGGATGATGCTATCAAAGAAGTACCATGATTTTGCATTTCTCGGCCTCATTTTTCGGGACATGAATTTGATTACTGTTGAACAAGAGTCTACAAATATCTGTCCCTAAAATAAAAATGAATCTAAACTAAAATGCTATTTATCTCTACACTTTTCAGACATATCTGAGAAAAAGATTAAAAAAATTCCTAATTTTGTGATACTACTCTGCTAAAACTGCATTAGACTTTGATAAGTATCTCTTACTGCAGCTTTAGAACTTCTTTGTCATGGCAAAAATTCCTGGTGAAGAGGATCGTGCCCTACTGGTCTTACATGACCCAGAGTAGCTTGCCTGAGTGAAAATAAGAAGACTGTATCAGTCTAGTTAGTCCTTCTCTCTAACAGAGAATATGATGACCAGCACACTATTACATGTGACAGAGCTCTCATCAAGAAGGGAAATATGAAAATAATTTTGAATTACCTAAGATAATCAAATAATAGAGTAACCTGAGGTAAAGTTTCTTGGTTTGGCTAACAGTATTTATGAAAGCTTATATGCACAAGTTTAAAAATCAATTTACATCTTTTCTCCCTTGCATGGTACGTTTCAAGTCTTCAGTCCATTCCTTATTCACAATGCAGTGTGTAAATAATGTGAAAACTTGGTGCCAGCAGACCTAGGTACGTACTCCAACAAACTCATTGCACTTCTACTGTAAAAGACTCCCAGCAGCTTGTGCAGATTTTTTTCTGTCTTTTTGACTGTCTTGAAAGCTTGAAGACTTGAGAACTCTGTAACTTCCTTAGGGGATGGGTACATTTCAATGTGCTGAAATTCTGTCCTCGGCAAATGCAACATGAAAGCATAGTACCTCTGTGACACCCTCAGATAACGAGAATAGAGAACTGGAAGATGGATGGTGTTGGCCATCCTCGCTATGGTATGATCAGAAGAGCTTGGAAAGGACAGAGTTAGTGATAGAATATAAATTTACTGTTGGTTTGAATGCAGATCTGTTTCAAACAGTCTCATTTCCTACTCTAGCAATAATCTACTGTTCCTCAGACCTACTGGGGAACAGATATTCACAGTTATAGTGTTCAGAGGATTCTGGGAAAGTGAAGAAATATTTCATGCCATACAAGGAATACTTACCTATAATATGGCCTTTAGAAATAACTACCACTTCAAATTTGTTTTTATTTCAGAAGTGTTTTGGGGATTTGAAGCTATTCCATGTGTTAATTCCAGCTATTAAGCTTGATAAAGTACACATATATAGAAAGCACCTGCATATATTTTTTGATTTAAAAAAATATGAACTATTTTCTGATAATATTCTTATTTTCCTAATTTTTCACATTAGAGCATATATACACCTTCTTGAAAATAAATTATATTTCAGTCTATGTACTTGAATGTTAGGTCTTTCTTTAAAATAGCTTTTCTGTTCACAAAAAATTAGAGTTGTTTTCAGTTTTTATTATTTGTTTTTAGAAAAATGACTTCCATACTTTTTATTTTCACAACTTTGAGAAAGGGACCATAAAAGTAATCCAAAATCTAGTAGTTTTGACACTAAAATAACTGAGTAACCTATGGAAGGTAGCTAATTTTTTTTCTTACTTGGAATATTGTATTGTTAAGGTAACGTCTCCAGAATAAAATAATCCCATTTTGTAAATTGATACTTATGATCTATTTTAGCATTTAAAATATAAGTGAAAAATAACAATGGATGTTCTGTTATCATCCTATTATTTCCCTCTTCTTTTTTATTTAAGAATCAAGTCAATCACTAACCTGCCTGCAAAATTATATGAATATGAAGCCTTTATATGGAGTGAAAAAGGAATTTAAAAATAATTTTCTTCTGCATCACACAGTTATTTCCACAAACACGAGGTTATTTCTACCATTTTGTGCACCCTTCAAGAACTGAAAATTGTACATTATAGGAACTGATACTCTGTACTTGAATACTGATTCATAAGGCGAGTGATGCTTCTGGTTGTTGAAATCGAAGCATATGAAAATTGCTGCTTTCATGTTAAAGACTTTATACAAACAAGTCATGGCAACTAACATCGGTGTTTCAGATCTATTGCAAGAAGAATGCCTGATACTTCTCGGCCACTTCTTGTGCATAACTGTATTTGCCAGTACACTGCAGTAACTGGAGAAAAAGCAGGTCATATTACGGAGTCATTTAAAAAAAACAAACTAATATTTGCCTCTGACTGTCAATTTAATTACAACTTGGGAGTGGAAGGAGATATAGGAAAATTAATATCCATGTTTTTCATCATGGTGTAGAAAGGGTCACATTTGCCTGCCTAGCTTGAATAGCTTTAATTTCCAGTAACTTTTTTGAGATGACAGTAGTTTGAATGGAGTGCTTCAAAAGAGTACCCTAAGCACTTCTCCATGAATGTATTTGCATTTTAAAAATTCAGGGTGTACAATACTGGGGAAGCAGACATTGAATGAGGCAAGGGGCAGGTCTGAAGAAGCCTTATTGCTTTCTGCTACTATCCGTTCTCAGACTGTGTTGTATGAAGGTAACTCATACTTGCTTGAATAGTTCTTGGATGGATAGTCAAAGAGACCTCCAGGATAACAAGGGAAAGATAGGACAGAAAAAAAATATGGAGGCTCAGACAAAACGGAAATTGTTTTGTTAGCTTTAAACTGATCTGATTTCTCTAGAGATTCATGAGTCAACAAATCCTTTTCAAGTTGTCTTGTGTGTGTAGATACACACACACACACACATATACATACATGTGTATGAGATACTTTTTATTCATTAATGTATCTTTATAACAGTAAAATTTTGCCATGTTTACAACATTTTGCAATAGTGTAGTTGTCCTTTGTGAATTACAAATACAATAATCTGAATTTTATATGTCTACTTTTACACCGTAATCTGCTGAACTTTCATGCTGTTCCTTGTATTAACAGTCTTTATATATGAATGGAATTTCTCATCTAAGAAGTTAAATATTTTTGTTAGTGTCGTGGATGTGAACATAATTTTGTCCCAGCTTTCCTTGTCCACATTGACTGGAATCATATATGTAGTGTTTGGTATGGAATTTCACAATTCTCTGTATTTTTAGATGGAACAAGGAATAACATCTTATGTCAACCACATGTTGACTATCAAGATTGAAGTTGTAACATGCTTCTCTTCCTTTTGGCAAACTAGGATACTGATCAATTTTTACATTTTTTTGTCAGTAAATGATAAAAAAAAAGTGAAAGTAACATGCAGAGTATATAAATATTAAATTTAACTTATGTCAGTGAAAAGAATTCTCTTCTCATGTAAGCTGATACAGCAGCTGACTGCCACCAGAAGCAACAGTTCTGTTTCTCTTAGCTCCTTTTCCTTAGCTGGTGCTGAGACTTGTTTGGCCCTGTAGTAAGCTGACCGCTAAGGAGGTTGGAGAGAGTTTGGAGCTTTTTTGGCTCAGGGATCTGAACCAGATCACTACTAGGCAGTAAGCACCAACACTTTCCATTGTTTAGGATTTTATAAGACAGAGTTATGTATATAAAAGCACATCACAAGAAGATAGGGAAGGTCAGTTCTTCTCCTCCTTTGTTTTCTCCCCTGTTGCAAAGAATCATATCATAGGGCTGCCTTTCCCTGAGAGCAGTCCAATCTTTTTTCCAATAATCTAATGACCAGCTGGCCACACTGTCTTGTGGAATTGTTGCCTGACATTTAGGAGAAAGGCAGACTAATGCATATTTTTACAGAAACTCTTGCTTTGTTTCTGGGGACCCAAACTGTTGTCATTTTTGTTCTGGGAATAAGAGATGCCAATTAGCTTCTTTGCTTTCATGGAAGATACTGAAAGAACAAACCACTGAAGGATTCAGATGCGGTGTTCCTTTTCTTTTGGATTATAACTTCTTTTATTTTACTTATCACGCTTTTGTTTTACTGTTTTTTCCAGCTGAGTAGTTGAATCTTCTAAGATAATGTTTCCATTTTAGTTGTTTCACAGAATCACAGAATAGTAGGGGTTGGAAGGGACCTCTGTGGGTCATCTAGTCCAACCCTCCTGACGAAGCAGGGTCACCTAAAGCAGGCTGCACAGGACAGCATCCAGTCGGGTCTTGAATATCTCCAGAGAAGGAGACTCCACAACCTCCCTGGGCAGCCTGTTCCAGTGCTCTGTCAACCTCAGAGGGAAGAAGTTCTTCCTCATGTTCAGACGGAACTTCCTGTGCCTCAGTTTGTGCCCATTGCCCCTTGTCCTGTCACTGGGCACCACTGAAAAGAGCTTGGCCCCATCCTCCTGACACCCACCCTTCAGATATTTGTAGGCATTTATAAGGTCCCCTCGCAGCCTTCTCTTCTTCAGGCTGAACAAGCCCAGTTCCCTCAACCTCTCCTCATAGGGGAGATGCTCCATTCCCCTCACCATCCTCGTAGCCCTCCGCTGGGCTCTCTCCAGTAGCTCTTCATCTTTCTTCAACTGGGGAGCCCAGAACTGGACACAGTACTCCAGATGAGGCGTCACCAGGGCAGTGTAGAGGGGAAGGAGAACCTCCCTCGTTCTGCTGGCCACACTCTCCTTGATGCACCCCAGGATCCCATTGGCTTTCTTGGCAGCCAGGGCACACTGCTGGCTCATGGTTAACCTGTCGTCCACCAGGACACCCAGGTCCCTCTCCGCAGAGCTGCTCTCCAGCAGGTCCACCCCAAGCCTGTACTGGTGCATGAGGTTGTTCCTCCCCAGGTGCAGGACCCTGCATTTGGCCTTGTTGAACCTCATCAGGTTCCTCTCTGCCCAAATTTCCAGCCTATCCAGGTCACGCTGAATGGCAGCACAGCCTTCCGGTGTGTCTACCACACCTCCCAGTTTGGTGTCGTCAGCAAACTTGCTGAGGGTACATTCTAACTCTTCATCCAGGTTGTTGATGAAGAAGTTAAACAAGACTGGGCCCCGTACTGACCCCTGGGGGACACCACTTGTCACCAGCCTCCAACTAGACCCAACGCCGCTGATGACAACCCTCTGAGTTCTGCCATTCAGCCAGTTCTCTATCCACTTCACCGACCACTCATCCAGCCCACACTTCCTCAGCTTCCCTAGGAGGACATCATGGGAGACTGTGTCGAAAGCCTTGCTGAAGTCAAGGTAGACAACATCCACGGCTCTCCCTTCGTCTACCCAGCCAGTCATGTCATCGTAGAAAGCTATCAGATTGGTCAGGCATGATTTCCCCTTGGTGAATCCATGCTGATTACTCCTGATAACCTTCTTTTCTTCCACTTGCTTCATGATGGCCTCCAGGATAAGCTGCTCCATTACCTTTCCCGGGATGGAGGTGAGGCTGACCGGCCTGTAGTTCCCTGGGTCCTCCTTCTTGCCCTTTTTGAAGATTGGAGTGACATTGGCCTTTCTCCAGTCCTCGGGCACCTCTCCTGTCCTCCAGGACCTCTCAAAGATGATGGAGAGTGGCTCAGCAATGACATCCGCCATATCCCTCAGCACTCGTGGGTGCATTCCATCGGGGCCCATGGATTTGTGGACATCCAGATCACTTAAGCGATCCCTCACACAGTCCTCCTCGACCAAGGGAAAGTCGTCCTCTTTGTAGGCTTCTTCTCTTACCTCCGGGGCCTGGGATTCCTGAGGGCCAGTCTTAGCACTGAAGACTGAAGCAAAGATGGCTTTCAGTAGCTCTTCCTTCTCTGCATCCTCCGTCACCAGGACACCCGCCTCATTCAGCAGCGGCCCCACGTTGTCCCTAGCCTTCCTTTTGCTGCTGATGTAGTTGAAGAAGCCCTTCTTGTTGTTTTTGACATCCTTTGCCAGCTTCAATTCCAGGTGAGCCTTGGCCTTCCTCGTCGCATCCCTGCATGCTCTCACCACGTTTCTGTACTCTTCCCAAGTGGCCTGTCCCTCTTTCCACATTCCATGGACCTTTCTCTTCTGCCTGATCTCCGCTAGAAGCTCCTTGTTTAACCATGCAGGTCTCCTGCCTCCTTTGCTCAATTTCTTTCTCAGGGGGATGCATTGCTCCTGTGCATGGAAGAAGTGTTGTTTAAAGAGCGACCAGCACTCATGGACCCCCCTGCCTTCGAGAGCCCTGGCCCACGGGATTCCTCCCAGTAGCTCCTTGAAGAGGGCAAAGTCAGCCCTCCTGAGGTCCAGGGTTTTGACCCTGCTTATCGCCCTGCTTCCTCCACGCAGGATCCTGAACTCGACCATTTCATGGTCACTGCACCAGAGTCTACCTCAAACCTTCACATCCTCCACCAGTCCCTCCTTGTTTGGTAGTACAAGGTCCAGCAGCGCGCCTTTCCTTGTTGTTTTCTCCACCACTTGCATCAGAAAGTTATCATTCATGCTCTGTAGGAACCTCCTGGATTGCGCCTGCCTAGCTGTATGGTCTTCCCAGCTGATGTCAGGGTGGTTGAAGTCCCCCATGAGAACCAGGGCCTGTGACTGTGAGGCTGCTTGCAGCTGCCTGTAGAAGGCCTCATCAACCTCCTCCTCTTGGTCAGGTGGCCTGTAGTATATACCCACCGTAATGTCACCCGTGTGAGCCTGTCCCTTAATTCTAACCCACAAGCTTTCAACTCATTCCTCATTTGCCCCCGGGCCAAGCTCAATGCATTCCAGTTGCTCCCTCACATATAGAGCAACTCCACCACCTCTCCTTGTTGGCCTGTCTTTCCTAAAGAGTCTGTAGCCATCCATGACAGCATGCCAGTCATGCGAGTTGTCCCACCACGTTTCTGTGATAGCGACCAAGTTGTAGCCGTCCTGCTGTACAATGGCTTCCAGCTCCTCCTGTTTATTGCCCATGCTACGTGCATTGGTGTAAACACACTTGAGCTGGGCTGTCAATCTCACCCCTGGCCTTGGCACTCCAAGCCTAGGCTCATCCCTAGTGAGCTGGGCGATGTCCCCTTCCCCCTTCGAACCTACTTTAAAGCCCTCTCAATGAGCCCTGCCAGCTCGTGGCCAAGAATTCTTTTTGCCCTTTGTGATAGCTGAGTTCCACTTGTTGCCAGCAGGCTCGGTGCTGTGTACACCTCCCCATGATCAAAGAAGCCAAAATTTGACCGATGGCACCAGTCCCTGAGCCACCTGTTAACCAGGTGAGTTTTCCTGCCCCTTTCAGTGCTGTCCCCTGCCACTGATGTGATGGAGGAAAACACCACCTGCGCCCCTGATCCCTCAACCAGTCGCCCCAGTGCCCTGAAGTCCCTTTTGATGGCCTTGGGACTTCTCTCTGCGATCTCGTCCCCGCCAACCTGCATTACCAAGAGGGGGTAGTAATCAGAAGGCCGCACCAGACCAGGGAGTTTCTTCGCAACATCCCTAACCCGGGCCCCAGGGAGGCAGCAGACTTCCCTGTGGGATGGGTCCGGTTGGCAGATCAGGCCCTCTGTTCCCCTCAGAAGGGAATCACCTATGACAATGACCCTCCTTTTTTTCTTAGTTGAGGCAGTCGTAATTCTTGGGGCTGTCTGACTCGTTCTAGGCAACCCCCTGGATGGAGCCTCACCTTCACCCACATCCTCTGTGGCCAGTCCCTCACATTCCAGAGCCCCATACCTGTTGCTTAAGGGCAACTGGGCAGGTGAGGGAGGCCGGGGGGAGATTCGCTTGCCACCCCGAGCAGGGACCCGTTTCCATTCCCCCCCATCTCTTAGGCCCCCTCTTTCTGCTCGGTGGCAAGAGGGTTGGGGGTTCTCTGCTTTCTGTGGAGCCGCCTCCTGCTGCGTCTGCCTCAGAGAGGGCAGGGTGCGGCTCCACCAGTCCATCTCCCTCTCACACACCCAGATGCTCCTCAGCCTCTCCACTTTCTCCTTCAGCTCTGCCACCAGGCCAAGCAGGTCATTCACCTGCTCACACCGAACACAGCCGTTGTCTCTGCTGTCCTCCGGTACGAGCGCCAGGCTCAGGCACTCCCTGCAGCCAGAGACCTGGACACCCGCGTTCTTGCGTGGGGCCTCCGTCTGGGTCCCCACACTCCTTCGAGCAACAGCTTTACCACGGGTGGTAACCATGGCTAGAATATCTCCTGGAAGGGCAATGCCCACTACTTGAGTTGCCAGAAGGGGCGGCTGCACCCTGCCAGTCGCCTTCCCCGCTTGCCCTGCCCGCGCGAACTGCTGCGCAAACTGCTGCGCCGCTCCCGGGCTGCTGCGCCGCCTCTGTTTGCCGGCTCTGTTCGCCCGCGCTCCCTGGGAGCTGCTCTTATCCGTGAGGGGGTTTGGGTGCTGTCACACTCGACTCCACCCCCGCTGAGTCAGAGCTGCTGCTCGTTGGCACTTCCCGCTTTCCTGCTGAGGGGGGGGGGCTGGGGTCTCCTCTCTCTCTCAGCGCTTTTTGCCGCCTCGCCGCTGCGGTTTTGCCACCGGAGAAAGGGTCCCTCGGCGAGAGCCTCTGCTCCAGAACCCTTCACCTTCAGTAGCTTCGCCGAAAATTTCATTTAGAATCATTCAGCCATAATGGTTTGCACTTGGAATTCATGTGTCAGTGACAGAACAAAATTTGTATTGCAGTTTTATCCCCCACACCCAGCACAACTCTGACGGTGGTACAACCTGTAATGGTGCAAGGACAGAGGCCGCTCCTAAAATTGTATCTTGAAACACTCCTTCTACAGGACTCATGAAGCATTGAATTGCAAAAAGCTCATCATGGAAGAGAGAGCAAAGTTTATAATGAGGAAGAGTCATTGGGTGTTTTTAAAGTAGTTTACTAAGCTGATCTGAGCTGATAATAATTTAAATGGCTGAGGATTTCCACTTCATCTTCAGACACTAAAAGAAGTTTGTTGTTTAAAGATCATTGTTTCCAGAACCAAATAGGAAAAAGTTTTTACCATCTTAGTCCTTGCCTAATCCTATCTGTTTACCACTGAGTGCCTTACCAGAGATCTCTCAGATGTAGCGAAGTTTCTAGCTGTTACATAAAATATAAATAAAATCAGTCATAAGAACATAATGTATAAAGTTGGACACTGCAGTACTAAACACATTTGTTACAATCAACCAAAACTAAGATTTTAAGAGCTTTCGTGTGCAAGATAAAATAAAGTGGAAAAGAAAATTTAGTTTCCTTTAATAAGCATAATGTCTTTAATGTTTCCCTCTGTGGTTTCAGAAATAAATAAAATTCAAAAGAAGTTAAAATTATTTAAAGGTAAAAAACAAATAATAGTAGATTTGAAAAAAGCAATTTTAAAACCATTAATCTATTTTCAGATAAAGTTCAAAATTTGTAAAATTAATTCTTCTGACTTTAATATTGATTCAAAAATTAGTCTAATTATGGTTAGAACTTTACCACATTACATCTTTTCTTCAAACAAAGGATCTCTTTCCCCACCACAGCATAGCTGAATGGTGCTTTGGAAGCATAGATCTTCCATGTCAGAAAGAATCTCTTTTTTCCATGTCAACAAATATTTTTAATTCAACTATAATGAGCGCTATGGTCTTTAGCTCTTTTGAAAATCAGACAGTTCAATTTTATACTCTTGGAATACACTCAATATTGAATCTTGTCTCCTAGTACTAAGGATGAACTTTGTTTTTTGCAGCATCCATACATTTTTCCGAAATATTTTCCAACTGCTTTATATAAGGATAAGGTAGGCTCCAGATAATAATATTGGGTATTAAACTAGAGTTCTGAAGAACCGTTGTACATGTGTGTAATTTACACAGTTGCTATTAATATGCATTTGGCATTCTTATGGGTTTAAATTCTTCACTTTCACTACAAAGCAGGTATAGGGTTCTTAACATTTTTCACCTGTGTCCTGGGTTTGGCCAGGACAGGGTTAATTTTCACCAGAATCCAGGAAGGGGCACAGCAGCATGGGCTGACCCAACCCCAACCTGGCCAAACAGAGCAGGGTATTCCATACCGTGTGTCCTCATGCTGGGTTCCGGTAGGGGGGAGCTGGGGGGCGGGAACTCTCTCACACCTCGGGAGCTCACGGCACTGGTTCGGTCCGGGAGAGCGACTCTCTCTGGGTTGTGCGGTTTGGGTCATGTTTTCTCCTTATCTGTACCATTATTGTTCCTGTTCCCTTTGTTTGCTGTTCTGTTAAACTGCCCTTATCCTGACCCACCAGTTTTCTGCCTGTTTCTTTCCATTCTCCTTGGCACCCCGGCGGGGGGAGGGGCGGCCGTGTGGTGCTTTTGTTGCCGGCTGCAGCCTAACCAGAACAACCTGTTCTCCAGCAGTGGGTCCCTTTTGGTTGGAGATCGGTGCAACTTGCAGTGCAACTCTCAGCAGGAACATTAAGGAACAGAAGAAGGGATATTGCAGCATCTAAAGTCGGTTTTCTATTACACAGCTACCTAAGACAAAAAGTAACATCGTTGTCAAAATTAAAAAACAAATAGAAAGGCAGTTGTTTCATTGATTGTAGAATGATTTGACTGAGACTTAAACTGCATAATGGAAAATAAAACTTCTTCCCACTCCATGGCCAACATCACTGGTTGCTTTGAAAGCAATTTCTGATGGATGGAGTTTACAGATTAAAGGAAAAAAAAAAAGAGAGTTGTAAATGTTTAATAGATTTCCATGATTTTATTCCCTTTTACTGAAAGAAGCATAAAGGTCCCAAATTACTGTAGGTCCACATTCTCTTATGATATAAGCCAATACTTCTCAGAGCACATAGACATATCACCGAGTGATTTTTAGGTTCTCTGTGTCTCTCTCTTCCTGTTGTTTTTGCCCTGTACACAATTATAGAGTAACAGTTTAACTGTGTATTCTGTTCTTTGGCTTGATTTTGTTGACTTTGAAAGAAGTACTGCAGATGTAAGAAGACAAATGTACTTGGTTTTATTCCATAGAATGGTAATAGATTTTAAATTATTTGCATACTATGGTATAACTTAAATTAGTCATTCCAGTCATTAACAGTTTGACTTTTCCATTACAAAAGCTCTTATTGTGAAGAAAGAGGTAAGAAAAATATCTGTACTGAATTATGCCGTGAACTTTAGTAGAAAGCAGAGACTTATTAACTAGAAGTCTTTGAAACAAAATCTTGAGAGTTTAATGTTTGATACATTATTCTCCAGGCTGCACTACTAAACGAAATTAATTCACCTCAGAATGCTGAGATGCGGTATTCCACTAGTAAAAATATTTTAAGTAATAGTATGCCTCTTTGCTTTAAGGCCAGATAATGTTTATTCAGTTTTAAAAATAGATTTTCCACCGTCTTGCAGTGAAAAGTAGCCAGTTGCTAGCATGAGGTTTATTTATAATAGTAACCCTATAAAGTTTCCACATCTTTCGTCATTTTCAACTTTGACTTTATGAAAAATAGTTTGGTTTACTGAAAAATAGCATCTTAGTTTATTCAAGCACTAACACAGCTAATAAAATAGAATTATATAGTGTCTCCACTTAATACCGTAACACTCTACACATTGTCTTGGTTTGGATTTCAATTTGTGAGCACTTGCATAATGCTCAACTTCACCCCTTTGAGCACTTGGATTGAACTTTAACACTTGGTGTGAAAAGAAACAACAGATCTCGTCTTGTAAAAGGTAGCTTGGATCTAAATAAGTAGGAAGTCTCATACAATTTTAAAGTCATATAACCAATGTTGCAGTTCAAAACTTAGAGAAAATCCTGTTAACTCTATGCCTGAAAACAGAATTTTAGAGATTCGGTGTCAAATTGCTCTCTGCGGTAGATATGATAGTATGTGGTTATACCACATGCTAAGAGGCTTTGAGACAATTTGTTATGTGACAGCTATGTAGTGTCTATGTTGTTTTCTGACTTTACTAACAATTTTGTATGGACTTGATTTAGTTTAGTTCTGGTCTACCTAACCTCCTGAGTAAGTAGTTCAGTGTATATCAGGGGAAGACCCTTGTAGTCACTCAGTCATGGTATGACTTAGTCTTCCTAAGAAGCACAGCAGTGCTAAAATAAAACCCCTATGATGGTCAAGCCATCTGTCCAGAGAGTAACAATACTGCTTACCCAGTTTGCTGATCAAAGTTTGAGATAATCATCTGTTTCTGTATGTTTTTAATGGAGGAGTGTGCTTCACAGTTGTTGCAGTTTGGCCGTGGCTGGTGACAAAGGACCTTGTAGTCGCTCTATCACCCTTGCCCCCTGCCAGGATGGGGAGGAGAATGGAAAGGCAAAGGCAAAACTCGTGTGTCGCGATAAGTGCAGTTTAGAAGAACAGCAAATGAAGTGAACAGTAACAACAACAATACTGATAAGAAAATATACAAAACAGTCTTCGAAATGCACAGAGCAACTCTCACTGCCAGATGCCCCGAGTGCTCCCGAGCCGCGACTCGCTTCCCCCTGTCCAGTTCCCCCACTCAGAACCGAGCATGATGTCACATGTTATTGAATACCTTGTTTTGTTTGGCCAGTTTGCGTCAGCCCGCCTGGCTGTGTCTCCTCCCGGCTTCTGGTGAAAATGAACCCTGTCCTGGCTGAACCCAGGACAACAGGGTAGATACCTACCATCCAAAGTTTTACCAAACTAGGCATGTTGTTTCAACAGCATCACCTGCACAGTCTTAAACGGCTGTGCTACCATCTGCAGTATATTAAATTATATCAGCACACCGCAGTACTTTGTCTTCTTATACTCTTTTCTGTTTTCTGATTATTAAATTGTGTGGGAAAAAAGTCTGAAAATTATTTCACTGTTTGTACTTATCTTTATGAACACCATAAGAAATCTTTAAAAAGAAGAAAAGGTGGATTTAAGTAAATAGAAACCAAAGAGTATATTAGTACATGGGAAGAAAGTAAGATCGATGATCTGGAAAACAGTAATTAAAAAAAAAAATTCCTAAGACTAACTTGTATAATGCAGTTGCATATAATTCAAAGTTAAAAGTAATTTATTTTTTATTACTTGAGAACAATTCTATTGATTACTCCATTTTATTAGTACATACAAGACATTTTTAAGCCCTCCAATTGGAAATAATGATATTGAAATGGTGCTATTTAACCTCTGTGCCTTGAAATTAAATTTCAAGAACCCCACAGAGATAGCAGAAAATCAGCTTTCCAATAAAACGATTTCACAGTTGTTTTTTTAGGTTTGTGTTAGTTTGCAAATATTGAATCCAAATTGCTTTCTTAATTAAAGTAAATAAAATAAAATGGTTGGCATAGTTTTGTGCTGAGCGGTTGCCAACATGTTAAGATCAACACATGCTGAATATTTTATTTATTTTATTTGATTTATTGAAAAATTTACCAATGATGGCGGACAATATTTTGCTTAAGTTTATTTTCTTAAATGTCAGCAGTTTTAATGATTATTATTATGTACTCAAATGCCAAGAATACGTATGCATTCATGCTGTACAAACTGCTTAATAATTATATTATATAGGGCTGTCAGTTCATAAAATTTGTTCCAAATGTTTCTGTCCATTTTCTGCAAGTATTTAAGATACTCGTGCTGGAAATGTTAAATAGAATAAGATTTTTTTTTTTAATTTCATTTTTAAGTCTAGGAAGGAGAAGATAATCTTCAGTATCCTTAAGACAATACTTCTTCAAACAGCAAGTGTCAATATTTTAGTTATTTAGGGGACATTTGCTCAAGAAGAAAAAAATGGTTAAATGGAACCACTACCGAAAATGAAACCAAAGGCACTAAAAATAGGCAAAGGTTTGCCAGTAACTTACATTATATGCCTGGTGCTAAAGAAGATAGCTAGAAGACAGAAAGACAAAACTTGCTACCTTACTGGGAATTACCTTCAGAGGCAAGGCACTAATTCTGGGCCAGTGATTAGGGACTGTGTTTCCACCTCCCTAATTAAGGACATACAGACACAAAAAATCTACAAGCTGTTATTCTTCCTTACTATTTTACAACCAATTAATAAATTTAACAATAATTGAGTTTTCTTTGCTTCCCTCAGCATCTGAAGATGTACTTGTAGACTATTTACAAGTAAATGATTTTCTTTCTTTTGTACCATACCTTTAAGATTTGTCTTTGCTCAAGTTGTAATCTAAGTATATACCACATACAGCATAATGTATCTTGGGTCAAGTGCCAGTGATAATATTGCCATACCATGCTCAGGATACACAGAGTAGTTTAACAAGCTATGTAGATGAATACTCGCAACTTGGACTGATATTTCTCCAACACTGCACAGAAGCAAGGCTCAAGATTTCCTGTAAGCCAGCTTCTTTGGTCTCAAAGTACCATTTCCCTCAACCTCAGTATGTACAGGAAGAAACCTGATGGAAGCACGAAATTTTAATTTGAGCAATCCAAATCACGAAGACTGACAGACTTCTGCTATTCAAAGACTTCTGCTTACTCAGCTTTTACACTGTATATCTTTCCTTTCTTCCACTTATTCCAAGCCTATCCATAGACCCTGACTAGACTCCAGTTTCTTAGATCAGTTCTTCGGCAAATCTTATTGAACAAATTATTTTTGTTAAACCTGGTAGTAACCAAGTTTAAACGAAAAAATACAGTTGTTTCACACCTGCTAAGTAAGAGGAGGGTTGCCAAATCTCCTTTCTTTAATATGGAAAGCTAAGACTGGTGAATATATATTGAATATGTCAAATATAAGGGCTACCTAACAGTCTGCATTAGCCTGGGAAGATACAGCAAGGATAGAAGTATCTACTGTTTCTCAGTATATACAGAGCAGGTATAAAGAATACATATGGAACTTCAGCTTACGTTGGATATTTAGCTACTTGTATGGGTACTCCAATTCTGCGCTTTGTCTTGTGAACCATTTCAACAACTGTTCTCTGATTTCTCCATTTTTTTAATCTAAAAAAAACCTCAGTCTGAGCTTGTTAATACTCACCATTGAGCCTCACCAGGAAAAAACAAACAGGCAAAAGCTACAGCACCAGCAAATTGGTAGGTAGGTATATACATCATGTAATGCATGTGTAAGAGACAAATTTGTGAGCGCAGAAGAATCCTAACTTTTGAAAATGTGCGCTTAATTTGAGTATGGCAAAATATGATAAAAAAAGAAGACAGTAGATTTCAGTTCTTCTTGGTGTCAAAATGTACAGCAAAAGACATGCAAGCAGTAATGCAAGCACACGTCACCTTTGAGTGTCTCATCCTTAAACAGCACAAGAAAGAAAATATTAGAATGTGGAGATCATTACCAATGAAAGCATAATTTTTATTATTTTTTATAGACACAGAGACCACAAATTCAGCTCCAAAAAAGGCTAGTGAGCATTTAAAGGAAATTTATCTCAATTCCTATGTCTCTCATTTCCTCAATTACTTTTAAGTAAAAGTTTGAACAGAAAAGCTCATGAAGCCTATAAACAGCAGATGCTTTCTGACTAACAAATCAGCCCCTGAATCCCGATTTCTCTATTGGTTAGAGAAGAGACAACACTTGCTGACACTGCTGAGAATGAATATGCTGACCTGTCCCATTCTGCATCATAGTTGCTCAGGATCGGACAAAGACCCAACCTGTAGATGAAACAACATCTAGTAAATGGAGCAACAATTTTCCTCAAATACAGCCCTGTCAACTTAAGAAAATACTCTTTCTTTTGATGGTGAATTGAATATCTTTGATAATGCATTTAAATCCCATGGAACCATAAGGGCATAACAAGTAGGTGAATGTCTCTATGAGTATTGAAAGTGCATGGTACCCAAATACATGAAATGAACTGAATTGTAAGAAATGATCTTTTTGGAAGCTGTCAGAATTGTGTGTGATACGCAAAAATGCTTTGGTTCATATTGGTGCAAATCAATGAAAGCACACTGACTTTCAGAGGCAGAAGCTATGAATGTTTGCCAAAGGAGTTAACACATGGGACTACTCTCAGATAGTATGAGGTTACCACAGCATTTTTACCATCCAAAAAGAAAAATAACAGAGTTAAAAGTTAGAGATGTTGCATTTCTCTAAACAAAGTGGAGGGGTAGAAAAGCTTAAGGGGATTTGAAGAAAAAGGTGGAAGAATGCATACGTAAAATGATTTTGTCTTTAGCAGTTGTTTGTGGTTTTGTCTGGGTTTTTTAAATCCAAATAAAATTGTTTGCAGTTGGCCTACCCATTAGAAGATTTAACTATGCACTCCTATTCCTGAGCATACCTTTCTTACACATATCTGTTAAAGTGATTTCCAGGTTTTTAAAACAAAACAAAAAAAAAAGCTGATAATCAAACATACACAATATGCATGTTTGTGATGTGCATGTGTCTTCTTTTCTAGTCTTAAATAATTCCAGTTGAAACCTGTCTGTATTAACAGAAAATGAGCTTCCAAGTAGTGAATGACAGAAGCTTTATAAGTGGCACAACAACTCAATGGTTACCAGACAGTATCTGATGTATGGAGCTTTTTTCTACACCTTAAAGAAGTCTGTTTCATAAATAAAGTCTTATGAATGATACCTTGAAAGTGTTCTTAGAGTTCATTCTGCACTCTTGTTTTATCTGGTAAAGAGAACGGTGCAACATTCTGCATATTTTTAATCACAAGAACAGTTTGTTAAGGAAAATCCAGATAAATTGAAAACTTCTTGCTGTACCTGATGGGTAGAGAATATAGTTTTACTGGATGTAATATTTTTTGGAAAGTAAGTTACCACTTCAGCAAGTATGTGGTCAGTAATGGTAAATCTGCATTGCTTTCTTAAGATCACCATTGTTACTCTGATTTCCAACAGCATAGCACCTAGTGTTTTGGTAAATACTGGCTTTTGGTGATCTTTCCATCACACTTGCCGGATGATCATTTAATGATTAGGGAAGAATGTTCAAATAAAGCAGTTCTTTGAATGCTTATCAGGCCTCAGTTTTCTGGGAAAATGACACTTGGTAATAGCAGAAGGCTGGTTTTGAATATTTGTTGCTGTCTGATTTTTTTTTTCCTTTCTGTCTGAGCCTGATAATGCTAATCAACCATACTTACTAATGAAATTACCTGAAATAAATAGACACAGCTTTTAAGAAATATATACACATATGCCAAATATTCATTGTTTCAGCCAGCACTAAGATTTCATATTTCTTTTATTTATTTATTATAAAATATATATGAGGGCTTCTGGATCTCTGCAGATCCTTAGAACTTCAAGAAGAGCCCAAGATGAATTTACAAAAGCCACATTTTTCTGTTAAATACTATACATACATTGGGGGTGGTGAGAATGTTTAGTTATGTTCATGTGAGATAGGGTATTCAGGGCCAGAATCATCCCCATATAGTAGTTCTTAAGAAGTTTTTGCTGTCAGTTCTCCAGTAGAGAACAGCTTCACCTGATTCAACCGCATACTTTTCTCATCCATTTCAAGGAGACAGCATCCTTCTCCTGCTCCTTTGAGGACAGTATCTTCTTACAGTGTCAGATATTTTCTGCACCTCTCCCTCTTAAAGACTTTCCGTCAAAAAGAAAACAATTTAAAACCATCCCTCACTTTCATCTGGCCTAAGAAACTTTTTGAATCTGCAAACTAGAGTCTGGCATCTGGCTTGATTCTCAACACCTGTGCCTGATTATCTTACAGAGCAAGTACCCACCTTTCTCCTGGGTTTTAAGCTACCTGTTGTAAACCCTGATATGCAAACATTAACGATGCTTAGTTCTTCCTTAGTTTGTCCCCACAAAATAATAGAGACAGCATGTATATGAATAAACATACTTTTCTTCTCATCTCATTTGTACTGTTCTGCTAGCAAATTTCAGATTTAATGCCTGTAGTGATCAACTAACCCCTTAAGAATGCTTAGGTATTTATTCTTAGGAAAAAACAAGATTCCCTTATGTGTTTAACTCTGGGTCAGTTTTGTCAGAAGCATATTTTCTTGTAATGCCTTTGGACAAAGGTTTTCCCACGGGCTAATGTCTCAGTATGGTATAACAGGAAATAGGCATGAGAAACAGTTTTCATGTGCTTTGTGGGTTTTTCTTAAATAGTTATTAATGCATCCCTTTGGTCTACATATGTGTTGTATAACAGACAAATAATAGTAAAAATATGATTTTAAACCTCACAATCTACTTAATTACTATAAACAAAATCAACGGTGGGAAGAAACAATTAATTTTAGGAAAAAAATATCCAGCGGAGTTTGAAAGATGTGTAATTTGTGGCATGTTCAGCCAATATTTCTGACATTACAAAGGTAACAAGGATTCTGGAAACATCACATTTTTTCTTCCAATGTTTAGACTGAAATACTTTCTCTCAAAATACTAATTTCCATTTTTAAATAACTCCATAGAAGAAGGTGGATGGAAGAAATAATTTTCTCTCTACCCATATTGGAAATAGGGTTTTTTTCTGGAAATTTCCTTCTCCTTCACACTATTTCAGAACTTAATTCTCATTTTGGTTGGTTTGTTTTCCATCACTAGACTGGAGAAATCATTAATTGCTCAGCTTTAGAAACATGATCTATTCTTGGATTAAGGATATGGGTGTAAGCTTAGTAGATATTAAAATTACAGCTATTCATTATTGGAGAAGGTTGATGTAGAGAATTTATCGTTCTTCAGGAGGTGGGAAACACAGATTCATCATGGGCTTCCTTTAGTAGAAGTCCTACCATGTGGTAGAGGCAGCCTTTGAGGCTGCCTAAGAAAGACCTTCTTGCTTGGAAAACTGAGTAACATTTAGTCTGTAGTTTTGGGGTTTTTTTTAAATATTAGCGCCAGTTTTACCCCAGAAAAACAAATGACGTTATCTCAATATTTGTAATATAGCCAGTATTTCCTAGCATTTTCTATAGGAAATTGGTGACAAACCAGGAAGACTAGTTAGAAATTTAAATAAAAACAATGATCAAAAAGTAAAGCTTATTATTATACAATGTAGCAAACTTTTCCTCCAATACAGCATTTACAAGTACCATCAAAGTGGACCTAATCATATAGGTCTGAGAATAGAAACTGCAAATGTTTCACAGCTGCAGGGTGGGACCTCAAAGTATATGTAATGCATGCACACACATGCTCATCCCTTATTATTCCACAGATTTTAAGAATCTGTCAAAATAATCTATTGTCCCATCACAACAGTAAAATTACTTCTCATAAGCTTTTTAAAAATTAAAAAATATTAAGATTAATTCAGGCTGTTCTTCATTATTTCCATGATTATCTGATCAATCTCCCTCCAAGAATGAATATTAGAAAATATTTTTAAAAATGATTTTACAGTAAATGAAATGCCAGAAACAATATATTATATTTCATATGTTGTACCTCCTAAAATCATAATACTGATTTATTGCTGTGATCTACTATTTAAAGCATGAATGATAACTATTAACCTCTCATTCCATAAGGGATTTTTTTATTATCAACAGATGCATTCCAACTGGGGAGTCTCACTCTATCATGAAACATGAATCTTATTTCATCATGCCTTTATTAATTATGAATCTATTGGGATTCAAAGGTGAGTCTGCTGTAGGCTGAGCCCTTAATTTTTGACTCATGTTGTCATGAGCTCCATATGTGGTTCTGGTCACTTTGTCTTCAGTGACCCGCCCATTATTGTTAACCTTTTTCCTGTATAAATAGAGACAAGCCTGCTTCTCTGAGTGTACATGATCTCTTTCTCCTCCTACCTATTTTGTTTCAATAAAAACTACATTTTTCAAAAATGGGAGGACACTCATTTTTCCCGCCTCATTTTTCAACAGCAGAGTCATGGCATGTCAACTTTTTAAGTAAACAAAAAGTACTATTTTTCATACTGACAACAAAGAACAGTGATGTATGAACCTGCAAGTCTTATAATGACTTCTCCATGATAATATGTGAAGAAGCCTCCATATATTTTTAAAGCAAGTCAAAATTATTTGTTTTGGCAATGCATTGAAATCCTTGTTTTTCAAGTTGTAATATGTTATGTTTCAAATTCTGTGGTATGAGATAATTTTTAGAGATTAGAAATGTTTTATGTAGCCAGTGAGAAATTTCAAAATACGTAAAGTAGTTTTAAAATATGAACAGTACTCTCTTCTTTATTTTAGTTTGATAATGGTTTCCATTGTCAGGTATGTCTTTTCGCTGCAACTTCCTTTTGGTGCTATAACATCACAGCGCTCATTGATTTGTTTATCAAGCCTAAATTGTGAATTGTGTTATGAAGAAATAGTCTTATAGTTCAGTGACAATCTTTACGATACATACTGTTGAAAAACAATGGTATCTGCCTCAAAATTCAAGTTAAACTGATTCAACTATAAAATGAACTTGAGGAACTAGATAATGTTCCTTTTATTTAAAAGTTTATGAAGTTATTTTACAACTTCACTGTCTTTATCTGTCTTAGTGCTTCTTGCAAGGGCAAGAAGGGTTAAAAATGAAACGCTGTTTAGATAAACAAAATTAAGCTGAAAAGTGCTGGCAGAAGATCCTTGCAGTAAATGAATGTTCCGCTGGTCTATTAGTATCAGTGTTGCCCTCTCCACTGTTTCCACAGATCAGCATGAGGTGGGACGAAGGCCCCACTTGCAATTCTGTCCATGATGACATGACTTGGTGTTTAACAGCTTTGTCAGATTTAGTCCTGGACCTGAACATCAGAGTCATTTACCTCCAAAGTAAGGCCTCCTTTGCTTGTAGTTTGACTGAAGATTTAAATTAAACTTTTTTATGGCCTTACAGCCAGCTTCAGTCTCTTTGTCTCAATTCTAGAAATGAAGCTTGTTTCTGGAATATGTAGAATAGGTGTCTGGTTTTTACTGTGTGCTGTCTATTGAACTATTTGAGTGAATGCTGTGGATGAGTGAACTGTTATTTCTTTACAAATTCTTTTAAGAGTGAAAATGAGCACTCCTGTCAATGTCATTTCTGCTTTCTTAGGTGATCTCCTGGGAGGCAAAGTAGCCCATTAAACATCTCTCTTCTCAACAGAGGGTAATAGCTGATGGGCATGGAAGTTCAAGATGACTGACCACCTATTCATTTCTGCATCCCATATGAGCATATATATACCCTCAAGTGATAGAAAGCCAAGCTTAATAAAAAATTCAGCTCCATAATCCTGGAGAGAATTTTGAAAGATGTGTCTGGCAGTCATTTCCCTCTTTAGTCATAAGTAAGACTCATTATTAAGGGCAAATTAATAACAGAGATTTAATAAAGTTTTAATTTCCTCAACATATCAGTGTTTTCTGAGGATAAAAATGAATGCCTGAGCTGGACTGGATATCACCTTTGACCAAAGATCTGGGAGCTGGAACTGAAACAAGAGAGTGAATTGAAAACAAGCATAACATTCACTTTACATTTAGGCAACTAGCAATAAATATACTAAGGATTAAAGCATATTCTGATTATAACTGTCTTATTGGAGTAGTTACTAGTTGTTAAAGTCACTTAGAATATAGGGAGTAAGGAAGCCATCGAGGCTCCTACTCAAGATTTAGCTAGAACTCTGGCATCCTGATTCTTGCCTGCTTTTGGTCACAGAGTGCTTTGTATATTTACTTGATAGCGGGTCCATGCAGGGATTTGATGCCACCAAATGTCGTGCCTCGGCTTTGAAGGGGCAGTTGATACTAGAGATTTAAGAAGGAATGATGTAGATTACTTAGCATTTAGCGCTAGTCAGGGGGAGAGGGAAGAGAGAGCGAAATGAGTAATACCCTGACTCTCAGAATGTCCAAACATACAGAAAAATAATTCAGGAACTATTGAAGTGAATTATAGAAGATAGAGAAGCCAAGATTTCTGAGGCGGATGGTCCTACAGTGTCTGTGTCAAAGCAACTGTCATCAGATGTTCTTTCTTTATGAAAAGTGTGTCACCTGAGAAAGAAAAATTCATGTCACAGCAATTTCGATCTTACCTTGATGAAGAAGGATTTCACTTGTCTGAACTAATACAGGGGACTGGTAGATCTGTAGCACAGTTTGGACTATGGATGATGCAGGTTGTGGTAATCAGCAAAGGTACCCTGAGGCAGTCAAAAGCAAAGAGCCGTTAATTGTTCACATGTGCAAAAACTTCACACTTACTCTGTTTTTCATAAACTTGTGGGCAGCAACCATGATTATATCAATAGCTGTGTGGATAACTGAGGCAGGTGACAGTTAAAGTGAGCAGTATGAGTACAAGGATGTCTGAAATACCATGTCTTTGTAGAGCAGTCAGAAAACTCTCATCTGAGATAATGATTTTAGAGTTGCAGGAAAACAACTGTGCATATTTAAGGAGATTATTTCAATACACATTAGCACATATTTCGTTCTGCATACAAGTAGACTAAACAACTAGTAACTTCTCTATTCTTGCACAAACAAAATATCTGAATCATTAGGGACACTTGTTTCCTGTGGTGAGCTTTGGTAGCCAAGTCTTTAACCAACAAAGGGAAAGGAACCTTTACGGCTAATGGACATCATAAAAAAATGTATTAGCTGGGACTTCAGTTCTGAGATCATCCAGAATCATGCCTTTTAGTACACTTTACAGCATTAAACTATGTGGGGTGCGTTGGATGAAGATGAGAATCTTTCCTTCCTGAAGTATCGAGTCCAGTGTGCCATTTTGAAGCACAGGTGACTGACAACTTACACCTTCCTCTCACACTCATTCACCTTCCTTTACCCTTACATATCCTTATTTATTTTTTTATGATAAGGAGAAGATTTCTTTCCATAACTAAGTTGGCCTTGAAGAGACCCTTGGGGTAAACTTTGTTGGCAAATCCTTGGGTTCAAATACAGTGGGCAACTTCAAACAGAAACAGAAACACAAGGCTGACCTTAGGAAATCTGCCATTCTTTTTTCTTTCTTCCTTTTAATAGGCTGGAGAGCTGAAGTCGTCATTCATTAGGTCTGGGGGAAGGCAAGGAAAAGGAAATTGTTTCTCTACACTGTCCTTAATGCACTCCATCTAGGTAGAGACACTTCAAATGGGTGACAGTCCCTAGTCCACCAGGGAAGCAAATAGCCATCCATCAAATGCAAAGTCAGATTACATTCCTAACTGTTACTAGGAGAACCTACTGCCACTATTTATTTTTTTCCCTCTTTCTGTCAATGAAGGTGTCACTTGGGAAAGAAAGCAACTTAAATACTCAATTTCAATGTTAATGGAGGATGTTGGTTACCAGAGACTGCACTCCAAAAAGACAAGGAAGAGGATGAGGTCAGATCATGGTGTTATAATAGAACATCTGACTATGTGATAAAAAACACCAACAATTTAGCTGGGACATAAATTATGATAACAGCAAAGAAGAATGAGAGGAAATTTTTAGGCTGCTGTCTCCCTTAAGTTACAGAAAAAGATATTGCTTATTAAAAGCTGTATTTCTGATCAGGGTTTTTTGATAAAGCTTTATAAGAGATGGTAAAAAATGATGTTACATATGAAAGAAAGTCAGGAAGGGAAGGAGAAAAACCTATTGCTGTGCCAAAACCCTATTAGACAATCAGATGGTGACACCCTGCATTTATGATATAACTTTTTATGAGAAGAATTTACACATGGCTGGACAAAGGCTGGTTTCAGTGTTGCCTCGAGTCAGAAAAACATCAGACATGATGGTCTTCAGCAGAGACAACATCTTATTCCTCTGGAAATTAGTTCATTAATGGAATGTAAGGGAGGTTTTTTTGTCCTTTTCTTGCTTGAGCTACCAGCAAAAGAATCCAAATAATAACAGCCAGGGAGGAAAGTTCAACTCTTTAAAAATATTTTTAGATGATTATTCCAATTCATTGTAATAAGTGTTGAAAGAAGGATTTTAATTTCAAAATGTAATTGCATTTCAAAACTAATAAAATTAATTTGGTTAAACGGTTGATATGAGATGAGCAATTTTGTAGTGGCGCAACAGACACTGAAAATATCCATAAAAAATGTCATAATCAGAAGGTTAAGGATGATGTCATAAAATCTATGATGAAAATAGGCAAAACCAAAAGACTGTAGAAGTTGACACGTAAGAGTCTGGCTACTGACACATGGTAAAATCGTATGTGTAGTGCTAATGGGATTTACATATGTAAATTCTCTACACTGTACAATGTTGCCAGGAGAACTTTCTTTTGGAATACTAGAAAAGCTCTCAAATGTGAAGAATAGTTAAAAATCAAAAATCCTCTTTGTTGTAGAATATATACATGGGAGAACATTAGAAAAAAATTTGGAAAACCAAGAGCCTGTGCAAACATATTCCCTGATACTCTTGATTTTTTTCGTTTTCAGATAAAACTGGCCTGAATTACCTAGGTTATTAATCACATTATGCAATGAAAATCATTTTAAAATACCATAGCTGTCTCTTTACAATATCCTTCATTCTAGTCTCTCTGAAACAGTGCTTAAGTGAGAATCCAAGGGTGAGCAAGACAAAATAATACTTGGATTCACAGAATCACAGAATCACAGAATCACAGAATAGTAGGGGTTGGAAGGGACCTCTGTGGGTCATCTAGTCCAACCCTCCTGACGAAGCAGGGTCACCTACAGCAGGTTGCACAGGACCTTGTCCAGGCGGGTCTTGAATATCTCCAGAGAAGCAGACTCCACAACCTCCCTGGGCAGCCTGTTCCAGTGCTCCGTCACCCTCAGAGGGAAGAAGTTCTTCCTCATGTTCAGATGGAACTTCCTGTGCTTCAGTTCGTGCCCCTTGCCCCTCGTCCTGTCACTGGGCACCACTGAAAAGAGCTTGGCCCCATCCTCCTGACACCCACCCTTCAGATATTTGTAGGCATTTATAAGGTCCCCTCGCAGCCTTCTCTTCTTCAGGCTGAACAAGCCCAGTTCCCTCAACCTCTCCTCGTAGGGGAGATGCTCCAGTCCCCTCACCATCCTCGTAGCCCTCCGCTGGACTCTCTCCAGTAGCTCTTCATCTTTCTTGAACTGGGGAGCCCAGAACTGGACACAGTACTCCAGATGAGGCGTCACCAGGGCAGTGTAGAGGGGAAGGAGAACCTCCCTCGTCCTGCTGGCCACACTCTTCTTGATGCACCCCAGGATCCCATTGGCTTTCTTGGCAGCCAGGGCACACTGCTGGCTCATGGTTAACCTGTCGTCCACCAGGACACCCAGGTCCCTCTCCGCAGAGCTGCTCTCCAGCAGGTCCACCCCAAGCCTGTACTGGTGCATGAGGTTTTTCCTCCCCAGGCGCAGGACCCTGCATTTGCCTTTGTTGAACCTCATCAGGTTCCTCTCTGCCCAGCTTTCCAGCCTATCTAGGTCACGCTGAATGGCAGCACAGCCTTCTGGTGTATCTACCACACCTCCCAGTTTGGTGGGAGAAGTGTGTTTGCTGATGGCCGTGCTGGCTTGTTGATGCCAAAGGAAGACTTGCTCTGACTCTTGCTTGAAGCACCGAAGGTTTAACAAAAGGGAATGTTTTGACTTGAACAAGGAGCTTCGTTTACCTTATCAGACAGAAATAATGATGGCCCACCACTATCAAGTATGTGACCCTTGGGGTGCAAGGAAGGGCGCGCAGCCAGATGTTGTTTCAGTTAAAAAACTGAAGGCCCCCATAAGTACTAACTAAGCTCCCTGCCCCAAGGGCATGCAGAACCGCTGAGTCATGCTTCAAATGACACTACATGTTATGGCAAGAGCCAGCTGACACACAGTAATTGACTTAGTCCAACCTCACCAAGATCTGCCAGAGATTTATCAAAAGTATAGAAAATGGCACTTAAAAACATCTTTTTGGAGGAGTAGCCAAAGAAAAACTTACCTGATGGACAGGTTGACAGACCTGAACTTCTCCCCCCCGCAAAGAAGGGACATCTTTTTGGTAAGAGTATCACCCCTGACTTTGTCGGATGTATCCCTGGGAATCACAGAATCAGAGAATCACAGAATGCTCAGGGTTGGAAGGGACCTCTGTGGGTCATCTAGTCCAACCCTCTTGCCAAAGCAGGGTCACCTACAGCATGCTGCACAAGACCTTGTCCAAGCGGGTCTTGAATATCTCCAGAGAAGGAGACTTCACAACCTCCCTGGGCAGCCTGTTCCAGTGCTTTGTCATCCTCAGAGTGAAGAAGTTCTTCCTCATGTTCAGACAGAACATATTATTAACTAATGCACTAAACTATTAGTGTGAGCTCAATTTTTGTAGACAGTGCATTTGTCAACAGCAATCCCGAATCTACAATAAATGTTGCCTGACTAAATTACTGATTTTTTCAACCTTGCTAACCTGTTTCAGTGAAAGTCCCTGGGAGGGCTCTCACATGCAAATGTTGACTCTGATAAGTGGCTACATACTTCATCCCTGAGACATAAACCGTTGACCAAGTCTGGGACTAGGAGTGGATTCAGCTACACCTAAGCTCCTCTCTCTGAGAAGGAGTGTAGAAAGGAAGGGTGTCCACTCTGAACGTCATGACTCAATGGGAGGGCTTTCCACCTTGCCACTTATCAGACTTCTTGAAACTGTCTAACCCTTTAATGTGACAGAGACACCTTTTTTGTTTAGTAGGAGAAGAATATTGTTTCAATATTCCTTTAAAATTTGAAATGAGTGTCAGGTAATGCAAGATAAGATGAAATAAAACCTGAAGTAGTGAAACATCATTTAGGATCTCACTCAGCACTATACGAATTAGTGGAATATAGGAACTATAGTGTTGTCCAGGAACTATGCTCTGTAATTCCACTATCAGGAAGTCACTGTGATATCAGCAGTCTGTGACCTTCAGTTTTTTATACAGAGACTCCTGAATTTATGCCAAAGAACCAGGATCTCACTCTAGCCTTGTCAGCATGGTACTGTCTCCAGGTCCATTAGCCCCACTTTGGGGACAGAAGACATAAGTTGGAGTGGGCCCAGAGGAGGGACACAAAGATGATCAGAGGGCTGGAGTACCTCTCCTACGAGGACAGGTTAATACAGCTGGTGCTGTTCAGCCTGGAGAAGAGAAGGCTCCAGGGTGACCTTATAACAGCCTTCCAGTACCAGACCAGGGCCTACAGGAAGGATGGAGAGTGACTTTCCACAGAGTTGTGTAGTGATAGGACAAGGAGGAATGGCTCTAAACTAAAAGTGGGCAGATTTAAATTAGATATTATTAGAAAGAAATTCTTCACCATGAGGGTGGTGAAATACTGGAACAGGTTGCTCAGAGAAGCTGTGGATGCCTCCTCCCTGGCACTGTTGGATGGAGCTCTGAGCAACCTGGTCTAGTGGAAGATGTCCCTGTTCATGGCAGGGGGGTTGTAACCAGATGATCTCTGAGGTCCCTTCCAACCCTTACCATTCTACGATTCTATGATTTCTGCAACATGCTGATGATATTACTAGAAGTTTCTCCTTTGCATAAATGTAGGTGAATAATAGAATTCTGTTTCAATACTTAAACCTGGACTGATATAGGATTTCTTTCTTTTTCTTTTTCTGTCACTCCCCCCTCCCAAATATTGTTCTCCTGAAAATTTTAGCTCATTTAGTAAATTCTCACATTACTGTAATTTCTAAACAGTATTTTAATCAATGGTTAAATTATAGGAAAAAAACCCTACCCACCATTTTGAAGCAGAGAACAGATTTTCCTGTTTTAGAAACTGTCAGAATAAAATGTTATGTGCTTCCAGGCTACTCAAAATCCCATCCAACCTGACCTTGAACATTTTCATTGATGGGTCATCTTCTCTTGGCAACCTGTTTAAGTGTCCCACCACCTTCATCATGAAACATGTCTTCCTTATGTCCAATGTAACAGTACTCTAATTCAGTTTAAAACAATAGCCCCTTGAGCTGTCACTACAGGCCTTGGTAAAAAATGTCTCTCCACCTTTCTTGTATGTCCCCTTGTAATCTTCAGTTTGTATATATACACATAATACATATTTTCATGTAAACTGAACATAATAATTTATAATATTATATTTAATCTTCACAATCTTTTAAAATGTTTCACTTTTTTCAGTGCTTGCTTCGGTTTTCCAATTATTTGACTAAGTTCCTAAACCTTTGAGCTGTCTTTTATTCTTTTTTTTTTTTTTTTGGTACGTACTTACTATTTGCTGAAAGAGTTTTTCTTACTACCACAGTGAGGTTAGTTGTTTTTCATGTGATGAAGTGTTGTATCTGTTCTTTTAGTTTTCTTCAAACTCTTTTCACAGTCTCAGAGAGATGTTTTCCTACAGCTCATTTAATCATACTAAATGAAGAAGTCTTCAGTTCTTTCTTTCCTTTACTACCTGAAAGTTCATTCACTGCTTAGTTAAGCCTCCGTCTACACGAGGTCTCAAGCGGAATAGGAGACCTCAGATAAGGTCCCACACAAGGCAATATGGTCATTGCAGAAAATGGGATGCTTTTTTAACTTCATTGCATTCTAGGAATGTTCTTTTTCATCTGGGATGTCAATGTCTTAACTGACACCAGCTCTAGGATTTGCCATCAGGGCTGTTTTTTTATTTATTTATTGCAATAGCATATTTGGCAACCAGATCTGAAGCTACATCTTCTAAGTTTCAGTTTAAAAAAAGGTTTCAACCTTCTCTAGTTTATTGTAAAGTTTGGTAGAATGACATCTGTGTGAAGAGATCTTAGCAATTAAAATCCTGGTGTCTTAAACAGTCTCTTCTTTGAAAGCATTCTTTCCTGCAAATTCAGAAGACTTGCCTGTCTTTCTGTTAGCCAAGAGTTATACTTTTTAAGTTCAAAAAGAATAACAGTATTTCAAGCTGAAATTCATTGTTACCCAAGGCTACATATCACATTCTCTGCCATTAAACCTGTATATTAAGCCAAATTGAAATATACAGTATCAAGAATTATGGGGGGTTTAGAAAGTCATTAATTTTTCCTTTCACTCTTAAAAGAAATGACAGAAAATAAGTCATTGGAAGTTGTTCTTCAGAAATGTACATATTTTTATCATCAGAGGAGGAAGATATGAAAAGGTTGATATCTGCTTGCTAAGTACATCTGTTGTGACAACTTTCTGACATTCATGACTAGGACCAGCACAAGTATTCACTATTACATTAGGAAAGTATATTTGTTTCTAAAATAAAATACAGTATTTTGAAGCCAATATCTAGCATAGGATAAACTTGGCCTAATTCCACTGTAGTGAGATTATGTTTACTAGAAAAAGACAATAAAAAGACAAAAAAGTGACCAAATTAAACTAAGAGAAGCACAAAGGAACAGTAAAATAAATAATGTAAAATGTCAGAAGAGATAAACAAGAAAAATATATCTTTACCACTCCTCTTAATCGATCTCTCTGAAATTGTAAAGCAAAAAATACTTCAATGTGTAAAAAAGAGCCACTATGAACACATTTTAAGGTTTAAGTGGAAGAGGGCAATGAGCAGCAAGATTGCAGCAACATAAGTGTTTTATATATTTAATTGTGCAACTTCAACATGAAGTCTAGGAGCCCCTGAAATCCCAAAGCCATTCTGATAACAAATTGGGAAGGTTAATTGGTGAAATACTTTACAACAAATGCACTAAAAGCACACAAATAAATATATGTGTATTTTCAAAACATAAGCACAGTATTACAAAGCCTATAGACTAGCTCTGCAATTCAATATGTTTCCACTCATTCCCTTTTACTGGGAAAAAATATTTATCTCCATGTTAAATTAACTTTTGACCAATAAAATAGCCACCTAAAACATATATTTGGTGCTAAATTGAAGACTGACTGGTGAGGCTGTGTTGTTAGATACATCATCCATGCAGGAGATAAAAACAGTACCGGGGGATTTAAATAGCAAAATAAACTCCTGCCATAGTGAGTCGCTGCAGATTCGGAGCCGAAGTGTTCTTCCATGTGAGTAACGCCCCAGCTGAGGGAGGAGCTGCATCTGTTCATTGAAGTCAGGATTAGAGTCACACTGATCCCAGCTACTCTGACACAGAAATTTGGCTGCAACCACATGGGAACATACTTTCTCAGAAAATGCTCTAGTTGCACCAAGGTTGAAAATACTATGTAAAGTTTTTCTCTGTGGTACAAATTTGTCTGGTTTAATATGTATTTTCTATGAACTTAAAACTCAGATCAGCTTTTCTGGAAGGTTCTGTCTGATTTAGGAACCTTTCAGAGACAGCAGAGCCTACTTCCAGTGAACATTGGTGCACCTATGGTTTTGCATCCAAACACTGCAATATTTATAACCACATTGGGTGTAGATGCCAAGGTGCTGGCAGCAGGGAGGGAGCCAGGGGCTGCCCCGCAGTGGACACAGTCAGTTCTAGACAGCTCAGATGGACCCACCAAAGGACACAAACGAGCCCATCAGTCAAGATGGTGGTAAAATCTGTAAAAGCGGATTTAAGGGAGGAAAAAATGGTGCACAGGCAGTGAAAAGTAAGGAAAAAAGTGTGAGAAACAACCCTTAGGCACCAAGGTGACAGGTGAAGGAGGGAAGGAGGTGCACCAGGCACCAGAGCAGTGACTCCCCTCCACGCTACAGGAGAGAGATTGGTGGAAGAGCTATTTATGTGCTGTCCACAGAGTGCCACGGTGGAGCAGATATCCACACTGCAGCCTCTGCAGGCCTCCATGCCAGAGCAGATGGATATTCCCTGAAGTAACTGCAGCCCATAGAGCACCCATACTGGAGCACAGAATCACAGAACAGTAGGGGTTGAAAGGGACCACTGTGGGTCATCTAGTCCAACCCTCCTGCTGAAGCAGGGTCACCTACAGCAGGCTGCACAGGACCTTGTCCAAGCGGGTCTTGAATATCTCCAGAGAAGGAGACTCCACAATCTCCCTGGGCAGCCTGTTCCAGTGTTCCGTCACCCTCAGAGGGAAGAAGTTCTTCCTCATGTTCAGACGGATCTTCCTGTGCTTCAGTTTGTGCCCATTGCCCCTTGTCCTGTCACTGAGCACCACTGAAAAGAGCTTGGCCCCATCCTCCTGACACCCACCCTTCAGATATTTATAAGCATTTATAAGGTCCCCTCTCAGCCTTCTCTTCTTCAGTCTGAACAAGCCCAACTCCCTCAGCCTCTTCTCGTAGGGGAGATGTTCCAGTCCCCTCATCATCCTTGTAGCCCTCCGCTGGACTCTCTCCAGTAGCAGGTTTCTCCTAAATGACTGCAGCCTGTGGGGAGCACCATGGTGCAGCAGAGAAACAGTTTGAGGAGGAAGGAGTAGCAGAGAGGAACTGTTATGGACTGACCACAATCCCCATTACCCATCCCACTGCAGTGGTCTTGGACAGGGCAGAATGTAAAGGAACTGGGAATGAAAGAGTGAAGTTGAGCCCACGAAGGTGTGGAGTATGGTGGGGCTAAGGTGTTTTAGTTTTGTCTTTGTTTCTCACTATCCTACTTCTTTTCAATTGGCAAAAATTTTTTTAATTTTCCCCAAGTTGAGTCTGTTATGGCCATGACAGTAACTGGTGAGTTATCTCCCTGTCCTTATTTCAGCCCACAAGGTTTTCCATCTTATTTTCTCCCCCTTGTTCTGTTGAGGAGGAGTGAGATACAACCTTTTAAATGGAATCTAACTTTTGGAAATGACTCATTCAGTATTTATTTTACCTGATCTCCACTGCCATTGAAGAACAACAGGGATCTTTATTTTTGACTGTTTAAATGAATAATCCACTCAAAAATTCAAGAACTGGGTTTTTTTGCCTCCATGTTGTGGAACGGAAAAAAAGGTCCAAAGGTGATGTTTATTATCATCATATATCTGTCAAGCTTCTCTGGGAAAACTATTCAAAGCATCTTCAAATATTTCAATTCACTTGTTTATTTTTTTCTGCAAATTTAGCCCTGCTGAGTGGAGCAAAATAACTTATTCCACACCTACACATTATTATGTCTAATTTTCTTCTTCTTTTATCCCCTTCCATCTTGTGTATTAACAGAAAATCCGTTTAAACACCAAAAATAACTTTGAGGGTATGCTGTTTTGAAAGCACTCATGCAATCTCCAAGTGCAAGGGGAAAAACTGCTGGAATTGAGTCTAGAACATGAACTCCAAACCGTTCCTGAGGAAAAGAAGAAGTTTAGTCTCTGGAGAGACTAACAACATTGAGTACTTTTAGCAGTTCCTACCTATGGTCCTCACACTGTTGCCAGGGACTGGACACACTTCCTTGGCTAGCGTGGCTGAATCTAGAATGTAATTTTGGATTGAATTAGTTTCTGTGACAGATAAAACAGACTTTACAGTAGGCAAATTGAATTTTTCTGGTTCAGTGGCTGCTATGGCACTGATCCTCTTAAGAAGATTTTTGCATTATTGAGGGCTGCTAGTTTTCCTTGTAAATAGTCACAGGCAGCACACACTGCAATAAAATGGATTCCTTGTCTGCTGTCACTAAAAAAAAAAATAAATCTGCCTATATATACCATATATATGTACCAAGCCACTTAGCCCCCCAAACACACAAAGGAAAACAAAATGCAAACATCTGCATAAAATGTTAGTTTTGTTCTACCAAGATGGTATTTTATATAGCCTGAAAATTCACGCAATGGCCTTATTGGAGAGACTTAGCATCAGTATGTAGTACTATAAAATGCAATGTGTTTTTAATGGAGCGAAAGGGCACAAAAGTTTGCTTATCTTAAATACAGGTATGAATGAGGAACTGAATCTGTGTGCCTTGATTCAATTATACTAGAGGCTAGTGCCAACCATATCGTGGAAGGAAACATAAGAATGTCCATATTTGGATTACCACTAACACGTACTCTTGTATCGCTGGTATCACAGACTTCCCCTACAGCTGGCACTGAACATAGACTCCAAATATTTTCTTTATTTTAGTAGACTAATATAGCATATATATGAGATAAAACTATCATCAGTAGCATTTATAAAATGCACTTATTTAAGCAGTGCTTATAGAATCATTAACACATACAGGAAATAAATCCACACTTCTCAAGTCTCAGAAGTCACACTGCAGATTTTCCCAATCACTGTTTACTTTTCTAAAGTCCATTTTTAATATTCCTTAAGACAATGGAAATTGTCATTTTCATGGATACTCTTTACTCCCTCAAGTGGGAGTTTTTTTATGTAGTTTTTACTTCCTTTTTGCTGTGGATCTTAATGAATCAGGTACAAAGATGCAGAACACACACGTGAGTAAGCATTTTTTTTATTATAAATAGTCAAGGAACAATACCATTTCAGAGTGAGGCAGACACAGAATATCTTCACTGAACTTCAGAGCTGGTCCCAAATCACCATCAGCAATATGGATGTCTGATGAAGAAATACTCCACTGTAGTTTTGAAAGATGTTCAAAGGACAGAATAGAGCTCCAACACAATAGGAGAAAAAACAAGTCCAACAGAAAGAAGCATTTTTGTTCCTTCTTGTACGAATCCATTATTTAGAGCTCCCCCGCTTGAAGTCATTATTGCAGCAGCAATAGCTCTTGTATGAGGTAGTGCACACAGAGCCCTCCAGAGAGCTGGTTATTATAGGGACCAGCAAAAAGTTACTTTTTCATTATTGTCTGGGGTTAAGAGGCTGGTTTATGAGGTAGTGAAATAACGAGGAAAATCTTAAATATCTTAAAAACAAAATGAGACAAATGTTTCTGGAAACAAAGAAAGCACAGGAATATTATCCTGGCAAACATTTCAGCTCATGTCTTTCAGAAATCAAGAGTTATGTGACCCATTTGGAACATAAAATCATACACAGATACATGCACATATTTTTTAAAGGTGTTTTAGCTATAGAAAAAGAGATTGTTATTTCAGAAAAAAGGATTTGTTTGAGGGCTCCAATTTTAAGCAATCAAAGAGGAAATGTTTTAATATGTTATTTCAGTCATTTTCATAAAAGAATATGTTAGATTATTATGATTAAAAATTAAAAAGTTGCAACTGAAAATTTTCATTGACTCGAAACCATTTTGTTGCACATTGTTACTTTAAAAAAGTTGACACAATTTTTTTCTTTTTCAAATACTTTTGTCTTTATTTTGTCTTTATCTTTCTCAGGCATAGGGGTAATCTTGAGTCTTTAAAACCGTGTGTTTTTCTTTCCTGTTGAGAAAAGAAACATTCCCCATCAGTGCCTGGATGAACGAAAATGAATCTTCAGCAGAGAGATACTTATAAGACAGAATCTGTAACTCTGTGTAAATCAAGGCTGTTAGATAAATTATACAAATTATGTAGGTGATACAGAAAATGGATATTAAAAAAAAGTAGACTTTGATGCCTTATAATTGAAAATCTCATCACCAAAGTTGTCCTTGCACAGCTTCATGTGGTAATAACCTCAGTCAGTTTGATATATTTTTTATTCAGGTTTCAAACAAATCCTAAGAGGTAGTGAACTTACATTGTTTCCTTTGAATTGTTTATTGTAGTGTTGATAATATATGTTTAGACATGAAGGTCCCATTATCTATTTTTGGCTTCACATGGGATGGTTTTCTTACTACCAATTCATCCAAAGATGAATTTGAAGTGATTTCAATTTTTTCATTTCTGTAAGACAAACAGAAATCAAAAGGGAATATCAACTCTTTATGTTCTACTGTTTGGGTAACTAACACATTATGGAACAATCTTTTTAAATAGTTTTAATGTCTGTATTTCTGCTTTTACAAAAGAGAAACTAACAGCAAGGCAATAAAGAAAATCCTAAAAATATTTTCAAAGCTGTTGTCTTTTAAAATATCTCTAAATCTATTTTTAGGAATTATTATTTCTGTATTATAAGACACATACAGTGTATTTAGATACCAAGGTGGTGGCCATCTTTTCAAATGTTATAAATAAAAGGGATTAGGCTGAAAAAGATAAGTAGCATCACAACAAATTAAAAATCAGCTTTTTAAAAATTAACTTCAAATACAGAATATGTTTCTATGAAGTTGTTACTTATGACTGGATACAGTAATTTCCTATGGTAAATCTCAGTGAGCTAAGTCCTTGTGAAAGGGGACCTGATGTTTGAACAACTTCTCGGTTTGAAAGTAAGCATTTTATTTTTCAGTTCTTCTAGATCACAAGGTCCTTGAGTCTGTGGAATTTAACACCTTAGAAAACACTGTGTAGGGAGCATTCAAAGCCCCACAGGCAGCTGAAATTTCTTACCTGTCCAGCCTCACAGCCTGTAAAATTACTTATTTATTGTTGCAGTTTTAGAACTCTGGGTAAGAGCATTCAGGTTTCTTGTTTGTTAATTTGCTTCCTGCTTTTCTTCAACTTTTCTTTCTCTTCAGGAATTTTACTTCACTGTACAGTATCCTATCACAAAACAGTCTTCAGCTGATGGTCACTTCATCTGCCAACTTATCTCTCTAGTTGCTGGTCTCTCATTTTTACCTCCGAGTGTGTTGAACGTGCGATCTACACCTGTGTTGCAGAACCCTGCTTCTGTACCTGTTGTTATCATGATTCTGTTCCAAATTCTTCACTTCCACTGGCCGCATGTGTAATTTCTTGACTTCAACAGACTTTTACATTGATAACAGCATCCTGGCTTGCATCAGGAACAGTTTGGAAAGCAGGAGTAAGGAGGCGATCATTCCCCTGTACTTGACACTGGTGAGGCTGCACCTCGAGTACTGTGTTCATTTTTGGGCCCCTCACTACAAGAAAGACATTGCGTTGCTGGAGCGTGTCCAAAGTAGGGCAACGAGGCTGGTAGGGATCTAGAGAAAAAGTCATCTGAAGAGCAACTGAAGGAACTGGGTCTCTTTAATGTGGAGAAGAGGATGCTGAGGGGAGACCTTAGTGCTCTCCACAACTACCTCAAAGGAGGTTGTAGTGCAGCAGATGTTGGTCTCTTCTCCCAAGTAACTAGCAACAGGACAAGAGGCAAAGTACTCAAGTTGCATCAGGGAAGTTTAGATTAGATATTAGGAAATATTTCTTTACTGAAAGGGTGGTCAGACATTGGAATAGACAGCCCAAGGAGGTGACTGAGTCACTGTCCAGGGTTCGGCCAGGACAGGGATAATTTTCACAAGGAGCCAGGAGGGGACATAGCCGGACGGACTGATCCAACCTGGACAAACAGAACAGGGTATTCCATACCATGTACCGTCATGCCAGGTTCCGGCTGGGGGGAGCTGAGTGGCGGGAACTCACTCACGGCGCAGGAGCGGACAGTAGCGGCGGCGGTCGGTGAGAGTGGCTCTGTGGGTTCTGCTGATTTGTTTTGTGTATTCTCCTTATCTGTATCATTGTTGTTACTGTTCCCTTGGTTTGCTGTTCTGTTAAACTGCCCTTATCCTGACCCATCAATTTCTGCCTGTTTCTTTCTGTTCTCCTCTGCACTCCAGTGGGGGGAGGGGAAAACGCATGGCGCTTTTGTTACCTGCCGCAGCCAAACTATAACATTTAATATGGCACCCAAGTGTGGGGTGGGGATAACGGCAGGGCTGAGCAGAGGGTGTTAAAACAATTTTCTTAGATTTTGTTATACACACATTTATTTTGTTACTTAAAAAGTTGCAGGCAAAAATGTTTCTGCCTTTGATCAAGTGGCTCTGGTATCTAAACCCGTACTAGCAGTACGTGTTCCCTGTGGTGCTGTTCATCATCTTGGGGAAAAGGATCAGGATGATGATTTTGCTGTACTGTACGATATCGACTTATGACATGATAACATCACTGTGCATGAAATTAGGCTTGTATTTGCATGCGGCACTGAGGTTATTTCCATACTTCCGATCCTATCTCTTAGAATTTGTTAATAATCGAACCCACTCCGTGGGGAAAAGTGGAGGAGATGCTTTCGCCGACTCTTTCAACCCTCCTCTCTCCTTCAGGCTGGTCCTAACAACTTTTGGGACTTTTGAGTACCCGTGGGATGCTCAAGCCAGTGTGTTTCTATTGTTATGACTCCTGAACGGGTTGCAGGTCTTGTTTAGGGTTAAACAAGTAGGTAAGAACATCGTGCAGAGACCTGCTCCGGGGTAGGGCAGTGGGCACCCCCGGTGTTTTTTAAACTCACCCCTGAACATGTGCAGGATCCCGACAAACTACTAAAATATCTACAAAAATTGTGCTGTCACCCTGGGAACTCCAGATAGACACAAATCACTGTCACTTGCTGGGGTCTGGCCCATGCCTACCAAGTTGCCCTGTTCAACACTGTTCAGTGCCCTAAAGGGGAAGGGGGGGGAAACGAAGCGGTAGGCACTGTGACTGACGCTGCCCCTTCAGTCGGCCCTGCAGTCCCTCCAGCCCAGCAGGCGGTCACAGCCCCCCCAACCAGCACCACGGCTGCTGCCACTGCCACAGATGCAGGGGTGGCCCCGGTTGCCCCGGTGGGCACGTCAGCTACTGCAGCCCCAGCTCCGGCAGCAGGCATCATGGCAACTGAGCCCAATGACCAACCTGTGCCGGTAGTAGTCGCCCCTGTAAAACTAAAGAAACATGCAAAAAAATCAGATCGCTCCGGGAGGGATGACAATGAGCCAGGGTCATCACAGGAGATAGAGATCATCACCCGGTCCCTGTCCCTGAGCGAGCTGCGAGACATGCGGAAAGATTTCAGCTGCCACCCAGGCGAACACATTGTCACCTGGCTGCTGCGGTGCTGGGATAATGGGGCCAGCAACTTGGAGTTAGAGGGCAAGGAAGCCAAGCAGCTGGGGTCCCTGGCCAGGGAAGGGGGCATTGACAAGGCCATTGAAAACAAGGAACAAGTCCTCAGCCTCTGGAGGAGACTTGTCTCAGGGGTGAGGGAGAGGTACATTTTCAGTGACGATTTTGTATGTTATCCTGGCAAGTGGACCAATATGGAAAAGGGTATTCAGTACCTGAGGGAATTAGCTGTGCGGGAGCTGGTTTTCTATGACACTGACGATGAGCAGGTACCCACAGACCCAGATGAAGTCCAGTGCACAGCATCTACGTGGAGGAAGTTTGTGCGGAGCGCACCCTCCTCATATGCCAGCTCACTGGCAGTAGTAAACTGGAAAGGTAAGGAGGCACCAACAGTGGATGAGGTGGCTGTCAGACTCTGGCAATATGAGGAAAGCCTCTCTTCCTCTCTTGTCTCAGCTGTGAAGAAACTCGCCTGGGAGTTCCAGCAAATCAAAGAGAATATGTCCTACTCCCCACCTGTATGGGCCAGCATCTCAGATATTAGGGGCAAGTGTTCCTCTGCTCAGGAGAAAGAATACAGAGGCTATAGACCAGGGGACACCCTGTCTTTTACCTGCGTGACCACGGAGAGGACATGAGGAAGTGGGATGGAAAACCTACCTCAACCCTAAATGCATGAGTATGTGTGTTGCAAGAAAAACAATCACAAAAGGGTATGCTTCTCAGAAAAATGCTGCTCCAGTTTGCAGCGGGCAGATCTCCACACAAGGTAGGCAGTTTGATCTTGGTTCCAATCCTCTTGAAGTGACATCTAAGTCATTTTTACGAAAGTAAGTAGTAAATTCTCTGACCAGGATTAGAGGGGCCCTGCCTCCAGCCAGGTGGAGGAAAGGGACAACCGTGTTTATTGGACAGTGTGGATTCTATGGCCTGACACGTCAGATCCACAAGAGTATAAAGCTCTAGTGGACACTGGTGCACAGTGTACTTTAATGCCATCAGATTTCCAAGGGTCAGAGTCCATTTGCATTTCGGGAGTCACACGGGGGTCCCAAGAGCTGAGTGTATTGGAGGCTTAAGTGAGCCTAAGTGTGAACAAGTGGCAGAAGTACCCCATTGTAACTGGCCTCGAGGCTCCGTGCATCCTTGGGATAGACTATCTTAGGAGAGGGTATTTCAAGGACCCAAAGGGGTATCGATAGGCTTTTGGCATAGCTGCTTTGGAGACGGAAGAAATTGAACAGCTGTCCATTTTGCCTGGTCTCTTGAAGGATCCTTCCGTTGTGGGGTTGCTGAGTGTTGAAGAACAACAGGTGCCAATCGCGACCACAATGGTGCACCAGTGACAGTATAGCACTAACCGAGACTCCCTTATCCTTGTTCATAAGATGATCCGCCAGCTGGAGAGTCAAGGAGTGATCAGCACAACTCGCTCACCCTTTAATAATGCCATATGACCAGTGAGAAATTCTACTGGAGAGTGGAGACTGACAGTAGACTACCGTGGCCTGAATGAAGTCACACCACCGCTGAGTGCTGCCGTGCCAGACATGCTAGAACTTCAGTATCAGCTGGAGTCTAAGGCAGCCAAGAGGTATGCTACAATAGACATCGCTAACGCATTCTTCTCCATCCCTTTGGCAGCAGAGTGCAGGCCACAGTTTGCTTTCACCTGGAGGGGCATCCAGTACACCTGGAATCGACTGCCCCAGGGGTGGAAACACAGTCCCACCGTTTGCCATGGACCAATCCAGACTGCACTGGAAAAGGGTGAAGCTCCAGAACATCTGCAGTACATCGATGACATCATTGTATAGGGTGACACAGCAGAAAAATTTTTTGAGAAAGGGGAGAAAATAGTTCAGATCCTTCAGAAAGCCAGTTTCGCCATTAAGAAAAGTAAAGTCAAGGGACCTGCTGAAGAGATCCAGTTTTTGAGGATAAAATGGCAGGATGGGCGCCGTCATAGCAGCTACGTCTCCACCAACCAGCAAAAAAGGAAGCACAGGCCTTCCTGGGTGTTGTGGGTTTTTGGAGGATGCACATCCCAAATTACAGCCAGATTTTAAGTCGTCTGTACCACGTGACCCTGAAGAAGAATGATTTTGAATGGGGTCCTGAGCAACGACAGGCATTTGAACAAATTAAATGGGAGATAGTTCATGCCATAGCCCTTGGTCCATTCTGGTCAGGGAAAGATGTTAAAAACGTGCTCTACAGCACAGCTGGGGAGAATGGCTCAACCTGGAGTCTCTGGCAGAAAGCACCAGGGGAGACTCGAGGTCAACCCCTGGGGTTTTGGAGCCGGGGATACAAAGAATTCGAGGTCCGCTATACTCCCACTGAAAAAGAGATTCTGTCAGCGTAAGAAGGCATTCGAGTTTCTTCAGAAGTGGTTGGCACTGAAGCACAGCTCCTCCTAGCACCACGATTGCCGGTCCAGGGCTGGATGTTCAAAGAGAGGGTCCCCTCTACGTATCATGCCACCGATGCTACGTGGAGTAAGTGAGTCGTGCTGATCACCCAGTGCACCCGAAAGGGAAACCCCAGTCTCCTGGGAATTTTGGAGATAATCATGGACTGGATAGAAGGCAAAGATTTTGAAGCACCACCAGAGGAGGAGGTGGCACGAGGTGAAGAGACCCCACTGAATAATCAGCTGCCAGAAGATGAGAAACAGTGTGCCCTGTTCATGGATGGGTCCTGTCATATTGTGGGGAAGCAGCGGAGGTGGAAGGCTGCTGTATGGAGCCCTACACGACAAGTCGTGGAAACAGCCGAAGTAGAATGTGAGTCAAGCCAGTTTGCAGAGGTTAAAGCCATCCAGCTGGCTTTAGACATTGCCAGCTGAGAGAAGTGGCCAGTGCTCTATCTTTACACTGACTCTTGGATGGTGACCAATGTCTTGTGGGGGTGGCTGGCAGCACAGAGGCAAACCTATCTGGGCTGTCCCATTGTGGCAAGATATTGCTGCCCATCTGGAGCAGTTGGTTATAAAAGTCCATCACGTGGACGCCCACTTCCCTGACTGTCGGACCACTGAAGAACATCAAAACAACCACCAGGTGGGTCAGGCTGCTAAGATTGAAGTGGCTCAGGTGGATCTGGACTGGCAACAGAAGGGTGAACTCTTTATAGCTCGGTGAGCCCATGACACCTCGGGCCACCAATACAGATGGGCTCGTGACCGAGGGTTGGACTTGACCATGGACACGATTGCACAGGTTACCCATGAATGTGAAACATGCGCTGCAATCAAGCAAGCCAAGCAGGTAAAGCCTCAGTGGTATGGAGGATGATGGCTAAAATATAAATATGGGGAGTCTTGTCAGATTGACTACATGACACTGCCACAAACCCACCAAGGCAATCACCATGTGCTCACAATGGTGGAGGCCACCACTGGATGGCTGGAAACCTACCCTGTGCCCCATGCCACTGCCCAGAATACCATCCTGGGCCTAGAAAAACAAGTCCCGTGGCGACATGGCACTCCCGAAAAAACTGAGTCAGGCAATGGGACTCCACTTTTGTAACAGCCTCATAGACACCTGGGCCAAAGAAGACGGTATTGTGTGGGTGTATCACATCCCCTACCATGCACCAGCCTCTGGAAAGAACGAACGGTACAATGGGCTGCTAAAAGCCATTTTGAGAGCAATGGGGGTTGGGACTTTCAAAACTGGGATACTCATTTAGCAAAGGCCACCTGGTTGGTTAACACCAGAGGATCCACGAACCGTGCTGGTCCTTCCCAGTCAAAACCTCAGCGCCCCGTAGAAGGGGATTGTCCTGTGTTTGGCGAGGATAGGGTTAATTTTCACCAGAATCCAGGAAGGGGCATAGCCGGGTGGGCTGACTCAACCCCAGCGTGGCCAAACAGAGCCAGGTATTCCATAGCATATGCCATTATGCTGGGTTCCAGTGCGGGGAGGCCGTGCGGCAGAAAGGGACTCACAGCTTGGGTGCGCGCGGCGTCGGTTGTGGAGGGCAGCTCTCCGGGTTGTGCAGTTTGTTCTGTGTTTTCTCCTTACCTGTATCGTTGTTGTTCCTCTTCTCTTTGTTTGCTGTTCTGTTAAAACTGTCCTTATCCCGACCCACCAGTTTCTGCCTCTTTTCTTTCCATTCTCCTCCGCACTCCGCGGGGGGGAGGGGCGGCCGCGTGGCGCTTTTTTAGCCAGCCGCAGCTCAAGCCAGAACAGGGATATAGTCCCTGTAGTGCACATGCAGAACATGTTAGGGAAGACAGTCTGGGTTTGTCCTGCCTCGGGCAAAGGAAAGCCTGTCCGCAGGATTTCTTTTGCTCAAGGACCTGGGTGTACCTGGTGGGTAAGGCAGAAGGATGGGGAAGTCCTATGTGTACCTCATGGGGATTTGATTCTGGGTGAGCAGAGTCCATAAATATATTGTATCAGGTTAATTGTTAAATAACCCTGTCACTGTCTGTTATCACTACTATAGTTTTTATATGTTATACCAGTAGTATCATGGTAAGGATCACCTAGTTTAAAGAAGGATGGACTTTTTGATGAAATCTAGCAGAGCGCAGCGATGACGGGACTGGACCTGGTTTTCAACAACTGGCACCCAGGAACTTCATCAAGATCAACACCTCCTGTAGACAGTGGGCACAGGCCGCATCAGATACATCAGCCGTGAGTTCCGGATGCACAAGTGACCGCCCATCAGCACACATCACCTCTCCTGCCACAGAAGACCATTACAACAGATGGAGCCTGAAGTCATGGATTAAATGAACTCAACGGACACTTTATAGTGATGATCCATAGAGTAAGGGAATGTTATCTGGAGACAGGAGAAGTGGTGGTGATCAACTGGACAACGGGGGACCAGGGCATGACGTAAACGGTATGGAATAAGGGGTGGATAATGTCCTGGGTTCAGCCAGGAGAGGGTTAATTTTCAGCAGGAGTCAGGAAGGGTCACAGCCGGGTGTGCTGACCCCACCTGGACAAACAGAGCAGGGTATTCCATATCATGTGCTGTCATGCTGGGTTCCGACTGGGGGGAGCTGGGCGGTGGGAAGTCACTCGCGGCTTGGGAGCCCGCGGCGGTGGTCCAGGAGAGTGGCTCTGTGGCTTCTGCTATTTTGTTTTGTGTATTCTCCTTTTCTGTATTGTTGTTATTACTGTTCCCTTTGTTTGCTGTTCTGTTAAACTGCCCTTATTCCAACTCACCAGTTTTTGCCTGTTTCTTTCCATTTTCCTCCGCACCCTGGCGGGGGGAGGTTTAGCCGCGTTGCGCTTTTGTTACCGGCCACAGCCAAAGTATAACAGTCACCATCCCTGTAGGTGTTTAAAAAATGTGTAGATGTGACACTTCGTTATGTGGTTTACTAGGCAGGGTGTTGTTGGGCAGATGGTTGTACTTGATGATCTTAGAAATCTTTTCCAACCTATGATTCTATGATTCTGTGATTCTATGATTCTATGATCTTTTGATGATGCATTTTCCCATTCATTATAACACTTTTTACCTGACCATTTTGAAAATTTGCTGCAAGTTGTTTCTGTCATGATTACCATCTTGAGAAGTGCAAAAGGAATCTTTTGGATTGCCTGACAGGCAGTTTCTTCTGTCAGAGGAGATGCAGCCTGTCAGTGGCCACATGATCACTTGATCAAAATGAAATAATGGTTGCACTAGTTCTTTAAGCTTTATGATTCTATTTCTTGCCAGACTATGCAATTCAGCAGTATAAGTGGAAGAATTATGCAAGAGCCAAGGTTTTTATATTTATAAAATCAATAAACACCTCATTTAAAAAAGAAGGGAATAGAGCTGTTGACCTTCATGGTGTTTCTGAACCAGCTGTGCGTAATCTGGCACAGTAGATAACTGAGAGACTGTTTAAGTAATTTTTCATATTCTAGTGTGCTTATTTAAACTGAAAGTCTGAACTTTTTTTAAGACCATCCAATGATAATGTTAGCTTACACAGCTTTTGGTCTGACTGAGGATCTTGTTGAGAACATAAATTCTGATTTTGTTCTGGACTGAACTATCACAAACATAGTTGAAGAGTTCTTATGAACATTTTATTCATGTAGATTCAGCATAAGCATAAATTAACAGCATAAAAAGCACTTGCAATGATATGAGGGAAATTAATATCAGGGTGTTCAGTATTCTTTTGACTGGGTAAGTGTACAATGTATATTAGGATACAAACTAGTCCTTGTTCAAAATTAAGTTACAGTGTAACCTTCTTTTCATTCAGTTTTAATGTATTCTTTTTTTAGATTGCATTATCCTGATGCCACACATGCTGAGGGTATAGATAGTCATATTGATAGAATCCCTGGAGCAATATGAATTCTTCTGTTGTGATAACGTTACCATTACTCTTGATTGCATTTGCTGAGGGTGGGATTCTAGTAACATATTGCTTTGGGCATTTTTGTTTGTTGGTTTACATTTTCCCCCCTTATTTTTGTTCTCATGTCTTTCCTTTCTTTTTTTAAGCAGATTTTTGTTCTGTTACATGGTGTCTCTTTTATTTGTTATTGTAGTAATCACTTTTATGTTTGCTTCGTGCAAATTTAGCATCCTGCCACTGATGAATATTTTCATCATATTTACTGGAGCTCATGTCATACATATGAGAATACTTCCTTTATTTGCCTCTTAAATTTTCTTTTTCCCTTGTTAGCGGTTTTGCTATCTCAGTTTCAATGTTCTGGCTGGTTGCAATTACAAGTTTTCCCAGCTGGGAGCTTGTTTTATTTTTCTAGGTCTCTGTGACACGGTGATCTATCTGGAAATGTAGTTCATATAGATTAGTCTCTGTATTTTGCATACTTCTTTCCACACAGTATTAATGATGACTTTGTAGATATTTTTCTCTTCAGAGTTTTAAAGAAAAACAGTGGTTACAGAAACTGGTGCTACTCAATGACCTTTTACTTCACAGAAAAGAGAATTTTGAATGGGGTTTGGAAAGAAATCTCAATGTCTGTAATTTACAGAAGCCCTGAAATCTAGAGCAAGCTACTCTAGCTTTCATTGTACAGTAAACAGCTACTTCAAGTGTTGGTGATAAATACGGTTCTAAAGAATTATAGATCTTTGTTTAGTTTCTGACTTATGCCTGAGTCATACTTTTTGATGGCATTATAACTGAAAGTTCTTGTGGTGGTGTGATCTTCTTATGACACAATCTTGAGCATGTACCAACTGCTTTAACAGAGTCTGGTAACCACAGTGTTGCATTTGGTGGGTCTTACGCAATTAAGTGCTTTGTGATCAGTGTTTTGAACTGCTGTTCATCCATGTGCGGATGCTCTGTACTATGAAGAGACATATAGATCTTACTAGCATGACAGAAAAAGGCCTGTGAAAGAAAGTGCAGCCGTTTATTTATTTTTCAAGAAACGCACGCTGGCAAGTGTGCACTACAATTTGTGGGTCCCTATTTCAAGTCTTAAATCTGAGTGTGAATTGCCCTATTTAATTATGGTTGATTAAGTAGGATCCCTCCTGTTACTTTTGTTGATTTATTGGATGAAGTGACTTGTGTAGATGGATAAGATGTGAACACTTGCAAGTAACTTCATTAAGATTCCATTCCCATACGTGATCAAAACTTTGGCCTTGCAAAGTCTGTTCTCAAAAACAGTGGGAATTATTTAAAAAACTTCACAGAATATGGAAAAGAAATAAAACAATTAGAGTAAACATTGATTAATAAAATTTTATATTGAAAATCATCATAGAAAGGAAAATAGAAAGAAGTACAAATGCACTTAATGTCAGGTAATTAACAGTATGAACTGTATGGTGGTTGATTTTTTTATCCAGCTCTGGTCCATCTTCCAGAGTTCTGCTAGATAGTGGAATTTCAATCAGTACTATCAAATGTAGTCTTTATTAATCTGCATTAAACTTCAGCAGAATCAAGCTTAGCTTTTTAATGACAAGAGTAATACTAGAGATGCTTGTAAGTGTCCATACATTTCTGATATATTTTTCCTTTCTTTTGCCTTGCTATTGATTTCTGGAAGTTGTGCAATCCACACTTTCAATATTGTAGTTGCCCTCCTTTCTAAGAATTACATGCCAAACACGTAGTTACAGGTCAACTGAGTCTAAATTAAAATTCAGAGGTTCTTTAGTACTGAAAGGATGACTCTCAATTACAATAAAAAAAGAAACTAAAATTTTCTAGTTAATTTATTACTGCAATAGCAATAATATTTTTGAGTGTTGATCCGCATAAATACTGGAAGTGAATCTTGAAATTTTTTTCAGATTTCTTGGAATCCCATGGGAGTCATCCTTTTACGAACAACGTAAAATTGTGCACACAATGAAAGACAATCAGTATTTCAGGCTCACACCTTGTTTGTGATTTCAAGAAAAACATAATTTATTTTGCACTTCATGTGGAATCTACATGAAATTCCTTTTCAAAGAGCCAGCATAAATTTGAGTGACTAATTTTAAAGTGAGGTATGAAGTATCCTTTTAAACTGTTACAAACTGATGAACTGAGTGAGTATTGATGTATAAGCCAAAAAAGTTTACGGATTTCTACCTGGGAGAAACTTTCTTGGACTTTGGATTTAGGATTCTGCTATTGCAGGCAATTAGACAGTGTTTCTCTCCCTTGACTCCTTTTCAAAACCAGCATGACTTTTTTCTCTGTTACTATAATTGAAGGGCCAGTCCTTAATCTTGATATTCTAATGGTTAGAAACTTTCATCTAATTTAAATTCTAAATTTATTCATGACAGTTTTATACCCATATGCTCTTGTGCCCACATTGTCCTTTGGTTTAATTAGTGTTTTTCTTTCCCTAGTGTTTACCCCCTAGTTTATTTATAGCAAGTAATCATACACCTACTCTGTCTTTGTTTTTCTACTCTTTTTGAGCTAAGTTTTTTTGTCTCTTCTTGGAAAACAATTAATGCAAATCAATGTTACATATGACATAAACTTAGGTTCAGACCTGTAGCATAATAATGCTGAATACAGGAATCTGAGCAGTATAATCTTTAGTGCTTTTTTGTTTGAAAGATCAATAGATTAACTTTGTAAGATGAACCTATCTGGGTGGTACCAGAGAATGAGCTAGTCAGATGGATTTTTACATCAGGGGACTAAGACAATTACAAACATACTACAGTATTGGTGTGAAATATATGGCTGTTTTATAGAAACATTTGCTCATTACAGAATCATAGAATCACAGAATCACAGAATCACAGAATGGTAGGGGTTGGAAGGGACCTCTGTGAGTCATCTAGTTCAACCCTCCTGCTGAAGCAGGGTCACCTACAGCAGGCTGCACAGAACCTTGTCCAGGCGGGTCTTGAACATGTCCAGAGAAGGAGACCCCACTACCTCCCTGGGCAGCCTGTTCCAGTCCTCCGTCACCCTCAGAGGGAAGAAGTTCTTTCTCATGTTCAGATGGAACTTCCTGTGCCTCAGTTTGTGCCCATTGCCCCTTGTCCTGTCACTGGGCATCACTGAAAAGAGCTTGGCCCCATCCTCCTGACACCCACCCTTCAGATATTTGTAAGTATATATTAGGTCCCCTCTCAGCCTTCTCTTCTTCAGGCTGAACAAGCCCAACTCCCTCAGCCTCTTCTCGTAGCAGAGATGTTCCTGTCCCCTCACCATCCTTGTAGCCCTCCGCTGGACTCTCTCAGTAGGTCCTCATCTTTCTTGAGCTGGGCAGACCAGAAATGGACAGCGTACTCCAGATGGGGCCTCACTTGGGCAGTGTAGAGGGGAAGAAGAACCTCCCTCGACCTGCTGGCCACACTCTTCCTGATGCACCCCAGGATCCCATTGGCTTTCTTGGCAGCCAGGGCACACTGCTGGTTCATGGTTAACCTGTCGTCCACCAGGACACCCAGGTTCCTCTCCACAGAGCTGCTCTCCAGCAGGTCTGCCCCAAGCCTGTCCTGGTGCATGGGGTTATTCCTTCCCAGGTGCAGGACCTTGTATTTGCCTTTGTTGAACCTCATTAGGTTCCTCTCTGCCCAACTTTCCAGCCTGTCCAAGTCACGCTGAATGGCAGCACAGCATTCTGGTGTGTCTACCACAGCTCCAAGTTTGGTGTCATCAGCAAACTTGCTGAGGGTACATTCTAACTCTTCATCCAGGTCGTTGATGAAGAAGTTAAACAAGGCTGGGCCCAGTAGTGATCCCTGAGGGACACCACTAGTTACCAGCCTCCAACTAGACTCAGCGCCGCTGATGACAACCCTCTGAGTTCTGCCATTCAGCCAGTTCTCAGTCCACCTCACTGACCACTCATCTAGCCCACAGAAAGGTAGGGGTTGAAAGGGACCTCTGTGGGTCATCTAGTCCAACACCCCTTCCTAAGCAGGGTCACCTACAGCAGGCTGCACAGGACTGCATCTAGGCGGGTCTTGAATATCTACAAAGAAGGAGACTCCACAACCTCCCTGGGCAGCCTGTTCCAGTGCTCCGTCATCCTCAGAGGGAAGGAGTTCTTCCTCATGTTCAGACGGAACTTCCTGTGCCTCAGTTTGTGCCCATTGCACCTTGTCCTGTCGCTGGGTACCACTGAAAAGAGCTTGGCCCCATCCTCCTGACACCCACCCTTCAGATATTTATAAGCATTTATAAGGTCCCCTCACAGCCTTCTCTTCTTCAGGCTGAACAAGCGAAACTCGCTCAGCCTCTCCTTGTAGCAGAGATGCTCCAGTCCCCTCACCATTCTCGTAGCCCTCCGCTGGAGACTCTCCAGTAGCTCCTCACCTTTCTTGAAGTGGGGAGCCCAGAACCAGACACAGTACTCCAGATGGGGCCTCACTAGGGCAGTGTAGAGGGGAAGAAGAATCTCCCTCGACCTGCTGGCCACACTCCTCCTAATGCATCCTAGGATCTGTTATGTTTTGGCTGCGGCCAGCAACAAAAGCGCCACGTGGCCGCCCCTCTCCCCGCTGCGGTGCGGAGGAGAATGGAAAGAAAGAGGCAGAAACTGGTGGGTCGGGATAAGGGCAGTTTAACAGAACAGCAAACAAATTGAACAGTAATGACAACGATACAGATAAGGAGAATACACAAAAGAAACCAGCAGAGCAGTGCCTGCAGAACAGAACCGCTCTCCTGGATCGGACCGCCGCTGTGCCCTTCTGACCCATGAGAGAGTTCCCGCCCCCAGCTCCCCCCCACCAGAACCCAGCATGACGGCACATGGTATGGAATACCCTGCTCTTTTTGGCCAGGTGGGGTCAGGCCCTTCCTGGATTCTGGTGAAAATTAACCCTGTCCTGGCCGAACCCAGGACAGATCCCATTAGCTTTCTTGGCAGCCAGGGCACACTGATGGCTCATGGTCTACCTGTCGTCCACCAGGACATCCAGGTCCCTCTTCACAGAGCTGCTCTCCAGGAGGTCCGCCCCAAGCCTGTACTGATGCATGGGGTTGTTCCTCCCCAGGTGCAGGACCCTGCATTTGCCTTTGTTGAACCTCATCAGGTTCCTCTCTGCCCAGCTTTCCAGCCTATCTAGGTCACGCTGAATGGCAGCACAGCCTTCTGGTGTATCTACCACTCCTAAATTAGCGTTACTTAAAAAATGTATTTTGGAAAACTGTGCCATTTAAGGCATAGCTTTGAGGCAGCAATTATATATGTCAGACTGTGACACCTTTTATAAGAGCCTGCTATTTTGGTTTACTTGTGAGCTTAGTACTTGATTCAGACACCAGTAGGTCAGCAATAGGGAATCACACATGGGACTGAAATGGAGATAAAGTGTCTTCACGGCCTACCTGTTACAAGAATAATTTGTATGTATGTATGTGGTTTTTTTATTTAACTCAAAATTACATTAAAATTATGTGTTTTTTCAATTTATTTTTTCTTCTGCATTTTTAGTTCTACTCTAAGTAGTTCTTACTCAAAGTAAGTATACTTTGTTTTTAATCAGATGAAAACAAGCTATAGTATCATGTATAGCCAGGACATCCGAGAACAATGGTCAGTTTCAAATTTCTATATAGCTGTAAAGTATTCCTGAAGTTTGTTCATTGTGCCTATGTATGCTCCCTCCTTCTTTGCTCATTGTATTTTGATATTCCCTCTATTTTGAATGCAGTTTCTGTATTTCCTCAACAGGGGCAGACATGACTTGAAGAACATTTTTCTGTCGCACTTTGCTTTACTATATCTGGTAACTTGCAAAAATAATGTGTTATTTCTGCCATGGAAAATGAAAACTATAATTTAAAATCTCATCAAACACATTATAAAAACTTCAAATCTATTTTCTCAAGGGTTCTAAAGGACAAACTCTAGATCTCAAGATCTGGAAAATCAACTCAAAAACATGGGAAGAGTGTTAACTTCTTGCACTATGCACTATCTTTTTTTTACCTGCCCAATATCAACATTTATATTTGCCTTTTTTGTCTTTTGCATCAATTCTATTATATTTAAAAGATTCTGTATTTGTAAGCCTGATATTTTTATTTTCTCTTTTCTAAAATCTTTCACTGCCATAGTTCCCTACAAAATTAATCAGTCTTGTGCCTGAGTAACGTCCCATTTTCTTCTTTAGAGGAAAATTTAGTTTTTCTAAACTTTCCATATAGTTCCAACCCCCTGGGTGTTTTGCTATTCTGTACAATATTTATACATCTTTTCTTTTTTCAACACAATTTTGCAAAACATAGCAGTCAAAATTATGACCGAATAACTTTTACTCTAATAACCTCACAAATGATACGAGTCTGTCAATTTAGCTATATATAAATTTTGATTCTAATTGTGAAAATTGCTATAATTTGTAATGCCATTCATATGTTGCACTTACTTAAGAAATTACTTCTAGGAAAATTAAATCCTCATGGGTTTTCTTTCAAATTTTGTATCTTTATTTTTACAAACAAACAATTTATACTTTTTATTACATCACCTTTCTTTCAGAACTTAGAATCACTGTTTGACGTATTTGTTAAAAAAGACTAATGGAAAAGTAGTTTGGGGAGCAATATCAGAGGATAATGGAACAGACTAGTGACCTTGAGCTAGGAATGGACTAAAACATTCCTGTGAGAGGTTTGTCTCAAGTCTTAAAAGCTTCCCATCATAGAAACTCCACAGTGTCCCCAGGCAACCTAGTCCAGTGTTTACCCGTCCTGCCATTAAAAAGTTTGTCTCAATGTCTGTCCTAAATCTCCTTTGCTGCAGTTTGAGAGCATTATTGTCATCCCACCCACAGTGGACATGGAGAAAAAAAAATCACTCCTTCCTTACTAGACGCACTCCACTGACAACTCACTTGAAGCTTGTTACTTCAGTTCATCTCTGTGTATTTCGTCCTGAGAAAAGAAATATCAAATTGCAATACAATTCAGTTCAACAAAATCAGTTTTCTAATGTAAACGAAGTGAAATACTGTGCTTCCTTATTAACAGGTACTAAACATGGCCAAGGACTTTTTCATTGTCATCATTCCATGTAAACAAATGCTACCATACTCAGAAGTGAACTTGTTGATGTGCCAAAAAAACACTATTCTGCTACTGCCCTGATATCTCTTTGTGACCAGGCTGGGAGAAATGACTCCAACCAGCCTTTGAAAACAAGTACCTTTCAAAGATAGTTCAAATATTTTGGAATTCTTTGAGGTAGACCTGCTTCAGGCAGAATAATAGAAAGGCTGGCTAAGCATTCCGATACCAATGAACCACAATGTCAGTGGAAAAACCGCCTTCATCTTACAGAAAGTCTTTTTTTGCAGTTCAGGAAGGAGCAGGATTGTGAATTTATTTTTGCTGGTCAGTCTTGCCTGGGAAGGCTTTTGTCACAGATTTCATTAAAAAAAAAATGGTACCAGAAATGCATTTGCATATGTATAAATTCACATAAACTAGCACCTGGTTGTATGCTTAAGCTATCAAGTTACAAAAGGCTTGCAAGTTCCTGCTCAGCTGATTGATGTTAATGTATATTTTTCAGTTAATACCAGCCTGTTGTACTTTCCAGCTGCTCCAGGATTAAAGGAATTCCCAAGCAACTTCCCTAGGAATGTGGTACAAGAAACAGACAAGTACAGAACATTATTTTGAACTCTCATTAGGACTGGTGCTCATAAAATCCTGCAGCCAATTTTAGAAACCTACCTTGTGCGTGAATGGAACAAAGTTATCTTTACTGGAAGACAGCTATACGAGGGATTCAGATGCAGAAATTTGAGCTGTGTGAAAAACACAGTATATCACTCATTTATTTAAAAAGAAATCTGTAGTTCCACCAAAATGCATGTGCTAGTACTCTATTTATTGACTTTTGATAAGTCATGTCTAAGAAAAGATGACACTTTTTCTTCATGTATTTACCCATGTGGATCTTGACCTAATTGTGTTCATATTTTTGGCTTCAAATCCATCTGCACAACATCTTTACTTACAGAATTAAAAATTCTATCTCCCATCAAGGTAGACCCGCTTAATTTTGTGTTACTTCTGCACAATTTTTTTTCTGTTGAATACAGTTAGTAATTCTGAGGATTTAAAATGGCAAAGATTTCAGCCTTTTTCAGACTGTACCAGTCACCAGTGTTTCAACTTCACATTGTCTTTGAGAATCTGGCAGATATTCCTCTGGGTATGCTATCTCTTATATATAAAGATCAACAGATATATTTTGAATTGAAACAGTTTGTAACAGGAGCAAAATGTGCATATTCTGCGACAAACTTCATCAATATTCAGAACAGTATGGCTGATGTCTTACCACAGCAACAAAATTGAAGATGGAGTACACAGAAAGCAATATATATTTTCATGCTCTATACACCACCAAATCACTTGTCAGGATTAGCTGCCTTGTAGGGGCTTTGTGCCTTTTCTTGAAGCATCTGCCATCTGCTGTCATTGAAAGAACATTACTGGACTAGACAGAACATCTATTTGCTCCAGTATGGCATTTCTTATGTTCACATACAGTTCATCCTTCTAAATTATTACTATTTTTGTTGGTAAAAGAAATAGCAAGACCAATATTGCTGTTGCTGTCCCTTTTCTTTTTTCCTTTTCTAATTGTGTTTCTTGCTGTGCCCTAAATGAACGATGGAATTTGTTTTGTAATCCCAGCAACAAGAACATACTGGTTTTATCATTCATTGCAATATGCCACAAATTCCCATTTTCCATTGTTCTATTTCTGAAAAAATATTGGCAACATTATTAATTTGACAACAGAACAAAGTAGCATATTTCTAAAGAAGCATGGAGACTGACCATTTAGACATAGAAAGACTTCTTTAATAGACTTCAGCACTGATTTGCAGAAAATAACTGCCTAACTTGTTGTAAAGAAACATATTCCTTCATTATGGTGCAAGTAGTTTTTTCAGTTCGTAGTCAGCCTTGAAGGGAAGGTCCCAGATGACTGGAGGCTTGCCAATGCAATGCCCATCTACAAGAAAGGCCAGAAGGGTGATCCAGGGAACTGCAGGCCTGTCATCTTGACCTCTGCTGGGGAAGATTATGGAGCGGTTCATCTTGAGTGCATTCAGCAGGCATATGAAGGACAGCCAGGGCATCAGGCCCAGCCAGCATGGCTTCATGAAAGGCAGGTCCTGCTTGACCAATCTGCTTCTCTGTTTATGATCAGGTGACCTGCCTAGTGGATGAGGGAAAGGCTGTGGATGTTATCTACCTGGACTTTAGTAAGGCCTTTGACACTGTCTCCCACAGAATTCTTTTAGAGAAGCTGTCGGTTCATGGCTTAGATAGGTGTACTCTTTGCTGGGTAAAAAACTGGCTGAATGGCTGAGCCCAGAGAGTTGTGGTGAATGAACTGAACTCCAGCTGGTGGCTGGTCACAAGTGGTGTTCCCCAGGGCTCAATTTTGGGGCCAGTCTGATCTGGGTGAGGGGATCGAGTGCTCCCTCAGGAAGTTTCCCGAGGACTCTAAGTTGGGTAGGAGTGTCGATGTCCTTGAGGGTAGGAAGGCTCTGCAGAGGGGTCTGGACAGACTGGATCGATGGACCAAGATGAATTGTAGAAGGTTCAATAAGGCCAAGTGCCAGGTCCTGCACTCGAATCACAACAACTCCATGAAATGCTACACATTTGGAGAAGAGTGGCTGGAAAGCTGCCTGGTGGAAAAGGACCTCAGGGTGTTGGTTGACAGCCGGCTGAACATTACCCAGCAGTGTGCTCAGGTGGCCAAGAAAGCCAACGGCATCCTGGCTTCTATCAGACATACTGTGGCCAGCAGGAGTAGGGAGGTTATCGTGCCCCTGTTCTCAGCACTGGTGAGGCCGCACCTCAAATACTGTGTTCAGTTCTGGGCCCCTCATGACAAGGACATTGAGTTGCCGGAGAGTGTGCAGAGAAGGACAATGAAGCTGGTGAAGGGCCTAGAGAACAAATCTTATAAGGACCAGCTATTGCAGGACTTCTGGTAGAGTATTAAAAAATATGAAACTCTTATCCAAGGCAGTCAGGGTGACAAAGCTCCTCGAAAATCTGAGTGCAACAACTTAGAACTGCAGACGGATAGATTTATTTGAATAAAATTATAAACTAAGTCAAAACATATCTTGATTAACTGTCCTCTTTATTATTCATTTTGTTTCAGAATTTGAAGGGATTGTCTTAGCAATTCTCAAGATACTTGTACTAGCAATTTATTTTAAAAACAGATAAATCAAGAAGTACAAGAAAAACTTTGAAGACACCCAATTATATGATAATGTCAGTATGATTTCTTAAAGAGTTTCAGGGGGTGTATTCAGATCATCTTGAGGCTCCTGCAGACAGACAAGAAGACATGATTCAGAGAAATCGTAATTTTAAAAATACTATTTCATGTTTAAGCACATAAGTACATTAGCTCCATTTACTTGCACTCCACCAAAATTTTAATAAAAATTATATTCACAAGTTGAAATACACATTTCCTAAACTTTGGAATCCAGACTCGTTGGAATCTAATTTGTATATGATGACCAAGTCTGCAACGTACAAAATTAGTGCAAGGTGATGATGTGCCTTTTAAAATTTATTCGCTCCTTTACTTATTGCTTATGTTAAACTTATGTGATGGAAAGTCCTGATAGCTAATACTAGCCTGATAATCCACAAAGATGTAGTAGCACATTCTGGATGAATGCAGGGACACATGGTATTGCATGGGCCTGAACTCAATTACAGAATCCCAGAATCACAGAATGGTAGATGTTGGAAGGGACCTCGGTGGATCACCTCGTCCAGACTCCCTGCCAAAGCAGGGTCACCTACAGCAGGCTGCACAGGACCTTGTCCAGGCGGGTCTTGAATATCTCCAGAGAAGGAGAATCCACAACCTCTCTCAACAACCTGTTCCAGTGCTCTATCACCCTCAGAGTGAAGAAGATCTTCCTCATGTTTGGATGGAACTTCCTATGCTTTAGTTTGTGCCCGTTGCCCCCTGTCCTGTGGCTGGGCACCATTGAAAATGGTGAAGTCTGGCCCCATGCTCTTGATACCCACCCTTAAGATATTTATAGGCCTTTATAAGCTCCTCTCTCAGCCCTCTCCAGGCTAAACAAGACCACATCCTTCAGACTTTCCTAGTAGGAGAGAAGCTCCAGTCCCCTAATCATGGCTCTAGCAGTTTACAGCCGCCTTGCTTGGTAAAATGGATCTTAATACCAAAAACCAGTATAAATTGGTGAGGAGCTGATGCTGTTCTCGTAGTCCTTTATAGCCAAGAAACAGCCACCCAAGGGACTACTGTACAGCTATTGAAAAAAAAACCCAAAAAAAATCCATATACCTGTAAGGGTCTGGTCTTTTTGGACTGGGACAGACAGGAGATACAGAGGATTGTACGTGAGTGCGTATGTATGGGTGTGCACATGTGCAAGTGCATGACAGGGGTTGTGGCCAGGGTTTAAACCACTGGTAAGGCACAAAAATATAAGGGTCAGCAACTGAAATAATGGTGGCAAGGTATCTGTCGTGTCTATCCTCAATAAAGACTGGAAATAGTTTACTGCCAGTCATGTCCCAAAAGAGCCCTGTTAATGCAGTTAGTTTCTAATCAAACCACAGATTTTTCCTGTGTCGGTGTTCCTGGCTGGGTGAAACCATACAGCCCCTGGTACTGGAAAAGTGTTATAGACCGAGATATGTTGTGGCTGTTTGAAGGACCTCTTTAATTTGAGACAGGACATTACAGAAGATGGACCATCACTTGCACTTCCCTACCTGACAGAGTAAGCACTTATGTCTGACTGATGAATATGAGCAAGCAGAACAAGTATATAAAGGTAAGCTGTGGACATTGGTCTCATACTGTTCGGATTAGGCAATGTATTTTCCCTCACTGTTAAGTTTGTCTGTAGAAATTTTTTTTGTTTTCTTAGCAGCATCTGGATTATTTGACTGGATAAGTTCATAAATTGATATGGAAGGAGCTAGATGTCCAGGAAGTGAGTTGTCTCACATCTCTTGATAAATCAGTATTTGATGAACACACCTAACAACCTTCCACTTTTAGTACCTGACAGAGCAAACAAGCAGTGCCCTTGCCCCAGTGTGTTATTTTTACTAAAGGGGAGGGCAGCATCATCCAAGAAATTTCCCATGTCAACAAGTTTGAGAGACTGACAGAGCTGAGAATTGCCTTTACAATGTGGGGAAAATAAATGAATGGGGACAGTCAACTGATTGTAAAGGATTTACTGAGCAATCTAAATGAACAGAACTAGAACTGGAACTTAATACTGTTCCAACTTTACATCTTGGTCTTCCTACTGCATGCTTGTTATAATGGGAATTTTTCACTCAATATAAGATATTAAAGCAGGGAAAGTCCTACATGTAGCTTTAGGCAGTGATATCTAGTCTAGCTGAAGTAAATGGAAAATACAGTTTAAAGTCAGGTTCTACACATGGACAGGGCAAAAAGACAATGACAAGCAAGAAGAAAATGGAAAATTTTGTTCTTTGGACAATGTTGCCTGTGAGAACAGGAAGCAGGGTGAAAAACTTGGGACAGCTCAGAAGGAGGAGCTTCATCTTTGGTGCAGCAACAGAGGAGTGGCAGAGTAAAAATAAAACTGAGACTGGCATCTGAGGTTAAGTTGCATTTGTGATCTTGGAAAGCATTGAAATGTATACTTCAAATCCAATTTCAGTGACTGCAGACTCATGGAGATGGAACCCAAAGAAAATGTTTGCACAGAGTGTGGAAAATGGAACCTCCTACCTCTGTACTGTTGTACTCGCGGCAAGAAAGATACATTTCTTCAAAAGCTTTGTGTTTATTTTTAAAGTGGGTTTCTTTGTGAAATGTCAGTTATCCAGGATTCTGTTACTGTGGAGAAACAAAAGTATTTTCACTTCAGGTAAAGTGCATGTTAGTTGTATATATGTTCATATATTTGAGAAATATATTTGTATGGATATGGACACAGTAATATCTATAAAGATTTATAATATCAATAAACATCTGTAAACAACTAAGAAAATATTTACTTTTAAAACTAATTAAAATGATTTAGTTACGAGTGAATGAAGACATGCTCTGTTTTGCAACATAAACTGTGCAGATCCTTATTAGCCTTTATTGACCAGCATACCCCACATTGATTTACATTTAAATTATGTCCTTTAAGAATATCAAAAGCATTACATGTCCCTGAGCGTTACCAGGTATCCTTGTTGCACCATCCATGTTGCATACCTGAACTAATTTTAATTTATTCTTTATTTTCTACAGGTACTATTCTGCAAAAAAAATCAACAAGGATGAAAAAAGAGCTTTGTGAACAAACCAATAAAGTTCTACATGCCATTATAAAAATGATGCTTTATGAATTTCATCAATACAGTTGGGTAGAAAACAGACCTGAAAATACACAAATTTTTTGGAAAAATTTTCAGCTACATTTTGATCCATCTGTATATAATAACGAAACTTCCATTAAGACTACATGTATTTCGTATTCTCTTGCAAATACAAGACTCGTCTCATTTCAGTCAATTTTTTGAGATAAAATTTTTAGTCATCAACTAACTCTTCCAGATATATTAGTCTATTTAGCTTGTATCCCCATTTCTTTTTATACACAATGTATCTTCAAACATGCCCTCTTCTATATGCAGAAATTCCTTTTGAGCAAGTTGTTTGAAAATTTTATAAAAAATAAATCCATATTGTATTGCCATGTCTTTAAGAAAGAGTATTTGATTGTTCGAAGTACATAACTTCGAATGTTTTATTTATTAAAATGACAGTTTTCAGGTCATAGGCTTTTAAAGACAAGACGAAAACAATTAAAACTAGTTCTGCCATTTGTTGCTTTAGAAGATCTGCACATCATAAATGACTGCTGTGTTTTGTCTTTTATTATAATTAAAATGTCAGCATTAAAGGGTGGATATATCTATTATTGCTATAATCGTACATATACAATTTCATTCTCCCAGTCATTTTCTGTGATCATTCTGCTAAAATGGACAAGACATAAAGTCACAGTGCTATTCTTCCCTTTAAAAATTTTAATACGTAACAGTTAGGCAAGATAATTTCAAATCCACCTGTTTGTAGATTTAGGTGTAAAAACAACTTTGCGGTCTAGTGAAGGTAAAGACATTGTAGAGAGTAAGAAAAACAGTTGATGTTAATTCTCATATTGACTAGTTCAAAAATTAAAAATGTCTTCTGAATTAAATAAATACCAATACATTTTTTGCTCCATTTTTCTTTAATACTTTAAACTTGAGAAGCATTTAGTCATTGTTTTCAGTATGCTCATATAGTCCACCTCTGGCAGTAGGACTGTAAGTGCAAAAAGCAAGCATGGACCAAATGCCCATAAGTGCCTGACAGGACGTTTGCCCCCAGCTGATCATACTAGAGATTAAGATGACCTTCTGCCAGAGTAAACAGTAAGTGAAGATTTACAAAGAGGGACTTTGCTTGCAAAGAAGTATATAAGAGCAGGAAAATTTGTTACAGTAGAGGTAAATATTGGAGTGATAACAGCTGAAGCCACACTTGGTGTGAAGCTACCAGGAATAGGTAGGTTAGTGGTGGTGGGGAGAGGTGCACTTGTCTGGGGGGAGAGCCCCTATGGTCAAGTAACTGCATGTGCGTGACTACATGTACATGATTAGACCATGTTAGGAGTAGTTACAAAACAGTGTGTAGAAATTTCTAGATGGACATTAAGTTTTCTAAGAGTCTCGTATTGTGATATATCTGCTGTACTACTGATATGGATCCTGAATATATAGTTCAGTAATTGCTGCTTAATTACTTGTTGTTAATAAATCAATAAGCCACTATGATCCTGATTTTGTTCAAACTACACGTACTGAATATTTTTTCCCTGTGACAATAGTTGGAGATGGCAAAAGGGAATAAAAAGTGTTGTCTTACCATAACAATGTCTGAAACATTGTCCACTTAAACCAGACAAACCCCAAACCTCAACAACAATAGACAAAAAAATAAAAAATGTAGGTTTTGAATTATCTGTCTGTGTATAATAACAACTATTTATTCACAGTTTTTTCTTAGGGTTTATGATATCCAGATCTTTCTTGCAAGTATGATAGGCACAAAACTCACTTTTTTTTTTCCCCCATTAATCCAAGAGCTGTGCCTTGATGAAATGAGCCTTGCCACCAGATCTTAAGAACAGTCACAGATTTTGCTTATGTTCCTTGCTTTCAGGGGAATTAAGGTTTAATTGCTTGTCCAACTAGCCAAGGCAAATGAATCTCTTTTTGTATAAACCACATCCATTGGATAATTTAGACAGTGTCAAGAGAATTTGCCAGAAAAAAAAATCTCTTCTCCTCCTACCTGATTAAGAAGCAGATGGGTTCTCAGCAGTTATCAGGCAGAAATGACAGGAAACAAACAAAAAAAAAGTGAAAAGGAAAGGATTGATTCTGCTGGGTTCATCACAGAAACCACAAGGAGAAAACCATGCTGCCCTCCCTTATTCTAGTTCTTATGGCCACTACTGAAAATAAAATACTGCTTTTAATAACCTTCACTTCGTGTTTGTTTACATGTTTGTTTTGAAAGCAGAAAAATTAGTTAGATTTAGTGCTCCCAGTTGTGATTGGGAAAGCTAATATTATTTCTCTGTTAAAGCTTCTCATGTGGTAAAGCAAATGGCATTTTAAAATGCTTAGTATTTAAAATGAATATGAGACAAAAAGAATTTGACAGCTGACAACTACCCTTTCAGATAAACTTATTTTCCTTTCTCTGTTACATTGGACATTGCCTCACCACACTGACTCTGACCACTTTCTCTCTCTTAGCAGCATTTGCATCAAGTTATTTTTCTTCAGTTTCTGACATATCTTTGTAGCGCATACTTGTCAAATTTTCTTTTGTCAATAGCAGATTTATAAAGGTGACAGCCTGAAACCCGTAACTTACCACTGCATTTCACAACGATGCATCACTCCATTTAAGGGTCACTGAGCAGAAAATGCTAAATTCCTTGATTAAAAAAAAAAATCTTGTTATGTTACTTTTACTTCTTGATCATCTGCTTATGTGTATAATTGTGATCCATTTTTTGAAATGTGGTAAAAAAGTGTCTATCAAGGTGTTTTGCATTAAATTGTTGTACTGTTTAATTTTTTTCTTCAGTGTAACTAGACAGTGTTCTCACTGCTATTTTAACAGGTAATAAGAAGATCTGTGTCATATGGGAATGTACAATATTCAAAAGCAATTTATCACAAAATCTTATTTTAATGCAAATAAACTGTTGTCTTCACATAGCTTCAAAAAATTTCATTACAATTAGCATATAATAATATCAAGATGGGTAAGACTCATTGCTGTCTAATCGCCAGTGAAGAAAAGCAAAGCAAGAAACAGAACACAATTCGTGGGCAAAGTGATTGTGTTTTATCTCAATGGGCTTTAAATAGAACTTCACAGTCTAACCATGTACACTGTAGTGAATATCATGCATACATTTAAACAACTTGAACTATTAACCCTGACACATTTCATCAGCCCTTTGAACATTAGGTTTCCAATTCAGGAAAGCACAAAAGCAAATGATTTATTTTAAGTGTGTGAGTAGTCTCACAATTTTTAGTGGAGTTGCTCACAGTTTTACTTGAATGTACTTCAGCGCTTTGGTATGAGTAACCATGATGACTGCTACATGAGAATAAGCTCATAGAAAAGTCGTGAAGCATGCACAAATACTTTTTTGAACAAAATATGCAGTTCTACGTGACTTATAAAAATAAGCTACAATTTATATACTGTTCAAATACAAAAAATTAGGCCTACATTTATTCAGCTTCTGAGTTAAAACTGAATTGCAAAAAGGGAAGATATTTCAAACTTTGAGTAGTCCTTAGGCATCTTAAATTCTGACTGCATTTTTTTTTCCCTGTTCTTACATCTTTAGTTCTCTACTGTCACAAACCTTTTCAGAAAACAATTATTTAAAAATACGTGTTTTATACATGGAAAATATATTGCTGATTGTTTAGCTTTATAAAATAATATCTAGCTGCATTTGATATTTTGAATATTGAGAGGAATGATTACATTGCAAGGCAAAAAAGGAAAGAAAAAACAAAACCAGAAGGGCAGCACAGGTAGAGAGATCAACAGACTCTTCAGAAAGATACTTTTTACAACTTAGCATCAGTATAAACAAATCTTGCTCATGGTTTATTAAAAAGTAATGTACTCTACAGAAAATGGAGTTCTAGGAGAATATTATATAAAGAGTTTTTTGGCTGTTTTTAACTGAGTCATTAGAAGGAAAAGACAGTGATAAGCCATTAGCTGGAGAGGATGACATTTTAGCTCCCCCTCAAAATCAAAGGTAAAGACCTTTTGTGATTTCAATGGACTTGATTTCATCTACACTCTAGGCTAAAATTCGCTGTGTCTTCATTTAGGACCAATTCCATAGCACAGAAAAAATTTCAATAGACTTAAAGAGGGTAAAAAAAAATTAATCAGAAGAGGATGGAACACCAACTATTGTGGTTTAACCCTGGTAGGCAGCTAAGCCCACAAAGCAGATTGCTCACTCTCCCCTCAGAGGGGTGGCTAAGAGAAGCAGAAGTGTAAAAGTGGGAAAACTTGTCGGTTGAGATAAAGACAGCTTAACAAGTAAATCAAAAGCTGCACTCACAAGCAAAGCAAAATAAGGAATTAATTCACTCCTGCAGATCAACAAGCAGCTGTTTAGCTGTCTCCAGGAAAGCAGGACCTCACCACGTGTAAGAGTTTGTTGGCAAGCCAAGCACCATAACTCTGAACTTCCCTCCTCCCCATTCTTTCCCCCAGCTTTTATCACTGAGCTTGATGCCATATGGTACAGGATGTCCCTTTGGTCTGTTGGGGTCATCCCTCCCAGCTGTCCTCTCCCAGCTTCTTGTGTACACCCAACCTACTTGCTGGTAGGGTGGTCTGAGAGTCAGATAAGGCCTTAATGCTGTGTGAGCACTGAACAGAAATACCTAAACCATTGGTGTGTTATCAATACTGTTCTCATCACAGATCCAAAAGATAGCACCCTACAAGCCACAATGAAGAAATTTAACTCTGCCTCAGCCGAAACTAGTACACCAAGCTAAGTGGGGTAAGTAGCAATGGCATTCATTAATAAATACATGACAGCTTTCATAAAACCAGTAGCAAATCTGGACTTACTAAAACTCTAGTTTCCCTAATACATCCTTAGGCTTTTGTTTCTCACTGTGTAGGTTGCAGCAACTGATTGCTCCCGGGTGTTGACATTATAACATTCTATGTATAAATTCTGATATGACGTTAAATCATTTGAAGTTTACTGACTCACTAAAGTTGACAATTCTGATTCATGGAAGCACTGGAAGATATTGAAATTAGAATTTGTTCCACACAACAGGGGAAAAGAGGGGGAAAAAGATCTTTCAGAATGCTATTGGTAAAGATAAACTTGTCCCAAAATTTCAGTTTCAGTCTTATAGAATGGACATGTTTTCGTGCTAGAGACTTGACACTAACTCAGAACAGGAAAAGACAGATTCCAGATACCTGGTCTGCTTGCTTTTCGCTCATATCCCTGGCTTTAGCCAGGAAAGCAGACTCCTGAATCCACATCCCAGGCTAGTAAATTTCTTCTGCTTTTGAGGGGTGGGTAGGAATTCTGATGATTAAAAAGCTTTGCCAAAACAAACACTGTCAATTTTTATTATTTCATTAAAATGTCATAAACATTGAAAATTGTTTTTGAAATGTGATTTCCATAAACTTCCCTTACTTTTTATTTTTTATTATTTTACTTTGTTTAGATAACCAGAAATATTTGATACAAAGGTTTATGGTTTCTGCCTTGTGATAGGATGATAAATACTTTGGTAAATGTAGCAGTTGTGTAATTTGTCATTTTGAATAGGTTTTATTTCTGATCTCCATTTCATGGCCAGACACTAAGGTGGGCATTGTTATTTCTCCCCAGACAGATGTCCCTGGTGTTTTCAGGCCTTGTGCATCAATACAGCATTGACTTGGGAAGAGAAACCTCTACTTTTGTTTTGGTTTGGCGCTGGCTGGCAACAAAGGACTATGCAGTCGCTCTATTGCTTCTGCTCCCACTGGGCTGGGGAGGAGAATGGAAAGAAAAAGGCATAGGTCAGGATAAGGGCATTTTTTCACAACAGCAAATATAATGAACAGTAACAACAATACTGATAAGAAGAATATACAAAACGAACAGTGGTGTGCACAGAGCAACTCTCACCATCGATGCCCTGTGCGCTCCTGTGCTGCAATTAACTTCCCCCCAGCCAAGTCCCCCACTCAGAAATGAGCATGATGTCACATGGTATCAAATACCCTGTTTTGCTTGGCCACGTTGGGTCAGCCCACCTGGCTGTGTCCCCTCCTGGCTTCTGGTGAAGAGTAACCCTGTCCTGGCTGAACCTAGGACATTATCCACCCCTTATTCTATACCATCTACATCATGCCCATGTCCCCCATTTTCCAGATGATCATCACCATTTTTCCTGTCATTAATAATACACACAGATACCACTGCCTTACCCTACTGATCATCCCCCTAAAACGTTTGTTGAGTTCCTTTAAACTATGACATGAGGCTCCATCTGTTGTAAAAGTCATTCAGGGCAGGAGATGTGATAAGTAGTGTTGGATGGTCACAAGCTCTATCCAGAGCTCATGGCTGGTGTATTTGGATTAGCCTGTGGCCATGGTGTGCGGGTTGGAGATGTCTATCTTGATGAATTTGTTGGCGGCCAGTTGTTCAAGTCAACTCCAGTCCCACCACAGCTGCGCTTTGCTTGGTTTCATCAAAGTCCATCTTTCATTTGTTTGGGTGACAATTGCTATAATACTACTGACATACAACAACTACAGTAGTGATAGCAGACAGCGGCAGGGTTATTTAGCAATTAACATCATACAATTTCATTTATTGACTATTCTCACCCAAAATCAAATGTCCACGAGGTACACATCGGACTTCCCCACGTCTTTCGCATCACCCACCAGGTGCATAGAGGTCCTTAAGAAAAATCAACCCTGTGGACAGGTTTACCTTTGCCCGAGGCAGGAATAACCCAAACTGTCTTCCCTAACCTATTCCTCTTGTGCACTATGAGGACTTTATCCCCTTTTACAGGGCATGGAAGTTGTGATTGGGCAGGGCCAGCCCGGTTGGTGGATCTCTGATGTTAACCAACCAGCTGGCCTTTGCTAAATGAATATCCCAGTTTTCGAAAATCCCAGACCCCCATTCCTCTCAGAGTGGCTTTTAGCAGTCCATTGTACCATTTGATTTATCTAGAGGCTGGTGCATGGTAGGGGATGTGCTAAGCCCACTCAATACGATGTTCTTTGGCCCCGGTCTCTATGAGGTTGTTTCAGAAACAAGTTGCATTTTCTGAGTCAATTATTTTGGTGCAGTGATGCCATAGGACTTGTTTTTCAAGGCCCATGATGGTTTTCTGTGTGGTGGCATGGGAAATGGGTTAGGTTTCCAAACATCCAGTGATGGCCTCCACCATTGTGAGCACATAACGCTTGCCTTGGTGGGTTTGTGGCAGTGTAATACAGTCCATCTGCTAAGCCTCCCCATATTTATGTTTTAGCCATCGTCCTCCATGCCACTGAGGTTTTACCCACTTGGTTTGCTTGATTGCAACGCATGTTTCGCATTCATGGACAACCTGTGCAATGGTGTCCATGGTCAAGTTCACCCCTTAGTCATGAGTCCATCTATGTGTGCATCTCTTCCTTGATGGCCTGATGTGTCATGCACACACTAAGCTATGAAGAGTTCACCCTTCTGTTGCCAGTCCAGATCCACCTGAGCCACTTCAGTCCTGGCAGACTGATCCACCTGGTGGTTGCTTTGATGTTCTTCAGTGGCCTGATTCTTAGGGACGTGGGCATCCCATGTGATGCACTTATACAACCAACTACTCTAGCTGGGTAGCAATATCTTGCCACAATGGGGCAGTCCAAATGGGTTTCCCTCCATGATGCCAGTTGTTCTTCTTCCATTGCTGCAGCCACCCCCACAGGCTACCATACATGAATTGATGTAAAGATAGAGCACTGGCCACTTTTCCTTGCTGGCAGTGTCTGAAGCCAGCTGGATGGCTTTCACCTCTGCAAACTGGCTCGACTCACCTTCTTCAGCAGCTTCTGTGACTTGTCTTGTATGACTACATACAACAGCCTTCCACCTCCTCTGCTTCCCCAAAGTATGACAGGACACATCCGTGAACAGGGTATATTGCTTCTCATTTTCTGACAGTTTATTATACAGTAGGGCATCTTGAGCACGCATCACCTCCTCCTCTGGTGATACTCCGAAGTCTTTGCCTTCTGGCCAGTCCATGATTGCTTCCAGAATTCCTGGGTGACTGGTGTTTTCCATCTGGACCTGCTGTTTGATCAGTGTGACCCATTTACTGCACGTAGCATTGGTGGCATGATGCATAGAGGGGACCCTCTCTTTGAACATACAGCCCAGGACCGGCAGTTGTGGTGCTAGGAGGAGCTGTGCTTCTATGTCAACCACTTCCAAAGCAGCTTGAACTCCTTCATGTGCAGCCGGAATCTCTTTTTCACTGGGAGTATAGTGGGCCTTGGATCCTCTGTATCCCCGACTCCAAAACCCAAGGGGTCGACCTTGAGTGTTCCCTGGTGCTTTCTGCCAGAGACTCCAGGTTGGGCCATTCTCCCCAGCTCCAGTGTACAGCGCATTTTTACCATCTTGTCCTGAAAGGACTGGACCAAGGGCTACCACATGAACTATGTCCCATTTAGTTTGTTCAAATGCTTGTCATTGTTTAGGGCCCTATTAAAAATTCTCCTTCTTCCAGGTCGCTTGATAAAAAAGGCTTACAATCTGACTGTCATTTGGGATGTGCATCCTCCAAAAACCCACAACACCGAAGAAGGCTTCGGCTTCCTTTTTGCTAGTTGGTGGAGACATAGCTGCTATTTTGTTGATGGCATCCAGTGGGATTTGATGATGCCCATCCTGCCATCTTATTCCTAATAATAGGATCTCTTGGGCAGGTCCCTTCAGTTTACTTCTCTTAATGGTGAAACCAGCTTTCAGAAGGATCTGAACTATTTTCTCCCCTTTCTCAAAACATCCTCTGCTGTATCACCCCATACAGTGATGCCATGGATGTACTGTTGATGTTCTGGAGCTTCACCCTTTTCCCATGCAGTACCTTTAAAAGTTGGGTTTCAGGTCCTTTTTTGTATTTGTCACACTGCCAGTGTTATGATGGTTCTGTCCTTACCTTCTTGTGTCATTGCAGCCTTATTTGCTTCCTTTGTGCTTCCGTGCTTTGCTTTTTCTTTCTCTTTCTGACTCTGATTCATATATCAATTAAAGAGAGGAAACAGTTCCCTTTTACCAAGATTTACATAAAAATCATGCAGCATACTGAACCAAAACTGTGGAGTACAGAAAAAGTAATGATAAACTAACTTCTTTCAAGAATCTGACTTGTAGGTACCAGATGTTTGGGGTCAAAAATGAAAGGTAACAACCTCAGAAATGTAGTTGTTTGAATGTGTTTTTTTCATATAGTGGAGTGTTTGAAACTATGTCTTTAATGACACTGTAAGAGACCTTTAGCTTCAAAGTTGGTCTCCTGTCTTTTATTCTTGCCTGTGGTCTCCTGGATTTTGTTTTCCAGCCTTTTCATGACTACTGCTTTCTCTTATAAATATTTCACTAAACTAGACGAAACCTGGCTATCTAGCTTTTTTTTGAGAAATAAAAGTAGAAACAAATAATGGATTCAGATACAAATCCTTTCTGTAGGTGATATAACAGAAACTGTACTACAGTTGTTGTTCTGTTTTACTGCTCAGCTGCTTATATAAAATCATCTGAAAAGAAGGGAAATACTAAGCCCTAAGACTTTGGTTTTCTTATACACTAATTCTCCCTTGAATCACTGTAATATGGACTTATAAAGCAGGCCTTTCCTAAAAATTATAGTAATTAAAGGTTTTCACTCTACATTATACGTTCTTTCAGTGAGTTTGTTTTTAATACTAACAACAGCTTGAATAAAAGCCTTGAAGGAAGACCTTCAGCTGAAATGTTTGATTGCCTTTCTGATTTAGGCTTGTGTGGAAGATGTTAAACCAGTTTACCAGGATAAAAATATATGTCCCATAAGATAAAAATTTAGCTTCTTTATTTAGTTAATTTGTAATATAAATTGACTGCAGTGTGTTTACGTCAACCCTTTCTGCCCCACGCCTTTTTTACCAGATTTTAGTCTTCAGCATCAGCACCTCTCTGAGAGGAAGTTGCTGTCTAGCTTAGACTTACGAGGCTGATAAAGGTTGGCACAACATGAGCTTCTCATTCTACTAAATTCAGGTTAAAATATGCTAATAATTTCAAATGTTATTCTACTATTAGTGTATCTATGGAAATATATTTTGCATTTATGTGAGATAATTAAAAGAAGTCTGTACAGAAAAAAAAATGCAATGGTTTTATTTAGGTTAAGGTCAAACTCCCTCCAGAATTTTATGTCTAATTCCACATTTTAATTGAATATTAATAAAAAGAAGAGAGATCCACTGGTGTTTTTGTATGAACATACCTGTTTGCTCACAGATTAGCAGAAGAAACTCCATCTGAGATACATGAAGGACTTTGTTGTGTTCTTCAGTTTGCAAATGTTATGTAGAGAAAGAATACAGAGCTTGCTTTTGCTACTTTCCAGAACTTATATAGCAGCATTTTTATAACACTTCTTTGCGTAAAAACATTTTAGGGAAAAAAGGAGAGGCAAGCCTGTTAAGTAATTCATTTACATTTTGTGATACTGCATAGCCAGGGAACAGTGCAGTGTTCTCCAGGTACTGTATTGCTCTTCTGATACTGAGAACTGTTATTCATCATGCGTGCACTCACCGGGTTTGTGAAGGACAACCAAGGGAACAGGCCCAGCCAGCACGGGTTCATAAAAGGCAGGTCCTGCTTGACCAACCTGATCTGCTTCTCTGACCAGATGACCCGCCTAGTGGATGAAGGTATGTCTGTGAATGTTATCTACCTGGACTTTCGTAAGGCCTTTGGCACTGTTCCCCATAGCATCCTCCTGGAGAAAGTAGATGTCCACGGTTTGGATGAATGTACTCTTCACTGGATAAAGAACTGGCTGAATGGTTGAGCGCAGAGAGTGGGAGTGAATGTAGTTAAATCCAGCTGGTGGCTGGTCACAAGTGGTGTTCCCCAAGACTCAGTTCTGAGGCCAGTCTTGTCTAATATCTTTATCAACGATCTGGATGAGGAGATTGAGTGCTCCCTCAGTAAGTTTGCAGATGACATCAAGTTGGGCGGGAATGTTGACCTGCTTGAGGGTAGGAAGGCTCTACAGAGGGATCTGGACAGGTAGGATTGATGGGCCGAGGCCGACTCTATGAGGTTCAACAAGGCGAAGTGTCGGGTCCTGCACCTGAGTCACAACAACCCCATGCAATGCTGCAGGCTTGTAGAGGAGTGGCTGGAAAGCTACCCAGTGGAAAAGGACATTGGGGCGTTGGTTGACAGCCAGCTGAACACGAGCCAGGAGTATGCCCAGGTGGTCAAGAAGGCGAAAGGCATCCTGGCTTATATCAGGAATAGTGTGGCTGGTAGGAGTAGGGAGGTGATGGTGCCCCTGTACTCGTCACTGGTGAGGCCGCACTTTGAGTACTGTGTTCAAGTTTGGGCCTCTCACTACAAGAAAGACATTGCATTGCTGGAGCGTGTCAAAAGAAGGGCACCGAGGCTGGTAGAGATCTACAGAACAAGTCGTCTGAGGAGTGGCTGAGGGAACTGGGGCTGTTTAGTTTCTTAGAGAAGAGGAGGCTGAGGGGGGACCTTATTGCTCTCTACAACTACCTGAAAGGAGGTAGTAGTGAGACAGGTGGTCTCTTCTACCAAGTAACCAGTCATAGGACAAGAGGCAAGGAACTCAAGTTGCATCAGGAGAGGTTTAGATTGGTTATTAGGAAAAATTTCTTTACTGAAAGAGTGGTCAGGCATTGGAATAGGCTGCCCAAGGAGATGGTGGAGTTCTCATACCTGGAGGTGTTAAAAAAATGTGTAGATGTGGCACTTTGGGATACAGTTTAGTAGGAATGGTGGTGTTGGGTAAATGGTCAGACTTGATGATCTTAGAGGTCTTTTCCAACCTATGATTGTATGATTTGATTCATGATTCTGTTTGAAGGGTATATCCCTATTGCCCTGAATTTCATGGGAAAATTTCTTGGAGTTTTCTGTTTGGTTGTGCTTTTGTTATTGTTTTTTTTTTTTGTTTGGTTGATTGGTTTTAATAGAGCATCTATGAATAACTTCTCCTGACCTCGTTTTATTGTGTTCTGTGTCCTTTTATTTACGATGTCACTTATGTGATGGTGGTCTTAAGATCTCACGTGTTTCCTTTTTTTTTTTTTTGTTTTCTTACTTTGGGGATGTGTGATTAGTCAGGAATATTTTGCCTGTACATTTTTGAAAAACAATTGTTATGATGGTGTCAAACAAGAATAGACTAATCTTTCAGAACAAAGCCATAAGAAAAGAGCCCACAAGACTCCCTAGATTGGTGGCTGGTCTAATTATCTGAAAAGGACTAATCACTGCAGTGACACAGACAGAGTCTTGAATGTAGGTCTCCCTTACCCCAGATAAGATTTCCAGCCAGGAAGAAGAAACATTCATCCTAATACTGATGTGGGAAATTGACAATTAGTTCTATTTTGCTATAGATTTTGTTTAATTTCATTATATAACTTTGCATCTATGTTAAGGTAAGAGTTAAACACTGTTAATTAATTTAATTCTGCTCTTTGTAATCTTGCTAACAAAGACTGTTGTGGCTCAAATGTAGCTAACAAGGACTGCTTGTGAGACAGACGAAGAGAAACAAGGACTGATAACCAGAACTTTGTTGTCTGTAAGAAACAACTCTCTAGATGAAACTGTTTCTATGGTTTGGGACTCAACCAACACAGACAACTTGGGAATTTTTGAGCCAAAGATGAAAGCACACAGCGAGAAAGACTACGAGCCTTCATCCAGAAGACCCCCACAGACGACCACCAGACGACACTGCGCAAGTGCTAAAGCGGGGAGGAGTATGATAATGAATTCCTAGAAATAATTACAATAGTCCAGACTACTTAGATAAGCTTTGTAATAAATAGGTGCATGCTTCGTGACTCGGTGTGCAAGTTAGGAGGAACGATCCCCATTGTACCCGGCGCCGCAATAAACATACCTGCTTTATAACTCTCTGAGTTGTGAAGTTTGATTCCTCACATCAATACTTTCTTTATGCCCCTGCCCTCCAGCTTGTACAGAAATCAAAGCAGAGTTTTTGGTTTTGTTTTACTACCCTGTTTAAGAAAAAAATATAAGCAAAATAAGACAGAGTGTAAAGTCTCAATGGTTACAGAAAAAAAAAGTAGGTTTTCTGGCCAGGTCTAATAAGCAGATAGTTTCATTGAATTGCACCTACAGTGTGGTTTACTTTTGCTTTGTTATTACTGTTTGTAGTGTGGTATGATAAGAACAGTTTCCTCTGCTGTTCACCTCTTCCAGTGCAGTACTTGATTCAGTGATTCTTATCAGGTACTATAGGCACATCAACCAACAGGGGTCACATTTACATGCTCTACTGGAAAAGGACTTTCAGTTGTTAAGTGTTCTAATAGTTCAGAACCTGCTGTGAAACATATGTGAATAGACATTAGCCACCTACATGTGTTAGGAATGTAAGGAAGACTGAAAAACTCTTGTACAAACTGGAAAAATAATTGAAACTTAATGAGGAGGTTCTTGAGGCAGAAAATGACCTCTTGTTGCAATGTCACTGAATTTCAACTCTTCATAAGGTGGCTCAAAAAATGAATCAGTAAGAGCACAAGGAGCAACCCAATCCTACTGAGCAGTATTTTTACTAAGTGTTGATTACCTCTAGGTATGGGTTATTACATCATTTCAGTGTAGAATATTCAAAGCAGCTTTCACTGAGCTAACTTGGAATTTTTGGTTTTCCAGCAAAGCAGAGTTGTAGAATGATGTTGTTGCACGGATGAAAATGAGATCGTTGCATGGCTGAAATTTCCATTCTGTTGTAAGCAAGTCAAGGTAAAACAAATTCTATATCTTTGTTGTAGCATAAACCGGTGAACTCAAATTCATTTGGAGAGGTAACTGCATATTGTAGCCTCTGTTGCTTGCACTAGATGAAATTATCTTGACCATTGATTGACAGAAAAACCTAACTTGGCTGGAGTGTATATCATATTGGCTAAAATGATGTTTACAAAAATGAAATTATTAGAGCACACTGTGCCAGTTTCAGCTCCTGTGATTTTTCTCAAAGTCTGGTTAACATGTCTTATGCTGTAATCTCCACATGACCACATTTCTTCTTAAGCAGTGTTGCTCATTTAAATCTATGTCACATTAAAAAAATAAGCATAGACAAGACTTATGGGTCCTATCACTGATGCATTTAGAATGTAAGATGAGGCGTATATTAAAGTAAGCATAAACTCAGAGCTGTCCATTTTCTTAGTTTTACAATAGATTGTAATCCATTTCACATGAGAAATTTACATGAGAAAATTACAAGTAATTGTGCAATACTAGGCAATTATTAGCTCAGCTAAACTTTGTGCATGGAAGTTGGAATTTTCATTAAGTGTTAATACATTTATAAGGTAATTTTTCATTGCATTTTCACCAGTACAGTTATTGTTTTCAAAAATTCTCTTAGTAAAATTCAATTTGATGGTTAAAGTGTTGAATTTCTATCAGCATGGAGTAGAAGTTGATGTAAACATCAGAGGTTCAATGTCAGACTTAAAATGAGAAAGAGCACTTTAGACTAATACCAGTGTCTCCTTCTGTCACATAACATCTGCTGAACCAGACCAATTCCAACTCTTCGAGTATGCAATGCTGTCAGCCTCTCAGCAAAGCATCCAAGGGAAGAACGGGTTGTTGTTGTTATGGAATAGGGATAGGATAAAAAACAATTCCAGAAACTGGTACATAGTATGTATTTTTGGATGTCCAAGAATTTATCACAAGAACTGGCCACAACCTTTGTTGCCTTCCATTATTATGCTGACCTTCCTTGTCCCGTACTGAGTGTGAGGAGAAAGAAAGAATAGGAAGAATGGAAGTTGAAGTAACACGTTCTGTATCCTTTCTGAATCTGCCTGACATGCTTCTCTTCCCACAATATGGGAAAGGATATTTTCCATCATATGGAAACATCTTCTTACGGCATATAAGATGGTAATTTGTTTTCACTTATGGAATCTACATAATTTCTGGAGGCCTTAGTTTGATTTTTAAAAATATATGTAAGAAAATCTGGTAAAGAGAAATATTAAGTAGGCTTTGAAATTTCTGCTGCTTCACTGCTGCTTTAAATGCACCTATGTGAACCTTATGAGGTTCAATAAGGCCAAGTGCAAGGTCCTCCTCCTGGGTCAGGGCAATCTCTGCTGTCAATACAGGCTGAGGGATGAAGGGATTTAGAGGCGCCCTGTCAAGAAAGACCTGGGGGTACTGGTGGATGAAAAGCTGGACATGAGTCACCAATGTGCGCTCGCAGACCAACAGTATCCTGGGCTGCATCAGGCGAAGCATGGCCAGAAGGTCGAGGGAGGGGATTCTGCCCCTCTACTCTGCTCTGGTGAGACCTCACCTGGAGTCCTGCATCCAGCTCTGGAGCTCTCAGCATGAGAAAGACATGGAGCTGTTGGAGCACGTCCAGAGGAGGGCCATGAAAATGATCTGAGGGCTGGATCAACTCTCCTATGAGAACAGGTGGAGAGAGCTGGGGCTGTTCAGCCTGGAGAAGACAAGGCTGCGGGGACACCTTATAGCAGCCTTCCACTACCTGAAGGGGGCCTACAAGAAACATGGGGAAAATCTTTTTAGCAAGGTTTGTTGTGAGAGGACAAGGAGTAACGGTTTTAAACTAAGGGAGGGTAGGTTTAGACTGAATATAAGGAAAATATTTTTTACCAAGAGGGCGGTGAAACACTGGAATAGATTGCCCAGAGAGGTAGTGGAGGCCCCATCCCTAGAAACATTCAGGATCTGGTTGGATGGGGCTCTGAGCAACCTGGTCTAGTTGAAGATGTCCCTGCTCACTGCAGGGGTGTTGGGCTAGATGACCTCTACAGGTCCTTCCAACCCAAAGCATTCTATGATTCTATGATTCTATGATTCTGTGGTTCACCTTCTGTGTTCAGCCAACTCAGGTTTATTTTAGTGAGCAACTTTAATTTTCCAAGTTTTGTTTTCTATTCTTTATCTTTAAAGACATGATGGGTTAAAGATCTCAAACATGGTATTGCTCCAGAGTGGTGAATTAGTCTTCTGTGTGGTCTTCATGAGTAATGAGCAGGGAAAGTATTGTTGATTTGCACATTGATGTAAATTGATATCTGGAAAGGTTTTACTCAGAATTGCCATATTACAATAGCAGGGGAAGAAGAGTTGTAGTCCCTTCCAGAGTAAAAGGCTTGTTAAGTTGTCAGATAACAGCAAATAAACTGTCTGTACACAATCCAAGATGATAGGGCTGAAACTCTCCCCCAAAATAAACTAAGGGTCAATAATCTTGCAGAAGAAAACGAGGCCAGGGAGATTAGAATTTAAACAAAACCCAGAATAAATCCCAGACAAGGCTGTGAGTATAAAGACTGGAATTCTGCTCCATCCAGATGCTCTCTGCAGTGATAAGAGAGATGCTATTGAAGAGGTGCAAAAGAACTTACTCAGGTAAGAATCTACACCTTCTCATCTGTATAAAATAGGGGAAAAAAGTGTTCTTTTGGATTTGAATTGAGGTAGACTGAGGAAATTATTTCTCTTTTATGTCACGTGTGTATTTGAAAATCTTTGTAAATGAATGTGACAATTAATTGTAATTTGCTTTTACCATAAACTGACTTCTTACAAGCATTTATGAAGTAATTAAACATTAAAGCACTGTATCTCTTTTGGATACCCTGCAACTGGAAGCCAGAATACAGGAGCATTCTGAGATCCCTTAGAGTTCCAAAATACTGCCTCAGGATAGCTTAAGGGCAGGAGGATACACCTGCAGCTGCTCTGGATGATTTGGGAGCCCGTAACAAAGGCTTTATTTTGGAAGAGCTTCTGATCACTGCTGCTAGCCACTATGACACTCTGTCTGACTGACTGCAGACAATAAGCAGCATTTCTGACACTTGAGTTTTCCTGGAGAGCTTGTGAAACACAGCTTTAATGGTAGAGCTGGCAAAGTCCTGATTCTCTCATACATGAGAACTTTTTTCTGCAGGGGAAGCAGGAATAAACGATGAACTGCAACTGTGAACAGCAGTTTAGATTTTGACAGACAGAATTATACTTCCTTTGCAGAGAGAGTGTTTCATACTAGAAGATAACAAAATCTATAGCATAATAAAATAAAATAGTAATAATAATAATGAAAAATAAATCACTACCCACCATATTAGTGCTCAGAAATGCTTGCTTTAGGCAGCCATAGGCTGTCATCAGCCATTTTACTTTCAGGCCGGTGGCTCTTTATACTTTCATTTGTGTTTGTCTGGAAACACAAGGATTGCTTCTGAATTTTTTATTGAAGTAGGAAGAAAAATACATAAAGCACACTAAGCAATGGAAACTCTGGGCTATTTACAGACCACTGTCCCAGTGGACTCAAAAACTTGACTTTCTTGTTTTCCTTCTGGTTCCATGAAACTACAGATAAAATAAGTGCTTAGTACAGAGAGTACCCCAGATAAATTCATTGGACCTTCCTTCAAGTTGCTGTTGGAAACATTTTGAATCAGGAGAAATATGTAGGAAATCCGTATTTGTTAAAGTCACAGTGATCACATTTGTTGCTCTGTGAGGACATAAGGGGAAAAAAAACCACACAAAAAAACCCAAAAAAAACTCAAAGCAAAAGGCTTAATGCCAGACTTTGGTAAATGTTGAGACTATTGTCATTGTACTGAATAGCTTCTTTCATAACTGTACCAGCAGTTTTAAATAATTCAGGTGGGAAATGTACATCTTTTACTTTCAAAATTACGTTGCCGTTGGAGCCAGTCGTAAAACACTGAACTAAAAAAACTGCGTAACTCCCTTTCAGGGTATTATAGGAGGAATATTAATATAAATTAAGATCTGTTCTCCTTTCCTAATTTTGTCTCACTTAACAATTGTTACTTTCATCATTTTCTAAGGTAAAAAGTAAATTCTGATGGTTGTAAGCTGAGCAGACCTCAGACACACATTAAGGATGGCTTTTATTACTCTCTTGCTAATCCCCTACTTTAAGCCATCACCAATGTATATTTTTCACTTTTCTTTACAGCCTTCATCTCCACTGCATTTAACATTTATGTGGCTTCCTAGACAGACACAGGAGTAGGGGAAAGAAAGTTTTTCTGTACAAGCATTATTATGCTCTTAAGTACTGCCTCTGAGCTGTTACAGAAAAGCAAAGAATAGTCTCTCATGTCGGTTTTCTAAGTTTACTATGCTCTTGGCATCTAGAAAGAGTCTTTCAGAGGTCAAAATGTTACTAAAATTTGCTAAGATAGATAGATAGATGTCCGCTTTGTATATACATGCATATACACATACACATACATATATGCATATATAAGTATATAGAAATTATATTTAGGAAGGATATGCAGTCCCAAGTCAAGGATTCTTGTTTTTTTGTAAAGACTTGCAGGTCACATGCTGCTTATTCCAGTCAGTGTTAGACACAGTGTAGAACAACAGAAGAAAGCGGACTGATGCTCCTGTGCTGTGCAGAATCCATTCCAGAGTGCCAGAGGGCCAGGCATTACCTGCTACCAAAGGAAAGGCAGCTCTTTTCTCTGCATCAGCCTAGAAAGAGGAAAATCAGTAACATCCCCATTCTTAACACTGCTCTATTCTCTTCCCTTCTCTTCTGTCCCAAGGGATAGCTAGCTCTCTGTAAAAGGGAGGGAAATTGTAGGATTTGGTAGCAACTATTCAGCCCACAGGGCAAACACAATGAGGGTTAAATGATGGAAAACAGAGCAACATGGCACTTCCATTAAAAAAAAAGAAATTGAGAGAAATGCATCTAAGTCAGGTACTAAAATGCATTTCAAGTAGGCCTTGAAAAGATGATTAACAATCATCCTTTAGGTAAAAAAATCTGTAAATCCTCACTTGGTCTAAGCAGCATGTATTTGTCTGACTGTAGCTGACAAAGCAGCTAGTACTGTTATAGAGTATTTCTTCCTTTATTTTCATAACATTAGTTCATCTTTATTGAGTTGTTCACTGTTCGTTCTTCCTGTCTCTTCCTACTTTTCCTTGTGAAAGAGTACTGAGTAATATATTTCTCACCTTCTCTTCCTACAAAAATCTGTTTTACTGCTACAAACATATATGGGAAATCTACTATCAAAATGTCAAATATAAGACAGAAAGAAACAAGGGATAGTGTGAAAGTGCTCTGTTATCTGAAAATGAAGTGATGAAATGCAGGAAAAAAAGGATATATTTTACAGTGAGACAAATAGGGCTTTTGATGAACAGAACAGGCAGATTTGGCAAACAACTGAAAGCTGAAACGTACAGTGCCATGTGCCATGAAACAAATGAAGCCTGCTCCTCCAACAATGGATTTTGATGGTCGCAGAAGTACTGACTCCTCTATCTTTCTCTCTCTGGGTGTTGTGATTTAAACCCAGCCAGTAACTAAGCACCACACAGCCGCTCATTCAATCCGTCTGCCCCAGTGGGATGGAGGGACAATTAGAAGGGTTAAAGTGAGAAAGAAACTCATGGGTTGAGACAAAAACAGTTTAATAATTAAAAAAAAAAAAAAAAGGTAAGGAAAAGTAGTGGGGGGGACACACACCAAAACAGAGAGGAAAATGAAATCCAGGAAAGATGAGTGATGCAAATGAAAAAAATTGCTCACCACCAAGAGACTGATGAGCAGGCAGTCCCCAAGCAGTGGGCCCCCTGCCAAATTCCTCCTCAGTTTTATTGCTGAGCATGACATCATAAGGTATGGAATACCCCTTCGGTCAGCTGGGGTCAGTTGTCCCAGCTGTGTCTCTTCCCAACTTTTTATGCCCCTCCAACCTACTCACTGTCGGGTCAGTCTAAGGAGCAGAAAAGACCCTGAAGTCGTGCAAGAACTGCTTAGTGGCAAATAAAACATCAGTATGCTATAAACACAATTTTCAGCACAAATCCAAAACTCAGCCCTGTACAAGCTACTATGAAGAAATTTGACTCTATCATCTCAGTCAAAATCAGTACACTGGGGTACTTAAATAAATTCAGAAAAAAATGCTTTCAATACCTCTACTGTTATGGAGTTTAGATAAATACAGTTTATAAATTTAAAATTTATTAGAACACATATACATAACCCTAATAAACACTTGAAAAGAAATTACATTCCACCTGCAAAGGTGTTTTCTGTTTCAGAAGATGAGAGGTAGTTCTGACTTAAGCAGCATTGTTGTTATAGTTTGGCTTCAGCCGGTAACAAAAGCGCCATGCGGCCACCCCTTCCCCTGCTGGAGTGCAGAGGAGAATAGAAAGAAATAGGCAAAAAACTGGTGGATTGGGATAAGGGCAGTTTAACAGAACAGAAAACCAAGGGAACAGTAACGACAACAATACAGATAAGGAGAATACACAACATAAACAGCAGAACAGAGCCGATCTTACCGATCATCGCCGCTGCGTGCTCCCGAGCCACAAGTGACTTCCTGCCACCAAGTTCTCCCCCAGCCAGAACCCAGCATGACGGCACATGGTATAGAATATCCTGCTCAGTTTGGCCAGGTTGGGTCAGCCCGCCTGACTGTGTTCCCCCGTGGCTCCTAGTGAAAATTAACCCTGTCCTGGCTGAAGCCAGGACAATTGTGATGAAGGAAATGCATGATGGTTAGTGTAGCTCTGAGACTAAAACATCATCTTAGAACATGAGACAGACTGGACTTTACAGTCAGTCTTACTGGGAATCTATAACCCTGCTGCTGTCTCTGTCAAAATTCATGACAAATCTCTGTGTATTCTCATACTGAGATCACTTCACACAGGAAAACACTACAATGTAACCTCTGATTTCATTGCTGGAAAACCTTTGCAAATATTATGTTATATAACACACTGACTAAAGTGAAGCAGGACCAAATTCCCAACACAATATGAAGATCCATTTTTAAGAGTTCTTTTATTCTGACTTTCAGGTTTGTTTTTTTCAAAAACTTAGTTTAGTTCTAATTTACTGCTGGTGTTGCTGGTGGAATTTTGGTTTCTTTGATACTGGGGAAGTTTACACAGCCACAGGCCTGTTGGAGACAGATGCAGTCCAGCTGTCTCAAATGGGAAAAAGGATTCTTGTACGTGAGTTCATGGAGCTGATCGAGAGGGCTTTAAGCTAGGTTTGAAGGGGGAGAGGGATATAACCAGGCTCACTAGAGATGAGCACAGGCGTGGCATGGGGGACAAATCAATAGCCCAGCTCAAGTGCATCTACACCAATGCACACGGCATGGGCAACAAACAGGAGGAGCTGGAAGCCATTGTGCAGCATGACAGCTACAACTTGGCTGCCATCACAGAAACATGGTGGGATGACTCTTATGACTGGACTGCTTCAGTGGATGGCTACAAGCTCTTCAGAAGGGATAGGCAAGGAAGGAGATGCGGTGGGGTAGTCCTGTGTGTTATGGAGTGTTTTGACTGTCTAGAGCTCAACGATTGTGATGATAAGGTTGAGTGCTTATAGGTAAAGTTGAAGGGGAAGGCCAACAAGGCAGACACCCTGCTGGGAGTCTCTTCAGACCACCCAGCCAGGATGAAGAGGTAGATGAAGTTTTCTACAAGTGGATGGCAGAAGTCTCACAATTGCTAGTCCTTGTTCCCATGAGGACTTAAATTTACTGGACGTCTGCTGGAAATACAACACAGCAGAAGAGGAAGCAGTCTAGGAGGTTCCTTGAGTGTGTGGAAGATAACTTCCTGGCGTAGCTGGTAAGTGAGCCTACCAGAGGAGGTTCCTTGTCTGACCTGCTGATTACTGACAGAGAAGGACTGGTGGGAGATATGGTGGTTGGAGGCCATCTTGAGCTTAGTGACCATGAAATGAAAGAGTTCTCAATTCTTCATAAAGTAAAAAGTGGGATCAGCAAAACCATCACGACGGGCTTTCAGAAGGCAGACTTTGGCCTGTTCAGGACTCTGGTTGAGAGGGTCCCCTGGGAGAAAGTCCTGAAGGGCAAAGGGGTCCAGCAAGGCTGGACATTCTTCAAGAAGGAAGTCTTAAAAGCACAGGAGCAGGCTGTCCCCATGTGCCACAAGATGAATCGGCAGAGGAGATGACTGTCCTGGCTGAACAGGGAGATTTTGCAGGGACTCAGGAAAAAAAGGAGGGTCTGCCACTTATGGAAGAAAGGGCAGGTGACTCAAGAGGATTACAGGGCTCTTGTTAGGTAGTACACAGAGGAATCAGAAAGGCAGAAGTCCAGCTAGAACTCAGGCTGGCCACAGTTCTAAGGGATAACAAAAAATGTTTTTACAAATACGTTAAGAACAAAAAGAGAGCCAAGGAGAATCTCTAAGCCTTATTGTATGTGGGGAGGAACATTGCCAAGAAGGGTGAGGAAAAGGCTGACATACTTAATGCCTTCTTTGCCTTAGTCTTTAATAGTCCAACTGGTTATTCCCAGGGTATTCAGTCCCCAGTGCTGGAAGATAGGGATGGAGAGCAGAATAGACTCCCATAATTCAGGAGGAAGCAGTTAACAACCTGCTATGCCACCTGGACTCTTACAAATCTACAGGGCCGGGTGGGATCCACCTGAGAGTGCTGAGGGATCTGGCAGAGGAGCTGGCCAAGCCACTCTCCATCACCTATCAGCAGTCCTGGCTAACAGGCGAGGTCCCAGATGACTTGGGGCTTACCAGTGTAACTCCTATCTACAAGAAGGGCCAGAAGGAGGATCCTGGTACTTACAGGCCTGTCAGCCTGATATCGGTGCTGGGGAAGATTATGAAGCAATTCATCCTGAGTGCATTCGCTGGGTATGTGAAGGACAACCAAGGGATCAGGCCCAGCCAACACAGGTTCATGAAAGGTGGGTCCTGCTTGACCAACCGCATCTCCTTCTCTGACCAGATGACCCGCCTAGTGGATGAGGGAAAGGCTGTGGATGTTATCTACCTGGACTTTCGTAAGGCCTTTGGCACTGTTCCCCACAGCATCCTCCTAGAGAAACTAGCTGCCCATGGTTTGGATGGGTGTACACTTTGCTGAGTAAAAAACTGGCTGCATGGCTGAGCCCAGAGACTTGTGGTGAATGGAGCTAAATTTAATTGGCAGCCGGTCACGAGTGGTGTTCCCCAAGGCTCAGTTTTAGGACCAGTCTTGTCTAATAACTTTATCAATGATCTGAATGAGGGGATTGAGTGCTCCCTCAGTAAGTTTGCAGATGGCGCCAAGCTGGGCGGGCATGTTGATCTGCTTGAGGGTAGGAAGGCTCTGCAGAGGGATATGGACAGACTGCATTGGTGCGCCGAGGTCAGGTGGATGAGGTTCAACAAGGCGATGTGCCAGGTCCTGCACTTGGGTCACAACAACGCATGCAATGCTACAGGCTTGTGGAGGAGTGGCCGGAGAGCTGCCTGGCACAAAATACCTTGGGGTGTTTGTCGACAGCTGGCAGAACATGAACCAGCAGCGTGCCAGGTGGCCAAGAAGGCCAACAGCATCCTGGCTTGTATCAGGAATAGTGTGGCCAGCAGCAGTAAGGAAATGGTCATCCCCCTATACTTGGCACTGGTGAGGCTGCACCTGGAGTACTGTGTTCATTTTTGAGCCCTTCACTACAAGAAGGACATTGAGTTGCTGCAGCATGTCCAGAGAAGGGCAATGGGGTTAGTGAAAGGTCTAGAAAGCAAGTCTTATGAGGAGCGGCTGAAGGAACTGGGGTTGTTTTGAGAAGATGAGGATGAGGGGAGACCTCGTCACTCTCTAGAACCACCTGAAAGGAGGTTGTAGTGAGGCAGGTGTTGGTCTCTTACCAGTGATACGTTGAGAGGCAATGGCCTCAGGTTGCATCAGGGGAGATTCAGCTTCGATATTAGGAAAAAAATTCTCTACTGAAAGAGTGCTCAGGCATTGGAAAAGGCTGCCGAGGGAAGTGGTGGTGTCACCATTCCTGGAGGTGTTATGAAAAATGTAGATATTGCACTTCAGGACATGGTTAAGCAGGCATGGTGGTTTTGGGTTGACGGTTGGTCTTGATGATCTTAGAGGTCCTTTCCAGCATTAATAATTCTATGATTCTATGATTATTTTCTGTAATAACATTGCTACAGAAGTTTGAAACAATGCTTACCAGAATGCTTTATTTTTCTTTGTTATTTAAGTCCTTTTTACCTACAAGCTTTATTATACCTATTTCTTTACTTATTTTTTCCCCTTTGTACAGCACCGTTGGAGTCAATAGTTACTATGTAAGGTTTTAGACTTTTGGATAAGGAGCAAAATCTACAGATACTCGTGGCAGGATATTCTGCAACAGTTCTGTCACTGCAATACACTCTTTACATGCAGGAGAATATTCTGTTAGGTCAAAACTTGCTTGGTTTTGAGTGGAGAAGCTGGACGGGGTTATGTTAATCATTGCTCAGGAGTGTGCTGGGCATTGGGTGGTGAGAAAATTTCCCTGTATATTCCTTTGTTTTGTATATTTATTATATACTTTTAATCAGTAGTATTGTTGCTAGTGTTCGATTCCTTTGCTGCTCTGTTAAACTGTCCTTACCCTGACCCATGAGTTTTGCCTTTTGCTTTTGATTCTCCTCCCCACTGTACTGGGAGGAGGGGTGGTAGAGCAGCGACATGGTTCTTTGTTGCCAGATGGGGCTACACCACAACAGTCCTTTTTGATGACCAACATGGGGTTTGAAAGGTTGGAATAATAGCAGGATTGACCAGAATGTGTTAAAACAACTTTGTTGTAATTTGTTATATGCAATTATTATATTAATTAAACATTAAAATTTAAATTTTCAGTTAAATCTAAATAAAAATAAAATTAAATTAGTTAAATTGCTGGTGAAAATGTTGCTTTGTTTGGTCACAAGTTTGTGGGATGTAAATCATTACTTGCTGTATGTATTCACTGTGGTACAGTTCATCATTTCAGGGAAAAAGATCAGGATTACCATTTTGTTGTACTGTATAATATCAACTTATGCTATGATAATATCACTGGGCATGAAGTTAGGCTTTTGTTTGCATGTAGCACTGCAGTCATTTCCGTACATCGGATGCTGTCTCTCGGAATTTATTAATAATCGAGCCCACTCTATGGGGAAGATCGGAGGGGATAATTTCCCCCACTCTTTCAGCCCTCCTCTCTCCTTCAGGCTAGTCCAAATGGCTTTTGAGAATTTTGAGTACCCAAGGGATGCTCAAGCCAGCATGTTCATATTGCTATGTCTCCTGAATGTGTTTCAGGTCTTGTTTAGCGTTAAACAACTATTTAAAAATATTGCCCAGAGATCTGCCCCAAGGCTGGATAGCTACGAGTGGCAGGGTGTGTGGAATAGCATGGGCAGATGCCTAGGATGGTAGGCACCTCTGGTGTTTTTGAACTTCACCCCTGAACAAGTGCAGAATCCTGATAAAATAGTAGAATCTTTGGAAGAAGTGTGCTTTCAGGCTGGGAATTCCGGGGAGACATATTTTATTGCAATGTACTGGTGCCTAGCCCATGCCTACAATCTTTGTTCAGCACAATGCAGAGCTCTCAGAACAAAGAGGGGGAAAACAAATTGACAGGCACCACACCTGCACCAACCACTGCAGCTGCCCCAAACCCAGCGACAGGCACAGTGGCTGCCCCAACATACATGGGTGTGTAAACCCCCATGATGTGTGCCTCGGCTAAACCTGAAAACCAACTTCTGCCAACATCCATTAGCCTTATACAGAAAAAGAAATACACAAAAATATCAGTTCACCCTATAAGGGAAGGCGAAGAACCAGGACCATCTTGAGAGCAGGAAGATCAGCCACAGTCAAAGATAGTCACTCGATCCCTATCCCGGAGTCAGCTGCGAGATATGCGGAAAGATTTCAGCCACCACCCAGGCAGGCACATTGTCAACTGGCTTCTCTCATGCTGGGAAAATGGGGCCAGCATGACAGCAATCAGAGGGCAGGGAAACCAAGCAGCTGGGGTCCCTGTCTCGAGAAAGGGGCGTTGACCTGTCAGGTGTGAGGGAAAGATTTCCCTTCAGTGAGGACGCTACATGCTATACAGGCAAGTGGACCAATATGGGAAGAGGTATCCAGTACCTGAGGGAATAAGCTGTGTGGGAGCTGGTTTACTAAGAACCGGACAATGTGCAGTTACACACAGACCAGATGAAGTCCAGTGCACACGACTCATTTGGAGGAAGTTTGTACGGAGCGCACCTTCCACATCTTCCAACTCACTGGCTGTAATAGACCGGAAAGGTGAAGAGGCATCAGCGGTGAATGAAGTGGCTGACTACGGCAAGATGAAGAAAGCCTATCTTCCTCTCTCATCTCAGCTGAGGAGAAACTGTTCCAGGAGGTCCAGCAAATAAATGAATCATAGAATCACAGAGTGGTAGGGGTTGGAAGGGATCTTCGTGGGTCATTTAGTCCAACCCACCTGCCGAAGCAGGGTCACCTACAGTAGGCTGCAGAGGACCTTGTCCAGGCGAGTCTTGAATATCTCCAGAGAAGGAGACTCCACAGCCTCCCCGGGCAGCCTGTTCCAGTGCTCCGTCACCCTCAGAGGGAAGAAATTCTTCCTCATGTTCAGACAGAACTTCCTGTGCTTCAGTTTGTGCCCATTGCCCCTTGTCCTGTCACTGGGCACCACTGAAAAGAGCTTGGCCCCATCCTCCTGACACCCACCCTTCAGATATTTGTAAGTATACATTAGGTTCCCTCGCAGCCTTCTCTTCTTCACACTAAACAAGCCCAGCTCCCTCAGCCTCTTCTCGTAGGAGAGTTGTTCCAGTCCCCTCACCATCCTTGTAGCCCTCCGCTGGACTCTCTCCAGTAGCTCTTCATCCTTCTTGAACTGGGGAGCCCAGAACTGGACACAGGACTCCAGATGAGGCCTAACTAGGGCAGTGTAGAGGGGAAGGAGAACCTCCCTCGACCTGCTGTCCACACTCCTAATAATGCACCCCAGAATGTCATTGACCTTCTTGGCAGCCAGGGCACACTGCTGGCTCATGGTTAACCTGTCGTCCACCAGCACTCACAGGTCCCTCTCCGCAGAGCTACTTTCCAGCAGGTCCAACCCCAAGCCTGTGCTGATGCATGGGATTGTTCCTCCCCAGGTGCAGGACCCTGCATTTGCCTTTGTTGAACCTCATCAGGTTCCTCTCTGCCCAACTTTCCAGCCTATCCAGGTCACGCTGAATGGCAGCACAGCCTTCAGGTGTATCTACCACACCTCCCAGTTTGGTGTCATTAGCAAACTTGCTGAGGGTATATTCTAACTCTTCAGCCAGGTCATTGATGAAGAAGTTAAAGAAGACTGGGCCCATTACTGACCCCTGGGGGACACCACTGGTTCCAGCCCTCCAACTAGACTCAGCACCACTGACAGCAACCCTCTGAATTCTGCCGTTCAGCCAGTTCTCAATCCACTTCACCGACCACTCATCCAGCCCACACTTCCTCAGCTTCCCTAGGAGGATATCATGGGAGACTGTGTCGAAAGCCTTGCTGAAGTCTAGGTAGACAACATCCACGGCTCTCCCTTCGTCTACCCAGCCAGTCATGTCATCGTAGAAAGCTATCAGATTGGTTCAGCATGATTTCCCCATGGGGAATCCATGCTGACTACTCCTGATAACCTTCTGTTCCTCAACTTGCTTGATGACAACCTGAAGAATGAACTGCTCCATCAGCCTTCCCGGGATGGAAGTGAGACTGATGGGCCTGTAGGTCCCTGCGTCTTTGTTCTTGCCCTTTTTGAAGATTGGAGTGACATTGGCTTTTCTCCAGTCCTCGGGCACCTCTCCTGTCCTCCAGGACCTCCGAAAGATGATGGAGAGTGTCTCAGCAATGACATCCGCCAGCTCCCTCAGCACTTGTGAGTGCATTCCATCGGGGTCCATGGATTTGTGGACGTCCAGATCACTTAAGTGATCCCTCACACAGTCCTCCTCGACCAAGGGAAAGTCATCCTCTCTGTAGGCTTCTTCTCTTACCTCTGTGGCCTGGGATTCCTGAGGACCTGCCTTGGCACTGAAGACTGAAGCAAAGCAGGCATTCAGTAGCTCTTCCTTCTCCGCATCCTCCGTCACCAGGACACCCGCCTCATTCAGCAGCGGCCCCACATTGTCCCTAGCCTTCCTTTTGCTGCTGATGTAGTTGAAGAAGCCCTTCTTGTTGTTCCAGGTGGGCTTTGGCCTTCCTCGTCACATCCCTGCACGCTCTCACCACGTTTCTGTACTCTTCCCAAGTGGCCTGCCCCTATTTCCACATTCCATGGACCTTTCTCCTCCACCTGATCTCCGCTAGAAGCTCCTTGTTCAACCATGCAGGTCTCCTGCCTCCTTTGCTAGAGTTCTTTCTCAGGGGGATGCACCGCTCGTGAGCATGGAGGAAGTGACATTTAAAGAGCGACCAGCACTCTTGGACCCCCCTACCTTCGAGAGACCTGGCCCATGGGATTCCTGCTGGTAGCTCCTTGAAGAGGGCAAAGTTAGCCCTCCTGAGGTCCAAGGTTTTGATCCTGCTTATCGCCCTGCTTCCTCCAAGCAGGATCCTGAACTCGACCATTTCATGGTCACTGCACCAGAGTCTACCTCAAACCCTGACATCCTCCACCTGTCCCTCCTTGTTTGTTAATACAAGTTCCAGCAGAGTGCCTTTCCTTGTTGTTTCCTCCACCACTTGCATCAGAAAGTTATCATCGATGCTCTGTAGGAACCTCCTCGATTGTGCCCGCCTAGCTGTATGGTCTTCCCAGCTGATATCAGGGTGGTTGAAGTCCCCCATGAGAACCAGGGCCTGTGATTGTGAAGCTGCTTGCAGCTGCCTGTAGAAGGCCTCATGAATTTCCTCCTCCTGGTCAGGTGGCCTGTAGTACACACCCACCGTAATGTCACCCGTGTGAGCCTGTCCCTTAATTCTAACCCACAAGCTCTCCACTCGTTCTTCATCTGCCCCCAGGCCAAGCTCAATGCATTCCAGTTGCTCCTTCACATATAGAGCATCTCCCCCACCTCTCCTTGTTGGCCTGTCTTTCCTAAAGAGCCTGTAGCTATCCATGACAGCATGCCAGTCATGCGAGTTGTCCCACCACGTTTCTGTGATGGCGACCAAGTTGTAGCCGTCCTGCTGTATAATGGCTTCCAGCTCCTCCTGTTTATTGCCCATGCTACGTGCATTGGTGTAAACACACTTGAGCTGGACTGTCAAATCTCACCCCTGACCCTGGCACATCAAGCCTGGGCTCTTCCCTAGTAATCTCGACAATGTCCCCTTCCACCTTCGAACCTACTTTAAAGCCCTCTCAATGAGCCCTGCCAGCTCGTGGCCAAGAATTCTTTTTCCCCTTTGAGATAGCTGCGATCCACCTGTCGCCAGCAGGCCCGGTGCTGTGTACACCTCCCCGTGATCAAAGAAGCCAAAATTTGACCGATGGCACCAGTCCCTGAGCCACCTGTTAACCAGGTGAGTTTTCCTGCCCCTTTCAGTGCTGTTCCCTGCCACTGATGGGATTGAGGAAAACATCACCTGCGCCCCTGATTCCTCAACCAGTCGCCCCAGTGCCCTGAAGTCCCTTTTGATGGCCTTGGGATTTCTCTCTGCTATCTCATCCCCGCCAACCTGCACTACCAAGAGGGGGTAGTAATCAGAAGGCCGCACCAGACCAGAGAGTTTCTTCGCAACATCCCTAACCCGGGCCTCAGGGAGGCAGCAGAGTTCCCTGTGGGATGGGTCTGGTCGGCATATCAGGCCCTCTGTTCCCCTCAGAAGGGAATCACCTATGACAATTACCCTCCTTTTTTTCTTAGCCAAGGCGGTCGTAATACGTGGGGCTGACTGACTCGTCCTGGGTAACCCCCTGGATGGATCTTCACCTTCACCCACTTCCCATATGGCCTACTCCACAACTGTGTGGACCAGCATCTCCGCTATTAGGAGTAAGCATTTCTCTGCTCAAGAGAGAGGATACAGAGGCTACACACCATGGGGCACACTGTGGTTTTAACAGAGAGGACATGAGGAAGTGGGGTGTGAAGCGTACCTGAAGCCTAGAGGCATGAGTATAGGTGTTGCAAGAAAAAACAGGGAATTCTTCTCAGAAAAATGCTGCTCCAGTTTCCAGTGGGCAGTTCTCCAGACAAAGTAGACTGTTCGATCTTGCTTCTGATCCACTTCAAGGGACCTCTAAGTCAGGTGCAGGAAAGGGACAATTGCATTTATTGGACAGAGTGGATTCAATGGCCTGGCACGTCACACGCAAAAGAGTATAAAGCTCTAGTGGACACTGGTGCACAGTGTATTTTGATGCCATCAGATTTCAAAAGCTCAGAGTCCATTTGCATTTCGGGAGTGACAGGGGGGTCCCAAGAGATGACTGTACTGGAGGCTGAAGTGAGCCTCACTGGGCAGGAGTGGCAGAAGCACCCCATTGTGACAGGCCCCGAGGCTTTGTGCATCCTTGTCTTGGACTATCTTAGGAGAGGGTATTTCAAGGACCAAAAAGGGTATTGGTGGGCTTTGGCATAGCTGCTTTGGAGACGGAAGAAATTAAACATCTGTCCATTTTCTCTGGTGTCTTGGAGGATCCTTATGTTGTGGGCTTACTGAGGGATGAAAAAAAACAGGTGCTGACCAAAACGACAACAGTCCACCGGCACCAATATTGCACCAACCGAGACTCCCTTATCCCCATCCATCAGCTGATTCATCAGCTTACTCACCCTTTAATAGTCCCATATGGCCAGTGAGAAAATCTACTGGAGAGTGGAGACTGACTATATGCTATCGTGGCCTGAATGAAGTCACACCACCGCTGAGTGCTGCTGTGCCACACATGCTAGAATTTCCATATCAAAGACAGCCAAGTTGTATGCCACCACTGACATTGCTAATGCATTCTTCTCCACCCCTTTGGCAGCAGAGTGCAGGCCACACTTTACTTCCACTGGAGGGGTGTCCAGTACTCCTGGAACTGACCGTCCCAGGGGTGGAAACACAGTCCCACCATTTGCCATGGACTAATCCACACTGCATGGGAAAAGGGTGAAGCTCCCGAACATCAACACTACATAGATGACGTCATTGTATGGGGTGATACATCAGAGGATGTTTTGAGAAAGGGGAGAAAATATTTCATATCCTTCTGAAAGCCAGTTTCACCATTAAGTGAGGTAAAGTGAAGGGACCTGCCCAAGAGATTCAGTTTTTGGGAATAAAATGGCAGGATGGGCATCTTCAGATCCCAATGGATGTCATCAACAAAATAGCAGCTATGTCTCCACCAACCAGCAAAAAGGAAGCACAAGCCTTTTTAGGTGTTGTGGGTTTTTGGAGGATGCACATCCCAACTTACAGCCAGATTGTAAGTCCTTTATACCACGTGACCTGGAAGAAGAATGATTTTGAATGGGGCTCTGAGCAACGACAGGCATTTGAACAAATTAAACGGGAGATAGTTCATGCCGTAGCCCTTGGTCCAGTCCGGTCAGGGCAAGATGTTAAAATAGTGCTCCACACCGCAGCCGGGGAGAATGGACCAACCTGGAAGTCTCTGGCAGAAAGCACCAGGGCGGACTTGAGGTAGACCCCTGGGGTTTTGGTGCCAGGGAAACAAAGGATCCGAGGCCCGCTATACTCCCGCTGAAAAAGAGATTCCGGCAGCACATGAAGGAGTTCGAGCTGCTTTGGAAGTGGTTGGCACTGAAGCACAGCTCCTCTTAGCACCACGATTGCCAGTCCTGAGCTGGATGTTCGAAGAGAGAGTCCCCTCTATGCATCTTGCCACTGCTGGTACGTGGAGTAAGTGGGTTGAGCTGATCAAACAGCAGGCCCAGATGGGAAACTCCAGTCACCCAGCAATTCTGGAAGTGATCATGGACTGGCCAGAAGGCAAAGGTTTAGATGTACTCCCAGAGGAGCAGGTGACACGTATTGGGGAAGACCCACTGTATAATAAGCTGCCAGAAAATGAGAAGCTGTATGCCCTGTTCATGACTGGGTCTTGTCACATTGTGGGGAAGCGGCGGAGAGGGAAGGCTGCTGTATGGACCCCTACAAGACAAGTCACAGAAGCTGCTGAAGAAGGTGATTTGAGCCAGACTGCAGAGGTGAAAGCCATCCATCTGGCTTTAGACATTGCCAACAAAGAAAAGTGGCCAGTGCTCTATCTTTACACTGACTCATGGATGGTGGCTATTGCCTTGTGGGGATGGCTGCAGAAATGGAAGAACAACTGGCAGCATGGAGGGAAACCCATCTGGGCTGCCCCATTGTGGCAAGATATTGCTACCCACGTAGAGAAGCTGGTTGTAAAAGTGTGTTGCATGAATGCCCAAGTCCCTACGAATCAGGCCACAGAGGAACATCGAAACAACCACCAGGTGGATCAGGCTGCCAAGATTGAAGTGTCTCATGTGGATCTGGACTGGCAACATGGGGTGAACTGTTTATGGCTCAGTGTGTCCATGACACCTCAGGCCATCAAGGAAGAGCTGCACACGTAGATGGGCTCATGACCGAGCGGTGGACTTGACCATGGACACCATTGCACAGGTTACTCATGAATGTGAAACATGCACTGCAACCAAGCAAACCAAGTGGGTAAAGCCTCAATGGTATGAAGGACAATGGCTTAAATATGTATATGGGGAGACTGGTCAGACTGTGTCACACTGCCACAAACCCACAAGGCTAGTACTCTGTGCTCACAATGGTGTAGGCCACCACCAAATGTTTGGAAACCTACACTGTGCCCCACGCCACCACCCAGAATACCATCATGGGCCTTGAAAAGCAAATCCTATGGTGACATGGCATACCCAAAAAAATTGACTCAGAAAATGCAACTTGTTTCTGAAACAACCTCATAGAGACCGGGGCCAAATAACATCGTATTGAGTGGGCTTAGCACATCCCCTACCATGCACCAGCCTCTAGATAAATCAAATGGTACAATGGACTGCTAAAAGCCACTCTGAGAGGAGTAAGGGGGGTGGGACTCTCAAAAACTGCAATATTTTAGCAAAAGCCACCTGGTTGGTTAACATCAGAGATCCACCAACCGGGCTGGCCCTGCCCAATCACAACTTCCATGCCCTGTAATAGGGGATAAAGTCCTCATAGTGCACAAGAGGAATAGGTTAGGGAAGACAGTTTGGGTTATTCCTGCCTCGGGCAAAGGTAAACCTGTCCACAGGGTTGATTTTTCTTAAGGACCTCTATGCACCTGGTGGGTGATGCGAAAGACGTGGGGAAGTCCGATGTGTACCTCGTGGACATTTGATTTTGGGTGAGAATAGTCAATAAATGAAATTGTATGATGTTAGTTGTTAAATAACCTTGTCCCTGTCTATCGTCACTGCTATAGTTGCTATGTGCTATACCACCGGTATTACAGTAAGCATCACCCGAACTAATGAAGGATGGACTTTGATGAAACCAAGCAAAGTGCAGCAGTGATGGGACTAGATCTTGTTTCAACAGCAGGCTCCCAGTATTTTCATCAAGAATGACGTCTTCGACCTGCAGACCATGGGCACAGGCCACATCAGATACGCCAACCGTGAGCTCTGAATGCAGCATGCAACCATTCAACACCTCCTGCCCTGAAAGACAGTTATTAAAAATGAAGCCCAACATCATGAATTAAATGAATTCAAGGAACATTTTAGAGGGATGGTCCATAGACTAATGATATCTGTGGTTATATATTAAAGACAGCGAAAGTGGAGGTGATTAATTCGAAATGGAGGACTTGTATGTGATGTAGATGGTATAGAATACAGGGCGGATAATGTCCTGGGTTTGTCTGGAATAGGGTTAATTTTCACCAGAACCCACGAGGGCACACAGTCAGGCTGGCTGACCCAAATTGGCCAAACAAACAGGGTATTCGATACCATGTGACATCATGCTTGGTTTTGAGTAGAGGACCTGGTTGGGAGGAGTTTAATCGTTGCTCAGGAGTGTGCTGGGCATCGGGGGTGAGATAATTGCACTCTATATTCCTCTGTTTTGCATATTCTTTCTATCAATATTTTTATGGTTACTGTTTGATTCCTTTGCTATTCTGTGAAACAGTCCCTACCCAGCCCATAACTTATGCCATTTCCTTCCACTTCTTCTTCCCATCCCACCGGGAGGAGGGGCAATAGAGTGGCCACATCATCCTTTGCTTCCAGCCATGGGTAAACCACAACATCATCAGCAGGGGGTTCCTCCAGACTCATTCCAACAAGTCCATGTCCTTCTTGTGCTGAGGGCCTCAGAGCTGGACACAGTACTCCAGGAGGGGTCTCACCAGAGCAGAGTAGAGGGGCAGAATCACCTCTCTTGACCTGCTGGTCACACTTCTTTTTGTGCAGCCAAGGATACGGCTGGCTTTCTGCAATGTGAGAACACATTGCCAAGTCATGTTGAGCCTCTCATCAACCAGCATCCCCAAATCCTTTTCCTCAGGGCTGCTCTCAATCCATTCACCGCCTAGCTTGTATTTGTGCTTGGGATTGCCCTGACCCAGGTGCAGCACTCAGCACTTGGTCTTTTTGAACTTCTTGAGGTTTGCACAGGCCCACCTCACAAGCCTGTCCAGGTTCCTCTGGATGGCATCCCACCCCTCCAGTGTGTTGACCACACCACACAGCTTGGTGTGGTCTTGTCACAAACTTGCAGAGGACGCACTCAATCCCACTGTCCATGTCGCTGACAAAGATATTAAGCAGTGCTGGTCCCAGTAAGGATCCTTGAGGAACACCACTCATCACTGGTCTCCAACTGGACATTGAGTGGTTGACTGCAACTCTTAGAGTGCGACCATCCAGCCAGTTCCTTAGCCACTGAGTGGTGCATCCATCAAACCCTTGTCTCCCAGTTTAGAGACAAGGATGTCGAGCAGGACAATGTCAAATGTGTTGCAAATGTCCAGGTAGATGACATCAATCATTCTTCCCTTCTCCACAAATGCAGTAACCCCATCATAGAAGGCCACCAACTTTGTCAGGCACAATTTGCCCCTAGTAAAGCCATGTTGGCTGTCAGCAACCACGATCTTATCTTCCATATGCCTTTAGCATACATTCCAGGAAGATCTGCTCCATGATCTTGCTAGGCACAGAGGTTGACTGGCCTGTAGTTTTTCAGGTCTTCCTTTTGAACCCTTTTTAAAAATGGGGGTTAAGTCTCCCCTTTTACAGTCAACTGGAACTTTGCTGGACTGCCACAAATTCTCAAATAGAGTGGATAGTGGCTTAGCAACTTCAATCACTAGTTACCTCAGGAACTCTAGACACACCTCATCAGGTCCCATGGACCTGTGAACCTTCAGGTTCCATAGACAGTGACAAGCCTGATCTTCTCCTGAGGTGGGTGGTTCTTCATTCTCCCAGTCCCTGCCTTTGCCTTCTGCGATTTGGGTGGTGTGGCTGGAGCATTTACTGGTGAAGACTGAGGCAGAATTTGCTGAGTACCTCATCCTTCTCCATATCCCAGGTAACCAGGTCTCCTGTTTCCTTCCAGAGATGGACAACATTTTCCCTAGTGTTCCTTTTGTCAGTGATATACCTGTAGAAGCTTTTCTTGTTGGCCTGGATGTCCCCGGCCAGATTTAATTCTATAGGTGGTTTAGCTTTACTAACGTGTTCCCTGGCTACTCGGATAATTTCTCTGTATTACCCCCCATCTACCTGTCCTTGATTCCTCCTGCTGTAGGCTTCCTTTTTGTGCTTGACTTTGCCCAGGGACTCCTTGTTCACCCACGCAGGCCTCATGCCTTTTTTGCCTGACTTCCTCTTTGTTGGAATGCATCACTCCTGAGCTTGGAGGAGGTGATCCTTGAATATTAATCAGCTTTCTTGGGCCCCTCTTCCCCCCAGGGCTTTATCTCATGGCAGTCTACTGAACAGATCCCTGAAGACACCATAGTCTGCTCTCCTGAAGTCCAGGGAAATGAGATTGCTGTGCACACTCTTCACTGCCCTAAGTATCTTGAACTCCATTTCATGGTCACTGCAGCCAAGGCTGCCCTTGAGCTTCACATTCCCCACCAGACCCTCCTTGTTGGTGAGAGCAGGGTCCAGCATACCACCTCTTTTCATGGGCTGCTCTATCACTTGGAGAAGGAAGGTATCATCATCGCATTCCAGGAACCTGCTGGATTGCTTATGCTCTGCTGTGTTGTCCCTCCGACGGATTTTGGGGTGGTTGAAGTCCCCCATGAGGACCAGGGCTTGTGAAGGTGAGGCTGCTCCTAGCTGCCTACAGAGGGCCTCGTCCACTTAGTCTTCCTGGTCAGGTGTCCTATAGCAGACCCCCACAATAATGACACCAGTCCTGGCCCTCTCTTCACAGCACAGTTGGTGCTGATACCTAGATGAATAAGCTGTAAGAAAAACATTCTAATAACTGTATTTTATAATTCTATTTTTAATTTAAAGAAACACATTAAAACCAATTTGTCAGGCACAATCAAAATCTGTTTTTTCTCACTTAAAATGGATTTGAACATAGCGAATGGGTAATTTTGAGACTCCTGGAGAGACTGAAGCACAATTTATTATCTACAAAGATCTATTTGCCAGTTATGTCACAACTTTAGTGACTTATGTCATAACTATAGATTGTTAATCTTATTCATATCTCACTGTTTCCTTTCAAATTCCAAACTACTTTATTCTTTGTAGATGCTTTCTGTAGCCACGGGAAGAATAATGATGGCAATGATTTTTTTTTATTTGTTACTGCATGGATGAATTGCATTGAAAGAGTGCTATACAGGTCAAAATCTGAGAGAGGTAGAGCAAAGTTGTGAATGTCTTACTTTTTGTCCTTGACAATGCAAAGAATTGTAATATACTCCAACTTCAAATTTTTTGATTCAGAACTCTTCCTTCTTAATCAAAGGTCCCTTCCAACCCCTACCATTCTGTGATTCTGTGATTCATAACTATATGTTTCAGTTTTAACATCTCTCTCTTTTTGGCCTCCAATGCTAATGACACATTCAGCATCAATGAAAGTAAAATTCCATCAGGTCTGTATGACCTACTTTTTGCATACCACGGAAATGCAGTATAACCATTTGGTTTACAAGAAAGATTATTATTACCTCTCACCAAATATCAAAGAATTATAATTAATAATTTGAAAACATGAATAAAAACAGAAGTGAAAGATGATTAAAAGTCAAATACAAAGAAAGGATAACAATTTGCAATCCAAAGCAGTTTTAGAGAGTCACAGGTATTCTCATTTTGTTTTACAAATATTCGCATTTATAAACTTGTAAAAAGGACAGATAGGTAAAGAGCCAGATTGGCACTATGCATGTGCTTTGAACAGATCTACTACAAATAAAAGAGGTAGTCAGAGGAGTATCTTATAGTTATATTTGATGGAAATATAATAAAAAGCAATTTTTATTGTGTCAGATGGAATAGAATAGAATATTTCAGTTGGAAGGAACTACCATGACAGTCTAGTCCAACTTTCTCCTCACTTCAGGGCAGACCAAAAGTTAAAGCAGGTTATTCAGGGCATTTTCCAAATGCCTCTTAAATAATGACAGGCTTGGGCGATCGACCACTTCTGTAGCAAAACTGTTCCAGTGTTTGACCACCCTCTCGGTGAATAAATGTTTCCTCATGTCAAGTCTAAAGCTCCACCAATGCGGCTTTGAAGCATTCCCACACATCCTGTCACTGGATCTCAGTAAGAAGAGATCAGCACTTCCGTCTCCACTTCCCCTCCTCAGAAAGCTGTAGAGAGCAATGAGGTCACCCCTCAGCCTTTCTTTCTCCAAACTAAACAAACCCAGAGTCCTCGGCCACTCCTCACAGGACATGACTTCCAGCCCTTCCTCTCAATGCATTTAAGTACCTTAATATGTCTTAAACTGTGAGGTGCAGAACAGCACACAGTACTCAAGGCGAGGCCATACAAACACCAAATACAGCAGGATAATCACCTCTTTTGACTGGCTGTCTAGGCAGTATTTGATGCAGTCAGAATGCAGTTTGCCCTCTCAACTGCCAGAGCACACTGCTGACACATATTGAGCTTCCTATCAACCACCACTCCCAGACCCTTCTCTGCAGGGCTGCTCTCCAGCCACTCCTCTCCCCATTTGTATTTGTGTCAAGTGTTTCCTCACCCCAGGCACAGAATCCAGCATTTGTTCTGATTAAATTTCATGCCACTGATGATTCCCTAATGTTCCAATCTATCTAGATCCTTCTGCAAGGCCTCTTGTCCAATGGGAGAGTCAACAGCACCTCCCAGTTTAGTATCACCACCAAGTTGACTACTGGTACATTCAATTCCTGCATCCAGATCATTGATAACAATATCAAACAGAACTGGCCCTAGAATTGAGCCCTGAGGAACACCACTGGTGTCTGGTCTTTAGGCAGATGTAGCCCCATTCACTATAGCCCTTTAAGTGCTGCTGTTCAGCCAGGTCATCACCCAGTACACCGTGTACCTACTGCTCTCACAGTTGGACCACTTGTCCAGACGGTTGCTGTGAGGGACAGTAGGAAAAGCCTTACTAAACTCCAGAACACCAACATCTACCACCTTCCATACATCCACTAGGCAGGTGACCTTGTCCTAGAAGGATATTAGATTAGCTGAACAGGACTTTCCCTTTTTGAACCCATGTTAATGGTGTCTGACCATTGCATTGCCCTTTACAGGCCTTTCAACATTTCCCACTATGGTCTTCTCCATAATTTTCCAGATACTGCAGTTAGACTAACAGGTCTGTAGTTTCTTTGTTCTTCCCTCATATCCTTCTTGTCAATTGGAATAATGTTGGCTAGCTTGCAGTCAGTGGGGACCTCCCCAGACTCCCAAGAGCTTCAGTAGATGATTGAGAGGGGTCCAGCCGTAACAACCACCAGCTGCTTCAGCACCCTGGGATGAATGAATATTTTTACAAATACATCAACAACAACAAGAGGGCCAATGACAGTCTCCATACCTTATTGGATACAAGGAGGAATATTGTCAACAATGATGAGGAAAAGGCTGATGTACTTCATGCATTCTTTGCCTTAGTCTTTAATAGTCAGACTAGTTATTCCCAGGACAGTCAGCTCCCAGTGCTGGAACATAGAGAAGGAGTGTGGAAAAAATCTCCCATAATCCAGGAGGAAGCAGTTAATGACCTGCTATGCCACCTGGCCACTTACAGGTCTATGGGGCCAGATGGGACCCACCCAGAGTGCTGAAGGAACTGGCGAGGAGCTGACAAAAAAACTCTCCGTCATCTATCAGCAGTCCTGGCTAACAGGGGAGGGCCAGATGACTGGAGGATAGCCAGTGTAACACCCATCTACAAGAAGGGCCGGAAGGAGGATCCAGAGAGTTACAGGCCTGTCAGCTTGACCTCAGTGCTGGGGAAGATTATGGAGTGACTCATCCTGAGTGTGCTCACCGGGCATGCGAAGGACACCCAAGGGATCATGCCCAGTCAGCATGGGTTCATGAAAGGCAGGTCCTGCTTGACCAACCTGATGTGCTTCTCTGACCAGATGACCTGCCTAGTGGATGAGGGAAAGGCTGTGGATGTTATCTACCTGGACTTTCGTAAGGCCTTTGGCACTGTTCCCCACAGCATCCTCCTGGAGAAAGTAGATTCCCATGATTTGAATGGGTGTATGCTTCACTGGATAAAGAAATGGCTTAATGGCTGAGCACAGAGAGTGGCAGTGAATGTAGTTAAATCCAGCTGGTGGCCGGTCACGAGTGGTGTTCCCCAGGGCTCGGTTTTGGGTCTGGTCTTATTTAACATCTTTATCAATGATCAGGATGAGGAGATTGAGTACTCCCTCAGTAAGTTTGCAGATGACACGAAGTTGGGTGGGAGTGTTGATCTGCTTGAGGGTAGGAAGGCTCTACAGAGGGATCTGGACAGGTAGGATTGATGGGCCGAGGCCGACTCTATGAGGTTCAACAAGGCGAAGTGTCGGGTCCTGCACCTGAGTCACAACAACCCCATGCAATGCTGCAGGCTTGTAGAGGAGTGGCTGGAAAGCTACCCAGTGGAAAAGGACGTTGGGGTGTTGGTCAACAGGTGGCTGAACAAGAACCAGCAGTATGCCCAGGTGGCCAAGAAGGCCAATGGTATCCTGGCTTATATCAGGAATAGTGTGGCTGGTAGGAGTAGGGAGGTGATGGTGCCCCTGTACTCGTCACTGGTGAGGCCGCACTTTGAGTACTGTGTTCAAGTTTGGGCCCCTCACTGCTAGAAAGACATTGCATTGCTGGAGCATGTCGAAAGAAGGGCAACGAGGCTGGTGAGGGATCTAGAGAAGAAGTCTTCTGTGGCGCGACTGAAGGAACTGGGACTGTTTATTCTGCAGAAGAGGAGGCTCAGGGGGGATCTTATTGCTCTCTACAACTACTTGAAAGGAGCTTGTAGTGAGGCAGGTGTTGGTCTCTTCCCCCGGGTAACTAGAGATTGGAAGAGAGGCTACAGACACAAGTTGCATCAGGGGAGGTCTATTTTAGCTGTTTGGAAAAATTTCTTTACTGAAAGAGTGGTCAGGCATCGGAATAGGCTGCCCAGGGAGGTGGTTGAATCCCCATCCCTGGAAGTGTTTAAAAATGTGTAGATGTGGCACTTTGGGATATGATTTAGTAGGAACGGTGCTGTTGGGTGAATGGTTGGACTTCATGATCTTAGAGGCCTTTTTCAACCTATGATTCTCTGAATCCCACCAGGCCCAATGGACTTATGAACATTCTGCTGATGCATCTGGTCTCTTACAACTTCAGTGTCCACAAGAGGAAAGTCATTCTTCCTGTAGACAAGGTCTTCCAACTTAGAGGTCTGGGGCACCCAGGGTCTATCAGTGTTCTTAAAAGCTGAGGCAAAAAAAAAAACACCTGAAAGCCTGTTTTTCTTCATTTGTGTTTCTCAGGCCACCATCTTCACAAGGGTTGGTCCAGTGCTTTCCTTAGAACTCCCCTTACTATTAATGTACTTTAAAAAGACTTTCTTGTTGTTTTACACAACATTGGCCAGTTTCAACTCTAGCTGAGATTAGGCCTTTTGTGTCTCCTCCCTGAATATGCAAACCATGGCTCTGTACTCTTCCTACAAAACCTTACCTGTCTTCCAGAGATTGTGTGATTTCTTCTTCCTCATGATTTCCAAAAGGTGTTCTCTGTTCAGCCAAGCTGGTCTTCTGCTCTGCTTGCTTGTCTTAAGATTCAATGGGATTGCCTGCTTCTTTTCTTTTAAAAGGTGGTTCTTGAAAATTGACCAGCAGTCGTGGACTACTAAGCCCTCAAAAGCAGATTCCCAGGGGACATTGCTAAGTAGCTTCCTGAACAGCTTCAAGTATTCTGTTTTGAAATCCTGGGTAGAAACTCTGCTGACCTTTTTTTTAATTACACCAGAAATTTTAAACTCAACAATTTCTTGATCACTGTGGCCAAAATTGCCACCTGCCATCATATCTCCCATGAGTCCTTCTCTATAAAGAAATAACAAGTCTTAGAGGGCATCTTTCCTATTTGGCTCACTGAGTACTTGTGACAATAATTTATCTCCAACGAAGTTCAGGAATTTCCCAGACTTTCTTGTCACAGCAGTATGCTGTTCCCAGTTGATCTGTGGGAAGTTGAAATCTCCCGTAAGGACAAGGGCTACCAATCCAGAGATTTCTGCTCATTGCCTATAGAAAACCTCACCACGGCTTCCATCCTGGCTGGGCAATTGCTAGTGGACTCACAGTATAACATCTGCTTTGCTTTCCACCCTCCTAAGCCTCATCAAGAGACTTTCAACCACATCATCCCTAACTGTAAGTGCCATACAGTCAAACCTGTCCCTTACATATAGTGGAACTCCTCCACCTTGCCTGCCCTGCCTATCCCCCCTTCACAAGTTTGTAGCCCTCCACCCTAGAACTCCAGTTGTAGGACTCATTCCACCCAGTCTTGTTAATACTGTTGAATACTCATTAATATCATAGCTCTGCAAATATACCAACACTTCCAGTTCATTGTGTTTTATTCTCATACTGCATGAGGTGGTGTACAAGAATTTCAGATGTGCATCTAAACCCTCAGTGATCCCTGGAGCAGCATAAATGCTCCCATTATCATTGTCATTCTCAGGCGGTGCCATGCCAACCCTTGGCTTACCTTCAGCTCCTGATGGTACCCCTTTTCCCCATCAATTCTATTTTAAAGTCCTGTCAGTTAATTCTCCCACCTTACAAGCAAAGATGCTTTTTCCGCATGGAGACAGGTGAATCCCATCAGGCCCCAGCATATACTTTGTGCCTTGCAGACACTTCCATCATTATAAAAAACAAAGTTCTGGTGGAGACGTAAGTCCTGGAACCAGGTTTTGATGCACAACCGTTTCTTCCTATGTCTCTCCCCTTTACTGAGAGGACTGAGAAAAACACTTCTTGTGGTCCTTAGTCCTTTATAATTCTTCGGCCCTGAAATCTCTTTTGATTGACATTGGACTTCTTGCTGCAACATCATTAGTACCCATGTGAAAGAGCTGGAGTGGGTAATAATCCGAAGGCTGTACTAAGATCCTCACTTGTCCAGTGACATCCCTGATGCAGACCCCGGGGAGGCAGCAAACTTCCCTGAAAAGAAGGTCCAGTCTGCAGATGGGTGCCTCTGTTCTGCTCAGCAGGGAGTCACCTATGACCACAGCTTGTCGTTGTATCTGCTTAGTGCTGGTCTTAATGTAGCTCGTGACACAAGCAGCTCGCTGATCTGACCTTGGTGAGAATACTTGCACGAATTCCTCCTTTTCTATCTCATCATGTCCTTCATCTACCGTACCCAGAGCCTCATACCTATTCTATAAAGGTAGCTGAGAGAGTAGAGGAAGTGTTCCTCTTACATCTCTGTGCAGTAACTTTCTTCCACTCCTCCTTATTCCTTGTCATACTGCCTTCATCCTGGCACAAACCAGATACTGGACCTATATTAGTAGCAGCCATGCTGAGTTGGCTTGTGGTGTGTACCAGAGATTGCAGAGCAGAGCTCCATTGGTCTATCTCCTTCTCAGACTCTGAAATACTCCTCAGTCTGCCCACCTCTTCCCAAAGCTCAATTACCAGGCAGAGCAGTTCATCTACCTGGGTACACCACCCACAGGTGTACTTGCTGTCTTACTCCATCTCCCGGAGTAGTCCCAGGCACATCCTGCATCCTGAAAAATAGATGGTTGTATGCTCTGACAGGAGCTTTGTCTGTGTGTCTGCATTGATTCTGTTGGGTACTAGAAGCTCTGGAGAAGAAGAGAAGTTGACTTTTTGCTGGTGGTCTCCAAGCTGTCACATATTTACCTGCTGGGATATCTAGCTATCCTTCTATCTTTCTATCTGTGAAACCACTGCAATCAGCTGGGTCGATTATTTTATCCTGTTTAAATCATTTGTACTGCTGGGTGCAGGCTGGGCCCCCTGCTGGCTCATACAATCAGTGGGTCTTGGCTCAGCTTCTCAGGGAAGCCTGTAGCCTGTTCTTTTCCTCATGTCCCTTTTGTGTCCCTCACTGTTGCTTTCTGCTGCTGCTGCTGCTCCTCACACTGTTCCAATGTTTGGTGAAACGTTATATGAAAAGAACTTTAAAATATGTGTTTTAGTAGATTGAAGTCTTAAAGAGGTACCAAAACGGGCAACGTTAAGACTCTTCCATGGCTGAAAGTACCTGTAATAGAAGGTATTATATAAAATTTCAAAGGTATTGATATTAATTAGCAAAGGGTGAAATTTTCGTCAAACATATAGGCATTACTTACTGCTAAGTTGGGAAGAATTTAAAATGAGATTTATTTTCCAGAAACGTGAAAAATTCTTCTCACACAAGAATTGTTTCACAGGTCTTTTTTCCTGTACCTTTCATAACAGACTAAAAGCAAAGTAAGTGAAATTTTGGCTGCCACACAGCGAAGCAAGATGAGACCACCCACAACAAGAGAGGAAACATAAGCCATAAGTAGTGTCCTTGACTGTATTGTGTAGAGACGGTTTGTGGTCAGAGTATCAGAAACATACTTGCAGGGGAAAAAAGCAGACAGCAAGAGGCTTAATCCATAAATTTATTAGGTTGGTAATAGTTTCATTTTCCTTTCTATAATAGTGATTTTTGCACCTTTAATGCAGGTTTTTTTAATGCAGAATTAAAAAAGATTTTCGGTTAAAAAACCCTGTGGACAGTCATCTGTAGGCCAGGCAAGTCCTTATCCTTGACTCACATGGGCTTTGGAGAGTTTAAGGCATGCTTAGCCTCTTTTGATTTGACATTTTCTTTTGCACTTTTGTCTTTGAAATAACCAAAATGAATTTATTCTCTGATCTTGGGCCATGAAGAGGTATTTCTGACTCTTGCATGAGATAAAAGGAGTTATTGCTGCAACTCAGTAATTACACTACTGCCTTTCTACTTTTCAGCTACATATCTGAAACACGGTCTGCAGAAGTCTGTGAGGATAGGTATTATAATGGCAATTTAGAACATGTCTTTATTATCACTTGTGAGCAACCACTATTGTTACTGCCCGTAAAGCAAGGGAGACAGCCCATCACAAAATGCTGAACGATAAAGATACAAAAAAATTAACAGAAGTTAGAACTGAAACAGGATGGAATAACATACATATTGTGTAATACAGCCCAGCAAGAAAAAAATACAAGAAAATTACTGCATTGTTATTATACAGTGTTATTATCTTCCACATCTCATAACACATGGGTTTACTTATTTCTCTGGCACTTCCTTTTGCATCATATTCTTTTTTGATCAATCATAGAGGCAAAGAGATTGATTAGATATGTAAATTTGAGCTAGAAAAAGAGCACAAACACAGGAAGGGAGTATCGACCTGTGTCTACCTGCCAGTAGACTAAGAACATGTACTAATTACTTTTTTTTTTTAAATGCAAAAAAGAGACAGTGGGAAAGTTTCCAGTGCCCATAGGCACTGTAGCTAGTGGCAAGATTTTTGCCACTCAGGACCTTGCTCTTGCTGTCCATCACTCTTTCTGTTCAATTTTCTTCTCAGGTTGATCAAAATTGCATTAGACAGAAGAACAGATTGCTATGTACATAGTTTACAAATATATCTGTAAGATAATCTCCAAAGACAAGTTAGATTAAAGAAGTAATTTTTTGTGCCAATATTTTCATTATTAAAGACTATTCTAATTTCACCTTTCAGGAAGATTGAAACAGAACCCTTGTAAATCGCCAATATGTGGAAATCCAACATGAAGCCGGTACATAATTACAAAATCAGTTTTCCTTTCTGAAGGGATAAGCTCTACATTATTTAGCTGTACCTTACACACTATTTGATTCCCCTAATTTACCAGTTTTTAAAACTGTGAGTTGTTGGGTTTTTTTTTAAAAAAAGGAAGAGATCAGCATAATTAGTAAATTACAATCTTCAATGTGGAGAAGACGTGATCTCACTTTTGTCTGTATTATATCCCTAAACCTTCATACTTTCCTGTAAAAACAGAAGGATAAAAAAGGCTGCACAGACTGTGAATTGAGGCTCACAAATTCTATTTGTGGTGCCTTCCAAACTAAACTCTCATATCCTGACTGTTCACAATTCAGAGGGTGACTGTTCAGTCATGGTGAATTAAGAACAATTAACTGCCTTGTTCATCCCTCTTGTCCTGTCACCTCTTCCTGGAGGACTAAAGGAACAGAAGTAGCTAGCATTTCTTTTGTTTACTGAGAAGTCCAACTGCAATGTAGTTAGCCCTGACTACTCTTTTGCAGGACAGAATTATCATCAGTTAACATGGGATGAACAAGACACTTTACAAAACAGGTAGTGAAATGAACTTGATGAAAGGACAGAAGAAGCAGACTATCATGTTTTATCATAGTTTTGTTGCAATGTGACTTACATCCTGATTATGCCTATTTAAATCATATTCAACAAATAATGAATTTGGCTTTCTACTTATGAAATACTAAACAACTAGCCTAATTTGTTCATGAAATAATAAAAAAAAAACCATGAAGAAATGCCAGTTTGTAAGTTAATCTCAAAATCTTTGGTGGTAACTGCTGAGCTTTAAAAATTTATCCTAAGATTAACGAAATGAGGGGTTTGGGGTTTGTTGTGGGCTTTTTTTGTTGTTGTTGTTTTTTATCTTTCAGTGACTGCTTCTCATTCATTGTTGAATACATCTGTCTCTGGCTGAATATAAATACTTGACAACAAATACATACATTTGACTGAAACATACAAACCAGTTACAAAGAGTTATAAATTCACAATTGTTTTTCAGTTTATCTATGGTCAAATGAAAGCAATCTGGACATACTCCAGTTTTTCTGAATTTGTTCTCGACGCTCATCCTAATGTGATCCCCTACAAAAAAATGTTAATGCAAACCTACCCTCCTGAGTTATTTCATGTCTACATGTCCATGGGTTACTGGAAGTTCGTGAAGAAACATGTATTGGGAATATTATTGATTTTCCATGCTCTGTTTCTTTAGCAAATGTAGTTCTAGATGAAATACAGTTTTGAATAAATTGTTTTAACAAGTTTATTTGTTTAAAGATGTTAAAGTGCTTGACTTGATTTTACTTATGGTAGGATGTGACTCAGATATTCTGGGGAAATGCTGCTGTTTAAAGTCCTGTCAGTGTTATTACAAAACCAAGAAACAGGTCGCATCAATCAGAAAAGAAAGGACCCTTCTTTGACTATATTGACAAGTAACCTTTCTCTCATCTTTTCAAGGTGCTTTCTCTCATCTTTTCTTAGCAAAGTGTCTTAAATAATTTAATTGAAAGTATACTAACTGGAAATAAAAGTCCAATTTGTTTACTTAAATTAAAAGTAAATAATAAGTAATCATTGTTTACATTGTCTCTGATTCAAATATCAAACCTGCTGACTATATCAGTGCAACAAGAGAAGGTTGTTGAGAAGAGGAGGAGAAAGAGCAGAAAAGGCATATGGAATGAAAGTGTTTGGAGTGAGGCTTGATTTCAGGAAACTAAAGCAGGAGAATAATGTATATAGTTTTATAATCCTACTTTTCATCCATCCACAAATCACAAGCTTACATAAGGTTAGCAGTCATACTATTTTAAATCAAAGGAAATGGAAATGTGCATAGGAGACATGACAGAAGGCTCCTTTTAAAGAAGGGGCCAATGTTTCTGTTTAACTGGCAAATGTATATCATACGATATTTGTGGAGAATGCACCATGTAAGAAAAGCTTTGGAAAAAAACAGTTAGTGAAAATGAAAACAGAAAAAAAAGTAAAGGTATTGATTTGCATGTGCTGAATCAATCTATGGAGGGTGCTGTTGAAGTATCTCTTGCATACATTGCGTTTTATCAGATGAAGTCCCTCACCAAATGCTTTATTTCATTATATTCTACAAACATTTCTCTTTCACCCCGTGAAGACTTGATGAAATTTTATCACATCATGGAAGATACGATCCATCTGGGAAACCTGGGCCAAAAAGAAGGTTGAATAAACAAATCATTTGCACAATAAATCCCTTGCTCAGGCTTGTGGTCTTCTGTTGAAAACTGTTCTGTATCCTCATGTTTGGAAATCTGTTTTTTATAGCAAATGATGATTTTTCATCACAGGAAGCAGACATTTTTCACACAAACAAGAATTATTCTCCTGAAAACCAGTTTTCTGTCAAAACAATTTTAACTGAAACTTTGAGCCATCTGTTTTACATCAGCACAGTGAGCAGAAATTGGAGATAGCAATGTGTAGGCAATTCCAAGTGAATTTGCCTCTACCAGCTGGTACAGACCAGTTAGCAAATCCGATGAGTATAATGTTCAGTCCGACTCAGTCAAATTATTCTAAGTAATTCCATATCTTGAATAAATGGACTCTAGTATACCCACAGTAAATTAATTTTTTTTTAGTTTCTATCAGTGCTAGAAAGCAAATCAGGTATCTATTATTCATCTGGCCACTTGATGATATTAATGTAAGAGGAGAAATGGGGGTTGTGCCATGTGCAGTGGGCACATCTGTTCTGATAACTAAATTATGTCCTACACAGCAAACAAGGTGTTCTGAACAAGGCACACCATCTGTGTTTCTTACAGATTGTTTCTTTATTATTTCAATGCACTCTAATGTACACCCTGTTTGTATTTCGTATATGTCTAATAAGTATGGCTTTTTCTCTTTGTGGCATATCTTGTTTGCATATATTGTCAACATGGTAATGTTCTGTGGAAGTGAATTATAGCTGTTTACATAATTCAATGAAAAATGTATATGATTTGAAGAATCTGAAGGAAAAAAAAGAGGCATTTAAAAAATTATTTCCTAATTATTCACCAAGGGGAAATCATGACTGACCAATCTGATAGCTTTCTAAGATGGCATGACTGGCTGGGTAGATGAGGGGAGAGCCGTGGATGTTGTCTACCTAGGCTTCAGCAAGGCTTTCGACACAGTCTCCAATAATATCCTCCTAGGGAAGCTGAGGAAGTGTGGGCTGGATGAGTGGTCGGTGAAGTGGATAGAGAACTAGCTGAATGTCAGAACTCAGAGGGTTGTCTTCAGTGGCGCTGAGTCTAATTGGAGGCCTGTAACAAGTAGTGTCCCCCAGGGGTCAGTAATGGGCCCAGTCTTGTTTAACTTCTTCATCAACGACCTGGATGAAGAGTTGGAATGTACCCTCAGCAAGTTTGCTGATGACACCAAACTGGGAGATGTGGTAGATACACCAGAAGGCAGTGCTGCCATTCAGCGTGACCTGGACAGGCTAGAAAGGTGGGCAGAGAGGAACCTGATGAGGTTCAACAAAGGCAAATGCAGGGTCCTGCACCTGGGGAGGAACAATCCCATGCATCAACACAGGCTTGGGGTTGGACCTGCTGGAAAGTAGCTCTGCGGAGAGGGACCTGTGAGTGCTGGTGGATGACAGGTTGACCATGAGCCAGCAGTGTGCCCTGGCTGCCAAGAAGGCCAGTGGCATCCTGGGGTGCGTTAGGAAGAGTATGGCCAGCAGGTCGAGGGAGGTTCTCCTTCCCCTCTACACTGCCCTAGTGAGGCCTCATCTGGAGTACGCTGTCCAGTTCTGGTCTCGCCACTTCAAGAAAGATGAGGAACTACTGGAGAGAGTGCAGCAGAGGGCTACAAGGATGATGAGGGGACTGGAACATCTCTCCTACGAGGAGAGGCTGAGGGAGCTGGGCTTGTTCAGCCTGAAGAAGAGAAGGCTGAGAGGGAACCTAATATATACTTACAAATATCTCAAGGGTGGGTGTCAGGAGGATGGGGCCAAGCTCTTTTCAGTGGTGCCCAGTGACAGGACAAGGGGCAATGGGCACAAACTGAAGCACAGGAAGTTCTGTCTGAACATGAGGAAGAACTTCTTCCCTCTGAGGGTGACGGAGCACTGGAACAGGCTGCCCAGGGAGGTTGTGGATTCTCCTTCTCTGAAGATATTCAAGACCTGTCTAGAGGTGGTCCTGTGCAGCCTGCTTTAGGTGACCCTGCTTTGGCAGGAGCGTTAGACTAGATGACCCACGAAGATCCCTTCCAACCCCTACCATTCTGTGATTCTGTGATTCCGTAATTAAATAGAATAAAGATACTTATCTGTATTAGACATTAAATTTCTAATATTTACAGGGATAGAACTGTAGGCCTGACAGGACTTTCTGTTCCTTTTGAAAGTGATAAGTGAGAGGTAATATCTTTGAAAGTGATAAGTGAGATATAATAAAATGTTTATTCAAGTAAGATAAGTACAGTTGAATAAACATTTTAAAATACTTGAATAATTTCCAGTGAGACAAGTTCCACAAACTCCCTTTCTAGCATGTTTTTTGTCTAAGTATTTGTCAGAAAGATGTATTCAACATATAATGAAATTTTTTGTTATTTCTGGTGAGTTGACTGCTATGCGGACAAACATCTGTCCTGACCATACAGCTACCCTAACCACACAAAACCTTCCTGGAATTAAAATGAAGGTAATGCCCATGTGGATTACTAACCTTGATTTAAAACTATGAGAAATAGCCAGATCTTGTAGATAAGAAAAAAATAAAGTGGCTTTGCAACTCCTGGCTAAAGGGCACTGCTAAGACAAATATACTATAAATCCCAGAAGTTGAAAATGATAGTAGCCAAACTGGGAGTGTGGAGTAAGAGTGGTATAGAATCTGGGAGAGGAAAGGAAGTGAAAAGGATATAGAAAGCGACAGAAATTATATATTCATCGGTCCCTGTTAAGGGGGGGGATGATGCACTTGATCAATGTATTTTGAAGGACAATGAACCTTTCTGTTTCCACTGTGCTCACATATGACTTTCCTCTGGGAAAACAGAGGCATGGGATGTGTTCCCTGGCATTGGCAAGAGAAGCACTTTTTGTAACATTGCTGGAACGTAACGTAATATAACATAACATAACATAACGTAACATAGCATAGCAGAAGATAATGTAACAGGAGCTAAAATACCATTTCTTCCCTGTCTCCTGTAACAATACTTGTCTCCTGTAACAACAACTTGATATACCTCTAACGGACAGAAACAACAATTAATAATTGCATTCTTTATGTAAAAATCTTCTATAAAATAGAAATCCTGTACATTAGTGGAGATATTGCCACCCTTTAGAGTCCTCCTTCTTTTCTGATTTTTTTTTTTTTGCCTAGTTCAATGTTTCCTCACAGGTTATTTCTAATACTCTTATCATTCAAGTTCCATTTCTTTGGACTTTCTCCTGTGTCACTAAAATATAATGTCCAAATACAGTACTGTAACTCCAGCCCTGCCAAACCTGAATTAAAAAAAAAGAAAAATTATCCAGATTATGCTTGTATCCCTTTAAAAGGAAACAATGGTCCATAAATATTACGACTTTGGTAGGCATTGTTGTCCGGGGAGGTAATAAAACTGGCCAGCAGGCAGAGCTCAGCTTCTTTGAGCTATTGCCTGCTAGACTCTTCCTGTCTTATGCTTTCCTCTCTGTTATTCGGCCTGCCCTGACAATAATCACATTTTTGAGTGATGCCTCTGTTAATGAAACTTGTTTGTTATACAACACCATCACATGAATGCTTTCAGTTTGCTACCTGCTGTGACACCTGCTCCCAGGACTTCAAACACACTACTTCTGTTGTGCTTTTGCTACCCATCTAGTCTACACTCTTGTATGGAAATTTGATTTCTCTTCTGAGATGTTTTATGCACTTGTCCTAAGTTAACTTCTTCACTTTTGATCTCAGTTCACTTCTTGAGTCAAAAGCAAAGTGCATCCTGGTGGAGTCCTATGAAATGTCCTTCTTCTCTACCCAGTCTTTGAAAACTACTCATTGACTAAATTTTTTATGTATTTCATAAATTCATCTGGATATTTCCCTTGTCTATATAGAAAAAAATTTGTTAGAAGTCTTGCTAATTCAAGATATATCAGATCTACACTTTCCTGTGTTCATAGTTCATATGTAAAAGAATTTATGAGGTTTATTGCAGAACTTTATGATACGTTGGAAGAGATATTTCATCACTCAAAAGAACATGGGGTTTTTTTAGGTCTTTCCTTTTATTGAGATCATGGTTGAAACAGTCAGGATGGATCAGTAACTGCTGAACAGATCCCCTAGTCAAAAAGCAGTAAAATCTCAGAAGAACTGATGGTTGGGATAAGTAAACAAGGAGAAAGCAGACTGTCTAGGCTAACTGCCCCTCTCTCAGTAGTGCAGTTCTCTCCGCAGTACTACAGCCGCAAGACTATTATACAAGGAGTTGGTGATCCACATGCTTGATTTCTTCTCATGTATACAGGTGCACTGGTGCACTTTGAACAGCCTGTGAGAACTTCTCAGCCAGTTGTGATAGAGTACCATGATTACTCAGGTGTGTATGCCTCTGTATGATGGGTAGCATCTGACTCCTCTATGCAATTGTATAATTAAGCAGTTTACACATAAGCAATGCATAGTTATCCATACACATTCATTTGATCTGTACTTAATCATATGTTTATGGATAGTGCTTTGCCTTGTTGATATGAAAAGTTATATACACCTCCTGCGGAACAGTAACTTTGTTGTGATAAGGGTATTGCGGCATACTGTCCAAGGGTCTCTTCAAAGCTAAATTCGTGTTCCACACAAGTCTGTTATCAGTGACTGATCAATCTGTATTGTGAGCAAGACCCTGTAATAGTACTAGAAATCTTGGAACCGCTGAACCTCATCATAGATGGGAGCTCTGTACAGCATGTCATGATCCTTGAGGAGGGACTCACCTGATGTTGCAACAGCAGGGGTTCCCAACAGCAGATGGCATGTGAGATTGCTATCACCTTTTCTATAATTTCCATCCTTTATTAAATAAATTAGTTAGCTACTTTTGAGTATCTGTGCCTTTCTCATGGAGAACCCAAAAGAACTGACACCGCCTCTGTGCAAAGCTGTCACTCAGAGACTTCTGAATGAAAGTTCTTTCTGCACAACATGCTCTCCTTGACCAAACTGAAGTAAAATGCATATAGGCCAGTAGGATTTCTTACAATCCTATAACCAGGTCAAATTCAGTTAAGATTTGAAATATTTCCCATACTAATAATAAGAATAGCACAAATACAGTGAAAAAGTCAAGACATCAGTTTAGTAACTGTTTTGTGTTTATTTCATGCTGCTGAAAGCAGTGCTCATTTTCTCTTCATGCTTTCCATGCTTGTGTTTCCTAGGAATCTGTGCTAGCACTGCCACAAAGCAGTGGTGCTGTTGCAGCTTGTGAGATGCAACTAAAAGCATAGAATAAAAGCTCTCTTGAGGGTTTTGTCTTGGACATCAAGGGCTATCAACATGGAAAGTTCAGCTAGATAAAGCAATCCAAAGGATGCTACAAGTTTTATTTGTCCTCTAAACTGTGGCAAAATGAGCACCATATACACCATGTGTACAACTGAGCACCATACATTGGTGCCTTAACTACAGCTAGTTGTTGTTATGTCAACACAGAGCACCATTATGGCACTCTAATGTCTTTAGTTATTCATCAGAAGATACTCCACTTGACTCTTCTCACTCAAAAGTGTGTTTTCCCCTACATATTTTTTGTTCAGAGTTTACAGATGGGAAAAAACATAACATTGTAGCTCAACTCATCCCAAAATTCTTTGCATAATAGGTTTAAAGAGTCTGGAACAAGTGTTTTACAGTTCAACAAATACGTAATCTGAACTAAGGAACATGCAAGAAACTAAAGAATTGAATAAGTACCATTTATCAGAAGACAGCTGCCCTTATATCCCCACTTACAGTTTAAGCCACGTTTGCCCAAGAAATGGATTAATGTATGCATAAGCACAAGTTCAGGGAGATAACTGCACAGTACCAGATCCTGTGCAACAAACAGCAAGTCGTGGAAGAGGAGCAAATGTTGAGCTTTCAAGGACCACTTCTAAAGTCTGTCCTGTGATGCCAGAGAAGACAAGAAAATTCAAACAGTGATGTTCTATTTTGATGCAATTAGACTGGCATGATCTATTACAGAATTTGAAAATATTAGAGAAATGACATTATTGACATTAACGAAATAAATATCTCCCTAAATTTTAGTTGTAGGTTGCTTTTCTGCATGTTTAAGGGACTGGTTATTCATTGATGTACTAGGAGAGAGCCTCAATGAACTGTTACTTTCCCCATCATATTTGCCAGGAAGGCAGCACACGGAACTGGGAAACTGATGAGCCGGTGACCGTCTGTCTGCTGTCGACTTGAATACTTGGGAAATTTATTTGTGATTGATTTTTTCCCTTATCCATTTCCAGGTCCCATCCCAACTCAGGCTGGTATTGTGACCTTTCCAGAACTCTTCCCTTGCCCATAATTAGCGCTGTCATGCTCCATTTGCCTCTGTTCACAAGACTTGCCTTTTCAGTACTTCATTGCCTCATCAGTGCAGCGTTCCTTTTCTTCCCCTTCCTCCCCCCCGCCCCCAACCCACAGTAGGGCATACTTTTCCATTTGCATGACTTTCTGCAAATTGGGACACTGTGTGTGGAGATTCAGCACCCTTGAATGGCAAAATGACAATGATGAGAGAGGAGTATTGTTTGAAGAGAGCTGTGGAATGAAAGTTTATGCTACCAGATCCTTCAAAAGGGAGGCCAAGAAGATGCCAAGGAGAATGTGAGCCAAGAATGTTGGTGTATCAATAAATAGAAAGTATCTACAAGATATTCAGTGCTGTTAAAGTTGAAATATTTTTCCAAAATATATTCCATATTTGGACTAGGTTTTTATTGAGAATATCTGTAGCAAACAAGTATTTTAAGTTGGCTAGTTTTTCCTCACACCATTTGGTAAGTCCTGAAAACAAAATAATAAAAACTGATGCACTTTTTCTTTCCTTCTATTCTCATTTTTTATGAAGGTTTAGAAGATCTGACAAAACAATAAACATGGAACTAACACTGTCCTGCCTTACATAAAAAAAGTTCTCAGCTTCAGCATTCCTGCTGCAGCTGACAGACTTTCAGGGGTTTGGGATGTACATATAGGTGAGAGACATCAGAGGAAGCACATGACATAGCTGTAATCGTTCATCAACAAAATAATGACACCAAGTATTTATAAACTAACCTTTAGCATTGCTTTAATTTGTCAGCGGCTCTTCTAATCCCAGTGCATCTGTCTCTAAATCAAACTTTCAGAAGATCCTATAAAATTCTCTGATGTTGGAATTATTCTAAAATAGCTGTCCTATGCTCATATTAAAATGAAAAACAGGGAGATGGCATAAAATCAACAATAAATAAAAATAGATTAGTATTTAAAATATTTCCAGCATAAAGTAAAACAATTTTGCATCATCCCTTGTTTAATTTTACTTAGCATTAGCCATGTCACTTTCTTCGATCTAAGGTACTTCTAACTAATGCAAAGAATGTGCTCTAATTTTCAACTGCATTGACATTTACTGATTTTACAGAATTTTACATAGTCTGACAAACTTCACTTCTTCCACACTACTTCACTGTTACATAAATCTTTTCATTTTAGACACATTAAATGAGAGTCAAGAAAAGGTCCATTTTTATTAAGTAGATGAACTCAAATTCAGTTTCCTGAAAAGTAATGGAGTGAGAGAATCTTTGGCTTTGCTAATTGGATTAAGTCAATTCAGTCTTCCTTTTAAGCTATGATACTCATTATTACAAATGTTTTAGAAAGGTACTTTCTTTCTAATGCAAAGTAAAGAAGTCAAGAGAATGACTTTGGAATTTATACTGAAGAATGATTACCACAATTTAGAGATTAGAGATTTAAATATTCTAAGAAAAATAGTTTTTTACTCCAGAGAAAGAGTAGTCTGTTCACTTGCAAAATGTGGATCAAAAGCTCAATAAGCCTGGTACAAAACTTTTAACAATTGCTCTTTTTGATTTCAGTAGGCTTTAGATCAGATTTCATGAGTATGAAAGGTACGGCTTCTGTGGTTCTATATCACATATTAAATGTTTTTATCAGAAAATCTCATCTGCAGAAAATCTCATCTGCAGATATCATTAATCCTGGACAGCATCTTGAAACTGGATTAAAAGAATAGCACATAGTCCAGCATTTCAGTGTACTGGGTCAATCCCAGTTTTATAAGAACCGCGTTATTTAAGTAGAAACTTGAATCCATATTGCTTCACTTTTATGGAGCCCAAATTCACATGCATGATTTTCTGGGGGAAAATAAAGGCGTTGAAAAGTAAGACACTTCTTCCATGCACAGGAGCAATGCATGCCCCTGAGAAAGAAATCGAGCAAAGGAGGCAGGAGACCTGCATGGTTAAACAAGGAGCTTCTAGCAGAGATCAGGCAGAAGAGAAAGGTCCATGGAATGTGGAAAGAGGGGCAGGCCACTTGGGAAGAGTACAGAAACGTGGTGAGAGCATGCAGGGATACGACGAGGAAGGCCAAGGCCCACCTGGAATTGAAGCTGGCAAGGGATGTCAAAAACAACAAGAAGGGCTTCTTCAACTACATCAGCAGCAAAAGAAAGGCTAGGGACAATGTGGGGCCGCTGCTGAATGAGGCGGGTGTCCTGGTGACGGAGGATGCGGAGAAGGAAGAGCTACTGAATGCCTTCTTTGCTTCAGTCTTCAGTGCTAAGACTGGCCCTCAGGAATCCCAGGCCCCAGAGGTAAGAGAAGAAGCCTACAAAGAGGATGACTTTCCCTTGGTTGAGGAGGACTGCGTGAGGGATCGTTTAACCGATCTGGACGTCCACAAATCCATGGGCCCCGATGGAATGCACCCACGAGTGCTGAGGGATATGGCGGATGTCATTGCTGAGCCACTCTCCATCATCTTTGAGAGATCCTGGAGGACAGGAGAGGTGCCCGAGGACTGGAGAAAGGCCAATGTCACTCCAATCTTCAAAAAGGGCAAGAAGGAGGACCCAGGGAACTACAGGCCGGTCAGCCTCACCTCCATCCCGGGAAAGGTGATGGAGCAGCTTATCCTGGAGGCCATCATGAAGCAAGTGGAAGAAAAGAAGGTTATCAGGAGTAGTCAGCATGGATTCCCCATGGGGAAATCACGCTTGACCAATCTAATAGCTTTCTACGATGACGTGACTGGCTGGGTAGATGAAGGGAGAGCCGTGGATGTTGTCTGCTTCAGCAGGAGGGTTGGACTAGATGACCCACAGAGGTCAGCCCCTACTATTCTGTGATTCTGTGAAGGCACTGATTCTCCTAGTGAAGTGACGGAAGATAGAAAATGAGCAGTGAACTGAACATGTTTCACTAAGTTCAATGACTGCTGTTTCATAGGTCTACGTTTCATATGCCATAGATCACAGCCAGTTCAGACACCTTGTCACAGACAGAATACATATTTTGAATGGATTTAAATGGATCTTTACCTGCACATATGAAAACTGTTTTCATTTGTACAGGTGTGTTAAATACCAAGTCAGAACAAACAAAGAAACAAAGAAAAAATAAAATCAATGCCAGGCCTTTGAAAATCAGCACAATAATGCTGCTACCTTGCTTTTCATTTTGAGTTGTTCTGAAACTGAATTATATTTTCTCCAATTAGAGACAATTATTTTCTTTCCCTGAGACAGCTGAAATTTTAAAACTGAGAGCTGGAACAATCAGGAAAGCAAGGGTTCAGAGCAAGACTTAAAAGGTAAGGGACTAAGCAACTACAGCTTAAATTTGAACTGTGATGTCCCTCCTCACAGTGATGTCAAATTTCAGAGTTAACTTCTCAGGTATGACTTGGAAGACTTCATTTCCTTTCAGACATTTTGAAGCTTTATCTACAAGATTGTTGTAGCCTATGACTAAAAGCAGCTAAGCATCAGAGGGTCTCTGCTGAATATCAACCACTATAAAAAAAGGAGCTTATCATTAGGGGCAAAAAGAAGAAAGATGAGGTAGCTCTGTGTCCCTGTACTGTGAATTGTTCTTCTTTTTATTTAAAATAAAGAACATCTTTATAGCTATTGGAACAAGAAACTTTATCACAAAAGCCAAGTTCTCCTACTTCTAACATCTCTGCTTTTTAATATCTTACTATATTTTGTCAGTACAGAGCTTCATTATGATTCTAGTTAGGTTGTGTTAAGGATATCACATTGCAATAACATATAGCAATCTATCTAAGCCACATGTGAAATAGCTCTTAAACCAGGTATGTAGAAGTGTTAGAGTTTTGCTTACATACCACACAGAGACATTTTGGAGCTCCATTGGTTAGCATACTGAGACAGGATTATTACTTCCAAGTAACAGTGTTCTCTTTACTTCGTATTTCTGCAGAACTGGCGTATTGTAAGACGTATTTTTATGTCTTATCGCCTGGAGTAGTTCTTTAAATGTTAATTTTAAATCTAATTTCTGGACTTGGACCTATATATAGAAATTGATAGACAGAATTTCCCATAATCTGGGTGGAGATATTAAAAATACATGTCCTTCTATCATTTTGCTGAAGCAAAGCCTGATCAGGTTTGAATCTTTCAATGAATAATGACTGGTTTAATTCAGTTATGCTACTTAAAAACTATGTCCTAGAAAGGAAATGCTACTTTTTGCTTGTTTTAAAAGAATGTACTTTGTTGCCTAGTCAAGACCATAAATGAATTTTCTGTGTAATATAAGTAATTATTATATTTTCAAATTTATTTCCTCCCACACACCAGTGGATGTAATAATCGTATTTGTTTATTACATCTCTTTAAATGCCACTGTAATAAGTGGCCTATAAAATATTCAGTGTTAAGAAATATTATTTTTTAAATACTGCTGTACAGGAAGTTACTTTTTTATCATATTTTTCAAAAAGTTACAATTTGTAAATCTGTCAGAAAACTTCAGTGAACACACTTTCAGTATTTGTACCTCAGCCAGTCCTTTGACTAACCTGAAGATTTCATTAATATACACAATAGGAGTTTTAAAGCAAAAAGTATTGAGAATCTATTTCTTTAGGCTAAATAATCCCTGGGGACACAACAAAATAACTGTCTGAAGTCTTGCATTTTAACACTGAAAGAAGTAGAATAATACTTTTCTGTATTAGTCGTACACTTTTGTTTGGGGTAGGGGAACACACTGACTTTTTAATTGTATTCCTTACTGTGAGCCTTGTATCTGTGGTAGTTGGGCCTGGAACTGGGATGATAATCAATGTATGCCATATCTTGAGAATGCTCTTACACCTTAAAAACTGAACAAATTTTAAACAGTCACATTGTGCAATAGATGCTAAAGAATTCTGCACTTATTTTTTTTCTGAGAAATGTGTAATCCTGAATACTGGAAACTGCCAGGGAAAATGATGCATCTTTTCCAATAAATATCTTTTACTAAATCACTCAATTTCAAAACTAAAAATGCTCATGCTTTGACTGGTCTATTCTTGTTGGACTGTGTTTTGCTTTCCCCTTCGTTTTCTTTTTCCTTGTGGGAAAGGGTGAATAAAAACTTCACAGTTTTTATGAAATCAGAAAACTATGTTTACTTGTAGTAATAGTAGACCATATATAGATTCAGTCATGTCTTCTTCTTTATTTAGAGAGCCAAATTATTAGTGATGCTAATAGGTTCAACCAGTTAAAACCAGACTCCTCCCCTCCAAGCTGTTTTTGAACATCAACATTCAAATAACTTTCCATTTTGTAATTCTCAAACATGGCCACCAATGTTTAGCACACATTTCTGGACTTTTAATTTCCTATTTAAGGTTATAGGCTAAGGCTTCCTATTTAAGGTTGCAGATAGTATTAGAATAACTTTTATGCATTTTTAAGAATTGCAGGAGTATTAAGCATTAATATGAAGAACACTTGGAAGGTAGTGCTTAATATTCTTAGTATCATAACTTTTAAGTCACTCTGTAGAGCTCAGGTAGGCATTCCTTCACACATATAGATTTGTTGTGAGGTCAGAAGAGGTTTTGTGTTTGTTCTGGTTTTGGCTGCAGCCGGCAACAAAAGTGCCACACGGCCGCCCCTCCCCCCACCGGGGTGCGGAGGAGAATGGAAAGAAACAGGCAGAAAACTGGTGGGTCGGGATAAGGGCAGTTTAACAGAACAGCAAACAAAGGGAACAGTAACAACAACCATACAGAAAAAGGGGAATATACAAAACAAACCAGCAAAACAGAACCACTCTCTCGGACCGAACCACCACTGTGCCCTCCCGAGCCGCGAGTGAGTTCCCGCCTTGTCACTCCCCCCCCACCGGAACCTAGCATGACGGCACATGGTATGGAATACCCTTCTCTGTTTGGCCAGGTTGGGGTTGGGCCAGCCCACTTGGCTGTGCCCCTTCCTGGATTCTGGTGAAAATTAACCCTGTCCTGGCCGAACCCAGGACAGTGTTTCAGGCAGTTTCATATTTAACAGAATACTCAACTTCAGGAAGAATTAATCAAATTACTTCTAGAACTGATACTTTTCTTCCTCTCTTTAATGTACTAACACTGATGCTACATTCTCTCCGGCCTTCGTTGAAATATATAAATTTTTTGTATCTCTTTTTTCTGCATGCTTCTCCTCTGCCTTTTCCTTGCTATTAAATTACTGCTTCCCTCTGATCATCAGTTATAGCATTCTGAGAGAGCTGAAACAAGATCATAAGTCCAAGACATCAATTTTATTTGTGCTAGTCTTGCTTGAGACAAATTGATTAGGCAATTTATGTCTTCTTTGTCGCAGTCAGGGGATACTGAAATTCCATTGTAGAATTAGCTTCCAAGAAAATTAAATCTTTTACCTAAATACTATTTTTATTTTTATGTCCGAGTGATTTAAACTTAAGAGTGTAAATAAAATTTAAACTTTTAAAATAAACTTCTGCATCAATATGCCTCTCAATTTATCTAATTCTGATAAGGAAAATGGTAACTACTTATAATAACTATAGTAAAGAACTGTTTTAACCAGTTCTTTTTTATGGGAAAAATAAAATATGAAAGGAGGAATTAAGAGGTTTTGTCAATATTCAGCACTTCCTTATATCAGGACATCTATTTATTAATTTGTGTATATTTTAGCACAGTTTCTTCAAATAACAGGACTGAGGAAAGGTATCATCCATTTAACATGAAAAATATTTAAAGGTGAAAAAATGTATTAGCTCAGGTGGACATAAAATAATGAGAGATGCAGAAAAATGTTTGTTGCGTGTTACAGTCTGCTACCTTCTTGTTTCACACTAATTTCTTTTTTAAATGAGCCTCAGAAACACATTGCTTTCAATGGCATTAATTGGCCCAAGTAGGACGGAGAGGGAAAAAGCAAGCGAGAGAATGAGACTCAACTCCACAGATGTGGAAAAATCACCCACACTTGGCAACACTTTTAACAGAGAAACTATTGCTTTATTGTCATTCTTGCATTTACACTTCTTTTTGATACAAATCTGTCTTTCTGAATAGCAAGTATAATGTAATGACATTGTGTTTTCTATCAAGAAAAAGATCAATGGTTCAATCATTTAAATTCTTTCCATCTTCTAGGGGAAGAAATGGGGGTTTTACATTGAACCAGCTCTGGTCCACACTATCAATCCGTAATGGCATTTGATACAAAATTATGTATTTTTTGATGATATGCCATAATTGTTTAACACTCTCTTCTATGATACTCAGTATATCCTCTTAACTTACAGCTTTTGATTCATGTTTTCTGCCTTTTCATTAAACCTCATCTCTACATATGAATCTACTTATGAAATCTGAATTCAGGTGAAAAAGGAATATTTTGTCTCTTCTTTAGATAATTAAGTTTCTTTCTATTCTTCTCAGTGTTAGACAGAGTAACACTGTACTTCAAAAGTCTTCAATTTCTCTTTTCTTTTAGACTATTATCTATCGCCCTCAGACTGTCACAGTTAACATTTCTTGCAGTCTCCTCACTTTGATTCTCTGCACTCTGGCAAATAATTTACATTTTGAGTACATATTAGGTGTTGCCACAGGGAAGCTTCTTTCTCTTTTTCTTTCTGAATAGATACAAACGTCTCAGGACCCTTTCCAGAAATGTCTAAAATCTCAGATAGATCTCTGTGATCATGAAAATTAATATTTTATTCATCACCTGCTGGTCAGTTAAGAATATGGACAATCTTACCTCGAGGATTATTTCAAGGTCAGACAAGGTGCAGAGAAAGACCCTATTTTTAAAAGATTGATTGCATTTCAGGATATGCAGGATTTCTCTATTCTAAGTAGTGTTATTTTTGTACTCTAGAAAGTGAGTAACTCAAATTTCTTCTCTACAAAAAGTCCACAGTTTCAAACATAGTAAGGATTTAGTCAACAGCCTTTTCACAATCCATCCATTTACTTATTCTGTTTTTTTCCATATTAAACACCAAGCTACAGCAGTATTTAAAAAAAAAAAAAAAATAGAATAGAATTGAGCAGTTCAGTTGGAAGGGAAGTTCAATGGTTGTCTAGTCCAACTGCCTGGCCACTTTAAGGCTGACCAATGTGAAAGCGTATCACTAAAGGCACTGTCCAAATGCCTCTTAAACAATGACAGGCATGAGGCATGATCACCTCTCCAGAAAGCCTATTCCAATGTTTGGTCACACTATCGGTAAAGAAATGCTTCCTGATGTGAAGTCTGAACTTGCTCTAGTGTGGCTGTGAGCCATTCCCAGGCGTCCCGTCACTGCATACCAGGGAGAAGAGACCATCAGCTTTAATTGACTTTCATATGATAAATATGATATGAATATCATATGATGATGATTCCTCTTTCTGTATATTTTGGGTTTTCCAGTAGTACACATTTAGCCATGGTGCACTGTCATCACCATTTCCTTTATCCCATATACATACAGGGTTTTTGATGAGTCTTTTAATGATGATTGATAGGTTAAGAAGATGAAATATGGATAAGTATTAATTTAAAAAAGTATTTTGAAAAATATGACGAAGCTGTACCAGGTAGGAAGACAAATACTTAAATCTGATTTGGAATTGCTGCAGCTGATTGCCCTAGCAGTCTTTTCCTTCTTTTGCTACTGAATACTTCTGATCATTCACAAAATAATGTATCAGAATGATTGGCGTGCTTATCTATTTCCTATGAAGGATTTGTTGTACTGAGTTCAGTTTTTTTTCCTGGCTTCAGCATTCAAGAATAAGTTGCACCAAGGTATGTGGTAACTGTAGGAAGGACCTAGAAAAACATTGCTAAAAAAAATAAATAGTTTTTTTTAGTTTAAGAAGATTATATTATTTATCCATTAAATACATATACATTATATTGTGTATCTATACATATATATGCATATAACATATAATACAAATAAATTAGTTTAATATTCTGACACTTAGTTTTCTGTAGAGACTTACAGATCAATATAAGACTGTTAAAACCTACAAAACGTCAGTTTTTCAGATATTCTAGCAGTTAGAACACCCCTGAACTTTCAGTGGAGAAGATTGAAGATGGTTATTTTTGTGGTTAAAATAGAATTTTTATCTGGAGAACAAAAGTGTATTTTTTGTTACCTAATTTTAAATAAAAGGTATCAAAACGTTTTAATACTAAGCAATATTTGCTATGTTATTACAGTGTTTCATCGGTGTATTTCCAGGGAAACAGCCGCATAAAGGAGAAAATGATAATTATTTCTTCATGTGTTGTATTACCAGAGGACAGCCTACATGCAGGTTACACACAGCCATTTCGGCATTTTGAAAAAGAGAGAAAAGTTAAGCAACCTCTATTAAGCAAAATCACATTTTTGAGAAAGAATGAGAGATGTAAAAATGCACAGACTTAAGACTGACTCATAAATTTATTGTTTCAAACTTCTTTAAATAACAGGATAAAGGTTAACCACTGGTAGTAACAAAATCTGACCTTAATGCAAAAGTGCAGGATAAAAGGGTAATGTGCACCTCTGCGGAAATTAGTTAAAAGAGCACACCTCTAGATTTATAAAACAAACTCCCCCCCCCCCCCCCCCACAATGGAACAAGGGAATGAGATTCAGAAACTTATTCTGAGTTTATTAAACCTTAAATTAAACAAAAATTTTCTGTTCAGACCTAAATTGTTCATGCATTTATTATGTCCATATTTTACTGTTAAGGTTCATTAAGTTGTGGTCCTTCATATATAACTGTATACAGCACTGCAAGAACAAAAGTATCTGCCACCTCAGAACATTAAGAGGTTTTACTCCATTTGTTCATAGGCTAGAAGAACAGTGTAGTAAAGTCCCTAAATTGTACAGAAGGATAATGAATTACTCTTTTGTTAAAGACAGTAAAGCTTCAAGTGGGTTTCAAAAAATTAGTAATTGATTACTTTTTAGTTGGAAGCTGAGCACATTTGTGAATTTGAATAGATGTCAGGAAACTTGAAGTAAACCTCATAAGTGTTTTTAGTCATGTTTTTTCATTTTGAAATCAATTTGGAAAAATCTACTTCTGTTCAATATAATTCCATATTTCTTTCATTGAATCAGTTTATGTTTTTCCTACTGCCTCAGCATACTGATTTAAAGATAATCCAGTCTTGTGATGGAGGTTATTTTTGGTTTTTCATGCTGAGAAGGTCTTCAGCCATGAAGTAAAATAAAACAGACTTAACAGGAAAAGGAAATATTTATGGCATTTATCAGTAGCAAATCAGCAACGTCTACATTTGCTAACTCTTAAACATGGGTTTTAAGTGAAGAATCTTCACCTTTTTGCAGAATTTAAAGTTAGGTGTAGCAGCAGATAAAATTATACTTGGAAAAACAACTTTAGTGTAAGACACTTGGGACACAGTATAATATTCATATTTTTAAGGAGGAGAGAAAAAAAAAAGAGGAAGAAGTATTTCTCTCTTTTTAATTATTTCATCACTACATAAAACAATGTATTTAAATCAACACGGCATAGTTGTGTTCCCAGAAGTTAGTAACTCACTGAAGCTATAATGACAGGTAGGATCTGCATAAGAAAGATCACTTTCTCCACCTCTTATGAGCATTATTTGGTTAGATAAAAGTGAGAGAGAAAGAAAGAATAGGCAGTGCTTCCACATTGTTTTTCATTTAACTACAGCTGCCATCAGCTGCAACTTCTGAACTCTTCCCTGCCAAAGGAAATCAGGCAGGCTTTTGAATTCTGAATAATTTCCAACGATGAGGAGAGCAGTGTCTGTACTGACTGCCAACTATGCAAATGCAGAATTAGTTTGGACTGTTATTGCAGATGAGTGGAGACATTAGGCGTAATGAAACAGACAAAGTACAATTACAAAGGAAACATGGCTCAAAAGGTCAGCATGGAAGAAAAGCCAATTGATTCAGGAGGTACTAGAGAGCTATTCTTGAATTCACCAATGTTTTCTACGTGTCCATCAACTGAGTTCACTGGAAGTTTTGAGGGCAGGAAGATCAACCTGCATCCAAGAAATCAGAAGGCACTTACAGCTTTCCTCTCTGTTTTGGGGAGGATACATGGGGATCTGAGACGCTATGGCAAATTCTGTTTGGAGCACAAAAAACTGTGTGGAAATGTAGATTTCTTTGGTTATAGAAGCTTTACCTCTGCAGAGCAAGCAGAGAAGTATTCTGTAATACAAACTTTTCAACAAGACAGATCATATCTTTGCACTCACAAACACTGGAGGACTGTGAACTATTCTATGTTGCCTCTGTCTCCCTTGAAAAGGAGGACTACACTGCTGCTACTTCAGAGAAAACAGTTTAACATATCCATGATGAAAATGGGTAATTCTCAGAGTACCAATTGCTGAACAAGAGTATAAGGCCAGCATTATCCAGATTTTCTGCCACTTCTCTAACCCCTACTAAGCACATATTCAGCAAGGTGGGTATTTTCACCTCCAGGGAGTGCATGTGCTTTGTCATCTTTGGATCTCAAATCACAAAACAAAGTAACTTGTACTAGGAAGGCACCTAGACAAAGATTCATCTTATTCTTTCTTTGCTACATATAACATCCTCTGCTTCTGCTACTGAATATTTCTAAGATCAAAAGTGTTCAAACTTTTGCACAGAATCAAACATTCCTTTCAGCACTAGCAGGTGTTAAACCTCTGAAGAACTTTCTCACAGTTCACTTCAAATCTTATAATAATTCATAACTGCAAATGAGATTTGGAAACATATGATTGAATTATCCATCTCTGAATAAGTACCTTATATTTCCAGTGTTGTCAAGAATAAAGTGAGGAGGAAGAGACAGACACCTAAATAAAATTTTAAAACTACTGTCAATGATTTTATATCACCTCAGAAACCAAGCCTACAGTAATACCTAACACTTTAAAAAGTGTGAATGTTTATTCCAAAATAGAGGAAATATAATAAAAAAAAAATAATCCTCACAAAGTTTTTCCTAATGGAAGAATAATACTCCTTCATAAAGTCTGCTTTTACAGACATATTCAAAGAATTGCAAGATTGTATTTTTTTCCACTCACTGCAGCAGATACAGTCTAGAAATATGCTTAATTTGAAGTACATATGTATCATGTCAAATGATAATTTTTATTAGATAATTACTTAATAATGAATTTCTGGATTAATGTTTTAATGAGATGGAGAAAAGGATGGGTATATAGCCAATATTCAGTTTTGCTAATAATTAAATCAGATGTCTTTATAGTAGGAAAATTTCCTTCCATCATTATAGTACATGACTGTTCTACAAAATATATTAATATGTGAAGAATTTATAGCAGATATTTTCTTCAGACAACATGGTCGTTTACCCATTTGTGAAGTTCACAAAGGGTATTTATACATAAGGTAGGTACATATAAAGGTACATGGAATGTGGAAAGAGGGACAGGCCACTTGGGAAGAGTACAGGAATGTGGTCAGAGCGTGCAGGGATGCGACGAGGAAGGCCAAAGCCCACCTGGAATTGAAGCTGGCAAGGGATGTCAAAAACAACAAGAAGGGCTTCTTCAACTATATCAGCAGCAAAAGGAAGGCTAGGGACAATGTGGGGCCGCTGCTGAATGAGGCGGGTGTCCTGGTGACGGAGGATGCAGAGAAGGCAGAGCTACTGAATGCCTTCTTTGCTTCAGTATTCAGTGCCAAGGCAGGCCCTCAGGAATCCCAGGTCCCGGTGGTAAGAGAAGAAGGCTACAGAGAGGATGACTTTTCTTTGGTCGAGGAGGACTGCGTGAGGGATCGCTTAAGCAATCTGGACGTCCACAAATCCATGGGCCCCGATGGAATGCACCCACGAGTACTGAGGGAGCTGGTGGATGTCATTGCTGAGACACTCTCCATCATCTTTGAGAGGTCCTGGAGGACAGGAGAGGTGCCCGAGGACTGAAGAAAAGCCAGTGTCACTCCAATCTTCAAAAAGGGCAAGAACAAAGATGCAGGGAACTACAGGCCCATCAGTCTCACTTCCATCCCAGGAAGGGTGATGGAGCAGCTCATTCTTCAGGTTTTCATCAAGCAAGTTGAGGAAAAGAAGTTTATCAGGAGTAGTCAACACGGATTCACCAAGGGGAAATCATGCCTGACCAATCTAACAGCTTTCTACAATGGCATGACTGGCTGGGTAGATGAGGGGAGAGCCATGGAGGTTGTCTACCTAGACTTCAGCAAGGCTTTGACACTGTCTCCCATGATATCCTCCTAGGGAAGCTGAGGAAGTGTGGGCTGGATGAGTGGTCGGTGAAGTGGATAGAGAACTGCCTGAATGGCAGAACTCAGAGGGTTGTCGTCAGCAACACTGAGTCTAGTTGGAGGCATGGAACCAGTGGTGTTCCCCCAGGGGTCAGTAATGGGCCCAGTCTTGTTCATCTTATTCATCAATGACCTGGACGAAGGGACAGAGTGTACCCTCAGCAAGCTTGCTGATGATACAAAACTGGGAGGAGCGGTGGATACACCAGAAGGCTGTTCTGCCATTCAGCGTGACCTGGACAGGCTGGAAAGTTGGGCAGAGAGGAAGCTGACGAAGTACAAGAAGGGCAAGTGCAGGGTCCTGCATCTGGGGAGCAACAATCCCATGCAACAGTACAGTCTTGGGGCGGACCTGCTGCAGAGCAGGTCTGTGGAGAGGGACCTGTGAGTGCTGGTGGACGACAGGTTGACCATGAGCCAGCAGTGTGCCCTGGCTGCCAAGAAGGCCAATGGCATCCTGGGGTGCATTAGGAGTAGTGTGGCCAGTAGGTCAAGGGAGGATTTCCTCCCCCTCTACACTGCCCTAGTGAGGCCTCATCTGGAGTCCTGTGTCCAGTTCTGGTCTCCCCACTTCAAGAAAGATTAGGAACTACTCAGTGGAGGGCTACAAGGAAAGCTGAGGGAGCTGGGCTTGTTTAGTCTGAAGAAGAGAAGGCTGAGAGGGAACCTAATATATACTTACAAATATCTGAAGGGTGGGTGTCAGGAAGATGGGGTCAAACTCTTTTCATTGGTGCCCAGCGACAGGACAAGGGGCAATGGGCACAAACTGAAGAACAGGAAGTTCCGTCTGAATATGAGGAAGAACTTCTGCCCTCTGAGGATGATGGAGCGCTGGAACAGATTGGCCAGGGAGGCCGTAGAGTCTCCTTTTCTAGAGATATTCAAGACCCTCCTCGACAAGTTCCTGTGCAGCCTGCTGTAGGTGACCCTGCTTTGGCGTGAGGGTTGAAGTAGATGACCCACAGAGGTCCCTTCCAACCCCTATCATTCTGTGATTTTGTGATTCTGTGATTCTGTGATTCTGATTTAAAGAAAATTAGAAAGAGGTGAAATGGAATAAAGGCCAATGGGCCTATAGTATAGCTGAAATGAATAAACCTGAGGTTAACTTTTGACACATAGCACTTTAGATGTCCAGCAAATTTAGGGACAGCCCAAGCTGTACCCACAGCATGCAATTTTATTGGAATTTTAGACCTACAAAATATTAAAGAACATTATGTCTCTGCACTAGTGGAAATGTGGGCAACAGTATATACGCATGTCACATTAGCACGAAAGTATATGTTGTTGCCATGTATCCCAGGTCTGACATAGGACACTGAACTCATCTATGTGACAAGTACTGTATTCTGGATTGTGTGCTAATGCACTGCTTTTCTTGTTCTCATGGCTACCAGTTAGATCTCTGGAACTTCTGTGCCTGTGAATGCTCCTGTGAGCTAGCAGTATGGATGGGTAGTGAGTCTCCCCTGAAGTTCAACTCAAATAGTAGAGAAGCTTGTCAGAGTAAGCCTATCTGCTTTTATGGCCAGGGCTTTGAAGATCCTTACTCAGTTATGACTCTGTGAGCAGACCGCATCATCATATCTGAAACGTTCTGTAGAGGTCTGCATTAGTTTCCAACAGATATCATGTAGGCTTTGAACAATATGAAGTAATGACACATTACATACCTGGTCTATTAGAACGGTTGTTGCGCATCATGATCTCTGGGAATGAAGCACTTCTATTGGGTTCACTTTTTCCACAAAATATTCTTTCATCACAATGCCGAAGCCAAAAAAAAAGCAGCAGATTCTTTATTGACTTGTATCTATTCCATATCTAAAAGCAGAGCTAAATATTTAAATGTAGCATTTATTTTTTAAGAAATTGGTGAGACTTTAAAATGTGATTGTCTAAAACACTTGTTTAGAATCTATGTAATCTACGCTTCATCAAGTTGCATTATTTACAGTTTGCTAAGTGTAAGGCATACGACTTCTTTTAACGAGAAAAAAAGATGATGTTTTTGGTTTTTTCAAAGGGAAATTCAGATATGTAATTTTAGAAATGTCCTCAATTAATTTCTGATTAAGGATTAAAAAAATAAATATTATCTACTGCTGTTTGCTTTCCTTCTCTGTTTCAGTTCCATTTACAAGCATTGACTACATTCAGAAGCAGTAAAACAGAAACACTAAGGTCTTCGACTGCTCCTGAAATGATCAATTTATGGGACAATCGGTTTCAGTTGTATTGGTAGGGTTTCGATGTTGACATGTCCTCTGTAAATTGGATAAAGGTCATCAGCTCACTTCACATTTGTGCCAAGCAGCCAAGTTGGTAACAACGATGCTATTGAGATGGTAATGAATTGCTGTCAGTATGTCTACGCTTGGCTGTTTCTAGTCTCTTGAGCTGCATGGTCCCTTGAGGATCAAAGCAAAATGTTTCCTTTCATTTATTTATGACTTTATTAAATAATTCAAAGAAAATGACACTTTGCATTTGTTTTGTCTAGACAATAAATCTATTTTTTACAAAAAAGCAGAAGAAACCTGTGCTTATTCTCAAATAAGCAGGACTGTATGAAGTATGTTACATTTTCAGAGTCCCAGAACTGAATGATAAATTAAAAGAGATAAATTATTCATAGTTGCAGCAGGCTCAGAAATGAAGGTTTATGACTAGAAGGCCTTGTTCCAGCAAGGAACTTATATACAGTCTAACTTTAAGTGCATAAGAAGTTTCACTGAAGTCAAGATGATAAGCTCACGTTTAAGTGCCTTCCTGGATAAAAGCCAAAATTAAAAATAGAGTAAAATTAGAGAACTAGCGACTACTTAATGCAAAGTGTGAAAGCAAGCAATGACTTTGTAATCAGAGAACATGACTGATTGAACTAGTAGTATAAATGAATTCCTTAGACGCCATGATTTCTTAGTGAGAAAGCAATAAATACCATGATAAAAGCATGAAATTCTGAGGCTTTAAACTAAGTATCGGAAATGTTTGGGAGGACAAAGACCTGTTCCCTTTTTTAATAAAATGTATGTTCTCATAGCTGCTTATAAATAGTAGTCTGTGAAGCTGCACATTTTCATTACCGAAATTAATTTAACCCTCAGAACTGACTGGGAATTGCATGGTAATATGCCACAGAAAAGTAAATCATAAGAATTTAACTGTCACACTTGTTATTCTAAACAGATTACTTGTGATATAGGTACCAAGATAAGCCAAGATAATCTGCTTGCACTTAGAAAGGTTTGGGCACCTGACAACACTTAGACACATAGGTAATACAAAATCTTGCTCTAAAAGCAACATCTATGCTCCAGTGTATGGAGAGGCTTGAGGGAAATTTTCAGTCCATCTCTACCGTTTAGCTGCTGTAATTCTCTTGAGACTGGGATCATGCAACACATTAGTCTAGAAGGAAAAGTTTAATTCTGTGGACATACATTGGTACTCCACACCCGATAGCTAATTCTCCCTCTTTTTCTTCTGCCCTTGCAAGGGTGTCAAGAAACCTTCTTTGGGTGAATAAATCACCAGGAATCTTTCCTAGAAGACCCTCTCAGTATTTGTTTCAGAGCTTTTGATTTTGGTGACCACACTATGCAGACAAGTTGTAGATTTCATCAGTATCCTGGCACGCCAGGTGACACCAGGTCCTACAGTTCATGTACAGAATAGGCTTAATCAATGAAACTACTCATGGGAGTTGTGTCATATACTTTTTCACAATTGTAAACATGCTCACCATCAAGGAAGAGGATCTTGGTGATGCTTACAAACTAAAGTTGTAAGAAATTGAAAATATCTACCCTATAAATGGTTGTCAAGGTACGTAGCAGAGTCCTGTGAATTTCTTAGGATGATGCTTTAAGTCATTTATAAGATAAAAGTACACACAAGGAAAAAGATATGTAGATGTCACACTCTGGGATGTTTCTCTAGTTTTATCTATATTTATAGTTGCAATGATGACATTTAATGTGTCTTTTTACATTTTTCAGTAATGAGTAAAGGAGAGCTGTCCATTCAATTAATTGTCCATTCGTTCTCTCCCATCTTGTCAGTTGGTAAGCCCTTGTGGAGAACATTTGCACACAACTCAGAAACCGTCATTCTCTGTCTGACCCTCTAGTGTCCCCTCAAAACGTCAGACAGTGGAACTAAACTGATTTTGAGGCCTAAGTTCCTCTGAACTGAATATGTCCCATAATTTTAGCTAATAAAAATTAAAGTTAAAGAAAAGCAGGCTAAACAACACACTTATTTCGATACATCTTGTATTATTGCCCTGCTTGTTTTAGAACTGTGATTTGAGAGAACAAAGTATGACAGAAGACAACCATGCTTTGATACAGTCTTATGGGAGAACAACATTTTGAGAAAAGCTGAAGATATATTACAGATGCAAATCTCTTGCCATTACTGCAATACAGTCAAATGGCTCTTCATGCTCATATGAATTTGAAGATATTTCTGCACTGTCCATTTTAATTGTAGCTTCACATGCTAAAGTAGAAAGCTTGTGCACCGCATCAACCATGTTATTTCTGCCCTTCATTTCCATTATCACTCATTATTTAGTCATTTTAGACATCTTAGCAAAATATTTTGTAGGCTTACAGACTACTTGCTGCTGAATCACAATCCAATACTTACTGACCTCTGCAGGAATACCTGAGGCAGCTCTTCATTTTGTTCAACAGTGGATGTGTGTTAAACTAAGTCACATACACAAAAATGATAAATAACATTCATTCAGGGAAGTAAGGAATTATTCACAGGATTATCTGGCTGTAAACAAGCTACGTTTGATCTAGACTGAAAGGTGTAGCTACCACTGTGGTGAATGGTAGGAGTGAGAATGGAAAAATCTTTTGACTAATTTGGAAAAAATCTAGAGAGAAGTCCCCTTGTGCTTTAAAAATTTAGAGAAACTGCTTTGAGATGACTTGAAGTTCAGTTAAAATATGGACTGTGGAGAAATTGCATAGGGAAGTTGAAGAAAACTTGTCCTGCGAGTACATTCAGGCCACTCAGTGTGAAAGATGATGCCCTGAAAAGAGCTGGAATGCAGAGTCTCAATGTTAACTGCATTGGGAAACACAGGTTGGCACCCAGTAAAAAACAGGTGACTGTGGCACCAGCTCATTTTACCAGAGAGCATTGTTGAGACTTTTGAGAGGATTCAGCTTATATAGGAAGTATATGGTGTTACCTACTGGCATTTTGCTGGTAACTGGGTCGTAACCTATATCATGTCAATACCATTACACCACCTAGATTTTGCACATAAAAGACAAAGCACTGTAGTGTATGAGAATTTTAATGTTTTTCTACTCTTTTCTCTTAATCCTTTTAATTTCTGGTCCTGAAGTTAAGAGTTCCTGAAATCCATAGACCAATGAGGAAGCTTTCTCAGCCTCTGACAGTGAGCAAAGGGAACTAACTAAAAATCAATTAGATATGTAATGCTTTAGGCATTTTATTAAAATGCTATATAATTCAAGATTAGGCTTTGTATAAATGCTTCTTCAGTAATACTGTAAAAAAAAATAAATGTAAAAGGCTGTATTTGGACGTGTCTCTTTTATGGTACAGACTGTCTGTTCAGTAAGTTACATTTCAGAAACGGTGCAACCAGTTACTTCAAAAGTCCTATACAGCACTAAACTGTAGCAGAAGTATACAATACACACTTAGGAGGAAATGTGCAAGCCGAAAGTTTGGTTTCTTCTAACCTTGACAAAAAGTAAGACAGGGTAAGAAGGAAAGGAAGGATTTTTGCAGTTTGGCCATGGCTGGCAACAAAGGGCCATACGGTCTCTCTATCTCCACTTCCTCCGCCAGGGTAGGGAGGAGATTGGAAAGAAAAAGGGAAAAAAAACTCCTCGCAGGTCCGGATAAGGGCAGTTTAACAGAACAGCAAATGAAGCAAACAGTAACAACAGCAATACTGATATGAAGAATATACAAAACAAACAGTGAAATCCACACAGCAACTCTCACCACCTGACGCCCAGCGTGCTCCTGAGCCATGACTGACTTCAATCCAGTAGCTCCCCTCCGCCCTGCCTGGAATCCAGCATGATGTCACATGGTATCATAAGCCCTATTTTGCTTGGCCAGTTTGGGTCAGCTGGCCTGGCTGTGTCCCCTCCTGGCTTCTGGTGAAATTTGACCTTATACTGGCCGAACCCAGGACATTATCCACCCCTTATTCTATACCATCTACATCATGCCCATGTCCCCCATTTTCCAGTTGATCATCACCACTTATCCTGTCTTTAATATTGCACAGAGATACCATTCCCTTAGTCTATGGATCATTCATCTAAAGTGTCCGCTGAGTTCATTTAATCCACAACGGTGGGCTCCATCTGTCTTAAGTCTTTCAGGGCAGGAGAGATGATGTGTGGTGTTGGACGGTCACATGTTGCATCTGAAGCTCACAGCTGGTGTATCTGGCATGGCCCATGCCCACAGTTTGCAGGTCGAAGCTGTTGATCTTGATGAAGTTGCTGGGTGCCAGTTGTTCAAGTCAGGTCCAGTCCCACCACAGCTGCGCTTTGCTAGGTTTCATCAAAGTCCATTCTTCATTAGTTTGAGTGATAATTGCTGTAATCACAGAATCACAGAATCACAGAATCACAGAATAGTAGGGGTTGGAAGGGACCTCTGTGGGTCATCTAGTCCAACCCCCCTGCCGAAGCAGGGTCACCTACAGTAGGCTGCACAGGATCTTGTCCAGGCGGGTCTTGAATATCTCCAGAGAAGGAGACTCCACAACCTCCCTGGGCAGCCTGTTCCAGTGCTCCGTCACCCTCAGAGGGAAGAAGTTCCTCCTCATGTTCAGACGGAACTTCCTGTGCCTCAGTTTGTGCCCATTGCCCCTTGTCCTGTCACTGGGCACCACTGAAAAGAGCTTGGCCCCATCCTCCTGACACCCACCCTTCAGATATTTGTAGGCATTTATAAGGTCCCCTCGCAGCCTTCTCTTCTTCAGGCTGAACAAGCCCAGTTCCCTCAACCTCTCCTCGTAGTGGAGATGCTCCAGTCCCCTCACCATCCTTGTAGCCCTCCGCTGGACTCTCTCCAGTAGCTCTTCATCTTTCTTGAACTGGGGAGCCCAGAACTGGACACAGTACTCTAGATGAGGCCTCACCAGGGCAGTGTAGAGGGGAAGGAGAACCTCCCTCGTCCTGCTGGCCACAATCTTCTTGATGCACCCCAGGATCCCATTGGCTTTTTTGGCAGCCAGGGCACACTGCTGGCTCATGGTTAACCTGTCGTCCACCAGGACACCCAGGTCCCTCTCCGCAGAGCTGCTCTCCAGCAGGTCCACCCCAAGCCTGTACTGGTGCATGAGGTTGTTCCTCCCCAGGTGCAGGACCCTGCACTTGCCCTTGTTGAACCTCATCAGGTTCCTCTCTGCCCAGCTTTCCAGCCTATCCAGGTCACGCTGAATGGCAGCACAGCCTTCTGGTGTATCTACCACTCCTCCCAGTTTGGTGTCATTAGCAAACTTGCTGAGGGTACATTCTAACTCTTCATCCAGGTCGTTGATGAAGAAGTTAAACAAGACTGGGCCCAGTACTGACCCCTGGGGGACACCACTTGTCACCAGCCTCCAACTAGACTCAGCGCCGCTGATGACAACCCTCTGAGTTCTGCCATTCAGCCAGTTCTCTATCCACTTCACCGACCACTCATCCAGCCCACACTTCCTCAGCTTCCCCAGGAGGATATCATGGGAGACTGTGTCGAAAGCCTTGCTGAAGTCAAGGTAGATAACATCCACGGCTCTCCCTTCGTCTACCCAGCCAGTCATGTCATATTACTGATATGTAACAAATAAAGTAGTGATAACAGTGTCAGGGTTATTTAGCAACTAACATCATACGATTTTGTTTATTGACTATTCTCTCCCAAAAATCAAATGCCCATGAGGTACACATCAGACTTCCCCATACTTTTGCATCACCCACCAGGTATACACAGGTCCTTGAGAAAAAGCAATGTTGTGGACAGGTTTACTTTTGCCCGAGGCGGGAATAACCCACCCTGTCTTCTCTAGCCAAGTCCTCATGTGCGCTACAGGTACTTTATCCCCTGCTACAGGGCATGAAAGTCATGATTGGGCAGGACCAGCCCGGTTGGTGGATCCTCTGGTGTTAACCAACCAGGTGGCTTTTGCTAAATGAGTGTCCCAATTTTTGAAATTCACACACCCCTGTTGGTCTCAGAGGTTTTTTTAGCAGTCCATTGTACCATTCGATTTTTCTAGAGGCTGGTGCATGGTAGGGGATGAGATACACACACTCACTACCATGTTCTTTGGCCCAGGTGTGTATGAGGCAGTTGCAAACGTGAATACTGTTATCTGACTCAGTTCTTTCGGGGTGCCATGTCACTATAGGACTTGCTTTTCAAGGCCCAGGATGGTATTCCGGGCGATGGCATGGGGCACAGGGTAGGTTTCCAGCCATCCGGTGGTGACCTCCAGAATTGTGAGCACATAGTGCTTGCCTTGGTGGGTTTGTGGCAGTGTGATACAGTCAATCTGCCAGGCCTCCCCTTATTTACCTTTTAGCCATCGTCCTCCATACCACTGAGGCTTTTCCCGCTTGGTTTGCTTGATTGCAGCGCATGTTTCACATTCATGGATAACCTGTGCAATGGTGTCCTTTGTCAAGTCCACCCCTCGGTCACAAGCCCATCTATGTGTGCGTCTCTTCCTTGATGGCCTGAGGTGCCATGGGCCCACCAAGCTATAAAGAGTTCACCCTTCTGTTGCCAGTCCAGATCCACATGAGCCACTTCAGTCTTGGCAGACTGATCCACCTGGTGGTTGTTTTGATGTTCCTCAGTGGCCTGATTCTTAGGGACTTGGGCATCCATGCAACACACTTTTACAACCAGCTTCTCTAGTTGGGTAGCAATATCTTGCCACAATGGGGCAGCCCAGAGGGGTTTCCCTCCATGCTGCCAGTTGTTGTTCTTCCATTTCTGCAGCCACCCCCACAAGGCACTGGCCTCTATCCAGGAGTCGGTGTAAAGATAGAGCACTGGCCACTTCTCTCAACTGGCAATGTCTAAAGCCAGCTGGATAGCTTTCACCTCTGCAAACTGGCTCGATTCACCTTCTCCTTCAGCAATTTCTGTGACTGGTCCTGTATGACTCCATATAGCAGCCTTCCACCTCCTCTGCTTCCCCACAGTACTACACGAGCCATCCAAGAACAAGGCATACTGCTTTTCATTTTCTGGCAGCTTGTTATACAGTGGGGCCTCTTCAGCACGTGTCATCTCCTCCTCTGGCGATGCTCCAAAATCTTTGCCTTCTGGCCAGTCCATGATCAGTTCCAGAATTCTTGACTGACTGGCATTTCTCATTAGGGTACGCTGTGTGATCAGTGCGACCCACTTACTCCACGTACCAGCAGTGGCATGATGCATAGAGGGGACTCTCTCTGTGAACATCTAGCCCAGGACCAGCAATTGTGATGCTAAGAGGAGCAGTGTTTCAGTGCCCATCACTTCTGAAGCAGCACGAACTCCTTCATATGCTGCCAGAATTTCTTTTTCAGTGGCAGTATAGCGGGCCTCGGAGCCTTTCTATCCCTAACTCCAAAACCCCAGGGGTCGACCTCGAGTCTCCCCTGGTGCTTTCTGCCAGACACTCCAGATAAGGCCATTCTCGCCGGCTGCAGTGCACAGTACGTTTTTGCCATCTTGTCCTGAAAGGACTGGACCAAGGGCTAAAGCATGAACTATCTCGCGTTTAATTTTTTCAAATACCTGTTGTTGCTCAGGGCCCCATTCAAAATCATTTTTCTTCTGGGTCACTTGTTAGAGAGGGTTTATAATCTGACTGTAATTTGGGATGTGCATCCTCCAAAAACCCACAACATCTAAGAAGGCTTGTGCTTTGTTCTTGGTAGTTGGTGGAGACATAGCTGCTATTTTTTTGAGGACATCCATTAGGATCTGACGATGACCATCCTGCCATTTTATTCCAAAAAAGTGTGTCTCTTGTACAGGTCCCTTGACTTTACTTTGCTTAATGGCGAAACCGGCTTTCAGAAGGATCTGAACTATTTTCTCCCCTTTCTCAAAAACTTCTTCTGCTGTTACCACCCCATACAATGACGTCATCTATGTAGTGTTGATGTTCTGGAGCTTCACCCTTTTCCAGTGCAGTCTGGATGAGTCCATGGCAAATGGTGGGACTGTGTTTCCACCCCTGGGACTATCGAGTCCAGGTGTACTGAACCTCCAAAGGTATGGAGTAGAATGCATTAGCAATGTCAGTGGTGACATACCACTTGGCTGCCTTTGACTCCAGCTGCTACTGAAGTTCTAGCATGTCTGACACAGCAGCACTCAGTGGTGGTGTGACTTCATTCAGGCCACGGCAGTGTACCGCCAGTCTCCACTCTCCGGTAGATTTTCTCACTGGCCATATGGGACTCTTAATCCCCCAAATTAAGTGTTGTAGTTTTGCCATGGCCAGCAAAAAGGGCCATGCAATCACTCTCAGTTATATAGTACAAATTGAGGTACAGAAAAAACAATATTTTGATACTTACAAACTAAAGCTGGATCTGAAAGACAAATGAAGCAAGCTTAGAAAAATTCCATTCCTAATATTTTTTTTCCAACATCATAGCTGCTGTTATCTTGTATTCCTGCATCTTAGTTTAAATGTAATTTGAATTGAATATGGGGCCAGAAATATATAGCATATTAAAACCAAATGTTTCTTTCCAAAATTCTTAGCCTACTGTGATTGCATTCTCTAATTAGTTCAGAAGAATGTTCCTTTTTTCTTTCATATAAGTGTATGAAATTTTTATTTGTTATACAAATCATTTTTTTCACTTAGCAGCTGCAACTTTCTTCTTCTCAGAGGACTGGCCAGTGCAGTACTTGCAAAAAAAAATAGAGATAGGCTAATAGACATAAGACCAAATTAAGAAAAAAAAGAGAATTCATTTAGAGACGGAAAAGCCTGGTGGTATTTCTCAAATCATACTCAGTTTTTGGGGGAAGTTATACCCATATTTCTGTTTCGAATAGCTATAGGAAGAAAGAGATGATAATGTTGTTGGTTTGTGCCTTAACATACATGGTGACAGCAGGAGTATGCGCAATGTGACCTTTGCAAATCAGCTGAAGGAACATCCCATAAGTAATCTCATTTTATCTGCTAGGCCTAAACAGGAAAAGAACACTCAGAATTCTTATTTTTCCTCGAATTTAAAGGATTATGGTGTGTGTGTAATAAAGTTTACTGTGGAGCTAGGGGCAACATAAATATTGGCATTAGGATTGCTGATTAGACTGTCTTACACCTTTCTATGAAATAAATGTGTTCTGTATATTTCGCTTGTTTATGGTTTCTTGTTTTGTTTTTGTTTTTTTCTCTTTTGTGATCCCCCAGTTTGTACTGAACAAATTGAGGTGTGTTTTGAGAGCAATATACCTAGAGTACGTCTGCACTAAAGACTTTAACGATACTTTAATGCAAGGCTGTTGTCAGTGAATCTGTAATGGTGTGGAGCTTAGCATGCCTGAATACTGTTCAGAGTCCCGTAAAGAAATACACAATTTGGAATGACCTCTGAGCTATGGGTGTAGTAAGAAGTTTTTGTAGAGCAAGGCAGGTATGCAGACAAAAGCTACTGACAACCACACAGATACACTCTTAAGGACATTAAAAGTGAGCATTAAAACAAACAAACAAACAAACCCCCCAAAACACCTTGAACAAACAACGTTCAGAAATCAGGCAATATGGACAGATTGTTTCTGTCCTTAACTGTATCCGTAGGACATTTTTTCACAGACTAATGAAAATATTCCCAACACTTTTGAAGATCCCTTCAAAAATATGTATCATAGAAAGTGGAAACAGATGTGTATTTTTAATATTTATAAAGCTGTTCCTATTTTAATGTGTTATTTTGTATTGATTATATATTTATCTATTTGGCTTTTGACACTAAATTTTATTCTTCAATGGCATAATAATGGCAATGGATTTAGGTTCCATATTGTGACTTTAGATTCCATTTTAAGGTGGAAATGACTAGAGTTCTGTTTTTCTGAATTCAGCAATTTGCTTTACCACTTGCATTGTTATTACCAGTAAATATATTGACTGTATATCTAGCATGATTATCCATTTACAGTAGTTTATGGGGGGCATATGTGACAGTGTGTGCGTTTGGAGAGGAAGAGAATGGAGTTTCAGAACAAAAGCATGAAGAGATAAACTGTCAGTACACAAATTTTAAAAAAATAAAATTATTCGACTGCCAGCGTCAAGACTATGAAATAAATTGCTTTTGAATACCTTTGTAACAGATGTCAGCCATCTTACATATCACTGAACAAGCCACATTTGAACTAAGCAGCTCAGCATCACATTGATGTGGCTGCTGATTGAACACAGGTGTAACAGTTGATATGCTGTCACACGGTTTGATGTTAACCTAAGATCTTTGTTGAAATACCTATTACTGATGGCACGGAATGTAATTGCTAATTTTCTGCCTGAATGGTTACATATTTCCTCCAGATCTTAAGAGTTATTCATCCCTTTTCCACTGCCCATTTCTCAGAGTTTAAGGCAGATGTGTCATTGGTCCACAGACCAGTAATTGAACCTGTCACTTGCAATCTACTGACTTCATTCCTCAGAAATGTATCCAGTGCTTCATTCAGCTTCCTGTTTATTTGTCTCTAGGTATCAAATGTCCAACTTAAACCTATGCTAACATATATTTATTGTTTACTTTGCAGATCCCTGGTCACCTCGCAAAGTATGCAGGAGCAACCTGGGCTGATTATTACTTTGCATTCTTTGTAGAACTCTTGTTCAAAATAAGCTGTCCGTTCCCAGGCTAATTTTAATAAATGAATAGATCAGGTTGCAGGAGTTAGAGTAAAACTAGACACAAGAAAATATGCAAGTAAATGGCTACACAAAATTCAGACTCGCTGAAATTTCTTTAAATCTTTCCAAAATAATCTAGAGGGATTTTTACCCAAAGGCTAGCTACAGTTACACAGCTTTTCTGAGCAATGTTTTGAAAGATAGTACAAAGCACAGGTGTGTCTGCAGAAACTCGTAATAGGGGTACTGTGAAATAATCATCACCACATTATGAAATGGTCTTGAAATGAGTTCTTAATTATATAATAATAAATGGGTGATTTCAGACCGCAGTCTGTAGATGCTTGTACAGATGAGTACATAGTAAATGTACATGTGATAGTATTCATACAATAAAGACCAGAAAATTGAAAGAGCAGAAGTCACTAATAACATATTATTCAAGTGGATTTTATGCTGCATTTTCCTAGTGGACACTTTCTGACATGCTTATGAAATGTTCAGCTCAAATTTTCATTTATTTATTTTGTTTGTTTGTTTGTTTGTTTGTTTGTTTGTTTATATGGCAGCATTAAAACATTGACTCTGATAATACCAAGGCAGTACACATAGTCTGAAATCCAGAACTGCATCCAGTGTGTAAAAAGTTATTTTTGAAGTATCACATTTGGGAGCTGTTTCACTGCCTCTCCACAAATAAATATTCATGGTCTTTTCAATAGTGTCCTAGCTCTTTACTGAGATGGTTATTTGGTAGTGGAGGCAGGATATGAAACAAGTCATCTTCCACTCAGAACATCAGGAACAGCTGCTGCTATTCACATCATTATTTTCTCAGTCAGACAAATACTGAGAGCTAAGACTACACTTGCTTGCACAGTTACACTTTATTCAGGAGGGGTTTTTTTACAATATGGTGTACTACATGACTTACCCAGAAATCTAAATTTCGTTTTCACTGATTTCCCCTGCTCACCTCCACTCTCCAATACTTTGTCAGCTAGAAAATTGCTAGATCACATACAAATTTTTGGCCACACCAGTCAACTCTTATTCCTCAGCATATTGAATATATTATACATAATATTAGAAAATGTCTCAGTGGATGACAGAAGAAATTTTGTAGTAGAAGTACACTGCAAGACATATGAACACAAAAGAGAACATTTAAATATCTTCTCAATGCCATCTGTATGTTGCTTTTATAGTATTTTTGAAAGATAGTACTTACAGTGGTAATACCATCTTTAAATACAATTGATTTTAAATGCAGGGCATTAGGAAGGGTGTTAATTGTAGTGCTAATTGGAGAAGAATCCTTCAGTCTTCTTATGTTATCACCTTCTGCCATTCTCTTAGAATACCGAGTGACTGCACCCTTATCTTGGAAATGTTGCCCCACATGGGAGACTTCCTCAAGATAATTTTATGTCATCTGGAAATCTACTATCAATGACTCTGAGAGGTAGAAAAAAAATTCTGGTATAACTCTTTAATCCTCATAAAAACTTGTTGCAGGATGAGATACTCTACCACTTTCTAATTCAAATTTTAAAGCTTAACTGCACTGAATTGAAAATGGGTTGGTTTGGGTGGGTTTGGGTGTTGCATTGTCCAAAAGAAAGATCACTCACAGTGGAGCCAATGTGCTATTTTTCGTATAATCTATCATCATTTTTTTCACCAAATTTAGGAACAGAGCAGAAAAAGAATACAAGACATGAAGATTTCAGTCATGGTGGTATCCTGAGTGACTTCATTGCACACACCTCAGACTATTGCAATAAATGCGGTACCTAGGTTATGTTTTGATTTAGTTGAAATGTTTCTAGTTATATGAAAGAGTTAATAGTGTAGGTTTTGAAATAAAAGGAGAGAGATTGCATCAAATTTTAATCTTGATATATTTCCATCATTTGGATCTGAAAAGCAAACCCCAAATAAATTTAACTCCAGCTTATATGCCTCAATCAAACAGTAGCCACATACTGATGCAGAATTACTGACACTTCTTCTTCCAGTTAAATGTGTCCTACGAGGGTGAAAAATACCTTGAATTAATATGTCATCCACAGTTTATGCTGAGTTGTACTAGAGCTCTGCAGATTTCTTTGCCATTTTTCTGTTGTTATGAGTGGTGCTATAGCGAGGTAGAACATTTCTTTCTGTCATTCATTCTGTAGGTATACAGATCTTTTCCAAAAGTTAGTAGCTGCTTGTGCTACTGAGAGATTGTTCAAAGTCAGGTAAGCGTTTTTTAAAATCTATTTATCCTGAGATTCTTAAGCTTCTGTGAGTTGTGCACATAGCTTTTAAAAAATAACCAGACTCTGGACTCCTGATTTGTCAGACTGTTCTTTTTCTGGAAAAATGTAGTGTGTATTAACCACTTTGTAACACAGCACCCTCCAAGAAGTTTGAAGTGAAAAATCTAGTTATAACTGCTCAGCGGTGGTAATTTGTGACCAAGGAATAATCTGGTGTGGAGGGGAAGAAGACCCAGCTACAAGAAGAGGTTAAACAATCTGGAAACAGGAATGGCAGAGACAGAACAGACTCCTTGCAGGGGAGTGAAGTTTCACTTGGTGATGAAATAAGCAGCAGCTTCAGTATTGTCTTGTAGCCACTCTGGAATGGGAGCACTCAGGGTCCCAAGATCAGGGACCACTTTTGGGCAGCAGACGTGGGCTCAGGGGTGGACCCACAGCTGGGCTGAGGTGCCCCGTGCAGCTGCTCTTGGGATTGGTGCTGGTGCAAGTGTATATAAGGAAACTGCTTGTGATGCATCTTTGCAGAATCCTTGTCGAATTGCGTATTATGGTAGGATTCTGCCCAATGCATTGTTCCTTAAATTTTTCTTTTCTATTTAAGCACAAGTTGTGTTTAATTGTTCCTTAAATTATTGTGTTTTATTTAAGCACAAGTTTTGTTTTATTCACCTCAAAGGATACCACAAAAATTCCCCAACAAGTTTTACAAGAGAGTTTTTGGTTCACTACATCTCATACTCTGTCTATGTGTCTTCAGAGCTTTTCAAGATCCTGAGAACCCGCCTAAGTGCCAGCCCCAAAGCTTAGTGAGACAATCTAGTAGTTTTATTTGAATATCATCTTCACAACTCATTCGCTGCTGTAGGCTGGCATGTCATTATGAAGTAGATAGTGCTAATTAAGTAGTCTTGTCTTAACATTAGCATTCTTTATTTAACTGGTAATCATCAAACGGAACAGAAGGATTCAGCTGTGTTAAATATCTAATAAAAGACCTGTACTTACATTGTTTGTAATGTGAAGCTGTATCCAACCTTAGAAATTATAATTGGAAATTACATTTTCATTTCTTTAAAAAGATTTTTCTGGGGCACACAAAAGTAGTCCCGGTAAAGCAGGAGCTGTTTTGTTTACAGTCATTGTGCTTGGCTGGAAAAGGAAGATCCGAATCATTTGGAATTATTCTAGGGTTATGAGCTTCTTTTCAAAAAAAAAAAAAACAAAACTCTGGCTAATTAACAGATTTTGCACTGATGATTAAGGAATGCAACATATTTCATTAATTTGTCTTCTGTCCTGAAAGATTTAATCTGAAGTTCTGTTATGAAAGGCAGAAATAGTTCTCTGATTTTAACACCTAACACATATTTATACCCATTTGTCCCCCAAAATTCAAAACTCAAATCTGAATGAATAACAAGACTCACTAAAAGAAATATTTTTTGAAGATGAAAAATTATACATTTAGAGTACCTTGAATTCAACCTTATCAAAATCAAAGTTGTAATTAAAGGTGACTAATGTTACAAGGTAATCTGTTCTCTTTATTATCAGGACAATAATGTCAAGAATAACTGTTCTGAAAAAACAGCGTTGATAAAGCTTCATTTAGGATATTCTAAATACATTGTGATGTATTCAGTTAAAGAAGGATGACCTGAGGGACTAAGCATCATTCTTAAATCCAAAATTAACATGTGGATTGTTCTGTGTACTAAAATCAGTCAGATGGGTGATATCTGTGATTTGCTGATGATGAGTAGAAGATAGGAAGAGGCAGGATAATGAGAAGAAAGATGAACTACAAAGCCAAAAGACAACGCTTGCTCTGATGGATACCTCTAGAAAACTGCTCACAGCCCAGAAGATGACAATTAGAGCAGCCTTCTAATAACAACTATATCAGAAAAATAAATAAATAAAACAGATTATTTGAAGATAAAATAATTTCCAAAAGAGATGATTGATAAAGACAGTGAAGAATTCTTTCATTTTTGTTTCCTCTTATTTTTTTTGCTTCTCTTCCCACTTTTTGTAAATATGTTTCTCCTACCCGAACCTACAATTAGCAAAGATGTAACCATGCAAATACAAGTAGGCATGAATTCGTCTGCACAGATGGAAAAGGTTATGTAGATAGATGATTTTTTATATAAATATACAAAATATGATTTTCTGCAGGTTGTTTGAGTACTTTTCAACACAGACAAAACCAGAATAAGATTTCTTAGTATCATTTGAAAATCTATCACTGCAAAATAAAGGTTCGAGGCTATACTATAATATGAACAGAAGAAAGCCTTTATCAGCAGTTCAAAAGCTGTTTTCATTGGAGCTTTCTTAATATAACAGTATGACCTACCTGATTTTACTAGCCACTGTTCTTCATATTTCTGTTAATCAACTCTTAGTTTCCGCCTGCAAGCCGATTTATGTCATGAAGAGAGAGGGAATGAAGCCATGGCTGAGAAAGATTGTGTTATAGCTTGGCCATGGCCAGCAACAAAAGGGTCACATGGTTTCTCTGCCGCCCCTTCCGCCCCAGGAGTAGGGAGGAGAATAGAAAGAAAAAGGCAAAAACTGGTGGGTCGGGATAAGGGCAGTTTAACAGAACAGCAAACAAAGGGAACAGTAACAACAACAATATGGATAAGGAGAACACACAAAATAAACAGCAGAACGCACAGAGCAACTCTCACTGCCTGTTGCCGAGCGCACGCTCCCAAGCCGTGACAACCTTCCCGTCGCCCAGCTCCCCCCAACCAGAAACCAGCATGACAGCACATGGTATGGAATACCCTGTTCTGTTTGGCCAGGTTGGGTCAGCCCACCGGGTTGTGTCCCCTCCTGATTTCTGGTGAAAATTATCCCTGTCCTGTCCAAACCCAGGACAGATTGAGACAGCATCGTTTCTAGAACAAGTATGAACTTCTCTGGCTAGAATTTAATAAATGATTGCTTAATATTTCCAGGATCAGATGATTCTTTCCGCCTATCAATCTTGCATTGACTGCCAGCAAAAGGATCCACAAACTAAACTTCAGAAAACTCTCAAAAATGAAGTAATGAACTTGAAAGAATTCATGACATTTGCTCCATCTGCAGTAATTATACTATGTGGCAGCTCTCTTCAGGTATGGTCAGAACATGATGGGATGTAAGTTTATGGCAAGTACTCTGCAGCAGAGGCACAGAACAGCAACTTGAGTTAATCACTCAATTTTAAGCGTTACAACATTATTATTCATGTATTACTACTACCAGAATTAACAGGTTTCCTTCAAACTTCCTCTGCTTTGGCTCTTCTACAAGACAAGATGCTTTTAAAATAAATCTGGATAACTGGAAATTCCATTAGGAAATATTTTGAGATTTTAGATGACTTCTTACATGATCATTACATACCTTGGGTATGTAATATTTATAAACAGTGCATCACAAGCTAGAAAATAGAGTAAGAGTTCTTTTTCTTCTAGCCCTATTTTGACTATTTGTGGTGGTTTAATCTGGCTGGACCCCAGGTGCCCACCAAAGCCGCCCTACTACTCCTCCTCTCAGCTTGACAGAGAAGAAAACATATGGTGAAAGGATCATGGGTCAAAGAAAGATGGTGGTGGTTTAATCTGGCTGGACCCCAGGTGCCCACCAAAGCCGCCCTACTCCTCCTCCTCCTCAGCTGGACAGAGAAGAAAACATACGGTGAAAGGATCATGGGCCAAAGAAAGATGGTGACAGATTACTCACAAATTACTGTCATGGGCAAAACTGACTTGACCTGGGGATATTAGTTTAATTTATCACTGAACAAATAGGAGTAAGATAATACCAAATAAATCCAAATCTTAAAATCACCTTCCTCCCACCCTTCCCTTCTTCCTGGGCTTGACTTCACTTCCAGATTCTCTGCCTCCTTCCCTGACTGGCACAGGGGGACAGAGAATGGGGATTGCAGTCAGTTCATCACACATTGTCTCTACTGCATCTTCCTCCCCACACTCTTCCACTGCTCTAGCATGAGGCCCCACCCACAGGAGACAGTTCTTCACGAACTACTCCAGCATGGATACTTTCCAAGAGGTGCAGTCTTTCAGGAACAGACTGCTCCAGTGTGGATTCCCCATGGGGTCAGAAGTCCTGCCAATAATCCTGTTCTAGAGTGGGGTCCTCCCTCCACAGGTTCACAGGTTCTACCAGGAGCCTGTTCCAGCCTGAGCTCCCCACGGAATCACAGTCGCCATTGGGCATCCACCTGCTCTGGCATGGAGTCCTCCAGGGGTGGATATCTGCTCCTTGGTGGACCTCCATGGGCTGCAGGGGTATCAACCTGCTTCACCATTGTCTTCACCATGGGCTGCAGGGGAATGTCCTCTCCTTCTTCACTGACTTTTATGTCTGCAGAGTTATTTCTCTCACATATTCTCACTTTTCTCTCCACCTGCAAATGCTGTGGTACAGGGTGTCACTGTTAGAGCAGGGTGGCAATAAACTGAGTGGCAGATGGTCTTTATTAAACCCTGCCTTCCCAACAGAGGCAGGGAAAAAGAAGGAAAAAGGAGACTTTCAAACTGAATATTAAAATGGCTCTTCTAATAACATAGATAATACTAACAATATTAATATTAATAATAAAAGAAATAAAATAAAATATACAAAGCTGATACTGAGTTTCCCACTGTTGGGTGCCGAGTTTCTGGCGTCCTGCCAGCAGCTGCCAGGCAGCACCAGCAAGTCCCAGACTGACCTCAGCAGTAAACAGAAACTGGGATTCAGAAATGCACAGATTGGAATCTGGATCAGGATTGCAGGCAGGAAGACAAGCAGGGTTGTCTTCGGAAGGCAGCCACGGATGAAGAGAGTGAGACCCTTGTAATGTCCCAGTTTAAAACTGAGTATGACGTGCGTGGCATGCAAAACCACATTGGTTAATATTGGGTCACCTGTCCTGTCCACGGCTCCCTGCACCTGTGACCCTTTAGAACTCTGCAGTTGTGGGACCTCAGAGATCTATCAGTGATCCCGGCTACTATAGTAGTACTTACAAATAGACGCCTTTTTCTACATTCTTTTCCTACCAGTAGTTCTGTATAACTGTAAATATTAGGTGTTCTCAGCTTTAGAGCAAACACTGTAAAATACGCAGCCAGTTACAGAAAAATGCAGTTACTTAGAAAAACTTAGAGAATCATTTCAGTTTTAAGCAAAACCAGGGCACAGAGTTTTTTACTTCTTAACTATGTTATCCCAGACGCACTTTCACCTTTGCTGATGGGCTCATCCTCCGCCAGTGGCGGGTCCATCTTGGAGCTCGCATTCGCTCTATGAGACGTAGGCGAAATTTCTGGCAGCTTCTCACAGAAGCCACCCCTGTAGCCCACCAGCTACCAAAACCTTGCCTCGCAAACCCAGCACATGACTGGAAATCTCTTCAACCCTATACATTTTGTTATAAGAAAGAGATTATTAAACTCTAAGAAGTTCAGCAAACACCATAAAAATATCATTGGGAATCGAGAAACCGGCATAAAGAAAAAATTTAGGAAGGATAAATACATGTAAATTGGTTATGAGAATAAAGGAGAGACAGTTACAAATCTTAACAGCAGTAAAGGTGTACCGCAAGCACCAGGGGGAGATTATTGGTTTTTCAGCATCTGGAGAATAAAAATATTTAAGCTGAATATCAGGAAACATATTTTTGATAGTCAAATATACTAATCCATTGACTATTTTCCTAGAAGAATGTCAGAAACTACTGAAGTTTGACTGGATTAGACATTAGAAAATTTATTACATGAAATTATTCTCTTTGCTCAGCATAATTGTCACATATTACAATGACGACTTGTCGAAGCCAATGGATTTTTTCACCACGTCCTAAAGGAACTCGGTATTTCTTATTCAGAAGTTTGCTAGTGATTCCAGCACAGGGAAATTTAGAGGGAAAAAACAGTAAGAAGAATACTGGAAGCTCCAAATTCAGCAGAAATAAGGGATGTAAGAATCAACAGAAAGTCTGAGACAGTGAAGGACTTTGGAGCTGTAATTGTTTTTTAGTAGATGTACTCTAATGGTTACAATGTTATGCACGTAGTTCCTTTGCTGTTGTGGAGTTTGGGAGTTTAGTTTTTTTACCACAAAGTGTACAGAACATAGAGTAAGCCAGCAGATCAGACTCACAAGGCATGTGTTTTTAATTTTTTTGCAATCAATCTTACTCAGGTTTTTTCTGTCAAGTTTCTTCTTCAGAAGAAACACAGGGTTTACAGTGACTATCAAGTAGTCTTCAAATTGAAGCTGCAATGACATAGGAGTGTATGAGTGTTTAAATGTTAAAAATGAATACAGGCAAAGCAGTAGGTAAAAGTTTGTTTGTTTGTTTGATTTTGGGTTTTTAAAGAAAAATTTGATTTTAGATTTATATGTGGAACAAGTAACTTCCATCTTGAGAAACAGATTAATCTTGATGTGTAATCCAAGAAATATTACTTAACCTAAGAAAGTGGTTTTGTTCACAGGCTTTTACAAAGAATTGTTTTTTTATAAGCACACTGTTCAGAAAAATAAAAACTACTTATATTGTAAAAAAATACAAAAATGTTGCAGCAATTTTTTTAAAAAGGAAAGTGGAATTGTTACATTTACACATAAACTTCAGTCATGAACTGACCTCTGACTTTCAGCATTTGGTCATGAAGTATTAACAATTTGGTCATGAAATATTAACAATACTTGGTTATGAAGTATTAGCAATAGTTTTCTAATTCTGGACTTAAAAAGGATTTATTCCATCACATCATTCATTAATCTTATTTTTTCAGCAAAGTAATTTGTATTCTGAAGTAAAATGAGATTTGATGACAGATCAGAGATAAGCCTGGGGTGGCACACCACTTTCAGGGATGGTATGCTAGTGAGGTCCTTCAGTCTGCCATCTCAGTGGAGGCAGGTGATGGAAATCCATGCAGCAGCAAAGAGACAAGGGTTATTGAGGTGTTAGAAACCGCAGAAGTGCCTGAGAACAGTCGCATTTGAATTAGGGCTTCTCCCCCCCAAAAAGTGACTGGATCAATAGCCCAAATGAAGTGCATCTACACCAATACATGCAGCATGGGCAATATCTGGTCGCTGTTTAAACGTCACTTCCTCCACGCTCAGGAGCAGCGCAACCCTGAGAAAGAAATCTAGCAAAGGAGGCAGGAGACCTGCATGGCTGAAAAACTAGTTTCTAGTGGAGATCAGGTGGAAGAGAAAGGTCCATGGAATGTGGAAAGAGAGACAGGCCACTTGGGAATAATATAGGAATGTGGTCAGAGTATGCAGGGATGCAACGAGGAAGGCCAAGGCCCACCTGGAATTGAAGCTGGCAAGGGATGTCAAAAACAAGAAGAAGGGCTTCTTCAACTACATCAGCAGCAAAAGGAATTAAAAATAAAAAATACTCCATGATGGATTCTCAAACCAACAGTATATTTTAGAACGAACAGAGAAGAAAAACAGGTGAGAACCCTAGCTGTATAAAAATGTGCACTATTTTTGAGTCTTTATGAAGATCATTTTTATACTTCAAAGGATGTTGAGTAAATAAATTTTTCCTACAGGACAGCATATAGCTATCACAAAAGTGACCTAGAGAGAATTTTTCATCTATTAAATTAAAGATCATTTTAAAAGATTCTCAATAACTCAACTCTTGGAATATCTGGATAAAAGGAAGACCGCCATGCTATTAAATAAGAAATAAGCTTCTGTATAGAAAATAAGGTTACTGGAAATCATTAAGGTAAATGATTCTACTGGTATGATAAAACTTTAATTTTCTTTAGCAATTTGAAATTATTCTCAAATACTTTGTACAGAGAAATAAAGAGGAAGAAAATAAATAAATAAGACACTGTCCTGGTTTCAGCTGAGATAGACAGAGTTAATTTTCTTCCTAGTAGCTTTTGTGTTTTGGATTTAGTGTAAGAAGAATGTTGACAATACACTGATGGTTTTGGTTGTTGCTGAGAAATCAAGGACATTTTTCAGTTTCCCATATTTGGCTAATGAGCAGATGTACAAGAGCTGGGAGTCACAAGGTTCAGAGTGGACTCCCTTACTTGCTGAACTCCTGCTCAGAGAGAGGAGCCTGAATCCACTCCTAGTCCCACATCTGGTCAATGGTTTATGTCTAAGGGATTAGGTATGTATCTACTTATCAGAGTCAATGTGTTCATGTCAGAGCCCTCCTAGAGACTTTCAATGAAACAGTTTTGCAAAGTTGAAACAATAGGCAATTTAGTCAAGTTACAGGTATCACAGATTCAGGATTTCTGTTGATAAATGCACTGTCTACAAAAACTGAGCTTAAGCTAATAGTTTAGTGCTTTAGATAATCATATTTTCCCACGGATACATCTGACAAATTCAGAGGCATGACTCTTACCAAAAACGTGTTCCTTCTGCAGATGTTGGGGAGGTGGGACTAAGTCAGTTATTATGTGTTGGCTCTTGGCATAGCATGTTGCGGTGTCAGAAGTTGGACTCAGCTTGACTGTGAGGCCTCCACCTCATCCCAGGTGTCACACAGTTGATTTCAGTGTTGGGCCATCCACACATTACTTCTGTCCGATACGATAAACTAAGCTAAGCTGGCTCCTTGTTCAAATCAAACCTCTCCCTTTTGTTAACTCTTTGGTGTTTGACTCATGAGTCCCAGCGAGCCTGGTGTTGATAAGTCCAGCAAGGCCATCTACCCATATTCCCCAATGCATTCCAGGGGGAGAAGGAACACGTGAATGGCTGCATCGTCCTGGTTGCCAGCTGCTGGATTAAACCATGACAGACATACAGGCAGAGAAAAACAATAGAATGCAAAAGAGTAAAGGATGCAGAGGATTTGGGGCTTTTTTGAATGTCTATTTGCAGACAGAGTACAATAAATCGACATAACTTGAGGGTGTGAATGGATATAATGTTACCCAGAAAGCAAAAAATCCCTAACCAAAAGACGTAAATAAAACATAGAACATGTTGATTATTCCTTCCCCAGGTAATTGTCCTTGTAACTGCTGAAATACTTAACACCAGTTGGGAGATTCTTTTGGAATTAAAAAATTATTTTATTTATTTATTTTAGAGTAAATTGGGATAGATAATTCTAAAAAAAACAAATCATCTGTACCTACACAGTGGTTTTTCTGATGTTTCTTGCAAGGAACTGCAGTGTGTTGTTTTTTTTTTTTCCAGAAGATACCAATGCCAATTTCAGGCCAGACAGCACTGAAACTCAGGCAGTGTTTCACTTTGAAATGGCTGGGGAGGGGCAGCTGTATGAACAGGGGGGCAAAAGAGTAGTTCCACTGCTGAGACTGAGGCAAAGGCAGCATTAAGTACCTCAACCTTTGTCACTCTGTTTCCTCCTGGATGCAATAAAGGATGGAGGTTCTCTTCAGCCACCCTTTTGTTGTTACTGTATTTATAGAAACACTTTTTATCTTTTCTTTTTTGTCTTTAAAACACCAGTAGCCATATGAAATTCTAGTTGGGCTTTGGTCCTGCTAATTTTCTCCCTGCATAACCTCACATCCTTCTAGTCCTCCTGAGTTGCCTGCCCTTTCTTCCAAATATTATAAACTCTCTTTTTCTTCCTGAGTTCCAGCCAGATCTCTGCTTTCAGTAAGACTGGTCTTGCTCCCCACCAGCTCATCTTTCAGTGCATAGCGACAGCCTGCTCCTGTGCCTTTAAAATTTCCTCCCTGAAGAATATCCAGACTTCCTGGACTCCTTTGCCCTTCAGGACTTCCTCCCAAGGGACTCTGTCAACCAGGCTCCCAAACAACCCAAAGTCTGCCCTCCAGAAGGCCAAGGTATCACTTTACAGTTCCAGTAATCCCGTTTCTCACTTCTCCAAGAATCGGAAACTATCATTTCCAAGACGGCCTCCAACCACAGCATCACCCATAGGTCCTTCTCTGCTTGCAAACAACAGGTCCAGTGGAGTACCTTGCCTAGCTGGCTCCCTCACCAGCTGTGACAGGAAGTTATCATCTACACACTTCAGAAACCTCCTGGTTTGTTACCTCTCTGCTGTACTGTATTTCCAGAAGACTTCTGGTAATTTGAATTCCCCCATGAGAACAAGGGCTAGTGATCATGAGACATCTCCTAGCTACTCACAGAGTGTTTCATTAGTCTCTTCATCTTGGTTTAGCAGTCTGTAAAAGACTCCCACTGTGATATCTGCCTTGTTGGCCTTTGCCCTGACACTTACTCATAAAGACTCAACCCTTTCATCACCATTATTAAGCTCTAGACAGTCAAAACACACCCTAAGATACAGGGCTACCCCTTTCACCTCTCTTTCCTTCTCTACCCTTTTTGAAGAATTAATAGCCATCTGTTGTAGCACTCCCATTTGGCAAGTCATCCCACCATGATTCCATGATTGCAATTCTATCTTTTTTTTCCAGCTGCACAATGGCTTCTGACTGCTCCCGTTTGTTGCCCATCACAGAATCACAGAGTGGTAGGGGTTGGAAGGGACCTCTGTGGGTCATATATAGTTCAGCCCACCTACCGAAGCAGGGTCACCTAAAGCAGGCTGCACAGGACCTTGTCCAAGCGGGTCTTGAATATCTCCAGAGAAGGAGAATCCACAACATCCCTGGTGTTGCCTTTGTTGGCGTGGCGACCTGGTTCAGGAACGGCACGGCGACCAACCCCAGGCCGCTCAGGCCATCAGCTCGCAGACACCAATGTGGTGGATGGCAAATGGCGTTTATTGACGGGTAGCACAGTATTATATAGCTTAGGTTTACAGCGTCACTTCCGTCCGCTTACACCTATGGGCTAAACGCTACTGGTTATCAGGAGAGGAGGGGGGGGCCTACCTTTCCGTACAGCACGACATCTTCCGACCGCCAGGCCCTAAATATCCACACCCTGGCCAATCTGTTCCAGTGCTCCGCCACCCTCAGAGGGAAGAAGTTCTTCCTCATGTTCACACGGAACTTCCTGTGCTACAGTTTGTGCCCATTGCCCCTTGACATGTCGCTGGGCACCACTGAAAAGAGTCTGGCCCCATCCTCTTGACACCCACCCTTAAGATATTTATAAACATTTATTAGGTCCCCTCGCAGCCTTCTCTTCTTCAGGCTGAACAAGCCTAGCTCCCTCAGCCTCTCCTCGTAGGAGAGCTGTTCCAATCCCTTCATCATCCTCGTAGCCCTCCGCTGGACTCTCTCCAGTAGTTCCTCATCTTTCTTGAACTGGGGAGCCCAGAACTGGACACAGTACTCCAGATGGGGCATCAACAGGGCAATGTACAGGGGAAGAAGAACCTCCCTCGACCTGTTGGCCACACTACTCCTAATGCGTCTTTGGATCCCATTAGCTTTCTTGGCAGAAAGAGCACACTGCTGGCTCATGGTCAACCTGTCGTCCACCAGGACACCCACGTCCCTCTTGGAAAGCGGCTCTCCAGCAGGTCCGCCCCAAGCCTGTACTGATGCATGAGGTTGTTCCTCCCCAGGTGCAGGACCCTGCACTTGCCCTTGTTGAACCTCATCAGGTTCCTCTCTGCCCAACTTTCCAGCCTGTCCAGGTCACGCTGAATGGCAGCACAGCTTTCTGGTGTATCCACCACTCCTCCCATTTTGATGTCGTTAGCAAACTTGCTGAGGGTACATTGTAACTCTTCATCCAGGTCATTGATGAAGAAGTTAAACAAGACTGGGCCCAGTACGGACCCCTGGGGGACACTACTAGTTACTAGCCTCTAACTAGACTCAGCACTGCTGATGACAGCCCTCTGAGTTCTGCCATTCACCCAGTTCTCAATCCACTTCACCGACCACTCATCCAGCGCACACTTCCTGAGCTTCCCTAGGAGGATATCATGGCAGACTATGTCGAAAGCCTTGCTGAAGTTCATGTAGACAACATGCATTGTGCTCCCCTCATCTACCCAGCCAGTCATGCCATCTTAGAAAGCTATCAGATTGGTCAGTCATGATTTCCCCTTAGTGCATCCATGCTGACTACTGCTGATAATCTTTTCCTCCACTTGCTTGATGATGACTTCCAGGATAAGCTGCTCCATCACCTTTCCCGGGATGGAGGTGAGACTGACCGGCCTGTAGTTCCCTGCGTCCTCCTTCTTGTCATTCTTGAAGATTGGAGTGACTTTGGCCTTTCTCCAGTCCTCAGGCACCTCTCCTGTCCTCCAGGACCTCTCAAAGATGGTGGAGAGTGGCTCAGCAATGACATCCGCCAGATCCCTCAGCACTCATGGGTGCATTCCATTGGGGTCCATGGATTTGTGGACATCCATACCGCTTAAGCGATCTCTCACAGTGTCCTCCTTAACCAAGGAAAGTCATCCTCTTTGTAGGCTGCTTCTCTTACCTCCGGGGCCTGGGATTCCTGAGGGCCTGCCTTGGCACAGAAGACTGAAGCAAAGAAGGCATTCAGTTACTGCCTTCTCTGCATCCTCCATCACCAGGACACCCGCCTCATTCAGCAGCGGCCCCACATTGTCCCCAATTTATTTTTAATTAGAATTCTTAATTTTCACATACTTTCTAAAATGTATGAGTCCTGGACATATTGCATATATCAAAGATATGCAAAACTGTTTTGCCTTCCTTTGCACTAGTTGAAAGGAAACACTGACAGTCCTGAAATCAAAATGCTTTGTTTAAACTTATTCAATGCAAATGAAAATCTCTGTATTCTAGAATGATCAGAAATTATTTAGTGTTGAGTGGAGTGGCAGTGTTAGATGTGATCTTGGCTGTCATCTTGATGCCACAAAACTACATTCTACTTTATGACTGATGCTCCTCAGTCAGCTCATAAATTCTGGGATACATCAATGCCCTGCAGTAGTTCAGGCTGGTGAACTCTGCATTATATCGCAGTAGCTGTAATCCAGCTGCAGGATGACCGGCTCTTAGGACAGAAGGAAGGTGTGACATGAACGACTGTTCTGCTAAGCATTTTGTCAGCAGAGGCAGACACAGAATGGGTATGACAAACCCAAAATTAAACATAAAAGTCTGATTTGAAAATATGAAATATTTCAATCTAGATCAGCTCAAAGAAGCTTCATTTTTTTCTTCATTTTTTTTCCAACTAAAATGAAGAGATGTTATTTTCCTATGCAGAGACTTTTATTTCTACTGAAAAGCGTATAAATAAAAGTTTCCAACACATTGTAATAAGTCTTTAGATAAACCATTGTAGAATAATACAAACCACCATTCCATATGACAGTACAAGATCCTCTCTATGCTCTAACTCCAACATGAAGGTCTTCCATATTGTTCAAGACAGAAAAAGAGGAAAAAAACTATTTTGCTAATAGGGAACTGAAATACTGTTTGAGGTGAAACATTTTTCTAGATGCTTTTAGGTTTTTCTACATATCAGCAAAACAGAAAAAAAGAAAGGAAGAAAAAGAAATAAAAATCACAATCTTAACCTTTATTTTTTTTCTTTATTTTCTTTTTTCTTTCTTTACAGGTGACTTTTTGTGTTACCCCAGCTATGGCACCCTTCAGCATATAGATTTTTTTGAGTCATTGTTCTGAGACTAGAATGGGAGAATTACCTCCCTCAACCTGCTGGGCATGCTTCTCTTTATGCAGACCAGAATACGATTGGCTTAATGGGTTGCAAGAAAATTGCTGGCTCATGTCCAATTTTTCATCCACAGTTATCCCAAGTTCTCTCTGCAGCCTGCTCTCAATCAATTCATCCCCCAGTCTGTACTGATATAGGGGGCTGCCTTGGCCCAGGTGCAGGATCTTGCACCTGGCTTTGTTGAACTTCGTGAGGTTCACATTGGCTCATATTTAATCCTGTCAAGGACTCTCTGGATGGCATCCCCTCCAACAAGTGAATCAGCTGCACCACTCAGCTTAGTGTCAGCTGCAGACTTCCTGAAGGAGCATTCAATCCTACTGTTTATGTCACTGATGGAGGTATTAAACTATACTGGTCCCGGTAGAGACCCTGAAGGAACATCACTTTTTACTCGTTTCCACTTGGACACTGAGACATTGACTGTAATTCTTTGTACACAGCCATCCAGACAATTCTTTATCCCTCTAAAAGTCCGTCCATCAAACTAATATTTCTCCAATTTGGAGGTAAGAATGTTGTGGAGGGTCTGCATCAAAGGTCTTACAGATGTCCAGATAGCTCTTACCTTGTCCACTGATGCAATCACTCTATTGTAGAAGGCCACTTGATTAGTCAGGCATGATTGTGAATCACTGGCTTCTCAGCCAAGCCATGTTGCCTGTCCTTGATCACCTACCTGTCTTCCATATGCTTCACCTTAACTTCCAGGATTCCATGATTTTAGCAGGCACTGAGGTGAGGCTGGCGGGTCAGTAGTTCCCCGGGTCCTCCTTTTTTGCCCATTTTAAAAACAGGTGTGATATTCTCTTTTTCCAGTTACTGCGGACTTCACCTGACGGCCATGACTTTTCAAATGTGTGTCTTGGCAACGACATCAGCCAGTTTCCTCAGGACCCCGGGATGCGTCTTGTCAAGTCCCATGAACCTGTGTATGTCCAGGAGTCTCAGGTAGTTTTGAACCTGATCTTGTCTTACTTTGTTTCCCCAGTCCCTGCCTTGACATTCAAGAACTTGAGAGATGTGGGAAGAGAGATTACCACTGAAAACTGAGGCAAAAATGTTGTTGAGTACCTTGGCCTTTTCTGTGTTATTTGTTACTAATTCTCCTGTCCTATTTATCAGGGGAATACATTTTCTTTTATTTTCATTTTTTCACCAATACAGCTGTAGAAGCCCTTACTATTATTCTTCATATACCTTGTCAAATTCAGCTACTTCTGTGCCCTGGCTTTCCTACAAGTTTGGGCAGCATCCCTATATTCTTCCCAGAATACATGTCGCTGGTTACTCTGCCTACGTATTTCCTCTGACATTTTAGTTTGACTGAGAGGTCCTTACTGAGCCATGCTGGCCACCTTCCTTCCTTGCCTGATTTCTTACACGTGGGAATTGAGAACTCCTGCGTCCAAGTATAACGTTCTTAAACTGATGCCAGTTCTGTTCAGCTGCTTTACCCCTAAGCTTAGTTTCCCACTGGGACCCACCCACTAATTCCTTAAACAACTGAAAATTTGCTCTCCTGAAATTCAGTGTCTTGACTGTACTCTTAATCTGGTCCATATAATCGTCACAGCATCTCTCCTGTGAGGAAAGGCTGAAGGAGATGGACTTGTTCAGCCTGAAGAAGAGAAGGCTGCGAGGGGACCTAATATATACCTACAAATATCTGAAGGGTGGGTGTCAGGAGGATGGGGCCAGACTCTTTCCAGTGGTGCTCAGTGACAGGACAAGGGGCAATGAGCACAAACTGAAGCACAGGATGTTCTGTCTGAACATGAGGAAGAACTTCTTCCCTCTGAGCGTGACGGAGCACTGGAACAGATTGGCCAGGGAGGTCGTGGATTCTCCTTCTCTGGAGATATTCAAGACCCGCCTGGAGGTGGTCCTGTGCAACCTGCTGTAGGTGACCCTGCTTCGGCAGGGGGGGTGGACTAGATGACCCACAGAGGTTCCTTCAAACCCCTACCATTCTGTGATTCTGTGATTCTGTGATTTCTTCCTTCCCACCTTCCTTTCTCTCTCTTACTCTCTTTCATTCTTAAGAAGAATTTGTCTTTCTTAACTCTTGAAAATAAAGTATTTCAGGAAAATAGAATAAATTGGAACTACTGTACCTTTAATGTATACCACATGTAACATATACTAATACATGGGTTTGCAGAGAAAATATTTTGAGGTCTGAGGAATATTTTTGTACACTGATCTTAAATTACTTTGTATTGAACAAAAAAGCCCTGGTAAGGCCTTCCAGTATAATTCCACAAAGATTAGTTAATTATGCTGTGGGAGCACTGGAGGCCAAAGCCTGAACTGAAGTACATCTCATGGGCTTTGTTATTTACTGAGTGGCTATTTGTTTATTGTCAATATGTTCCTCCAAGTCCCTCATTAATTATCCTTAAGCTTCCAAGTTGAACTTGAGATCCAAATGCACTATATCATCTCATGCTCCTATTTGCCTGTGGGACGTTGAAATTTTATTACTGGATACAATGTCCCAAGGCTATAGTCTAGTATTATTACGCTAAAGCACATAATTGACCATGTTAAACAGTAATCAAATATATAAATATATATATTTTAATGGGAAATGAGATTGTTGCAATGTTTGCTTATTTGGCAAAACTATTGATTAAAGAAACTCATTAATTTATTTAAACTGTGTGATGGATATTTTCAATCCAATAGAGTTTTCTTTAAAATTTTTACGGATTGGGCCACAAAAAAACTTTCTAGTTTCAGGAAACTTTCTGTGGAAATCAATATAAACATCACTTAAGTAGAATTTTCAGCAACTTTTAAATGAAAGCAAAAATTATCCAGAAAATACTCTTGTATTTATTATATATCACTAAAACCCACAAAATTATAAGATTCAAAAGCAGTTGCTATCAATGGAGAGGTGATTATGACATTTGCTTATGTAGATATATATATACACATTGAAAATATATTCCTGGTGTCATTGATTACAACTTAAAATATCTGAATTTATATATAAATCAGGATGAAAAACTGCAGTAACCTGCTGACTGTGTGGTGGACAAACCAGAAGGATATGATTTCCTCCCTCTCTTTTCTTCTGCAGATTATTCTGTCATTTTATCCTGAAAGATTTTGAGTGTCTGGAAACTCTCTCTCTTCTAAAAGCTGTATTGCCACAAGATGAAATGAGACCTTATCTAATATATGAGAAGACGTTTCTGATCAAGAATCATCTCAAAAATCCTATGTTTTGAACTTTTTTTCTACTAGTGATGCTTGACAACTTGAATATGATGTCCTTCAAACCTGCTACATTTGCCATCTCATTCAAATAATTTCCTTCTGGGAAAGATTAGAATTTCACTGTCCTTTGTGTGATCATTTTTACAGTAATATTGTGCAAACTGCTTTCAGTGCCTCATATATAAATAAGACACTTGAAGTTATATTCTAGGGTGTCATCTGATGATTGCAGTGAGTTCAGTTGGACAGATTTAAAGTATTAGGAACCCCTCAGGTAGAGACTACTGCTTCCTCATCTGAATTTCAATAACTGTATTGTTGTTGAAGTAGTGCAGCTCAATAGGACCAAAAAAATGTGGGGGGGGCAACACAACGTGCACTCTATGGGTGTTTTCTGCTAGCTTATTCTTGTCCGGTACTGAGGACTGGTTACCTGTTAGCAGACGGAGCATATTAAATGTATTCCTGAGCATGTCCTGCTGCTTCTTCGTCCTAAATTAGTCTTATTCATACTTTCCAAGAACACTTTGCAACATGAAACAGAATATACTACAGTGAGGCCATAAGGAAGATTTTCCCTCCTCCACTTGCTTCCCCTCTCCTCCTCTTTCCCTCTTCCCAGCTTCTGCAAGAAGCAGGATAAAAATACTTCTATGCTGGGAACAGGTATCATTCCCAGATCTATTAATCTACTGTACTTATTGCCACTGCATCCTTTCTGCTGTACACTGCCTAGCATGAAAACCAGGTCTGCTTCACTTTCTCTTAATGTTCTTGCTGACATAGTGCTGTGCCAGAAAGACAGACTTGACTGTCTTTAAACTAGAATCTGATGAGATAAATAGTTTTGTGGCATGTATAGCCAAAGTGGCAGTAAAACCTAGACAAAGGCTCTACTTTTTTATCAGCTAGAGGGATATATATAACGCAGAGTTGTACGGATTCTGTCCCAAGCTGTTTCCAAAAGTGAACTGTGTTAGCAGTTGAAGACTCTGACTGAAGTGCAGAATCAATTCTGTTATTTAATATAATGGGATGGACTGCAATTCTTATCATTTCTTAGGTGATAACTACAAATGCGACAATTCAAATAAAAGCCAGGAGGTAATAACTTCCTAACTGGCAACGGAGTTTTGACTACATATGGTAACCCATATGTAATATGGTAACCCACCCACCTAAAAAGATAATGAGATGGGGTAATGCGGTTTGGGAATTTCAGTAATAATCAACATCAGTAGAAATTATAAGTACTCCAAACCATTCACACAAAATGTCTTTCATTTAGTCCTTGGGTTCTGTATAGTGTAATCAGGCCTTTAAAGAGAACATTTCCCCCCACTGTGACAATCCTTTTTTATTGTGTAATAGTGTTTGTAGGGGTCCATTTGGGAAAATATAGTTATCTTGGGAGATGATTCACAATTTATTTCACCTTACCTGCAGACTTGCAACTTGGTTTTAAAGCCATCAGGCTTTAAAAGTTAATAAAACCAGAGGAAAACTTTGTCTTTCTTGGAAACTACAGTTCATGGCCACCTGGCCAGTCTGGCACAGAATAAGGGAGTGGTGGAGACAAAAGGTAAGGTTAGACACAGTTCTATGCATGTTTCCAAAATTTACTGCCATCTGCCTTTCCCACAGATAGGAAGAACTAAGAAATGTGTAATGTTTCTTCATGGTCATTGCCTTCTGAAATTTCTAGCAGTCTAGTGTATGCACTGATTGTTAATGAGAACTTCAATTGGCATTTTGGGAACCGTAGTTTGACACATAGGAAATTCTTTGAGAAACAAAATACGGTGAGAGATTTTGGATTTTGGATAACTTGTTAATTATCAAGGAGTGCAGAGTTTTTAAGCATACCGTAAGTAACTCCAGAGTTGAATTCTTAAGATAGATGTTTTTAACCCCTGTAGCTTCTCAATTTTGCACTTGTTTTCCTTAGCTTTTCTTGGCCAGCTCTCAGATTCATAACTGTTTATTTCAGGCATTTAGAGTAAGTAATACTACACTATCCCTTTTTATTGCTTGCGAAATCTGGCAGATGTTAATTTTTCAGTGAATCTTTCTCCAAAATTTCTGCTATAAGGTTATTCTAGAGGTCTCATGACTTTTAGCCTAAATGTACAACCATTACTACATGGAACAAGAATTCATGTGCTCAGATGCTGGGTGGGTATTTTCCAGTCTCGAGATTTCTGGGTCATGGCAAAGCTTTAAGATAATTAGTGCTACATAGAAATAATGATGATGTGATCTCTTGAGATATTTTCTCTTGTTGTAGGGTAAATATAGATACCTCATCACAGAGAGACTTTACCCTGACAGTGACAGTAGAGGTTAAACATACTGTGAGATTCAAAATAATCATATGGACTATGCTTTTTCTTAAGAAATACCAACTATGAAATTCTCAGAGATTGTTCCCCAGAAGACATGGATCCACCATTAACAGTATAAAGCATAAAGATGTAATCTTATGAACTATTATGCAGATTCTATTGATTCAATTCTGTGAAAAATGGCGAGCAACAAAATAGGAAGGGGACATGACACAATTTATAAAAGAAAACAAAGGACAAAAAATGTGTCTGCTCAGAGTCCATATCTATCCTGTAAATCTCAGAGAGGCTAATTTCTATAATGCACAAACAATACGCACACACACCAACAAAAAGAGAATCAATAGAGATTGTTTCCATTTTGTTCAAATAATTTTTGAAATTGATTCAAGTTAACAAAATTATGCAGATCCCTCTGCTCTTGGCACCTACGGGTGTATCTACCCATATTTCTTCTCTGTTTCTTCACTCTCCTATTCTGCTAGCACTTGCACATATTGATAAATTCTAGAATGTACACCTTACCCTTATTTTTAATCTCCTCCAGCTGCACAATTTCAACGTTGATGAATTCAGCAAACTCTACATGGAGTACATCCAGTGCTGAAGGTGCAATTCCCTGAAGGTATTGCTTGCCCCAAAGACTTCTGAGAAAGCTTTGAGAAGAGTAGGTCTGGATGCCAGAGAACAGGAACAAGAATTATTTCAAGGATAATCCACATCATCTGGAATTTGTAGGTTACTGAAAAAAGCATCTGCTGGCTGGAGGACTCATCCTTTGAATTCCGTGTGTCAACATGAAAGCAGTCCTACCTGTGTGCTTAGAAACAACTTGAGACCTGAAGAGTACCCTGTAAGGCAAAACGGATGAGGATAGAGTAAGCACATGCTGCTTGTGATCTTGTAAACTGTCCAGCAACGTACTGTACTTTACTGGGGCACAGTTAAGCAAAATAGAAAGTAAGCCAATTGCAAGGATTGTTAAGAGAAGAAGGGAACAGGAAAAAGGGAAGAGTACCAACATGCAGCAGACTGTGAAGCATATTGGCCTTCCCTACTTCTTCATGAACTGTCTTTCACTGACTATCCAATATCAGACTTTACCTTTCCAATGTCAGATTTGGGAAACTGAAGACCAGGTCAATAAAGACGCACTTTACATTTCAGAGTGGTAGGAGACAACCTTTGAGCCCATAAGATGAAGGTGAGGCTGATCTTTGAACACTCCTGTAAACCTAATAATCTGGGCTTTACAGTTACATAGAAGAAGCTGGAGTATAGCATCCATCTCTGGAGTCCTCAGTACGGGAAAAAACATGGACCTGTTAGAGCAGGTCCAGAGGGCCACAAAAATGATCAGAGGGATGGAATACCTTCCCTATGAAGAAAATCTGGGAAAGTTCGCATTGTTCAGCCTGGAGAAGAGAAGGCTTCAGAAAGACCTTGTTGCAGCCTTTCAGTGTTTAAAAGGGGCTTATGAGAAAGACAGGAACAGGATTTGTAGTATGGTCTGCAGTGATAGGAGAAGGGGTAATGTTTTTAAACAAAATGTGGGTAGATTCAGACTGGATAGAAGGAAGAAATTTTTTACCATAAAGATAGTGAAACACTGAAACAAGTTGCCCAGAGAGGTGATAGATGCCCCATCCCTGGAAACATTCAAGGTCAGGTTGGATGGGGCTCTGAGCAACCTGATCTAGTGGAAGATATTCCTTCTTATTGTAAGAGGCTTGGACTAGATGACCTTTAAAGGTGTCTTCCAACACAAATCATTCTATGGTTCTAAGAAGTACATTTTATGTTACCTGGATTTGATTTAGAAATACACCTGACTGATTCTTATCTTGGTTGCTCTCAGTCTGCAAAGATGGGAGACAACAAATAATACTCATCTACATGTGTGAGAGGATTGCATGTTTTCTCCACCCATACTTCCTCCTCTGCCTTTTCCATTCACTCAAGATGTCTTTGGGATGAGCAGTTATGAAAAGCTCAGGGGAGACCTTATTGCTTTCTACAACTCTCTGAAAAAAGGTTGTAGAGAGAACTCTCTGAAAAGAGGCTGTAAGGAGGTGAGTGTTGGTCTCTTCTCCCAAGTAACAAGTGTTAGAACAAGAGGAAACAGCCTCAAGTTGAGCCAAGACAGGTTTATACTGGATATTAGGAAATATTACTTCACCAAAAAAAGTTATCAATCAGTGGAACAGGCTGCCCACGGAAATGGTTGAGTCACTATCACTGGAGATATTTAAAAGATGTTTAGACATGATACTTAAGGACATGGTTTAATGGTGGACTTTGGAGTGTTAGGTTCATGGTTGGACTCAATGGTCTCAAAGGTCATTTCCAAGCTAAAAGATTCTATGATTCAATGGTTCTGTGATTCTATCATCTATGAAAATGGGGACTTAAAATTTTCAACCATTTATTTGACTGTTTTCATGATTCAGGAGGAAGGACTACTGTTCTTTTAGCTTGTTTTTGCAGGAAGTTTCAGGAAATATGAAGATCTTGTTTTTAATACTAAGCAGTAGTCTTTGCTTAGGGTGACAAACGTGTTGCATTGTGATCCTCCCTCTCCCCTGCTCATATCTTTAGGAAAACCTCATAGCATTTTAAGCAGACTTCTTTGATTAGTTGGAATGATAGAAATGTGAACACAAGTGAATAGGGAGAAGAAGAGAAGGTAGAGAGAAGAGGAGAAGACCTTCAGTTCCATATGCAGAGTGGAAGAGTGGCTGCTAAGTGACTGTTTCAGAGCCATAAAAATTAGGTGGAGGCACAAAGGCAAATGGGCATCTGTGATTAGCTGACTGGAACAAGAATCCTGTTAGCACTTGAGCATGTTGGCTGTGAGAATATCAGAGGACAGGCAGGCAGCTATTGCATCATGTTTGCCGTAATGGGACATGCTCAGCTTTTGTGAAATCACACTGCATCAAGAAGTTTAGTCTTTCAGTGGTTGTACATCTGCTTTAACTTAAAAGCTGTCAAAAGCTCACTGAGTTCATTAATGTGACTACAGCATTCATCTGTTTGAGGAAGAATTCCAAGAGTCTTGGTGAGAACTGGAAGAATAGAAACAGAAATTTCATAAACTTTCTACTACAAAAGCAGAACACTAAAGCATGTAAGGTGTCCTACCTTTTACTGTTATGTGAGATACTGTATTTTATCTTACAGCTTTATTAACATGTATGTTTTTTTTATTGACACGTGCATTTTTGTTACTGAAGACAAGATTCTCTTTCTGAAATAGCCATATAATAACATAGCTAATATAGTTTTCATTTATGTTTTTTTGTTTAATGACTTATATTTTCTTATATAATGCAGCGAACATAATAAAGTTTTTCTCTTTTCTTGGTGTTTGGGGTTTTTTTTGGTGGACTGCTTCAATTTACATTAATTGGTTGTTGTTTTTTCATACTATATCTGTTTATTTTTCAAAAGTGTTCATTCAAATGATTTGCAACATTGCTACAGAGATATTTATGAAAAACTCATGACATTTTGCAACCTTTTCCAGAAACAGCTAAATCATATCCATCAGACCTTTTGCTGAATTAATTATGTTATTTTATAGTTACAGATTCAGTGTATTTCTTTTGGCCAGATAAGTGCTGAAACTGAAGTTTTATCAACTCAGATTAATCAGACATTGATTTTTTTACATGTCTAAGTTACTGCATGTAAGATTCTGGCAGGAGGATCTTGAAAAAATAGAAAAAAATAAAAATTATATTCACTGAGAAATTAATTTTAAATAATGTTCTTTTTGTGTTCACATTTATCACAGCTATGCTGAAGCCACGAGGGGTTCACAAGGATGCACCCAAAACAGATCATCTTAAAATGCCTAGGGGCTTTGGACACTTTCACAGAGTGATATAACACTGTGCAATCTGCAAAATGAACCTGACACTTCATCAGCATCCAAACCCAGTGCATTCTGAATAAGCGAAGCTAATCTCAGATGCTGCACTCTGAGTCCAGGACTTGGATTTTACTTTCCTGATCGTTGAGACAGCACTCACTAGTTGTATAATTTCACTAAATAAGACTAATAATTTTGTGTGCATGACACTCAAGTGTATTGGATGGAACTTTATGGATACAGAAGAGCTGGTTTCTAATGGAATAAAAGTAGAGGACATTGCAACTTGTTCAATTTGAATTGTCACATTGTAGAATTACTGTATGATCATATGTAAATCCTTCTGACACGATTTCTGCACAAGATTCAAGGGCTTTCTCTTTCATACAGAAGTCCAGACCTGACTTTGAGTCTCTCATGCAGGGTCATGTACAATTCCTCTTATTCTTGAATAATTATGTCTCTTCAGAACTTTTGTATTAAAGTCATGGAGAGAAGAAGAGAAATAGATTCACACAAAAGAGAAATTGTATTGCATATATGTCCTGGTTTTGGCTCGAACGAGTTAATATTATTCCCAGTAGCTGCTGTCTTTTGGATTTAGTATGAGAAAAGTGTTCATAACAAGGATGTTTTCAGTTGTTGTTAAGAAATCAAGGACTTTTTCTGGTTTCTTATATTCAGCTAATGAGCAGGTGTGCAGGAGCCAGGCAGGAGCATAGTCAGACATCTAGATCAAGCTGGCCAAAGGAAATATTTCATACTATAGATGTCACGCTCAGTTTATGAATGGGCTTTGGTCGGGGGCAGGAATCTTTTCTTCTTTCTCATTTCCATGAATTCAAAACCTTTCTTGTCTGAAAGTTTGAACTTTTCCAGGAGTCTGGTCATTTTCTGTGAGTTTGGTGAGTTGTGGGAAATACATGAGTCTGGTGAAATCCATGAAATTTGTGAGCACTGGGTAACCTGAAGGTTCCATGATCACTGCTAAGGGACTGGTGGTGAATCAGTCCTCAGGTAGTGAGAAAATTGTATTGTATATAGCTTGTTTTGCATATTAATTATCATTATTATTAGCATTATTATTAGCAGTATCATTATTAGTATTAGTATTTACTTTGTTGTCTTATTAAACTGTCTTTATCTGGCCTGTGAGTTTTACCTTTTGTCGATTTCGCCTTTCCATTTCATTGGGGGGGCGGGGACGGGGGAGAAAGCAGCTCTCTAGTCCTTAGTTACCAGCTGCTGGGTTAAACCACAGTACAAAAAAGATCTTACAGAGTACAGTAAGTCATTGTCTAGTGTGTGAACTGAAGGTATTCTGGTAGACAGAGAATGACAGAGGCCTCAATAGGCAAGCAGAAAATAAGTCATGATTGTAAAACCTGATGTAGTTTTACAAAAAAGTTATAACTGACTTCTAGACTTCGTAGTTGTGTTTTGTACTTTTACATTGATTCTATAAGCATCTATGGACTTAACAGTTTCTTTCGAACATAAAGCCAGTGAAAAGTGCAAATGCACTGATACAAAAATTGATACATTGTGTCGGATATTTAGAATATTTACTAATAACATTTTATAGAGTCTATGTGATATGTATAGGGGTAGGGTTTGTATTACCTAGAATCCGTAGCACCATAATCAGGAAAAACTGCAGGCAGGTTCACTCTTTGACCTTCATGAACTAGTTTTTCACTGGAATTTAGCACTATAATGTATAGCAAATTAAGTCAAAGAATATAGAATTTAAGAATACCACATCAACAAATTTTAAAATATCAAGAGAGCAAGAACTTAAAGAAAAATACACAAGGATTTTAAGGGTTTATTTCATTATTTTTCAGTCTGGAAAAGCTGAGTTGAAAGAATGTAAAATGCCATGGGTGGTTTTGATAGAAATTCCATAACGCATGGCAAGTGTACTGAGGTGAAGTGGTAAATATTTAAAAAATACTTCAACAGACTGCAATTGAAATCCATTCCTGTTTAAATTTAAATAGCAAAAAGGTCAGAAAAGACCAACATGATTAAATAAGGTGATATAAAGAGCAGTTCAAGCAAGAAGTGAAGAGTGTAAAAACATGTACACATAGCATAGTAAAGAACAGAATTGGCAGATCTGCAAAAAATATGCGGAAGTGAGATAAACTGATAACTGCAGCAATAAAGCGAAATACTGAAAGCTGAATTACACATAATGCTGACATGAATAAAAGGTTCTTCAAATACAGTGGGAATAGAGAGTTGAGAAAAAAGAAAATTGGCCTGCTAAGAAAATTACAGTATAATTTTTATATAGGAAATGTGAGATTAATCAGTAATCTTATTTTTAGCTTGGTTTCCCGAGGAATATATTTCATGTGACCCTTTTGTCTCTCAGTGCTCTCCAGTAATTTTTAAATTTTAGCTGTTTCAGCCATATTTAACACTGGGAGGGAGGTCTTTTAAAATGCCTGTAGTTTGCACATTAGTTAGCAGCTATTGCTGCTGAAAAGGAAAGGTTATGATGTGCGCTAAAAGACAGAGGCCTGGTTTAACCAGCTGCTTGAAGAGACTACATGTATTACCTAATTGCTCTACAGTCAGACCCAGCGTTTCATATGTCATTTCTTGCCAGCTAGGAGACAGAGGAAAGAGCTGACAGCATTTTGGAAAATACCTAGAGTACAGGCAGGGTTTGAGTGTACTGCAGCAGAAGAGGAAGCAGGTCACAGTGAGGGAGTGTATGGAACACATGTATGGGATGCAGATGGTGGGAAGTGGTGTCATCAGAGAGTTCAGTATGGTTCCTCCTCAGAGGAACTAGAGAGACTATCCTGTGTTGAGAGAAGGGAATAATTATCTCCATTAAAGTCTTCCTCCATTTCTGCCTACGTGTTCTTAAAACTGAGCAGAAGATCTGAGACACTGGATCATATCATGTTCAATTAGTGATCACTGTGCGTGGGTAAGAGCAGATTTTAACTCTGAGCTGTCTACTCAGACAAAAGACAAAGTTAGCCACACATGGAGAGATTTTCTGGACAGTAAAGCAATACATTTTTAATTATCTTTGATGTCACATGTTCTTTAGAAGAAATGCAAAGTAAACAACTTCCATCACAAGGTGTGGTTGTAACCTCAGACCACCTGCTTCTGACCCTGACAGACTAATATCAAGCTGTGTAGACTTCTCTAAGCTGAAGGAAGTTGTACCTAGATGAACTGCTGTGTTTCTCCCATTAATTTTAATTTGTCCACAATACTTCAAAACCACTTAATTCCTAACACTTTTATTTCTAGCTGAATAACTCATAGGAAGAAAACTGACAACAGGGCTTGAAAGGCCATAAGAGAGGAAAAAAAACAACCCCACAACAAAAGTGTCTTCTAGAACTGCTTTAATGTATTGTTTGTGTTTCTTCTCTGGTATGAAATCTTGATTAAATCAAGCCTCTGAATTTCATTTCCGTGCTTCACACAGGGTCACAGAGGACCATATGTTGCAGAAATTTGCATTAATTTCATCAATGGGGTATAAATGAGAATGGGATAAAAGCTTCATCTATCATCCAGTATCTCTGCTACCATTTCGTCATGGTAATTCTTTGTACTTTAGTGGAAACTGGTTGCTCCAGTTCATAAAATCTAGCTTTGCTTATTCAAGATAACAACATCCTATAGTTACTTCCAAGAACTAATCAAGCTAACACCTTACTGTACCAGGTCTTTTCTCACTGAGCTCATTACATTTATTAGAAGTTTATTCCAGGAACCATGTTTCTGATGACTGGACACCTTCTAGTATGTAGCCTGAACTTATTGAGAGATAGCTTATATCTGTTTGCTGTTGCACCAACAGTGTCCTTTGTGTAAGGATTTCTTCTTCCTTTTACATACCTTCACCCACTACGTCTAACAAATCAATCCCTCACCTTTTTTTTGTAACATAAGTGCCTTTGCAGTGCCTTAAACTTATCAGCAGGCTTCACCACCGTCTTTTCCTGTTTCAGTTCATAGTTTAACAAGACCACACCCTGTATTTCAGATGATTTCATAGAATCATAGAATAGCCAAATTTGGAAAGGACCTCGAAAGATCACCTGGTCGAACTAGTTGTGGGAAAGGGAGGTTAGATGAGATTATATAGCACCCTGTCCAATTGCATCTGAAAACTTCCAGCAATGGGGACTTTGACATGTCCTAAGGAGAGTGTTCCAGTGATTTATCATTCTTACTGCAAAAAATTTCTTTATTATGTCAAGAAGAAGCATCTACCTTTTCCTCATCTGTGCTCAGAAATGCTCCTTTTTTTCTACTGTCTTGTTTGTACTCTCATAGAATCATGGAATCATAGAATCATAGAAAGTTTTGGGTTGGAAGGGACCCCTAGAGGTCATCTAGTCCAACCCCCCCGCAGTGAGCAGGGACAACGCTAACTAGATCAGGTTGCTCAGAGCCCTGTCCAACCTGGTCTTGAATGTTTCCAGGGACGGGGCCTCCACTGCCTCTCTGGGCAACCTGTTCCAGTGTTTCACCACCCTCATTATAAAGAATTTCTTCCTTACATCCAGCCTAAGCCTACCCTGTTTTAGTTTAAAACCATTACCCCTCGTCCTGTCACTGCTGTCTCTGCTAAAAAGATTGTCCCCATCTTTCCTATAGGCTACCTTTAAGTACTGAAGGGCTGCAATCCGATCTCCCTTGGAAACATTATTTTTTAATTATCATGTGATTAGGTTTTTTTCACTTCCAATCATATGCAGTCGATGTCACTTTTTAGATAAAGTTATTGTTAGTACTTTCTAGACAAATTGCTTTAAATTCATGGCACTATATGCCACCTCATATCTATAATCTCTCTGTCATCAAACTTGTTCACCTTTTCTCTCATATCATCTGTATTAACAGATACATCTCAATTTTATCCCGTGACAAACTGAACTACCTTACTGCTTTATTTTGTCCAGATTCACCAATGAAAATACTGAAAAAGATCACCTTCTAGACTGGTCCTCACAAAACTCCATTACTGATGTGCACTGAGGTCTTCCAAAGGTCTCTAAACAGCAATGCAAGTAACCGTTTACTCATATGAGTACAACAACTCACACCCATTTGACATAGTTTAGTAAATATTATCTTCATTTTACGGACACTGATAAGACACTGAGAACAGTTAAGTGATAGCTTCAAGGCCAGACGTAATCTGAAGTAGGAACTGGCACTAAATTCTGGATGTTTTATACCAGATTCAGCCAGACACAAATGCATATAATCTCTTACCTTCAGAGAAAGAATTATATTCTAAAGCATGGATTTATTTTGTATATATATACCATTTTTAATTCAAGCAGGATTTCAGAGAATACTTCCTTCAGCAGTAAGGTGTGCTGAAGCCCTACAGCTACTCTACTTAAAACAGCTTGAGCCTGATTTTCTTTAAGTCAAATCAGAAATTAATACACTCGGAAATTCAGTGCTCTGCACAGAACATTGGCATTTAATGTGATGGCATTTAGATTTGCTTCTGAGGAACTTGGTCTAAAAAATTGTTTTTCTGAATTGAAGTTTCATTAGTACAACATAATGCATAAGTACTGAAAATCCCAAGTTGTCAAAAACACTATTTGGAAGAGTAATCGCTGTAAACTGTGATAAATATATCCACAGGACTGCATGTTATTATTTCTGAAGTATTCAAAATATAAATACAGTGATTTAAGTTTATTTACAAAACAACAGCTAAACTCATGTTTAGTTTAACAATCCAGTGAATCTAAGAAAGTCATTCACATGTCTGCAGGCTAAATTTTCCCACAGCTTTAAAAGGCTGACTGTTATTAATTGGTATGGTACTTTTTCTTACTTTTCTGCATTTGTGATACAATGGCAGATTGTGTACAAACAAGTTGAGTATGTATCAGATCAGTTTTGTTTTATTTATGAATTTTACTGAGCTTTCTACTTACTGAACCTTCTAGGGCAAAATTCATATAACATGACGAGCTATGCAGAACTTGATTTTACATATCTACCTTGTTTAATTTTCCAGCAAAATATATGAGAAGACCCAACGCTAAAATTTTCTTGAGTTAGTAAAAGAAATTTAAATACCCTGCTTCTTAGATAAACAACTTGCAGTTCTTTTTTTTGTTTAATAAAAATGCCTCCCTTTTTCTTTTTGGTAATTAGTTTGGCTGTACCTTTTTAGGAACGTGTAGAACTTTGGATGCATAGTTTGTGTCTCTTGTGTTTTACATTTCTCTTAATAGTTCTCTGTTTTGCAAAAGTTTAAGATAAAGCTTTTTAACAGCTGTCTGGTTCTTTTGGCCAAATATCTTCTGTTACAAGAGGTAAATGCTATCCCCATTTCATTAAACAACAACTTCAAAAATTTGCATTCCATTTAGTCTCAGTCTGCTGCTTCTTATAAGCGGATAGATCTCTGTGTCTTTTATTATTTTTTGAGGTGTACCATTTAGAACCTCATAAGAGAAGTGCAAATTTAGGCAGCACTTAGTCCAAAAATAATCTGAGATTTGTACTGATAAGCTTGTCATTTCACTCAGTCCACCACCCAGATTAAAATCCTATGCAAGTAAGAGTCATACTTACACCTGCTTGTCCATGAGTAATAAACACACAATTTAAACCACAGAAAAACATCTGAGTGCCCAATTACCTTCAGCTACCACACTGACCACCTGTGACAGATTTTCGTTGTGCCTATAGCCTATGGTGTTCCTCTTCACTGGCAATGCTTAGCTTCTGTAACACATTCTGTAAGACTGCTTATAATGTAGATTTTACATTGTGCATGGAACTTGCTGTAGTTTTAACACAGCATATTCAATGACACTGTATGAAAGTGACATTGTTCATCTAGGTATAGAAGTGTTTCAACATTCTCCGTTAAACATATTGTTGAAATATAATTCTTATATTATACTCACTCTAATTAATGAAATAGTTTAGTGAAATGACCTCCATGTTCTGGACTGTAAGACCAAAAAGAAAAACTGTTAGTGGAAAAGAACCCAGTATAGTAAAAATAAACTGTTTCTTTTACATTTCTGTATTCTTTGTTACTTTCAAAATTTCTTGTACAGTTTTCCATTTCTTTCAACACAGGAGGTAGTTATATGAATCTTCTCAATTTTTCATCATTTTGCAGTTGGGCTTAGATGTACCAGATCTAATCCTTTCAGCCTGATGTATTTTTAATTCAATTGGGTTTGACTCAAAGGAGTATATGAATGGTCCAAGTGAGTCACACCAAAGGTTATCTAGTCTTTATGTATTTCAGATATATAAATTTATATCTCATTTCAGGCAAGCTGTTAAAGAGTCAGTGCCAAAGGAAGGGCAAAGAAAGACTGTAGGATATTTCATCCAAGTACTCTCCTAGTCTCATGTATCAAGTATGTTTTAATGTGACTATTTAAATGCCAATAATATTGTATTTGATTTACCTGTAGATAAACAAGAACTTCAGGATGACTCATTATTGTAATTTTTCTAATGCAAGATGTTTTGAGCCATAATCGTCTAACTTGCTGTCATGAGTGTTTCCTGTTTTTCTGTTATATTGTCTTTGAGCATCCTCTCAAAAATAGCTCTAAAAGTCTGAAAACATTCTTGGAGTATAATATTCAAGCCTCTCATGAAAAATAGCAACAATTTTCTATGAAGCTGACAAATTTGAAAATTTTTTTTGATAAAATTAAAAACATTGTGGAATAAGGATACTAAGATGTCACATCCGTAATGATGATGCTAACTAAACAATTTGCTGATTATATGTAGGATAGAACTTATTTAATAGCTTCAGGTGTATTTGTTGCAGAAGCCTGGAAAGGCCTTTCCCAGTCAGTAGGCTGCATAATCATCTCAAAAGGAGAAACATCATTCTTCTCCTATGATACATTGTATTCAGACCTATTATTTTCTATTTTACTATGTTAAATTGAATTTAATTCTACGGTTGCAATGACATAAGATTTGAAACATTAATAATAGTTTATACTATGTCATATTTATTTTTATCCTGAATAATTTTAAAGAACTGAAGGAACATTATGGTACCTGGACTACTTATTGAAATTAAAAAAACAAAAAAAAACCAATAAAAAACCCACCTTACCAAATCTGCCTTCCCCCGAAACCAAATAAAAAACCTCTGGGCTATGACTTTTCTGTGTTAAAGTAGAACAGTTTTTCTTCCCATAGTGTTAACCATGCAAGCAAATTCAGGAGACATGATATACCACTGAAAGTGATTTATGTTTATTTTTTGAATCAGAGTTCTGCAAAGTCACTTAAAAAACTCAAACTGTCTCTGTAAGTTCATTGTCTTCTCCTTATAAACTCAAGCACCTTGTTGCTGCCTCTGAAAACCTAAAGATTTTCAAGGTGAAGCAGGCATGTGGGCACAGTAGCAATGTAAAAGTGAGACACATTTGCCGTGTATCACGGGTGTTGAGGTATAACGCGGAAAGAGAAAAGATAGGTTTTGATGTTCTACTGTGCTCTTAACAAAAAACAAACAAAGAAAATTCTTTGACAGGAGTAAGAACTACAACAAAAAAGAAGCATTATTTTCCTGAGAGACTCATGATCCCAATTTTGCAAATCGTGCATATAAGCAGAACTGATTTTTAAACACTATGAACATAAAAGTCACTGAGCCAGTGTTTTTTAAACCTGATGTTTTATTGAATAACTATAAGGCTTTAAAATTTCAATCTGATAAATATTTCGTTGTACTGTAATTTGTACTTTCTAGCTACAACAAAATGTTTTTATCAGGCAAATGTTAGATTTTGAGATTTGGACCCCAACCTCTTGCTCCATTTCTTAGGCAATAATGATTTGACAAATGGTTAATTACTTCATATTATTTTCTTATTGTAAAGGAATATTTAATCGACTTCTTCACACACACCCCTTTAATTTCCTCTATTGTATCACATCTACAACATCTACCACTATGTCCTATAGTAAGAGAGTGAGCACCATGGTGGCCTGTCTTAGTAGACACACTTTAAATGGTGAAATTCAATGCTGGATACAAACTTGTATTTAGAATGTTTAGAGACATTAATGAACCACGAAATACAAACATTGTTATCATTATTTTGAATTTCAAGTATACCTGTATATATGGATTGAGTAGTTAACCAAAAAATAAAATTAAAAAAAAAATCTTAAAGGAGATCCGATTTTTTTTTGCATATCAAAAAATGTATTAATACTAGTTGAAAAACAGAGCCACACTGGATAACACTTTGTTTCCTAATATGCCTGTATTTTCTGTTAAATATCTCTATTAGAACACTGGTCATCTCCAGAAGTGTTACTGGACGTTTTTGAGATGTGACAATACTGCAGTGTATGCTGTGGTGACTATATGGCTTATTGGCCTATAGCATGTTTTGCACAATTAATTTGAACCTCCATGACACAGAGGAATAAATATATACATAGACGCCCAATGATAAGGCAAACATACCCTCCTCTTTTAGTTAAAATATAGGTACAATGAATATTTAAATATAGAATTAACTTTTATGCGAAGTCAGAACGTCTTACTTATTATAAAACAGTGTGTATAACAGTTATAAGATTTTTGTTGTTGTTCTGTTATAATACAAAGGCAACAGAAAGACTGTTACAGAGGGAATTTGATTTTCTTCAATTTTAAATTAGCGTAACTAAATTTCTACGTTCAACATTTTTTTCTCATGGTTTTAGTATGTGCCCTTGTGTAGCACCGCTTTTTTGGTTTTCTCTAATGTTCAGGTAAAGGTAACCATTGTTCATTGTCTTTTCTGTTACGATGACCTCTTTTTTTAGGTAAAATGTTATTAAACAGCTATTTGTTATTTATTCCTCAGAAATATACAGTTATAATACTCAGTTCTGTCTAATTTTACTGACTTCAGGGAGATTACAGAAGATAGGATTTAGTCTTAATATCTGTTATTTTGGAAGATGGTTGTCACGATACTACTTGGAGAGTCTAGTCAGATGGAAGACCCCTTTGGATAAGGTGATACACAATCACAACAGATGATACATCTTGAAGAACAGTATTTCTAATAATGCATTTCAGAATCTCATATTTCATATTATTCAGTCTGTCAGTGATATCTTAAGATGTTCAATTCTAAGTGGTAGATTTGAGAGCATTCAGTTCTATTTACCTAAAACTTGGTGTTTAACACTAGAGTCAATATCAGGTCAGCAAAAAAAGTCTGTACTTCTGGATCTGCAGTGATTTTTTAGTATTTGTTAGCTGTTTACCCACAAATAGAATATTGATTTGCTCTTATGTCCCATAGATATCGTTTAGGCAAAGGTATTTGGTTGTATGTATTTGGGCTGGTGTTATGCAGTGTTGTGTACACTAGCAAGTTTTGCATACACAAAGATTGCCAGTCAAGTTAACTGAGACCCTCTGTGCAATAGACAAAATTAAAGTAACTTCATGTTAACTAACAGCAGCTGGGGTTATTGACCTTTTTCATTTAACATTACGAATAATAAAAAACTACAACAAAAAAAGCACAATGCTTTAATGTATTACTAGGACTATGAGTCCTAGCACTGTTAACAACTATATAGAAAATAAACTAAAATATTACTAAACCAATCTAAACTAGATTAAGTAAGTTTAAAATGTTCACATATGCTTTTAAACAGGTGCATGTAATTAACATGCAGCCTGGTATTTCATATGTAGAAAAAGTTGGAAAACCATCCGAGTTATGAGCAGACTTTTGAGACATTTTTGTCGTAACTAAGGATGTCCCTGTTTGATGTCTTTACTGTCTTTAAGTCCAATTTGACTAATGATCTGGCTTTTGTAAGGTGTGCTATTTCTGTATTTTTCAGCGGACATTGGTTTTGTAAATTGTGTGTCAGAATGGAGTCTTAGGACTCTAAACCTAAGTCATTCCATTTCAAATTCCAACATTTCAACTGAATGCTGTAGCCACCTAAAAGCAGTATATTCCTCAATGATGTTTCTGTATTTAACAATCCTGATAGCTAGCTTAATGTGCTTTACAGAAATACGTTGCCTGCAGAAAATGAAGGTTTTCTGAAAGCACAACTTCAGAACAGAAAGTCACCGTATTGGCACGTACCTGAGTAACACATGCAGACAGAATCTATGGGGGCAATATGTGACAATATTTTTCAGTTGTAGCACACAAGATTTTCTGTGGGAATAGCGGATTTTTTGACATTTAGGCATTTCTTTTAGAGGAAGTTGAGGCCCCTGAGCCTCTTCATGTAAGTAAAGGCAACCCCAGAGAACAAGTGAGAAAACCTTACTCCTGAGAGCCCACACTTGTCTCTCCTCTACTCTTCCCTACTAATTTACTTACTTGTTTTTACAGAAAAAAAGTAATGCCCAGGAACCGAGACTTAAAACCACATGACTTTTTTTCCCCAGTATGTTCATTGTCCTTTCTGAGTGGAGACTTGTTTTCCCATCTCTTTCCAAACCCACACTGTCTTTTGGAGTCAAACATTTATGGCTTTGATCCATACTAATCAGCTCTGTCATGTGAATGGACAAGTCTCTTAATACCAATAACAAATGCAGAGTCAATAGCTTTGTCAACCTAGAATGCTATTCGTGCATGATGACTATTGCTCCTTCTCTATAAGTTAATGTTAGAACAGTTACTTAAATAAAAAGAGAACTTTTAACAATTCTCATTTATAAGAAATTACAGATGAAAAATCGAATTGATGAATATATTGAAGAGCACTGTCAGATATGTTGTTTTGTGAAACAATATCTACATTTGTTTGTAAGCCTAGAATTACCTGATTGCCCTGCTATTGCCTTGCTTTGCTTCCTGCTTGCCTGCCTGATAGCAGTGGGCCTGTAAGTCTTTGCACGCCTGGACAGCAAGTTTAGCATGAATGAGATAAACAGTTTATCGGTCGAGGTACGGTCGAGACACCAGAAGGACGGGATGCCATCCAGAGGGACCTGGGCAAGCTGGAGAGGTGGGCCTGTGTGAACCTCATGAGGTTCAACACGGCCAAGTGCAAGGTCCTACACCTGGGTCGGGGTAATCCCCGCTATCAATACAGGCTGGGGGATGAAAGGATCGAGAGTAGCTCTGCTGAGAGGGACTTGGGGGTACTGATAGATGAAAGGGTGGACATGAGCCGGCAATGTGCGCTGGCAGACCAGAGGGCCAACCGTGTCCTGGGCTGCATCAGGAGAAGCGTGGCCAGCAGGTCGAGAGAGGGGATTCTGCCCCTCTACTCTACTCTGGTGAGACCTCACCTGGAGTACTGAGTTCAGCTCTGGAGCCCTCAGCACAAGAAGGACATGGAACTGTTGGAGCGGGTCCAAAGGAGGGCTACAAAAATGATCCGAGGGCTGGAGCACCTCTCCTATGAGAACAGGCTGAGAGAGTTGGGCTTGTTCAGCCTGCAGAAGAGAAGGCTGCGGGGAGACCTGATTGCAGCCTTTCAGTACTTAAAAGGAGCCCATAGGAAAGATGGGGACAATCTTTTTAGCAGAGACAGCAGTGACAGGACGAGGGATAACAGTTTTAAACTAAAACAGGGTAGGTTTAGGCTAGATATAAGGAAGAAATTCTTTACAATGAGGGTTGTGAAACACTGGAACGGGTTGCCCAGAGAGGTAGTGGAGTCCCCATCCCTGGAAACATTCAAGTGGTGTCCCTGCTCACTGCGGGGGGGTTGGATTAGATTACCTCTAGGGGTCCCTTCCAACCCAAAACTTTCTATGATTCTATGATTCTATGATTCTATCCCTAAAGCTCTTGGAACTGTGCCGGTTATCATGTCAAAATTATAACTCAGTAGGGCCACCTCAAACTTTGAGTTGGAGAGGCTTTTTCAGTTGGATTATCTTTCTCATGTGTACTTTATGGAAACGTATATATCCATGCTTGCACAGACACAGTTCCATTGTCCTACTTAAAAAATAACAACAAATTCTAATTCCTCTAGATAATTTTGGATAGATCAATCACAAAGAAGGAAAGAGTAAAGATCTAGACTATGGTCAAAGAATCTGTGTACTACTGAAAGAGAGTTTGTCCCCTAGCAGTATTTTTGGATACAGAATAAATTTAGTGTAAGGTGAGTGGAAATAATTTTCTTCCATCCCAAATAATTAGTCATTAGAGATTCTGGAGTGTTGGTTGCTCCTCACATTTCTTTTGATTAAGAAATCCTGTGAAATACTTGAAATGGAAAAAAATCCAGCAACAATTGAAGTAAATGTATATTCATTCACCTGTTAGCTAAGAATTAATGTAAGTAATAATTGACTTACTCTTCATTCCCACACATAAAATATTTATTTATTTAATTATTTTCACTGATATGAAAAAGAAGTAACATACTTTGATTTCTCTTTTTTTCTGCAATCTTCATCTTCATCTATATAAAACTCATCCAGAGGAAGCCCCCCTCCCAAAAAATAAAACTGAGCAAAAAAAACCCATGACATTTTGAATGTTTTGCACATCCTTAGTTCAATACAAATTACTTCTTTTGCAACATGGATTATATCATTGCCTGTTTTGTGGCAGAAAATGCTCCATACCACTCCTTTCTGCTGACTGAACAGAAAGGGAAAGACCTACTTAGGGAGGTAAACTTCAAAGGCAAAATGAAACACATTCTTGTATAACCTTCATGATTATCCTGCGTACTTTTGTATATTCATATGAAGTGCTTCATTCATATAATTCCGTATTCAACTAGCAGCGTACCGTGTGTACCAGTAAGGTCTGGTATAGGTGTCCCACCTCCTTGTCTGACCACCAGCCTGGAGGTTACTCTTTCTCTCCCTCTCTCTGTTTATGTTCTTGGTATTGGCAACTGTTAAAAATACTTTTTACAAAGCAGATTCATTTCAGCATGAGGAATGAGAAGTCCACTTCTGAATACTCAATAGCCTAGTACAAGCTTAGGGTAGTCCCAAGAGGTAAGAGAAGATGTTTCCAATTTCTACCTATGAATTTTACAGTGGCAGGATTTAAAGTTGTCTGCCCTGCTTCTCCTGTGAATGTATTAAGCACGAGATCATACTGTATTCTGAGTTGGAGGTTTGTAGGGTAGCTTTCTCAGGAGCCATTAGACCTTTTGTATGACATAAAATATCAAATTATAAAGAATGATGATAATTATGAATACTTAGTGTGATGCTCAAGATTTGGTGTTCCATTCCTCACTCTACATAATCTGTTTTGTTAATCACTCTAATGATTACCTCATCTTTTATTTGTTGTGCTGATTTCTTGGGTGTGCATTCTGTCTCCTAATGCTTTTGACAAATAGTGTGTACTCAGTTAGAAGAAGACAATACTGATTTCTGGAGGACGAAGAAGTATCAGAGAACTGAAAGTGACTGGCAGCATTACAGAAATAAGCACTTTGTGAGTGGTGAGCAGTGTGCAGGTGAATGTCTCCCTTTCTAAATACCATTAGAATTTACCTTGGAGTACACTATACTTATTCTAGAAGTCTGATTTTAAGATGTATGGAAAAACTGCATTTAACATTGTGGGTATAATTGCAGAAAAAATACATTAAAAGCCCAGACCTGGTGCTGGAATTCTTCATGCCTAGCTCTGGCATACATTGTGTGGACAAGCCCTTTTGCTGAACTAGGCCATGATTTATTTAATCATTATAGAATTGGCTTAGGTTTAATACAGTTGATTGTCCCTGTATGTGATATTATGTCTACCCTTATTATTTACTGTCAGCAGTATAAGTCATGCAGCACCTTTGGAGATTACCTGGAAGGCTCAGCACCATCTCTTTGAGATAAGCATCTCACCCTCTCCCCTTATTTTCGCCTTTGCACATAGACTTACACATTCATCGTAGCACTTCTGCAAAGCAGTGTGAAGTATCTGCTACAACCATGTCAGAAGATAATCACATATCACAAAGTTCAAAAATAAAGAATGTATTCAGAGAAAATACAGACTACAAAAGACAGAACTCTGGATGTTTTCCGCAGAGTTAAACAAGAATTCTTCTCTCAACTACGCTCAAGCTGTCAAGGAAAAGATAAGTAGGTAGATAGACATACAGACACAGTCAAGAGGAGTTCTTTCAGCAAATCAGAAAAGCAGAGAAAAAAAGGAGAATACATGAGTATTCTGTGAAGATCAGTAACAACAATTAAAAGACTCAAACAAGTCTAAACACTGAACACATTTTTATAATAACGAATAAAGAATGACTTAGTGTAACTGTTCCTATTCAATGTACAGAGGGAAACAAATTTCCTTACAGATAATTGCATTTTTTTTTCTTTTTTTTTGTGCTAGTAACATTCCTTATTTTTGTTTTCCTGGATTTAGGGATTTGGTTTTTTTTCCTTTCAAATATTTTTTCTGGTGCATATTATTCTACAGTAAAAGACTCTGGTAGGAAGAGATCACTAAATCTTGACAGAAGTGTCTCCAGGCAGCTTTCTTTGATAGAAGATATGTTTAACAACTAATCAAATGAAAGATACTGGATATTTCAGTTATAAGGAGATGTAAGGGGAAACACAGAAAATATGAAATTGCTAGACATAAATCCCAAACTGTTTCACCCATACTTATCTCAACAGATGCACGATGGAAAAAATCTTGCTGAAAATTACAGTATCACAGAACAGATGAGTTTGGCAGGGACCTCTGGAGAACAATTAGCTCAAAGCAGGGAGAAGCCTAAAGCAGGCTGCACAGGACCATGCCCATTCATATTTTCAATATCTCCGAGAATGAAGACTCTACTACTTCTCAGTGCAACCTGTGCCAGTGCTCAGTCACCCTCAGAGTAAAAAAGTGCTTCCTGATGTTCAGAGAGAAGCACCAGGTTAAATTGCTGACACGTGATCAGCTTTTTGCGCACCAGGACCCCCAGGTCATTTTCTGCAAAGCTGCTTTCCAGCTGGGCGGCCCCCAGGTTGTACTGGCATGTGGGGTTGTTCCTCCCTAGGTGCAGGACTTTACACTTATGCTTGTTGAACTACATGAGGTTCCTGTCAGCCCATTTCTCCAGCATGTCTGGGTCCCTCTGGACGGCAACATGACCTTATGGTGCATCAGTCACTCGTTCCAATTTTGTGTTGTCTGCAAACTTGCTAAGCGTTCACTCTACTCCATCATCCAGATTATTAATGAAAATATTAACAGTATTGGCCCTGATATTGATCACTAGGGAACATACCTAGTGAATGGTCTCCAGGTGCACTTTGTGCTGCTGATCACAGCTATTCGACTCTGCTAATTCAGCCAAGTTGAACTAAAAGGGGTAAGGGAGTCTGATAAGCAGCAAAAGGAGAGCCCTCCCGTTGAGTCATGAGGTTCGGAGCAGACCCCTTGGAGTTCTACACTCTCTCTCAGAGAGGAGCCTAGGTAGCTGGATATTCTCCTAGTCACATACTTGGTCAACAGCTTATGTCTAAAGGGTTAAGTGTGTAACCACTTGTCAGATTCAACTTGCCTGTCAGAGCCCTTCCAAGGACTTTCACTGAAACAGTTTCACAAAGTTGAAGCAATAGGTAATTTATACTAATGACGGGTATTACAGAATCAGGATTCCCATTGATAAATGCACGGTCTACAAAAATTGAGCTCAAGGTAATGGTTTAGTGCTTTAGTTAACAATGTATTCCCGGGGATACATCTGACAGGTAAAATTCTCGCTTGGCTCCTGCTCCACAAAGAGAGTTTTGAAGTGCCAGTTTTTATAAGTTTTAAAATCTTTTGGTGAGGTGGGACTAAGTCAATTATTATGTGTCTATTGGGTCTTGGCATGGAATGTGGTGTCACCGCAAGCGGGACTGAGCCCTGAGGAGCAGGGCACCTTGGTATGTGCTCAGAGGGGCCAAGTGTTTAAGCAACCTCCGGCTGCACAGCCTCTGTCAGGTCCTGGAGCAGACTTGAGTTACAATGGTGGGCTATCCCCCTTTTCTTCTCTCTGATAAGATACGCACAAGTCAGTTGCTCCCTTTGTTAACTCCTTGGATCTTGGCGCCGGAGTCCGATCATGTCATTGACAAGTCCAGCAAGGCCAAGACCACAAGCCAATTTTCAGCTCACCTGACTGTCACTTGTTTAGCCGGCACTTCACCACTTTGTTATTGAAAATATTATGAGAATAGTATTAAAAGTGTAGTGTAGGTTACGCTGAATTCTGCTAGTTGCTTTCATACCTGTATTTTCCTGTTCCCACCATGTTTTCAAGGCTGTATAGATAAGACTGCAATTTTTCTATATGTTTATGATACAGAAAGGAGGAAGTAAATCAAATAAATAAGAAGTCAGATATTTTCAAGGGAATCACAGAAATAAGATTTCTAGTTAAGATTTATTGGTTTAATGCTAGAGAAAGTCTCTTCTGCCGCATAATCTCATTATTGTTTGGTACAATTTTTGAGGCTAAAATGTGGCTTCAGATCCTTTAAATAAACATTCTTTTGAAAAACATATCAAGACATCTGCTACAGTCTTTTTTTAACATAGTTTCAATATGCAAAGTTTTTGCTTGGACCTGGCTCACTTAAGTGTTCCATCTATTCCATCTATGACGAAGTTCCCAGAAGAAAACAAAGAAATAAACAGACAAACAAAGATCAAAACCTGTATCAAAGTCTTTGTCTTTGAAACCTGAAAATTGTCCCTTTGGGGTGACACAAATAAACCAACAAAACACATGAACTGAAGTGTTGTTTATGTCTGTATAGAAGACAAACAACACGGTATCATTTTAATCAATATGGCGCTTATGAAAGGTGCCCTTAAGACCTCTGGAGACCAGCATTTCCTTTTATCCACATAAGCAGCTCAGTAAAAATGAAGCAGATTTCCCCATGTTGTCTGCCTGTAGATCTCAACTCTGACATGCCATACCTGCAGGTGTGGCTGATTTAACCCCTAAGAAAAGAATCTTAATAAAAAAAATTGGTTGTGTGGAGCACTCCTACCGTGATGTAGAAGTCAATAACGTTTCATATAGACCCACAGTCATCTTAATTACTTTTAGACGGTATAAACCTCAGCTGAATCTGAACTAGTGACCTGTAGATGAAAGGCTTACCATAATGTTACTGATCTCTTCCCATCCACTGCTTCAGCTGCTACTGATGTTCCTTTGACCCTGTAGGAAACCTTTTTTATGAGTTTGGAAAGCTGGTGGGTGTCAAAGCCAAAGTAAAACCACATTTCTGCAAGTTGTTTAACAGGTGGTGGTCATGCTTTTGCAGCAAGAGATATTAATATGAAGCTATCTTTCTATCACATTGAATGAAATAATAACTTTCAGCACATCGGAAGTATTCATTTCCAACAAGCGGTCACTCATACAAGTCAATAGCACATGTTAGGTTGGCGGCTTTCTTCTAAAATGACCAGATACCTAACTTTCATAGTTTTTTTCTGTTCTAAAATGAAAACTACATTCTTCTTCCAAATATTTCTCTTTAAAGATCATTTAAATCTCTCAGAGTTCCTGCGTTGGTTTGACAATAAACACTCAACTTCTGCTGTCCTTTCATGCAAGGACTAACGCATTGTGTCCTTTGCAATATCATGGTTGTATATTTGCTGTACTGTCACAGACTGAATATATGCTAAAAGGGAGAATGTCTTCAGCTAAGGAGAAGTGAGCTTTCTGTATATGAATTAGAATTTGAGCTACCATGGATTCCTCTGGAGCTTTAACAGCCAAAACCACAGAGCTTTCAGGTTGTTCTGACTTTTGAGTGCTATATTACATTTCACAGCACCCAGATATAACTGAATCATTTGAGGTCCAACACGCTATTAAGAATTCTGCATGTCAGACATCTGCCCACACAAACATCATAAGCTATAGCCTATGTATTCACACTTACTGGAAGTTATGATTACAACCAGATGGTACTTTAAAAGTTTGGGGCATCTCTAAAATAAGTGAAGATGCGGATGGAGCTTTGTTTTCCCGCTGTTGATCATAGAGATAACATGTTAAGTCTTTCAAACACCTGCTGTTTGTGTCACAGTTTTCAAAATAGCTGAGAAAATGAGCAGGATACTTCTTTTATGGTTTCACTATGAGTAGTGCTTTGCAAAATGCAGTTCAGTATGATTTCAATTTTCCAGCATCAAAAGTGTAGTTTCATAACAAGGTTCAATTGCTGCAGCAATTAGAAGGATGGAGAGTAATTTTATTTTTCTCCATTTTTTTTAGTTAACAAATTAAAGATCTAAATTTGTGAGTTTTGTCAGGTACTTCTTCCATTGAATTTATCTTCCCTTTTTTCTGTGATCAACACACTGACTCATATGGAGTTTGGAAGGGTGTTACTTTTTTCTGCCTAACCCAGGCATAGTAATAAATTCAACAATTTATTTCATCTGGGATCTTTTCTTGCGTTATAAGGCTACCCTGACATTAAGCTGAAAGTCTTAATCACCAATCAAGCATTCACCACATGACTGCAAGGCTCTAAAAATTCTTCTAAGGCTCATATTTTGCCATACTACAGGCAGCTACTGAGAAGAATAACATTCCATAACTACTCTCCCAAAGTAACCATTTTGCCCACATTTCAACCAGATAATTTTGGGAACAGTAAGTGTTTGATTAAGTTGATCGGTTCTGTTTTGGTTTTACTTATGGAAACCTTTGCATTAAGGTTTGAGAAGATCTCATAACTGAGAGAGTTCAGCTTATTCTAAAAGCTACACCATACTGCATGTTAACATGTGGTACCAACAACCGTACCATTTTTCATTTCAGTGGCAGAGTCTCAGATTTTCTGTCTCTTCAGCTGTATGTATAGCATTTTTGGGGGGAGAACAGACAATCATTTTCCCAACTTCAAGTTGAACTCTCAATATAGTGGTGTCTGACCAGTTTATATTTTAATGTATGTTCTAAGTTCTGTATTTACAAAGTTACACTTTTTTGTTTAAATATTGGAAATGAAAAATCATTTTTGAAGGCAAAATGAAAATATGCTCTTTCCAAAAAGGCATGAGCAATTCAAGGTAACTTTATCAAAATGTCATGTTCCATGTTTTTCCGAACAAACCTGACTCCAAACTAGAAGTTTCTGCAAAACATCTTTATTTTCTTAGAGGCAGCAGAGGGGAATTGTACTTCTGAACTAGCTTGATTTAAGACCACAAATCAACTGGATCTCTACTGCATGCAAAAATAGAATTGGGAAAAAACAGCTGACCACTTGTACCCAGTCCTCTGTGACTCCAGTGAGCCTTATGAAGGCCTTTTACTCTAGCAGACTCAAGAAAATTTCTACTGCAAGTAGTACTTTACGTATACGCATACAAAGACACAAACCACCTCACTCAGTAGTTACATGAAGTGCAAAAGACCAAAAAACAGAGAATGAGAGAATGGAAGATTAAGAATGTTGTTTCACTCCTTCATGTGCAAAAAATTTGGGTGCTGGTGGGTGCCTAGACATGTGATACATATGTATAACGCACTGAGGACAGCCATAAAAAGATACATTTATGTTAAAAAAAAGTGAGTTCGTTGTCCTGGCTTACCCATTTTATTCATTTTGATAGTTCAATATAGAGCAATAGCTAGAGAAAATGAAAAACAAAAAAACATTCCATGGGGGGAATCTATTGTGCAGCAGTTTAATGTGTCAGTAGCACGAAGGTCAGTATGATAGAAAAGAAACTTAAGGCAGCATTAATTTAGCTGTGCAGAACAGATTTATAATTTAATTAATTTATTTATTCTACTAACACCCATTTATATTGAATCTCTGCAGATCTGTTGATCCTTCTTGAAGAGTAGAAACTACAACCCCAGCCATTTTTGTAAGACAGGGGACTATTACTTCATTAAAAAAAATAAAATTAGAAATCCAATATGAAATGAAAGATTCAAATGGTATAGGTTATTGATGTGCAGCTTTCACACACACAGTATAAACCATAGTAATAGTTTCCATGTTTTTCTCAGAATGAAGTTAAATACACTATTTTCCTGGTTTTCATTATTTTCACAAAATCTCTACATGTTTAAATTTTTCTTAGCTAAAAAACTAAATACTTCATTCCTTTAATCTTATTCTGTTGGGATAGAGTTAAAATGGAAAGTTGGGGTGGGGAGGGGAAGCTGTAAACTAGAAGATCACCACGTGGGTATAGGCTGAAACTTCCTTACAGGCTGAAAAATCTTTCTCTCTGCAAAGTAATATTTAAAAGATAATGCCACAAATTGTTAAAAAATTATTTCAAAATGCATTGTTCTTTAGTGACAATAAAAACAATTTAACTGTATATCTGATCTAGCCTTGAGCTGAACATCGTATGTGGAATACCATTAACATTTTTGATAGTTGCTATAGTGCTTGTGTTAAAGAGGTACTCTGCTTAACAAATACCCATTGATCTTTACAAACAATATGTTCCTATCTTCATTTTTCATTCTAGGCATCACTGTCTGTGAATACTTTTATGAGCTGACCAGTTCATGTTTTCTTCATCTTTTACTTTCTGACTTTATTCTTCCAATTCTTTCAATGTGCAAGAGAAGGAAGAAATGATGAATAGCGGACAGATGCCAGCAGAGTGATGAAAATAACAGTAAACATAATATCCTTCAGAATAAATCAGGGCCCTATCCCTCATAAGTCATCCAAGAGGAAGTGTTTAACTCTAGATAATGTTTTGAATTAAGCAAGAAGATACTCTGAATTAAGCAAGAAATTCCCCATCCCAGCTTGAAAAAACCCCCAGCGTTATGCAATGGGAAACTGCATTTAATACATGTTCACCACAGTGGAAGAGCAAGAGGCACTTAAGGACAGTGGAGAGGAAAATAAAAGGTATATAAGTGTGGTGGACCAGGCAATATGACAAGAGATGGATGGGCTGTGTAAGCAAAAATCTCAAACAAATGTTCTAAAAAACACCAAAACAAAATGTGGAGTTTACTTTCCTACTGAGTTTCCTCAGCAGAAAAGAAAAAAAAAAAAAAAAACAATAATATTGAGGGGTTTTTTTAGGGTTTTAATTTCCAAACTATACTCTACTAAATTTCAGCTTAAATTCTACTTTAGCAGTGGGGTTTGTTTATCATGTATAATATACATTTCTGGGGGACAAAAACCCCAGAACCTTCATAGCTAGGGAAATGGTGGAACTGAAAATGATAAAGATGTTCAGATCTGAGCTCTGTCACTGGAGGCTGAACCAGATAAAAAGGTTGGTGAAACGTACTGCTATGCTGGGACTAGAAGTTATTTTTTAGTTCCGAGGAGTGATGTCTTCTCCACAGAAAGGGGCTAATAATCTTTAACCTTTAGCTCCCTTCCAGTGTCTCTCTTCTTCCATCTCTGGGAAGACAGATGACAATGATAACTCCATTACTTTCTCGTGTGTTATATTGTGCCCAGATGCTTGATTAGTTTTGCTTTTGACCTCATGCCCACTAAAAATGAAGAAAAAATTGAGTGCAGACTTGTGTTTCAGAGGTCAAAGACCAGAACTTTCCCTACTAACTACTCAGTGCATTGTTTTTCTATCATGGGAGTAACACTGCCTGAACTACTTAGTTACAGAATTTTTAGCTAATCTTCATAGAAAGCACAACCGTGCAAAAAGGTTGCGGGTGCTCAGTCTGTGGAATGACACTCCATTTTTGAGGACCATCACTAAGGACTTTCATAGACTAGTATTACTAGTTTAATATTAGCTAACAAATATTAGCACAGCATGAAGTAATCGAATGAAGAAAATTACAAAATTGGTAGCATTTTCTGGAAAAAAAAAATCTGTTTTACAGATAACCATGTTATTAGGCTTACATATATCAATGTAAAACTTTGGTTTACGTGACCAAACCTGGGAAGCGAGCCCATTGCAGAAAACTTACAAATCATCTTTTTTCAGCGCTAGTGAAAGAAGTCAGAACAAAACTCATTATTTGTATTTATAACACTTCATTAGTAAAATACATGGTCATATTTTCCATAGTTTACATTTGGGCAACAGCCTTTCCCAAAACTGAAGATTAAATACCACATAACATCTTGACTTCAAAAGAACAAAGATGAGAAGGAAATTCTTAGTGCTAGGATATTGAAGCTGGAGATTACTAAGAAAAATGGAATACAAAGAAATTACAAAACTATTACAGTGCTCAGACTTGGATTTTGAAATATTTCTAACTGGAACAAGTTCATCCTGTAATGCCGAAGCAGTTTACCTCAGCTCATTTCTAGACAGTTAACTCTACACTTTAAAAAAAGAAAGATTCAGAAAGGGAGACATGAGTTGTCTTGCAGGTAGTAAATAGTTTTTTTCTGCATAGTTTGTACTACAACAGCATGAGGACTGGGAGTACCGTGATTTCTTTGATGACTCTGCTTATAAAACTGAAAGGTATGCTGTGGAAAGAAACAGAGACGGATTAAGAAAAAGTCTTAATGAATACCTTTATAAAAATTCAGATTTCTTCTGACAGTGTAAAATCAAATTAGAAAAGAAAGATACATTTAGCAAAGGATTATCTAGTATGAATCACTGAAAACTCTGATATTGAAATAGCTGTATATTTACTTTTATTCCTAGAAAGTCTTACTTGAAGATTAAAGCAGAATGTATGTGATACAGCCAGAAATAGAAAACATCTTCAGAAAAAAAATGACACTGAACGAACCAGTTAGAGAAAACTCTCACACCCTAGATTTATGTGTCATTATGTGAGTGACTGAGCAGTCACCGTCAGAAGAGGAAGCAGCTAATGAAATCATCACTAATTCCTGAATCTTCCTGAAATTTACCCTTCAGTAACACCTCTGTCTTACCCAGGGTGGACCTGAAAGAGTAGCTTGCAAGGAGATCTCTACCTTTCCCAAGCAATCAGAAAGCAAGCACAAACTTGTATGTAGAAACAGTGAAAAGTAAACATAAAGCTGATTGCCACACAGGTGAAAAAGTAGCTTACACACATTCATACAGCTGTATAACAAGGAGACTAGTCCTGTGAAAAGGCACAGGTAGATTATGGGATGGTGAAAGATCCATTCCAGACAGATAGCCTTGAAGATGAAATGAGGATGACCATTTGGAAGCATATTTAGCAGCCTCTGCAAGGTCTGGCAACTCGTACGAATACCGCCTTATGCTGCAAGAGAAAACCAAATGATGTTTTTGTCCATTCAAGTAGCCAGATTCATACCATGATATCTAAAACAAAGAGGGGTTTTAAACCTTTGACATGAGTCAGGCCCGACATTCATGTCATCTCTTCCAGAAACAAATCTGAAAGGTTGCATACGAGTTACTGTCTGTCAAGAAATTTATTTCTTCACAGAGCAGCAGAATTCACTTTTTATTCCCAGAAAATTTGTCCTTTTTATGTAAGGATAACACCCTTTCTACTAATAGTATTTTACATTTGAAAACTTTGTTAAGTGACTTGATTTAACTGACAGGTTAAGTAAGGACCATTATAAACCATGACATAAATTGTGCGTCTGTGGTGTAAATTATAATCTCCCTGCACAGGGAAAATTGGGCTCCACAGTTATATGCTTTCTAGAGCTAGTAAAATAGTTAAGGATGGATAAGCGTTCATCAAAAGTTTATCTTTTTTTTTTTTTCCCCCATATCTACATGGTTTTCAATCAGGCTTAACAAAGGCAAATTCAAATATATCCTTCAGCAGGTATTATTCTTTTTCTGCTTAAGTAGGTTTCACCTTACTAAAATAGATCTAAACTCAGTGGATTTTGAAATAAAAAAACCAAAACTAAAAGAATAATTTTTTTCATTGTAATACCAGGAATATCAATTCATTAAAACCTACATGAAAGAGAATTCAAAAAAAACAAGAAAAAAAAAATCATGCCTATATATCTCAGTGGATGAAATTAGATTAACATTCACGTTATTTAAAAAGATGACATTTTTCTACATGGCTCCATAAAATAATCCAATATCATTTTCTGACTTGCTGATGAAAATTGTTACTGAATCCAGTTTCATGAAATGGCAGACATTTAGATACTTTCCACTTTTCAGCTAAAAACAATCACACTGATGGAATATTCACTGTAATTATTCCCTGAGCACAGTTTCATATTATTTTTCTTGGCTAATCATGAAGCAAAATCCATTCAAGATTACTAAATGCCAAAACCTAAGACTGAGAGGCATATAATGACAATGCATTTTAACAGAAAATAAAATCTAGTCTTTTTCAAGGGGAATATTTTAAAGCAAAATTGGCAGTATCATAAATGTTTTTGTCATATTTTAAAATGTTTAACTGACAAAACAGAAAGTAATCATAGACTCACAGAATCATAGACTCATAGAATAGGTGGGATCATCGAGCTCAACCCCCCTGCAGTGAGCAGGGACATCTTTAACTAGATCAGATTGCTCAGAGCCCCATCCAGCCTGGCCTTGAACGTTTCCAGAGATGGGTATCTACCAGCTCTCTGGGCAACCTGTTCCAGGGTTTCAGTACCTTCATGGTAAAAAAATTTCTTCCTTACATCCAATGTACCCTCTTTTAGTTTAAAACCATTACCCCTTGTCCTATCACTACACATCCTACTAAAAACCCTGTCCACATGTTTCTTATAAGACCCTTTTAAACACTGAAAGGCTGCAGCAAGGTCTTCCTGAAGCCTTCGCTTCTCCAGGCTGAAAACCGCCAACTCTCTCAGCCTGTCCTCACAGGAGCAGTGCTCCATCTCTGACCATTTTTGTGGCCCTCCTCTGGATCAGCTCCAACAGGTCCATGTCTTTCCTTTACTGAGTTCTCCAGAGCTGGACACAATATTCCAGCTGGGGTCTCACCAGAGCAGAGTGGCAGAATCACTTTCCTCAACCTGCTGGCTACCATTCTTGTGATGCAGCCCAGGATACCGTTGGCTTTCCGCGCTGCTAGCACACATTGTTGTCTCATGTTCAGCTTTTCATCCACCAGTACTCCCAAGTCCTCCACAGGGCTGCTCTCAACCGCTTCATCCCTCAGCCTATATTGATAGTGGGGTTTATCCCAACTCAAATGCAGGACTTTTTGCTGATCCTTTTTGAACCTCATGTGGTTTGCACATTCCCACTTCCTGAGCTTGTCCAGGTCCTTCTTAATGGCATCCAATGCCTCAGACTTCACTCAGAAGGCAATCCCAATCCAAGAAATTTTCCTGAAGGAGATACTGTTGAGAAAGAAACCTGGAGAGAGAGGTGACATGTGGTACACAGAGTGGTTGGCATCTCACTATAGCTCAAGAACACTAGGTGGTGTGAACTTAAATGACTGAATTGACTGAAACAAAGGCTTGGGAAAGCAACCAATGCAAACAAGTTACTTGCCAAACAGAGAGTAGAAAAATTAGCCATTGCTACTGACTCAAATTTTTAGAATACTTTGCTTTGTTTATATGTCACAATTTCTCCTAAGGTCCTTTTTATCAGGTAGTACTATATCACTGTGTGTGAGCTAATAAAAAGGTTTTTGTAAAGACAAAGCATTAAAGAGGAAAATGATGTCACAAATAATCTGGAAATCACAAGTCATTTTAGTTCCCTTTTTTTTAGAAACGTTACATGCAATGTTTCTGCAACTCTATTGTGCAAAGTTTCCAACAGACCTTCGTTAAGAAAGTATCAGATAAAGTAGTAGCCCTGGATGAGACCAAATAGAATTCAACACAAGGATCCATTAAGCTCCCAAAGGATATAAACATGTTATTTCACTTTTGTTCATCTGTACTTTGGCTTGCATCATTACAATATTCTATGATATCTGAAAATGAATGACTTGCTATGACATTGAAATCAAGGTGAAATAAATCTATGGGCAATCTGAGAAATCACTTAATCAGCAGGGTGCTTGATGTTTCATTGTTTGCACTGAAAGAAGATCTACAGAAGTTATTGGTCATTTTAACAAGTTTTTGCTGTGATATTTCCTCAGAAGAAAGAGAGAAATATTTGAAAGAGGAAGGAAGGGAGATGAGAAAGTATCCATTCATTAGCATTGCAGATGTTAAGACAGAAGTGATTATATGCAGAGATGGTACAAATACGTAATAAAGATAAAAGTTTGTAAACACTCTGGGTAAAGAAATTGGAAGATTTTTGCAACCGTCTATCTTAAATGTTTCACTGACAGATGAGAATTGTGATAGAAAAAATAACATACTATGATGCAAGGCTTTTGCCTTTTCTTTCATTCATATATTAAGAATTCAAAACAAAGATTTCTGTTACAACTTGAATTGTAACATTAAAGAAAAGGTAGAAAATCAATGAAACATAAAGAGATGATCCCCTAACAAAAGGTAGTTCTTAAGGAAAACCAGAATTCTAGCCATAGTACTGGTTTATTAACAAGAACCACCAAGTAAGTCTGAAAAGAACACTTCTTTCCAATAGGGAATCTGATCTAACAGGAGATCAGCGATTGGATTATTTATAACAAATAGCACACTGTACTACTGTGTCTGAGATAAAAGAAATAATTTCTTATGTAAATATTAACATGAATATTTGTTCTTAAATGTGTTTTGTTCCATATTTGATTGCTAATAAATGAAATATAATGGATAAAGTTGGGAAAGATTGAGATCTTGAAACTTGCTTACTATTTTTCTCTTTTAGTAGCAGTATACACTTTTTTATGTTATGAATCAGAATATAAAATGTCAAATTCCCACTTAAGGTAGGAATTATGCGAAATGCAAGTATGTGATAGAGTCTACAATTATCTGTTTGTTCCTCCTGGGTGTTAAACTGTATGTATGAAGTAGTATATGTACTGTGCAGTTGGCATAACAGAGTTTATTTATCCCGTTAAGATACTCTCTGATTTTACCATATTGTCATGGAATGGAAATAAATTGGCCCTTTCTCTTTTGTTTTTTCTTCTTCAGTATAAAGTAAAAGTTTCTTATACATCAACTTCCAGCTTAGACCAGTTTAACACTGTTCTTTGTGACTCCTTTATGTCTCAGCTGGTAGGATTGCTTCCTATGTAGCCCAAATGTCCTGAGTCTTGTCTCAGCTGTGGGAACACTGTACACAAACTCACAGTGTGGTCCCAGTGAAGGATTCTGGTGGGTGAACAAATCAGTTAATCATGTGGCAGGTACAATAGAATTGTTATCAGGTTTGACTCTGACATCCCACATAAAGACTGAGGAGCTGAGAAAACAAATTACCATATCTTGTCTCTGTATGACTAGTCAAAACTAGAATATCTTTTTCTCCACTCAGGAGTAAGTCCAGCCTCAAAAACACCAATGTACTAGTCTTGCATGTTTAATAATACGGAAGATCAGATGATACTGCAGCCAGCTCATCTGGCTACCAATTTCTAAATTAACGTCTCAAAATCAGACATGAATTTTTCATGTCTGAAGGGTTTTTATCTCTTTCCCTCCAACAGATTTTGTTTTCTTAGAAGAGGTTGCTCCTTACAGAGATGACCCAACTTCGCAAGACACAAAAGCTTACATATGATACATTTTTTGATTATGAAAGGCACATTTGTTGACACGTATTTTCTGTATGTATTTTTTTTCTGAATTTTTGACTTACAGGGTGATTATGGGAGAACAGAGAAACATTTTCTTCCTGTCCTATTCTGCCTGCTAGAGTGAGTGCTCACCTTCTTCATTTGTAAAGGTTTCTGTTAACACAAGATTACTGGACAAAATATTTGTTCCTACTGCAAAGCAAAACAAGCCTTTGAACACTGAGCTATTGATTCTTTGGACACAGCCATCCAGACAATTTCTTATCCATCTAAGAGTCTGTGCAGCAAACCCATATTTCCCCTATTTAGAGGTAGGAATATTGTGGTGTACTGTATGAAACACCTCACAGAAGTTCAGGTAGATGACATTGGTTGCTCTTCACTCGTCATCTGAAGCAATCTTTCCATCATAGAAGGCCACTAGATTAGTCAGGCATGATTTTCCCTTGATGAAGCCATGTAAGATGACTCTAATCACCTGCTAGTCTAACTTAAGCTTCAAATTAATTTCTAGGATGATCTGTTCCATGACCTTACTAGACACGGAGATGAAGCTGACTGGTTGGTAATTCCACAGGTCCTCATTTCTACCCATTTAAAAAATTGGTGCAATATTCCTTTCCTCCAGTCACTGGGGACTTCTCCTGACTACTGTGACTTATCAAAAGTCATCAGATTTGTGGCAAATAAAATACCAAGGTTAAAAACTTTTGCATTTGTAACTAGGTAAAAATGACTAGCTATGTGTTGAACGTCATATGCAGAGAAAAAATTCTTTTTAATTTCTCTTTCATGCACACTTCTTGTGAATGTTTTCCTGACCACAATCTTCAAAAGAATTGAAAAATGTCACTCATAGAGGTGGATAAAATTAGGATTTGAACTGCATTGCTATATTTTATGCATCTGTACAATGATTCCAAAAAATGTTGAATCTCTTCTATTTTCATGTTAGTCCATCTTGAAAGGAAAAAAAAAGTACATACTGGGCTTCACTCTTCTTTGGTATAAGACTAGTAAAATCACTAGGGCGACACTAGGGACTAATTTGCCTCCCCTCTCACATACAAATCCTACAAATGAGTGAAAGACAACTACAACTTCTTGAACTAGCAGCTCCTGACAAGTGAATAAAAAGATGTGATGAAGTCAGCTTTTAGCTGAGAAGCCTTGAGACTCATGTCAGTCACTCTTCAGAGCTATCAACATGTCCTGGGTTCGACCAGTGCCACGAATGAGAGACGGGACACTGCTTGATGCAAGCAGAATGTTCGTTTTATTGCCGTCACACACATACATTTATACAGCTCAAAAGACAGCGTGTTCTAAACTGATTGGTTAAGTTTCGAACTAGGCACTCATTAATTGGTTAACACAAACGCTGACGTGGACGCACTTTTTCTAAGTTTATCTTAACTAAGGCAATACTTCCTCCTTCAAGATGACTCGGCACTATCTTGTTTTCCCCCAGGGCTTGTGACCAACAAGTTCCAGCACGTCCTCTTTTATCAATCGCGCCACACTGGGGACCCTGCTGAGACCAGATGAACTCTGACCTACATCTCCCCCTTCCTGTTGCACGATAAGAACCCTTTTTATCGAGCGTGTTATTAGTTTTTGCAAACACTGCAACAGGCATGGAAGGAGTAATAACAGAAAAATAAAAACAGCCAAAGCATACACTTCTGTCTTTACCAGGCTCCTTAACCATCCAGACAGACCCCATCCCCCAAAAAGTTTATCTAGTCAATCCCAGCGGTCATCCTGATGGAGTTTGGAGACCACGTCTTTAAGCTTTTGAATGCTGGCATGGATTGATTCTGAGTGATCGGAAAGATTCATACAACACATACCCTCAAAGTCCTCACAGCTATGGCCCTGCGCTAAAAGTAAAAAATCTGTGGCAGCTCTATTTTGTAATGTAGCATGGCGAACACTATCTACGTCTAATAAAAGACCCAATAATGCACTGCTAGTAGCATTTGTTTGTTTAGCAAGCCAACAGCCAAGCTTATCTAATGTTGTCAATGCCTTTCCAGAGGCAGCTCCAGGTAATAAAAGAGAGGCGGCAAAACGTTGACTAAAAGACCAGAATTCTACATTATTGTACACCACGCTTTGCCCTATGGGAGAGGCGGTGCTGCAAAATCATAGATGTGTTAGGGGTCAATACTGAAAGGCGCCCAAGACTACACGGGCCTCCTTTTATATGTGAAGGGATACCGGGCCATGCCCTGTTTCCACAAATAAAAAATATCCCTGGAGGCAACAAGAGGGGAGCATTAGTACACTTAGACAAATTCGTTGCTGTATAATTGCACCAAACAGTGCCATTTTTAAAGATAGGGTGAGCAGGGGAAACATCCCATGCCTTAGATTGATTCTTTCCCGTGTAGATAAACTTGACGCAAAAGTCCATCTTTACAGACCCTAACAGCTCAATTTCTTGTGGTTCCAGAGTAGTAAGTGGAAGCTGGGGGGTCCACATGTCCCAACAATCTGTTACATTTCGAGACATGTTTTTAGATGGGAGGATACGCTGAAGATCCCTGGGAATCAGCCAGTCGTTTAGTGTCAAGCCCACAAGACAGGTAGAAAAAGGGTTGTTAGGAGAGGCAGTAGCGAGGCACAAGGTATCCTGTCCCGTAAGATTCGCTAGCGTCACCCATACGTTAACTTTGGGCAATGTAGGCAAAAATGAATAATTAGATGCCTCCCCTATCATAACCATAATCAGAAGTATTATTTTCAGAGCAGTTTTCTGCCCTTTTTCACCTTCCAAGCAAATCGCTTCCTGCATCGTTCTTTCGTTCGATTCCAGTCCTTTTTTAAGACAGGCCATATAGCAGGTACTAGGTTAGTTCTACTACACTCTAAGTCACAAAATGATATGTCCTTTGCTCGTTTTAGCACTAGATCGGCCCACTCAGAACAGTTATAAAAATATCGGTTGCTGCCCGATTTTTCGTGCCCGGTAACGAGTAGAAGTCTAGACACATCAATTTCCTTTTCTAAGCAAGCAGCGCACCAACGTCTAGCGAGTGTCACCCAATGCCACCATTCCTGCCCACAAGTATAGCATTTACACAAAACCCATGGTTCACAAGTGTTACAGAAAAGACACGAAACCTTCATGACTGGTGTCTCTGTACACTGGTTCATACAGTCCTTCTATGTTTATGATTCAACCGTCCTGACTGTCCCGGTCCTTTTGAGGAGATTCACCGACTTGTTGATCAGAAGGTTGGTCCTGGGTGCGATCCAATTCGTCCTCAGACGGTTGTGGCAACGATTCACGGAAAGGCCGCATGCTTTTCGCTGGAATCCATCGGGGGCCTCTTTCTGTGGAAACACAAGCATAACCTCTGCCCCACGTGAAAAGGGGGTAAAGTCCCGTGATCTTACCTGTTTTGGGATCTCGAATCAATACTGGAGCCTTGATTGTTGCTTCAAACGAAGAGTTTGTATTAAAATGACGAACTATCGGAGGGTTGTTGTCTAACAGAGAACAATTCAAAAAATTAAAAACATATCAGGCTTTCTGTAGACGCTCCTCAGGAGTAGCAGTCCCTACTCCCCCTTTTTGTTGTCGTAATAAACGTTTTGGAGATTGATGAGTGCGTTCAATTAAAGATTGGCCTGTAGGGGAGTGAGGAATGCCAGTAACGTGAGTAATCCCCCAGGAGTTAAAAAAGGCTTTTGTTGCGGCCGACACGTAGGCAGGGCCGTTGTCCGTCTTGATTTGAGAGGGTATACCTAAAGTGGCAAAGGCACACATTAAATGTTTTTGAACATCACGTGTCTTTTCTCCTGTGTAGCAGGAGGCAAACAAGGCACCAGAAAAGGTATCAATGGAAGAGTGAATGCATTTTAGATGACCAAATTCTGAAAAGTGGATTACATCGTTTTGCCACAGTTGTAAGCTCTGCAGTCCCCTAGGATTAACCCCTCCCGTTATCGACGGACAGGAATGTTTTTGACAGTCAGGATACACGGCGATAATATTAGTTGCTTGCTGAGTAGTGAGGCCGAATTGTCGTTTAAGACCTCCAGCATTCTGGTGAAAGAAAGAATGGCTGAGTTTAGCCTGTGCTACGCGATCCGGTAATACTTGCACTGGTAACGTAAGTATATCAGCTCGTCGATTCCCTTCTGCAATAAAACCAGGTAAAACAGTATGTGCCCTGATGTGCATAACAAAACAGGGATGAGGGCGCGAGTCCAACAGGAAAATAAGCTCCTGCAATAAAGCAAACAATTCAGAATGTGAGACATCACGTAACACAGATGCTTCAGCTCGTTCAACAATTCCTACAACATAAGCTGAGTCAGTAATTATGTTAAGAGGTGTAGACCACTTTCGAAAGACTCGAACAACAGCTCTACTATCTGAGGAGAACCAGGCACAGTCTCTATATCCGAGTTCCATTGTCCACACTGGTCATCCCACCATAGGATGACCGATTTATGGGACTTTCCAGAGCCATCCGTAAACACGGTGAGGGCCTGTGAGGGTTGGTTGCTTCTTTTTGGCCTGGACAGAAGATGAAAGTCAGCATTGAGTAGCTTATGAGATGGCGGGTGAGAGGTAAGTTGGCCTGTATAGCCAGCTATCACTATACTGAAGGCGTCGGATTGTTGGTGGAGCCACTGTAAATAAGTACTTGCCACAGGCAAACAGATGCAGGCAAAGTCCATCCCTGATAGTGTCAATAAACGTTGCCGGGCTCTAATGATTAAGGACGCAAACATCTCGTGCTGTGTTGAAATAGTCTTTGAAGATTGATTGGGTAAGAAAACCCATTCAATAGTCAGCAGTGGGTCTGATTTCTGAGAATCCCGCTGAAATATTAGCGCATGATGTTGTTGAGCGGGGTTTAAAATAATCAGAAAAAAGGGTAGCTCGGAGACCATCGATGTGCTTGTCGGAGACTAATTGCTGTAGCAACCTTTTGCAGGGAAGTAGCGGCTTCAGGGACAAGACTGCAGGGGGAGCGTAAGTCAGTGTCCCCTTTTAGCAGTCTAAATAAAGGACCTAGGTCCGCATTAAAAATCCCCAACAGTGGTCAGACCCAATTGATTGTTCCCAAAAATTTCTGTACATCATGTAAATTTTGTATGTCTGTCTGTATCTGTAGAGGTTGGGGAGTTATAGTCTGGGCACTGATGCGCTAACCTAAGTATTTCCATGGAGATATCTTTTGAACCTTTTCCGGCGCAATACAGAGGCCTGCCGAGTTAACGGCAGCCATGACGAGAGCTACAGCTTCCTCCATGACCTCGTGGAGTTGTGCAGCCACTAGGATGTCATCCATATAGTGATACAACAAGACACTGGGCATCGTAGTTCTAACAGGGGTAAGTACTTTAGCTACATACCACTGACAAATCGTAGGACTATTCTTCATTCCCTGTGGCAGCACAACCCACTGGTATCTTTGCAATGGGGCTTGCATGTTGACGCTTGGAACTGAAAATGCAAATTTAGGAGCATCGTCTGGATGCAGTGGGATATTAAAAAAGCAGTCTTTGAGGTCAATAACAGTCCAGTGCCAATCTCGAGGGATCATAGTAGGGGACGGGAGTCCTGGTTGAAGGGCTCCCATGTCTTCCATAGCATCATTAATTTTCCTAAGGTCATGGAGTAAGCACCACTTGCCAGTTTGTTTCTTGATGACAAAGACAGGTGAATTCCAAGGGCTAGTGGAGGGCACAATGTGCCCTCTTGTTAACTGCACCGTGACTAATTCCTGGAGGGCGCGAAGCTTTTCCAGAGGTAGGGGCCATTGATTTATCCAAATAGGGTCATCGGTTGTTCAAGTTAATTTCAGGGTGTCGCGCACTTCAATGGCCCCATCTAAAAATGGGTCCGAATGGACATTCACCATTGAGACAGTACGTCGTGCCCCCACAGAACCATAGGAACAGGCAACACAAAAGGCTTAACAGAAGCCGTATGCCCTTCCGGACCTTGGATTTGGATTAATTCCACGTCTCTGGTGACTTTTACCAGTTCCCCCAATTCCAGCTAATGTCTGGGAAACTTTAGCCAGAGGCCATTGTGGAGGCCACTTGGCCTGGGATATTACTGTAACATCAGCTCCAGTATCAATAATCCCATTTAGCATTACTTTCTGCCCCCCACGAATAAGGGTACATTGGTACACAGGTCATTTCTGGGAAATAGACTGTACCCATAAAATTTTGGGTCTCCCGTAGATCCAAACCCTCCCTGCCTTTGTTGAGGCTGGTTAGGAACTGGGGAGTCTGTCACTGTGGGAATCAATACCAATTGTGCTATACGGCAGCCTTTTGGCACAGCGCAGGGAGGAAACCGGGTCCATGCCATGATTTTAATTTCATCAGTACGGTCAGAATCAATGACCTCTGGTAGTACAAAAAGTCCTGACAAGGTGGTAGATGATCTTCCTAACAAAAGCGCTTGAGTTTTTGGGGGTAGGGGCCCCGAAGCGTTTGTTAACAATAAGTGAACCGAGGAATCGAGCAACGTTACTGTGTGGGAGGTTGCCAGGTCCAGTCCAGCGCTACCGGCTGTTGTTGGATGGAGACCTGAGACACTGCTGGTTCCCTCCGTGGGGGTTGGAACGTCGGCTGCGGTACTTGCGTCTGCGCACGTTGCTGCTCCACGCTCCGTGATCAGTTTCCCTGTATCGGTTAACCTTCGAAATCATACTTAGACCGACATTGATTAGCATAATGACGCCCTTTTTGGCATCTAGAACAGACCCCAGGGGCCTGGGCCCTGGTACCAGCATTGGTAGCCAAACAGTTCTTTTTCAAATGACCAGGTTTGCCACAACCATAACAATTCCCGGGCCCCCCAGAGCCGCGCATGGCCGCGAAAGCAGCAGCCATGGCTTCAAATTTATGATCCATAGTGCCAATTCTATTACAAGCCTCTACCATCTCCACCAGTGTGGGGTTTGGATTCGGGAGAGATTTCAGTAACTTTTTACAATCCACATTAGCATTTTCTACAGCCAATTTTAACAACAAAATCTCCCGCCCTTCCGTATTGTCTATCTGACGCTCCAGAGCTTGCTTCAGCCTGTCAATAAACTGCATATAAGGTTCCCGGGGGTCCTGGGTAATCGTAGTGAAGGTTTTTTGAGGTTTTTGTGAGTCAGGGACCTTAAGAAGGGATTTTTTAGCTTCTTCACGAGTTGCCTCAAGAGCTTCCCGTGGGATATCCCGGGCTTGAGCCATCGGATCAGAGTGTTGACCTGTGCCAGTAAGGTGCTCTATAGTCAGCGCAGCTATAGCTGCATTGCCGTGAGCCACGTAAGTCATAAGAAGTGCCTGTAGTCCCCCCCTCCAGTGTGACTCCCACAGGGAGTACTGTGTCGGAGTCAGTAACAGTTGCGCTAAAGATTTTAAGTCATGTGGAGTCATATTATAAGTGTCAAAAACAGAAGATAACAAACTTGCAAAATACGGGGAAGAAAGCCCGTGCTCAGTAACAGAACGACGCAGTTCCTTAATTACCGGGAACGATAAAGCCTCCCACTGTGCCCCCCGACCCTGATAAATCACGGGGGCTACAATTCTTTTAGCGATTTCTAACTCCCCCTCCTTCAAGGCTTGGCGTCTTATATTAGCCCACACATTGCACGTGTCAGGGGGTAGAGATCCGGTTCTTTTTCAGGATCCACCGGACCCGGGTCAAAAGGATCCTCCTCTGGGGGGTATCTCGCAGCACACACTCCTAAAGGTTTGTTCTCCGACAGCACCGGAGGCGCTGTAGGAGAGTTGTCCTCCTCCCCTGCTTTGTCCTTATGATTTTTCTCTTGCGCTTTTAAGGTCTCAAAAATACTCCTCCACCAGAGGAGCATACGCTGGGCTTCAGCGTTCCCTGTTGTTGCCGTGTCCCATAGTTTCACCCCCACATCGTCCCAAAGTTCCCGCGTAAAGATAGTGGACGCAGTTACAGTGGGCATCTTCACCTGTACCCATTTAAGTATCAGTTTGAGATCGTGCCCAGAAATATTCTTTCAATGTTTTTGAAGGAGAGCTTTCATAAGCTCATAAACGTCTCTCTCTGGGGAAGAAGTCTGACTTCCCATGTTTCCCACAGCTCACCTCTCTTCTCCGGAGGGATTGTTTAGGCCAGCTCCTGCTTCCTTTCAGCAGCTCACTCAACGTCCTGTGGGACTCGCAGCATGCCACGCAGATAGGTGGTTCTCTTCTTATCACGTCAGGGTCACCAATTTGCCACGATTGAGAGACAGGACACCTGCTTGATGCAAGCAGAATGTTCGTGTTATTGCCATTATACACATATATTTATACAGATCAAAAGACAGCGTGTTCTAAACTGATTGGCTGAGTTTCAAACTAGGCACTCATTAATTGGTTAACACAAACGCTGGGCAGACACACATTCTTTAAGCTTATCTTGACAGACACATTCCTTAAGTTTATTTTAACTAGGACAATACTCCCTCCTCCAGGAAGACTCGACACTATCTCGTTTCTTCCCAGAGCTTGTGGCCAACGAGTTCCAGCACGTCCTCTTTTATTAATTGCGCCACACTGGGGGCCCTGCTGAGACCTACAGGTCTCTTCTACCAAGTAACCAGTCATAGGATGAGAGGAAATCACAGAATCATAGAATGGTAAGAGTTGGAAGACACTTTAAAGCTCATCTTGTTCCAACCCCCCTGCCATGAGCAGGGACATCTTCCACTAGACCACTTTGCTGAGAGCTCCATCCAACCTGGCCTTGAACACTTCCAGGGAGGGGGCATCCACAGCTTCTCTGGGCAACCTTTTCCAGTGTCTCACCACCCTTATAGTGAAGAATTTCTTCCTAATATCTAATTTAAATCTGCCCTCTTTTAGTTTACAGCCATTGCCCCTTGTCCTATCACTACAGACCCTTGTGAAATGTCCATCTCCATCCTTCCTGTAGGCCCCCTTCAGGTACTGGAAGGCTGATATAAGGTCACCCCGGAGCCTTGTCTTCTCTAGGTTGAACAGCCCCAATTCTCTTAGCCTGCCCTCGTAGGAGAGGTACTCCAGCCCTCGGATCATCTTCGTGGCCATCCTCTGGAACCGCTCCAACAATATCCATGTCCTTCTCATGCTGGGGGCTCCAGAGCTGGATGCAGGGCTCCAGGTGGGGTCTCGTGAGAGCAGAGTAAACGGCAGAATCACCTCCCTTGACCTGCTGGCCACACTTTTCTTCATGCAGCCCAGGATACGGCTGGCCTCAAATTGCATAAGGATAGGTTTAGACTGGATATTAGGAAACATTTTTCTACTGAAATAGTGGTCAGGCATTGGAATAGGCTGCCCAGGGAAGTGGTGGAGTCACCATCCCTGGAAGTGTTAAAAAAATGTGTAGATATGGCAATTGAGGACACGGTTTAGCAGGCATGGTGTTGGGTTGACAGGTGGACTACATGATCTTAGAGGTCTTTTCCAACCTTAATGATTGTATAAATACAGTGCCTCCCGTTAATCTCTTTTGTAATTTATTGAACTATGCTTGACCCATGTCAAGTACTTCGAAGTTAACAGCACAGATTATTTAACCAGGTGGCCTACATCTCATGTCTTGCAAGGATATAAGAAAGGTTATTTTAAAATAGTCATGACATTTTACAAGACTTTCAGACTTCAAAGTTTTGATAATGATGAAATAGGAAACAAGAATATTATGTTCTCTGTTTCTTTAAATTCCTTTGAGCAATGTTTAAGATTTTGAAGAATTGTATCAAACAATGGAAGCAATATGTCAGTGTTGTTAAATACATGATAAAATCTGGGCCTGGTTAATAATACCTTGCTCTTGTTTATAGTTGCTAACATTAGAGATGGTATCTAATATTTTTTAATTTATATTTTTGCATTAGGCTACTGTTATTTTTTAATTGCCAACTGTGAACAAGAGGTAAGTTCAAACCTATGGTTTTAAAGCTGTAATTTATTAAGAACTGGCAATTTAAAGGTACAGTATTGAAAGATTAGCAGTGAATTATGGCACAGCTTACACATTAAACCACCAGCATTTGCAGCAAACAATACAGACAACCTACAACCTGATATATTAGTATCTTAGTGCTTTGGAGCTTACATTAATTACAGTCACCCTAAGAATGCAATAATTAGACTGTTTTACAGTAGCTGCTATGGTCAGTTTATACAAGTGGTTAAGCTCCTTGAATATATTAACTTATCATCAGCCTGCACTTTCTGCTCAAAGTCACGTTGTTTTGAAAGGAAAGCAATAGGAGTTGTGGGCCTGTGACAGAATGAAGCCCCACTGCTGCAAAGTTGGGATATTCTGGCACTGGATTTCATCAAAAGCAACACACAGCCATGAAATCTAACGGGCCTTCCTCGTGGTTGGAACTTCAATCCTGCCTGTTAATGTAAAAATCTTCTGTGACAACATGGGTGTTAATGGAATGCTGACAAAGTTGGCTATCTTATATGTTGCAAGGTGCTTCCAAATGTGCAAGAAGATTTTGGACTATGAGAAACTCTGCCCTGCAGTGGGCAGACACCTCAGCTGTGCCAGTATGTTCTTCTCTGGGGAAAGGCAGAAAAAAAACAAAGGAAGAATAGCAAACCTGGCATCTGATTCAAGGTTTGACACATTATATGTTGGAGTTAAACTGTGTTCTGCAGAAGATTAAGGCTAATGGAAATGTGTGTGTTGAAAATACAACTTCAGAATTCTGTATTAGTTTAGAATAGTGCATTCTGTATAACATCATCTCTTCTGTTTCTTTCCTACTGTAGCAGTATCTATGAACTCCAGGCATTATCAGAATATTTGCACTTGTAATTATCTATACATAGGAAATGGGAATTTATTACTCTCCTTAGATGTACAGGTAGCTTTTCTTGTGAAGTATTCACTATAATCATAGCTTTCAATCTACATTTCTCCTATATTGAACTCCTGCTGTTCCATCAATTAGGATGTCTTGATCTTATGATCTGCTGACCCCTCTCTACTGGTAAGAAAAGTCTCACTGACAAATCTTCTAGTAGTAGGATAATCAACTAGAAGCTAAGTTAAATGAATTACTCAAGGAGATATTAAACTAACAGCAAAAGGTGAACAAAGGAGAGTTTAGCTAGCATAAAATCAAGGTGTCAAGAATAAAATTACACAAAGTACATAAAAGCTTGAAGGAAAGAAAATGTTATTGTCCTGGTTTTGGCCAGGAGGGGGTTAATTTTCACCGGAATCCAGGAAGGGACACAGCCCGGCCGGCTGACCCAACCTGGCCAAACAGAACAGAGTATTCCATACCATGTGCTGTCATGCTGGGTTCCGGTGGGGGATAGCTGGGCGGCGGGAACTTACTCACGGCTTGGGAGCACGTGACAGCAGTTTGGGAGAGAGGCTCTGTGGGTTGTACGGTTTGTGTCGTGTTTTCTCCTTATCTGTATCGTTGTTGTTCCTGTTCCTTTTGTTTGCTGTTCTGTTAAACTGCCCTTATCCTGACCCACCAGTTTCTACCTGTTTCTTTCCATTCTCCTCTGCACCCCGGCGGGGGGAGGAGTGGCTGTGTGGAACTTTTGTTGCCTGATGCAGGCAAACCATAACGTTAAATTTGGTGCCCAACCGTGGGGTGGGGATAATGGCAGGGCTCAGCAGCGTGTGTCAAAACAACCGTCTTAGAGTTTGCTGTATTTTGTTATAAGCACTTACTGTGTCAGTGAAATAGTCACCGGTAAAAAATGTTTCTGGCTTTGATCAAATGGCTGTAGTATTTAAATCCTAACTTGCACTATGTGCTCCCTGTGGTGCTGTTCAGGGATCAGGATGATGATTTTGCTGTACTGTATGATATCAACTTATGACATAATAACATCACAGTGCATGAAATTAGGCTTGTATTTGCATGCGGCACTGCGGTGATTTATGTACCTTGGATCCTATGTCTCAGAATTTGTTAATAATCAAACCCAGCCTGTGGGGAAAACTGGAGGGGACACCTTCCCCCTCTATTCTTCAGGCTAGTCCTAACGGCTTTTGAGAACTTTGAGTACCTGTGGGATGCTTAGGCCAGTGTGTTTCTATTGTTCTGCCTCCTGAATGGGTTTCAGCTTTTGTTTAAGGTTAAACAAGTAATTAAGAACATCCTACAGAGACCTGCCCCGGGGCTGGAGAGCTGTGAGTAGCTGGGTGTGTGGGACACCATGGGCAGGTGTCTAGGGCAGTGGGCACACCCGGTGTGTTTTAAACTCACCCCTGAACAAGTACAGAATCCGGAGGAACTAGCAAAGTATCTGCAAAAAGTGTGCTGCCACCCTGGGAACTCCAGAGAGACACAAATCACCTGGCCGTATCACAATGGCATAATTACGCTTTTCTACCATGCCTGCAACATTTATACAGGATTATAAAATTAAAACCAAAATCAAAACCAAGACGGGCTTTATTGATTTATGCTCTTATATCTGCTAACAATTAGTGAAGAATTGCGTAGTTTGCCCATCAGCACAGAAGTCAACATGACTTTTTAGAAATGGTCAGTAAACCCTTTCGAATTAGTAGGATTCCAGTCATATGTATAGCAGCAGAACATAGCAGAGATGTCAGTGAGAGGGTAATGTTGAATATTTTGTTGTTTTGCCTTGAAAATATAAAAATCCCCACATTTTATACAAATTGTCTTCTATCTCATCATACTCCTAAAGCTTATAGTCAGTGCAAAAGGGCATACTACAGTAGTGAAAATTAAACACAACTCTCCCTCCTGATATAACTTTACTTTCCTTCACCTGGCTGATAACATAGCTCCAGACAGCCAACATTTTACCCCTCACGTGTAATTCAGATCTTGCTACTAATTTCCTTTAATCCATTTCCCTTCAGACAATGAATCACAAAGCACATGGTCTGACCTGACAGGGATCAGTTTAATCACTGTAAGTTGCTTCCCGTCACTAATTCCATGCAGACATGACCAAGGGTTGTGATACACACGTTTCTCCTGTTGAGAAGACCTAATCCCTATGACTTACTACTATTTCCTCTTGTATGTTACACTTCAGTCAGAGCACCGGAGAAAATATTGAGGTGTGATTCACTATGGTCTGAGGTTGTAGCATTAGCATTGCTCAGAACAGCAAAGAATTTTAGCCCGTTCTTTAATATCAGTGGTGCTACTGAGCAAGAGGTTTTCAACATAAAGGATAAAATTTATTTTTCCACTTGCGTAATATTAATTTTAAAATGTACTTCTACAGTATATACTTAATATGCTTAGTAAACTACATATATATATACTAATTCATTAGGTCTTTGTAATGTAGCTACTCATGTTTACTCTCCATCCTGTTATAAGTAACATGACAAAGCCTACAGCTGACAAGAGTAAAACCGCATGCAGCTATGTAAATTTCAGGGACAGACTGTCCAATTTTTTCTTGTCCTGGTAGAACACCTGTAAATGTGACTGAATTAATCCAGTCAACCTTTCAAAGCAACCATCTGGTTTTCAATATCGCCCCTTGACCCTTCTTTAAAGTAGTTTTGTTGTGATTGCCACAATTAAATAAACAAGGTAATCCCAGTATGTAAGATAAAATTTGGATGTTCTCTCTAAAAATACATTATTCTTTCAAAGACAAGCGTCTTGATCTTTGTATTATACCAAAATCCCTTTCAAACAGGCCTTTCAGTGAAAGAGGCCTTCAAATGGCCTTTGAGACACTTTCACTGTATTACAGCGAAGCAAAGCTTCTGTCATAGTGAAGAACTGAGCTCATTTCCTCATAACCATTGTCTAGTGTAGATCTCCAAAGTGATCTGGGCATGTCACCAGTGGGTTAGTGAAAACTAATTTTAAGCAGAAAGAATTAAATAGATGGCTGGAGAATCCTCAGGTTGTATAAATTCCAGAGTTTCATTGACTTTTGATCTCGTATGTATAAAGCTGTCTTTGTTCGTGCTACTCAATTTTAACTAAAAGCAAAACCTGATATTTTCAGGAGAAATAAATATGCTTAATAAGTCCTATTCACTGTTCCAGGAATAGTAGGAAAATAATCCAAACACTTATCAGTGTGCCACCCTTTTTTTTTGAAGAAAGAGTGATGATTTTCATTTTAGCAATTCCCAGCTTTGCAAATGTCTTTGTTTTGCATCCATTTTTGCTTCTAGGTCTTCTCAGAGTATGACTTTAGTAGCATACATATCACAACATAAATAGCCTTGTGGATGTAATCTGATTACCATTTTAAACATTGAGATGCTCTTTGTTGCACATCTGTGAAGAATGTATTCTACTGTATATACGCCTCAGTTTTTTTACTTCTCTTTTTTGCCTTCCTATGGAAATTTTTGTCCTCATATTCTTCAACAGGATGCCTCAGAAACAGCAATACTTCTATGAAGCAATGAGGACATTCTGAAGCGCAGCTGTCTTATTTCCGCTTTTCTTTGGCTTCGTCTTTGATGATGAACACATTTCCTGTTTCTACAGCTCCTACAATTCAATTTAGTTCCTGCTTTAACTGTGACAACGTCTTCACAGAACTGTCCTCCTAAAATAGTTTGCATTGAAATCCACAGCCCCGTCTTATAGTGCTGTATTATTACTTTATTCTCCTTACAATATTCAACCATGTTCAAGAGGTCAAGCCTCAAAGTGTGTAACTGATGAAGGTCATATCACATCAAATCTCAAGATAATCTAAATCTTTACTTTGCTTCCTAAGTATCAATACACCATAGTCCTTATTTCCCTCTCTGATTCGCTTATTCTCATCCTCTGGTTCTTTTAGTGCCCATTCATTTAAACAAACAAACAAACACACAAAAAAGAAAGAAAGAAACAACTGGTGGCTGTTAATACAAAGGCCTTTAGTCCTCTTGCTGTCACGGTCTTTTAATCTGAGCGTTTCAGGAAAAAATTCTGTAAAGTAATCAGTTATTTAATACTTTAATATCTGTTAGTAATTCAGTGTGACAAGTTACGGAAAGAGTTGACTCAGACAGAATTTGTTGGGTATTTGCAGACACTGTATTATTTGAGGTCTGAGATAATTTTATGTCAGTCAATGAAATAGCAACTTAGCTGTTCTCTACCACTTAATCTATTAATCAGAACACGATAGGCAAATATAAAAAAGATAATTAAAGAGAAACATCAAAGACACTTCAGGGTACAAAGAGAGTGGTACAAAGTTTAAAAATTTAACACTGTATCATCTGATGTTCAGATGTAGATCTGTGTGGGGTTTACACAGTTCCTGATGTGTTGCGGGAGAATTATAACAAAATTGAATTAAAGATTTGCAGATGCAAAAAGGAAGAAAAAGCTTGAAGAATAAAAGGTATTAAAGAACAGAGTATGTGGCTGGAACATGTGACATGTAAGCAAGGCAGGGAGGAGAGATGATTCAAATAAAGCCTGACCCTTGACAGTCAGCAGAAAAATACACGACAGGCAAGGGCAGAAGAGAGAGATAAAGATGAAGAAAAATTAGAGAGCTGCAGAATTGAACAAAAGAAATGGAGTGTGTGTGATTAGGACCAAACTTTGAATTTATGACAAAAGCTTATAATAAATAATAGGAAGCATGGATCCAAATAAACAGATATGTTCATGCTCATTCAAATCTCCCAATTTAGACTTGAGTAAGGAACTGAATCATAGAATCATAGGTTGGAAAAGACTTCTACGATCATGTAGTCCAACCATCAACCCAACACCACCATGGCTGCTAAACCATATCCTGAAGTGCCACATCTACATGTTTTTTAAACACCTCCAGGGATGGTGACTCAACCACCACCCTGGACAGCCTACTCCAAAGTCTGACCACTCTTTCAGTAAAGAAATTTTTCTTAATATCGAATCTAAACCTCCCCTCATGCAACTTGAGGCCATATCATCTCATCCTATCACTGCTCACCTGGGAGAAGAGACCAATATCTGCCTCATTACAACCTCCTTTCAGGTAGCTGTAGAGCACAATAAGGTCTCCCCTCAGCGTCCTCTTCTCCAGACTAAACAGCCCCAATTCCTTCAGCTGCTCCTCAGAAGACTTGTTCTCTAGACCCCTCACGAGCCTTGTTGCCCTTCTCTGGACGTGCTCCAGCAACTTATTGCCTTGTACTGAGGGGCCCAAAACTGAACACAATACTCCAGCTGCGGCCTCACCAGTGCCGAGTACAGGGGCATGATCACCGCCCTACTCCTGCTGTCCACAAAATTCCTGACAAATGCTAGGATGCCGTTGGCCTTCTTGGCTACCTGGGCACACTGCTGGCTCATGTTCAGCCAGTTGTGAATCAGTACACCAAGGTCCTTTTCCTCCAGGCAGTTTTCCAGCTACTCCTCCCAAAGAGAGACTAATTCATTCTGTTTTTCCAAATTACAGCCTTCTCTTTTATCTAGTAGAACTAATAGGTATCTGTGAATAGCTATAAAAGTGGAAATGTGTTCCACTTTTCAGTTATGGTAATGTCCTGGGTTTGGCCAAGATCAGGTTAATTTTCACCAGAAACTGGGAGGGGACAGAGCCCAGACAGCTTACCCAAACTGGCCAAACAAACAGCGTGTTCAATGTCATGTGCCATCATGCTGGGTTCTGGGTGGGGGAGCTGTCCGGGTGGATGTTAATTGCGACCTCAGGAGCCCGCTGGGCATCGAGCAGTGAGAGTTGCTCTGTGCATTTCATTGTTTGTTTTGTATATTCTTCTTATCAGTATTATTGTGGTTACTGTTTGCTTCCTTTGCTGTTCTGTTAAACTGTCCTTATCCTGACCCACAAGTTTTTGCCTTTTCCTTTCCACTCTTCTCCCCAATCCAGTGGGGGGAGGGGCGATAGAGCGATGACATGGTGCTTTGTTGCCGACCACAGCCAAACTACAACATTTAATTTGGAACCCAGCATGGGGTGGGGATAATGGCAGGACTGAGCAGACTGTATTAAAATAACTTTGTTATAATTTGTTATAATTTGTTATAAGCATTTATTCTATTAATTAAATAGTTGCTGTTCAACATGTTGCTGTCTTGGTCACATGGCTGTGGTATGTAAACACTTAGTTACAGTATGTATTCCCTGCACTCATGTTTGTCACCTCTGGGAAAAGGATTAGGATTATGATTTTGCTGTACTTTGTACTATTGACTTACAATGTAGTAACATCACTGGGCATGAAGTTAGTCTTGTATTAGTGTTCAACGCTGCGGTCATTGCCATACCTTGGGTGCTATCTCTCAGAATTTATTAATAATTGAACTCAGTCTATGGGGAAAACTGGAAGGGATGCTGTCTCTCACTCTTTTACTCTTCCTCTCTCCTTCAGGCCAGTCATAAATCCTTTTGAGACTTTCGTGTATCCGTGGGATGCTCAAGCTGGGATGCTGATATTGTTCTGTCTCCTGAATGGGTTTAGCATTAAAAAAGTATTTAAAAACACCACACAGAGATGTGTCCTGAGGCTGGATAGCTATGAGTGGCAAGGTGTGTGGGACAGCATGGGCAAGTATCTAAATCAGTGGGCACCAACAGAATCACAGAATCACAGAATGTTATGGGTTGGAAGGGACCTCTGTGGGTCATCTAGTCCAATCCTCCTGCCGAAGCAGGGTCACCTACAGAAGGCTGCACAGGACCTTGTCCAGGTGGGTCTTGAATATCTCCAGAGAAGGAGAATCCACAACCTCCCTGGGGAGCCTGTTTCAGTGCTCTGTCACTCTCAGAGGGAAGAAATTCTTCCTCATCTTCAGACGGAACTTCCTGTTCCTCAGTTTGTGCCCATTGCCCCTTGTCCTGTCACTGGGCACCACTGAAAAGAGTTTGGTCTCATCCTCCTGACACCCACCCTTCAGATATTTGTAAGTATTTATAAGGTCCCCTCGCAGCCTTCTCTTCTTCAGGCTGAACAAGCCCAGCTCCCTCAGCCTCCCCTTGTAGGACAGATGTTCCAGTCCCCTCACTATCCTCATAGCTCTCTGCTGGACTCTCTCCAGTAGGTCTTCATCTTTCTTGAAGTGGGGAGCCCAGAACTGGACAGCGTACTCTAGATGAGGCCTCACTAGGGCAGTGTAGAGGGCAAAAAGAACCTCCCTCGACCTGCTTGCCACACTCTTCTTGATGCACCCCAGGATCCCATTGGCCTTCTTGGCCAAAAGGGCACACTGCTGGCTCATGGTCAACATGTCGTGCACCAGCACTCACAGGTCCCTCTCCACAGATCTACTCTCCAGCAGGTCCACCCCAAGCCTGTACTGATGCAAGGGGTATTCCTCCCCAGGTGCAGGATCCTGCACTTGCCTTTGTTGAAACTCATCAGGTTCCTCTCTGCCCAACTTTCCAGCCTGTCCAGGTCACGCTGAATGGCAGCACAGCCTTCTGGTGTACCTACCACACCTCCCAGTTTTGTGTCATCAGCAAACTTACTGAAGGTACATTCTAACTCTTCATCCAACCCCTGGTGTTTTTGAACTTCACCCTGAACAAATACAGAATCGTTACAAACTAATAAAATATTTGAATTCCGTTGAAGGGACCTCTAAGTCTTTTTCACAGGAAGTAAGTAGCAAGTTCTCTGACCAGGATTAGAGGGACCCTGCCTCCAGCCAGGTGGAGGAAAGGGACAACCTGGTTTATTGGGCAGTGTGGATTCAATGGTCTGGCACACCACAACCCAGGACTACAAAGCTCTAGTGGACACCAGTACACAGTGTACTCGAATGCCATCAGATTACAAAGGGTTAGAATCTTTCTGCATTTCTTGGGAACCCAGGAGCTGACTCTATTGGAGGCTGAAGTGAGCCTAAGTGAGAATGAGTGAAAGAAACACCCTACTGTGACTGGCTGAGGCTACGTGCTTCCTTACAATCATAGAACATAGGCTGGAAAAGACCGCTAAGATCATCAAGTCCAATCACAGAATCACAGAATGGTAGGGGTTGGAAGGGACCTCTGTGGGTCATCTAGTCCAATAATCCTGCCGAAGCAGGGTCACCTACAGTAGGCTGTAGAGGAAATTGTCCAGGCAGATCTTGAATATCTCCAGGGAAGGAGAATCAAAAACCTCCCTGGGCAGCCTGTTCTAGTGCTCTGTCACCCTCAGAGGGCAGAAATTCTTTCTCATGTTCACACGGAACACGGCATGACGACACATGTTATGGAATACCCTGCTCTGTTTGGCCAGGTGGGGTGAGCAAACCCGGCTGTGCCCCTTCCTGGAGTCCAGTGAAAATTAACCCTGTCCTGGCCAAACCCAGGACATGATCCACCCCTTATTCCATACAATCTACGTCGTGCCCAGGTCCCCCATTGTCCAGTTGATCACCACCACTTCTCCTGTCTCCAGATATCATTCCCTTAGTCTATGGATCATCACTCTAAAGTGTCCATTGAGTTCATTTAATCCATGACTTCAGGCTCCATCTGTCGTAATGGTCTTCCGTGGCAGGAGAGGTGATGTGTGCTGATGGGCGGTCCCTTGCTGCATTCGAAGCTCACAGCTGATGTATCTGGTGCAGTCCATGCCCACAGTCTGCAGGAGATGTTGATCTTGATGAAGTTTGTGGATGTCAGCTGTTGAAAACCATGTCCAGTTCCATCATCGCTGTGCTCTGCTAGGTTTTCATTAAAAAAGTTCATCCTTCTTTAATCTGGACGATTCTTACTATGCTCCTACTAGTATAACATATAACAAATATAACTGTGTTAACAGAGAGTGACAGGGTTATTTAACTTTATACAATTTATTTATGGACTATCCTCACCCAAAATCAAATCCTCATGATGTACACACAGGACCATTCTTCAGCATTACCCACCTGGTACACTCAGGTCCTTGAGCAAAAGCAATCCCGCAGACGAGCTTGCTTTTGCCCGAGGCAGGACTAACCCAGACTGTCTTCCCTAACATGTTCCTCATGTGCACTACAGGGACTTTATGCCCTTCTACAGGGTGCTGAGGTTTTGACTGGGCAGGACCAGCCCGGTTGGTGGACACTCTGGTGTTAACCAACATACTGTCCTTTGCTAAATGGGTATACCAATTTTTGAAAGTCCCACCCCATTGCCCTCAGAGTGGTTTTTAGCAGCCCATTGTATCGCCCGATCTTTCCAGATGCTGGGGCATGGTAGGGGATGTAATACACCCACTCAATACTGTCTTCTTTGGCCCAGGTGTCTATGAGGCTGTTGTGGAAGTGAGTCCTGTTGTCCGACTCGATTCTTTCAGGAGTGTCATGTCGCCACAGCACTTGTTTTTCCAGGCCCAGCATGGTATTCTGGGCAGTGGCATGGGGCACGGAGTAGGTTTTCAGCCATCCAGAGGTGGCCTCCAGCATTGTGAGAACATAACGCTTGCCTTGGCGGGTTTGTGGCAGTGTCATGTAGTCAAGCTGCCAAGCCTCCCCATATTTATATTTTAACCATTGTCCTCCATACCACTGAGGCTTTACCCGCTTGGCTTGCTTGATTGCAGAGCATGTTTCACATTCAGGGGTAACCTGTGCAATAGTGTCCATGGTCAAGTCCACCCTTCGGTCACGAGCCCATCGGTATGTCGCATCTCTTCCTTGGTGGCCCGAGTTGTCATGGGCCCACCGAGCTATAAACAGTTCACCCTTCTGTTGCCAGTCCAGATCCATCTGAGCCACTTCAATCTTAGCAGCCTGATCCACCTGGTTGTAGTTTTGAAGTTCTTCAGTGGCCTGAAGCTTAGGGACGTGGGTGTCCACGTGATGGACTTTTACAACCAACTGCTCCAGACGGGCAGCAATATCTTTCCACAATGGGGCAGCCCAGATAGGTTTGCCTCTGCGCTGCCAGTTGTTCTTCTTCCATTGCTGCAGCTACCCCCACAAGGCATTGGCCACCATCCAGGAGTCGGTGTAAAGATAGAGTACTGGCCACTTCTCTTGAATGGCAATGTCTAAAGCCATCTGGATGCCTTTCACCTCTGCAAACTGGCTTGACTCACCTTCTCCCTCAGCAGTTTCCGCGACTTGTTGTGTAAGGCTCCATACAGCAGCCTTCCACCTCCGCGGTTTCCCCACAATGCGACAGGACCCATCCGTGAACAGGGCATACTGTTTCTTATCTTCTGGCAGCATGTTATACAGTGGGGCCTCTTCAACACGTGTCTCCTCCTCCTCTGTTGATGCTCCAAAATCTTTGCCTTCTGGCCAGTCCATGATTACCTCCAGAATTCCTGGGTGACTGGGGTTTCCCATTTGGGTGCGCTGTGTGATCAGCGCGACCCACTTACTCCACATAGCATCGGTGGCATGATGAGTAAAGGGGACCCTCTCTTTGAACATCCAGGCTCATCCCTGGCTCATTGTCATCCCTGCTGAATAGATTTGCTCTATTTGCGTCTTTCTTTAATTTTACAGGGGCAACTGCTGCCAGCACAGGTTGGTCATCGGGCTGAGCCGTGATGCCTGCTGCTGGAGCTGGGGCTGGAGCAGCTGCTGTGCCCGCCGGGCAAATCGGGGCCGCCCCTGTGATCGTGGCAGTGGCAGCCATGGTGCTGGTCGGGGGGTCTGTGACTGCCTGCTGGGGTGGAGGGGCTGCAGGGCTGACTGGAGGGGCAGTCCCAGTCGCAGTGCCTGCCGCTTCGCTTCCCCTCCTTTCCCCTTTAAGGATCTGAGCAGTGTTGAACAGGGCAGCTCGGTAGGCATGGGCCAGACCCCAGCATGCTGCGGTGATTTGTGTCTCTCTGGAGTTCCCAGGGTGGCAGCACACTTTTTGCAGATACTTTACTAGTTCCTCCGGACTCTGTGTTTTTTCAGGGTTGAGTTTAAAACACACTTGGTGTGCTCACTGCCCTAGATACCTGCCAATGGTGTCCCACACACCCAGCTACTCACAGCTCTCCAGCCCCGGGGCAGGTCTCTGTAGGATGTTCTTAACTACTTGTTTAATCCTAAACAAAAGCTGAAACCCATTCAGGAGGCAAAACAATAGAAACACATTGGCCTGAGCATCCCACAGGTACTCAAAATTCTCAAAAGTCCTTAGGACCAGCCTGAACAAGGGAGGGGGGGCGAAACAGTGGTGAATGGTATCCACTCCAATTTCCCCCACAGGCTGGGTTTGACACAGTCTCCCATGATATCCTCCTAGGGAAGCTCAGGAAGTGTGAACTGGATGAGTGGTCGGTGAAGTGGATTGAGAACTGGCTGAATGGCAGAACTCAGAGTGTTTTCATCAGCGGCGCTGAGTTTAGTTGGAGGCTGGTAACTAGTGGTGTCCCCCAGGGGTCAGCACTGGGCCCAGTCTTGTTTAACTTCTTCATCAACGACATGGATGAAGAGTTAGAGTGTACCCTCAGCAAGTTTGCTGATGACATCAAACTGGGAGGTGTGGTAGACACACCGGAAGGCTGTGCTGCTATTCAGCGTGGTCCAGCCACCAGAAGGCTGTGCTGCCATTCAGCGTGACCTGGATAGGCTGGAGAGCTGGGCAGAGAGGAACCTGATGAGGTTCAACAAGGGCAAGTGCAGGGTCCTGCACCTGGGGAGGAACAACCTCATGCACCAGTACAGGCTTGGGGTGGACCTGCTGGAGAGCAGCTCTGCGGAGAGGGACCTGGGTGTCCTGGTGGACGACAGGTTAACTATGAGCCAGCAGTGTGCCCTGGCTGCCAAGAAGGCCAATGGGATCCTGGGGTGCATCAAGAAGAGTGTGGCCAGCAGGACAAGGGAGGTTCTCCTTCCCCTCTACACTACCCTGGTGAGGCCTCATCTGGAGTACTGTGTCCAGTTCTGGGCTCCCCAGTTCAAGAAGGATGAAGAGCTACTGGAGAGAGTCCAGCGGAGGGCTACAAGGATGGTGAGGGGACTGGAGCATCTCCACTACGAGGAGAGGTTGAGGGAACTGGGCTTGTTCAGCCTGAAGAAGAGAAGGCTGCGAGGGAACCTTATAAATACTTACAAATATCTGAAGGGTGGGTGTCAGGAGGATGGGGCCAAGCTCTTTTCAGTGGTGCCCAGTGACAGGACAAGGGGTAATGGGCACAAACTGAGGCACAGGAAGTTCCGTCTGAACATGAGGAGGAACTTCTTCTCTCTGAGGGTGACGGAGCACTGGAACAGGCTGCCCAGGGAGGTTGTGGAGTCTCCTTCTCTGGAGATATTCAAGACCCGCCTGGACAAGGTCCTGTGCATCCTGCTGTAGGTGACCCTGCTTCGGCGGGGGGGTTGGACTAGATGACTGACAGAGGTCCCTTCCAACCCCTACTATTCTCTGATTCTGTGATTCTGTGATTCTGCCCTAGTGAGGTCTCATCTGGAGTACTCTGTCCAGTTCTGGGCTCCCCACTTCAAGAAAGATGAAGACCTACTGGAGAGAGTCCAGCGGAGAGCTACAAGGACAGTGAGGGGCCTGGAACATCTCCCCTACGAGGAGAGGCTGAGGGAGCTGGCACTCTTCAGCCTGAAGAAGAGAAGACTGTGAGGGTACCTCATAAATGCTTACAAATATCTGAAGGGTGGGTGTCAGGAGGATGGGGCCAAGCTCTTTTCAGTGGTGCCCAGTGACAGGACAAGGGGCAATGGGCACAAACTGAGGCACAGGAAGTTCCGTCTGAAGATGAGTAAGAATTTCTTCCCTCTGAGGTTGATGGAGTACTGGAACAGGCTGCCCAGGGAGGTTGTGGAGTCTCCTTCTCTGGAGATATTCAAGACCCGCCTGGACAAGGTCCTGTGCAGCCTACAGAAGGTGACCCTGCTTCGGCAGGAGGGTTGGACTAGATGACTGACAGAGGTCCCTTCCAACCCCTACCATTCTTTGATTCTGTGATTCTGTGATTATTAACAAATTCTAAGACATAGGATCCAAGGTACGTAAATCACTGCAGTGCCTCATGCAAACACAAACCTAATTTCATGCACAGTGATGTTATCATGTCGTAAGTCGATATCGTACGGTACAGCAAAATCGTCATCCTGATCCTTTTCCCCAAGATGATGAATAGCACAGAAGTGAACACATACAGCAAATAAGGATTCAAATACCACAGCCATCTGATCAAAGTCAGCAACATTTTTTACCGGTGACTATTTAACTGACTCAGTAAGTGCGTATAACAAAAATTAACAAAAATCTAAGAAACCTGTATTAACACACGCTGCTCAGCCCTGCCATTATCCCCGCCCCACACTTGGGCACCAAAGTTAATGTTATAGTTTGTCTGTGGCCAGCAACAAAAGTGCCATATGGCCGTCCCTCCCCCCACCGCGATTTGGGGTAGAATGGAAAGAAACAGGCAGAAACTGGTGGGTCAGGATAAGGGCAGTTTAGCAGAACAGCAAACAAAGGGAACAGGAACTACAACGATACACATAAGGAGAATACACAACACAAACCGCACAACCCACAGAGCCGCGCTCCCGGAACGGACCGCCGCTGTGTGCTCCCGAGTGGCGAGTAAGTTCCCACCGCCCAGCTCCCCCCCACCGGAACCCAGCATGATGGCACTTTGTATGGAATACCCTGTTCTGTTTGGCCAGGTTGGGTCAGCCCACCCAGCTTTGTCCCTTCCTGGATTCCGGTGAAAATTAACCCTGTCCTGGCCGAATCCAGTACAGCAGCAAACCCAAATCCATTTGTTTTTAGAGAAAGAGTGTATTTGATAACTTGTGTAGCATACAATATCTCAGGTTCATAATCATTTGCAAGCTGACAGAAGAAATATTTTTAAACTTCTCTATCGAATGCACAGAAAAATTTTGCAGACATTCTTCCAGTCACATCTCTAGCATCTATTGTCTTCACTTTGTGAGCATTGCTGTACCAGGAAAAGACCAAACTCCAAATGCTACTTATTTATAAAATCAGAGATACTACTTATTTATAAAATCACAGGATACCATAGAACCCTGCATACACAGTCCGACTGTATTTGTATATGAAGAGGTAGTAAACTAGAGGTTTCAGCAGCAATGCCCTGGGATAGTAAAAACAAACTTGAATTCTTTGTCGTATAATAGAGAAAGAGGTCTGCATGGTGAACATGATTTCAGGAAGTATCTGAAGTCCAGGCTTCTCTCTTGAAGGTGAAATCACCTTGTTCTCCTAGGTTCGTTTGAAAGCAATGAATTTGTTGTTGAACTACAAACAAGAATGAGTTTATGTATCTTCACTGTTATTTTTTTTTTTACCATTATCAGTTTCTTGATCTGTTTCAATACTCTGGTTTGCAGGATTTATCAGCATATTGAATAAATAGTGAACTGGAATAATACACCTCATTGGCATGAAATTATTTTTGCTTTATATGGAGTGAGCATGACTCAATGTTAAAACATCCAGCTTAAAACAGTTGCAGCGTTCAGATGCATGCATTGTTCTTCCAAGATATTCCTTATACCCTAGATACAATTGATTCTGTAAATCAATATTTCCTTTATCTCAAATGTACCCACTAAACCAATTTCAGATCCTGTTTTCAGTTTATTTAGTTATTTTGCAAGTTCTTCTTTGGCATACCCATTAGGTTCGAATAAATATGGGTCGTGGACTGCACAAATAACTACTTGTAGTTTGACATAATAAATATGCAAGAATAGATTACTGCCATCCTTATTTACTCAGGGTCACAAAAGAGACGCTTTGTCCTCAGGGTTAGAATGAAGAGTCAGTATGATATAAATCTGACATTTCTAAATTAATTGTAATTTAGACGGCATCTAACTAAATTTATAGTAGTATGTGTAACGGACTTCAGACAGTCTTATTTCAGTACACTAAGTAGCCTCTTACAACATTCTAGTCCAGTTGTCTGTTTTAATTCTCTTGTAATCTCACAGAAGTTATTGCGTTTATGTCAGTCATTAAAAGGTAGCACAACACTGTCTGTGTTGTCAGCTACTACAAAGGTTTGTGACCATTTAAAATATTCTAGTCTGTATCATGAAAGTTATAAGAAGACTAATGGGAAAGCAATAGTGTAAATACGTCATGAAGTGGACATATTGCTTATAAAAGATAATTCACATTACAAAAAAGCATTACAGGGTAGACACAACACTGTGAAACTACTACAATAAGTAATCCATCTTGAAGTCTAAACCTATTGCTAAGCAGACTTGTAAATAACATTTGACCAAAGGAATCTTGGGATATTATAGTGTCTCTAAAACCAGAAAGATTTACTATTTCCCACTCATTACAGCTCTTGAAAATGATGGTTGTCAGAGTTTTTTTAGATTTTATTTCTTGAAGTACTGTGTCTAAAAGCATACATGAAGAGCATACATGTGCATAATGTTGTTGTCTTCTTGATATGGTTCAGTGTGAGTTTAGAGAGAACAGCAATAGAAACAGTAGAAAAACTAGCTGATTTTTGCTCACTTATAGTTAAGAATTAAAACAAGGCTTTGGGATAGAACTATGTTCAGGACAGACATGGAATCTAAATGCTTTCAACACCGCCATTTTCAAAAACGTTTTTAAGACACGCTAAACACTACATTTCAAAATAAAATGCAATAAAATAGTAAAAAATGAAAAGTGAGGCACTAATTTTGCTGAAGTCGGTGATAAATTGCAGCAAAACCCTACTTCTTAAACATTTCTGGAATACTTCAGTCTCTGTGCACAAAATCACTGTGTAGTAGAGAACTTTTTTTGTTATGCTGTGATGTGCTGCTGAGAAGGATTAAATCTTGGCTAGCATTAAAAGCAATCAGATTAGTGAGATACAAGCAGAAAAAATAGGTAACATCAAAACAACTTCAGTGCAGTGAGTTTGATGGTATATAATTCCAGCTTCAACAAACTGATCTGAAGATGATATTAAAAGCTTTGGATTGAATACGCAAATAACTGAAGTCAGTAAAGAGAATTGAATCAGAGCTGGACTTTGTTGAAAGCAAAAATTTCTTTAATTGTCATAAATTGAATGAACTGGAAGCTACAGTTGTCAGTGTAATTGTAAGTCTGACAGAAAAAATTTCAGTAGAAGAAACAAAAAAAAAGCTAAAGAACCATTTATAAAGGGTTGGGAAGTATGAAGTAGTTGAATATTTCTTGACTCAAGTAATTACCTGATTAAAGATTTACGTGACAACGAGCATGGTGAAGCTAACATATCTGAAGTTCCTGAAGATGTGCTAAAAACAGAAAGCAGCTGTAAATACATCTATATAAACACGTTGATAATTGTATGCCTGATTGACTTACAGAAGCAAAAGATCTATTGCAGAGTACTTTCATAATGGAGACGAAGAAGAGATACATATTACACACTCAGAAGAGGAAGTGATCTCCAGATCATCAACCTAGAATTTTCTGTGCTATTTTCTGTAAATTATTTGTTAAAAAAAAGAAAATCACCTTTTCACATTGATAAAATTATTAACAGCTATGTATTTTAATACTTGATTTTGCTTTCTGTTATCCAAAGGTCAATGATACACTTTGAAAATAACTGTGAAGAGAGTCATTAGGGAAAAAATGACCACATAAGTATCTAACATTTTAACTGTTTCCTTGGGCAGGCCTGACCTCTTACATAAATACCATTGTAGTAGGTCTTTAGGGGAGAAAGCAAAGGAAAACATTTCAACCTCTTTACATTTTTCAAGCAATTTTGATCTTAAAGGTCGTCAATTTACAGTGGTTATGCTTCTTGCGCCTTTTTTTTTCAATTTGGTAAATGACTATTTGCTAATTTTCTCTAAGGATCTGTCTCATCCTCATAAACTTTACAATAAAGTTATGCATATCTATGAGGCAAGATATGATCTTAATAATTAAAATTATGTATCAGAAAAGAAAACAGGAACGTGCTTTTTCCATTGCTGAGTTTATCCATGAGGAGAAAGTGGACTGGATGAAAATTACACTTCCACTTGAAGAGATCCAACTCTTCTTATTCTGAATGGAAATTCAGAAAGTTTGCAACGGTGTAGATTACTCTTTATCTAATGACGAGTAGTGTAAATATTTTTGCTGACTGAAATTTGATAATATAGATTGTTTTTCATATTAATATGTTAATTCTACTGCAAAGTTAATGTAGCAGGTTAGCCTATTATCTTCATTTCATTTAGATCTGAAAAAGTTTCTTCAACACATCCTCTTTCCCTGTCATTCCATTTATTTCTTCCTCTCACCTCCAGTTTGTTAGTTTTTTTTTCTGAAAACTCTGTTCAAAAAGGGGAAAATATTCAAGATTTGTCTCATCAACAGTGACCATTATACAACAATCTGTACCTGTTTTCCATGCGTCTATGCGCACACACATAGACGTAGAGTTGTGTATGTGTGCATGCATGTGTATAGTCAACACATTGTTAAATGGGAATCAGTTAAAATCAGTGCAAGATACATGTACTCCATGTTCAGGGATTCCTTTTTATTATAGGAAGTGTAGTAGTATTAAGTTACTAACACCCAAATGTATCTTACTTAAAACTTTAACCCTAATGTGCTATTAAAAGGTACTGATAATATTTAACAGTACTTAATATTTTAACAGTCTTTGCATTCTATGTATTTTCTTAATTTTCTGCTATTCTTCTGAAAAAATTATTTAAATTAATTTCATTTATGTCTCCTCAAGTCTGGAGGCCACTGAGCAGACCTCCCTAGACAGAAGTGATTTCCTCTGTACTTCAATATTGAACTAATGTATCTTTCCTATGATTTTCGTAGGTGTCTTTAAATGCGAAATGTTTCCACCCACAAACCTTCTGTTAGTCCATTTGGGACTCCTCAATTATGAAGCATTTTTCTGACAATGTTAATGCATTATATGGCTAATTCTCTGATCACTAAATCCCAGGGACTCACACATATGTATTCAGCCCTTTCAGGCAAAGTTTAGACAAAAGACAAGACAACTTTTTTTCAAGGCTAAAAACCCCAAAATAACTATTAAAAAAACCCATTCCTGTGGAAACTAATCTTCTACATTTCTGATACAGATCCTGGGCAGTCCACCTGGATTATTCTGAAAGTCCACTTTCATACGAATACAGAAACAGTTCTTTACTACCCACTTTTTCTCTTAGTTATAAATTTTCTGTTGACATTTCTTATGTGTCACTTTCTGTCGACACTTCTTATGTGTCACTTTCTGTCCTCCTTGCATGATAGAAACGTGCTATGGAGTCTCTCCACACAAGAGCCAGGGAATGTCCTGCAGTCAGATCTTCTAGCCATTTTATTTGTGAAGTTACTGAAAAACGGTGTGCTCAGCTGTATGCCATGAAGGGAAAAATTAACTTTTGTGTGTGTCTCACAAAATTATGAGACACACTTGCTTCTCACTTAAAACATACTCAGTGGTGCCCAGGCTTTAAATTTTAATAAGGCATCCAGGATTCCTGTGGAAAACATTATTAATTTTCGTAACCTTATGTATTTCCATAAGACTATAAGCGAGTATAAGATCCTCAGATGAAAAAGATTTGGTGGAATTGGAAGACAAGTGATACTAGGTTTAGGTTTTTTTTCTTTTAATTAGATCATTATGCAGTGTTTTTGAAAGCCCAAAAGAGCAGAAAAATAAATTGAAATGAAAACTAACTCATTGTTTAGAGACCTGATTTTCTGAAGCAATTATTTGTCTTGAGGAAACAGGTGATCACTGTATTCCTTTTCGGGAAATACACACATCAGAACACCCACCAAACCTGAGTTAATTTTTGGATTTAATTTTTTTTTTCTTTTTTGATGTGTGCTTTATGGCATTAAACCCAGCATGCTTTTGGTTGTTAACTCTGATCTGATTTCTGTAAGTTTGACAATAATATCTAGAGATTGAATGGAAAACTTTTAAAATTATTTTTAAGCTCTATTTTATAACAAAACTTTTATTCCAGTGTTTCAATCAGATCCCAAGATATTCCTTCAAGAAAATCTTTACACAGATATTTTCTAACACCAGAGTCCTGCATCAGCCAGAAGTCTTATTAACCAAGGAGGGAAGAATGACTGAACTTTTTTTTTAATAATTTTATGGATTTGTTTCTAATTTTTTATCCATCTGTTCCCTATTATATAGAGAACAATATTATTTCCCCTTCATTAAGAACAAACCCCCAAAATATTCAGGTTTTGCTTTTAGTAGTTGTGGGTTTTCTGTTTGTTTCTTTTTGTTTTCTCCAGGGGCACATAGTGTCTCAGGCACCCTGATATTGTTCTTCACCAGTGTTTTTATTACATTGAGCCTGTTATATATAGTAGCTATACCTGCTACTACTGAAAAACTTAACACTATGTCACTAATTCCATTGTAACTCTCCTATTTTCAAAGTTTTATGATTCAGCTGTAAAATCTTACTTTGTGTTTAAAATTGGAAGACAGGGTTTCATCCCTGAAGGCTGTTTCTTGGATTTTTGTGTTTGTTTTTTTTTTTTTAACCAAATTTATAAGCAGACTGTTTAATAATTTTTTATATGGAATCTGCCAAAATAAAAAAGAAGTAATTCATTTTATATCAATACTTTGTGTTCTTATGATCAATTTTCCAAAATGTGATAAACAGCTATAAAAAGTCCTGATTTTTTTTTTTTTGTGATTATACCATGATGTAACATAGCTCTGAGAAAATGGAAAGTGCTACATAAAACATTCATTTGCTAAATGTGGGACACAATTTATTCATCAATGTTGTGAAGTACATAGCTTATTTATCTAACACAATGTGAAAACCTCATGCTGATATATCTACTAAGTACAGATATATGCTGAGACAGCATGTTCCATTTGAATCACTGACTACATCTTAACATTACTTTTGATATTTAATTACTGTGGGACATAAATGTTACAAATCCCATTTTATATTCCGTTTAGACCGTTTTAAATGGTATTCTCTTACGACTTTAAACATTTCAAAAATCTGAATAGCTCAAACCTCTGCTTTGTGGTTTTTGTCACTTTTTAAGCCCCTGCTATAAAGTAAATCTTTTTTATCAGCTTCTGTGGAAGCATGATTCGAATGTATATTCACTCTCAAAACCTTGAATAGATAGAGACATAGGCTACAAAAAACAATATCATACTGAAAAAAGACCACATCTGAAATTTTCAGAAAAGTATACTTCAGTGGTTTCAGTCTTACTCCTCAGAGTTCCTTCAATATCAAACCTTAATTTAAAATGATTAAAAACAGTACACGGGTTTCAGATGACCATTAAAAGTTTGCAACAATGTGTCAATCAGAGCATTCTTCTTCTGTAGTCTGTTGTTGAACTTACACTTGTGAAGTTTAGTAGTGGAGACTATTTCTATTATTAAACCAACAAAAGTTTCACAAACAGAGTAAATGTTATTTATGGTAATATAAAATCAAAAACATTGCACGGCTTTTCAGAAGTAAATGATATCTTCTTAGGAAAAGGATAATTATAAATAGACTAGTTCAAGAGTTTTATTTTGATTTTTGAACACTGCTCACTTTCAGGGCTTAAAAAACCCTCTAAGCAAAATAATTCACATTGGGTATAAAATTTTAACTATTACTTCTTTTAGTACAAATATAATTCAACTTGACTCTTGTTGTAGTTAAAAGAATATGCATGCGTGCATACATGTCTATATATGTGTGAAAATTTTCTGACCCTACAGGCTAAAGGGCTTTAGAAAGCTGTGAAGTTCCCAGTGAAAGAAAGGGAAATAATTTCATTACCTTGAATATGATCCTTCTAGTCTCAAAAACTACAGGAAATAAAACATGTTGTCATATTGTTAACTAATACAGAAGGCAAAACTTTCCTATTGTGGCTGAGGGGCAGTTTTTAAGTCATGCAGTCTTTGCTGAGGGTCTAGCTCACTGAGTTCTAGAATTCAAGAAATTTACTTTCTAGGAATGTGCAGCACAACACAATTGCATGGAGGAATTTTTCTCCATGTAAGTTTGATCATGATCATTTTCTCCCCAGGTGAAGGAGAAGAGACAAGCCATGTTCTACCATCTCCCAGAGGAAGGCAAGAGTTCCATGTGTGAAAACTGACAGACACCTACCTTTCAACAGTTCTGTCTCGATTGCACTATTCCAATGGTACTGAAATAGTAGCATGTGATTTGAAGGTAAGGGTGCGCTTGATGTACAATATTCTCCCATAATCATAGAATACTTTGGGTTGGAAGGGACCTTTAGAGGTATTCTAGCCAAACCTCCCTGTAGTGAGCAAGGATATCTTCAACCAGGCCAGATTGCTCAGAGCCCTGTCCATACTGGCCTAGAATGATTCCAGGGATGGGGCCTCCACTACCTCTCTGGGTAATCTGCTTCAGTGTTTCACCACCCCCATGGTAAAAAATTACTTCCTTACATCTAGTCTAAATCTACCATGCCTTAGTTTAAAGCCATTACTCCTTGTCCTGTCACTACAGCCCTACAGAAAATATTTTCACCCTCTTTCCTATAGGCACCCTTCAGGTACTGAAAAGCTGCTATAAGGTCTCCACACAGCCTTCTCTTCTCCAGGTTGAAAAATGCGAACTCTTTCAGCCTTTCCTCATAGGAGAGGTGCTCCAGCCCTCAGATCAACTTTGTGTCCCTCCTCTGGACCCATTTCAACAGCTCCATGTCCTTTTTGTGCTGGGGGCTCCAGAGCTGGATGCAGGACTCCAGGTGGGATCTCACCAGAGTAGAGTAGAGCGGGAGAATCATCCTCCTTGACCTGCTGTCCACACTTCTCTTGATGCAGCCCATGATACAGTTGACTTTCTGAGCTGCTAGAACACATTGCTGTCTCATGTTCAGCTTTTGATCTACCAGTACCTCCAAGTCCTTCTTGGCAGGGCTGCTCTCAATCCCTTCATCCCCTAGTCTGTGTTGAGATTAGAGATTGCCTCCGTCCAAGTACAGGACCTTGCACTTGGCCTTGTTGAACCTCATGAGGTTCACACAAGGCCAGTTCTCCAGCTTGTCCAGGTCCCTCTGAATGGTGTCCTGTCCTTCTGGTGTGTCAACTGCACCACTCAGATTGGTGTCATCTGCAAACTTGCTAAGGGTGCACTTGATCTTGCTAAGTCATCGATGAAAACTTTAAACACCACCACTGCCAGTACGGACACCTGAGGGACACCACTTGTCACTGGCGTCCATTTGGACATTGAGCCGTTAACCACTGCCCTCAGGATGCGACCTTCCAACTAATCCCTTAGCCACTGAACAGTCCACCCATCAGATCCATATTCCTCTAATTTAGAGAGAAGGATGTTGTGAGGGACTGTGTCTAAGGCTTTACAGAAATACAGATAGATCGCATCCATAGCTCTTCTCTTGTCTACTGACCTAGTCACACCATCATAGAGAGTCACTATGTTGGTCAGGAAGGTCTTGCTCTTGGTGAAGTCATGCTGGCTGTCTTGAATCACCTCCCCGTCCTCCAAGTGCCTTAGCATAGCTTCTAGGAGGACCTGTTCCATGATCTTCCCAGGCATAGAGGTGAGGCTGACAGGTTGGTAGTTCCCAGGGTCCTCATTTCTACCCTCTTTAAAAATGGGCACAATGAGTTGTGGGTGTCAGGTAAACTAGTATTTAAAAAAAAAAAAAAAAAAAAAAAAAAAAGTTTTTTTCTTTAAAATCTTTTTTTAAGAGGTTTGACAACAGTTTTTCATTGGAAAGATGCGTCTTCTATGTGCTGACTTCGTCATCCATATTACATATGTTTTTTATAAATATGCACATACTTCACTTTGTTCATGCAGCTAGTTGTACTGCATCACTTTGATGAAGAAAATGTTTAATTCCTGAAATTTGTTTCATCACATTTTTACAAAATGTGAAATACTTTTTGTTTCTTGGAAGCATGTAATATGACTGCTACAGTTACTGCAGTCTGGACTCTACTCTTACTTATTCAGAAACTGATTGTGAGACCATGAAGTATATTTGCAATAGCATTTCAGATTCCATGAACTACCTAAGACTGGACCCTGGTAGTCTCAAAAATTGTTAAATTGTTCCCTACTGTGTAAATAGTGCTTTGTGAAAACTATAAGTGCTATGAACTGAATACAGTGCTACTTTGCACCACAATTAAAGGCGTATTCTGTCTTTAGTATCTTTTACTTTTAATGAACAAACATAACCTTGAGGGGTTCCAGAGATTAAAAAAAAAAAACAAAGGCTTTAAAGACCTCTGGCATATTGGAAGACCATTCTCAAAATCTGAACGTATAATCTTGGCTAGCTCCGTAAACAGACACCATGCAATCTTTTGCAGTTATTACAAATGCATTATTTGACTGTCTTGTTGCCTGTTTAGATATTGCTTTTCCTTGTGGAAAACTACTTTGTAGCTTCTTTACGAAAGAAATCACAAAACTTCGTATCTATGTTTCAATCTGCACCAAATTCTGTACCTTCCTTTAAAATTCATATCTATTTTCTCAAAAGAGAAAAGAAAAACAGAGGATGGTTTCTCTGGCGTCCACTCACCATTATCAACCTCATTGGGATACACAAAATAAAGAGCCCTGGTGGCTTTTTTTTCTCTTCTATGAAATTGATAAGACTAGCCACATTATAATATTGTGTTTTCAATTCTTAGCCATGGTAGCAGGGTCCCTAGTAACAGATGTTCACTCCAGAGGCAGATTTTGGATTAATGCTCAAAGGTTGCTTTTCATGTGTTGCTCCATTTTTGTTCTGTTTGGTATGGGGAAATTGGTATGGGGGAAGACCATTCCCTTGTGATAATCCAGCCAGTGTTGTGTACTGTTTGCAAAGTTCTCTGCTGTCATATTTGTTGTTCTTCACTGTTCTTAATGATTGGGCAAAGGGAGAAATAACTAACTGCCACAGTGCCTAAAAAGTTTGGCCTTTGAATTCATCTGTCATTGATAAATGCCACAGGATTAATGCCAGTGAATTGTACTCAGAAGTGTCATTAATTCGTGATTATAGGGACTAAATGCACATACTTGTCCATAAAGTCATTAGAAAAGGGAGAGATAGAGAAGAAATGAAGAGAGAGCAGGAATTTCTTGAAGCTTCAAGTGGATTGCAGAAAAATACAAGCTGATCTCATAGGTGCATATTTCCAGTTCTGTAAAATGATGTGTACAAAATGCACATCATAATTCTGCCAACATTTTTACTAGCCCCCGTGAGAGACACTGCTTTCAGCTCTGCATGGAAGGAGAATGACCGTTCTCATCAGAGGAAATGTGACTCGTTGGATGATACTGCTAACACAGAGCAATCCTCTCTGAAGTGTTCTGTACATTCGTGGGCCCTGAAAAAAGAAGAAGAAAATTGTCCATTAACTATTTGGAATGGATTAGATATTAGTTGTTCTGGGCTGTTAATTTTTATATATTTCCTCTTGCTGTAATCCAGTAAATATTTAGCTGATCTAATTAGCAGGAAGTTAAAATATCACTATTAAACATCAGTGTAACAGAGCATCATGGGCTAAGAATTAAAATAACTAACTCAAGGGACATTTGTTTTATTGGGAAGAGGCTTGGAGAGGTGTGGAAGGCGGTAAGGAGATGTGTATTCCATGCATTCCACCCACAAATAAAAAATCTTGCCTAGCTACATTCATTTTATTGAGATTTTGGTGTTGCTTTTCAACTGGATGTTTAAGTGAAACAAAGCAGGGATGTGTGCTCTGGGCTCACTCAGTTTTTTTGTTTTTAAAGCTTGTATGTTTTTGCGTGTTAGTTTGATATGAAATCATAAGAAATAAAGATTTTTTTTTTCCTCTGAATATTTTTATTTTTATACTGTTCTGGGTTCGAACAGGATAGGGTTAATTTTCACCAGAATCCAGGAAGGGAATCCAGGAAGAGACACAGCCGGGCGGGCTGACCCCACCTGGCCAAACAGAGCAGGGTATTCCATACCATGTGCCATCATACTGGGTTTCGGTGGGGGGGGTATGGCGCGGGGGGAACTCACTCGCGGCTCAGGAGGGCACAGCGGCGGTTCGGTCCAAGAGAGCAGTTCTGTTCTGCGGGCTCTGTTCTGCTGGTTTGTTTAGTATATTCCCCTTTTCTGTATCGTTGTTTTTCCTGTTGCCTCTGTTTGCTGTTCTGTTAAACTGCCCTTATCCCGACCCACCAGTTTCTGTCTGTTTCTTTCCGTTCTCCTCCGCTCCCTGGTGGGGGGAGGGGCAGCCGCGTGGCGCTTTTGTTGCCGGCGGCAGCCGAAACCAGAACATATACGCTTGGCTATGTGCTTCACTGTGAACCAGCAACCGTTGTGCTCGTTACATACTGTTGGAGACACTCGTAGACTGACTGTCAAAAAAAAAAAAAAAAAGAAAAAAGCAGCTAGTTATTGCAAGTGGAAGAAAACAATGTTATCAGGAGTAGTCAGCATGGATTCACCAAGGGGAAATCATGCCTGACCAATCTGATAGCTTTCTACGATGACATGACTGGCTGGGTAGACAAAGGGAGAGCCGTGGATGTTGTCTACCTTGACTTCAGCAAGGCTTTCGACACAGTCTCCCATGATATCCTCCTAGGGAAGCTGAGGAAGTGTGGGCTGGATGAGTGGTCGGTGAAGTGGATTGAGAACTGGCTGAATGGCAGAACTCAGAGGGTTGTCATCAGTGGCGCTGAGTCTAGTTGGAGGCTGGTGACAAGTGGTGTCCCTCAGGGGTCAGTACTGGGCCCAGTCTTGTTTAACTTCTTCATCAACGACATGGATGAAGAGTTAGAGTGTACCCTCAGCAAGTTTGCTGATGACATCAAACTGGGAGGTGTGGTAGACACACCGGAAGGCTGTGCTGCTATTCAGCGTGGTCCAGCCACCAGAAGGCTGTGCTGCCATTCAGCGTGACCTGGATAGGCTGGAGAGCTGGGCAGAGAGGAACCTGATGAGGTTCAACAAGGGCAAGTGCAGGGTCCTGCACCTGGGGAGGAACAACCTCATGCACCAGTACAGGCTTGGGGTGGACCTGCTGGAGAGCAGCTCTGCGGAGAGGGACCTGGGTGTCCTGGTGGACGACAGGTTAACCATGAGCCAGCAGTGTGCCCTGGCTGCCAAGAAAGCCAATGGGATCCTGGGGTGCATCAAGAAGAGTGTGGCCAGCAGGACAAGGGAGGTTCTCCTTCCCCTCTACACTACCCTGGTGAGGCCTCATCTAGAGTACTGTGTCCAGTTCTGGGCTCCCCAGTTCAAGAAGGATGAAGAGCTACTGGAGAGAGTCCAGTGGAGTGCTACGAGGATGGTGAGGGGACTGGAGCATCTCCCCTACGAGGAGAGGTTGAGGGAACTGGGCTTGTTCAGCCTGAAGAAGAGAAGGCTGCGAGGGAACCTTATAAATGCCTACAAATATCTGAAGGGTGGGTGTCAGGAGGATGGGGCCAAGCTCTTTTCAGTGGTGCCCAGTGACAGGACAAGGGGCAAGGGGCACAAACTGAGGCACAGGAAGTTCCGTCTGAACATGAGGAGGAACTTCTTCCCTCTGAGGGTGACGGAGCACTGGAACAGGCTGCCCAGGGAGGTTGTGGAGTCTCCTTCTCTGGAGATATTCAAGACCCGCCTGGACAAGGTCCTGTGCATCCTGCTGTAGGTGACCCTGCTTCGGCAGGGGTGTTGGACTAGATGACCCACAGAGGTCCCTTCCAACCCCTTCTATTCTGTGATTCTGTGATTCTGTGATTCTGTGATTTGGGTCTTTGTGTAGGTAGAGCTGATTGCCTTTAATTGTGTACAAGATATCTCCTAAGTATCTGGAGTATGTATCAAAGTCTGTGTCTGCAACCATTCCTACATTCACATAGCTTTTTCTACTGACTATTCACAAGGAGTCACCTGGATGCAGTCTGACCAGTTTTGCAGCAAGATTCCCTGAAGCAGTTGCTGGGCCTCCCAGGCTCTCCACCCATGGTGTTAGATGACAGTTAGTTGGTGCCCAACAGAGGCTCCTGGAGTTACCCTAGGACTCCTCCCACCTAGTCAGCTCCTGCAATAAGCAGTCCATGCTTTGCAGTGAAGGCTGATATGAGCTCAGGCCAGCCTCTTTCCTCAACCTTCTCTGCTGTCTCCAGTCAGGTCACTCCTGTGCAGGGCCTCACTGGAAGGGAAGCAGCTGAATAGCACAGAGAATTGGTAAGTACACCAGATGTGCATATGGCCGTTATACACAACTACATCAGAACAATAACCATAAGACAAATTTGAATTTATTCCTTGTATCGTATTTGTAACTTACTTTCTGTAACTCTCACCACAAAATGTTCATAAGTATTTGTTTTTACACATGCTTAAAATGTATTTTTTTTGATCCGTGGGCTTATGTCTAGAGGAGCATGCACACAGTAAAAACATGAACTTACTACATCCTCAGGTTATTCTTGGGTTGGGATATCTTGAACAGTTAACCCATTGATTCTTTAGCGTATATGCAATAGTCTAGTTTTTACTTTGATGCTCTTGTCTATCAATGTCAAAGCAACACTGTGTGTTGTTAAGCATAGGACAAGACCTTATTCACTTAGTTAGAAATGCTCAGTAAAAATTAGAATGATGTTAGTTAAGGACATAACGCAGTGTTTATCAAGGACAGGAGAAACACAGGGTGATATTTTGTTTTAACAAGTTGTCTAAAAAGAGAAGGCTTATTGCAAGATAGAATTCAGAAACAGAAAGGACATTTTGGAAATACTTGGGTTTTAGAACGAAGAAATTTTGGTTTTGTCATTTAATTCCAGTGAGTTTTCTGTCCATTCATTGTTCAAACATACAGATAAATTCAAACTGTTGCTGCTTTGAGGTCTCCATTGATACACAGTTTTATCTTTGAGTGACTGACGTGTTTCTCTGTTCCTGTTTTAATCTGATTTTATTTTATATTTTGGAAATTTTCTTGTAATCTGGTTGAGTGTAAGAATTTATTTTTTTTAAATTCATCAGTATCTAAATATCTAATTTAAAAGTAGAGCTATCTAGCGTAAAGTGAAAAACAGTACAGCTATATCAGTGAATACTGTCACTGAGATTGAATTGACCTGTCCCTCAGGATACGCAGACCATGGCTGTAAACCTGCTAACATGCTGCAAAAATTTGCCTTTTGAACTGTCAAAGAAGTTGCAACAACATATGCTTCCATGCTCAGACAATTATAGTAGTTTTCCTACTATAGTTTAATAACAAAAATATCGAAACAGATTTATACTTACGCGAACAAAAAACCAGAAGTAGAATACAATCTCTATGTGTACAAGGACATATCTGGATACGTGAAAACATGTAAAGTTACCAGTAAACAAATTGTGGAAAAGTTTTCAACACAATTTTGGGTCACAGGTTTGGAAATCAGGAAGGTTTATACAGATGAGCTATAACTATGCCACGATCTAATGCACTGTGACTTCTTAAAAGTATGCTGTTTGTTTAAATGCGAACTACGAGGAACTATTGCTTAAATGCTGTAAAGAAACTGACAGACTCATTTTTTGTACAAGGAGAAAGGAACTTAGTTTTTCAACTTGTACAAATATGATGTTTGCATCGAGGTTTTCTTGCACAAGTTGCCTTTGGCTCTGACATACTTTATCAGGACTTTGAAAAATATGGAGCAAAAAAGTCACCAGAGACTGTGGGGTAGTTTTTAGGGCTTCCTCATTGTGTTTATGAAAACTGTTTTGACTTATTCTGTAGCAGAAGTCCCCTGTAAGCAAGGATTTCAAGGGAGCCTCTTTAAGGAAGTCCTCTAGTTGAACTGAACTATAATTAGAAGGGGAGACTGAGTATTTTTTCAGAGAATATGGGGATTGTGTTGTAGGCTCACGAACACAAAAAAGGAAAAGGAGAAGGATATGTAGGAAGGACAGTTTCTTTAGCAGTCACAACAATCTTTAAAAGCTTATCTTCCCATCAACTTCAGAAAGAAAAAAAGAAATCATAGGATGATTAATCATAAGGCAACTTAAAACATGCTTAAAAGTGCTTAAATTCTTGTTAAAATAAATTTTTCCCAACAACAAATGATGAAATCCTCTTCACTAAGTCACAGAGCATCTGTCCATCATTAAAATAGGTGGCAAATTCTGAGCTGGCACTGTCCAAATTGAAGATTCAGTAGTTCTGAGGTTGATATTTTTAAAAGCATATCAATATTTGGACTCAAGAAGTGCGCAGATTTTAGAAAAAGTCTGAAAATCTCTGTTGGGGTGGAGTTACAGTTAGCATTTGCGTTCAGTCCCATTTGATTCTTCATGACGCATTGGCATCTTTTGGTAGACTTGATCTCTCCTGTTCTGTAAGAAGTACTTTATTCCTCCATTGTGGGTACTCATCATCAATAAATCATTTAAAATAAGATATTTCATAATAATAACTCAAAATTTACATGGACAAGCATTTGTTCCCCTACTTCCTTGCACCAAACACAAAGCGTGTCCAAGAAATCATTAAAAATTATTATCATTATTAATTTAAAAAAGCCTTAAAATACCTACACATAAAGTATATGAAATATGTGACACTGTTAATTAATTTTTAGGTAAAGAATGAAAACCAGAAAGTAAGATATATTTCTGAGTTTTCACTTCCCTGTCATTTTTAACAAAATCTTGTTCTTTGCTAATAAACATTCTAAAACTAGGATAGTTGTGATTACTGCTGTCTTTCCATGGTACAAGCCTACCACTCTCAATTATATAGGTTAGAAAATAGGTTTTTAATTATTTTAGACACTAAAAATATACTCTTCTACCACTATTACACTGTGTTTTATTTAGGTTGTACTATATTAGTTTCTATAATATCATACCACATTAATATGCTGTATTATTTTATATTAGATCACATTACAGTAGATTTTAACAGAGGAAAAATTAAATATTCTTAAATCTGATTATAAGCCACCTATATTTCCATATAATAACACTGGCACTGAGAATGCACTTTGAAGAGTTCTCTCGGTCCAAACTGAAGTCATACGGATTTTAAAGTCCACAATCCTAATTATGCGTCTTGCACCTGCTCCTCAAAATTTGTCATCATTCTCTGGGTAAGAAATTAAAAAAAAAAAAAAAGATTTGTTTACACCCTTCTATATATCCTTCCTACGTAATACTTATTCCTTTCAATAAATCCACAAAACCAATCATCTGACGGAGGAAACTGTTGAAGGATAACCAACTTCCAACACTTCAGTGAGCAGTCTGAGCCACCTTTCATACACATCACTTGTGCTTTAGGCCTAGACTGGTTTTACTGTGGTCGAAGTAGATTCCACTACATAGTGGATGACTGGAGTAGTTAGAATACCAAACATTAAATTCTGAATAGTGACAAAATATATCAAAAAAAGAATTTATCAAATAGATTAATCTTTAGGTATAGCACTTCAGTTTCTGGTTAGCAGCAAGGGATACGTAGGCTGATTTTGAAATCCTTTTGGAGGGGATTCAAAAAAACCGCTCATAATACAAGCATGTTAGTTTGCTTAGCTAGGAAACAGGCTGGCTTTGTAATCAAATGAAATAAAGACATTAAGAACATTTCCATTAGATACATTAATAGGTGGATTTGTAACAAACTTTGTGAAGAATACTTGCCTAGTTAAACATGTTACAACAGCTATAAACAACGACTTATGCCAATACTACCTTTCAGCTGAAAGATAAATACAGCTCTTCACAGAATCACAGAATCACAGAATCACAGAATCACAGAATAGTAGGGGTTGGAAGGGACCTCTGTCAGTCATCTAGACAAACCCCCCTGCCGAAGCAGGGTCACCTACAGCAGGCTGCACAGGACCGCATCCAGGCGGGTCTTGAATATCTCCAGAGAAGGAGACTCCACAACCTCCCTGGGCAGCCTGTTCCAGTGCTCTGTCACCCTCAGAGGGAAGAAGTTCTTCCTCATGTTCAGACGGAACTTCCTGTGCCTCAGTTTGTGCCCCTTGCCCCTTGTCCTGTCACTGGGCACCACTGAAAAGAGCTTGGCCCCATCCTCCTGACACCCACCCTTCAGATATTTGTAGGCATTTATAAGGTTCCCTCGCAGCCTTCTCTTCTTCAGGCTGAACAAGCCCAGTTCCCTCAACCTCTCCTCGTAGGGGAGATGCTCCAGTCCTCTCACCATCCTCGTAGCACTCCACTGGACTCTCTCCAGTAGCTTTTCATCTTTCTTGAAGTGGGGAGCCCAGAACTGGACACAGTACTCCAGATGAGGCCTCACCAGGGCAGTGTAGAGGGGAAGGAGAACCTCCCTTGTCTTGCTGGCCACACTCTTCTTGATGCACCCCAGGATCCCATTGGCTTTCTTGGCAGCCAGGGCACACTGCTGGCTCATGGTTAACCTGTCGTCCACCAGGACACCCAGGTCCCTCTCCGCAGAGCTGCTCTCCAGCAGGTCCACCCCAAGCCTGTACTGGTGCATGAGGTTGTTCCTCCCCAGGTGCAGGACCCTGCATTTGCCTTTGTTGAACCTCATCAGGTTCCTCTCTGCCCAGCTTTCCAGCCTATCCAGGTCACGCTGAATGGCAGAACAGCCTTCTGGTGTATCTACCACACCTCTCAGTTTGGTGTCATCAGCAAACTTGCTGAGGGTACATTCTAACTTTTCATCCAGGTCTTTGATGAAGAAGTTAAACAAGACTGGGCCCAGTACTGACCCCTGAGGGACACCACTTGTCACCAGCCTCCAACTAGACTCAGCGCCGCTGATGACAACCCTCTGAGTTCTGCCATTCAGCCAATTCAATATCCACTTCACCGACCACTCATCCAGCCCACACTTCCTCAGCTTCCCTAGGAGGATATCATGGGAGACTGTGTCGAAAGCCTTGCTGAAGTCAAGGTAGACAACATCCACGGCTCTCCCTTTGTCTACCCAGCCAGTCATGTCATCGTAGAAAGCTATCAGATTGGTCAGGCATGATTTCCCCTTGGTGAATCCATGCTGACTACTCCTGATAACCTTCTTTTCTTCCACTTGCTTCATGATGGCCTCCAGGATAAGCTGCTCCATCACCTTTCCCGGGATGGAGGTGAGGCTGACCGGCCTGTAGTTCCCTGGGTCCTCATTCTTGACCTTTTTGAAGATTGGAGTGACATTGGCCTTTCTCCAGTCCTCGGGCACCTCTCCTGTCCTCCAGGACCTCTCAAAGATGATGGAGAGTGGCTCAGCAATGACATCCGCCAGCTCCCTCGGCACTCATGGGTGCATTCCATCGGGGCCCATGGATTTGTGGACATCCAGATTGCTTAAGCGATCCCTCACACAGTCCTCCTCGACCAAGGGAAAGTCGTCCTCTTTGTAGGCTTCTTCTCTTACCTCCGGGGCCTGGGATTCCTGAGGGCCAGTCTTAGCACTGAAGACTGAAACAAAGGCGGCATTCAGTAGGTCTGCCTTCTCAGCATCCTCCATCACCAGGACACCCGCCTCATTCAGCAGCGGCCCCACATTGTCCCTAGCCTTCCTTTTGCTGCTGATGTAGTTGAAGAAGCCCTTCTTGTTGTTTTTGACATCCCTTGCCAGCTTATATATGCAGGTTTCTTATTAATGGTTTTATGTTTTGGTGCTTTTTTGCTCAGTTCTAGAACACACTTTGAGATACACATGGAACCAGTGACAGCGGAAAAAAATCAGAATGTGGCTGTTCTAGTGAGGGATCTCTGAAGAGTTAATCAGCAAGGAATCTACAGGTACTTCAGAAAAAATGTTGTGTAAGAAATAGAGAAAAGACAAGAAAATTCGATAACAGAATAATATAAAACCATTGATTCACATTCAGTGAGGAAGATTCAAGGAAGTACCATTGAAGATCCTCTCAATTCGAAAAGACACAAATATTTTTGATTGAAAAACAGAACAAAATCTGTAAGTAATGGTAGGAAGAAAGAAGGGAAAAGTTTAAGAAAGACTGCATGATGAGGAAAAGATAATCTGAAAGAGAAACTTTATGGAGAAAGAAAGTTAAAACAGTTTGTTTTATAAGAAATTAGCCAGAGGCATAAGCTTTGTGGAATTAAGAGATAATAGAAAGAAGGTGTTTACATATGAATTTGAATGGCAATATTAATTAATTAGTTAACTTCTCTTATGCACACATAAGAGTCCCAGGTAGAATGTTTCTTGTGTGACATCTACCTGACATAAGGCAGCACAGTGTGAAAATTCTCTGTGTAACTTACAGGAGGGTGAATTATTCTGTGCAAAGTTGAGTGTTAATGCAGGTGTATGGCTTCTGAGATCTAAACATGTTCATTACTGCATTCTGACTTCAGGACCTGAATACATTTAGGAAGTGGTATTAACACATTGTTACTGAAACAGAGGTGTTTTTCATTTTTTTCTTTAGGAAATTATAGAAAATGCCTACAGCTTATGAGCACTACCTGATCTATGCGGAAGTATGGACACAGGAACCAAAGTTCCTGGGGCCGCAGCATTTGTAAAATGTCTTGTCCATGATTTCAGAGAATGAGGTGGACCAGAGGTCTGCAATTTATGGAATCTAAGATTTTAAGACTTATGGAATAAAAGCAAAGATAACTGAAGGGGGAAACATTTCTCCCTTCCTGAACAGTGACTGCAGCATCACAGGGTAAGAATAAGGAAATCTTCTTACCACGCTGCCAGCTGCCACATGAGGTAAAACATACTTGAAGAACATCTCTTTTCCCATGATGTTCCTCCTTCTATGGCAGAATTAAAACATATAGGAAAAGTAATATCAAGCACAGATTATTAACAAAATTCTGTTCAATTTTGGTGGTCAAACAGGTGAAGAGATGCATGCCAAGACTGTGAAAAGGAGAATTCAGGAAAATATTCTTTCAGTTTAGACAGTGAAGTAATAATTGCTGCTAATTCAGGTAGACTACAGCTAGACAATCCTCACAGAATCTATATTCATATTAGACTGTACGACACCTTTGTAGAACAGTCATATTATTGCAATGAGTCTGATATCCTGAAGGTCATATTTGTAAAACTGTGTGTCCTGGTTTTGGCCAGGACAGGGTTAATTTTCACTGGAGTCCAGGAAGGGGCACAGCCGGGTGGGCTGACCCAACCTGGCCAAACAGAGCAGGGTATTCCATACCATGTGCCATCATGCCGGGTTCCGGTGGGGGGGAGCTGGGCGGCGGGAACTCACTTGCGGCTCGGGAGCGCACGATGGCGGTCCGGTCTGGGAGAGTGGCTCTGTGGGTTGTGCGGTTTCTGTCCTGTTTTCTCCTTATCTGTATCGTTGTAGTTCCTGTTCCCTTTGTTTGCTGTTCTGTTAAACTGCCCTTATCCTGACCCACCAGTTTCTGCCTGTTTCTTTCCGTTCTCCTCTGCACCAGTGCAGGGGGAGGGGTGGCCGCGTGGCACTTTTGTTGCTGGCCACAGCCAAATCATAACACAGTGTATGAAAATTTAATGTAAAAGCAACCTGACAACAAATGTCCCTAAATGCAAACTGCTTAAAAATGATTGATTATTTAAGATTCACATATAGACATAGGAAAGCAATGAATTATCATATAATGAAGGGAAATTATATCTTCAAAGAAATGTAATCTTTAAGACAAGCCAGAACATTTGTAAATATTTTCCAGTTGTCTGTCAGTTTTTTATCTGCTACTTCTCAAACAACTCAGAATTATAATAGATTGGGCTTTTTACACAATGTAAGTTACCTACAGATACAACCATTGAAGAAATAAAATAGTGATAGGAAAACCTAAAATGACTGTATCTAATTCTATAGATATTATAGTGATATCATTTACAATAGTACTTATAAATAAAAAGTACTTTCCTTTCAGGCAGGAATAGTCATAGACTGACAAAGCCATTTTCTGTAAGAATGCAAAAATGACAAGGGCCCATTTTTGAAGAAAATAATGCTAGTTTGCTCTTTCCCGTATAAGAATTTTACAAGCTCAGCTGGGTAGGCAATGTTGCATATATTATTTTTCATCTTCTGGAATGGTTATTGGAAAATTATTGTTTGCAATATAGTGAATTTTCCTGCAACCACAGCAAAAAAGTATATATTTTAAATGAAGCTCAATAAAAGTTCAGTTGGAAAGAAGAAGCAAGTTTCAGAAATGTAATTGCAATGAAAGTTTAGTACCCAGAAACTTTTGAACAGACAACTGGCTTCTGAAAGTGTCTATATGCATCCTAAAATACCTAAATACATCTATATATACCTCCTCAGGGAAGTAAACAGGGGAAGATTTGTCAGGAAATGGATACTTTTGCTTCACACAAATTAGTTATCTATACAGGTATCAACAACTAAAATTTACATCCAAGCTATGCAAGAGCCTTTTATTTTCGCAGCTAAAGTTCCCCATGATGCAAAGGACTGTTGCTGGGCTGCTCAAAATTAGTCAGCCTTTGGCAGAACTTGGCTGTTTTGACAGACTGCTACAAAACTGTCTATCATTTTGGTGTACAGCACTCCAGTGAGGACTCGCTGTCTCTTTGCGATAGATAATCACTGGGCTACAGAATAGGTGAAAGGTAAAACTTGTCTTGAATAATTCTGTGATGATAAGGAATATGCTGGCTTTTTTTCTTATTTCATTGAAAATTTAAGTGAAGTATTTACTTGAGCAAAGAGTGGAAGAAGACTGCTACTCCTATGGAAATGCAGTTATTGCTGAAAACAATGAACATAGGTACATTCTTAAGAAGCTCTTTAGAAAAAAAAATAAAAGAGAAAAGAAAAAAAAGAAAAAAGAAAAAAGAAAAAAAAAAGGAAAAGTTCTGACAATTTAGAAGCTCTAATTTCAGACACTGTGTTGACATTTATGTCACCTTATGAGGTATTAGACCTCATAAGTCTCTCCTAAAAGAAAGGATGAGACTTTCTCCATAACTCCTCTTTCCACAACACTGTGTATTCTCTAAGTCACCAGTAAATTCTGTGTTTAGAATGCAGTGTCAGAACAACTATGGCATACAAGAGATTCAAAAACAAAAGACAAAGAATTGTACCACATGTCTCTCAACATCTGCCTAGTGTCACTAGCTTTTATACCCTCTAACTCTTTTATCTTTACAGGAAGCCTAGCTCAGAGACACAAGTTTCAGAAGGCAGAAAACTGACTTCTGCCTGACTCCTTTTTATCTCCTCCTCATTCTTTAGCCTGAGTTTAGCACATATACTAGTGAGTTCCCAAGCCAGTTAAAAGCGTTAGTGCTTCTGGAAAGTATGAACCAGGTTGGGTGCCTGTGATTGAGATAGATCATTAACCTTTTTCAGCAAGGCACTCTATTCCAAAAAGAGCCATGAAAGCTTGCAGGAGCCAGTACTGCTCCAACCACTGTAATGAACCTCTGAAAGAAATCGTTGAGCAGGAATTGGAGGCAGGTGCTAGCACTGTGTGGTTCCTGAGGGGTGATAAGCAGAGCCTTTAGATCAGAGATAGGCCTAGAGTTAGGCCTATCCTAGAAGTCTAACCTAACCTTCCTGAGAAGGGAAGGCAAGAGAGGGGAAGGGAAGCTAAGGGAAATAAAGCTAAGGGAAATAAAGCTAAGGGAAATAAAGGGAAGGGAAAGGTGTTAGGGTTAATGGTCATTTTTAAGAGCAAAGACTCTATCAACAAAAGGAATCTCAGCAATGATTCCTGTCCAAGAGGAAAGATTTACAGTTTGTTTTATCTACAGCCTGTAGAAGACTAGAAAAAATATTCTTGTCAAAAACAAATGAGAATCCAAGGAACTTCAGAACTTTAAACTCTTAAACAGTATGAAAAAGAAAAATATGAACTGGAATGAGCAAATTAGTGCTAAGTACTTAAAAGACGGTGGAATAAGATGTATAAGTTATAATGAGGAAATCAGGACAGCGCATTTAAGAGACTGTTATAGTGAAACATATTAGGTATTCAGATGATACTCTACTTGTTTTCAGGCCTAACAGCAGTGTGGAGCTGCAGCATTAGTCTACTTACTGAAGTAGAAGTGAGTAGTCTAAATACCCTGAATATAGCCAGGCTCCTAGGAAAGGAATGAACTGTATAAGCATGAGGCTATAAACTTATGTAAGTCAATCTCAATGAGCTCCACTGAGTCACATTAGTAGGGGTCCATCAATAAGTGTTAAAGACAGCAAACATTCCTGTCGCTCATCACCAGTAGAATCAATTCAGGCAAGCTATGAAATATTTACATCCTATTTCTATTTTTCTCCTAAAATGGCTATTGAATCTACCTAATTCCTACCATTCGGGGAATTGTTTTCACTTGGTATTTTCTCCTGAAAATACCTTATCCCTTCAGGATAGTTGTTCTTTATATATTTGCCACATTCTCTCAGCTATAGCGGTTCCTGTTGTGTTGTAGGATTGATTCTTTCTTCTCAAATCAACTCTAATTTGATTCTGTTATAGTTTGGCTGCAGCTGGCAACAAAGGGACGCACGCGGCCACCCCTCCCCCCGCTGGGGGGGAGAATGGGAAGAAACAGGCAGAAAACAGTGGGTCGGGATATGGACATTTTACCAGAACAGCAAACAAAGGGAACAGTAACAACAAAGATACAGATAAGGAAAATACACAAAACAAAACAGCAGAACCACTCTTACCACCCGCTATCGCTGCGCGCTCCCAAGCCGCGACTCACTTCCCGCCACCCAGTTCCCCCCAGCTGGAACCTGGCATGACGACTGTCCTGGGTTTGGCCAGGAGAGAGTTAATTTTCACCAGACTCCAGGAAAGGGGCACAGCCGGAGGATGGGGGCTGAACCCACCTGGCCAAACAGATCCCGGTATTCCATACCATGTGCCATCATGCTGGGTTCCGGTGGGGGGGTGCGGCGCGGGGGGAACTCTCTCACGGCTGGGGAGCGCGCGGCGCTGGTCCTGTCTGGGAGAGAGGGTCTGTTGTGCGAGTTTGTGTCGTATTTTCTCCTTATCTGTATCGTTGTTGTTACTGTTCCCTCTGTTTGCTGCTCTGTTAAACTGCCCTTATCCCAACCCACCACTTTCTGCCTCTTTCTTTCCATTTCTCCTCCGCACCGCGGCGGGGGGAGGGGCAGCCACGTGGCTCTTTTGTTGCTGGCGGCAGCCAAACCAGAACAATAAATTGGCACCCAGCGTGGGGCGGGGATAACGTCAGGGCTGAGCAGCAGGTGTTAAAACAGCTTTCTTAGATTTTGTTAAATTTTGTTATACGCATTTTTCTGTGTTAGTTAAATAGTGGCCAGTAAAAATGTTTCCGACTTTGTTCAGATAGCTGTGGTATGTCAGTCCTTACTTGCAGTATATATTCACTGTTGTGCTGTTTGTCACCTCGGGAAAAAAGATCAGGATGATGATTTTACTGTACTGTATGATATCGACTTATGATGTGATAACATCACTGTGTATGAAATTAGGATTGTATTTGCATGCGACACTGTGGACATTTCCGTACATCGGTTCCTATGTCTTAGAATTTGTTAATAATCGAACACAGCCTGTGGGGAAAACTGGAGGGGATACCTTCCTCCACTCTTTCGCCCCCCCGTCTTTTCTTCAGGCTGGTCCTAAGGGCTTTTGAGAATTTCGAGTACCCATGGGATGCTCATGCCAGTGTGTTTCTATTGCGCCTCCAGAATGGGTTGCAGGTTTTTTTTAGGGCTAAACAAGTAGTTAAGAACATCGTGCAGAGACCTGCCCTGGGGCTGGAAAGCTGTGAGTGGCTGGGTGAGTGGGACAGCATGGGCACGTACCTAGGGTAGTGGGCACCACCTGTGTTTGTTAAACTCACCCCTGAACAAGCGCAGCATCCAGACTAAATAGTAAAATATCTGAAAAAGTGTGCTGCTACCCTGGGAACTCCAGAGAGACACAAATCACCGCAACGTGCTGGGGTCTGGCCCACGCCTACTGAGCCATGTTCACCATTGTTCAGTGCCTTAAAGGGGAAAAGGGGGGAAAAGAAGCAGTAGGCACTGCAACTGGGTCTGCCCCTCCAGCCAGCCGTGCAGCCCCTCCAGCCCAGCAGGCAGTCACAGCCCCCCCGACCGGCACCACCGCTGCCGCTGCCACAGCTGCATGGTCTGCCTTGGTTTCCCCAGCAGGCATAACAGCTGCACCAGCCCCAGCTCTGGCTGCAGGCATCGCGGCTGAGCCAATGACCAACGTGTGCCAGCAGCAGTCGCCCCTGTAAAAATAAAGAAAGACGCAAAGAGAGCAGATCGCTCCGGGAGGGATGACGATGAGCCAGGGTCATCGCGGGAGATAGAGACAGAGATCATCACCCGGTCCCTGTCCCTGAGAGAGCTGCGAGACATGCGGAAAGATTTCAACCGCCACCCAGGCGAGCACATTATCACCTGGCTGCTGTGGTGCTGGGATAACGGGGCCAGCAGCTTGGAGTTAGAGGGCAAGGAAGCCAAGCAGCTGGGATCTGTGGCTAGGGATGGGGGCATTGACAAGGCCATTGGGAAGAAGGAACAAGTCCTCAGCCTCTGGAGGAGACTTCTGTCAGGGGTGTGGAAGAGGTACCCTTTCAGTGACGATTTTGTATGTTATCCTGGCAAGTGGACTAATATGGAAAAGGGTATTCAGTACTTGAGGGAATTAGCTGTGCGGGAGCTGGTTTACTGTGACACAGACGATGAGCAGGTACCCACAGACCCAGATTAAGTCCAGTGCACAGCATCTATGTGGAGGAAGTTTGTGCGGAGTGCACCCTCCTCATATGCCAGCTCACTGGCAGTAGTAAACTGGAAAGGTAAGGAGGCACCAACAGTGGACGAGGTGGCTGTCAGACTCCGGCAATATGAGGAAAGTCTCTCTTCCTCCCTTGTCTCAGCTGTGGAGAAACTGTCTCGGGAGATGCGGCAAATCAAAGGGAACATGTCCTATTCCCCACCTGTACGGGCCAGTGTCTCAGCTATATGGGCAAGTATTTCTCTGCTCAGGAGAGGGAATACAGAGGCTATACAACCCAGGGCACCCTGTGGTTTTACCTGCGTGACCATGGAGACGACATGAGGAGGTGGGATGGAAAAGCTACCTGAAGTTTAGAGGCATGAGTATGTGAGTTGCGAGGTAAAACAATCAACAAAGGGGATTCTGTTAAGAAAAATGTCGCTCCAGTTTCCAGCAGCCAGCTCTCCAGACCACATAGGCAGTTTGATCTTGATTCCGATCCTCTGGAAGGGACCTCCAAGTCATTTTTACAGCAGATGAGCAACAAATTCTCTGACCAGGAATAGAGTGGCCCTGCCTCCAGTCAGGTGGACGAAAGGGACAATCGTGTTTATTGAATGCTGTGGATTCGATGGCCTGGCACATCAGAGCCACAAGACTATAAAGCTCTAGTGGACACTGGTGCACAGTGTACTTTAATGCCATCAGAGTTCAAAGGGCGGAGTCCATTTGCATTTCGGGAGTGACAGGGGGGTCCCAAGAGCTGAGTGTACTGGAGGCTGAAGTGAGCCTCACTAGGTAGGGGTGGCACAAGCACCCTATTGTAACTGGCCCCAAGGCTCCGTGTATCCTTGGGATAGACTGTCTTAGGAGAGGGTATTTCAAGGACCCAAGGGGGTATTGATGGGCTTTTGGCATAGCTGCTTTGGAGACGGAAGAAATTAAAGAACTGTCCATTTTGCCTGGTCTCTCGGAGGATCCTTCCATTGTGGGGTTGCTGAGGGTGGAAGAACAACAGGTACCCATCGCAATCACAACTCTGCACCGACGACTTTATCGTACGAACCGAGACTCAATTCTCCCCATTCATCAGCTAATACGCCAGACGGAGAGTCAAGCAGTGATCAGCAAAACTCGCTCACACTTTAATAGTCCCATGTGGCCAGTGAGAAAATCTACTGGAGAGTGGAGACTGACAATAGAGTACCGTGGCCTGAATGAAGTCACACCACCGCTGAGTGCTGCCATGCCAGACATGCTAGAACTTCAATATTAGCTGGAGTCAAAGGCAGCCAACTCGTATGCTAAAATTGACATAGCTAATGCATTCTTCTCCATCCCTTTGGCAGCAGAGCGCAGGCCACAGTTTGCTTTCACCTGGAGGGGCATCCAGTACACCTGGAATCGACTGCCCCAGGGGTGGAAACACAGTCCCACCATTTGCCATGGACCAATCCAGACTGCACTGGAAAAAGGTGAAGCTCTGGAACATCTGCAATATATCGATGACATCATTGTATGGGGTGACACCAAGGAGGAAGTTTATGAGAAAGGGGAGAAAATAGTTCAGATCCTTCAGAAAGCGGGTTTTGCCATCAAGTGAGGTAAAGTCAAGGGACCTGCGCAAGAGATCAAGTTTTTGCGAATAAAATGGCAAGATGGGCGCCGTTAAATCCCAATGGATGTCATCAACACAATAGCAGCTATGTCTCTACCAACCAGTAAAAAGGAAGCACAGGCCTTTCTGGGTGTTGTGGGTTTTTGGAGGATGCACATCCCAAATTGCAGCCAGATTGTAAGTCCTCTGTACCACATGACCCAGAAGAAGAATGATTTTGAATGGGGCCCTGAGCAACGACAGGCATTTGAACAAATTAAACAGGAGATAGTTCATGCCGTAGCCCTTGGTCCAGTCCGGTCAGGACAAGATGTTAAAAACCTGCTCCACATCGCTGCCGGGGAGAATGGCCCAACCTGGAGTCTCTGGCAGAAAGCACCAGACAGACAGACTCTGGCAGACTCGAGGTCGAACCTTGGGATTTTGGAGCAGGGGATACAAAGGATCCGAGGCCTGCTACACTCCCACTGAAAAAGAGATTCTGGCAGCATATGATGGCATTCGAGCTGCTTCAGAAGTGGTCGGCACTGAAGCACAGCTCCTCCTAGCACCACGATTGGCGGTCCTGGGCTGGATGTTCAAAGAGAGGGTCCCCTCTATGAATCATGCCATCGATGCTACGTGGATTAAGTGGGTCACGCTGATCACACAGCGCACTCGAATGGGAAACCCCAGTCGCCCAGGAATTCTGGAGGTAATCATGGACTGGCCAGAAGGCAAAGATTTTGGAGTATCACCAGAGGAGGAGGTGACACGTGCTGAAGAGGCCTCACTGTATAACCAGCTGCCAAAAGATAAGAAACAGTATGCCCTCTTCACGGATGAGTCCTGTCACATTCTGGGGAAGCAGCGGAGGTGGAAGGCTGCTGTATGGAGCCCTACATGAAAATTCTCGGAAACTGCAGAGGGAGAAGGTGAGTCAAGCCAGTTTGCAGAGGTGAAAGCTATCCAGCTGGCTTTAGACATTGCCAGTCGAGAGAAGTGGCCAGTACTCTATCTTTACACCAACTCCTGGATGGTGGCCAATGCCTTGTGGGGGTAGCTGCAGCAATGGAAGAAGAACAACTGGCAGCACAGAGGCAAACCTATCTGGGCTGCCCTATTGTGGCAAGATATTGCTGCCCGTCTGGAGCAGTTTGTTATAAAAGTTCGTCACGTGGACGCTCACATCCCTGAGAGTCAGGCCACTGAAGAACATCGAAACTACCACCAGGTGGATCAGGCTGCTAAGATTGAAGTGGCTCAGGTGGATCTGGACTGGCAACAGAAGGCTGAACTCTTTATATCTCGGTGGGTCCATGACACCTCGGACCACCAAGGAAGAGACGCGACATACCGATGGGCTCGTGACCGAGGGCTGGACTTGACCATAGATACCATTGCACAGATTGTCCAAGAATGTGAAACATGCTCTGCAATCAAGCAAGCCAAGCGGGTAAAGCATCAGTGGTATGGAGGACGATGGCTAAAGTATAAATATGGGGAGGCTTCTCAGATTGACTACATCACACTGCCACAATCCAGCCAAGGCAAGCACTATGTGCTCACAATGGTGGAGGCCACCGCCGCATGGCTGGAAACCTACCCTGTGCCCCATGCCACTGCCCGGAATACCATGCTGGGCCTGGAAAAACAAGTCCTGCGGCGACATGGCACTCCCGAAAGAACTGAGTCGAACAACGGGACTCACTTTTGAAACAGCCTCATAGACACTGGTCCAAAGAAGACGGTATTGAGTGGGTGTATCACATCCCGTACCACACACCAGCGTCTGGAAAGATCAGGCAGTACAATGGGCTGCTAAAAACCACTCTGAGGGCAATGGGGGTTGGGACTTTGAAAAACTGGTATACTCATTTAGCAAAGGCCACCTGGCTGGTTAACACCAGAGTGTCCACCAACTGGGCTGGCCCTGCCCAGTCAAAACCTCAGCGCCCCGTAGAAGGGGATAAAATCCCTGTAGTGTTAATTTTCACCAGACTCCAGGAAAGGGGCACAGCTGGGGGGGTGGGGCGGCGCGGGGGGAACTCACTCACGGCTGGGGAGCGCGCGGCGCTGGTCCTGTCTGGGAGAGAGGGTCTGTTGTGCGAGTTTGTGTCGTATTTTCTCCTTATCTGTATCGTTGTTGTTACTGTTCCCTCTGTTTGCTGCTCTGTTAAACTGCCCTTATCCCAACCCACCACTTTCTGCCTATTTCTTTCCATTTCTCCTCCGCACCGCAGCGGGGGAGGGGCAGCTGCGTGGCGCTTTTGTTGCCGGCGGCATCCAAACCAGAACAACGACACATGGTATGGAATATCCTGCTCTGTTTGGCCAGGTGGGGTCAGCCCACCCGGCTGTGCCCCTTCCTGGATTCCAGTGAAAATTATCCCTGTCCTGGCCAAACCCAGGACATTATCCACCCCTTATTCCATACAATGTACGTCATGCCCAGGTCCCCCATTGTCCAGTTGATCCCCACCACTTCTCCTGTCTCCAGTTATCATTCCCTTAGTCTATGGATCATCACTATAAAGTGTCCGCTGAGTTCATTTAATCCATGACTTCAGGTTCCATCTGTCGTAATGGTCTTCCGTGGCAGGAGAGGTGATGTGTGGTGATGGGCGGTCACTTGCTGCATCCGGAGCTCACGGCTGGTGTGGCCCATGCCCACAGTCTGCAGGAGATGTTGATCTTGATGAAGTTTCTGGATGTCAGTTGTTGAAAACCAGGTCGAGTTCCATCATCACTGTGCTCTGCTAGGTTTTCATCAAAAAAGTCCGTTCTTGTTTAATCTGGACGATTCTTACTATGCTACTACTGGTACAAAATATAACAATTATAAAAGTGATAACAGAGAGTGACAGGGTTATTTAACAATTAACTTTATACAATTTATTTATTTATGGACTATTCTCACCAAAAATCAAATCCCCATGAGGTACACATCGGACTTCCCCATCCTTCTGCATTACCCACCAGGTACATCCAGGTCCTTGAGCAAAAGCAATCCTGCGGACGAGCTTTCCTTTGCCCGAGGCAGGACTAACCCAAACTGTCTTCCCTAACATGTTCCGCATGTGCACTTCAGGGACTTTATCCCCTTCTACGGGGCGCTGAGGTTTTGACTGGGCAGGACCAGCCCAGTTGGTGAACCCTCTGGTGTTAACCAACCAGGTGGCCTTTGCTAAATGAGTATCCCAATTTTTGAAAGTCCCTCCCCCAATTGCTCTCACAGTGGTTTTTAGCAGCCCATTGTACCGCTCGATCTTTCCAGACGCTGGTGTGTGGTACGGGATGCATATACCCACTCAATACCGTGTTCTTTGGCCCAGGTGTCTATGAGGCTGTTGCGGAAGTGAGTTCCGTTTTCCGACTGAATTCTTTCACAGAATCAGAGAATCACAGAAGAGTAGGGGTTAGAAGGGACCTCTGTGGGTCATCTAGTCCAAACCTCCTGCCGAAGCAGGGTCACCTACTGTAGGCTGCACAGGACCTTGTTCAGGCAGGTCTTGAATATCTCCAGAGAAGGAGACTCCACAGCCTCCCTGGGCAGCCTGTTCCAGTGCTCCATCACCCTCAGAGGGAAGAAGTTCTTCCTCATGTTCAGATGGAACTTCCTGTGCCTCAGTTTGTGCCCATTGCCCCTTGTCCTCTCACTGGGCACCACTGAAAAGAGTTTGGCCCCATTCTCCTGACACCCACCCTTCAGATATTTGCAAGTATATATTAGGTCCCCTCTCAGCCTTCTCTTCTTCAGGCTGAACAAGCCCAGCTCCCTCAGCCACTCCTTGTAGGAGAAATGTTCCAGTCCCCTCACCATCCTTGTAGCCCTCCGCTGGACTCTCTCCAGTAGGTCTTCATCTTTCTTGAAGTGGGGAGCCCAGAACTGGACAGAGTACTGCAGATGAGGCATCACTAGGGTAGTGTACAGGGGAAGGAGAACCTCCCTTGTCCTGCTGGCCACACTCTTCTTGATGCACCCCAGGATCCCATTGGCTTTCTTGGCAGCCAGGGCACACTGCTGGTTCATGTAACGTTAACCTGTCATCCACCAGGACGCCCAACTGCCTCTCCACAGATCTGCTCTCCAGCAGGTCCACCCCAAGCCTGTACTGATGCATGGGGTTGTTTCTCCCCAGGTGCAGGACCCTGCATTTTCCCTTGTTGAACCTCATCAGGTTCCTCTCTGCCCAACTTTCCAGCCTATCCAGGTCACGCTCAAAGGCAGCACAGCCTTCTGGTGTATCTACCACACCTCTCAGTTTGGTGTCATCAGCAAACTTGCTGAGGGTACATTCTAACGCTTCATCCAGGTCGTTGATGAAGAAGTTAAACAAGACTGGGCCCAGTACTGACCCCTGGGGGACACCACTAGTCATCAGCCTCCAACTAAACTCAGCGCCGCTGATGACAACCCTCTGAGTTCTGCCATTCAGACAGTTCTCAATCCACTTCACCGACCACTCATCTAGCCCACACTTCCTCAACTTCCCTAGGAGGATATTATGGGAGCCTGTGTTGAAAGCCGTACTGAAGTCGAGGTAGACAACATCCACGGCTTTCCCTTCGTCTACCCAGCCAGCCATGCCATCATAGAAAGCTATCAGATTGGTCAGGCATGATTTCCCCTTGGGGAATCCGTGTTGACTACTCCTGATAAACTTCTTTTCTTCCACTTTCTTGATGATGGCCTCCAGGATAAGCTGCTCCATCACCTTTCCCCGGAATGGAAGTGAGGCTGACCGGCCTGTAGTTCCCTGGGTCCTCCTTCTTGCCCTTTTTGAAGTTTGGAGTGACATTGGCCTTTCTCCAGTCCTCGGGCACCTCTCCTGTCCTCCAGGATCTCTCAAAGATGATGGAGAGTGGCTCAGCAATGACATCCGCCAGATCCCTCAGCACTCGTGGGTGCATTCCATTGGGGCTATGGATTTGTGGACGTCCAGATTGCTTAAGCAATCCCTCACACAGTCCCCCTCAACCAAGGGAAAGTCGTCCTCTCTGTAGGCTTCTTCTCTTACCTCCGGGGCCTGGGATTCCTGAGGGCCAGTCTTGGCGCTGAAGACTGAAGAAAACAAGGCATTCAGTAGGTCTGCCTTCTCAGCATCCTCCATCACCAGGACACCCGCCTCATTCAGCAGCAGCCCCACATAGTCCCTAGCCTTCCTTTTGCTGCTGATGTATTTGAAGAAGCCCTTCTTGTTGTTTTTGACATTCCTTGCGAGCTTCATTTCTAAGTGGGCTTTGGCCTTCCTCGTCGCATCCCTGCATGCTCTGACCACATTCCTGTACTCTTCTCAAGTGGCCTGACCCTCTTTCCACATTCCATGTGCCTTTCTCTTCTACCTGATCTCTGCTAGAAGCTCCTCGTTTAACGATGCAGGTCTCCTGCCTCCTTTACTCAATTTCTTTCTCAGGGGGATTCACCGCTCCTGAGCGTGGAGGAAGTGACGTTTAAACAGCGACCAGCACTCTTGGACACCCCTGCCTTCGAAAGCCCCGGGCCCACGGGATTCCTCCCAGTAGCTCCTTGAAGAGGGTAAAGTTAGCCTTCCTGAGGTCCAAGGTTTTGATCCTACTTATCGCCCTGCTTCCTCCACGCAGGATCCTGAACTCTACTATTTCATGGTCACTGCACCAGAGTCTACCTCAAACCTTCACATCCTCCACCAGTCACTCCTTGTTTGGTAATATAAGGTCCAGCAAATTGCCTTTCCTTGTTGGTTCCTCCACCACTTGCATCAGAAAGTTATCATCGATGCTCTGTAGGAACCTCCTCAATTGTGCCTGCCTAGCTGTATGGTCTTCCCAGCTGATGTCAGGGTGGTTGAAGTTCCCCATGAGAACCAGGGCCTGTGATTGTGAAGCTGCTTGCAGCTGCCTGTAGAAGGCCTCATGAATTTCCTCCTCCTGGTCAGGTGGCCTGTAGTACACAACCACCGTAATGTCACCCATGAGATCCTGTCCCTTAATTATAACCACAAGCTCTCAACTCATTCCTCATTTGCACCCAGGCCAAGCTCAATGCATTCCACTTGCTCCCTCACATATAGAGCAACTCCCCCACCTCTCCATGTTGGCCTGTCTTTCCTAAAGAGTCTGTAGCCATCCATGACATCATGCCAGTTATGCGAGACATGGCACTTTCGGGAGTGTCATGTCGCCACAGGACTTGTTTTTCCAGGCCCAGCATGGTATTCTGGGCAGTGGCATGGGGCACAGGGTAGGTTTCCAGCCATCCAGTAGTGGCCTCCACCATTGTGAGAGCATAGTGCTTGCCTTGGCAGGTTTGTGGCAGTGTGATGTAGTCAATCTGAGAAGACTCCCCATATTTACATTTTAGCCATCGTTCTCCATACCACTGAGGCTTTACCCGCTTGGCTTGCTTGATTGCAGAGCATGTTTCACATTCTTGGATAATCTGTGCAATGGTATCCATGGTCAAGTCCAGCCCTCGGTCACGAGCCCATCGGTATGTCGCGTCTCTTCCTGGTGGCCCGAGCTGTCATGGGCCCACCAAGATATAAAGAGTTCAGCCTTCTGTTGCCAGTCCAGATCCACCTGAGCCACTTCAATCTTAGCAGCCTGATCCACCTGGTGGTTGTTTTGGTGTTCTTCAGTGGCCCGACTCTTAGGGACGTGGGCGTCCACTTGATGGACTTTTACAACCAACTGCTCCAGCCGAGCAGCGATATCTTGCCACAATGGGGCAGACCAGATAGGTTTGCCTCTGTGCTGCCAGTTGTTCTTCTTCCATTGCTGCAGCCACCCCCACAAGGCATTGGCCACCATCCAGGAGTCGGTGTAAAGATAGAGCACTGGCCACTTCTCTCGACTGGCAATGTCTAAAGCCAGCTGGATAGCTTTCACCTCTGCAAACTGGCTTGACTCACCTTCTCCCTCGGCAGTTTCCGAGAATTGTCATGTAGGGCTCCATACAGCAGCCTTTCATCTCTGCTCCTTCCTCAGAATGCGACAGGACCCATCCATGAAGAGGGCATACTGTTTCTTATCTTTTGGCAGGTGTTTATACAGTGGGACCTCTTCAGCACGTGTCACCTCCTCCTCTGGTAATACTCCAAAATCTTTGCCTTCTGGCCAGTCCATGATTACCTCCAGAATTCCTGGGTGACTGGGGTTTCCCATTTGGGTGTGCTGTGTGATCAGTGTGACCCACTTACTTCACGTAGCATCGGTGGCATGATGCATAGAGGGAACCCTCTCTTTGAACATCCAGCCCAGGACTGGCAATCGTGGTGCTAGGAGGAGCTGTGCTTCAGTGCCAACCACTTCTGAAGGAGCTCTAATGCCTTCATATGCTGCCAGAAACTCTTTTTCAGTGGGAGTATAGCAGGACTTGGATCCTTTGTATCCCGGTCTCCAGAAGCCCAGGGGTCGACCTCGAGTCTCCCCTGGTGCTTTCTGCCAGAGAGTCCAGGTTGGTCCGTTCTCCCCGGCTGCGGTGTACAGCATGTTTTTAACATCTTGTCCTGACCGGACTGGACCAAGGGCTACGGCATGAACTATCTCCCGTTTAATTTGTTCAAATGCCTGTTGTTACTCAGGGCCTCACTCAAAATCATTCTTCTTCTGGGTCATGTGGTACAGAGGACTTACCACCTGGCTGCAGTTTGGGATGTGCATCCTCCAAAAACCCACAACGCCCAGGAAAGCCTGTGCTTCCTTTTTGCTGGTTGGTGGAGACATAGCTGCTATTTTGTTGATGACATCCATTGGGATTTAACGGCGCCCATCTTGCCATTTTATTCGCAAAAACTTGATCTCTTGTGCAGGTGCCTTGACTTTACCTCACTTGATGGCAAAGCTGGCTTTCAGAAGGATCTGAAGTATTCTCTCCCCTTTCTCATAAACTTCCTCCTTGGTGTCACCCCATACAATGATGTCATCGATGTACTGCAGATGTTCCAGAGCTTCACCCTTTTCCAGTGCATTCTGGATTAGTCCATGGCAAATGGTGGGACTGTGTTTCCACCCCTGGGGCAGTCGATTCCAGGTGTACTGGATGCCCCTCCAGGTGAAAGCAAACTGTGGCCTGCACTCTGCTGCCAAAGGGATGGAGAAGAATGCATTAGCGATGTCAGTTGTAGCATACCACTTGGCTGCCTCTGACTCCAGCTGATATTGAAGTTCTAGCATGTCTGGCATGGCAGCACTCAGCGGTGGTGTGACTTCATTCAGGCCACGGTAGTCCACTGTCAGTCTCCTCTCTCCAGTAGATTTTTTCACTGGCCATATGGGACTATTAAAGGGTGACCGAGTTTTGCTGATCACTCCTTGAGTCTCCAGCTGACAGATCAGCTTATGAACAAGGAGAAGGGAATCGCCAGTGCACCGTTATTGTTGCGATTGGCACCTGTTGGTCTTCAACCCTCAGCAACCCCACAATGGAAGAATCCTCCGAGAGACCAGGCAAAATGGACAGCTGTTTAATTTCTTCCGACTCCAAAACAGCTATGCCAAAAGCCCATCAATACCCCCTTGGGTCCTTGAAATACCCTCTCCTAAGATAGTGTATCCCAAGGATGCACGGAGCCTCGAGGCCAGTTACAATGGGGTGCTTCTGCCACTCCTTCCCAGTGAGGTTCACTTCAGCCTCCAATACACTCAGCTCTTGGGAGCCCCCTGTCACTCCCGAAATGCAAATGGACTCTGACCCTTGGAGATCTGATGGCATTAAAGTACACTGTGCACCAGTGTCCACTAGAGCTTTATAGTCTTGTGGCTCTGACGTGCCCGGCCATCGAATTCACACCATCCAATAAACGCGATTATCCCTTTCCTCCACCTGGCTGGAGGCAGGACCCCTCTATTCCTGGTCAGAGAATTTGCTGCTCACCTGCTGTAAGAATGACTTGGAGGTCCCTTCCAGAGGATCGGAATCAAGATCAAACTGTCTATGTGGTCTGGAGAGCTGGCTGCTGGAAACTGGAGCGACATTTTTCCTAACAGAATCCCCTTTGGTGATTGTTTTACCTTGCAACTCACGCACTCGTGCCTCCAGACTTGAGGTGGGTTTTCCATACTACTTCCTCATGTGCTCTGCACGGTCACGCAGGTAAAACCACAGGGTGCCCTGGGTTGTATAGCCTCTGTATTCCCTCTCCTGAGCAGAGGAATACCTACCCCTAATAGATGAGATGCTGGGCCGTACAGGTGGGGTGTAGGATATATTCTCTTTGATTTGCCGCACCTCCCGGGCCAGTTTCTCCACAGCTGAGACAAGGGAGGAAGAGAGACTTTCCTCATATTGCCAGAGTCGGACAGTCACCTCATCCACTGTTGGTGCCTCTTTACCTTTCCAGTTTACTACTGCCAGTGAGCTGGCATATGAGGAGGGTGCGCTCTGCACAAACTTCCTCCACATAGATGCTGTGCACTGGACTTCATCTGGGTCTATGGGTAACTGCTCATCATCTGTGTCATAGTAAACCAGCTCCCGCACAGCTAATTCCCTCAAGTACTGAATACCCTTTTCCATATTAGTCCACTTGCCAGGATAACATACAAAATCGTCACTGAAGGGGTACCTCTTCCACACCCCTGACAGAAGTCTCCTCCAGAGGCTGAGGACTTGTTCCGTCTTCCCAATGGCCTTGTCAATGCCCCCATCCCTGGCCAGGAATCCCCAACTGCTTGGCTTCGTTGTCCTCTAATTCCAAGCTGCTGGCCCCGTTATCCCAGCACCGCAGCAGCCAGGTGACAATGTGTTAGCCTGGGTGGTGGCTGAAATCTTTCCGCATGTCTCGCAGCTCTCTCAGGGACAGGGACCGGGTGATGATCTCTGTCTCTATCTCCCGCGATGCACCCGGCTTATTGTCATCCCTCCCGGAGCGATCTGCTCTCTTTGCGTCTTTCTTTATTTTTACAGGGGCGACTGCTGCTGGCACAGGTTGGTCATTGTGCTCAGCTGCCATGCCTGCTGCTGGAACTTGGACTGGAGCCGTTTCCGTGCCTGTCGGGCAAACTGGGGCCACCCCTGCGGCTGTGGCAGCAGCAGTGGTGGTGCTGGTCATGGGGGCTGTGACTGCTGGAGGGGCTGCAGGGCCAGCTGGGAGGGCGGTTACATTCGCAGTGCCTGTCGCTTCGCTTCCCCCTCCTTCCCCTTTGGAACACAGAACAGTGTTGAACGGGGAAGGTCGGTAGTCGTGGGCCAGACCCCAGCACGTTGCAGTGATTTGTGTCTCTCTGGATTTCCCAGGGTGGCAGCACACTTTTTGCAGATATTTTATTAGTTTGTCCGGATTCTGTACTTGTTCAGGGGTGAGTTTCAAAAACACCGGGGGTGCCCACTGCCCTACCCTGGGGCAGGTCTCTGCAGGATGTAGTTAACTACTTGTTTAACCCTAAACAAAACCTGCAACCCATTCAGGAGGTGCAACAATAGAAACACACTGGCCTGAGCATCCCATGGGTACTCGAAATTCTCAAAAGACATTAGGACTAGCCTGAAGGAGAGAGGGTAGTTGAAAGAGTAGGGGAAAACATCCATTCCAGTTTTCCCCACGGAGTGGGTTCAATTATTAAGAAGTTCTACAAGATAGGATCCGAGGGTCTTCCACAGAGGTCCCTTCCAACCCCTACCATTCTGTGATTCTGTGATTCTGTATGGAAATGACCGCAGTGCTGCATGCAAATACAAGCCTAATTTCATGCACAGTGATGTTATCATGTTATATGTCTATATCATACAGTTAAGCAAAATCATCATCCTGATCCTTTTCCCCACGATGATGAACAGCACCACAAGGAACACATACAGCAAGTACGGGTTCAAATACCACCGCCATTTGATCAAAGACAGAATCTTTTTTGCTGGCAAGTATTTAACTAACAAAATAAAAGCATATAACATAATCTAAGAAAATTGTTTTAACACCCTCTACTCAGCCCTGCTGTTATCGCCGCCCCACGCTTGGGCACCAAATTTAATGTTCTGGTTTGGCTGCGGCCAGAAACAAATGCGCCGTGCGGCCGCACCTCCACCCGCCGGGGTGCGAAGGAGAATGGGAAGAAACAGGCATGAACTGGTGGGTCGGGATAAGGGCAGTTTAACAGAGCAGCAAACCAAGGGAACAATAACTACAAGGATACAGATAAGGAGAATACTCAAAACAAAGCAGCAGAACCACTCTTAGCGCCTGTCGCCACCTCACGCTCCCGAGCCGCGAATGACCGCCCAGCTCCCCCAGCCGTAACCCAGCATGACAGCACATGGTATGGAGTACTCTGTTCTGTTTGGCCAGGTTGGGTCAGCCCCCCTGACTGTGTCTCCTCCTGGATTCCAGTGAAAATTAACCCTGTCCTGGCCGAACCCAGGACAGACTCCAAAGGTAACAAAACCTGGACCTATTTGTTGCTTATGTCAGCTACAGAACAGGGAAAATTCAGTGTCCTGGTAACACAGATATTTATTTTGTCTCTTCCAACTGAAACCTCTAAAATCTTTTCCAGAAATCCTGCCAGGCTGCTGAAATATCATCAGAATATATGCCAGATGGTCATATTCTCAACAGGATTTCCCCAAACATACTTACCTCAGGGAGCCAGGACCTTTATGTCCTGCACTTCATAATCAAAGAGGATTTGTTTAGAGGGGGTCTAAATATGAACATGTGGCCCCAAAGTGAGTGCTACTCTTGATCAATATCCTAAGTGTCTTATTTATGCCTTGTAGAGGCGAGTGAAAAAATGAATCACACAGAATAATTGAGGAGGATGAAGATTTAGTAATAATGTTTCTGGATAGAAAATCTTAAAAAACAAATCTAGACAAAACTGAAAGTTGATAATAGGAATGTATTTATGTTTCTGGTGTGGAAGGCAGCTGTAATTTTTTTTCTTTTTCAGGAATTTTATACTGAATCATGGCATACTGAGACTACGAATTCTGTAATTTGGGAAATAGAGAAACTGATTATTCTGAGCTTATTATAACATGAGATTCTAGATCAATAGGATTAGCCAGCAATAGGCTCAGGCACCTATATGAACAAAAATATAGAGTATATACCACAGTCTTCCCAAAGAATTATGCATTTTCCCATGTCACATATGCAATGTATTATTCAGACATATTTTCAAGGTCATATTTCATAGTATCAGTGGCTAACCATGTGAGATCAGCATATCTATGAACTGTATGGCAAAAAGTAGTGAAATAGTTAATTAGCATAGATCTGCATGTATGCCAATTAATTGTGCCAAGCATTGAGCATTAATTCTTGAGCATAGGGAAAATAACAATTTGTAATACTCTCCTGCTCCTAAGGCAAACTATGAATTGAATTTTAGCACACTTCCTCTCTTGAGGTGTTTCTATATTTGCAAGATTAGTCTTCATCTGGTCATTATGCCTCTTACTGAGGGCAAAGCACTGCAAGGTATTTTCCTGTTGATGTGCTGTGGAATAAGAATGTACAGCAGTGGAGATTTTCTCCCCCTAGTCCCTGTGGAAATAAGAGGGAGCAGGAAGCACCTGAACAAATATTTCAGCTCTTCTTTCCCCTACTTTTTCATCTTTTAAGAAGTAGGTGTGTAACACTTTAGCTTGTCCTGGCCAGGAAAGCTCAGGGGAATTTTAAGCACATGCTACACTTTGTAGCGGTTCCCAGAATGTGAAATAATACTAGAGAATGATTCTCAGTTCAAAAGAAAATTTCTTATAGACAAATGGAGGTTATTCTGCTAGATCTGAATCAGTCACATTAAAAAGAGACCAGAAGAGTTCAGAGGATATCACTATATAATTAATTTTTTTCTGTACTGTGAAGACAGATAAGTCATAGAAAAGTCTCAAGCTATTTTTATTGGAAGAGGCTCTGTATTAATTTCACTCATGGTTTGTACATTATCTCAGCTAATTTATCACTCAGCTGCTCATCCTAGAGCTACTAAAAATGTCTATGAACAACTGAAAGACCACTAGTACCAGAGTTTTCAATTGTGCTGCTCTGCTCACTCTTCAATTCTACTTTAAATCCAAGCATTGCAGAAAAAAAATCACAGAAGCTAGAAATGGTAGTAGAACTGGTGCACTTACAAATGGGACTAGGGCAAACAGTAACACCTTAAACTAGGTTACCAGGACTCAAATATCTTTAACACAGATGGACTTGAATGCTTCACATGTCAAGAGTTTAAGACTGAAGGATGACAGAACTAAGAGCAGTAAAAAACATAGGCTTTAGAAAGAACCAATCAAAGTATATCCTATTTCAAAAGATTACCAGAATAAACGAATACGAAATTTACAATATCATATTTATAGACTTTAGTGAAATTTAACAACACCTCTCATTTCTTTCGCAGACAAACAAATTCAAATGGGTTAGTATAGCTGCCTTATTGTATGGTTTTAAAATCAGCTGGGTGGCTGTGAAGAGATGACTGATAGCCACTACAATATCAAGGTCATTGGAAAGGGTCATGAATAAATATCAAGCAAACTGACAACATTTAATTGATGAAAAGTAATTCAACTGCAGAGAGTGCTATTTAAATATTATCTCTTGCTGTTAGTTTCACTGAAGAACTGATAGAGAAAGAGACTTAAGAACAAGGTAAAATCCCATGATAAAGCCTACAGGAATTGTGCCTCACCATGGAAAATCAAATGATGCTTGGTGTAATAGAGCAATTTTCTATATAATAGGAAACATGAAGTTTCTAAGTTGGGAGGTGAGGGGAAAGCTATCACAAAGAGTAGTTTTGCAGTGAACAGCAATCTTTTAATTAAAACCCAAATCCTACCAGTATAGTGAAGTAGTCTCTGTGGGACAGTTTTTTATTTAACAGAGCCACATGGCAGATGAAAAAGCAACACTTGGCGGTTAATATTGATTAGCTTTAGCATGAAATCTTGATTATCCATATAATAAGATAGTGTACAGTAAGGGAAAAAGAGCAATTCTCCTTTCTCTTTCAATTAACTATTTCACCGACTCTCATACAAGACTCTACTGACACCAGAAAGAGGCAAAGCAAACTTAAGGACATCATAAAAGCAAGAAACATATAAATTATAGACATGTAGCTACATCAAATTAACTTTGTTTTAGAATTGTCTGATACTTTTTTTTCAATTGTGAGTAAAATTTCATTTAGACTTATTTTCTTGAAATTGGGATGGGAAATATTATGGAAAATGTGTTAGTGAAGGTCACTGTTGTTCAGAATTTACTCTATTTTTCCAACATAAATATGTCAGTCTGGCTCCCAAAGAAACATCTAGGAAAAAGTGTCTTTTAAATACAACAATCCTATATCCACACAGGGACTTAACAGACAAAGTAATCACAAAAAATTTTGCTCATGACAGGTCAGTGCCTGTAAATGTACGAAGCTGGTGTAGAAAGCACAGTAGTGTTTCAACACTGTGCTGAGTTGTGACTTATTTAGCCTATGTGGGACTCAGTGGGCTCCCATGGGGATTCTGAAGTCCAGTACCAGGTTTCTTATACTCATGGCTACTTCGCTGGCTTTGAACATGTGTTTAGGAAAACTTTCATTTAAGAATATTAAGATATTTACCCTTTTTTTCTGAGAATTACAAACTGCAATTACAAAGTAATCTTAACATGAAATATGTTTATGTATCGTCCTGAAACATTTTTCAACATATTCTTAAACCTATGTAAGGAGGGACATAGAATTCTGTTATCTGTACGCACAGGCGCAAAAAATTAACTCTGTCCTGAGTACAGGTCTGGTGACTAGACAAAAATTTTTCTTCATTCAGGTTAATACACCAAGTTGTATGCTTCAGACCCACATGTTGCATAAGCACTCAGATTGCCTCTCTTCAAATTAAAGAATTCATGAATGAATTATTTTCTGCATTTTTCAAGAAACACTGCCTGTTCTAGGTTGACTTGTCTGCTTGCCTTTCTTGATAAGATTTATTTTACGTTTATTTTTAATACATGGAGGATGTGAGAAAACTTTCTGACAGCCTTGGATTTCTTACTTGAATGTATCTATTAAAACTGTTATCTTTGGTGAAGGTTTTTTCAAATAAATAATTAGATAAATAGATTAGGGGAATATATTGAATCTTACATGATACCATTTCTTACTGACTTTTGTTGAAATACTGCTCTCTATATAGATGAAGACTGGAATTGAAGTAGTGTCTTGGGGTTTTATTCAGGTGGTTGATTTTGAGCTGTGGGGTTTTTTTGTGAAATTTGTCTGGAAGCATTACTGTATCTTATTGACGTATGTCATGCAAAAATACTCTGTATGTGCTAAAATACAAAGATGTAGCATAAATAGAGCAGACTTTTTTCAAACTTCTTTTAACCCCTTTAGGCACAAACACCACTTTTCCTGAGGTATATTGTGACTGCCTTATGTTACAGCTATCTTGTACATTTTTAATTATACTATTTTGGTACTTATTATCTAAATAAATGTTACCTAGATATAAATGTATCCTAAGGCATGTAAATTAAACTTTCTTTTGCAGTTGCAGTGGGATATTTGCTAACCTCCAAAATCTGCTAAAACTACCTTTTTTATGGAAAAGTAATTAATCAATGCAAAAATTTAAATTAAGGTAATTTTTTTATGTTACTTGCTCTTGGAAAGTTTTGCTGGTACATTTAAGCAGACAATAGGCCCTTCTAATGTTTTTTTAGCTGCTTTTTGAATGGACTTGAGAATAGGGATAAGTGTTTAGATATTCTGGTGGGTACTGGCATTTTGTGTTCTTTCTCAGGTTTTATTTGAATACACAGTTAATCATTGGTTGGTTTAGTATACTGATCTTGCATAGATATATTAAAGTGTTACTTGCATCTTTCTATATTCCATTAAAAACAAAATGTAAATTTCTCCAACAAAATGATCCCCAATGGGTTCCAGTGAGATGTATTCTGATCTTGGTGCAGTAATGCAAAACTTACAGCTTCTACTCAAGGAGGGGAAAATCCACAGAAAATAGATTAATTCTCAACCATTTGTATGCTTCAATTTGTAAATGACTTTAGAATGTTATGCCCAATAGGAATTAAATCTCACAAGCTATCCTAAATGTAGAAACGTATTTAAAAAGAGAGTATTGTTACATTTAATGATGCTGCTATATTTGGTTAACAACTTGCTCTCACCAGAAGCTGTTCAAGGAAGTACCTCCAGAAATCTATTTTTATTTGGGAATTTATGTCTTCGAATTTCTCAAATTATTTATCTTAGTAAGTGCTTCATAGGATTGATAGTATGGATTGCAGATAAAAATGGAAATAACATGACAATACATTTGAAACATTTGGACTCCAGAACTGAGCGTTCATTTGAAAGGAAGGAATATTCAGTTAGCTGACTTCCTCCTTGAATTTGTTTTCTATAAAAATTAGTTCCAACATAGCAACCTATCTTATTTCTTCTTAATGTTGTGCATTAGACAAGATAATCTCTTTATCAAGATGAGGAGTTGCTTTCTATGAAGTACAATAATGCATTTTTATTTCTGGGAACCATTAACAATGCTAAATACAGATTATTTTGCTATCTGAGTAAAAATATCTCTGCATGCAGTACTTTAATTTCTTAACAGTTCTCACAGTAAGAAAGAAAAGTAAGTAGTAGAAGGAAAATACTTAATTGGGTTTATGCATGCGTTTTCTGAAAAACTAACTCTATGCAAACTCTTTTTATCACAGCCTTATCTGTTTTGCTCTTCTCCTTCATCTCTTCGTTCGCAGGAACACGGTTTTCCTATATTTTGAGTGTTTGCATAGCCCATGTGCAAAAGGAAGTATTTAAAGGTTGAAGTGACTTTGGTTGCTTCCTTTTTTTCTTTTTTTTTTTTTTTTTTTTAATTTACATGATTCCTTTTTTGTTTTCTGGTTTCTACCAGTACCAGAAAAAGAATATTGAACTACCAGAAGAAAATCAATTAGAGTTGGCCAAACACCTTACATTTCCACTATGAATATTCATGTGAATAGAGAATAGAATCTGCTTAGTATGTGATTGTGTCTCTTTTGTCTTCAGTTGCTGCTTCTCTGTGAGTTACTGGCAAAAAAAAGTGTGGAAAGTATACATTTTAATGTTTCTGGCCAAGTATTTTCTTAGAGAAAAGTAGAGAATTTTAGAATGGTAACAGACATTCAGGTCAAAAACACGACTCTAGAGTAACTTCTGTTCAGGATAGCCGACCCTAGATTAGGTTAATAATTTTAGCTTCAATCTTTTTGAGGGCTTCTTCCACCTTTCTTTTCAAAAATGGAAGTAATTTGGGACAAACTAAATTTGGGAATTACAAACTGAAGTTTTGGATGAGGAAGGTTAAGTCAAGCATTTAATCAATCCAGAGTGGAAGAGGTCCCTATTACTTATCTATTCAAACCATTTTTGTTTTGCTGTAGTTGTAACACCCCGACAGACATGAAAATACGTTGGGAAAATATGTGCTAAGCTTTGAGATGAGATTTTTCTTCACAAAAATTCAGGCCGCCCAAAAGTCTCAGGTGTTTTGAAGCTTTGTCCTAATAGTCAAGTAAGAAGAAGCAGAGGCCTGTCATCAAGGATTTCATTAGGCTGACCGAAAGCAGCCTGTGCTGGTCACTTGGCTACATCAGAAACATTTTATGTCCCCAGAGATGTCCTTCTTGAACTACTGAAAGGGTAACCTCAGACTACAAAACTGTAAGTGCTGCAGCAAATTCTGGATCCAAAGGAAATGTCAGAGTGTGAAATACAAGCTCATTCCTGTGACACGTGAAATTCATCTTCTGGTAAAATTCGGGTTTAGATACAAAAGAATATCAGAAAGTATTAGACTTTCTAATAGTTTTGAAAATGTCTGGTCACAATAATGCTCAGTATAAACCTTAGGTTTATATAGAATCCTTCACAAGAAGGGTAAGTATTTTTTCACTACATGCTGTCTTTTGAGAAATCTGGACATTTGAATTTATATTGTGAATTGTTCCAGCCATGTAAATTTATGGGGAATTCATAAATTTGATTTTTTTTTTTCCAGACAGCTTTTGACCTGTTTTAGTAGGTTGTTCCTTAGGGATAACACATCCACTTTGTATACGATAGTCTGACACTTTCCCCATCAAACTGTCAATTTTTCAGAGAAGACAAAAAGCAGACCATCTTCCTGAAAGCAGAATGCAAACTAACGAGTAAAACAATAATGCTGGTTTGAAAAATGAGGCAAAGTGAGCTTGTCATTCAACTCACAGCCATTAAGTTTTGAACTTTCACAAGAGAAAAAGCATTTAACTGGAAGGAGCATATATCTGCTTAAGAAAAATTAGTTTGCCACAAGAAAGTTTCAACCACTTAGAATTCAAATCTCCCTCTCTAAAGAAAAATTATGTATTTTTGATTAATACTTTTTTACTAAGTATTTGCTGAAATGCACACTCTAGTTATTGTACATTAGAAAATCACCATTCCCCACATTTCCTTCAAACTTTCAATTTCACATGATTTTGGAATTAGTTTAGTTGGCACTTTTTTTTTGAAAGAGTGAAAATAGCATGGGTGAAAAGTTCGGTTCTGTTTCTCATAATTGATGAGAAATTAGAAGATTCAGAATAAAACATTCCTCAGGAAGTTGAATTAACAAGACTAAAATCTTTTTTATGATACTCTTTCACCAAGTTTTTTGGCTTAATGTGATGAATATATTATTTTATACTGCTGCACATGCCAGAACAAACAGCAGACAAAACAGTGATGGCAGTTGGTAAAGGTGGGAGAATGACTACAGAAAAATGATTGTTATTGCATCAGACTTAATAGTCAGATGAAGGTAATTAAATACATTTAAACTTCATATGTATTTAAACCCTAATATAAGTGAAATTTCATTAACAGTTCTATGCCTTTCTGTAATGAGAAACATATGTTATAGTTAATCACTCATTTTATCAATAAAAGGAGCTGAACAAAATTAGACATTGTTCCACCCTGAGTGGAAGAAGAGGCTTGGATCTCAAGTTTAGCGATCAAGTCAATTAACATAGCAAATATGTTCCGTATTTAAACAGATTTTAAAGATTTTACTGCCTCTTAAGGGACAAACTGCAGTCAGTTTACTTGTGCAAGCAGATAAGAAAGGGTATCAAAATTAACCTGAAGGTTTCCCTCATTTACATTAACAGGACTTTGGGTTGCTTAGTATTCACAGATGATTTTGAACAGAAAATGGAAAAATAAACTAGTGAACATGGAATGAGCATTAATTCAGTGACTAATCCTTTCTAACTGATGTTTTAATGAAATCTGAGGATTTAATAAATACCAATTATGATTAATCTTCTGAATATGTAAAATCTTACTGTATAATGCAAAATCAAACCAAATAAAAGAAAAATACCTTCAGGAGCAGAATAGATCACTTCACAGCCAGACAAGTACGGCAGCCAATTGCTCCTCATTTCTTAAAAGCCAGTTAGACAACTGATTATTCTGAGTGAAAAACATTTCTTGCTGCTGGATCTTAAATATGACGTATGTCCAAAGGATCATTACAGAAGAAATTCTGTACCTGTAGGAGCATGGTGTGGATAGTTAGGGCCTGGCGGTCGGAAGATGTCGTGCTGTACGGAAAGGTAGGCCCCCCCCTCCTCTCCTGATAACCAGTAGCGTTTAGCCCATAGGTGTAAGCAGACGGAAGTGACGCTGTAAACCTAAGCTATATAATACCGTGCTACCCGTCAATAAACGCCATTTGCCGTCCACCACATTGGTGTTTGCGAGCTGATGGCCCGAGCGGCCTGGGGTTGGTCGCCGTGCCGTTCCTGAACCAGGTCGCCACGCCAACAAAGGCGACAAGTGGTGCCGAAACCCGGGAAAGACTCGCCTGGAATCGGGTGAACGGCGGCCGGAGCGGCAGGACCAGCCCGGCGGGGAGGACGCTCCCGGACCAACAAGGAGGATGGAAGCCCTTGTGAAGGTCGTATTGCAATTACATAAGGAGTGGGGGATTGATTGTAAGCCCAAAGATTTTACGCTCGCAGTTGCGAGGCTTTTGCAAATTGGGGTCATTGACCAGCCGGTGGATATTCTCCACCCTGAGGTGTGGGATAAGTGCACTAAAGCGTTAGCCGAGGAAACGATGTCCTCGGGTTGTGGGAAAAAGCTTAAGTCGTGGGGGAAAGTCGTGCAGGCCCTGCAGAAAGCTATACAAGAGCAGGAGACCTGGAAGGCGGCAAAGAACTGTTTGTTAGCTACCCCAAAATTGGGAATCGGGGCAGCTACACAGACTTCGCACCCCCCAGACGATAACGGTTCTGCTGAGCCTAAAAATCAGCAAGAGGGCGACACGTCCCCTCAACTCCCGGACCCCGATCCGCTTACGGAGGGAGAGAAACAAGCTAAATCCTTCTGGGGCGGGTTAGCCGAGGAGGCTAGGGGCGCCGCGAAAGAAACAGAGTCTGATAAAGTCTGGGCCACACCACCGCCCTATGCCCCCCAAGATGGCACCGAGCACAAAGGGGAAAGGCGGGATGAAAATTCCTTTGGTGATAACAGGGAGGAAGCGCTAAAGTTATCAAGCCCACACAAAGGGGAGGTGGAGGAGAACAGGGGGGAGAGGAGCGGTAGGAGCGACCTAGAAGGGGAAAGGGGGGCCAGCGGGGGGCAGAGAGCCAACCGGGGCGTGCATTTCAAAAGGTGCGCCTGTGAGGTGGGCACCCCGCCGAGCAGAGGGCGGGGCGGGCCCGGGCGGGGGGAGGAGCGGCCCGCCCATAGGGGAGGGGGCCGGAGCTCGGCAAAAAGGTACTGGAGACCGGAAGTAACCAGTCAGTCGAGTTCCGACTCCGAGTCAAACACTAGCGGGGATGAGTGGCTCGTAACTAATTTAAGTTTAGAAGAGAAGAAAACAAAGATAAATAAAGTCAAGAGCCAAAATATCCCCATCCAAATTAAAGAGAAACCGCGAGGGGGAGAAATCCCTGTCACGGACTGGAGGAAAATAAAGATTATGTGCGCCGACTGGACCCCATCGGCCGCACTAGCGTTCCCGGTCCGGGTGACGGACGGGGGACAGAGGGTCCACACACCGATAAACCCTAAGGATATACAAGCGATTGTTAAGGCAATCGCAGATAAAGGCCTTAATTCTGCCATTGTCTCCGCCCTCATAGATGGTGTCTTCGGGGGAGACGATATGCTCCCGTTCGATATAAAACAAACTTGTAGATTGATCTTTGACGGGGCAGGGATGATCGTTTTTAAACAAGAATGGGAGGACATCTGTGCGAGGCAATTGGCCCAAGTAACTGGGGCAGACCATCCCCTGCATGGCTCCAGCCTGCAGCGGTTAATGGGCACAGATCCCACAATGATTACTCCCCAGGCACAAGCCCAGGGCCTGCGGGCCCATGAAGTCATTACAACTACTCGTGCGGCCAGAGAAGCTATTCGCATAGCCTCTAGAGTCATTGCCAAACCATCGCCATGGTCCACAATTAAGCAAAGTGAAAGTGAGAGTTTCACAACATTTGTGGATCGTCTCCAAGCAGCGGTCGATTCATCAGCCTTGCCTGTGGAGGCAAAAGGCCCAGTCGTAGCAGAATGTTTACATCAGCAGTGTAATTCAACAACCAAAGAAATCCTGCGATCACTATCAGCGGGGTCGAGTATCGCAGACATGATTAAGCATGTCGTGAAGGAAGAGCATCTAACCCCGATCCAGGTGGCTGTTCGCATCATACTAGCCAGAATAAAACTAATGAAAACTGTGAGTTTTTGTTCACAGGACCGGATCATCGGACACCCCCATAACCCGCACACCCTGACGACAAAAGAAGATAACAAGTCAGCAAACGTTCTGTCCAAGCCTGGAAGTTCCTCACTGTCAGAAGTTGTGTTACAAAATAGGAGGGGAATGGATATTCTTTTCTTGCAACAGGGAGGCCTCTGCGCTGCATTAGGGGAAGAGTGCTGTTTTTATGCTGATCACACCGGAGTAGTCAGAGATACCATGGCCAAACTTAGAGAAGGTCTAGAAAAAAGAAAAAGAGACAAAGAAGCCCAACAAGGATGGTTTGAGTCGTGGTTTAACCATTCGCCATGGTTAACCACCCTGATATCCACCTTGATAGGGCCGATCGCAATGATCGTAATGACACTAATTTTTGGGCCCTGTATACTGAACAAGATCGTGTCATTCGTCAAGAGTCGGCTAGAGAAAGTTAACATCATGTTCGTAGAACACCAACAACTGCTTTAAAAATGTACCTACCCAGTGTTACCCTCAATCGTCCCTAAAAGTTAACTTCTACCTGTTTACTGTGCCTTATGTTTTCTATTCAAGTTTATAGCATATACTTTTTAACACTACTGTACAATATAGAATAAGAATAACAATAGAATTTTTAAGATTATATTTTAGCTAATTTACAAATGCATTTGTCTAAGGTACCTTATCTTTGTAATCGTAAGATTTTAATATTTACATTTTTTAAATTGTAGTTCAGGTTAAGTAAGGTTAAGTCTGGCCAGATATTAAGTTTAAGTCTTAAGGTTAAGTATTAACACTTTTATATTTTATATTAACCTATTTAGTTAAGCATAAGGAGGGGGGAAATGTGGATAGTTAGGGCCTGGCGGTCGGAAGATGTCGTGCTGTACGGAAAGGTAGGCCCCTCCCTCCTCTCCTGATAACCAGTAGCGTTTAGCCCATAGGTGTAAGCAGACGGAAGTGACGCTGTAAACCTAAGCTATATAATACCGTGCTACCCGTCAATAAACGCCATTTGCCGTCCACCACATTGGTGTTTGCGAGCTGATGGCCCGAGCGGCCTGGGGTTGGTCGCCGTGCCGTTCCTGAACCAGGTCGCCACGCCAACAAAGGCAACAGCATGGCTTTCTGCTTTTCAAACAGCTGCCAAAGTGAAATGGAAGGGAAGATATTTGTGTAGGTGCAGTGAATAATTTGGTTCTGTCACATGCCCTTAATTACATGCTAGCTTGTGTGACCAAGGAAGGTCTGTGTGAAGGAGGGCTTGCAAGACTGGCTTCTGTAATTTGCTTATCAGTGTTTCTGAGTGCTTGAATGACTGAGCAGTCACGAGGGTGCCTGTAACTCCTGTTCACATTAAAGAGATTAATGCTGGGCATCTGACCAACCTACGGTCCCTTATGGTTCTGGCCTGACCTCTAATTTTAGAAAACAATGACCGTGTTTTGTGAAGAGGCTGTACTCCAGCTTTTCAATAGCATTACTTTTATATCATTGTGGCAGCATCCTGAAGCGGATCCATTAGCTTTCAGTTGCTGCTGTTTTCCATTGTCCTGTTCTCATAATATACACAGTGAACTAGTATCTTTTTCTGATACACAAGTTTGCAGATAGATTTCAACATGGTTTTCTTTAACTCAATTTTTTTTGAGCAGAAACAGCTTATGAGTTCCTTTTCTAAGCTCAGCATTGTCTGTGCATGGTTGACATACTTATTCACTGCAAGTCATAGTAAGTGAATATTGCTTCTCTGTGGATAAGGCATTATTACGTAACTTGTAGGCCTGGTGGGAAGGTTTGAAGTACTTGCAGGTAGGCCATATTAACCAACTAATCTTCTGCATTTTAGTTACCTTTATTTTTTGCTTCCCAAGTAAAAGAAAATATTTTGGTGTTTTGTTTGATCATGTATTTTTGACTAGCCTAAGGGTCAGATACTAAGAGCTGTTTCTCAGCCACTGAGACAAATTAGCCTGTCCTGCACATAAACAACTTCAACTCTGTCCTGTTCAGACTAGTTTCTGTAGCAGATCTTGGAATAAAATCTTTTGACAGCCAAGAGCAAGCTCCAGCTCAAACAGGTCACGTTTAGTTGTTCTGGAGGGAATTAACTGGAGTGTCTATGACAGGGGGACAAGGAACCAGAAGAATAACAGAGTTATAAGTTGATGGATCCACTTAGGTCAGCAAATCTACCTTTTGAGAGTTCGCAGATAATTTGAAAAATATCCCTCCATTCTGAATCTACGTTCATGCAGCCCCTTGCAGAAAGGTGCATGGCACTATGCCAAGTTAAAAAGTCCTCTTAGAGTGCCACTGGACTGGTTTCCACTCAAGCTGGGTGAAAAAGAAGACGTAGCATGGTACTTAGTGCAGATAAGAACATTTGCAGCAGTTAACTGCATGCTCCAACATAGGGAGGACTCTAGACAATCCTCAAAATATAAGGTTTTTTTAGAGACCAGATTTTTTTTACACTAATTTCTTAATGGTTGATAACACTTTCCTCTGAAATCTGCAGCCTAATAGAAAGAAGATTAAATTAGCAAAAAAAGTGAAGTATACTGCAACAAGACTAGACATTGATTTAGGATTTTAAGTGGGAAGGCCAGCTCAATCAAGTATCTTTGTTTCCCTCACTCCCTTCTTTTAAAAGTTCTAGGCTGGAAGTAATAGTCATGCAAATTAGTTTTGCAATTACAACACAATCTAGTTTAAATCTCCCTTTTTACCAGTGATTTGCTGTGATAGTAAGCAATTTGATATTAATATTTCTTTACGTCCTCCATGGATCTATATGTAGAAAGGTACATGTACAAATTTGTCAGCAGATTTCTCAAATAGGCATTTCATCACTCAGTGAGGTCTTTCATACTTTGACTGTTAATCCACAGGGAGTCCTTCAGTGAAAGAAAGCTCATTAATAGACTGAGTTTTCTTCACTTGGCTGCTGGTTTCATTTTGCTCACACTTCTAAATAATAAAAGGCAAATCATTTCAGTTTAAATGAAAGAGATTCTTTGCTTGACCAAAACCAGAACAACAACAAAAAAATTCTGACTTCAAATTACTTTAATTAAAAAAAGGAAATGCTAAGTGAAATGTAAACCAAAACTATTATAACATACTTTAAAATGACTGATCATTGTTAAATAGATTGCAACTGAATGGTTCAACGACTTGTAAGTTTCATCAAGGGATTCTCTTAAAGTAATTTAAAAATTATCAGTCATGTTCAAAAAACATCATTCTCATGTCTACAGTTTATATCGCTTAAATTGCTACTTAATATTAAACAAGATGTACAACGTGTTGTGGACTGAAGGTGTAGGAGACGGTAGCACCTTCCCAATCTAAAATTGTTTTCTTTTCTTTTCTTCTGCTTGACTAATTGTACCAGAATACAGCTGGGCATTTAAGTTCATGATGTACCTTTTTAAAATGCAAGATCCTTGACTCCAGACTTTGGGAACTTTGGTGAATGTCAGTGGAGAATCAAATCCTAGAACTTCTCCTTTCAAATGCTTAACCAAAAAAAAGAATGATAGCACAGAAAACAGGAAAAAAGACTAGCCAAATCAGAAATGAGCATTCTGGAGTGAAGGTTGCAAAGAAATTCTGTACCACCTTCCCTCTCTAGGGGAGCCATACATCTCTAGATGGTGACTATAGTCATTCCATTTTGACAAAAAGAGTGAGGGGAATTTGGATGAACAAATACCCTGAGGTTCAACATTAGGATTAGTTCATACTTCTTGTGCAGCTGATACAGCGCTGTGCATGTAAGATGCCAAATTCATAGATTTCACTCCCCTTCTTAGTCAGACAACGTACTAGATATAACCTAGTGCATAGTGTCTTTACTTACTGAGTCTATTTTATTGCCCTTTAATGGAAAGAGATTACATGGCTTTCTGAGGCCAGTATTTGTCATAAAGAGTTGTCAGTGTGGGAGACAACTTGCATTACTAAGAATATAAAGACATTAGATGAACATGTTCATTTTGAGACAGCCTTGCTTTCCTCAAAAAATACTCATTAGTGCCAGCAAGCGTATCTCTTTTTCAACTCTCTGACCTCCATTTTATGAGGGAGCTACTAACTTTGCCATAGCACAGAATGTGAACTTTCTCTTTAATTTTTTTTCCTAACTCCCAAAATGCTAGGTCATTATGCATTTTCTTGAACAATGTGTGGGAAAAGAGAAGGTTTTATTGTAAGTAACTAGAGAAGAAGGTACTGTTTGGCAGAATTTCACATTTCTCAGACAGAGTCCCTCTTTTATAAAATCATATTTTTGTATTATGTTTGGAATTTTTTGTGAATGATGCACACATGTTCAACGAAGTTACTAGTTACATGAACAGTTGAGAAATCACATCTGCAGCAAAAGCAGTCATCAGCAGGAATATAATGTAGCTGGAATATGCTAAACCATTGCATAGTACTTGTGAACTAAACTGCATTATCCTGGGTTCTTTACAGGAATGAATATTCAGATCATTGTGCTGTTCAAAGAGATGGTGAAATCTATATAGACACATAAGTAATTAGTGGCATGTGATATTATTTTCATTCTATATAAACTTAATAAATAAGGACCCTTCTAGAACAGTATATCAGTGACAGAAAGATGACCTTCAGTAAGTTTTCCTGTAGTGGTCTGAAGTTCCCTGTATATTCAGCATAGGATGATAAAACAACTGTCTTTAAACCATCTGCTATGTGGAAAAGCTTTTAAGTTTTATTAGTGTCTGTGACTGGTGTGGAGGACTGGGATCAAAACACATTAATTTCTTCTGATTTTTCGTTTCTCATTTTTCAGAGCTGTGAGGCCTGTGATGCTTGCTGACAGGGAAGTTTATTAATACCTTCAGACCTGTTGTTATCTCCTGGAGCCTTACTGGTGAATTAACAGAAGCATCAGAAAGTTAAAAGTGCTTGAAAAAGGGCAATCTTTTGCTTGCAACTTAACTGTAAGAGTTAATTGGTATTTATTGCTACCTACAACATCAGTGATAATTTATTTACCTCTAAATCTGCATGCATACCGAGAACCATCTCTTACATAGATCTGAATTTTTTATGAATTTCTGAAAAGGAGTGAGGAGGAATGATAATATTTTTTTAGGGCATAAATTTTGCTAATTGCCCCTGTGTTTACACGTAATGTAAGACTGGTATTTTTGCCAATTAAGAATGTTGGGTTAACCCTTAGAGTTGCATTTAAACAGTATGATAGACCTCTGGCCCATAATCTAAGAGAGATGGAGTGATAACAAAAATTCATTCAATTATTTACTTTCTTGATATGCTCTCTGGGACTGACATATAACAAAGGTCACATAAAGAGAAAGAGTAGCAGAATTTATTTCTTTGTTAAGCAAAATTAGTTAGATGTGATTATCTTTTCAGGGTCTCTCTGTTCACAACTTGCCTAAATATAGATTGAAATTTAATTGGTAAGTAAAACAACTGCCTAAATTAATTTAATTTAGATTTTAATCTGGAAAAAAAGATGTGTCAGTGTATTCTATGCATAACAAGTAGTGTTGCTTCCAAATAACAGGAGGCCCAGCATTTTCCATTGTGGGACTGATTTTCATTTGCTTCAAATGTTTTTAAACAAAAGGATGGTGAAGATTTTGCAACAAAAATTTTAGCGATAGAAATAAAACATCTTGGTCAAAGTATAGTGTTTTGCCTTATCAACAGTTTTGCTGAACTTCCCTTCTAAAAGTGCTCTTGGGTCTGTACCTTAGAATAAGAATCTGAAACTGACATAGGAGTGCAGAGGTGCAATTCTTTATTCTTAAGAAGGGTCCAGCCTTTTCTGCTCATTACAGAAATCTCAGTTCAGAAGAAACCAACCAACCTATCAAAAAAGCCCAAACAAACCAGTTTGTATGTATCAAACTTCACTTTCTCTAGCAGATCAAACCTCTTTAGGTACCTTGTTGTGGTCCTATTTTGACTGAACATGTTCCATCCCAAAGCACCATTAGACTAAGCAATGCAGAGCTGATACCTCCTAACAGAAGTGCTCCTAGCACCTGGAACATGGTGTCCTTTGTGTATTCACAAATGAACAATTTCTTCATGGCTATTCATCTCCTTTTCCTGCCCTGTTCTTAAACCCAAGCATAAAAAAATTAGGTCTACTGTTAGGCACATCTTTTCTGTTAGTAGGAAGACAGTAAGTATAGGTCTAAATGCAAAAAGTCCAAGACATACTACTTTTACTGGAGATGGGACATACATCAGCACAGGTTTGAATTCTGGCACACTGACAACACTTTAAAGTTGGTGCACTTCCACATAAATTTAACAGGAGAGGAAGGTGGGAGAAGAGAAAGAGCTGAGAACAATTGTCTACTTAAACATCCTGGAGAGAACGAAACAAAAAAAAATTAGTGAGGTATTTGCTGGACAAGAGGACTTGATGCAGAGGTTTATTGCAGGCTATGCCTTTGAGCTGAAAACAGGAGAGATTGGAGTATGCTTAATTTGCAGCTGGGTGGCTTGAAAAATATATCTGGGAAAGGGAAAATTCATCTGAAGTTGAAAGAGAAAAAGAAAATACAAGGCTAGAATTTGGTTAAGAAAAAACCTTAAGTTTTTGTATAGTTTAATACGGATTCAAAAACATACAAAATGGAGGGGAAAATATAATAGGGAGTTAGACAGTTCAGAGACTAGATTTCATTCTCAGTTAAAAAGAAACCTTGGGATTTCTGTTCTGGCTTCAGAAGGTGACAAATAGTGCAACTTAAAAATAGTACTTAAGTGCTATTGTATTTAAAGATAAAGTGAAAATAATGAGAAAGTGAAGAGTAGACTTACTTGATTGAATTTCATTACAAACAAAATATTTCTCTTTCTTTATCAAAAGACAGAGATGGTTGTAAGGAAAAATTCTTTTTTCCCTGTCCTCTCCTGAGATCTTGAAATCAGTGGAAATCACTGAAGATGATAGCTAAGTATTAACTGGGGACTGAGTGCTTTGATTTCCTAAAGATTGTGTAACACTACAGTTTTTAACTTTGTGTCTTAGGTAAAGAGAAAGAGAAGAAAAGAATTGCATATCAAACACAACATGTTAATCATGTTCCAGATGATAAGAAGCTGAAGAAAAAAAGAACAGCTGTAAAGAAGGATCAAAAAAATAGTGGAATAGAATAAAAAGGATAGAATGACCTCTTAAAGAGATGAGGTTACTGAGTGCAAAACTTGTGGAAGACGTAGCCCATAATATTACAGCAAGCAAGTTCTGAACCAGGTAGTAGGAAAAATAACCTAATTTTCTGAATGGTTAGGTGTTCCTATAGCCATTCCAATGGGATGTTTCCCTTTTTCCCACTAGGAGTTGTGGATATGGGGAATGCAACAGGAAACAAGTCATCTTTGGATTACAGTTCTAGTGAATTACTTCACCAGATGTATTTAAAACAACAAGGAAGGAAGAAAAATGACCTAACTAAAAGACTGCTAGAGCACAGTATTATCACGAACGTATTGAAGTCTACTTACTTGGGCAGCTAATTTACCTGAAGATTTTTTTTATGAGATAATAACTTGTTTTCTTCACTTCTAACTCAAAACAACTTAGGCAAAAGAAGAATATTGGGATTGCCTAATTTTATAGGGGAAAATTGAGTTGAAATATGATAAAACACTGGCAAATACTCTAAAAATGTGTTTTACATGTGTCTGTGTGTGTCCTTTTGCTAAAGACCTAAAGTTATTCTGTTGTCCTAACAGGTTTCAAAATAAACCCATCTAATAAACAGAATCTGTTGAAGGAATGATTAATCTGAAAGAGAGTAGATATTCTGTACTATGTATGTGGAGTAGAAACCAGACTGTTCTCTTCAGTTCTGTCAATTTTTTTGCCCCATCACTTAATCTCTTAATTGTCATGACAATATGTGTGGATATATATATAACATTGGTCAGAGGATATCTACAGCTTTTAAACCTTGTGTGACTATGGCCTGGCTGCTTCTATTACCAAAATACCTCGCCTATTTTGATGCAGAAGTCTGTATTTTAGACTTCCATCTTCACTAGAAGGAGAAGAAATTCCTGTAATAAAACCCTTTTATCAAACAGGTTTTTTATCAGCCTCTATAAGAGAACATTGTTCACCTGCAATACAATTAAAAAAATAATAATAATAAAATTAAGCTACTTTCCTCTAATCTGCAAAGATTAGAACAGAAAATAACGTAGTCCCTGCTCAAAAGAAAGTGGAAAAATCTTACTGGGCTTTAGAAGAATATACATTTTCAAAAGCCTATGTGTGTTCCAGCTCAGTCTTTGTTACCTGTGTACATTTATCCCATTTTTCTTAGCTCTAACAAGAGCAGTGATCTATTATAAGTACACCTATAAATGCAAATTATATTAAGACAGAATCTACATTAAGTCTTATAAATTAAAAATCACAGCAAAGGCTGCATTTGAGGGCAAGAAATCAGGTTTTAAATCAGCCTATCCTTGCAGAAAGATTCTGATAACTGCAGGACCACAAAGAAATATTTTATCTCAGATGTACTTCAAGGCTAAGGTGCTTTTCAGATCTCACCTAAACAAACATTGATCACTAAAGTTTCTATTTGTATTAAATATGCTGATATTTACACTCAAAATGAGTATTAAGTTCAAAAGAAAAGCATTCAAGGGGAGAGTGTGTTCTTTGCTGCATGCTGTCAATTCTGAATTCCATTGCACAGAGTTTGCCAAGTAATTGATGGGAGCACAGAGAAAGAAAAGAAAAGAAGAGCAAGCTGAGCTGAAGGCAAAAGCAATAAAGATTTTCTTAGACTTGTTAGTGTATTTACAGGCTGCTTCTTATACTTATTGACCAAACCTTGACCAGGTAATAGGTAAATGAAGTCTCTGAATAGGAAAAGCAAGTTCTCTAGGAAAAGTAATGAGTAAGTAAATTAATTCAAGTATCCAGATGACCATATGGCCAGTACTGTAGTTGTTGTCAATTCTACTAGCAAGTTTAATGCACTTATATAGAGCTTCTGTCCAAAATAAAACACATACTTATCATTAATTTTCCTTCAAAAAGGTTTTTAGAAGTCACAGGCGGCTTTACATGCAAATCAAAATAAAAAAAATACAAATCTGTCTGGCTGAGTATAGATTCAAAATACATTCATGTTTAACAACAGACAGTTATTACCTAGCTGAATAGAAATGGAAATTGAATATAAACTGAAACAGAAAGTTTTAGAGACATTGAAAGGACTAGGAAGTTATAAAGATGGTGTTATTCATTACTACATTCATTTTCTAAAGAAACAACAACATAAGAAGGAGAAGACACTGTATAATATCCTTAACAAGGGCAAGCTTACAACAGGTTATGAAGCACAGAGTTTTCATTTGGTACTCAAGAAGCCAGTAAGTGACAAATTCAAACTCCAGAGGTGAAAAAAATAAACAGTGAGATTTTTACTGATGTATCTATTTATCCAAAAATATTTAGGGAAAAGGAAGGGTAACTTTGGTGAATCACAGTGTTGCTGTGTGTTTTTGAGAGGTTGATTTGAGGGAATTGTATGCACTCATGAGAACTTAATGTCCACAAGATGTAAGAAAACTATGAGCACCTTCACTTTCAGAAACAACTTCTGAACTTGCTTCTGCAGCTGAACTTTCTCTTGACAAACTAGTTTAACAAATAATTTCTAATATGCTTATGCTACCCCTTCTTTACCAAGTAAAGGTATAAACAATCTGTGATCTATTAACTCTATTCCTCAGACCATTTGGAACACTGAGAAAGAGAAGAAAGTACAAATACATCCTAAGTAAAGGAACTTACATGTTCATTTGAAAAGAGAGAAATAGATAGTGCCATTAGACTACTCCATCCAGCCACTTAAAGATAATTTTAGTGTGTAGAACCAAAAAATAATTAAAACTAAATTGCTGTGAACTTTCAGACTAATTATAGTGACTGTGAATTTGTTTTTCCATTCCCAGTCTTGATGTTCCATTTATTACTTGCTCTCTAATCTGCAAAAATGTGACTATATTAACTTCCTTGTTGAACAATGGTTTGGTAAAAAAATCCCACTCTACTGTGTTTGTTAACTTTGGTCTGCAGATAAAATGTTCTCATACTGAAATTAAAATACAGAGATGCAAAGAATAATTTTACAATTAGGTGCTTAACAGGATCATCCTGGGATTCTTCTGGTTTTATCGTATAGGTGATACCTCGCCCTCTACTAAAAAGTTAATGTGTGTTGAGAGAATCTTGGTCCACACCCAGGAAAGTTGTCACAGCATTGACTGGATGCTGTGCTAGATACTGTCAGGGCAGGCCCAAAACAGCAGACAAAGAGAATAGCAGGCATAAGTTGAAGAAGCTCAGATCTGCCTGCTAGCCAGTTTTGCTAACTCTTCTAATAACACACCAAAGGAGTCACAGACATAAAATTTATAAAGCATCATTCACTTTAACTGGTAGCCATGTAATCCTGACACACAACAGCATCTTCTCTGTTTGAAAAGAAAGTCAAATTCTCTAAATTTTCTTTAGCCACAATTCCACTTACAAATATAGTCCCCATAAAAGAAGTATAGTGACTTTTCAAGCTTACTGTCATAGTGCATTTTTTGAATAAACATGTCTTCAGATCTACATAGTTATGAAAATTGGAATGACCTTCCTAGGCTTCTGATGTGATGTGACTTCAAAGTTTTAGTACATACTGATAAGAAGGTATCATAATTTACTCAGAAAAAATGCTGCTGTCCTGAGTTCTCAGGGTTTGAATAGTTTTTAATTGCATCTATTGTAATAGATTATGGATATTTTCTTTTTTACACAGAATTACGTATTATATGGACTTGAAGTTATATGCAATGAACTTCTCTGTTAAAAAATTAGACTCTGAGCACCTTGAATTTGTCACTCTGTATTTTCCAGCCATTTTTACCTGAACTGATATGCAGTTTTAGCACATTCCCAAACTACTCTGCTAAAGGTAACATTCCATTCATCCCTGCATATAGATATCTTTCCAAGGAACTATGCCTAGTCATCAGTATACCTCTTCATACAGGTAACGTGCTACTCAGGATTAGACTCAAAAACCTTTAGCACCACCATATGCATTCAAAGGGAGTGAAAGGTTATGAATTTTTGCAGTTTACTATCTGAAGCCTTGAAAGAGAAGGTAACAAGCCAGAAGATCTTCTTCAGAAAGCTAATAATTTGCTTATAGTTACAGAAGTGGGAAAGGCAGAATATCGCATAGAAGTTTCTCATGTGAATTGTTTAGATTGAGCACATCTTTTGTCCAAATTCTTTTAAATTTGTATATCTACTTCATGTACAAAAGGGTTTCTTTGTGAGAGCTAATGATAGAAGACAACCCAAAGGATGTAGAGTGGTTTCTGGAGCAATTTCTAAAAGAGGACAATATTAGCTTCAGTGTATATTTACTATATATTAGAGCATACACTCAGTATATATTCAGTATACAAAAATTTAATGTCCTCTGAAAATTCGACTCCACTTTGAAATCCGTATAGCAAGTAGATTTGTGTGTGTGAAGAAAGTCACACAAGTTTAAATCCAGGTTTTATTAAGTTTTATTGGACCATATGTGTTTATTTCAAGTGCTGCCCCTAGAAAGGAGTTTCCTCTGAACTCAGAATATTTCAGAGAAATTATTACCAACTCGTATCTTTGAGAAGCTCTTTAATTCATAGATTTTTTTCATTCTTGAAGAAAGCATAGCAGTGCCAAAGGGCGTGTCACTTTAGCATATTGGTTTTGTATAAGACAATAGCAGGAACAACAGGTTTTAAAATATAAACCCAGCCTATCTGGGTACATGAGGTAGTTTAAAAGTTTCATTAAATTTATATTAGCATTAAAACAACTGACTCACTATCAGCAGCCTACCTGGCAAGCTTATGAATTTTGTCAGAGCATTTATAGTAACCACAGTCTATTGCTTCTGCAACAACCCACAGCAACCACAGTTTAATTCTACCTTAGATTAAATATTTCCCATATAACCCAGAAGGATTACATTTATATTGTATAACTACTTGCCTAACTTATTGTGATATTTGATTTTAAATTGTTAAGTAACTTCTGTTTTCCCTGTGTCAGCTGGAGTTTTCTATTGTTTGGTTTTGGGGAGATTTGTCTTTCTCTTTTTTGTGGGGTTTGTTGTTATTTTTTTTTGTTTCTTTTACAGAAAGAGTTCAAGGAAGTTTGGCAGTTCAAAAATCAGATTCCAGGTCTGGCGCTTAGCAAAACATTTGGATATCTCAGGGAACTGAGGACATTTAACTCTGAAGTAAAAATTGAGAATGGCTTTATATTTTAAGTTCTTGGATGTTGGCTGTTAGACAAGACTACTGATCAAGGTCAACTAATAGTGGATGTATGTTTGGGATTTGGGCAATGATCGTACATTTGGATAAAATAGCTAAAGAATGTTCACTTTTAAAGTCTGGAGTTGTTTCCATGCATAAAGATAAATTCCTACGAGTAAACCCCAAGTTTTTCGTGTGCTCTTTAAGCAATGATAACTTCTTAGAGCTCCAGGATGGAGCGAAGAAAAAGAGGACTCTGTTTAATGGTAGCTATTTCTGTTGTGGCAGATTTTAATACTCTTCAGCTGCAATTTGTGAGACAAATATGTGGCATTTGAACTAAAGTGAAAGTGTGACTATGCTTAGAGAGGGAAGAAAAATACAGACATCTGCATAAACTGAAGATAGGGTTTCGTTTCTCCCCTGCGGTTACAAGAAAATTGCCCTTGTCTTAACTCCACAGATGCTCAAGGGCCTGGGATCGTTTCTAAATTAATTATTAGTCTGACTTACCATACCAGTGGGGCAAAACCTAAACACATTTATTTTCCTCTGCTGACATCTGTGGCAATTTTGCACACAGAATTAATATAGAACATACCTCTTCGACTTTCACTCCACGAAAGGCATCAAGATCCAGTAGCTGAACTGTTGTTTCTAATTTTAATGGAAGTTTGTGGGTGGAATGAATGGAAAGCACTGCCCTACAGTTTTAAAGGTTAATTTCTGGCTTGTATCTTTGTCAGATACACAAGAGATTTTGTTTTTTTAATAGGAGAAACATCAGTGTCTTTCCATTAAAGCAATGAGTGAAACTGCTCTGTAATGAACAACATCTCTGATTTTATTGGGCATATCGAGTAGTCATGGTCTACTTGCTATAAAAGCTTTTTATAATGTGATCTTACACAGAAGGATGTGTTGTCTTTAAATTGTACAGATTAAATAAAGAATAAATGCAAAATGTTATACAAATGTATAGTCTAAAAGGGCACACAAAACTTGCTTTCTTCCTAGTGAATTGAGTAGCACGCTATTAACAGTCACGAAACATTCTAGTGCATGTCAATTTGTATCATATACAATGTATTTCATACAAACAAGCAACAATGCAAAAAGTGACTTTAGATTTTTAGAAAATTTCTGTCTGCATCAATTCATATACTGGTTCTTGGTAGTAATATTTAATGCAGTGCCTAAAATCCTGTTAGAGGATTACCATAATAAGATCATCCGCTGTGTCTTACTACTGACTTACTGTGGATTTGTGACCCTCTTGACTTTTGTAATGCAGTCAGTTCTCAAGTGGTTCATCATGTAAGTTGTTGTTGTCTGTCATAGCAGACAATTTTGATGAGAATCTTTTTTTATTAATGGTGTTTACTTACATGGTGGAGAAGCAGAGAGAATAAGTAAATCACTAAATTTTCCATTGTTCAATGCAAAATATCTGCTGGAAGGAACAGAGTACAGCACAGTCCATCAAGCGGCAATTTGATCCCCTTTGTTTTTGTATAGGTGTATTGCTTTTATCTCTCCAGTCATAGTTATGAAGATACCCTTTTCCCTTAAGTATCAATCATTAGTTTATTCTTTGAGTCTTCCATCATCTATTACAGATGTAACTTAGAATGACAAGTTCATAAATATTGCAAAAGACCAAACTTATGAATGGTTACCTGTAACAGTTTTCTGTAAAATTTTAAGTGAAAGAATTAAAAAACAACTTGTTAGGCTTGCTGCAGACCTATTTAATAAGATATGGCTCCTTCTATAGTTGAGGAGATCTATTATAGCTGACAACTCACAGATGTTCAGGGTTCTGTAACAATATGTACTGGAACATATTGTAGGTATTCAGATATCTTACACAGGCCATGTTGGTTTGTACAAATGAATTACCTTGGTTTCATTCAAAACTTTTTCTAGTTACTATTTCGAATTATGAAACTGTTTAAAAGAGAAAAAAATAAAAAGAGGTGAAATCAAAATGGTTATCTAAAAAATCTAGGTAGAGTATGTTGAGTACAGGAAAATTCTTTTTCCAACCCTAAATCTGAAAAGGTGTGGTGTTCTTAAAATAAAGCATAAAATTCCATTTAACTAGAATATAACTTTTAATTATTCTTTTTTTAAAAATTAGAACATCTTGACTTTATGGGCTTAAACTGCAGGAAAGAAATGTTGGCAACTAATACCAGTGTTTCTGAATGTTGGGAAAACCCTGAAACACTAGAACACTCACCTACTCCTCTTAGAAATGTACTTATATTTTAAATTTTTTTTAAAGCAAGCTGTTCATTTCCTGCTTTTTTTTGAGTTGGTATAAGCAATCTTTTCTCTCACAGGCCAATGCTGTAATTCTTGGATAGGGTCACATCAAACCAGACTGTTAGTCACTGTTAAAGAGCAAACGAAATAAAAATTCACTTATGAAAAGTGCACTGTTTACTACAACCAGAAATAAGATGGCTGTGCTTTTCCTAAAAAGACATTGAATAAAGCAGTGAGAAAACTTAGTGAAGTGCAGGAACATTTAGTTAGGTCACAGGAAAGTTATTTGTGGAAATTTCACAGTATTTCAATTCTCCCAAATCAGTGCTTCACAGAAGGTAATGTATGAGAAAGAAAACAAGCCTGAAGAAAATTTTCATTGTTTCTTCCACTATAATACGGTAGTTAATGTACCCACTAAATCTCAAGACTCCCATTAAAAAGTCTGTTTTACCTCTAAGCTCTCACTTGTTCATTCTACCCATATTGAAATATACCTTGTGAGTTGAAATGAATTTTGGTTTCTCTATGAAAAAAAATCATGTTATGGATTATTCAGATAATTCATATGCATTTCTTTAAGACTGAAATTTATCTTGTAATTTATTTATGAATAGAGTTCTCTAGGTATTTTCAAGGAAAGAAGTAGCCAACTAATTAGGTCTAAATAAAAATTTTTGCAAAGTAGATTTTGTATTGATGTTTCCACATAAAAGGAATACATGGCTGTGTTTCCACCAAAAAGACATAGTGGTTCACTTCTGATATGTTAAAGATCTGTGTTTTATTAAATATACATATCTTGGAATATAAAATAGAGAGTATTAGGCAAGTAAGGGATTTGAAAATGTGTATGCTTATTAAGTTCTATATTTACCTGGACTCTGACAGGTCTTTTGATATGTTCTCTTGGTTACAAATAATAATCATCCAAAGTCCTATAATTAATAGAAGACTACCTATCCATTTCAGATTATACCCAAGTTCTTTCAGGTCAGGCTTTTTAAATGTATACGCAAAGTACTTCCAAAGATTATTACTTCACATCTGTAAGATCTAGTAATTCAGCATTTCACTGAGACACCGCCTTCCTCTAAGTCTCGGGAAGAAAGCTGGAGCATTTTTCTCCTGCTTTGAATTCAGTATAAGTCAGGAAAGAAGCTTAAGACAATTGACAGTGTGTAAGTCAGGAAGGAAGGCAATGGTGGACACAAGGGTAGAAAAAAATCTGCATACAGCTTTCCATTATATTTTTAAATTAAATATATGAGACATTGCGCTTCAAAGAGGAAACTGAGAGGAAAGCCAATGTTCATGTTTCTCTTTCCTCTCATAGCTGTCTAATTTCTGAGAATGGAGTTCTTTCTCATTTCTGTCAACTTTGACCTTGGATTTTCAAAGACACTAAAGGCTACTTGAAAATCCCTGTACAGATCTTCTGAGTGTACACATGTGACGAGATCCCTGACAGCAGTCAAAACATTTTAAAGTGCATATGCACACGAGGAAATCAAACTCAAGATTTTAGGAGCAGGGTGAGCAGTGACACACATGATTTTGGATGTCAATAAGTGTAAGTGTTCAACACCCGGCTTTCAGATGTGCAGAAGCTGTGTAATCCACTTGGCCCCAAAGCTGATTGATTTGTAGTGTATCAGTAAAGTCTGTAGTAGTAAACTGATCTAAAAAAAAATTATAATTTTCTTCGTCATAAAAAAACATTTTATGACTTTTAGATACAGTGTAAGAAGACATTTGAAGACTACAGTGTAAGAGTGTACCCAGTTTGTATAATTCGTGCCACCCTCATGTACTTAAAATTTACAGAATCACACAGAATCACAGAATGGTAGGGGCTGGAAGGGAACTCTGTGGGTCATCTAGTCCAACCCCCCTGCCAAAGCAAGGTCACCTACGGGAGGCTGCACAGCACCGCGTTTAGGTGGGTCTTGATTCTCTCCAGAGAAGGAGACTCCACAACCTCCCTGGGCAGCCTGTTCCAATGCTCCGTTACCCTCAGAGGGAAGAAATTCTTCCTCATGTTCAGACAGAAATTCCTATTCTTCAGTTTGTGCCCACTGCCCCTTGTCCTGTTGCTGGGCACCACTGAAAAGAGTCTGGCCCCCTCCTCCTGACATCCACCCTTAAGATATTTATAAACATTTATAAGGTCCCCTCTCAGCCTTCTCCAGGTTAACAAGGGCAGCTCCCTCGGTCTTTCCTCGTAATATTTCGCTTATGCCAAAGAACTATCTAGGTCCTACCTAGCTGAGAATCAGGGGAACAGAAGAGTGATCTGTTTGCCTTACCTGTGTTGAGTCCAAAGTTAGAAGATGGGATAATCTGGCCACATCAACTTTAGATAAAATTTAATGCATGAAACTCATACAAAACTAAAATAAAATTAAGGCTTTTATGTAAACAACTGAGATACAACAACTGGTAAGTACACAAAATAAGTTCACTCGTAAGTCATGACTATATAGCTTTGTGATTTCATATACTAAAACTGAGAATTATCATCTGCAGCAAAAATGTGCAAAGAAGTCTGTGTCCATTCTATAGTGTTTCAATTATCAACTACAATTCAGAAGCAATTAGGTATGAAAATAGTTTTATTTTTCCTTTTATTGACAGTCTCCTTAAATAATATAATATAAATGTAAGACCTTACCCAGGATATGTTCCATAGCATATTCAAAGTACCTGCCAATGTATTCTATAAAAATATAGCTTTCCTTATCTAAGCAAATAAGATTTTGTATTACAAATCCATCTCCTCTCCCCATCAGAAAAAGAAGAAAACCTCAGGAAATAGTCACAGGTTTTCCAAGCAAGTGGTCTTTGAAGTGCTACTGTATTGATGCTAAGAAAGTTTATTAAAATGTTTTTTTAATAAATAAAGTCAGATACTGCACAAGAATGTCTTTAAGACATCCCAGACTTTGTGATAGCTCACAAAAATTATGGCAGATAGAAAATGGACATGATTTTCATTCTTGTTTCTTCTTAAACAAGTTAGCTCTTTCCATTCTTTCCAACTTACAGTTATTACATTATTCGGTTAGCCTTAAAGTTCCATGGATTCTATTTACATTTTGTTACCTTTTTACCTATAGTTTACTAGCAAGTTTCACGTGAAATGACAAACATTTTTTTAACTTCCAAGAGTTCCTTGTGGAAATCAGGAGTAAAAACGACATTGCATATTTTGTGGAAGACAGGTCAGGCTTTAGGGTAAGATTACAGAGCCATCGTTTGCATATTCAGGGAGAAGACACAAAAGGCCTAAGCTCAGCTAGAGCTGAAACTGGCCAGTGTTCTGTCAGACAACAAGAAAGGCTTTTTAAAGTATGTTAATAGCAAGGGGAGTACATCCCAACAGACTATATTTTTACCTTTATTCCAAAACCTACCCACAGACGCTGAGTCAAATTAATGACAAAATGGTTTTGTGTCCATAAGAACTGCTTTTCTGACATGCTTTGAAAAGTCATGATCTTCACAATATCGTTGCCTTCAGCACAGCAAGATGTTACCTGCTGGAGAGCAGCTCTGTGGAGAGAGACCTGCGTGTCCTGGTGGACGACAGGTTAAACATGAGCCAGCAGTGTGCCCTGGCTGCCAAGAAAGCCAATGGGATCCTGGGGTGCATCAAGAAGAGTGTGGCCAGCAGGACGAGGGAGGTTCTCCTTCCCCTCTACACTGCCCTGGTGAGGCCTCATCTGGAGTACTGTGTCCAGTTCTGGGCTCCCCACTTCAAGAAAGATGAAGAGCTACTGGAGAGAGTCCAGCGGAGGGCTACGAGGATGGTGAGGGGACTGGAACATCTCCCCTACGAGGAGAGGCTGAGGGAGCTGGCATTGTTCAGCCTGAAGAAGAGAAGGCTGCGAGGGGACCTAATAAATGCTTATGAATATCTGAAGGGTGGGTGTCAGGAGGATGGGGCCAAGCTCTTTTCAGTGGTGCCCAGTGACAGGACAAGGGCCAATGGACACAAACTGAAGCACAGGAAGTTCCATCTGAACATGAGGAAGAACTTCTTCCCTCTGAGGATGATGGAGTACTGGAACAGGCTGCCCAGGGAGGTTGTGGAGTCTCCTTCTCTGGAGATATTCAAGACCCGCCTGGACAAGGTCCTGTGCAACCTGCTGTAGGTGACCCTGCTTCGTCAGGAGGGTTGGACTAGATGACCCACAGAGGTCCCTTCCAACCCCTACTATTCTGTGATTCTGTGATTCTATGTTGATACGCAGTCACTTAGATTGGTATACTGGTTTTGGTTGAGATAGTTAGTTGGTTTTCTTCATAGACTCATAGAATGATGGAATGCTTTGGGTTGGAAGGGACCTTTAGAGGTCATCTAGCCCAACACCCCTGCAGTAAGCAGGGATATCTTTAATTAGACCAGGTTGCTCAGAGCCCCATCCAACCTGGCCTTGAATGTTTCTAGGGAAGGGACCTCCACTACCTCTCTGGGCAATCTGTTCCAACGTTTCGCCTCCCTTCGTGTAAAATATTTCTTCCTTATATCTAGTCTAAATCTATCCTCCCTTAGTTTAAAACCATTACTCTCTGTCCTGACACAACAAGCCCCACTAAAATATTTTCCCTCTCTTTCCTATAGGCCCTCTTTAAGTACTGAAAGGCCGCAATAGCGTCTCCCTGGAGCCTTCTCTTCTCCAGGCTGAACAGCCCTAACTCTCTCAGCCTCTCCTCATCAGAGAGGTGTCCCAACCCTCTGATAATTTTTGTGGCCCTCCTCTGGACCTGCTCCAACAACTCCATGTCTTTCTTTTGCTGGGGGCTCCAGAGCTGGACGCAGGACTCCAAGTGGGATCTCATCATAGCAGAGTAGAGTGGCAGAATCACCTTCCTCAACCTTCAGGCCGTACTTCTCTTCATTCATCCCAGGATCCTGCTGGCATTCTGGGCTGCGAGTGCACATTGCTGTCTCATGTTCAGCTTTTCATCTACCAGTACTACCAAGGCCTTCTTGGCAGAGCTGCTCTCAATCCCTTCATCCCCCAGCCTGTGTTGATACCAGGGGTTGCCCTGGCCCAGGTGCAGGACCTTGCACTTAACCTTGTTGAACCTCATGAGGTTTACACCGGCCCACTTCTCAAGCTTGTCCAGGTCCCTCTGGGTGCCATCCTGTCCTTTTGGTGTGTCACTTGCACCACTCAGCTTGATGTTATCTGCAAACTTGGTGAGGGTGCACTCAATCTCACTATGTCATTGATGAAGATACTAAGCAGCACTGGTCCCATCACGGACCCCTAAGGAACACCACTTGTCACTGGCATCGAGTTGGACATTGAGCTGTTGACCACTAGCCTCTGGCTGTGACCATTCAACCAATTCCTTATACATGGAACAGTCCACCCATCAGATCGATATCTTCACAGTTTAGGGAGAAGGATGTTGTTAGGGACAGTGTTTAAGGCTTTACAGAAGTCTAGGTTTATGGTAGTTTGTATAGTGCTGTCCTTTGGACTTGTTACCAAATCACTGCTGATAACACAGGGGTGTTGTAGTTGTCGCTGACCAGTGCTTACACAATGTGAAGGCCTTTTCTCCTTCCCTTTTGTGGATGCAAAAGAAGCTGGGAGGGGACACAGCCAGAACAGCTGACCCCAACTGACCAAAGGAATCCCTAGACCATATGGCATTGTGCTCAGAAATAAAAGCTGGGGAAAGAACGAGGAAGACGGAAGTTCAGTGTCATGGTGCTTGTCTTCTCACATAACCATAACGTATGATGAAGCCATGCTTTCCTGGAGATGGCTGAACACCTGTCTGACGATGGGAAGGAGTGAATGAATTCCTTATTTTGCTGTACTTGTGCATACAACTTTTGCTTCACCTTTTAAAGTTTGGGGTTTTTTTGGTTGTTTTTCTAATGAGGAAGCTCAGAAGAACCGTTTCTGTTGTAAAGCAGATCACTGTCAGGGAGTCTGTATGACTAACTGTGTCTCTTATTTATTACTGTTCTGTCTAAGCAAATGATACTCAGTCTCACTGTCTTCCTGTAATATAGTCACCAGAAACTATGTTAAGAAGGGCATCTCAGTGTTGCAAACACTAATAGATGAATAAAGTTTCAACATGGAATTAAACTTTGATACATTAATAGATTTTTTTTTTTTGTAGCAGAATATTCCAAAGTATATCTTAGATATTTAAGAATATGTTGATGGGAGAAATGTAAAAAACACTTCATATAACCTAACACCTGTAGATGTATAGGTAGTGAATAAACTCTCAGGTCAAATATAACAATTGATAATGATATATGTCATGTTGAACAACATTCTGTACCAGAAAGTGTTGGGTAATTGCAGTGATAAGCATAGACACCAGTTTTGTCTGAAATGACTTCTTAAGTGTATATGTGGGAAGTGAGACAGCATTTAGCACATGCAGTTTCACTCTTTTTCAGAGGAGCATTATATCAAAATAAGAGTAGCAGAAGTGTTTTTTTTTAAAAAAAGCCTTACAGATTGCAGAAGTTGTGCTTTCACTTATTAGAAAATTAATTTCTACTTGTGAAACATCGTGTAATCCACGTATCTTCTAGTTCAGAAATTCAGTGTTTCCTGTGACTAAAACTGATGTTTTCCTTTCCTTTTCCTTTTGTTTTTTTATAAAAGGCTTTTCATAATCAAATTGAGCATCCCCACGCTTCTCCGGTAGAGTCCTTCACTGTATCTTCTTTCATATGTTAGTCCCATTAATTGGTTCTGTAACGTGAATTATGTGTCCTGAAAGAGAATGAAGAAAATTATTTCTATGTGAGCTATTATCCAGCTATCATTATTGGGAATGTTGTTCACATTATAACTCATATGATGCATTCCGCTTCATCACTTGGACCTTTCTCGTGCTAGTTCACTAAATAGCTTGCCTTGGGCCGAATTAATAGCTGATGTAATCAATGATACTAGATTTGATGTCAAAAGACTCATGCTGCCATGATCTTTTTCAGTCTTTCCCTCTCTTTCTTCCTCTGTATATAATATGTAAACACATACAGTTTTCTATATCTATACAAGCATAAACATTTCATTAAAAAAGAGTGCTGTTTATTAAATTAGGGGCAACAGAACATTGCAATTCTTTTGGAACCCTTTTTGAATGGTTTCACTTTTATTCATTGTAATGTGTATTATACTTGCAAATTCATCCATCCCAGAGCTACAAGCACTTTGTTAGAGAACACACAATCCTCCAGCGGAAGTTATGGGGAAAGGTTAGAAAAATATTCTGTTTGCTTTTGAACAAAGGTGTATATCAGCTAGGAAGAAAGAAAGATCAATTCTCTATCTGCTCTAAAGAAAAGTGTGCTAAGGAAAGAGAAAAATCAAAACATGACTAATTTTTGATAGATTATTCATTGTTCTCCCATGCAATAGGTCATGATGACTAAAAGCTGGATTCTTTTCCCAAAGAGGGCTCTGGGGAAAGCAGAAAGAATGATCTGCATCTCTCTTAGAGCTCTCAGTCCTTGTCACCTTTGCAAGGAGCCTTAGACACATATCAATGTAACAAAGAGCACAAGAACTGTAATCTGCACTAATAGACCTTACACTAAACCTTACATGGTGGAACTGCAGAACCTGTTATAACACAGCTCTGGTTTTCAGAATGAATCTTTACTCACAGAACATCAACTTTTAAAAGTAGTGAAATAAGGTTAGTTTCAAGTATCATGGTGACTGGTGATAAGAACTAGGGTGAACTGCTTATCAGTCCTCCCTATGCTTATATTTGACTAGCTAGATCTTTGCACTTTCTCCTAAGAAACAGCTGGCTATTTTATCAGCAAGTCCCTGGCTGATAAGAGTTCTCAGCCTGTCAGTTCCTATCCACAAGTGGCCGAGATTTTTGTTGAAGAGTTTTCTGTGTGGCAGCAGGGAATAAATATGCAGGACTCCTCACTCTTGTTGAACCACATGGGAAAGATGCCAGTAGACAGCTTGTATTTTTCACATGGTGTTCAAATAGCTACAGTATTCTAGTGACAAAGGTGCAAGTTTTCTCCCTGCACAAAAGACAAGCCTGAAATAATGAAGGAAAAGGCATACAGACAAAATCATTCAGAGGCTTAGATGATAAAAGATGAGGAGGTCTCACCTGGATTGTTACATGAATGTGGTCTGCCTCGCTTCTCTGCCAACACAGTATAGCAAAGGGTAACCTGCTTTTCTAATAGTAGGACTGTTTTCTTGCACAAAGCCCTGATGAATGCATGCCACAGAAATTCCTTCATTCTTTATCACAAGGACAAAATGGGATCACTGTGACCCTCTACGTGTATAATACTTTCACAGTGAACCTATCTCACCTTCTTGTTTTCTCCAGCTTCTAACAGTTCACAAGTAACTACCTACTCTAAGGAAAGTGTGTGAAAGCTGACAGAACCATGTAAGAAAGACGGCTGCATGTGTAGTGTTACAGATGAGTCAGATTGCATCATGTGAAAAATAAAAAATCAGCATGGGATTTGTGAAAAAATTGTCTGGTTAAGTGTGCAGCGTGACCTGCTGGAGAGCAGCTCTGTGGAGAGCGACCTGGGTGTCCTGGTGGGCAACAGGTTAACCATGAACCAGCAGTGTGCCTGGTTGCCAAGAAGGCCAGTGGCATCCTGGGGTGCATCAAGAGGAGTGTGGCCAGCAGGTCAAGGGAGGTTGTTTTTCCCCTCTACTCTGCCCTGGTGAGGCCCCCTCTGGAGTACGGTGTCCAGTTCTGGGCTCCCCACTTCAAGAAAGATGAGGAGATACTGGAGAGAGTCCAGTGGAGGGCTACAAGGATGATGAGGGGACTGGAGCATCTCTCCTGTGAGGAAAGGCTGAGGGAGCTGGGCTTGTTCAGCCTGAAGAAGAGAAGGCTGCGAGGAGACCTGATATATGCTTATAAATATCTGAAGGGTGGGTGTCAGGAGGATGGGGCCAGACTTTTTCAGTGGTGCCCAGCCACAGGACAAGAGGCAATGGGCACAAACTGAAGCACAGGAAGTTCCATCTGAACATGAGGAAGAACTTCTTCCCTCTGAGGGTGATGGAGAACTGGAACAGATTGCCCAGGGAGGTTGTGGAGTCTCCTTCTCTGGGGATATTGAAGACCTGCCTGGACAAGGTCCTGTGCAGCCTGCTGTAGGTGACCCTGCTTCGGCAACGAGGTTGGACTAGATGACCCACAGAGTTCCCTTCCAACCCCTACCTTTCTGTGATTCTGTAGCACCACTCATGGTACATTGTGAAAGCAAAAGTTCTGCGATGAAGGTACTTCAAGAGACTGCAGTATGATAACAGCAAGCTGGAATCTTATGGTCATAGCCTTAGGGCGCAGGTATCTGGAACTGTGCATACACCACTACAATTCTTCTCATTTAGTGATCAGTGTTTGCTTTAACACTAATTACATTGCTTTGCCTATAATACTTTTACTAGAAGAATGTTTCAGAACAGTCCTGCTTAGAGAGTTTGAAGTTTTCTTCCTGTTTCCAGTCCTGTTTGGTCTGTGGCTAGTCTACTCTTATATGTCCCTGTATCATCTTAGTCATTTAATTTAAATGCTTTCTTACTTCTTTTTCGCTGCTGGATTACTGTAATCCATCCTTGTTGCATAAGGGTCACACAGAAACACCAAAATAACTGAAGCATAAATAAAAATTTCTGCTCGTAATCTCACTACCACAATGACAAACTGTCTTCCACAAATCTTTTACTCCTCTTTCTTGTTTTAAAAATAGCATATGGCAGATTAGGTTGTGCACTGGATGCAGTATAACTTAGGAAGAATCACCTTAATGTTCCTGTGTTCAGCGCTCGTATGTATTTCAGATCCCTGTTTACACAAACTGATGTGCTGTCTGTGAACAGGCACTGTGAGTTCACACAGCACTCCATACATAAGGGGAAGCAGCAAAATTGCTATGTGCTTCCTGAGAATGGAGTGCTGTCATTGTCAGTACTCAAGCTAAATAATATGTATCCACCAGAGCCAGTCCAGACACCTCCTGACAGCTTAGTACGCACATGCATTACTTCACTGCATTTTAAATGTTCTGACAGGGCCTGTTTCTCCTCTTTTTTGGTGTTCTGTTCTGGTTCTGTTTGGTCAGATCATTCATGGTTTCTTTTTTTTTTTTTTCCCCTAACTAAAATAGGAAAAACTAAGGCATTATCACATAAAATGTTGATTTCCTCTTTTTTAATTTACCGTTCCAATATGCCGCATTGTAGTAACACATACTTATATTCATACTAAGACAAGGTTAAAGTAGGGTAAAGACAGAAAAGAGGTATAAATTTGAAAAAGTAACTGATGTTGTGTTATGGTATGGCTGCAGATGGAAACAAAAGCTCCACGCGGCCTCCTCTCCCCCTGCCGCGGTGCAGAGGAAAATGGAAAGAAACAGGCAGAAACTGGTGGGTGGGGATAAGGGCAGTTTAACAGAACAGCAAACAAAGGGAACAGGAACAACAATGATACAGTTAAGGAGAATACACAACACAAACCGCACAACCCACAGAGCCGCTCTCCTGGACCAAACCGATGCGGCGTACTCCCGAGCCGCGAGTGAGTTCCCGACGCCCAGCTTTCCCCACCCGGAACCCAGTATGACAGCACATGGTACGGAATACCCTGCTCTGTTTGGCCAGATGGGGTCAGCCCACCCGGCTGTGCCCCTTCCTGGATTCCAGTGAAAATTAACACCCTCCTGGCCAAACCCAGGACATTATCCACCCCTTATTCCATACCATCTACATCATGCCCAGGTCCCCCATTGTCCAGTTGATCACCACCACTTCTCCTGTCTCCAGATATCATTCCCTTAGTATATGGGTCATCACTCTAAAGTGTCCATTGAGTTCATTTAATCCATGACTTCGGGCTCCATCTGTCGTAATGGTCTTCCGTGGCAGGAGAGGTGATGTGTGCTGATGGGCCGTCCCTTTCTGCATCCGGAACTCACAGCTGATGTATCTGGTGCGGCCCGTGCACACAGTCTGCAAGTTAGAGACATCGATCTCAATGAAGTTACTGGGCGCTAGCTGTTGAAAACCAGGTCCAGTCCCATCATCGCTGTGCTCTGCTAGGTTTTCATCAAAAAGTCCATCCTTCTTTAATCTGGAAAATTCTTACTATGATACTACTGGTATAACATAGAACAATTATAACAGTAATAACAGACAGTGACAGGGTTATTTAACAATTAATTTGATACAATTTATTTATGGACTCTGCTCACCCAAAATCAAATCCCCATGAGGTACACATCGGACTTAACCATCCTTCCGCATTGCCCACCAGGTACACCCAGGTCCTTGAGCAGAAGAAAACCCACGGATAGGGCTTCCTTTGCCCGAGGCAGGACTAACCCATACTGTTTTCCCTAACATCTTCTGCATGTGTACTACGGGGACTTTATCCCCTTCTACGGGGAGCTGACGTTTTGATTGGGCAGGACCACACTGGTTGGAGGATCTTCTGGTGTTAACCAACCTGGTGGCCTTTGCTAAATGAGTATTGCAGTTTTTGAAAGTCCCATCCCCCATTATTCTCAAAGTAGTTTTTAGCAGCCCATTGTACCATTTGATCTTTCCAGAGGCTGGTGCATGGTAGGGGATGTGATACACCCACTCAATACCATGTTCTTTGGCCCAGGTGTCTATGAGTCTGTTGGGAAAGTGAGTCCCATTGTCCAACTCAGTTCTTTCGGGAGTGCCATGTCGCCACAGGACTTGTTTTTCCAGGGCCAGCATGGTATTCCAGGCAGTGGCATGGGGCACAGTGTAGGTTTCCAGCCATCCGGTGGTGGCCTCCACCACTGTGAGAACGTAGCACTTGCCTTGGTGGGTTTGTGGCAGTGTGATGTAGTCAAGCTGACAAGCCTCCCCATATTTATATTTTAACCATTGTCCTTCATACCACTGAGGCTTTATCCGCTTGGCTTGCTTGATTGCAGCGCATGTTTCACATTCATGAATAACCTGTGCATTGGTGCCCATGGTCAAGTCCACCCCTGGGTCACGAGCCCATATGTATGTCGCGTCTCTTCCTTGGTGGCCCGAGTTGTCATAGGCCCACTGAGCTATAAAGATTTTACCCTTATGTTGCCAGTGCTGATCCACCTGGGCCACTTCAATCTTGGCAGCCTGATCCACCTGGTGGTTGTTTTGATGTTCTTCAGTGGTCCGACTCTTAGGGACGTGGGCATCCATGTGATGGACTTTTACAGCCAACTGCTCCAGCCGGGCAGCAATATCTTGCCACAATGGGGCAGCCCAGATAGGTTTGTCTCTGTGCTGCCAGTTGTTCTTCTTCCATTGCTGCAGCCACCCCCACAAGGCATTGACCACCATCCAGGAGTCGGTGTAAAGATAGAGCACTGGCCACTTCTCTCGACTGGCAATGTCTAAAGCCAGCTGGATAGCTTTCACCTCTGCAAACTGGCTTGACTCACCTTCTCCCTCTGCAGTTTCCGAGAATTGTCATGTAGGGCTCCATACAGCAGCCTTCCATCTCTGCTCCTTCCTCAGAATGCGACAGGACCCATCCGTGAAGAGGGCATACTGTTTCTCATCTTCTGGCAGCTGATTATACAGTGGGGCCTCTTCAGCACGTGTTACCTCCTTCTCTGGCGATGCTCCAAAATCTTTGCCTCTGGCCAGTCCATGATTACCTCCAGAATTCCTGGGCGACTGGGGTTTCCCATTCAGGTGCGCTGTGTGATCAGCGCGACCCACTTACTCCACATAGCATTGGTGCCATGATGCGTAGAGGGGACCCTCCCTTTGAACATCCAGGCCCAGCACCAGCAATCGTGGTGCTAGGAGGAGCTGTGCTTCAGTGCCAACCACTTCTGAAGCAGCTCGAATGCCTTCACATGTTGCCAGAATCTCTTTTTTATTGGGAGATGCCCATCCTGCCATTTTATCCCCAAAAACGGGATCTCTTGGGTAGGTCCCTTGACTTTACTTCACTTAGTGGTGAAACCGGCTTTCAGAAGGATCTGAACTATTTTCTCCCCTTTCTCAAAATCTTCCTCCATGGTGTCACCCCATACAATGATGTCATCGATGTACTGCAGATGTTCCAGAGCTTCACCCTTTTCCAGTGCATTCTGGATTAGTCCATGGCAAATGGTGGGACTGTGTTTCCACCCCTGGGGCAGTCGATTCCAGGTGTACTGGATGCCCCTCCAGGTGAAAGCAAACTGTGGCCTGCACTCTGCTGCCAAAGGGATGGAGAAGAATGCATTAGTGATGTCAATTGTAGCATACCACTTGGCTGCCTTTGACTCCAGCTGATGTTGAAGTTCTAGCACGTCTGGCACGGCAGCACTCAGCGGTGGTGTGACTTCATTCAGGTCACGGTAGTCTATTGTCAGTCTCCACTCTCCAGTAGATTTTCTCACTGGCCATATGGGACTGTTGAAAGGATGACTCGAGTTTTGCTGATCACTGCTTTACTCTCCAGCTGGCGGATGAGCTGATGAATGGGAATAAGGGAGTCGCGGTTAGTGCGATATTGTTGCTTGTGCAACACTGTGCTCACAATTGAAAACTGTTGCTCTTCCACCCTCAGCAACCCCACAACGGAAGGATCCTCCGAGAGACCAGGCAAAATGGACAGCTGTTTAATTTCTTCCGTCTCCAAAGCAGCTATGCCAAAAGCCCACTGATACCCCTTTGGATCCTTGAAATACCCTCTCCTAAGATAGTCTATCCCAAGGAAACACAGAGCCTCAGGGCCTATTAAAATGGGGATGCTTGTGCCACTCCTACCCAGTGAGGCTCACTTCAGCCTCCAATACACTCAGCTCTTGGGACCCCCCCTGTCACTCCCGAAATACAAACGGACTCTGACCCTTGGAAATCTGATGGCATTAAAGTACACTGTGCACCAGTGTCTAGTAGAGCTTGATCGTCTTGTGGATCTGACGTGCCAGGCCACCGAATCCACACAGACCATTAAATGCGGTTGTCCCTTTCCTCCACCTGACTGGAGGCAGGGCCCCTCTAATCCTGGTCAGAGAATTTACTGCTCACTTGCTGAAAGAAAGACTTGGAGGTCCCTTCCAGAGGATCGGAATCAAGATCAAACTGTCTACCTTGTCTGCTAGACAGGTAGGGTTTGATTATTAACAAATTCTTAGACATAGGATCCAAGGTACGTAAATGACCGCAGTGCCGCATGCAAATACAAGCCTAATTTCAAGCACAGTGATTTTATCATGTCATAAGTCGATATCATACAGTACAGCAAAATCATTATGCTGATCTTTTTTCCCAAGGTAATAAACAGCATGGCAGCAAACACATACAGCAAATAAGGGTTTACGTAGCAGAGTCATTTGTTCAAAGTTAGAAACATTTTTACCGGTGACTATTTCACTAACACAATAAATGCGTACAATAATTTTTAACAAAATCTAAGAAAACCATCTTAACACACTCTGCTCAGCCCCGCTGTTATCCCCGCCCCACGTTGGGCGCCATTTAATGTTATGGTTTGACTGCGGCCGGCAACAAAAGCTCCACGCAGCCGCCACTCCCCCTGCCGCGGTGCCAAGGAGAATGGAAAGAAACAGGCAGAAACTGGTGGGTCAGGATAAGGGCAGTTTAACAGAACAGCAAAGAAAGGGAACATGAAAACAACACAGATAAAGAGAATACACAACACAAACCGCACAACCCACAGAGCCGCTTTCCTGGACCGGACCCACGCCTTGTGCTTCCGAGCCCCGAGTGAGTTCCGGCCCCCCCACTCTCCCCCACCAGAACCCAGCATGACGGCACATTGTATGGAATACTCAGTTCTGTTTGGCCAGGTTTGGTCAGCCCACCCAGCTGTGCCCCTTCCTGGATTCCAGTGAAAATTAACACTGTCCTGGTCTGTAGGTCAGAGTTTGACTGGTCTCAGCAGGGTCCCCAGTGTGGCGCGATTGATAAAGGAGGACATGCTGGAACTTGTTGGTCACAAGCCCTGGGGGAAAACGAGATAGTGCCGAGTCATCTTGAAGGAGGAAGTATTGCCTTAGTTAAGATAAACTTAGAAAAAGTGTGTCCGCGTCAGCATTTGTGTTAACCAATTAATGAGCGCCTAGTTCGAAACTTAACCAATCAGTTTAGAACACGCTGTCTTTTGATCTGTATAAATGTATGTGTGCGATGGCAATAAAACGAACATTCTGCTTGCATCAAGCAGTGTCCAATCTCTCAATCGCGGCAAATTGGTGACCCCGACGTGATAAGAAGAGAACCACCTATCTGCGTGGCATGCTGCGAGTCCCACAGGACGTTGAGTGAGCTGCTGAAAGGAAGCAGGAGCTGGCATAAACAATCCCTCCGGAGAAGAGAGGTGAGCTGTGGGAAACATGGGAAGTCAGACGTCTTCCCCAGAGAGAGACGTTTATGAGCTTATGAAAGCTCTCCTTCAAAAACATTGAAAGAATATTTCTGGGCACTATCTCAAACTGATACTTAAATGGGTACAGGTGAAGATGCCCACTGTAACTGCGTCTACTATCTTTACGCGGGAACTTTGGGACGATGTGGGGGTGAAACTATGGGACACGGCAACAACAGGGAACGCTGAAGCCCAGCGTATGCTCCTCTGGTGGAGGTGTATTTTTGAGACCTTAAAAGCGCAAGAGAAAAATCATAAGGACAAAGCAGTGGAGGAGGACAACTCTCCTACAGCGCCTCCGGTGCTGTCGGAGAACAAACCTTTAGGAGTGTGTGCTGCGAGATACCCCCCAGAGGAGGATCCTTTTGACCCGGGTCCGGTGGATCCTGAAAAAGAACCGGATCTCTACCCCCCTGACACGTGCAATGTGTGGGCTAATATAAGACGCCAAGCCTTGAAGGAGGGGGAGTTAGAAATCGCTAAAAGAATTGTAGCCCCCGTGATTTATCAGGGTCGGGGGGCACAGTGGGAGGCTTTATCGTTCCCGGTAATTAAGGAACTGCGTCGTTCTGTTACTGAGCACGGGCTTTCTTCCCCGTATTTTGCAAGTTTGTTATCTTCTGTTTTTGACACTTATAATATGACTCCACATGACTTAAAATCTTTAGCGCAACTGTTACTGACTCCGACACAGTACTCCCTGTGGGAGTCACACTGGAGGGGGGGACTACAGGCACTTCTTATGACTTACGTGGCTCACGGCAATGCAGCTATAGCTGCGCTGACTATAGAGCACCTTACTGGCACAGGTCAACACTCTGATCCGATGGCTCAAGCCCGGGATATCCCACGGGAAGCTCTTGAGGCAACTCGTGAAGAAGCTAAAAAATCCCTTCTTAAGGTCCCTGACTCACAAAAACCTCAAAAAACCTTCACTACGATTACCCAGGACCCCCGGGAACCTTATATGCAGTTTATTGACAGGCTGAAGCAAGCTCTGGAGCGTCAGATAGACAATACGGAAGGGCGGGAGATTTTGTTGTTAAAATTGGCTGTAGAAAATGCTAATGTGGATTGTAAAAAGTTACTGAAATCTCTCCCGAATCCAAACCCCACGCTGGTGGAGATGGTAGAGGCTTGTAATAGAATTGGCACTATGGATCATAAATTTGAAGCCATGGCTGCTGCTTTCGCGGCCATGCGCGGCTCTGGGGGGCCCGGGAATTGTTATGGTTGTGGCAAACCTGGTCATTTGAAAAAGAACTGTTTGGCTACCAATGCTGGTACCAGGGCCCAGGCCCCTGGGGTCTGTTCTAGATGCCAAAAAGGGCGTCATTATGCTAATCAATGTCGGTCTAAGTATGATTTCGAAGGTCAACCGATACAGGGAAACCGATCACGGAGCGTGGAGCAGCAACGTGCGCAGACGCAAGTACCGCAGCCGACGTTCCAACCCCCACGGAGGGAACCAGCAGTGTCTCAGGTCTCCATCCAACAACAGCCGGTAGCGCTGGACTGGACCTGGCAACCTCCCACACAGTAACGTTGCTCGATTCCTCGGTTCACTTATTGTTAACAAACGCTTCGGGGCCCCTACCCCCAAAAACTCAAGCGCTTTTGTTAGGAAGATCATCTACCACCTTGTCAGGACTTTTTGTACTACCAGAGGTCATTGATTCTGACCGTACTGATGAAATTAAAATCATGGCATGGACCCGGTTTCCTCCCTGCGCTGTGCCAAAAGGCTGCCGTATAGCACAATTGGTATTGATTCCCACAGTGACAGACTCCCCAGTTCCTAACCAGCCTCAACAAAGGCAGGGAGGGTTTGGATCTACGGGAGACCCAAAATTTTATGGGTACAGTCTATTTCCCAGAAATGACCTGTGTACCAATGTACCCTTATTCGTGGGGGGCAGAAAGTAATGCTAAATGGGATTATTGATACTGGAGCTGATGTTACAGTAATATCCCAGGCCAAGTGGCCTCCACAATGGCCTCTGGCTAAAGTTTCCCAGACATTAGCTGGAATTGGGGGAACTGGTAAAAGTCACCAGAGACGTGGAATTAATCCAAATCCAAGGTCCGGAAGGGCATACGGCTTCTGTTAAGCCTTTTGTGTTGCCTGTTCCTATGGTTCTGTGGGGGCACGACGTACTGTCTCAATGGTGAATGTCCATTCGGACCCATTTTTAGATGGGGCCATTGAAGTGCGCGACACCCTGAAATTAACTTGAACAACCGATGACCCTATTTGGATAAATCAATGGCCCCTACCTCTGGAAAAGCTTCGCGCCCTCCAGGAATTAGTCACGGTGCAGTTAACAAGAGGGCACATTGTGCCCTCCACTAGCCCTTGGAATTCACCTGTCTTTGTCATCAAGAAACAAACTGGCAAGTGGTGCTTACTCCATGACCTTAGGAAAATTAATGATGCTATGGAAGACATGGGAGCCCTTCAACCAGGACTCCCGTCCCCTACTATGATCCCTCGAGATTGGCACTGGACTGTTATTGACCTCAAAGACTGCTTTTTTAATATCCCACTGCATCCAGACGATGCTCCTAAATTTGCATTTTCAGTTCCAAGCGTCAACATGCAAGCCCCATTGCAAAGATACCAGTGGGTTGTGCTGCCACAGGGAATGAAGAATAGTCCTACGATTTGTCAGTGGTATGTAGCTAAAGTACTTACCCCTGTTAGAACTACGATGCCCAGTGTCTTGTTGTATCACTATATGGATGACATCCTAGTGGCTGCACAACTCCACGAGGTCATGGAGGAAGCTGTAGCTCTCGTCATGGCTGCCGTTAACTCGGCAGGCCTCTGTATTGCGCCGGAAAAGGTTCAAAAGATATCTCCATGGAAATACTTAGGTTAGCGCATCAGTGCCCAGACTATAACTCCCCAACCTCTACAGATACAGACAGACATACAAAATTTACATGATGTACAGAAATTTTTGGGAACAATCAATTGGGTCTGACCACTGTTGGGGATTTTTAATGCGGACCTAGGTCCTTTATTTAGACTGCTAAAAGGGGACACTGACTTACGCTCCCCCCGCAGTCTTGTCCCTGAAGCCGCTACTTCCCTGCAAAAGGTTGCTACAGCAATTAGTCTCCGACAAGCACATCGATGGTCTCCGAGCTACCCTTTTTTCTGATTATTTTAAACCCCGCTCAACAACATCATGCGCTAATATTTCAGCGGGATTCTCAGAAATCAGACCCACTGCTGACTATTGAATGGGTTTTCTTACCCAATCAATCTTCAAAGACTATTTCAACACAGCACGAGATGTTTGCGTCCTTAATCATTAGAGCCCGGCAACGTTTATTGACACTATCAGGGATGGACTTTGCCTGCATCTGTTTGCCTGTGGCAAGTACTTATTTACAGTGGCTCCACCAACAATCCGACGCCTTCAGTATAGTGATAGCTGGCTATACAGGCCAACTTACCTCTCACCCGCCATCTCATAAGCTACTCAATGCTGACTTTCATCTTCTGTCCAGGCCAAAAAGAAGCAACCAACCCTCACAGGCCCTCACCGTGTTTACGGATGGCTCTGGAAAGTCCCATAAATCGGTCATCCTATGGTGGGATGACCAGTGTGGACAATGGAACTCGGATATAGAGACTGTGCCTGGTTCTCCTCAGATAGTAGAGCTGTTGTTCGAGTCTTTCGAAAGTGGTCTACACCTCTTAACATAATTACTGACTCAGCTTATGTTGTAGGAATTGTTGAACGAGCTGAAGCATCTGTGTTACGTGATGTCTCACATTCTGAATTGTTTGCTTTATTGCAGGAGCTTATTTTCCTGTTGGACTCGCGCCCTCATCCCTGTTTTGTTATGCACATCAGGGCACATACTGTTTTATCTGGTTTTATTGCAGAAGGGAATCGACGAGCTGATATACTTACGTTACCAGTGCAAGTATTACCGGATCGCGTAGCACAGGCTAAACTCAGCCATTCTTTCTTTCACCAGAATGCTGGAGGTCTTAAACGACAATTCGGCCTCACTACTCAGCAAACAACTAATATTATCGCCGTGTATCCTGACTGTCAAAAACATTCCTGTCCGTCGATAACGGGAGGGGTTAATCCTAGGGGACTGCAGAGCTTACAACTGTGGCAAAACGATGTAATCCACTTTTCAGAATTTGGTCATCTAAAATGCATTCACTCTTCCATTGATACCTTTTCTGGTGCCTTGTTTGCCTCCTGCTACACAGGAGAAAAGACACGTGATGTTCAAAAACATTTAATGTGTGCCTTTGCCACTTTAGGTATACCCTCTCAAATCAAGACGGACAACGGCCCTGCCTACGTGTCGGCCGCAACAAAAGCCTTTTTTAACTCCTGGGGGATTACTCACGTTACTGGCATTCCTCACTCCCCTACAGGCCAATCTTTAATTGAACGCACTCATCAATCTCCAAAACGTTTATTACGTCAACAAAAAGGGGGAGTAGGGACTGCTACTCCTGAGGAGCGTCTACAGAAAGCCTGATATGTTTTTAATTTTTTGAATTGTTCTCTGTTAGACAACAACCCTCCGATAGTTCGTCATTTTAATACAAACTCTTCGTTTGAAGCAACAATCAAGGCTCCAGTATTGATTCGAGATCCCAAAACAGGTAAGATCACGGGACTTTACCCCCTTTTCACGTGGGGCAGAGGTTATGCTTGTGTTTCCACAGAAAGAGGCCCCCGATGGATTCCAGCGAAAAGCATGCGGCCTTTCCGTGAATCGTTGCCACAACCGTCTGAGGACGAATTGGATCGCACCCAGGACCAACCTTCTGATCAACAAGTCGGTGAATCTCCTCAAAAGGACCGGGACAGTCAGGACGGTTGAATCATAAACATAGAAGGACTGTATGAACCAGTGTACAGAGACACCAGTCATGAAGGTTTCGTGTCTCTTCTGTAACACTTGTGAACCATGGGTTTTGTGTAAATGCTATAAAGACGGCAGTGTATACTTTGGCTGTTTTTATTTTTCTATTATTACTCCTTCCATGCCTGTTACAGTGTTTGCAAAAACTAATAACACTCTCGGTAAAAAGGATTCTTATCGTGCAACAGGAAGGGGGAGATGTAGGTCTCAGCAGGGCCCCCAGTGTGGTGCAATAAAGGAGGACGTGCTGGAACTCGTTGGCCACAAGCTCTGGGAAGAAACGAGATAGTGTCGAGTCTTCCTGGAGGAGGGAGTATTGCCCTAGTTAAAATAAACTTAAGGAATGTGTCTGTCAAGATAAGCTTAAAGAATGTGTGTCTGCCCAGCGTTTGTGTTAACCAGTTAATGAGTGCCTAGTTTGAAACTCAACCAATCAGTTTAGAACACGCTGTCTTTTGATCTGTATAAATACATGTGTATAATGGCAATAACACGAACATTCTGCTTGTATCAAGCAGGTGTCTCGTCTCTCAGTTGCGGCAGAGACCAACACCTGCCTCACTACAACCTCCTTTCAGGTAGTTGTAGAGACCAATAAGGTCTCCCCTCAAGCTCCTCTTCTCTAGACTAAGCAGCCCTCAGCCACTCCTCATAAGACTGATTCTCTAGACCCTTCAGCAGGCTTGTTGCTCTTCTCTGAACAAGCTCCAGCAACTCAATGTGCTTCTTGTAGTGACGGGCCCAGAACTGAACACAGTATTTGAGGTGCGGCCTCAGCAGTGCCAAGTACAGGGGCACCCTCACTTCCCTTCTCCAGCTGGCCACACTATTTCTGATCCAAACCAGGATACCACTGGACTTCTTGGCCACCTGGCCACACTGCTGACTCGTGTTCAGCTGACTGTCAACCAACACCCCAAGGTCCTTTTCTGCCAGGCAGCTCTCCAGCCAGTCTTCCCCAGGCCTGTAGTGTTGCATGGAGTTGTTGTGACCCAAGTGCAGGACCCGACATTTGGCCTTGTTGAAACTCGTACACTTGGCCTCAGCCCATCGATCCAGTCTCTGCAGCTCCCTCTGCAGAGCCTGCCTACCCTTGAGCAGATCGCACGCCCACCCAACTGGGTGTCATCTACTAACCTACTGAGGGAGCACTCAATCTGCTCATCCAGATAAAGATATTAGACGAGACTGGCTGCAAAACTGAGACCAGAGAAACACCACTCATGACTGGCCACTGACTTATATTGAAAGACATATGAGCTGCAAATGAGCCTTCTTCCTTGAGTTCTTGAGTTTTAATAAAAGTGCTTCCTGCAAATATATTATGTAAATGTGTAATGAGTATAATCATAGAATCATAGAATAGTTTGGGTTGGAAGGGACCTTTAAAGGTCATCTAGTCCAACCACCCCTGCAATGAGCAGGGACCTCTTCAACTAGATCAGATTGCTCCAAGCACCATCCAACCTGACCTTGAATGTTGCCAGGGATGGGCCATCTACCACCTTTCTGGGCAACATGTTCCAGTGTTTCACCACTCTCTTTGTAAAAAACTTCTTCCTTGTATCTAATCAAAATCTACCCTGTTTTAGTTTAAAACCATTACCCCTTGTCCTATTGTTACAGGCCCTGCTAAAAACTTTAACGCCACTTGCTTTCAAAAAGATGCCCTTGGCACTGAAAGTCTGAAAACAAACTAGAATGCAGACTTAGAGGGGTGAGGGTAATATTGCATTGCATTTGGGTTTTTTTTTGGGGGGTGGGGCATTCTATATCCTGTAGGCTAACATTTTATTCATTTTTACAGTACATGTTAGCACATGTTGGAGACTAAAAGTTATGGAAGTAACATATTATACTATATAGCTTGTTGACCGATACAGTCAAATCCATCACTCTAGTTATTACTATGAATAAATAATTCTTAATATTAATTTGCAGTTTTACAGACACTGTTTACTAAGGCTTAAGGACCTGAACAGGTTTAATGTTTCATTTGGCTTACTTTAAGGAAAAAAGACTGATTTTTACATAATTACAAAAAAGAAATTCATTATATTGAGGAAATAATGGACACAAAATCACAGCTTCTTACCAGTCTTATTATTTAGCCATACATATCAGAAACTTTTTCTGACTTTCTTGACTCACATTTAAGGGCATTCTTTTTTATTTGAAACTTAATATGCACCTTACAATATTTTTGCATTTCTCTGCTGAATGACTATACTTTGTACTCTGGAATTGATTCATTAGAAGGAGGAAAATCTTCCAAAATGACACTTTAATACATTTTGTTATGACTCAGCCAGCTTCTTTCTTCCCATCCTCTACAAGCATATTGCAGGTATCGTGACCTCCAAAAAGGACATTCTTTGTTTCCCGAAGGTCAATCACATTCAAAAGTATGTTCACCTGTTGGTAAATTGTTCCCTCATAGAACTTACACTATCCTATGAAGCCATTAATCACGTAAGTACATGTCTGTCATGCATGTATACTTCAAAGATTTCTTTGTCCCATTCTTTAATAAATCAAGTAAATGGCATGATTTCAGATACATTTCTATCTCAGTATATGTATCTATTTTGTAGCTATTCTGGCAGTATTTTAGTGTGCTTTCTGATACTGTTCAGGTAGGTGTTTAGAAAAATGTGCTATTTCAAACACCTTAGAGTTTATGCCACATTTTCCATCAAGGGTATCAGTAGCCTCTACTTACAATGCAAAATTTTCCAGGAGTTTTTCCCTGTTATGTATATCTGTTTGTCAGCACCTTTACATATGCACACAGTCTTCACCTTTCCAAAGATGGTGAGACTCAAAGCCTGGTTGGTAAACTGGAAGCACAGCTATGGGATGTTAAAAACAAGTGGCTAATCAGAAAGAGTATATAAGATCCTGAAAAACAGCAAAAAAACTGTTTAAGGAAGAGTAGTAAAGCAGAGCTTAGCTTTACTCAGCTTAGTTTACTTTCACTTCTCTTACCTTCTCTTAGCTTCTATTATCTGCATTTGAAGTAAGTCAGATCTACTGCTCAAGTCACTGACATGTGGCATCAGCAGTGGGATGTCTTAAGCACTGCAAGGAGAGTTTTTGTAAGCTTTGGGAGCTCTGACAAATGGTCAAAACTCAATACGAAAGATCAGCACAAAGTAAAGGACGCCTCTAGAGCAGAGGAGTAGAGGGAGCTGGGAAAAAGAATAAGGCAATCTTCCATATGTGCATCTCTGTTAAACAGATGGGAGCAGATGATTTATCTATCTATTGGACTGCTTAGGTGCCTATCTTCCACATGCAAGTCATTCCTTTTGCTAATTGTCTGGCCGATTCTGTAGGGGTTCTTTATGACCCTGCTCCATAAAATTTCTTGGCATGACCTTAGCTTTTGCTGTATGATAAGGTTTATGTCAAATGTTGAAAGTGAAGCATATTCGAAAAGATGCTGCTGATGGTGGAGGTTAATTACAGAAAGTAGTTATTCAGTATATATATTCTGAGTAACTGACTTCCCCTATGGAACATAATAGCAGTACCAATGGATCTGTTTTTATATACATGGAAGTTTCATGTCTGATGCTAATATAGTTGCAATACAGATAACTTTAACCTAGTACGAAGCATTTATTTTAAATTATTGTTTAAAATATTAGTGCAGAAAGAAGAACGATAACAAAAAGGACTTGTAAACATCACCACATTCTGCCATGGTACTTTTCATAATTATTATACTTATTTTTGCCTTCACAACAGAAGTACTTTGTGCTGTCATAAATACACAATATTTAGAAGGATAGTTATACAGGAAAAATATAGCTGGGCAAGAAAGTGAGATAAGATAGAAGAACAGCATGTCACAATTTGAAAATGCAGGGCAAATGTTCATTTAACCAAAATTTATGGCAATTCTTCTTTTCATGCTTCATGTACTTCAATCCACTGCCGATAATAAAAAAATGAAAAATCTAAGCTGAAATTCTCACAGCCCACATCATATATTAGCAAATTCCGTCCTGATTGTTTATACTTTACATTTCAATTTACAATTGCTAAAATTATCCAATAACTGTGCATTATATAAATACATAGAATTGTAGAATTATTTGGGTTGGAAGGCACCTTAAAAATCATCTAACTCTAAGCCCCGTGCCAAGGGCAGGGACACCATGCACTAGACCAGGTTGCTTAAAACCCCACACAACCTGTCCTTACTTCCAGGGAGCGGGCATACACAACTTCTCTGGCCAATCTCTTTTAGTACCTCATCACCCTCAGAATGAAGAACTTCTTTCTTATACCTAATCTAAATCTACCCTCTTTCTTCTTGAAGCCATTACCCCTTGTCCTATCATTATATGCCCTTGTAAAAAGTCCCTCTCTGGCTTTCTTGTAGGCCCCCTTCAGACACTGGAAGGCTGCTACAAGGTTTCCCGGGAGCCTTATTTTTCTCCAGGCTGAGCAGCCCCAACCCTCTCAGTGATAGGAGAGGTGTTCCATTCCTCTGATCTTTTTTTGTGCCCCTTCTCTAGACCTGCTCCAACAGGTCCCTGTCTTTCCTGTGCTGAGGGCTCCAGAGCTGGACACAGGAATCCAGGTGGGTTCGCTGCAGAGCAGAGTGGCGGAATCACCTCACTCGACCTGCTGGACACCCTTCCTTTGATGCAGCCCAGAATACCATTGACCTTCTGGGCTGCTAGCACACATTGCCAGGTCATGCTGAGGTTCTTGTCAACTAGCACCCCCATGTCCTTCTACTCAGAGCTGCTCTCAATGTGCTCTTTGGCCGGACTGCATTTGGCCGTGTTGACCTTCATGAGATCTGCACAGGCCCACCTCTTAAGCCTGCCAGGGTCCCTCTGGATACCATTCCTTCCCTCTAGCAGGCTGACTGCACCACCTAGCTTGGTGTCATTGGCAAACTTGCTGAGGATGCTCTCAATCTCACTGTCCATGTCACCCACAAAGACGCTGAATGGCACCAGTCCTAGTACTGACCCCTGAGGAACACCACTCATCAATGGTCTCCACTTCAACATTGAACTGTTGACCGCAAATTTTTGAGTGCAACCATTCAGCCAATTACTTATCCACCAAATGGTCCATCCATCAAATTCATGTCTCTCCAATTCAGAGAAATAGATGTTGTGCAGGACAGTGTCTGATGCTTTGCTCCAGTCCGCGTGGATGACTTCACCAGTCTTTCCTCATCCACCAGTGCAGCAATCCCATCACAGAAGGCCATCAAATTTGTCAGGCAGCATTTGCCCCTAGTGAAGCCATGTTGGCTGTCACCAGCCACGACCTTATCTTCCACATGCCTTTCACATACTTTCCAGGAGGATCTGCTCCATGATCTTGCTGGGCAAAGAGGGGAGACTGACTGATCTTTAGTTTCCCAGGTCTGCCTTTTTACCTTTTTGACCCCTCTTAATTATGCGGGTTATGTTTCCCCTTTTCCAGTCACTGGGAACCTCGCTGGACTGCCATGACTTCTCAAATATAATGGATGGCATCTTAGCAACTTCATTCGTCAGTTTGTTCAGGACCAGCAGATGGACCTCATCTGGTCCCATGGACTTGTACACCTTCAGGTTCCTTGGATGGTCTCAGACCTGACCCTCTCCTACAGTGGGCGCTTTTGCATTCTCCCAGTCCCTGCCTTTGCCTTCTGCAACCTGGGCAATGTGGCTGGAGCACTTGCCAGTGAAGACTGAGGCAAAACAGTCATTGAGCCTCAGCCTTCTACGTACCCCAGGTAACTAGGTCTCCTGTTTCCTTCCAGAGAGGGCCCACATTTTCCCATTTTCCCTAGTTTTCCTTTCATCAGTGACATACCAATAGAAATTTTTCTTGTTTCCCTTGATGTCCCTGGCCAGGTTTACTCCTATCAGGGCTTTAGCTTTCCTAAGGTGTTCTCTGACTGCTCAGACAGTTTCTCTGTATTCCCCCCAGGCTACCTGTGCTTGCTTCCACCCTCTGCAGGCTTTCTTTTTGTGTGTGCCTTTGCCCAGGAACTCTTTGTTCACCCATGCAGGCCTCATGGCTTTTTTGCCAGACTTCCTCTTTTTTGGAATGCATCGCTCCTGAGCTTGGAGGAGGTTATCTTTGAAAATTAACCAGTTGTTTTGGGCCCCTCTTCCCCCCAGGGCTTTTTCTCAGAGTAGGCTACCAAACAGGTCCCTGAAGAGGCCAAAATCTGCTCACCTGAAATCCAAGGCAGTGAGTTTGTTGTGCTTCCTCCTTGCTGCCCTAAGGATCTTGATTTACACCATTTAATGGTCACTGTAGCCAAGGCTGCCCTTGAGCTTCACATTCCCCACCAGTCCCTACTTGTTGGTGAGAACAAGGTCCAGCACAGCACCTCTCTTGTGTGCTCCTCTATCACTTGGAAGTTTTCATCATTGCATTCCAGGAACCTTCTGGATTGCTGACGCTCTGTTGTTGTTCCACCAACAGATTTTTGGGTGATTTAAGTCCCCGATGAGGACCAGAACTTGTGGACATGACGCTGCTCTTATGTGCCTGTAGATGGCCTTATCCACTCAGTCTTCCTTGTCAGGTGGCCTGTAGCAAACCCCCACTATAATGTCACCTGTCCTTGCCCTGTCTTTAATCCTGACCCGTGAGCTCTTGATCGGCTCCTTATCCATCCACAGGAGGAGCTGTATGTACTCCAGCTGGTCATTGACACAGAGGGTGACACCCCCTCCTCGTCTCCCCTACCTGTCCTTCCTAAAGAGCCTGCATCCTTCCATTCCAATACTCCAGTCATAGGAGCCGTCCCACCATGTCTTCGTGATGCCAATAAGATCACAGCCATGCAGGCATGCGCACGTCTTTATCTCTTCTTGTTTATTCCCCATGTTGTCTGCATTTGCATAGAGGCATTTCAGCTGGGTCCCCTTACTGGCTGGAGTTCCTTTGTGCTGCCCTTTAGGAGCTCTCCTGCTGACAAGTGATGCTTCTCCCAGATCTGGGCGTACACTTATATATACAATTCGGTCAAGATTTATCCAAAAGCTACTTGAACAAATATAAATAATCAGCATTTTGCAAGTAAACTTTTGAGCCTTTATAATAATGTGTAAATATCATTAGCAAGGGAGGATATACATCTGTGACTGGATAACAATGAATAGCCCAGGAAATTTTGCTTGTTTGAGAAAGCCAGGGTCAGGAAAGATTTGTCCAAATAATCTTGTCTGTTCTTCCCTCTGCCTTCTGCTCCTCTCAAAAAGAAATGATTAAAGTGCCAGCTTACTTTGCTTTACATAGCTTAAAACCAATTGAAAATCTTTTCTGGCTAATAGTTTGGGGAAAACTAGAAACAAAGGTATTTAAATAGGTATTTAGAGGTATTTTAGGCAAATGGAAAATAAAATAAAGTGATTGCTTTGCAGCAGTTTGAAGGGGAATGTTCAACAGAATGAACACTGGGTAAAAAGAAGTTGTGGAACCATTGCAAAGAACAAGAAGTAAACAACAAAAATTCATGAATTGCCAAATTTCTTGGAAAATTGGTAATCTGTTTCACTGCTGTAATTTGGCAAAACATTTTATAAACCTGTAATTTACAAAAGATTACTATCTTATCAAGTTAAGTCATGAGCATTTAAACTTGGCTGACATCACCATTTTCTTAACCAGTTCATCAGAAAGAAGAAAAGATCTTGAACCAAGGTGAAAAAAACTCCATAACACTGTTGAATCTTGGATATCTACAGGCACATGAATTGAATTGTAATGAGCCTGCTAATGAAAGGTCATATGAAATGTTGAACTTCCCTGGACCTCCACTGCTACAATGACAATTAATGATACATGAAATGGAATATTTGAAACTTATGAATGAACTTCCTTAGAGCAGGAAATCTTCATTCAAACATAAAAAATTGAAGAATGACGTTACTCAAATGCATTGACCTTCTCAAGTCGGACAGTTTTGTTGGAAAAATAATCACGTTGTGTTAAATATCGCTGTCACATTTCCATGACAAAATGATTGATTGATGAACTTCAATATGCTTATTGTCTGTAACTGGTATCTGAATTTCTTTTTTAAGAGAAGGAAATATACACAAGTACATCCAAACTGAAATCTATTTGTAGCACAGAAACAAGACAAGATCTCAGAGTTGTGTGAAAGAGACCTTCCCTGACTTTTCTCAAATGAAATTAACAGTGTTGACATTTCAATTATCATCACCAGAAATATGCATGAAATCTTTTAGCTGAAGCAAACAGAAAATTTCACACATTCCATAGATACTTTTTGTAACTATTTTTCATGTGTCCCTACAAGTCTAAGAGGATGCCTCATCAGTGATGTGCTGAGGTTTCCTCTACAGTAATAAATGTTAGACACATTTTTAAAATGGAAGGTCAGACGCTCAATAAAGGGACAGAAGTTGATTTCTCTGCTTCCTAGCAGACAGTGAATAGCCTCAAAAAGCCATAAACACGTAATTATACCATTTGCACTTTTCAGAAGTGTCAGTCACATATTTTAAGAGCCTGGGAAGTGAATGATTCTTTCTTGCTTGAAGTGGTTGTATTTTCAAAGTTAAAATTTTTACCTAGTTAGAAAAAAACATTTCTAAAAGTTTGTTGTTTACCTTGCTGTTGAAGCCACAGTTCTGCAAAATTACCTAAAAAAATTAGGAATTTTGATGTTATTCTCTCAGGAACACTAACAAGTGGCTTTTCCAAATCAAAGTACACTTACTAAAACTCTATAAGCTTGTGTCCCAAAATGAGTGGTTTCCATGTGTTTCGTTCCTACAAATTTCTGAGTAGGAGCAGTCACCAAACTAAGCTGAGTTTTACAATGGGGATCTACAGAGTTTATGACCACCCTGGTCCATCTGGTGGATCCATTTTTCTATGGTGGGCTGTTGTCCATGCTTAGGCAGACTCTAAGTGTAAAGCAGGGTTCAGAAGAAAATCAGCTTGAGTTTCTTGGAACATGTGTGGAAAGAAGACAGTTCCCTGAAGTCTTTCACTGATAGTCCATCAGCATTTCTCAACACAAAATATAGACCAGCATAACTTCATAAAGTCTCTTGATACTAGTATAAAATGATAATAGAAGCATGTTGCTTAATAACTGTACTGTTTGCTAGCAAGTATACTTCCTATATATGAAAGAGTCTGGTTCATTGTTACGTGCTTATGTTCAAAAACAGAATTCTTGTGCATGGTTGCACATTGAATGTTCATACTTTATTAGAGCATCTGATAGCAAAATGCAAACACAGTTACACATTAAGTCCGAAAATGTGGAGGTATTTTGGTTTTACAGCTTTTCTTGATCTCTTTGAACTGTAAAATAGTAAACCGCACTGCCTTCTCCTGTACATAGCCTTCTGGAGAAGGCTGGCTGCCTATGACTAGCAGCTGACTGGACAAGTTAAGTACAAATGGAAGGCTATTTATGTATAGCAATGTTGTACCTATAAATGCCAACGGTATCCTGGGCTGCATAAAAAGAAGCATCTCCAGAATGTCAAGGGAGGTGATTCTGCCACTCTACTCTGCATTGCTGAGACCCCAAATGGAGTCCTGCGTCCAGCTCTGGAGCCCCCAACACAGGAAAGACAGAGACCTGTTGGTCCAGAGGATGGCCACAAAGATGATCAGAGGGATGAAACACCTCTCCTATGAGGAAAGGTTGAGAGATTTGGGGTTGCTCACCTGGAGCAGAGAAGGCTCTGTAAACACATTGTAGCAGCCTTCCAGTACCTGAAGGGGCCCTACAGGAAAGTTGGAGAGGGGTTTTTACAAGGGCATATAGTCATGGGACAAGGGGTAATGGCTTTAAATTATTAGATTAGTTATAAGGAAGAAATTCTTTACTCTGAGGGTGGTGAGACACTGGAAGAAGTTGGCCAGAGAAGCTGTGAATGCCACCTCTCTGGAAGTATTCAAGGCCAGGTTGGATTTGCTACTTGGCCTAGTGGAAGGTGTCCCTGCCCATGGTAAGGGGGTTGGAATTAGGTGTTCTTTACAGTCACTTCCAATGCAAACCATTCTATGATTCGTTGAAACATTAAGTTTCAAGATTTTTTGTGTTTGACATAATATCTCTTCTAGGGCACAGCCATACTCAAATGCAGATGCTGTTTAATTCTAGAGAACAATGTGAAAATTAGTGCACTATTCACTAGTAAATATGCTACCATGCATGTGAAACCAATAACAAGTAAAAATGTCTTGAAAATGAGGAAGCAAAAGTTACCTGACACCTAGTATTTAAGCTATCAATCTACAAAAATTTTGCAGCGAAATGTGTGTCATCATTGCCTTCTGGTTCTTACCATAAGACAGTAATAAACCAGCAGGCAGGTACAATTTCTCAGAGTTCAGCATTCTTTGTCACTTCATTCATCAAAAGTATTATTTTTCACCTCTTTCATTTCCTTTCAGTCAATAATATTGAAATTTTCAAATGGAAAGAACAGTAAAAATTGTTTGTAATTTGGTTTATTCAAAAACATCATTTGCCATTTGGAGAGAAAATGTGTCTGTTTTTCTGGTTTCTACAATCCGTAGATTCATTCTGTGATAAATATAAAAATTCACATGACATATTGAGGTATAAAGTGCATTTTCTGTTTGGTAGGAACAAAGAATGATTTTAATTTGATGTATAGTCATTAAGGCAACAATATTGTTAGTGATTTTGGTAACACAGTGCAGCAAAGATGGATGTGAAAGATGTAAATCGTTTATATGACAATTACTATTCTGTTTTCAACTTCCAAGTGCATAAAAATTCATACATCATGATCTTTATCCTGTTTTAAGCCACTGAAGAAAAGAGAAAGTAGCATTAAGATATCACAATTGTTGGTTCTATTTATGGTATGTGTTGAAAAAAGGAACAAATGAAAAATTAAGTCCGAAATTTTTTTTTTCTCTTCTTAATTTTCTCTTCCTTTACTCTGCTTTATGAAGTACAAATGCCTGACAAGAGGATTTTAGTTTCATTTGCAGTTTCCCTTTGGGCCTGTAATTGGTGAAGTCACAGTTGGTTGCTATGGAAATTATTTTCATTTCTAGAAAACTGAGGCTGGTGGAATTTGAATTTGGGAATCAACTATAGGAAATGATGAACTCTGTAAGCATTTCTCTTTTTCCTAACACAAAAGATTAATTTAAAAAAAGCCGACTAAAATATTCAAAACTTCAGTAGGCTGAAGGTCATAGCCTTTAATTCGGCGAGACTTAATACCCCTACGTCTGTTTATTTGGAAGTATTGTCTAAGAAACAGAGGTGTAACACATTGTCATTGGATGCTAGCAATATAAAGCTTATGTGAAAACACACCTCTGACAATCACTAAAAAAGAAACAAAACCCCCACCAAAAAAATTATTTTTTGTGTATAATAGTGTTTGTCCACATGTAGGATATGTAAATTATCTTTATAAATATACAGTTGTTACTGTTGAGGAAGCTGTGAGAGACTTTCAATTACTTCATTTAATATGGCACTGCCATATGTTACATTAGGATCCTCATCTTCTCTACAGATCATTATATTTTATAACATCAGTGTACTAATTAGACTTTTCTTACACAACACTTTATTTTTTAAAGGCTGAATGAAGATCTGTTAGTGTCTTTATGTTGACATTGGATTTATATTAAAACACATTGTATCAAAAATATTTTAAGGACACTCTAGGCACAGGTCATTTATTAGCATCCTTATCATCAATCTCATACTGATATAAGAAAATTTAGGGCAACAGAAGTACCTAGGGGAAAACTGTTTGTAGTGTGGGCAAATGTTAAAACATACTAGCTTTTGTCTCCACACAATAAATGTGCATTTAATGCAATTTATTTGTTGCAGCATCCCCTTCCACAGGACCTGCTGAGGGACTTGTACAGATCTTGGTCTGTCACAATCCCATATGTGTTCCAGCTTGGTAGTGCAAGTCTTTACACCCTTTGCCTACTGCTCTCTTCAGATCCAGGCCTTATGTCTGGTAGTGGTGTGTTCCACTGCTATTTCAGTATTTCAGTCACCACTTATGAGACTGCACTGGCAAGGAAGCTCGAGGGCTAAAACTAGCTGTTGCAGTTTGAACTAATTCTCCTTAGTTGGATCAGTGAGAAGTTTACATACCCTACAGGTCATGTGTGGAGGACAGCCTGTGTCTGTTATCTGGTGTGCCTGTGGAAGACACTTTTTATAACAGAGCAGAGTAGTACTAACAGGAATAAACTTGACATAAGGGTCTGGATTTCTAAAGAAATGGACCTGTCAGACATTTTAATATAAATACTTTAAAATACTTGTTTCTCTCTAAAACTATATGTTACTGGGCAATAATAAATGGCTCCCAAATTGGATCCAGGAACATTATTAACTGAGAACTAAAATATTCCAGCTATCTGGATGTAGTAGATCTAATACTTCAAGCAATGTAGTTAATGTTAGCAAATAACTGTTTAGATATTCAGGCATTTGATGAGCATTCATTATATGGCTTTGTTATAGAGGTTAGATATTATGATTTGTGTTGCAAGACTGTTTTATAATGTCTGTAATTTGCAGTTTATTTTGCATGTCAAGACATAACAACACAAGAACAGAAAAAATCAAGGACTGTGTCAGGAACATGTTTCCTATCTGTGTATTCCTACATTTGTAAAACTGGATTACTTCAGAAGGAAGAAGTGTCAAAAATACTAAAGCATACAGAGAGGGTACTCAAGATATTCCCCTGCCTATATATGTTCATAAGGTAATAGCACTGAAACAGAAACATCCTTTGCTCGGTAGGGAACCAAATATCTCATTTTTTACTGAGTAAGGTCCATTCTGCTAATAAAAATGATCACAAGCACTGCAGTGGGTGTGCAATCACCAGGAGACTGCACAGCATCTTTCAACAGTTGTTCCGTTTTTGTAGGAATTGAGAACCAGATTATCCATAGAATGTACAGGGTGAGTTGGAACAGGACATTTCATACTTAAAATGGGTGGGGAAAAAAGCTCCACTTTCTGTTTATTTAGAGTTTTGGTTTGTTTGTTTTGTTTTTTTGTTTTTGTTTCCCACTTATCCATCTCCTCTGTTGCAATATTGGCTTAGAACAAAAATTTCCTTCAGAATTTATAGCTGTTTTAAACTGACAGGTCTGCTTAGAGAGAGGAAAGAATCTTGCTGCTAACATCTTGAGTTTAGTGGTCCAATACTGCTTGGTTTTGGATGACCAGTGAAGTTTATGAAGTGTCATTACTTTCTTTCACGCTTTCTGACCCTCCATCAAAATTCTGTCTTTCCCTGTATCCTGCCATTATATCTCCTTAATAGATGAGGTAGATTTCTGTGGCATTGTAGAAGGACAACAGAGGAAAGTATAATTCATTTTCTGGCCTTAGAAGGAAGCATTCTAATTTATGACAAGTCTATCATTTCCAGAAGCACTTGTACATCTGCAAGAAAAATGAGCTCTATGGCCAGCAGTAAGCATATGTTTATACTTAAGAAACATATATCCGTTATCTGTGTACTAGTTAGTAAACATTTACATATATCTCTGGTGACTTTTTCCTTTGGTTTAATTTTTCCTTATTAATATACAGAGGCACTTGGAGACACTAGCTGAGATCAAGGGTTTTTTCAGTCAGCTTCAGCTTAAGGAAGTGTGCAAACTTTTTATGATAATGTCTTTCTTCTGAAGACAGAGTGAAAATGGAAGTAGATTTAGACCCATAATTTGATTAGTGGGACAGTAGGCAAGGTAGAAATAACTTTCTAGCTTCTCTCCTGTTCTGCCTACACTACAAATACCCTGATCCCCTGATCTATAAAGACATAAGAAGTCCTCTAACTGTACAATGTATTTTTGTAATTTACATACAAGAGGTTGTGTGTTGAACACTACAGTGGCTCACTTAGAACTATGAACAGTAGCAACATGCTTAATTTTCAGAATCCAAAGTGTGCTTTTCAGTTGGCATACGCACCTCTTTATAAGAAGAAAAGATAAACACTTGCAGATGTGACAAACCTTTAGGTGTAATGGTGTTGAAATTTCACGTAGGCTAATAAATGAGTGATGGTGGCTGCATTTACAGCGTTACCCAACCATTCAAAAATTTATTGATTCTGGGAGCTCACAAAGCCAGTAGCCTAAAAGAGGTGAGGCTGTTGTAGCTACATGTCCGTAAGTCCAGCTAATAGCATTGTCGAGCATGTATTCTCAGTAGGCAAACATGTACACATATGCATAATACGTATAACCATATGTACATGGCCACACACACAGAGAAACACACAGAAAACAAAAACACAACACTCATGCAAGTACAGACAATGGCGACAGCATCATTACTAACAGAGAAGGACTGGTGGGAGATATGGTGGTCGGAGGCTGTCTCGGGCTTATCAGCCACGCAATGACAGAGTTCTCACTTAAAAGGTGAAGTTAAGAGGGGGGTCAGAAAAATCACCACCATGCACTTTCAGAGAGCAGACTTTGGCCTGTTCAGGACACTGAGCGGGTCCTGAAGGGCAAAGGAGTACAGCAAGGCTTGACATTCTTCAAGCAGGAAGTCTTAAAGGCATTGGAGCAGGCTGTCCCATGTGTCGCAAGATGAATTAGTGGAGAAGACAATCGACCTGGTTGACCAGGGAGCTCTTGCTGGCACTCAGGAAAAAAAGGAGGGTCTACCACCTATGGAAGAAAGGGTAGATGACTCAAAAGGAGTACAAGGGCTCTGACTAGGTAGTGCAGAGAGGAAATTAGAAAGGCAAAAGTCTAGCTAGAACTCAGGCTGGGCACTGTTGTAAGGGTGCACCAGTACAGGCTTGGGGTGGACCTGCTGGAGAGCAGCTCTGTGGAGAGGGACCTGTGAGTGCTGGTGCACGACAGGTTATCCATGAGCCAGCAGTGTGCCCTGGCTGCCAAGAAGGCCAATGGCATCTTGGGGTGCATCCAGAAGACTGTGGCCAGCAGGTCGAGGGAGGTTCTCCTTCCCCTCTACTCTGCCCAAGTGAGGTCTCACCTGGAGTACTCTGTCCAGTTCTGGGCTCCTCACTTCAAGAAAGATGAGGAGCTACTGGAGAGAGTCCAGCGGAGGGCTACAAGGATGGTGAGGGGACTGGAACATCTCTGCTACGAGGGAAGGCTGAGGGAGCTGGCATTGTTCAGCCTGAAGAAGACAAGGCTGTGAGGGGACCTAATATATGCTTACATATATCTGAAGGGTGGGTGTCAGGAGGATGGGGCCAAGCTCTTTTCAGTGGTGCCCAGTGACAGGACAAGGGGCAATGGGCACAAACTGAAGCACAGGAAGTTCCGTCTGAACATGAGGAAGAACTTCTTCCCTCTGTGCATAAAGGAGCACTGGAACAGACTGCCCGGGGAGGTTGTGGAGTCTCCTTCTCTGGAGATATTCAAGACCCGCCTGGATGCGGTCCTGTGCATCCTGCTGTATGTGACCCTGCTTCGACAGGGGTATTGGAGTAGATGACCCACAGAGGTCCTTTGCAACCCCAAACATTCTTTGTGATTCTGTGTGAAATATACCACCAACAAAAAGAGGGCCAAGGAGAATCTCCATCCCTTATTGGATGCAAGGGGGAATATTGCCACCAAGGATGAGGAAAAGGCTGAGACACTTAACGTCTTCTTTGCCTCAGTCTTTAATATTCAGACTGGTTATTCCCAGGGCAGTCAGCCACCAGTGCTGGAAGAAAGGAAAGGAGAGTGGAAGAAACCTCCCATAATCCAGGAGAAAGCAATTAACAACCTGCTATGCCACCTGGACAGTTACAAGTCTATGGGTCCAGATGTGATCCACCCAAGAGTGCTGAGGGAACTGGCGGAGGAGCTGACTAAGACACTCTCCATCATCTATCAGAAGTCCTGGCTAACAGGGGAGCTCCCAGATGACTGGAGGATAGCCAATGTAACACCCAACTACAAGAAGGGCGGAAGGAGGATCCTGGGATTTACAGGCCTGCCAGCCTGACCTCAGAGCTGGGAAAGGTCATGGAGCAATTCATCCTGAGTGTGATCAGCAGGCATGTGAGCACCCACCTGCAGTGGGGGGCCTGCCCAGCAACAGGCTGCAGATAAGGAGCAAGGTAGTACAGGACAGGGAGGGTGGATCGGAGGATGCACAGTTCTGCTTTTGTGCCTGACCCAAATATGGGCAGAGGTCATATAAAGTTCATTTGAGGAAGGGGATTAAGACTACCTGAGAGACCCCTCGTGACATCTTCCCCCCACTGGTGACACCACAGAAGATCACAAACTTTCTAGAAGAATTGCCATGTAAGTTGCCAAGAAGTGTGACTAAGAGAGGAGACTGAGTGAGAAAAGACACACCTGCAATGAGCCGCGTGCGTCCACCACCAGAGGATGTCAGGCCTGTCATCATCATCGCTGGATCCTAGGGTGGAGATACCTTTTTTGTTGTCCCTCTTTCTTTTCTTCTCTTTCCTTTACTCTCCCTCTTCTAGACATTTTTGACAAGAATACATGTTGTCAATGCTTTCCATGTTTTCCAGATAATTTGTGTTATAAATAAAATGCTTAAATTGATTTTTTGGTGTAGTTTCATCTTAATTTAGCCCAAGGGGATTCATAGAATCGGGGTCACTTTGCCCCTCAGGCATGATGCAACAGAAGCGTATGCAGATCAACGTGTTATTGGTAGTGAACTTGAGGCTGAGATGGCTAGCAGGATGAGAGGCTGAGGAGCCAGTGTCAAAGTGGCCACAAGTCTAGGCTGGGTATTGGAGACACTAGGGGTCTGACTGGCAGCTACTGAAGAGATCAAGGGTCTAAGTCAGATGCTGGAGCAGTCACAGGGCATCGTGGCAGACTACTGGCAGAGCCTTTGGGCTGGACAGCTGGCAGAGAGACCCCTCTTGCATGTGTATCTGTATGCATGAGGTCACTGGGAGATCAGGGAATCCAAAGGCTAGCTGCTGGTTAGACTGAGTGTACAAGCCAAGTCACTAGTGAGATCCATAGTGTCTGTGAGGGTATGTGTGAGTGCATGTCTGTATGTGAGTGCTTCTTGTGTGGGTGGTTACTGGGGAGACTTGGTCAGTTACTGAAGATATCCTTACTAAATATACGAATACTAATGTACATCTTTTATACTTACAGGCTTCCACCCTGATCAGCCAGAGAAGAGAGTAGGATCATAGAATCATAGAATCATAGGTTGGCAAACATCTCTAAGATCATCAAGTCCAACCACCCGCCCAACATCATCATGCCTACTAAACCATATCCCAAAGTGCCACATCTATAAATTTTTTGAACATCTCCAGGGATGGTGACTCAACCACTTCTGTGACAGCCTATTCCAATGTCTGACCACTCCTTCAGTAAAGGAAAGAAATTTTTCCTAATATCCAATCTGAAGCTCCCTTGACGCCACTAGAGGTCATTGCCTCTCAGAATCACAGAATGGCAGGGGTTGGAAGGGACCTCTGTGGGTCACCTAGTCCAATCCTACTGCCGAAGCAGGCTGCACAGGAACTTGTCCAGGTGGGTCTTGAATGCCTCCAGAGAAGGAGACTCCACAATCTCTCCAGGCAACCTGTTCCAGTGCTCCGTTAACCTCAAAGTGAAGAAATTCTTCCTCATGCTAAGACGGAACTTCCTGTGCTTCAGTTTGTGCCCATTGCCCCTTGTCCTGTCACTGGGCACCACTGAAAAGAGTTTGGCCCCATCCTCCTGACACACACCCTTAAGATATTTATACGCATTTATTAGGACCCCTTGCAGCCTTCTCTTCTTCAGGCTGAACAAGCCCAGCTCCATTGGCCTGTCCTCACAGGAGAGATGCTCCAGTCCCCTCACCATCCTCATAGCCCTTCAATGGACTCTCTCCAGTAGCTCCTCATTTTTCTTGAACTGGGGAGCCAAGAACTGGGCACAGGACTTCAGATGAGACCTCACTAGGGCAGTGTACAGGGAAAGGAGAACCTCCCTCGACCTGCTAGCCACCCTCTTCCTAATGCACCCCAGGATGCCATTGGCCTTCTTGGCAGCCAGGGCACACTGCTGGCTCATGGTCAACTTGTCATTCACCAGCACACACAGGTGCCTCTCCACAGAGCTGCTCTCCAGCAGGTCCACCCCAAGCCTGTACTGAAGTATGGGATTGTTTCTCCCCAGGTGCAGGACCCTGCACTTGCCCATGTTGAACCTCATCAGGTTCCTCTCTGCCCAACTTTCCAGCCCGTCCAGGTCACGCTGAATGGCAGCACAGCTATCTAATTTATCCACCACTCCTCCCAATTTTGTGCCACCAGCAAACTTGCTGAGGGTACAATCTAACTCTTCATCCATGTGATTGATGAAGAAGTTAAACAAGACTGGGCCCAGTACTGACCCCTGGGAGACACCACTAGTTACAGGCCTCCAACCAGAGTCAGCACCGCTGATGACAACCCACTGAGCTCTGCCATTCAGCCAGCTGTCAATGCACTTCACCGACCACTCATCCAGCCCACACTTCCTGACATTCCCTATAAAGATGTTATTACGGGAGACACTGCCAAAAGCCTTGCTGAAGTCAAGGTAGACAACATTTAATGCTCTCCCCTCATCTACCCAGCCAGTCATGCCATCATAGAAAGCTATCAGATTGGTCAGGCATGATTTCCCCTTCGTGAATCCATGCTGACTACTCCTGATAACCTTTTTTTCTTCCACTTGCTTGATGATGGCCTCCAGGATAAGCTGCTCCATCACCTTTCCCGGGATGGAGATGAGGCTGACTGGCCTGCAGCTCCCTGGGTCCTCCTTCTTGCCTTTTTTGAAGACTGGAGTGACACTGGCCTTTCTCCAGTCCTCGGGCACCTCTCCTGTCCTCCAGGACCTCTCAAAGATGATGGAGAGTGGTTCAGCAATGACTTCTGCCAGTGCTCCCTCAATACTCTTGGATGCATTCCATCTGGGATCATGGATTTGTGGGCATCCAGATTGCTTATGCGATGTCTCACACAGTCCTTCTTGACCAAGGGAGGGTCGTCCTTTCTCCAGGCTTCCTCACTGACCTCTGGACCTGGGATTCCTGAGGGCCAGCCTCAACAGTAAGGACTGAAGCAATGAAGGCATTCAGTAGCTCTGCCTTCTCTGCGTGCACCATCAACAGGACACCCGCATCATTCAGCAGCGGCCCCACATTATCCCTAGTCTTCTGTTTGCTGCTGATGTACTTGAAGAAGCTTTCCTTGTTCTCCTTGACATCCCTTCCCAGATTCATAGAATCACAGAATCACAGAATGGTAGGGGTTTGAGGGGGACCTCTGTGGGTCATCTAGTCCAACACCCCTGCCGAAGCAAGGTCACCTACAGTAGGCTGTAGAGGACCTTGTCCAGGTGGGTCTTGAATATCTCCAGAGAAGGAGACTCCACAGTCTCCCTGGGCAGTCTGTTCCAGTACTCCATCACCCTCAGAGGGAAGAAATTCTTCCTCATCTTCAGACGGAACTTCCTGTGCTTCAGTTTGTGCCCCTTGCCCCTTGTCCTTTCGCTGGGCACCACTGAAAAGAGCTTGGCCCCATTCTCCTAACACCCACCCATCAGGTATTTGCAAGTATATATTAGGTGCCCTCACAGCCTTGTCTTCTTCAGGCTGAACAAGCCCAGCTCCCTCAGCCTCTCCTCGTAGGAGAAATATTCCAGTCCCCTCACCATCCTTGTAGCCCTTCGATGGACTCTCTCCAGTAGCTCCTCATCTTTCCTGAACTGGGGAGCCCAGAACTGGACAGAGTACTCCAGATGAGGCCTCACTTGGGCAGAGTAGAGGGGAAGGAGAACCTCCCTCGACCTGCTGGCCACACTCTTCTTGATGCACCCCAAGATGCCATTGGCCTTCTTGGCAGCCAGGGCACACTGCTGGCTCATGGTTAACCTGTCGTTCACCAGGACACCCAGGTCCCTCTCCACAGAGCTGCTCTCCAGCAGGTCTGCCCCAAGCCTGTACTGGTGCATGGGGTTATTCCTCCCCAGGTGCAGGACCCTGCATTTGCCTTTGCTGAACCTCATCAGGTTCCTCTCTGCCCAGCTTTCCAGCCTATCCAGGTCACGCTGAATGGCAGAACAGCCTTCTCTTGTGTCTACCACACGTCCCAGTTTGGTGTCATCAGCAAACTTGCTAAGGGTACATTCCAAATCTTCATCCAGGTCGTTGATGAACAAGTTAAACAAGGCTGGGCCCAGTCCTGACCCCTGGGGGACACCACTAGTTACCAGCCTCCAACTAGACTCAGCGCCGCTGACGACAATCCTCTGAGTTCTGCCATTCAGCCAGCTGTCAATGCACTTCACCGACCACTCATCTAGCCCATACTTCCTGAACTTCCCTAGGAGAATATTATGGGAGACTATGTCGAAAACCTTGCTGAAGTCTAGGTAGGCAACATCCAATGTTTTCCCCTCATCTACCCAGCCAGTCATGTCATTATAGAAAGCTATTAGATTGGTCAGGCATGATTTCCCCTTGGTGAATCCATGCTGACTACTCCTGATAACCTTCTTTTCCTCCACTTTCCTGATGATGGCCTCCAGGATAAGCTGCTCCATCACCTTTCTCGGGATGGAGATGAGGCTGACTGACCTGTAGTTCCCTGGGTCCTCCTTCTTGCCCTTTTTGAAGATTGGAGTGACATTGGCCTTTCTCCTGTCCTTGGGCACCTCTCCTGTCCTCCAGGACCTCTCAAAGATGATGGAGATTAGCTCAGCAATGACATCTGCCAGCTCCCTCAGCACTCTTGGGTGCATTTCCGTGTGGACTTCAGCCGTCCTCGTTGAATCCCTGCGTGCCTTGACAACATTCCTCTACTATTGCCAAGTGGCCTGTCCCTCTTTCCACGTATTCCATGGACCTTTCTTTTCCACCTGAGCTCTGCTAGAAGCTTCTTGTTAATCCATGTGGGTCTCCTGACTCCTTTGCTAGATTACTTTCTCAGGGGGATACACTGATCCTCAGCACGGAAGAAGTGATGTTTAAAGAATAATGCTTAAACAGTGATGTTTAAACTCTCATTCGATCACTAGTTACTTGGAAGAAGAGACCAACACCTGCCTCTCTACAACCTCCTTTCAGGTAGTTGTAGGGAGCAATAAGGTGTCCCTTCAGCCTGCTCTTCTCCAGAGTTAACAGCTCCGGCTCCCTCGGCGCTGCTTGTAAGACTTGTTTTCTAGACCCTTCACCAGCCTTGTTGCCCTTCTCTGGACACAATTCAGCAACTCGATGTCTTGGTTGTAGTGAGGGGCACGAAGCTGCACACAATACTCGAGGTGCAGCCTCACCAATGCTGAGTATAGGAACACCCTTTCTTCCCTACTCCAGCTGGCCACACTATTCCTGATACAAGCCAGGATGTCGTTGATCTTCTTGGCCACCTGGGCACACTACCGTCTCGTGTTCAGTCAGCTGTCAACCAGCACCTCAAGATCTTTTTCTGCCAGACAGCTTTCCAGCCACACTTCCTGAAGCCTGTGGAATGGTGGTGGTGTGACACAAGTGTAGGACCTGGCATTTGGCCTTGTTGAACCTCATACAGTTGGCCTTGGCCCATCGGTTGAGTCTGTCCAGATCCCTCTGCAGACCCTTCCTGCTCTTGAGCAGACCAACACTCCCACCCACTGCGGGGGTGGTGCTGTCCTGCCCGCTCAGGACAGCCATTTGGAGGGCTGCCCCTGGGCTGAGGCAGCTATTTTACCACAATGTTTGAGGCATTAGTGCACATTAACTCTTTCAGTCTCTCATACCATGCAATACACACGCACTCAGGTCTCTGCGGCTACTGCCATCAGAGACACATGTACCTCTTTGGTGTCTGTCTCTGATTGCTGGCATTCACCCGCTCACTGCCTCATGTCCTGGGCTCTCCATGCACAAAAAGACGAACATCTTGTCACAGAGCCTAATGTGTGCTTTCTCCATAAACTTACTGCGGAGAAGGTCTGAGTTGTGACCAACTATATATAAAACTGGTGTAATGTTTCCTACAACTTACTTTCTTTATGGAACTGAATAAAGGGCCAAAAAGTGTCAAGTAAATTTACGGCATGTGAGTATGGAAATAATACTCACTTTTTCAATTCAAATAAAATTTTAACTGTCCCAAAATGGAATTTCTGACTTTTATGAAGTGTTAACAAATGTAGGAAAATATACAGTTATGTCATTCCAGAAATGTTAAAGTCCCCTTTATTTAGCATCACCAAGGGTACTGAAAACTTAGTCTGCTTTTTCAAACAGCATCTAAACAACATAGCTGATAGAATGTATGTTAATTGCATTTAAAGTCGAACTATGATCAAGGACCACTCAATAGCTTTTCTTTTGGTGTCAAATGTTAACTGACATCCTTTATCTACCTCTCCCCAGCACTTGTAAATAATGCCATGTTCTGTTTATCGTCTGTAAAACTGACAGCTTGAGCATCTGCTGCTGTCAGGTATACATGTGTATTTAAAGAAATATTCCTTTTTAAAATGTATTTGCTCAATCACAGGTACTATATGTTCCATAATTTTCCTCTTACATTGTAGAGGATTTTTAAATGGGGGTTAACAAATTCTGTGGCTCTGTATTTATTTTTAATTTTAGTTATTCTTAAACCAAAAGCATAGTTCCCTGATCACAGGAGCAGGAGCTTGCCTAGGTGGATTTAAGCTACCTTGAATTATTTTATCGTTCTGTCCTACCATTGTGCCATTCTGCCTAGCTGATGTCCAGTTGTTAGTGGCCATGGTGGAAGCACAGAGTTGTGTACTCCTATGAGTTGGACACAGCCTACCTTCAGTATATATGGCATTTAATACAATATTCATAAACTCTCTTATAATATATACTTTTTTTGAGTTAAGTAAAGCCTGGAGTACTTCAGTTAAAATATCAATAATTTTATCATTCTAGTCTTATTTAAAAAAAAAAAAAATTAAAAAAGAAAAAAAAAACCCAAATGTGTTAGAGGATGTTAGAAATTGTCCCATCAAAGACTTATCCATAGTTAGAAGGTAACACATGTTTCTAATAAAACATATCCATAGCTCTCAGAGCTACTGAAAAGCTGAAAAGCTATTGCACAAAAAGAATATAGCAGAAGGAAAATAATTTTAATAATTGTATTTGCAAAGCAAAAGGTCATTTTTATTCAGAAAAATGGGTAATATTTTTTCAAGTAACGTTATTTTTTTAAACCTTGCAGAGCTAATATGACTTATTTTTGACCAGCTTTAATATAATTCTGTAATTCTCTCCCATTATAGGCAATTTTGATACAAATGGAAACTGACTGTTTTACCATTACATTACTTCAGCGTCTAAAATGGACAGAAGTATATTTCAGCTTTAATTTGGAATTACACTACGAATAGGCCTTAAATTGAAGAGGAATAAATCTAATAGATTTTTATTTGTTTTCTGAATTTTAAAGTCTTCAGAAAATTCTTCTGTCTTTTCATTTTGGATTCATGTTTCAGACTTTGGAAATCAACATAGTACCATAGAAGATACATACCTGTGTCCCTATATGTCCCAAAGATCCAACCCTATACTGTACATCACAGAAAGCAACATTACAAACATATATCAGCAAGGTTGATGAGATAGGTCATGGGGGAAACCATGAAAATGTTCTGAGGGCATCATTACAGGATTACAGAACCACAGAATCATAGAATCTCCTTTCAGGTAGTTGTAGAGAGTAATATGGTCCACCTTGAGCCTGTTTTTCCCCAAACTAAGCAGTCTCCGTTCTCTGAAGCACTCCTTATAACACTTACCTCTTGGTAATGCAGGTTGGCGAAGACGAGATAGCAGAGAGAAGTCCCAAGGCCATCAAAAGGGACTTCAGGGCACTGGGGAGACTGGTTGAGGAATCAGGGGCATAGGTGGTGTTTTTCTCCATCCCATCAGTGGCAGGAAATAGCACTTAAAGGGGCAGGAAAACTCACCTGATTAACAGATGGTTCAGGGACTGGTGCCATCGGTCAAATTTTGGCTTCTTTGATCATGGGGAGGCGTACACAGCACCAGGACTGCTGGCGACAGATGCATCGCAGCTATCTCAAAGCGTAAAAACGATTCTTGGCCACGAGCTGGCGGGGCTCATTGAGAGGGCTTTAAAATAGGTTCGAAGGGGGAAGAGGTCATAGTCCATCTCACCAGGGATGAGCCCAGACTTGGCGTGCCAGGGTCAGGGGTGAAATCAACAGTCCAGCTCAAGTGCATCTACACCAACGCATGTAGCATGGGTAAGCCATTATACAGCAGGACGGCTACGACTTGGTCACCATCACAGAAACGTGGTGGGACAACTCGCACGACTGGCATGATGTTATGGATGGCTACAGACTCCTTAGGAAAGACAGGCCAAGAAGGAGATGTGGGAGAGTTGCTCTATGTGTGAGCGAGCAACTGGAATGCATTGAGCTTGACCTGGGGTCAGATGAAGAAAGAGTTGAGAGCTTGTGGATTAGAATTAAGGGACAGCCTCATATCGGTAATGTTATTGTGGGTGTGTATTACAGGCCACCTGACCAGGAGGAGGAAGCTGATGAGGCCTTCTACAGGCAGCTGCAAGTAGCCTCACAGTCAAAGGCCCTGGTTTTCATGGGAGACTTCAACCACCCTGACATCAGCTGGGAAGACTACACAGCTAGGCAGGCACAATCGAGGAGGTTCCTGCAGAGCATCGATGATAACTTTCTGATGCAAGTGGTGGAGAAAACAACAAGGAAAGGCGCGTTGCTGGACCTTGTACTACCAAACAAGGAGTGACTGGTGGAGGATGTGAAGGTTGGAGGTAGACTCTGGTGCAGTGACCATGAAATGGTCGAGTTCAGGATCCTGCGTGGAGGAAGCAGGACGATAAGCAGGATCAAAACCCTGGACCTCAGGAGAATTTTGACCTCTTCAAGAAGCTACTGGGAGGAATCCCATGGGCCAGGTTCCTCGAAGGCAGGGGGGTCCAAGAGAGCTGGTCACTGTTTAAACGTCACTTCCTCCACGCTCAGAGGTGGTGCATCCCCCTGAGAAAGAACTCTAGCAAAGGAGGCAGGAGACCAGCATGGTTCAACAAAGAGCCTTTAGCAGAGATCTGGTAGAAGAGAAAGGTCCATGGAATGTGGAAATAGGGACAGGACACTTGGCAAGAATACAGGAATGTGGTCAGAGCATGCAGGGATGCGACGAGGAAAGCCAAGGTCCACCTGGAATTGAAGCTGGCAAGGGATGTCAAAAACAACAAGAAGAGCTTCTTCAACTACATCAGTAGCAAACAGAAGACTAGGGAAAATGTGGGGCTGCTGCTGAATGAGGTGGGTGTCCTAGTGACGGAGGATGCTGAGAAGGCAGAGCTACTGAATGCCTTCTTTGCTTCAGTCTTCAGTGCCAAGGCAGGCCCTCAGGAATCCCAGGCCCCGAGGTAAGAGAAGAACCCCTCAGAGAGGATGACTTTCCTATGGTGGAGGAGGACTGTGTGAGGGATCGTTTAAGCCATCTGGACACCCACTGTCCTGGGTTTGGCAAGGACAGGGTTAATTTTCACCGAAATCCAGGAAGGGTCACAGCCGGGCGGGCTGACCCAACCTGGTCAAACAGAGCAGGATATACCATACCATGTGCCGTCATGCTGGGTTCTGGGGAGAAGGGAGCTGGGGGGCCGGGAACTCGGACATATGGCTCGGGAGCACGGGTACCGGTCCGGTCCAGGAGAGCAGCTCTGTGGATTGTGCGGTTTGTGTTGGGTTTTCCCCTTACCTGTATCATTGTTGTTCCTGTTCCCTTTGTTTGCTGTTGTGTTAAACTGCCCTTATCCGGACCCACCAGTTTCTGCCTGTTTCTTTCCATTCTTCTCCGCACCCCGGCAGGGGAAGGGGCGACTGCGTGGCGCTTTTTCTTGCAAGCAGCAGCCAAACCAGAACATTAAATTTGGCACCCAAGTTGGGGTGGCGATAACGACAGAGCTGAGCAGCGTATGTTAAAACAATTTTCCTAGATTTTGTTATATTTGGTTATACGCATTTACTGTGTTAGTTAAATAGTCACCTGTAAAAAAAATGTTTCTGTCTTTCATCAGATGGCTGTGGTTTTTGAATCTGTACTTGCAGTATGTATTCACTGCTGTGCTGTTCATTACCTCGGGGAAAAGGATCAGGATGATGATTTTGCTGTACTGTATGATATCGACTTATGACAAGATAACATCACTGTGCATGAAATTAGGCTTGTATTTGCATGTGGCACTGCGGTCATTTCCGTACTTTGGATCCTATGTCTTAGAATTTGTTAACAATCAAACCCAACCTGTGCGGAAAACCGGAGGGGATAACTTTCCCGACTGTTTCGCCTCCCCTCCTTCCTTCAGTCTGGTCCTAAGGGCTTCTGAGAATTTCGACTACCCATGGGATGCTCAGGCCAGCACTCTCCTTTTTTTCTGACTCCTGAATGGGTTTCAGGTTTTGTTTAGGGTTGAACAAGTAGTTAAGAACATAGTGTAGAGAACTGACTCGGGGCTGGATAGCTCTAACTGGCTGGGTGTGTGGGACAGCATGGGCAGGTGTCTAGAGTAGCGGGCATCCCCGGTGTTTTTTAAACTCACCCCTGAACAAGTGCATAATCTGGACAAAATAGCAAAGTATCTGAAAAGAGCGTGCTGACACCCTGGGAACTCCAGAGAGACACAAATCAACACAATGTGCTGGGGTCTAGCCAACGCTTACTGAGCTTCCTGTTCAACACTGTTCAATGCCCTAAACGGGAAGGAGAGGGAAGCAAAGTGACAGGCACTGCGACTGGCATTGTACCTTCAGTCAGCCCTGCAGCCCCTCCAGCCCAGCAGGCAGTCACAACCCCCCATACCAGCAACACCGCTGTCGCTGCCACAGCCGCAGGGGAGATCTCGGTTTGCCCGGCGGGCACGGAAACTACTCCAGTCCCAGTTCCAGCAGCAGGCATCGCGGAATGACCCAATGACCAACCTGTGCCAGTAGCAGTTGCCCCCGTCAAACTAAAGAAAAATGCAAAGAGAGCAGATCGCTTCAGGAGGGATGACAATGAGCCAGGGTCATCGCGGGAGATTGAGACAGAGATCGTCACACCGTCCCTCTACCTGAGCGAGCTGCGAGACATGCGGAAAGATTTCAACCGCCACCCAGGCTAACACATTGTCACCTGGCTGCTGCGGTGCTGGGATAACTGGGGCAGCACCTTGGAATTAGAGGGGAAGTAACCCAAGCAGCTGGGGTCCCTGGCCAGGGATGGGGGCATTGACAAGGCCATTGGGAAGACGGAACAAGTCCTCAGCCTCTGGAGGAGACTTCTGTCAGGGGTGTGGAAGAGGTACCCCTTCAGTGACGATTTTGTATGTTATCCTGGCAAGTGGACTAATATGGAAAGGGGTATTCAGTACTTGAGGGAATTAGCTGTGCGGGAGCTGGTTTACTATGAACCAGACGATGAGCAGGTACCCACAGACCCAGATGAACTCCAGTGCACAGCATCTATGTGGAGGATGTTTGTGCAGAGCGCACCATCCTCATATGCCAACTCACTGACAGTAGAAGACTGGAAAGGTGAGGAGGCATCAACAGTGGATGAGGTGGCTGTCCGACTCCGGCAATATGAGGAAAGTCTCTCTCCCTCCCTTGTCTCAGCTGCGGAGAAACTGCTAAAGCGACTAGGAAAGAATATGTCCTACACTCAAGTTGTACGGGCCAGTGTCTCAGTTATTAGGGGCAAGTGTTTCTCTGCTCAGGAGAGAGAATACAGAGGCTACACAACATGGCGCATGGTTTTCCCTGCATGACAGCGGAGAGGACATGAGGAAGTGGTATGGAAAACCCACCTCATGTCTGGACGCACGAGTGCGTGAGTTGCAAGGTAAAACAATCACCAAAGGGGATTCTGTTAGGAAAAATGTCGCTCCAGTTTCCGGCAGCCAGCTCTCCAGACCAGGTAGACAGTTAGATCTTGATTCCGATCCTGTGGAAGGGACCTCCAAGTCATTCTTACAGCAAGTGAGCAGCAAATTCTCTGACCAGAATTATAGGGGCCCTGCCTCCATCCAGGTGAAGGAAAGGGACAATCGCATTTATTGGACGGTGTGGATTCGGTGGTCTGGCACGTCAGATCCACAAGAGTATAAAGCTCTAGTGGACACTGGTGCACAGTGTCCTTTAATGCCATCAGATTTACAAGGGCAGAGTCCATTTGTATTTCGGGAGTGACAGGGGGATCCCAAGAGCTGAGTGTATTGGAGGCTGAAGTGAGCCTCACTGGGCAGGACTGGCAGAAGCACCCTATTGTAACTGGCCATGAAGCTCCATGCATCCTTGATATAGACTGCCTTAGGAGAGGATATTTCAAGGATCCAAGGGGGTATCGGTGGGCTTTTGGCATAGGTGCTGTGGAGAAGGAAGAAATTAAACAGCTGTCCATTTTGCCTCGTCTCTCGGAGGATCCTTCCATTGTGGGGTTGCTGAGGGTTGAAGAACAACAGGTACCTATCGCAACCACAGCGGTGCACCGGCGACAATATCGTACCAACCGAGACTCCCTTCTCCCCATTCATCAGCTGATCCCCCAGCTGGAGAGTCAAGGAGTGATCACCAAAACTCGCTCACCCTTTAGTAGTCCCATATGGCCAGTGAGAAAATCTACTGGAGAGTGGAGACTGACAATAGACTACCGTGGCCTGAATGAAGTCACACCACCGCTGAGTGCTGCCGTGCCAGACATGCTAGAACTTCAACATCAGCTGGAGTCAAAGGCAGCCAAGTGGTATGCTACAATTGACATTGCTGATGCATTCTTCTCCATCCATTTGGCAGTAGAGTGCAGGCCACAGTTTGCTTTCACCTGGAGGGGCATCCAGTACACCTGGAATCGACTGCCCCAGGGGTGGAAACACAGTCCCACCATTTGCCATGGACCAATCCAGACTGCATGGGAAAAGGGTGAAGCTCCAGAACACCTGCAGTACATCGATGACATCATTGTATGGGGTGACAACATGGAGGAAGATTTTGAGAAAGGGGAGAAAATAGTTCAGATCCTTCTGAAAGCCGTTTTCACCATCAAGTGAAGAAAAGTAAAGGGACCTGCACAAGAGATCCAGTTTTTGGGGATAAAATGGCAGGATGGGCACCGTCAAATCCCAATGGATGTCATCAACAAAATAGCAGCTATGTCTCCACCAACCAGCAAAAAGGAAGCACAAGCCTTCCTGGCCGTTGTGGGCTTTGGAGGATGCACATCCCAAATTACAGCCAGATTGTAAGTCGTCTGTACCACGTGACCCAGAAGAAGAATGATTTTATATGAGGCCCTGAGCAACGACAGGAATTTGAACAAATTAAACGGGAGATAGTTCATGCTGTAACCCTTAGTCGAGTCCGGTCAGGGCAAGATGTTAAAATCTTGTTGTACACCGCAGCCGGGGAGAATGGCCCAACCTGGAGTCTCTGGCAGAAAGCACCAGGGCACACTCGAGGTCGACCCCTGAGGTTTTGGAGCCAGGGATACAAAGGATCCAAGGCCTGCTATACTCCCACTGAAAAAGAGATTTTGGCAGCATATGAAGGCATTCGAGCTGCTTCAGAAGTGGTCGGCACTGAAGCACAGCTCCTCCTAGCACCACATTGCCGGTGCTGGGGTGGATGTTCTAAGAGAGGGTCCCCTCTACGCATCATGCCACCGATGCTACGTGAAGTAAGTGGGTCGCACTGATCACACAGCGCACCCAAATGGGAAACCCAAGTGGCCCAGGAATTCTGGAGGTAATCATGGACTGGCCAGAAGGCAAAGATTTTGAAGCATCAACAGAGGAGGAGGTGACACGTTTTGAAGAGGTCCCACTGTATAACCAGCTGCCAGAAGATGAGAAACAGTATGCCCTGTTCAAGGATGGGTCCTGTGGCATTGTGGGGAAGCAGCGGAGGTGGAAGGCTGCTGTATGGAGCCCTACTTGACAAGTCACGGAAACTGCTGAGGGAGAAGTTGAGTCAAGCCAGTTTGCAGAAATGAAAGCTATCCAGATGGCTTTAGACATTGCCATTCAAGAGAAGTGGCCAGTGCTCTATCTTTACACCGACTCCTGGATGGTGGCCAATGCCTTGTGGGGGTGGCTGCAGCAATGGAAGAAGAACAACTGGCAGCGCAGAGGCAAACCTATCTGGTCTGCCCTATTGTGGCAAGATATTGCTGCCCGTCTGGGGCATTTGGTTGCAAAAGTGTGTCATGTGGACTCCCACGTCCCTAAGAGTCGGGCCACTGAGGAACATTGAAACAACCACCAGGTAGTTCAGGCTGCTAAGATTGAAGTGGCTTAGATGGATCTGGACTGGCAACAGAAGGGTGAACTGTTTATAGCTCAGTGGGCCCATGACAACTCAGGCCACCAAGGAAGAGACGCAACATACAGATGGGCTAGTGACCGAGGGCTGGACTTGACCATGGACACAATTGCACATGTTACCCATGAATGTGAAACATGCGCTGCAATCAAGCAAGCCAAGCGGGTAAAGCCTCAGTGGTATGGAGGACAATGGCTAAAATACAGATATGGGGAGGCTTGGCAGCTTGACTACATCACACTGCCACAAACCCGCCAAAGCAAGAGCTACGTTCTCACAGTGGTGGAGGCCACAACTGGATGGCTGGAAACCTACCCTGTGCCCCATGCCACTGCCCGGAATACCATCCTGGTCTTGAAAATACAAGTCCTGTGGCGACATGGCACTCCCGAAAGAATTGAGTCGGACAACGGGACTCACTTCCGCAACAGCTTGATAGACACCTGGGCCAAAGAAGACTGTTCGAGTGGGTGTATCACATCCCCTACCATGCACCAGCCTCTGGAAAGATCAAATGGTACAATGGGCTGCTAAAAACCACTTTGAGAGCAATGGGGTTGGGACTTTCAAAAATTGGTATACCCATTTAGCAAAGGACAGTATGTTGGTTAACACCAGAGGGTCCACCAACCGGGCTGGTCCTGCCCAGTCAAAACCTCAGCACCCTGTAGAAGGGCATAAAGTCCCCGTGGTACACATACGAAACATGTTAGGGAAGACAGCCTGGGTTAGCCCTGCCTTTGGCAAAGGCAAGCCCATTCGCGGGATTGCTTTTGCTCAAGGACCTGAGTGTACCAGGTGGGTAATGCGGAAGTATGGGGAAGTCCGATGTGTACCTCATGGGGATTTGATTTTGGGTGAGAATAGTCCATAAATATATTGTATCTAGTTAATTTTTAAAATAGCCCTGTCACTGTCCGTTATCACTGTTATAATTGCTCTATGTTATACCAGTAGTAGCATAGTAAGAATCATCCAGATTAAAGAAGGATGGACTTTTTTAATGAAGCCTAGCAGAGCACAGCGATGATGGAACTGGACCTGGTTTTCTGCAACTGGCACCGAGCAACTTCAACATCTCCCTCAGACTGTGGGCACGGGCTACACCAGATACATCAGCTGTGAGCTCCGGATGCAGCAAGTGACCGCCAATCACCACACATCACCTCCTCTGCCATGGAAGACCATTACGACAGATGGAGCCCAAAGTCATGGGTTAAATGAACTCAATGGACACTTTAGAGTGATGATCCATAGACTAAAGGAATGATATCTGGAGACAGGAGAAGTAGTGGTGATCAACTGGACAACGGGGGACCTGGGTATGATGTAGATGGTATGGAATAAGGGGTGGATGATGTCCTGGGTTCGGCCAGGAGGATGTTAATTTTCACTGGAATCCAGGAAGGGAATCCAGGAAGGGGCACAGCCGGGGGGTGGGGGCTGACCGCACCTGACCAAACAGAGCAGTGTATTCCATACCTCGTGCCGTTATGCTGGGTTCCGGTGAGAGGGTAACGGGGGAGCTGGAAACTCACTGAAAGGATAGACGAGAACAGTGTTGTGCTCCTCATCCCCCAACCAGTCCTTCCAAGGCCGTGAAGTCTCTCCTGACTGCCCTTGAATTCTTGTTGCCACTTCTTATCTGCTTATATTAAAAATTAATAACGAATGGTAATCCAAGTGCCATATCAGAGTAGGAAGTTTTCTCATCACATCTTTAGCCCATGCCCCAGGAAAGCAGCAGACTTCCCAAAGTAGTTGGTCAGGTCATTATCTTCTAGTATTTCAGCAGAGCTTGTAGCTTCCAGGCTTCTTAAATGAATGGAATGGGGTTTCTCCACTCCTTGCTATAGTTTCTGCCACTTACATATCTCTTTACTTCTGATATTCATTACTTTAACTTCCCTCTGTGCTTTGGAATATTTTCCCTTTGATTCATTTACTCCATCTACTTTTTTCTTCTATCATATTATCTCCTGATAAAAAATTAACCTGTAGTCTGCCTCAATTGATTTTATAATGTGATTTATACAAACTGAAACAAATGGAATAGTTAAGTAAAAACACAGAGCTCTACTCTAACTACATTATGGATGTTTGAAGAGCTTTCAAACACTCAATTGCAGCATAGTTAACTCAGAATTTTGACCAAAAGGAAACAAAAAGAAAAAAGTAATTTTAAAAATCAGCTTCTACGATATTTTCTTCTTCAATGACAGAGTAATCCAGACAGTGCTGCTGACAAATTGTATACTCCTCTCCATTAATTGACCATTTTAAGAAAGAAATGGCTCCTTATGACAACAACAAGATAAAAGCCAGTAATTGACTGAAATGCATGGATCCAGCCAGCTAAAACCACTTTCAACTGATGGAAGCCTACATAGAAGGTATGAAAGCTTCAGCCAATAGCAAAAAAGGTCACATCATTACTATTTTTTTTTTTAAGGAGGAATGAAGACAAAGTGTCTTGGATACGAATTATGGACACTACAACTTGAAAAAATAAAACATGGAAAAAAGAAATGGCAATGTTTCAAAATAATGTTGCAGCATGCCTGATTGTTTCAAACCTTTCTGGATATATTATGAAAAATAGATATTATTTAAAAAGCTTTCTCTGGTATTCTTATGCTGTCAACACAAGGCTATTTGATGTGCATGCATTCAGGAAAGTTCATTAGTTTTTTCGAGAGCCAGTACTTACCGATGTCACTGTACGCAAACAACATTTTGATAGATTTAATGCAACAGGCAAGCCAAGCTCCTGAGAACAAATATGTCTTCTGAAGAATAAGAGTTTTTGCTGTAAACAATTCCAAACTTACAATTCAAAAAAGAGGTTTGTGTAGTTAAGACAAAAGAATTATCTGCCCCCAATCCCCAGAATTTCTTTCTCCAGTCCTAATAAATAAACCCACAAATCTTGAGGACAATATATGACATTTGTCCTTTTGCAAGTGCCTTTGTGTCATTTGGGATCTGGCATGCTAGAAAAAAAAGCAGAATACAATAGGTAAACTTAAAGACTACATAAGCATGAATGGATCCTCCCAGGAATTTATTAGTGCCTTACATGTGATGTCCCCCTTCTTGTTTGAAGTTCCTTCTGTGCTCTCCAGTAGTAGTCATTTAGGTTCATTTTTGCAGGTACAAGCTACAAATGTTGCAGTAATATCTTATAAAATGTGAGAATGTTCAGCAAACAGCTCTCATGAAGTAATTCTTTCCCTTACTATAATGGAACATACCCCAGAGCTTTACATGTTTTTTATGCAATGTCCACTAGGCATGCAGGAGATGTAGGTCAAAATAAGGCAGTCATGCTGCACCATACGAAGGCAGTGAGGTTCATTTCTGTCAGAGTAATAGGAAATTAATATCATGACCCTCAGTTCAAACTGTTCACACACCTAGGAGGAAAAGATCTGTGTTAGACACAGGGATGGAAAACTGCAGAAGAATTCTTTTCATGCTAAACAGTTACAGCAAAAAACTAAAGTAGTGCTTAAAAAGGTTATAAGTGAAAGCATTTAAAATAACTATATGTATGATGGGGCCAGATCTGCATTTTTCTTTGGGAAATCAAAGTGTTGAAGAGAGATGCAGAAAAGGAAAGGAGCATGAATTTTGTGACGCATTGTTGTCTTCAGGATCGTGACTAATGCTTCTGTGCTTCAGGTATTTGCCTTCAGATGTCTACTGCTTTTGGCAGCTGTCACAGCTTACGAAAAAGGTTAGCAAATGCATTCGGAGACCTATTCATACTAATCTGCTGATGTTCAAGTAAGAATTTATCCTTCTCTACAATGTTTTAAAACATTGGTACACAGAGATGAAAACATAACCACTCAAAGCCTAAGCCACAGCAGATGGCCTGATACTGTTTGGAGCAGCCAATGCATTATACAAAATGTGGTTCTATTGTCCATTGTATGGGCATTCAAAAAATCTGACTTCCATGTCACAAAGTGGATAGAATACTGTGTTAACTTTGCTTCTACCTTCTACATAAAAATTTCAGTTTGGCCTGGCAGTATGCATTTGTTATGATTCTCCTGGTCACATCCGCTCTCATACTTATGGTTCACATCACAGGTAGGGGTGTGACGGCAGGACTCGGTCTGATCATGTAGGCAACTAAACATGAGCACTGCAAGAGCTGGTGCTCCCTCATGGCTAATGAGCATTCAGTCCAGATCATTGTGATTCTGTGATGTTGTAAAAAACCCCACCACAACCAAAAAAAACCTCACACCTCCAACATGCACACAGTATGAGCATTTAATTGCTAATGTTTCACTTTCAGATGTGCTCCTACTAGGCCACATCTTTCATTGCTGTTGACAAAATTTTTATCTCGCATATGTCATTTTTTTATTAAAATAACCTTTAAATACAACAACGTACAATGTGCATGAAATAGATGCAGGGTTTCACTTAGTGTATGTACTCATAGCTCTAAAAAAGAAAAAAAAACCCAATAAATATTCTAAATATGAAATGATTTAAGATTCAGCTTTTATTTTATAAAAGCAAGCCCAAATCTACTTTGCATGCATCCAATTCTTCATTGTGTTTATAAACCACATTATAGCACTTAGTAATTTTACAAAAATAATTGGTCTCATGAGAGACTCTCTGTTAATTTATAAGCAGATAAAACCATTTATGTACTGTCTATTACAAAAGAAACTCAAGAAACACTTTTTCCTTTGTTCTGAAGATACAGGTGGCACTTTTCAACAAACATTTGGATTATGGACATTACATTTGGTTCTTTAACCAACTTCTAAAACATGTAGTGAAGATGTGCCTTTTGATGATGTAACTCATATTGTGCTCAGTGATAAATGCAAATTAAGTATTCTAAAATAGGCTGTTTTAAGACAAATGTATTAGAAATTAATTCACCCTAATACCAATATTCAGTTCCCATACAGATTATGGAATGTTAAATTTTGCAGACAGATTTCTATGTGTATTACGTTTATATTTATTTGGCAGTCTCTTTTTTTCCACACCTCAACTTATGCTATGAATCGAAAATGTAAGTGAGGGGGGGAGGAAAGGTTATTTTTGGTTAGGACTTTACCTGATGCCATGGAAATACACATTTGATTCCCTCTGACTCCCTTCACGTATATCTTCACATACATCTAATAATAGCCAAGGTCAGTATCCATAGACATGGCCTGAGTTCAGAAATCAGTCAAGATTATCCAAGTAAATTTGACAGGTTATGTATTACTGATGTCATTCACAAAAATAGAGGTCTATAAATGAACTCAATTACATAGATATATTTAGGAGAATACCAGGCCAATATACCCTTAAAATACTGTTACAATGTAAAAGTCATGGATCTGTAAATCTGGTATTATGCAATCTCAGCTCAAACTAAGGGTCTCATTGTTTAAGGGAAATGGTATCCTAAGTGCATATGCTGATTGGCTTTCTTCAGAGTTGTCAAGCCATTACACCGAAGAACCATGGGTGGGGAGATCTCTGTTCCCTCTGACTGCTTTGAGGAGTGCAAGAGGGCTGAGTCAGAGAATACATATGTTGGCAATAAACAGATATTTTTATCATTACTGACATTACAAAAATAATATGTGTGTGCTGCCTTTCACCATTAGGAGGACTAACTTATACACAGAAAATTATTACACATGAAACTGACTGTGTCATTTTTCTTCTCCCATATTTTGTCTTGTCTTTCCACATGTATCAGCAACCACTGCAATAGATTTCCAGAAAATCTACTCTTTTTTGTTGCTGTTGTTGTGATGACCTCCGAAACTTTATCAATCTGCAAAGTGTCTGTAACACTAATAACTGCATAGTATGTGACAGTCTTAGAACATTCGCACTAGGAGCAGTACTCAATACTGCAAATAAATTACAACTGTTTCATTTTTTCTATTATCTATCTTCCAAACAAGAGAGATAAAGCAGACTGTGAATGACTCTAACCTAGTTACGGCATATGGGTATACCTCCACACAGATGTAGGAAAAGAATGGCATTGCGTTAACTGCTGGTAGTTCCAGGCAGTTCATGTATTTTCCGGTAGAAATGTGGAGACATCTACAACAACGTTATCAGCTTTTTAGTTTTAATATAATCTTCTGACTCTCTCAGGCCCACAGATTCATCTTTTTATTTGCAGAGGCGACTATTTACTTTGTCTTTTTTTCAGGTTATGATAAATGGAAGTGAAAAAAATAATGCTGTGGAGTGCAAGTTCTACATATAGTCTCATTTCCCACCCAGTTCATGTCATGTAGAAGTGGGACCAAGATGCCTGTGGAATCATTTCACTCTGACATGAATCAGTGGATTTCTGTGTAAAGGGTGTAATTGCAGCTACTACAGTTGGAAGTACACAGCTTGAAGTGTAAGGTATGCTATTTAAATGGTAGAGTTTTTCATATAATATATACATAGCATATGGCATGAGAACAATACTGAGACGATTTGAGATTTTGATCAGTACACTAACTGGTTCATCAAACGCAAATCTGTTCTATATACTTCATATATATAACTGATATACTATCAATTTCTTCTTGTGGAAGAAAAGAAGGTTATCAGGAGTAGTCAGCATGGATTCACCAAGGGCAAATCATGCCTGACCAATCTGATATCTTTCTACGATGACATGACTGGCTGGGTAGACGAAGGGAGAGCCGAGGATGTTGTCAACCTTGACTTCAGCAAGGCTTTCGAAACAGTCTCCCATGATATCCTCCTACGGAAGCTGAGGAAGTGTTGGCTGTATGAGTGGTCGGTGAAGTGGATAGAGAACTGGCTGAATGGCAGAACTCAGAGGGTTGTCATCAGTGGCGCTGAGTCTAGTTGGAGGCTGGTAACAAGTGGTGTCCCCCAGGGGTCAGTACTGGGCCCAGTCTTGTGTAACTTCTTCATCAACGACCTGGATGAAGAGTTAGAATGTACCCTCAGCAAGTTTGCTGATGACACCAAACTGGGAGGTGTGGTAGATACACCAGAAGGCTGTGCTGCCATTCAGCGTGACCTGGATAGGTTGGAAAGTTGGGCAGAGAGGAACCTGATGAGGTTCTACAAAGCCAAATGCAGGGTCCTGCACCTGGGGAGGAACAACCTCATGCACCAGTACAGGCTTGGGCTGAACCTGCTGGAGAGCAGCTCTGCGGAGAGCGACCTGGGCGTCCTGGTGGACGACAGGTTAACCATGAGCCAGCAGTGCGCCCTGGCTGCCAAGAAAGCCAATGGGATCCTGGGGTGCATCAAGAAGAGTGTGGCCAGCAGGTCGAGGGAGGTTCTCCTTCCCCTCTACACTGCCCTAGTGAGGCCTCATCTAGAGTACTGTGTCCAGTTCTGGGCTCCCCAATTCAAGAAAGACGAAGAGCTACTTGGAGAGAGTCCAGCGGAGGGCTACAAGGATGGTGAGGGGACTGGAATATCTTCCCTACGAGGAGAGGTTGAGGGAACTGGGCTTGTTCAGCCTGAAGAAGAGAAGGCTGTGAGGGGACCTTATAAAAGCTTACAAATATCTGAAGGGTGGGTGTCAGGAGGATGGGGCCAGACTCTTTTCGGTGGAGCCCAGTGACAGGACAAGGGGCAATGGGCACAAACTGAGGCACAGGAAGTTCCGTCTGAACATGAGGAAGAACTTCTTCCCTCTGTGCATAAAGGAGCACTGGAACAGGCTGCCCAGGGAGGTTGTGGAGTCGCCTTCTCTGGAGATATTCAAGACCCGCCTGGATGAGGTCCTGTGCATCCTGCTGTAGGTGACCCTGCTTCGGCAGGGGTGTTGGACTAGATGACCCACAGAGGTCCCTTCCAACCCCTACTATTCTGTGATTCTGTGATTCTGTGAAATCTCCAGTACTTTGTATGATGTTGTAATTTCATGCTTCCATAACAATGCCTTGTTAAAAGGAACAGGTTTAAACCTCAGTTATTAATTAATAGCTATAGCATCCATCCCTGGGTTTTGGCATATGCTTTGTAATACTTTTGCCTGAGGACTCTACATTATACTTCAATGTTCTTTATTAATACAAACCATAAATAAAGCTGGAAAATTCTTTAGAACTAGAAGAAATAAAAAGTTGAAAACCAGGAAATTATGTTTGTCATTACTTGCTTTTCCATATATTGGGTGTGCATGAATAAAATCTAAATACTATAGAATTTTTCTCTGTCATACTGTTATAGACAGTTTTTATCCAATTCTTTAATATCTTTTGTTAAAAAGTAGATCAGCTTTGTGAAGTGTAATAAAACCAAGTAAGTTGTTTGGCGTGTTTTCTCTGGTTCTCTGCAGTACTAATAGACCTATATCAGAAACAATAAACATCAAAACAGAGGTTAGAGGTACTTGAAAAATAGGTCTACATTACAATGGAAAACATGACACGTCTCTCTATACAAAAATGAGTGCAAACATTGCACCCTTTTTTAAAAAGGGTAGAAAAGAGGACCCCAGGAACTACCGACCTGTCAGCCTCACCTCTGTGCCTGGGAAGATCATGGAACAGATCCTCCTAGAAGTTATGCTAAAGCACATTGAGGACAAGGATGTGATTCAAGACAGCGAGCATGGCTTCACCTAGGGCAAGTCCTACCTGACCAACCTAGTGGTCTTCTATGATGGGATGCATACATCAGTAGACAAGGGAAAAGCTACAGATACCATCTATCTGGATATCTGTAAAGCCTTTAACAGCCTCCCACAACGCCCTTCACTCTAAACTGGAAACATATGGATTTCATGGAAGAACTGTTCAGTGGATAAGGAAGTGCCTGGATGGTCACATCCAAAGAGTAGTGGTCAATGGCTCAGTGTCCAGAACTAGATCAGTGTCCCTGGGGAGTCCGTACTGGGACAAGTATGATTTAATATCTTCATCGGTGACACAGACAGTGGGATTGAGTGCACCCTCAGCAAGTCTGCAGATGACACCAAGCTGTGTGGTGTAGTTGGCACACTGGAAGGACAGGATATCATCACAAGGGACCTGGGTAAGCTCAAGAAGTGGACCCGTGTGAAACTCAAGAAGTTCAACAAGGCCAAGTGCAAGATCCTGCACCCACATTGGGGCAGCCCCTGGTATCAATACAGGCTGGGAGATGAAGGGATTGAGAGCAACACTGAGGAGAAGGGCTTGGGAATATTGGTGGATGAAAACCTGAATGTGAGACAGCAATGTGTGCTCACTGTGCAGAAAGCCAGCTCTATTCTAGTTTGCATCACAAGAACGCTGGCTAGCAGGTTGAAAGAGGTGATTCTGCCCCTCTACTTTACTCTGGGGAGACCCCAGCTGGAGTTCTGCATCCACCTCTGTACAGGAAAGACATGGACCTCTTGAAGATGGTCCAGAGGAGGGCAACAAAAATGATCAGGGGGACGGAACACCTCTCCTCTGAGAGATTTGGGGTTGTTCAGCCTGAAGAAGAGAAGGCTCTGGAGAGGCCTTGTAGCAGCATTCCATTACCTGCGAAGAGCTCATAAGAAAGATGAGACCAGGCTTTTTTGTAGGACCTGTAGAGACAGGACAAGAGGTAATGGTTTTAAACCAAAAGGGGATAGATACAGACTAGGTGGAAGGAAGAAATTTTTTTACAGTGAGGATATGAAACACTGGAACAGGTTTCCCAGAGAGGTGGTAGATGCCCCATCCCCGGAAACACTCAAGGTTACTCTGAGCAACCTGATCTACTGGAAGATGTCCCTGAACATGGCAGAGGGGTTGGACCACATGACTTTTAATGGTCCCATCAAAGCTCATGCTATGATTCTAGGAAAACAAAAACAGTAAACACTCTGAATTGTTTGGCTAGGTTATGTAGTTGTGTGGAATTTGGCACAGATGAATGAAACAGCCATACTTTTGTACTTTTTTTGCAGAATAAAATGACAAGGAACACTGTTAAACTGTTGTTTTTTTAAAACATAAATACAGTGTTTTTCTGAAAAAAGGAAAAAACTGGAAGAATCACTGCTCAATCACAGAATCACAGAATCACAGAACGGTAGGGGTTGGAAGGGACCTCTGTGGGTCATCTAGTCCAACACCCCTGCCGAAGCAGGGTCACCTACAGCAGGCTGCACAGGACCGCATCCAGGCGGGTCTTGAATATCTCCAGAGAAGGAGACTCCACAGCCTCACTGGGCGGCCTGTTCCAGTGCTCCATCAACCTCAGAGGGAAGAAGTTCTTCCTCATGTTCAGAAGGAACTTCCTGTGCTTCAGTTTGTGCCCATTGCCCCTTGTCCTGTCACTGGGCACCACTGAAAAGAGCTTGGCCCCATCCTCCTGACACCCACCCTTCAGATATTTATAAGCATTTATTAGGTCCCCTCTCAGCCTTCTCTTCTTCAGGCTGAACAATGCCAGCTCCCTCAGCCTCCCCTCGTAGGGGAGATGTTCCAGTCCCCTCACCATCCTTGTAGCCCTCCGCTGGACTCTCTCCAAGTAGCTCTTCATCTTTCTTGAACTGGGGAGCCCAGAACTGGACACAGTACTCTAGATGAGGCCTCACTAGGGCAGTGTAGAGGGGAGGGAGAACCTTCCTCGAGTGCTGGCCACACTCCTCCTAATGCACCCCAGAATGCCATTGGCCTTCTTGGCAGCCAGGGCACACTGCTGGCTCATGGTTAACCTGTTGTCCACCAGGACGCCCAGGTCCCTCTCTGCAGAGCTGCTCTCCAGCAGGTCCACCCCAAGCCTGTACTGATGCAAGGGGTTGTTCTTCCCATGTGCTGGACCCTGCATTTGCCTTTGTAGAACCTCATCAGGTTCCTCTCTGCCCAACTCTCCAGCCTGTCCAGGTCACGCTGAATGGCAGCACAGCCTTCTGGTGTATCTACTACACCTCCCAGTTTGGTGTCATCAGCAAACTTGCTGAGGGATACATATGCATACTAATAGCATATTAGTATGCATACTAATAGCACATAAGTCAGCTCCATGGCAACAAGGAAGAATGCTAAAGGCTAAGAGGCCAGTGCAGCAGGGAAACACTGGAAAGTGAATATAAATTGTTAGATATGCTTGTAGAAAAAATTACAGTTAACACAAATGTCCCCCAATTTTCTCAAGTGCAAATGTGACAGTAGCACCTAAGCAACTATGGAAATAATTAAACCTTGAAACATTACAGTTGTAGATGATGAAAGGTCGTATCTGTTCCTTCAGGTAGTGAATAGAGGCAGTGACAGGTTTTTTGGGGGACAATAGCATTGCCAGTGCCTCCCCAACTTTCTATCACATGACAATTCACATGATGAAATCAACAGAACAGAACATCCATCATTTTGCCCTTACATTGTTGTGTGTGTATTTGTGAACAGTTCATGTAGAATAATTCATTAAAATAGCATATCATAGTATTGGCAACATGATAGATCTGGCTTCTTTTGTCTTGTATCGTAGGAATGGGGAAGAACAAATACACCTACATCCTCAAGAGACGCAATCTGGCCCATGCATCTGAAAATATGTGGTAAAATATAGGTGATTTTTTTACATAGAATATAATCATAGAATTATAGAATGGTTTTTTGGACTGTGGGTTGGAAGGGACCTCATAGATCATCTAGTTCCAAACCCCTTGCCATGGGCAGTGACACCTTCCACTAGGCCAAGTAGTTCAAAGCCCAGCCTTGAAAACTTCCAGGGAGGGGGTATCCACAACTTATCAACAACAGAAAGAGAGGTGGGAGATGTGGTGGTCAAAGGCTGTCTTGGGCTTATCAGCCATGCAATGACAGAGTTCTCACTTAAAAGGTGAAGTTAAGAGGGAGGCCAGCAAAATCACCACCATGCACTTTCAGAGAGCAGACTTTGGCCTGTTCAGGACACTGAGCGAGTCCCAGGGAGAAAGTCCTGAAGGGCAAAGGGGTCCAGCAAGGCTGGACATTCTTCAAGGAGGAAGTCTTAAAGGCACGGGAGCGGGCTGTCCCCATGTGTCGCAAGACAAATCGATGGAGAACATGACGGACCTGGTTGACCAGGGAGCTCTTGCTGGAACTCAGGAAAAAAAGGAGAGTCTATCACTTATGGAAGAAAGGGCAGATGACTCAAGAGGAGTACAAGGGCTCTGACTAGGTAGTGCAGAGAGGAAATTAGAAAGGCAAAAGTCCAGCTAGAAGTCAGGCTGGCCATTGTTGTACGGGATAACAAAATGTTTTTACAAATACATCAATAAAAAAAAGAGGGCCAAGGAGAATCTCTATCCCTTATTTGATGCAGGAGGAACATTGCCACCAAGGATGAGGAAAAGGCTGAGACACTTAACACCTTCTTTGCCTCAGTCTTTAATAGTCAGACTGGTTATTCCCAGGGCAGTCAGCCGTCAGCGCTGAAAGAAAGGGAAGGAGAGAGGAACAAACCTCTCATAATTCAGGAGAAAAAGATTAACAACCTGCTATGCCACCTGGACAGTTACAAGTCTATGGGTCCAGATGGGATCCACCCAAGAGTGCTGAGGGAACTGGCGGAGGAGCTGACTAAGACATTCTCTATCATCTATCAGAAGTCCTGGCTAACAGGGGAGGTCCCAGATGGCTGGAGGATAGGCAGTGTAACACCCATCCACAAGAAGGGCCAGAAGAAGGATCCTGGAACCTACAGGTCTGTCAGCCTGACCTCAGTGCAGGGCAAGATCATGGAGCGACTCATCCCGAGTGCGCTCAGCAGAATGTGAAGGACAACCAGGGGATCAGGCCCAGTCAGCATGGGTTCATGAAAGGCAGGGCCCACTTAAACAACATGATCTCCTTCTATGACCAGGTGAACTGTCTAACGGATGAGGGAAAGGCTGTGGATGTTGCCTACTTGAACTTTAGTAAGGTCTTTGACACTGTTCCCCACAACTTCCTCCCAGACAACCTAGGTGCTCATGGTTTGGATCGGCGTACTCTGCTCTGAATAAAGAACTAGTTTAATGGCTGAGCTCAGAGAGTGCTAGTGAAGGGACCAGCTGGCGACCAGTCATGAATGGTGTTCCCCAGGGCTCAGTTTTGAGGCCAGTTGTGCTTAATATCTTTATCAATGATCTGGATGAGGGGATTGAGTGCTCCCTCAGTAAGTTGCAGATGACACCAAGTTGGGTGGGAGGGTCGATCTGCTCAAGGATAGGATGGCTCTGCAGAGGGATCTGGAGAGACTAGACTGATGGGCTGAGGCTAATTGTAAGAGTTTCAAACAGACCAAGTGCCGGGTCCTGCACTTGAGTCAGAACAACTCCATGCAACGCTTAAGTCTTGTGGAGGAGTGATTGAAAACCTGCCCGGCGAAAAAGTTCTTGGGATGCTGGTTGACAGCCAGCTGAACATGAGCCAGCATTGTTCCCCGGTGGCCAAGAAGGCCAATGACATCCTGGCATATATCAGGAATAGTGTGCCCAGCTGGAGTAGGCAAGTGATTGTGCCCCTGTACTCAATTTTGGGCCACTCTCTACAAGACATTGAGCTGCTGAAGTGTCTCCAGAGAAGGGCAAAGAGGCTGATGAGGGGTCTAGCGAAGAAGTCTTATGAAGAGCAACTGAGAGAGCTGGGCCTGTTAAGTCTGCAGAAGAGGAGGCTGAGGGGGGACCTTATTGCTCTCTACAACTACCTGAAAGGAGGTTGTAGTGAGGCAGATGTTGGTCTCTTCTCCCACGTACCAAGCGATAGAAGGAGAGGCAATGGCCTCAAGTTGCGTGAGAGGAGTTTAGATTAGATATTAGGAAAAATATCTTTACTGAAAGAGTGGTCAGACATTGGAACAGGCTGTCCAAGGAGGTCATTGAGTCACCATCCCTGGAGGTGTTTAAAAAACGTGTAGATATAGCACTTTGGGATACAGTTTAGCAGGCATGGTGTTGTTGGAGCGGATGGATGGACTTGATGATCTTAGAGGTCTTTTCCAACCTATGATTCTACGATTCTATGGTTCTCTGGCCAACCTCTTCCAGTGCCTCACCACCCTCAGAATGAAGAATTTTTTCATACCTAATCTAAATCTACCCTCTTTCTTCTTGAAGCCATTACCCCTTGTCCTATCATTATATGCCCTTGTAAAAAGTCCCTCTCCGGCTTTCTTGTAGGCCCCCTTCAGACACTGGAAGGCTGCTACAAGGTTTCCCGGGAGCCTTTTTTTCTCCAGGCTGAGCAGCCCCAACCCTCTCAGTGATAGGAGAGGTGTTCCATTCCTCTGATCTTTTTTTGTGCCCCTTCTCTAGACCTGCTCCAACAGGTCCCTGTCTTTCCTGTGCTGAGGGCTCCAGAGCTGGACACAAGACTCCAGGTGGGTTCGCCGCAGAGCAGAGCAGAGTGGCGGAATCACCTCCCTTGACCTGCTGGACACCCTTCCTTTGATGCAGCCCAGAATATCATTGACCTTCTGGGCTACTAGCACACATTGCCAGATCATGCTGAGGTTCTTGTCAACTAGCACCCCCATGTCCTTCTTCTCAGACCTACTCTCAATGTGCTCTTTGGTCAGCCTGCATTTGGCCTTGTTCAGCTTCATGAGATTTGCACAGGCCCATCTCTTAAGTCTGCCAAGGTCCCTCTGGATACCATTCCTTCCCTCTAGCAGGCTGACTGCACCACCTAGCTTGGTGTCATTGGCAAACTTGCTGAGGATCACTCAATCCCGCTGTCCTTGTCACCGACAAAGATGTTGAATGGCACCAGTCTTAGTACTGACCCCTGAGGAACACCACTCATTACTGGCGTCCACTTCAACATTGAACTGTTAACTGCTACTCTTTGAGTGTGACCATCCACTTGGATGAGCAAGGAGCTTCTAGTGGAGAAGAAGAAAGAGAAAGGTCCATGGAATGTGGAAAGAGGGACAGGTCATTTGGGAAGAGTAGAGGAATGTTGTCAAAGCATGCAGGGATTCGACAAGGAATGCTAAGGTTCACATGGAATTGAATCTGACAAGGGATGTCAAGGAGAACAAGGATAGCTTCTTCAAGTACATCAGCAGCAAACGGAAGACTAGGCACAATGTGGGGCCGCTGCCGAACGAGGTGGGTGTCGTGGTGATGGAGCACGCAGAGAAGGCAGAGCTACTGAATGCCTTCTTTGCTTCAGTCCTTACTGTTGAGGCTGGCCCTCAGGAATCCCAGGTCCAGAGGTCAGTGAGGAAGCCTGGAGAAAGGACGACCCTCCCTTGGTCAAAAAGGACTGTGTGAGACATCGCATAAGCAATCTGGATGCCCACAAATCCATGGGCCCAGATGGAATGCATCCAAGAGTATTGAGGGAGCACTGGCAGAAGTCATTGCTGAACCACTCTCCATCATCTTTGAGAGGTCCTGGAGGACAGGAGAGGAACCTGAAGACTGAAGAAAAGTAATGTCACTCTAATCTTCAAAAAGGGCAAGAAGGAGGACCCAGGAAACTACAGGCTGGTCAGTCTCATCTCCATCCCAGAAAAGATGATGGAGTAACTCATTCTGGAGGTCATCATCAAGCAAGTCCCATGGACTTCTACAATTTCAGGTTCCTTGGATGGTCTCAGACCTGACCCTCTCCTACAGTGGGCGCTTTTGCATTCTCCCAGTCCCTGCCTTTGCCTTCTGCAACCTGGGCAATGTGGCTGGAGCACTTGCCAGTGAAGACTGAGGCAAAACAGTCATTGAGCCTCAGCCTTCTACGTACCCCAGGTAACTAGGTCTCCTGTTTCCTTCCAGAGAGGGCCCACATTTTCCCATTTTCCCTAGTTTTCCTTTCATCAGTGACATACCAATAGAAATTTTTCTTGTTTCCCTTGATGTCCCTGGCCAGGTTTACTCCTATCAGGGCTTTAGCTTTCCTAAGGTGTTCTCTGACTGCTCAGACAGTTTCTCTGTATTCCCCCCAGGCTACCTGTGCTTGCTTCCACCCTCTGCAGGTTTTCTTTTTGTGTGTGCCTTTGCCCAGGAACTCTTTGTTCACCCATGCAGGCCTCATGGCTTTTTTGCCAGACTTCCTCTTTTTTGGAATGCATCGCTCCTGAGCTTGGAGGAGGTTATCTTTGAAAATTAACCAGTTGTTTTGGGCCCCTCTCCCCCCAGGGCTTTTTCTCAGAGTAGGCTACCAAACAGGTCCCTGAAGAGGCCAAAATCTGCTCACCTGAAATCCAAGGCAGTGAGTTTGTTGTGCTTCCTCCTTGCTGCCCTAAGGATCTTGAATTACACTATCACTGCAGCAAAGGTTACTTCTGAGCTTCACACAACAATTTTCACACTGCTGTGAGAAAACTGCTGTTCTGGGGATAGCATTGTCAGATGTGCACAAATTTTGCGGCATAGAGAAGACTTAATTTTAACAAATGCTTTGGCTGAAAAAAATGAAAGCCATGACTTGCTCTGATGGTTTTCTTTGGTGTTTCTAGATAGTTGATACTTCAGCCCAAATTTATCTAAATTAAGTGCTCATTTTAAAATGTAAACAAACAAAAATACATAAATTATTTCAAACTAAAGTTTTTCTTCCTAAAGAATACAAAAAAATTAAATATAAAAAATGCTTTTCCCTAAGACTTGTATTTCAGGGTTCTTTTTACTATCTATTATTAAAAATCAGACTTTTAATTTGTGAAGTTAGGAATCTGAAACCTTGAATTTTTTTACATTATTGTCTTTTCAGTCATTAAAATGACACAACTACAGCACTTATACTTCTCTATTGCCCAGAATTAGAGCTTTTCTTCTCTGCTATCTGCGATTTTGATGAGTGTCACCTAGATACTCTTTTCTCTTCTTTAACTGAGATTTCTCTCAGCTGAAGTATTTGTTATCATTTAGCCTTCTCTTATTAACATGTAGATTAGAATTCCAGTGGCCAAGTCAAACCTGATGAATGTTTGTGGAAGTTTTCTTGTTCAAATTATCTCACACCTCACCTATTTCATTTTGGTATGAATTTACATTTCTGTCACAAACAGTAGTAGATGGAGAGACATACTTCAGATGAAGCATGAAATATGTTAAAATTGAACTGTTCTGTCCTTAGTTTTGGTTAGATTCATAGATGGATGGGAGTTCAAAATGTAGCTGAATGACTTATCAATATTTTGTCAAATTGTTGCATCTGAGTAAGTTTAGCTATTGTAACAGAAACTCTACAAAGCAAATTGAAATGGCGTCATTAAATCTGAAAATTTACCAAATAAGAGACATATACTATACTTGAATGGTGAAGCAAGCTTAACACCTTGGCAAGTTCAGGCAAATGCCTGATGCTTTCTTACATCCTTTGCCCTTTATCTATCTGTCTGTTGTACACGTCTCATCAAAGACTGGCACCTCATTAAAGTAGAACATCTTTTCCATACACACTATAGATACTAGCTAGAAAAGATTTGCAAGTAGTTGTATCTATGTCAGAAGAAAGTAGAAGACAATAAAAAAATGGTTATTATTATTCTGTTAGTAACCACTGAAACTAAAACACATGAAAGCTAAAGAAAACAATCTGTCCCTTAAGCAGGTTTTCATGTTTTCGTGTTTTTAATCAGTTCATTGGACTTTTTCATTGTTATTATTTAAATAAAATTTGAAGAATGTTGCAATGCTTTGACAGAACCTTTTGTTACCAGTGGTCTAAATTTCTTTGTTAATAAACAATATTTTTATTTAAAGAAGGAGGAATATGAACACTAAATTGGCTATTCTCTTTTTCTGTACTGCGTATTTCAACAATGTTCTTTCAAACTTCAGATACATTTTTCGTGGAGTGTTGTGGAATGCTGTATGTCTACATAGTTAGACAAGCTATACATATAGAATGAATCATAGAATCATAGAATGGTAAGGGTTGAAAGGGACCTTAACGTTCATCTGGTTCCAACCCCCCTGCCATGAGCAGGGACATCTTCCACTAGACCACTTTGCTCAGAGCTCCATCCAACCTGGCCTTGAACACTGCCAGGGAGGGGGCATCCACAGCTTCTCTGGGCAACCTGTTCCAGTGTTTCACCACCTTCATTGTGAAGAATTTCTTCCTAATATCTAATCTAGATCTGCCCTCTTTTAGTTTACAGCCATTGCCCCTTGTCCTATCACTACAGACCCTTGTAAAAAGTCCCTCTCCATCCTTCCTGTAGGTCCCTTCAGTTACTGGAAGGCTGCTATAAGGTCACCCTGGAGCCTTCTCTCCTCCAGGCTGAACAGCCTCAACTCCCTCAGCCTGTCCTCATAGGAGAGGTACTCCAGCCCTCTGATCATCTCCGTGGCCCTCCTGTGGACTCGCTCCAACAGGTCCATGTCTTTCCTGTGCAGAGGACTCCAGAGCTGGATGCAGGGCTCCAGGTGGGGTCTCGTGAGAGCAGAGTAAAGGGCAGAATCACCTCCCTCGACCTGCTGGCCATGCTTCTCTTGAGGCAGCCCAAGGTACGGTTGGCTTCCTGGGCTGCAAGCGTACATTGCCAGCTCATGTTGAGCTTCTCATCCACCAGTACCCCCAAGTCGTTCTCCTCAGGACTGCTTTCGAACCGCTCTCTGCCCAGACTGTACTTGTGTTTGGGATTACTCTAACCCACGTGCAGGACCTTGCACTTGGCCTTGCTGAACTTCATGTGGTTCATGCAGGCCCACCCATCCAGCCTGTCAAGGTGCCTCTGAACGGCATCCCTTCCCTCCAGCGTGTCAACCACACCACACAGCTTGGTGTCGTCAGCAAACTTGCTGAGGGTGCACTCAGTCCCACCGTCCATGTCTCCGACAAAGATATTAACCGGCACCGGCCCCAGTATCGACCCCTTAGGCACACCACTCGTCACTGGTCTCCACCTGGACATCGAGCCGTTGACTGTAGCTCTTTACGTGTGTCCATAGAGCCAGTTACTTATCCAACAAGTGGTCCATCTGTCAAATCCACGTCCTTCTAACTTAGAGACAAGAACGTCTTGCGGGACAGTGTGAAGTGGGTGCACATTTTTATCATTGTGTTGAGGAATTCTGTATCTTGGCAGATTTCTGGTTCTCATTGCATGATCAGCTGCATTCAGTTCTATAAATAATTAATTTAGTTCTTTAAAATTTGAGCATAGTCTAGAAGATACTATGTCCCTTTCTAAGAGCTATGACTGTGGGCATTTTGTGCTGAGCTATTTCGTCCTTTATTGGGGCTGAAGGACATTTTCACAGAAGTAACAGGAACTCATTGTATTATTTCTTTTGATCTACACAAACTATAGCTTTGTTCTTGTCTTCAAGAAACAAAACACAAGTTTTACAAACATTTTGCTGCATTCCTTAATGAGTCAATTTCAAAGTGTTTGTCAAAAAATATCTTTAATAATTCGGAATCTCAGGCCCCGGAGGTAAGAGAAGAAGCCTACAGAGAGGATGACTTTCCCTTGGTCGAGAAGGACTGCGTGAGGGATCACTTAAGCAATCTGGACGTCCACAAATCCATGGGGCCCCGATGGAACGCACCCACGAGTGCTGAGGGAGCTGACAGAAGTCATTGCTGAGCCATTCTCCATCATCTTTGAGAGGTCCTGGAGGACAGGAGAGGTGCCTGAAGACTGAAGAACTGCCAGTGTCACTCCAATACTCAAAAAGGGCAAGAAGGAGGACGCAGGGAACTACAGGCCGGTCAGCCTCACTTCCATCCTGGGAAAGATGGTGGAGCAACTCATAGTAGAGGTCATCATTGAGCAAGTGGAGGAAAAGAAGGTTATCAGGAGTAGTCGAGAGGGATTCACCAAGGGGAAACCACGCCTGACCAATCTCATAGCTTTCTACGATGGCATGACTGGCTGAGTAGATGAAGGGAGAGCAGTGGATGTTGTCTACCTTGACTTCAGCAAGGCTTTCAACACGGTCTCCCCATAATATCCTCCTAGGGAAGCTCAGGAAGTGTGGGCTGGATGAGTGGTCAGTGAGGTGGACTGAGAACTGGCTGAATGGCAGAACTCAGAGGGTTGTCATCAGTGGCGCTGAGTCTACTTGGAGGCCTAGTGGTTGGAGGTAACTAGTGGTGTCCCCTTAGGGGTGAGTACTGGGCCCAGTCTTGTTTAACTTCTTCATCAACGACCTGGATGAAGAGTTAGAGTGTACTCTCAGCAAGTTTGCTGATGACACCAAACTGGGAGGTGTGGTAGATACACCAGAAGGCTGTGCTGTCATTCAGCGAGACCTGGACAGGCTGGAAAGTTGGGCAGAGAGGAATCTGATGAGGTTCAACAAAGGCAAATACAGGGTCCTGCACCTGGGGAGGAACAACCCCATGCATCAGTACAGGCTTGAGGCTGACCTGCTGGAGAGCAGCTTTGCCGAGAGGGACCTGGGAGTTCTGGTGGATGACAAGTTGACCATGAGCCAGAAGTGTGCCCTGGCTGCCAAAAAGGCCAATGGGATCCTGGGATGCGTTAGGAGGAGTGTGGCCAGCAGGTCTAGGTAGGTTCTCCTTCCCCTCTACTCTGCCCAAGTGAGGCCTCATCTAGAGTACTGTGTCCAGTTCTGGGCTCCCCGCTTCAAGAAATGTCAGGAGCTACTGGAGAGAGTCCAGCGGAGGGCTACGAGGATGGTGAGGGGACTGGAGCATCTCTCCTGCGAGGAGAGGCTGAGAGAGGTGAGCTTCTTTAGTCAGAAGAAGAGAAGGCTGTGAGGAGACATAATACATGCTTACAAATATCTGAAAAGTGGGTGTCAGGAGGATGGGGCCAAACCCTTTTCAGTAGTGCCCAGTGACAGGACAAGGGGCAAGGGGCACAAACTGAGGCACAGGAAGTTCCGTCTGAACATGAGGAAGAACTTCTTCCCTCTGTGCATAAAGGAGCACTGGAACAGGCTGCCCAGGGAGGTTGTGGAGTCTCCTTCTCTGGAGACATTCAAGACTCGCCTGGACAAGGTCCTGTGCAGCCTGCTGCAGGTGACCCTGTGTTTTGGTTTCGGCTGCCGCCGGCAACAAAAGCGCCACGCGGCCGCCCCTCCCCCCGCCGGCGTGCGGAGGAGAATGGAAAGAAAAAGGCAGAAACTGGTGGGTCGGGATAAGGGCAGTTTAACAGAACAGCAAACAGAGGGAAAACAGGAACAACAACGATACAAATAAGGAGAAAACACAACCACGAACCGTACAACAGCCGCTCTCCCGAAACCGGACCGGCGCTGCGCCCGCCCAAGCCGCGAGTGCCTTCCCGCCGCACCGCCCCCCCCCACCGGAACCCAGCGTGACGTCACATGGTATGGAATACCGGGCTCTGTTTGGCCAGGTGGGGTCAGCCCCCACCCCCCGGCTGTGCCCCTTCCTGGATTCCGGTGAAAATTAACCCTGTTCTGGCCAAACCCAGGACATTATCCACCCCTTATTCCATACCATCTACGTCATGCCCAGGTCCCCCATTGTCCGGTCGATCACCACCACTTCTCCTGTCTCCAGATATCATTCCCTTAGTCTATGGATCATCACTCTAAAGTGTCCATTGAGTTCATTTAATCCATGACTTCAGGCTCCATCTGTCGTTATGGTCTTCCATGGCGGGAGAGGTGATGTGTGGTGATGGGCGGTCACTTGCTGCATCCGGAGCTCACGGCTGATGTATCTGGTGCAGCCCGTGCCCACAGTCTGCAGGAGATGTTGATCTTGATGAAGTTGCTGGATGCCAGTTGTTGAAAACCAGGTCCAGTTCCATCATCGCTGTGCTCTGCTAGGTTTTCATCGAAAAAGTCCATCCTTCTTTAATCTGGACGATTCTTACTATGCTACTACTGGTACAAAATATAACAATTATAACAGTGATAACAGACAGTGACAGGGTTATTTAACAACTAACTTTATACAATTTATTTATGGACTATTCTCGCCCAAAATTAAATCCCCATGAGGTACACGTCGGACTTCCCCATCCTTCCGCATTACCCACCAGGTACACCCAGGTCCTTGAGCAAAAACAATCCCCCGGACGGGCTTGCCTTTGCCCGAGGCAGGACTAACCCAAACTGTCTTCCCTAACATGTTCCGCATGTGCACTACAGGGACTTTATCCCCTTCTACTGGGCGCTGAGGTTTTGACTGGGCAGGACCAGCCCGGTTGGTGGACCCTCTGGTGTTAACCAACCAGGTGGCCTTTGCTAAATGGGTATCCCAATTTTTGAAAGTCCCACCCCCCATTGCCCTCAAAGTGGTTTTTAGCAGCCCATTGTAACGTTCGATCTTTCCAGAGGCTGGTGCATGGTAGGGGATGTGATACACCCACTCAATACCGTGTTCTTTGGCCCAGGTGTCTATGAGGCTGTTGCGAAAGTGAGTCCCGTTGTCCGACTCGATTCTTTTGGGGGTGCCATGTCGCCACAGGACTTGTTTTTCCAGGCCCAGGATGGTATTCCGGGCGGTGGCATGGGGCACAGGGTAGGTTTCCAGCCATCCGGTGGTGGCCTCCACCATTGTGAGTACATAGCGCTTGCCTTGGCGGGTTTGTGGCAGTGTGATGTAGTCAATCTGCCAAGCCTCCCCATATTTATATTTTAGCCATCGTCCTCCATACCACTGAGGCTTTACCCGCTTAGCTTGCTTGATTGCAGCGCATGTCTCACATTCATGGATAACCTGTGCAATAGTGTCCATGGTCAAGTCCAGCCCTCGGTCACGAGCCCATCTGTATGTCGCGTCTCTTCCTTGGTGGCCCGAGGTGTCATGGGCCCACCGAGCTATAAAGAGTTCACCCTTATGTTGCCAGTCCAGATCCACCTGAGCCACTTCAATCTTAGCAGCCTGATCTACCTGGTGGTTGTTTTGATGTTCTTCAGTGGCCCGACTCTTAGGGACGTGGGCGTCCACGTGACGGACTTTTACAGCCAACTGCTCTAGCCGGGCAGCAATATCTTGCCACAATGGGGCAGCCCAGATAGGTTTGCCTCTGCGCTGCCAGTTGTTCTTCTTCCATTGCTGCAGCCACCCCCACAAGGCATTGGCCACCATCCAAGAGTCAGTGTAAAGATAGAGCACTGGCCACTTCTCTCGACTGGCAATGTCTAAAGCCAGCTGGATGGCTTTCACCTCTGCAAACTGGCTGGACTCACCTTCTCCCTCGGCAGTTTCCGCGACTTGTCAAGTAGGGCTCCATACAGCAGCCTTCCACCTCCGCTGCTTCCCCACAATGCGACAGGACCCATCCGTGAACAGGGCATACTGTTTCTTATCTTCTGGCAGCTGGTTATACAGTGGGGCCTCTTCAGCACGTGTCACCTCCTCCTCTGGCGATGCTCCAAAATCTTTGCCTTCTGGCCAGTCCATGATGACCTCCAGAATTCCTGGGCGACTGGGGTTTCCCATTCGGGCACGCTGGGTGATCAGAGCGACCCACTTACTCCACGTAGCATCGGTGGCATGATGCGTAGAGGGGACCCTCTCTTTGAACATCCAGCCCAGGACCGGCAATCGTGGTGCTAGGAGGAGCTGTGCTTCAGTGCCGACCACTTCTGAAGCAGCTCGTACGCCTTCATATGCTGCCAGAATCTCTTTTTCAGTGGGAGTATAGCGGGCCTCGGATCCTTTGTATCCCCGGCTCCAGAACCCCAGGGGTCGACCTCGAGTCTCCCCTGGTGCTTTCTGCCAGAGACTCCAGGTTGGGCCATTCTCCCCGGCTGCGGTGTAGAGCACGTTTTTAACATCTTGCCCTGACCGGACTGGACCAAGGGCTACGGCATGAACTATCTCCCGTTTAATCTGTTCAAATGCCTGTCGTTGCTCAGGGCCCCATTCAAAATCATTCTTCTTCCGGGTCACGTGGTACAGAGGACTTACAATCTGGCTATAATTTGGGATGTGCATCCTCCAAAAACCCACAACACCCAGGAAGGCTTGTGCTTCCTTTTTGCTGGTTGGTGGAGACATAGCTGCTATTTTGTTGATGACATCCATTGGGATTTGACGGCGCCCATCCTGCCATTTTATTCCCAAAAACTGGATCTCTTGCGCAGGTCCCTTGACTTTACTTCGCTTAATGGCGAAACCGGCTTTCAGAAGGATCTGAAATATTTTCTCCCCTTTCTCGAAAACCTCCTCCGCTGTGTCGCCCCATATAATGATGTCATCGATGTACTGCAGATGTTCTGGGGCTTCACCCTTTTACAGTGCAGTCTGGATTAGTCCATGGCAAATGGTGGGACTGTGTTTCCACCCCTGGGGCAGTCGATTCCAGGTGTACTGGATGCCCCTCCAGGTGAAAGCAAACTGTGGCCTGCACTCTGCTGCCAAAGGGATGGAGAAGAATGCATTAGCGATGTCAATTCTGGCGTACCACTTGGCTGCCTTTGACTCCAGCTGATATTGAAGTTCTAGCATGTCTGGCACGGCAGCACTCAGTGGTGGTGTGACTTCATTCAGGCCACGGTAGTCTATTGTCAGTCTCCACTCTCCAGTAGATTTTCTCACTGGCCATATGGGACTATTAAAGGGTGAGCGAGTTTTGGTGATCACTCCTTGACTCTCCAGCTGGCGGATCAGCTGATGAATGGGGAGAAGGGAGTCTCGGTTGGTACGATACTGTCGCCGGTGCACCGTTGTGGTCGCGATGGGTACCTGTTGTTCTTCAACCCTCAGCAACCCCACAACGGAAGGATCCTCCGAGAGACCAGGCAAAATGGACAGCTCTTTAATTTCTTCCGTCTCCACAGCAGCTATGCCAAAAGCCCACCGATACCCCTTTGGGTCCTTGAAATAGCCTCTCCTAAGATAGTCTATCCCAAGGATGCACGGAGCCTCGGGGCCAGTTACAATGGGGTGCTTCTGCCAGTCCTGCCCAGTGAGGCTCACTTCAGCCTCCAGTAGACTCAGCTCTTGGGACCCCCCTGTCACTCCAGAAATGCAAATGGACTCTGACCCTTTGAACTCTGATGGCATTAAAGTACACTGTGCACCAGTGTCCACTAGAGCTTTATACTCTTGTGGATCTGACGTGCCAGGCCACCGAATCCACACCGTCCAATAGACACGGTTGTCCCTTTCCTCCACCTGGCTGGAGGCAGGGCCCCTCTAATCCTCGTCAGAGAAATTGCTGCTCACCTGCTGTAAAAATGACTTGGAGGTCCCCTCCAGAGGATCGGAATCAAGGTCAAACTGTCTACCTGGTCTGGAGAGCTGGCTTTTGGAAACTGGAGCGGCATTTTTCCTAACAGAGTCCCCTTTTGTGATTGTTTTACCTCGCAACTCACGTACTCGGGCCTCTAGACTTGAGGTGGGTTTTCCATCCCACTTCCTCATGTCCTCTCCGTGGTCACGCAGGTAAAACCACAGGGTGCCCCGTGGTGTGTAGCCTCTGTATTCCCTCTCCTGAGCAGGGAAACGCTTGCCCCTAATAGCTGAGATGATGGCCCGTACAGGTGGGGAGTAGGACCTACTCTCTTTCATTTGTCGGACCTCCCGGGCCAGTTTCTCCACAGCTGAGACAAGGGAGGAAGAGAGACTTTCCTCATATTGGCGGAGTCTGACAGCCACCTCGTCCACTGTTGGTGCGTCTTTACCTTTCCAGTTTACAACTGCCAGTGAGTTGGCATGCGAGGAGGGTGCGCTCCGCACAAACTTCCTCCACATGGATTCTGAGCACTGGAGTTCATCTGGGTCTGTGGGTACCTGCTCATCGTCTGTGTCACAGTAAACCAGCTCCCGCACAGCTAATTCCCTCAAGTACTGAATACCCCTTTCCATATTGGTCCACTTGCCAGGGTAACATACAAAATCGTCACTGAAGGGGTACCTCTCCCTCACGCCTGACAGAAGTCTCCTCCAGAGGCTGAGGACTTGTTCCTTTTTCCCAATGGCCTTGTCAATGCCCCCATCCCTGGCCAGGGATCCCAGCTGCTTGGCTTCCTTGCCCTCTAATTCCAAGCTGCTAGCCCCATTATCCCAGCACCGCAGCAGCCAGGTGGCAATGTGCTCGCCTGGGTGGCGGCTGAAGTCTTTCCGCATGTCTCGCAGCTCGCCCAGGGACAGGGACCGGGTGATGATCTCTGTCTCTATCTCCCGTGATGACCCTGGCTCATCGTCATCCCTCCCGGAGCGATCTGCTCTCTTTGCATCTTTCTTTAGTTTTACGGGGGCGACTGCTACCTGCACAGGTTGGTCATTGGGCTCAGTCACTGTGCCTGTGGCTGGAGCTGGGGCTGGAGCAGCTGCTGTGCCCGCTGGGGAAACCGAGGCAGACCCTGCAGCTGTGGCTGCAGCAGCCGTGGTGCCGGTCGGGGGGGCTGGGACTGCCTGCTGGGCTGGAGGGGCTGCAGGGCCGGCTGGGGGGGCAGCACCAGCTGCAGTGCCTGCCGCTTCGTTTCCCCCCCTTTCCCCTTTAAGGCACTGAACAGTGTTGAACAGGGCTCGGTAGGCGTGGGCCAGACCCCAGCACGTTGCAGTGATTTGTGTCTCTCTGGAGTTCCCCGGGTGGCAGCACACTCTTTGCAGATATTTTACTAGACTGTCTGGATTCTGTATTTGTTCAGGGGTGAGTTTAAAAAACACCGGTGGTGCCCACTGCCCTAGGTACTTGCCCATGCTGTCCCACACACCCAGCCACTCACAGCTATCCGGCCCCGGGGCAGGTCTCTGCACGATGTTCTTAACGACTTGCTTAACCCTAAACAAAACCTGCAACCCATTCAGGAGGCATAACAAAAGGAGAGTGCTGCCCTGAGCATCCCACGGGTACTCAAAATTCTCAAAAGCCGTTAGGACCAGCCTGAGGGAGAGAGGGGGGGGCGAAAGAGTGGGGGAAGGTATCCCCTTCGGTTTTCCCCACAGATTGGGTTTGATTACTAACAAAATCTAAGACATAGGACCCGAGGTACGGAAATGACCGCAGTGCCGCATGCAAACACAAGCCTAATTTCATGCACATTGACGTTATCATGTCATAAGTCGACATCATACAGTATAGCAAAATCATCACCCTGATCCTTTTCCCCGAGGTAATGAACAGCACCACAGGGAAAACATAGTGCAAGTACGGATTCAAAAACCACAGCCATCTGATCACAGACAGAAACATTTTTACCGGCGACTTTAACTAACACAGTAAATGCGTATGATAAATTTTAACAAAATCTATGAAAGCAGTTTTAACACCCGCTGCTCAGCCCTGCCGTTATCCCCGCTCCACGTCTGGGCGCCAATTAAATGTTTTGGTTTCGGCTGCCGCCGGCAACAAAAGCGCCACGCGGCCGCCCCTCCCCCCGCCGGCATGCGGAGGAGAATGGAAAGAAAAAGGCAGAAACTGGTGGGTCGGGATAAGGGCAGTTTAACAGAACAGCAAACAGAGGGAAAACAGGAACAACAACGATACAAATAAGCAGAAAACACAACCACGAACCGTACAACAGCCGCTCTCCCGAAACCGGACCGGCGCTGCGCCCGCCCAAGCCGCGAGTGCCTTCCCGCCGCACCGCCCCCCCCCACCGGAACCCAGCGTGACGTCACATGGTATGGAATACCGGGCTCTGTTTGGCCAGGTGGGGTCAGCCCCCACCCCCCGGCTGTGCCCCTTCCTGGATTCCGGTGAAAATTAACCCTGTTCTGGCCAAACCCAGGACACCCTGCTTCGGCAGGGGTGTTAGACTAGATGACCCCCAGAGGTCCCTTCCAACCCCTACCATTCTGTGATTCTGTGATTCTGTGTGATTCTGAAGATCAAAGGGTTTTGATCTTTCTTTAAAAAAGTCTTACACTAAACTTTTTGATTTTACAGAACGAAAAAATAATAACCCTTAATCCAACCTTAGCATGATATTTATTTTTAATTTTCTAATATTATTTGGTTTTGAAAGTTCTTAATTTTTTCTCCAAAGTTAAACAAAAGAATGATCATTTTAGCTCAGCGTACTATTCCAGAATAATCAGACAAGATATTCATTAAGCATATCTGTATAGTCTCTTAATCTACTGTCTTTATGCGTTTCATCACCATTTACAAACTACAGCAACTGAATTGCAATAATTAGGTTAATATGTCAACTCATGGGAAAATGCAGAGTTCATTTGTATTATTTAGATGCTGTGCTTTGTCATGTTTTAATAGCAATGCTCACACAGATGAAGCCCCAATCTTTGTGAAATAAAGATTATTTGCCACTAGTGTCAATAATCACTGTAGATGATTATTAATATCGCTGGAAGATGTCAAAACTAAAACTCTGCAGAGGAACTTACAAATATCAGCAGTACTGGAATTTGTGGGAGAGGCCTACACCCAGTTTGGTATTGTCTAATACATTTAAAGCATTTTTTAGCAATGCTTAAAGTCCAAGCTTGCATATTTTAGATAAGGAACCCTGGCTTTTTATTTTGTATCACCTCCAGACTACTCCAGGAGCAGGACTTGCTGTCTTCTGTTGGTAGTTCCACTTTATATTAACACTTACATTTTCATGTGAGTGTCATTTGGGGTTTCCACATCCCAAGGTCACATTCCCTTAGCTGAGCTTTTAGTTTTTTGTTTGGTTGTTTTTTTAATATTATTTATTTTCTTGTTTTTCAATTAAGACTTTTCAAAGGACTATAGGTAAGCCTGACTTATAAAAGGAAATAAAACCAAACCGAACAAACTTTTCCAGTTTAATAAATTTTTTTTTGTATTTATTTCTAACAAGGGTTATCAGTCCAATAAACCTTTACGGGAATAATTAATTTTGAACTAGACAGTAAAATACACTTTTTTGGATTCAACCTAAGGATTCTCTAAATCAAAATAATCTTGTCTTTACTAGCAGCCACCAGTGATTTTCTTGCGTACATACTGCCCAGCATACACATACTGCATATATATCATATAGCTATATAGAAGGAAATGTTGTTTTCACTGAATAAGTAAATAAACTACATACACACACATCATTTTACTGCTGTTTATAATTAGGGTATTGAGAGTTAAGACAATTCATTCACATCCTCTACAAAAATGAAGTCCTTTTCCTTTACTCTCCAGCTCCTGCTCCCTCCCCACCCCAGAGCTGCTATTGTTTTGTACTCATAAAAAACTAGTGCATAATTAACCAGATATAAAGAGTCTGACAGTATGATCACTTGCAATCTGTGACTTCTCTCTCACAAGCAAAATGCCTAAGCCACTCTGACTGACTCCCTAACCATAAGCCAAAAGAAGTAGAATCTGATACTCATATCCCACAAAGAAGCTTCTCTTTCTACTAAATATGAAACTCTTTAATCTGGCCTGGATGGTCTACTTTTTCTTTGGAAAAGAGGACAAAGGCAGCAATCTTGGGTTTTTTTCATTATGATAGCTGCCAACAACCTGTAATCTTCCAACAAAAGTTGATTCTTCACATACAGTTAGCTATTCAGTCTAAACTAGGGGTATAGATAGAAAGCTTATTCACACTTCTGTTTATGAAGACAGACAAAGGCTGATTTCAGCTGCAGCATGACTTAGAGATGAATCTGTGGCATTTTTGAAGGATCCTGTGCCTGGAAAACCCCAAAGGCTATTCAAGGATTTAACAAATACTGGAATTTAGAAGATTTAGAACAGAGTCTCAAGAAATACGGAGGCATAGACATACTGGAGAGAGTTCAATGAAGGACCACGAACACAATGAAGGGATGGAGCACCTCTCCTATTAGGAAAAGCTGGGAGAACAGGGACTGTTCAACTTGGAGAAGAGAAGGCTCAGGGACATCTAACAAATACATATAAATAGACTAAGGTAAGGTGCAAAGAAGATGGAGCCAGGGTCTTTTCAGTGGTGCCCAGTGACAAGACCAGAGGAAATGGGCACACACTGAAACACAGGAGGTTGCTCCTGAACATCAGGAGACATTATTTCACTGTGGCCGTGACTGAGCACTGGCACAGGTTGCCCAGAGTGGTGGAGGTCGAGTCTCCCTCCTCGGAGATATTCAAAAACCATCTGGTCAACAAAGCCTATCCTGGGCCACTGGCTGTAGGTAGCCATGCATCAGGAAGAGGGTTGGGCCAGGTACCTCCAGAGGTCCCTTCCAACCTCAAACATGCTCTCATACTGTGAATCCTGCTCAATACATATTTCTATTCTGACAGTGGACTATTGAAAATTTTTTAATGAGAAAGTTATTGCTACCATTTTCAATTGTGGTTTCACTTAGACTATATACTCCCACTTCTTCTGTAAAACAGTGATTTGACAGGATGTACTCTTAAAAAATCTCTTCTGATTCTGACTGTTTTCTTCTTGTCTTTCTGTGACTTACAGGCACAACTTCTAACATTTTTTGGATCCTGATCCTTTCGCTATAAAGCAGAAATAGCTTTGCGAATTTTCTCCAACTATATAGAATTACCACTGGGAATTATGCATCAACAAGAAATCTGTTTATCTCAGAAGGAATCTGCGTATAAATGAAGCTGCTCTTGTTTGCTTCTGATGCATCTATTCAAATATTAATGATCATGATCACTAGTTAAAAGGAACCTCCTCCCTCCCCACTGCGCAATTAGCATTTTTTTGTTCCTGTTATTCAACCTAGCAGTTCATTTTCCCCATCCTCTATTATTCTTATCAATAACTCATGGTAATAAGCAACTAATACTTTCAGGCACCTAGAGTTATACTTAAAGGATATTTACCAGTTCTCTGAGACAGTATCTTGAATGGCAAAACAAAAATTATCCAGATTGATTGTCCTTGTGTGGACGATCCATGTGTATTTGTCTTTCAAATTTTATCATTTCAGAACCTAAATAAAATAAAATAAAAATAAGTCCATAAAAACCATTATTACCTGTAATCAGTGTCTGACAAACTGGCACTGGATAAGCGTACAGTGAAAGTGCATCTATAAACACATGATGTGCAGTTGTGTGATCTTGATCTTTAGTTTGTGAGATGTTGATAGGCTTAACTACTTAACTACTAAGCTGTATTGGAATCAAGTGTACTCAGCTCTTGACAAATGACATTCAGCACCATGGTATCTCAGGTCTTACACATCTCACAAACATTAAAGGAGTAAAGTGTTCCTAACATAACTCCAGTCTGTGTGCCGAAAGGATTCTTGGAATTAGCGTGGCCTGTATCAATGTTTACTTAGGTAAGTTTCTGCTATACTTTGATTGTCTTTTTACATACAAGACTAAAAGAAATTAGAGATCATTCATGCCTGCTGTGCCAGTCCATCCACTGTGAAAGTCACTACAACACGGAAACGAAAGCAGCTCCTTCAACATCCACAGCTAATATCAACAGGAATAAAAATATAAATTGAGGGCTCTTTCAGAGCTTCTTCCTTTTTTACTTAACCTGCTTCCCAGAAATCTTATGTTCATACAGCATCTTGCAGACATGAAAGCTTAGTACATAAGTAGAATTTATATCATAACTAAATGCAGAAAGGGATTTGAAACAGATGGTTATTCCTAAAAGTTCTTTTAAAAGTGCCTGACATTGCAGCTCTTATCAGTTTTCACATTAATAAATTGCCCTAATAATTTTACTTTTTCTAAGATGCTCTACAGAAATAAGCTCACCTATCTTAGGAACAAAGGAGGACTGAAGTTTCACATTATTGTAGCTATTGGACTTTTAGACAGATATTCTGGCAAGAACCAATGCTGTATACCAACAAGGAAGGTAATACATAGTATATAGGCTAGTAGAGTATTGTGAATAAGAAAGTAGACACTACTTTGTGTAAAAACGAATGATATTACATGCTTAGTAACATTAAAGAATAATATAGGTAGATTAAGTAGACAAATAACAAGCAACAGAGCTGTGGAAGAAAGCCAGTGATTACATTTTGTAGAATCAAGTAAGTCAGCTGTTGAACCATCTTTACAGCAGTTTGAGGTGTACCATACAGCACTGCACCATGGTTGTCCCTGAAACAGATAATCTTCAAGTGCTTCTGTATTGAAAGTTTTTATATTTGTTCTGTATTCATTTAAGATCACGACTCAGAGATAGGGAAAAGGAAAATGCAACTCTGATCTGATTGTCTGGCACAGCTTCTTTTTCAAAGAAAGCACTTATAAATGTTTTTGGATGGATCATTGAGTCTGGGTGTACTCTCAAAATGAAAGTCCCTTCCCCCCCCCCCCCCCCCAAGGTTGTCTGATGCACATAGAATGCTGGACTAAAAGATACTATGTACATTCAAAATAATTCTAAAATGTCCCCATTTAAAAACACCCTAATGATATATAGAATATTAAAAGATGTTCTGTATCTTTTCTCATATCAGAAACATCACCTTGTAAGTCATCAGGCTGACAGAAGTGTTCAGTTTTGCTTTGTGATTCTCTCAGCCTTAATGCCCACATACTTGATCTGGCAAGAAAAAAGAAGCATGTCTATATTGATATATAATACTTTCCCTCTGTGATAAATTCTTTGGATGAAGACATTAATGACTTTGGATACAGAAGAATCAATATAGGGCAAAAAAAAATAAGTTTGCTCCAAACACAGTGTGAGAATGGTGACAGTTTATGTTTGACAGAAGGAGTGAAAAGAGTGAAACCCTGCCTCAGAAAAAATGAGCAATACTAGAATAATAAGGTCTTGGTAAGGATACACATGACTGGATGTCTGTTTAAAAAGAAATACAGTTTTTAGGTTAGACTACTTGCTAAATGTTGAAAAAGTCTGACTTTAAAACTTATATAGGCAAAGAATTTTTCTGATGTTATTTCATGGAATGAATTAATCACAGGAAAAAAAGACAAAAATCTCCTTCACATAGAGAAACTTACAGTTTCTTCTCTTCTGCCAAACTTCTAGAGCAGAAAATTGATTTCTGGAAGTTGCTTGTTTTCTGCATACAAAGAAGATACTTTATGCCTCATCTTTTGCATATGTTTTTCAGACCATAAGATGTTATTAGCAGGTAAGAGAAGCTAATTTGCACAAACATTTATCAGAAAATACCACTTTTAATTAGTAAATTTTAATTATTAAAAACCTCTCTGTGTCTATGGTTTTTAATGTCTTTTGCCAAAATTACTATTGAATATGTTCTGGCATTTGATATGGGGTTCTGGAAAGTGAGAGCTACACAAATGAGGATGTGGGCAAAGGTCCATCCAGGGGGTTGCCTGGGGCGAGTCAGTCAGCCCCACACATCATGACTGACCCAGCTAAGGAAAAGGGACGGTAATTGTTGTAGGTGATTCCCTTCTGAGTGGAACAGAGGGCCTGATATGCCAACTAAAATCATCCCACAGGGAAGTCTGCTGCCTTCCCAGAGCCCAGGTTAGAAATGTTGCTAGGAAACTCCCTGGTATGGTGCGGCCCTCTGATTGTTACGCTTTGTTGGTTAAGCAGGTTGGCGCTGATGAGATTGCAGAGAGAAGTCTCAAGGCCATCAAAAGGGACTTCAGGGCACTGGGGAAATTGATTGAAGGATCAGGGGCACAGGCAGTGTTTTCCTCAACCCCTTCAGTGGCAGGGAAGAACACTGAAAGGGACAGGAAAACTCACATAATTAACAGGAGGCTCAGAGGCCAGTGCTGTAAGTGGAATTTTGATTTCTTTGATTATGGAGAGGTTTACACAGCACCAGGCCTGCTGGAGACAGATGGAGTCCAGCTGTCTCAAAGGGGGAAAAGGATTCTTGCTCATGAGTTTGCAGGACTCATCAAAAGGGCTTTAAGCTAGGTTCGAAGGGAGAGGGGGATATAACTAGGCTCACTCGAGATGAGTACAGGTGTGGCATGCCAGTGTTGGGTGTGAAATTTGTAGCCCAGCTCAAATGCATCTACACCACTGCATGTAGCATGGGCAATAAACAGGAGGAGCTGGAAGCCATTGTGCAGCAGGACAGCTACGACTTGGCTGCCATCACAGAAACATGCTGAGATGGCTCTTATGACTGGGCTGCATCAATGGATGCCTATAAGCTCTTCAGAAAGGACAGGTGAGGAACGAGAGGCACTGGGGTAGCTCTGTATGTTAAGGACTGCTTCAATTATATAGAGCTCAACAATTATGATGATGAGGTTGAAAGCCTATGGGTAAAGATAAGGGGGAAAACCAACAAGGCAGACGTCCTGCTGGGATTCTGTTATAGACCACCCGACAAGGATGAAAAGGTAGATGAAGTTTTCTACAAGCAGCTGGCAGAAGTCTCATGATCGCTAGCCCTCGTTCTCATGGGGGATTTTAACTTACTGGAAATCTGCTGGAAATAAACAGACCAGAGAGGAAACAGTCTAAGAGGTTCCTGGAGTGTGTGGAAGATAACTTTCTGTCACAGCTGGTAAGTGAACCTACCAGAGGATGTTCCTCACTTGACCTGCTGTTTACTGACAGAGAAGAACTGGTGGGAGGTGTAGTTGTCAGAGACTGTCTTGTGCATTTTAGCCATGCAATGATAGAGCTCTTGACTCTTGGCAAGGTAAAGTGGGGGGTCAGCAAAACCACCACCATGGACTTTCAGAAGGCAGACTTTGTCCTGTTCAGGACATTTGTTGAGAGAATTGCTTGGGAGAAAGTCCTGAAGGGCAAAGAGGTCCAGGAACACTGGACGTCTTTGAGGAGGAAGTCTTAAAGATACAGGAACAGACTGTCCCCTTGTGCCACAAGACGAATCGTCTGAGAAAGCGACCAGCCTTGCTGAAAAGGGAGCTCTTGAGGGGACTCAGGAAAAAAAGGAGGGTCTGACACCTGTGGAAGCAAGGGCAGACGACTCAAGAGCAGTACAAGGGCTCTCATTAGGTAGTGCAGAGAGGAAATTAGAAAGGTAAAAGTCCAACTAGAACTCAGGCTGGCCACTGTTGTATGGGATAATAACAAAAAATGTTTTTATCAATACCTTAACAACAAAAGAGAGAGCGATCCATCCTTTATCCCTCAATTGTTGTCTCATTAAACTGTCTTTATCTCAGCCCACGAGTTTTACCTTTTGTCCATTTCTCCCCGTCTTACAGGGGAGGGAATTGGAGGCGTGAGCAAACAGCTGTCAGCTCCTAGTTACTGGCTGCCGGATTAAACCACAACATCCATTTTTCAAAATGAATTTAATTACTTACAAACTTCTATTGGTTTTGCATGGCAAGGTGTTGGTAGCAGGGGGATTACAGGCTGACTTCTGTGAGAAGCTGCTAGAAGTTTCCCCTATGTTCAATAGGGCCAATGCCAGCTGGCTCCAAGATGGACCCGCTGCCAGCCAAGGCTGAGCCCATCAGTGACAGTGGTAATGCCTCTTGGATAACACATTTAAGAAGCAGAAAAGAAACTGCAGCAGGGATAGAGGAGTGCCATTGTGTGAGAGAGACAACTCTGAAGACACCAAGGTCAGTGAAGAAGGAGCAGGAGGAGGTGTTTCAGGTGTCAGAGCAGAGATTCCCCTGAAGCATGTAGAGAAGAGCATGATGAGGCAGACTGTCCCCTTGCAGCACGCAGAAGTCTGTAGTGGAACAGATATCCACCTAAAGCTCAGGGAGGACCCTATGCTGGAGCAGATGGATGCCCAAAGGAGTCCGTGACGCCATGGAAAGCTCACACTGGAATCAGCAAGATCTGTGGACCCAAGAAGAGAGGAGCCCATGCTGGAGCAGGTTTGCTGGCAGGACTTGTGACCCCGTGGGTGACCCACACTGGAGCCGTCTGCTCCTGAAGGACTGCAGCCAGTGGAAAAGACCCATGTTGAAGAAGTTCATGGAGAACCGTCTCCCATGGGAGGGACTCTACACTGGAGCAGGGGAAGAGTTTGAGGAGGAAGGAGCAGCAGAGACAACATGTGACGAACTGACCACAACCCCGTTCCCTGTCTCCCTGCACCACAGGGGTGGGGGGGAGGTGTTTTTAAGGTGTGGGTTTATTTCTCATTATCCTACTCTGATTTTATTGGTGATAAATTAAAGTAATTTTCCCAAGATGAGTCTGTTCTGCCTCTGACAGTAACTGATGAGTGATCCCCCTGTCCTGATCTTGACCCAAGAGCCTTCCACCATATTTCTTCTCCCCTGTCCAGCTGAGGAGGGGCACTGACAGAGTAGCTTTTGTGGACATGTCACATCCCACTCAGTGGGTAAGGGGAGGTGAGCTTTTTCAATTCTCTGTGCAGTATCCAGGAGTCACGACAATGACCCAAGGGGCTCAACCAAAAACAAAGCTTTACTTGAAATTCAGCAAATTTACAAAGATGGTAACTTTGCAACTTTATAATAACATTACCTTTAACACAATGGGGTTACAAACGATATCGACTTGGCATAACTTACAATATGAAGTCTGACTTAGAAAAACTATAAAAAGTGGTGCATTGACAAACTTACAACAACATCATCCTTATGTGCCTATGAATCAAGTCAAAGATAGATAAAGAGAGGAAAGCAAGAGAAGAAATAACAGAGAAAGTATCACCACCCTTGGATCCAGCGGCAGTCTCTGCTGGTGGTCAGGGTCCTGCAGTATTTCGTGCACCTAGCCCTTTGCATGAGTGTCTTCTGTAGCTCAGCCTTCGCCCCCAGTCGTGCCTCTTGAGGACTTGTATGGTACTTGTTCTAGAAGGTTTGTGGTCTTTTGCGCAGGCACCAGTGGGGGGAGGGGATGGTCACGAGGGATCTCTTAAGTGGTCTTAAGCCCCTTCCCCAAATGAACTGTATATGACAAGGCACATCAGAACATGGAAATGTGCATTCTGCTGACTATGTCCTCTACGCCCTGTGCTACCAAGCTTCTAGCTCGCAGTGTGCTGCAGCTGGGCAGACCCCAGCTGGGGGGTGGGCACGGCCCTGCCCCACCTTCGACCGAAGATCAAGCTGGAGGGATGCGTGAGGGTGTTCTGCGTGCTCAGGGTGGCCATTTTAAGGGCTGCCTCGTGGCTGAGGTGGCAGTTTTACCACAATGTTAGAGACATTAACACACTTCCAGTCTCTCAGGGCACCTGGCAAGCAGTCAGGCCAAACCATGACAAAACTTAAAATCCATTCATGTTTTCAGAGAAACATTTTTGAAAATTGAATTCCATGCTCTTTTGATTATTTATTTTCTTCTTTCCTCCCAGATTTCCCTACTTCTTTGCATGTTTTTTTGTTTTTGTTCATTTTTTCCCTATCTTTATCTGCTCATACTCCTCTTATCTGCTTGTACACCACTTATCTCTGTTTTGGAGCTGTTTGACGTCAGAAAATTTGCTATTAAAGCAATTACAAAAGCAGCAGTTTACATTTTTCTGAAGGTTTTTCCTTCTCTGGGTCCTGGCTAGCCAGATGGAAGTGCAAATTTACATGATCTGACAGTTTCCTCTTTTTTATTCTACTATGTTCTATAAAGATTTATTCCTTTCTCTCTTTAGAGAGCCCTCTCCTTCTAGCACTCGGATCAAACAACAGTTGTAAAGTCTTTTAGTGTGAAGTCTGTTTTATAAAGTGAGCTGTGATTGCCCCTGAATGGTATAAATTCCTCATCTGAAAGAAAAGAGACTAGCATGACATAATAGAGAAAAACGAATGTCAGTATGTTTAGAACAGATTGTCCCCTTCCCATTGAAGACGTAAAAGGCAAGAATTCATGGACTAGCAAACACTGAGTGGAAAGAATTCTCCATACATTTGAGGTAAAGCAGTTTTATGAAGGATTCTGCTACATTGTTCATTCTGCCACTCTTTATATGAGGTCATGCCTCACCAAAATATCAGTTTTAAGGATTTTCAGTTTTATCAAATTCTTATATATTTACCATTTTCTGATATGACTCATTCATGTTATCTTTGGGGTATTAAGAATTGCTGATCTTCTGAAGTGTAGATCAAACCTGAGGTTTAGGTTTCAGTTTCTATGGGGCTTTTTCTGAAATAATCAATTAATGAATAGAACTTTTTGTGCAGAAGAATAGGAATTTATAAAGAAATGTCTGTCTAAGAATTTTAACATTCATTTGCAGAGCATTTCAGTCTAAGACATCATATACTTATTACAGAAGTCTGCTTGAGATATAGTTTTGACATTTGAACACAAAATAAATCAACCTTTCATATTCTCTACAGTTACACTATTTCCGAATAAGTATACTTCATTCAAAGCAACGGCTTTTCTTATAGATATTTATAATGACATAAAAATCTGTGCCAAAAAAAAAAAAAATTACTGCATGTGTTCCAACTATGAAACTTTATCTGTGTTCGAGCCCTGTCTGTAAGGAATTCATGGACTGTGCTTTTGTAATATGACTCTGATCTTAGAAATGCCTGTGTATATATGCAGCTTTATTCATATAAGAATCCCCATTGATTTCAAATTACCCACAGAATAAATATTAGACAGATCAAAATCAAGGAGGGTTGGACTAGATGACCCACAGAGATCCCTTCCAAACCCTACCATTCTGTGATTCTGTGATTCTGTGAAGATCTCAAGTAGAAAGTTCACTTTCTTATCTATAGAAAGTAATATTAACGTGGTAACATTCGTAATATTTAATTGAAAATTATCTGAAGGCAATTTTGACTTTTTATTCTTGAGTAAGATGCTACAATAACAAGAAACAAATTATATTTATAACTTAGTAACAACATTAACACTAATTAACTTCCCTTTAAATATTCGCTCATATTAGGATACTGCTCCATTTGCTAGATTAGTATGATTAATTATCATTATATGAGACTATAAATGAAATCCATATTGTCTTTTCTACCCTTGTCCTTTTTTTAAATGAAATCTGTTGAAGTGGAAATACATCAGTCACATTTGAAAATGAGGTCATGAATCTAGAAACACATACAGTGGCCTATATTGCTCTATGTTTTGCATATACAACATTCAGCTCCCTGTATCAAAAACAATCAGTACAGAAACAGAGAGCTGTAGATGCTTTTCCTTAGTAAGTACTATAGGGCCGTAGATTCTGAACTGTACAGTAATGACCCAGGAGCAGCACAGCGGGTGGCAGTGGGATGATACCTCTTCTGAGCGGTTTTATGTTAAAGTCTGGTGTATTCCTTCTTTTTAGTGTGAGATTCTTGCATCTATTCTGGACAGGCTGAATTTTGCCGCACAAAAGCAAAGTAAGTGGTTAAAGTGTATAAGTGTCTAAAACAACGTGAAGTCAAGACTGAACATAGTTGTGTGAAGCAGCAGATAGAAAACAATATTCTGTTAACTAAGCAATTTTTTACATTTTTTGGCCTACAAAGGAATTGCTTACAAGGTGAATTTTTTCTCTAAAATTTTTGATGGAGCAGTCTGGACCATCATAGCTGCTTCTCTGACATTTTTAACATAACTTTATTAAAGAAATCTGATTTTTTTTCCCTACAGTTCTTTAGTTTTTACACAGTGTTTGTAAGATCATGACTGTGGCGGCCTATTCAACATTTAAAAAGTAAAAGATGAGCATTAAGCTTGTCAAATACATGAATATCCTAAAATAAATGTAATCTTATTCTGAAAAGGTGTATTTTCTCTTTTGTATAGCATTATTGATAATTATTGATTGTACATAAATGGTCACGATTCTAATATTTTTTGCATAGTTCAAATGAAATATTTACAACATGGCTTACTCTTTGTTCAACGAACTGGGTCATTAATAAAAATGTTAGTGTTACTTAGTGGTGTGGTAGTAGCAGAAAGGTCACTGTTTTAAATACTAGTCTAACAGAAACAAAGATGACTGAAATCTATGCTTTCTTCTGTTCTCGATCATACCCTGTGTGCTAAATGATTTGGTCATAAAGCCAGGATGCAGCGTACTTCATTGGTTAAAACTACATCTTGTGTGGGTATTGTATATCATAACTTTCTAAGATTCACTGACCATTTTAAATTCAGTCTGCAAATTGCTCCAGCACTGATGAAAATGAGCGTAAAGGAAAAAAGTGTAGCTAAATATTGAATTACTTTTCATGGTATTTAAGGTATAAAACAATATTGGCAATGCCACAAATCTTTCAGATAAAAAAACCTTGGTTTTGGGATATGATAGGCTGAAAAAAACCCTGTAGTAGATATGCATTCTTTAACAGTAGATCTCTCACAAGATTACTTTAAGAAGCCAAGAAAGCCAACAAAGAACAAAGGAAATATTGGACTAACAAGCATCATGTTTCAGAAACATTCCCAGATGCTGCATATGAGATTGGGCAGGGGGTTAGATTTTATGATCCTCTAAAAATAGTTCTATTCTTTTTTTGATAGATTTTTGGACGGAATTCTGCTTGTAGAGAGTAAAAAGAATTATATTTGAAATACCATTTTAAGAATGAATTTTCATACTAATCACCTATAAAACAAAAACATTAGTTTGACTATTAGTGACAGAAGAGTCTGTTACTGAGAGTTGTATTTGACAGCAAACTGCAGCCATAAATCTTGTCTTTACAACCACTCTATTTGTTTCCCAAAATGACAAGCCTTTCAGATTAACTTCTATCTCAAATCACTAAGCAGATGATCTTGTTTGTCTTTAGTGTTCCTTCCTCTTTTATGTAGTGTTTTCCAATGATATTCAACAAAATAAATGCAGCACTTACCTTTAGGGCAGGAGAGACATATTCACTGACATTTCCTTTAGTAAATGTACTTCTGTGTTTTTGTTGTTATCTGCAAATAGATTTTAAATTACTCAAAATATTTAAAATCATACAACCAGATCTACTTCCCTGGCAAATAACAACTATCTAGCACTTACTGTATGGTTGTTCGTAATGCTATGTTTTTACAACTCTTCCATTTAATGACTTCTTCTGCTCCTTACAGAAGGTAATTCAAGACAGCTGCAAAAATACTGATTACATTGCAAACATTCTACACTTAACTTTGTCAGCGTTGCCGGAAAACAAACATTGCATCATCTCTAATATCTGAGAGATAATAAAGGTTGACGCAAAGTAAATGAAGCAGATAGGACCTTATTTAAAGTTTATGTACCTTTACAATACCATTCCATATTGTACTGTTTATAAATGTGAGATGAAAGGCTGAAAGGGACAGTAGGCATCTTTCACCATGGAAAAATAATTTAGCAATATGAACTATAGAACAATTCTCAGGCAGTCTTGCAGCTAATAAATTGGTAGATGAAACATGGCTGAAAACTTGTTACACATTGCCAAATCAAATATGGAATAAAATTATCAAATCCTTAAAGATCTACCTATTTACATGTATGAAAAAGCAGTCAATATTGAATTTCTGTACAGAACCATTAAACTCCCTTGGAGTTTATAGAAATTATACATATTTTCTTTCTAACAGAAAATACATAGCACAATTTTACATCAGCTTTGGCGGAAAATGAAAGATAACTTATCAAGTAAAGACTCTCCTTGATAAGGAGAGTATTAAATTAGTCATGTGCAGACAAAAACACTCTTGATTTGAATGTACGTATAATTTTGGCCTAATTTTCCAGAGTTTAGTGCAAAAATACAAATGCTAATAGAATGAAACTTGAGCTGATACCAAAAAATGTCTTCAGAATGATTTATTACAAATGTACAAGATAATAATTCTGAAAAGGATTTAGTATAAATACTTATTTAATATTCTGTTAAGGTAGGGACTATATGTGACAAAAGCACAACCACTGGTAAATATTCAAGACAGAAACAAAGAAAAGAAACAGCGAGTAAGAAAGTGTCTGGATTGTGACAGAACTAATTGCAACAAAACAAGCTTTGATCTTTTAATGCAGACAAAAAAGATAAAAGTTAAATTTCCTATATTTTCCCTATATTAGCAGGGTCAGACACCTTAAACTCAAGAAAAACTGGAAACGGAATCTCTGTTTTGCTAAGGCTGTGGGTGGGTTTTTTATTTTTTTCTGTTTGTTTTTTTTTTAAATAAACATAGACCACTAAAGAAAAATATGAGGTTCCACTGTTTTAAAAATCATTTTAGTATAAAATGAAAAAAGCTGAATATCTTTAATTTATTCAACTGAATACTCACAGTTGTTAAAGTGCAAACCGCTAGTAGCAGATGGCCACTTAGTTTGCCAGAAAAAAATCATAACAAATCATGGGGAAGCTGAGTTAGGTTAGAAATAAGGCATGTATTTTTATTCTGTGTAAAACAGACTAAAGAGAAAACTTCTGATATTGGCCTGAGCAACTTGTTTCACTATTTTAAGAATGAAAGATTTAACTTAATGAATTTTGCTTTTATTTTTTTCCTAAGAAGTCAGTGTTTAGTATGTAGAAACAAAACAGAAGATCTACAATGGAACTAATTTATTTTGCTAGGAGATACTAAAATAAAATAATAACTTATAACAATGTAACAATTTATCCATATATTCCCTCTTGGAGCATTTAAAACTTTCTGGTTTGATCTTACCTAACATAAAGCCAGATATAGAAAACTCATAACATTTTGTGCAATGGAAACTGTTTACTCAACACAACTTTCAGTAATTTACTTAATACTATTGCCAAGAGTAGAAAATCTTCCTTATGAGATATAAATATGCATTATACTGCATAACTGAACAAGCCTGAAACAAGAATGCAAGTGTAGAATGCTTTTGCCAAAAAACAGAGGAATCAGAAAACCATTTACAAAATTAGTGAACGTAGTTGGCCAATGTGGTAGCATGAGCTTTTGTGCATGTTTTTACACTTTAATCCCCACATACAAAATAATCATGCAGCTGAAAATAAATGAAAGAGAAGGGTAACTTTAACTTTGTAAAGCATTGTCTATTTCTTACATAGATGGAGAATGTGGAAAGGAGATGGATAAACACTGGCTGGAGAATATTGTTCAGTAGAATTATTCTGCCCTAGCTTGAGTACAGTAGAAAATACATAAAAATGGAGTTGAAATATTTTGGTGCAAGAAAAAAAACGCTTGGATTGACTATTACATTAAAATAAATCTAGATTTCCATTTATTCAAGATAATGGAACATTAGAATAACACTCTCAAAACAAAAAACTTGTCTTTATAATCAGTAATCAGTGACAACAATTGAGGAATAATATTCTGTACCTGAATGGATTCAATTTCAGACTGAAATTTCTGTGTTTTCTTTTCCTGAATGTTTTGTTATTGCTGAAAGACTATTTTCTATTTCTATTCCAAATGCTAAACCAGTAGTATTGTCTGCTGATCAGCTATTGTGGGACTCAGCTCCACCATGTTTGTGATGTCTCAAAAAATTTGCCGCCATCTCAAGTCTCCCCTAGTACCCCAGCCTAGCTGCAGTGATAAAGCTTTCCTTATCTTCAGCCTAATTGGTCATGGCTGGCCAGCAACAGGACAAGCACTGTTACAAATTAAACTCACACCACACCTTGGAGACTCGCAGGTGCAAATATGATTGATGTAAAAGTGACTGGTGTGAGGGTGGCCAGTGTAAGGTGATTGGTACGAACTGGTCACCCCAGATTGACTCGGATATAAAAGAATGCTTTCTGAGACTGCGGTTGTGCATCCACCACCAACTACCGAGAGACTGCCGCTGAGTCATCAATGAAGGACCCACGGGATGTCACGGCATCCAGGGTGGTGACTATCCCTCTTTCCTTTTCCAGTACTAGTCTATCTCTCTCTTTTCTCTTTGTTTCCTTCCTTTCTTCTTCCTCTCTTTCGTGCCGCTCATGTTATACTGTCACTACCAGGGCCATTGTGAATAAATCATGAATCTGGTTGGTTTACTGTAATCATGCCTCGACTGTGCTTTTTCCGAACTCAAGGATCGCGACTCTATTTTATTATTAGTCGGGGTTCAGGAGGGACTTCTCTATCCTCAGGTGGGTATAGCACCCCGTTGTGTTCTGTGGGCAGGCTCCGAGAGGGGCTGATGGCATTGTCTTGTAGGCGGGCTCCGCAAGGGCCTGCTGACGGCATTTTTTTCACAGCTGGAAAACGCAAGGGGCTTGTGGAATTTTGGTTTCAAAGGCATGCTCCACGAGGGGCTGACAGCATTTCGGTTCACAGACGGGCTCCGTGAGGGGCTGACTGCATTATTTTCCAAGTTAATGTCATGTGACTGTGTGTGAATGAGACATATAAACAAGTATGAAGCAAGTGCGTAATTCTGATCCACGGTTCTGCTCTCCCATGAGTGAAGCAGCCGGAGGTGAACGAAGCATAAGAAAGTACTGAATGTTGATCTTTTAGTTGATTATCACATCATTGTTCCAAACTAAATATCGGAACCCCACAGATATCATACAGAATCACAGAATGTTAGGGATTGGAAGGGACCTCTGTGGGTCATCTAGTCCAACCCTCCTGCTGAAGCAGGGTCACCTACAGCAGGCTGCACAGGAACTTGTCCAGGTGGGTCTTGAATATCTCCAGAGAAGGAGAATCCACAGCCTCTCTCAGCAACTTATTCCAGTGCTCCGTCGACCTTAAAGTGAAGAAGTTCTTCCTTATGTTCAGACAGAACTTCTTATGTTTCAATTTGTGCCCTTTGCCCTTGTCCTGTTGCTGGGCACCACTGAAAAGAGTTTGGCCACATCCTCCTGACGCCTACCCGTAAGATATTTATAGGCCTTTATAAGGTTCCCTCTCAGCCTTCTCTTTTTCAAGTTAAACAACTCCAGCTCCCTCAGCCTTTCCTTACAGCAGAGATGCTCCTGTTCCCCTCACCATCCTCGTAACCCTCCGCTGGACTCTCTCCAGTAGCTCTTCATCTTTCTTGAACTGGGGAGCCCAGAACTGGACACAGTACTCCAGATGAGGCCTCACTAGGGCAGTGTAGAGGGGAAGGAGAACCTCCCTTGACCTGCTGGCCACACTCTGCTTAACGCACCCCAGGATCCCATTGGCCTTCTTGGCAGCCAGGGCACACTGCTGGCTCACAGTCAACTTCTCATCCACCAGCACATCCAGGTCTCTTTCGGCAGAGCGGCTCTCCAGCAGGTTCAGCCCAAGCCTGTACTGATGCATGGGGTTGTTCCTCCCCAGGTGCAGGACCCTGCACTTGCCCTTGTTGAACTTCATCAGGTTCCTCTCTGCCCAACTCTCCAGCCTGTACAGGTCTCGCTGAATGGCAGCACAGCCTTCTGGTGTATCTACCACACCTCCCAGTTTGGTGTCATCAGCAAACTTGCTGAGGGTACATTCTAACTCTTCATCCAGGTTGTTGATGAAGAAGTTAAACAAGACTGGGCCCAGTACTGACCCCTAGGGGACTCCACTAGTTTCAGGCCTGCACCTAGACTCAGCATCGCTGAAGAAAACCCTCTGAACTCTGCCATTGAGACAGTTCTCAATCCATCTCACCGACCACTCATCCAGCCAAAACTTCGTGAGCTTCCCTAGGAAGATGTTATGGGAAACCGTGTCGAAAGCCTTGCTGAAGTCTAGGTAGACAACATACACTGCTCTCCCTTCATCTACCCAGCCGGTCATGCCATCATAGAAAGCTATCAGATTGGTCAAGCACGATTTGAGGGAGGGGTGATATTCCTTAAATAGTGAAAGAAAAAGCTTCCAATTTATCATGACTGTCCCATGGCTTTCGAACAAATGTCCTGGGTTCAGCCAGGACAGGGTAAATTTTCACCAGAAACCAGAAAAAGCATCCAGGAAGGGAATCCAGGAAGGGACACAGCCGGGCGGGCTGACCCAACCTGGCCAAACAGAGCAGGGTATGCCATACCATGTGCCATAATGCTGGGTGCTGGTGGGGGGGGGGGGGGGGTGGGCAGCGGGAACTCTCTTGCACTTCGGGAGTTGGCGGTGGCGGTCGTGGAGGGAAGCTCTCTGGGTTGTGCGGTTTGTGTTGGGTTTTCTCCTTATCTGTATCATTGTTGTTCCTGTTCCCTTTGTTTGCTGTTCTGTTAAACTGCCCTTATCCCGACCCACCAGCTTTCTGACTGTTTCTTTCCATTCTCCTCCACATCACTGTGGTGGGGGGAGGGGCAGTCGCGTGGCACTTTTGTTGCCGGTTGCAGCCAAACAAGAATATTGAAATTTGGCACCCAACATGGGGCGCGGTTAACAGCAAGCCTGAGCAGCGGATGTTAAAACAACTTTCTTAGATTTTGTTAAATTTTGTTATACGCATTTTCTGTTTTAGTTAAATAGTCACCTGTAAAAAAAATGTTTCTGTCTTTCATCAGATGGCTGTGGTTTTTGAATCCGTACTTGCAGTATGTATTCACTGCTGTGCTGTTCATTACCTCAGGGAAAAGGATAAGGATGATAATTTTGCTGTACTGTATGATATCGACTTATGACATGGTAACATCACTGTGCATGAAATTGGGCTTGTATTTGCATGCGGTACTGCGGTCATTTCCATACCTCAGATCCTATGTCTTAGAATTTGTTAATAATCAAACCCAGGCTGTGGGGAAGACTGGAGGGGACAGTTTCCCCCACTGTTTCGCTCCCCCTCCCTCCTTCAGGCTGCTCCTAAGAGCTTTTGAGAATTTCGACTACCCATGGGATGCTCAGGCCAGCACTCTCCTTTTGTTATGCCTCCTGAATGGGTTTCAGGTTTTGTTTTGGGTTAAACAAGTAGTTAAGAATATCATGCAGAGAACTACCCCGGGGCTGGATAGCTTTGAGTGGCTGGGTGTGTGGGAAAACATGGGCAGGTGTCTAGAGCAGTGGGCATCCTGGGTGCGTTCTAAACTCACCCCTTAACAAGTACAGAATCCGGAAAAACTAGTGAAATATCTGCAAAAGTTGTGCTGCCAACCTGGAAACTCCAGAGAGAAACAAATCATCGCAATGTGCTGGGGTCTGGCCCACGCCTACCGAGCCTTGTTCAACCTGATTCAGTGCCTTAAAGGGGAAAGGAAGGAAAATGAAGCGGCAGGCACTGCGGCTGGTGCTGCCCCCCCAGTCAGCCCTGCAGCCCCTCCAGCCCAGCAGGCAGTCACAGCCCCCCCAAACGGCACCACTGCTGCTGCAGCCACTGGCGTTGTCCCGGCTCTCCCAGCGGGCACGGCAGTTGCTCCAGCTCCAGCTCCAGCCACAGGCACAGTGACTGAGCCCAATGACCACCTGTACCGGTAGCAGTTGCCCCCGTCAAACTAAAGAAAAACGCAAAGAGAGCAGATCGCTTCGGGAGGGATGACAATGAGTCAGGGTCATCGCGGGAGATAGAGAGAGATCATCACCCAGTCCCTGTCCCTGAGAGAGCTGCGAGACATGCGGAAAAATTTCAGCCACCACCCAGGCGAGCACATTGTCACCTAGCTGCTACAGTGCCGGGATTATGGGGCCAGCACCTTGGAATTAGAGGGCAAGGAAGCCAAACAACTGGGATCCCTGGCCAGGGATGGGGGCATTGACAAGGCCATTGGGAAAAAGGAACAAGTCCTCAGCCTCTGGAGGAGACTTCTGTCAGGCGTGAGGGAGAGGTACCCCTTCAGTGACAATTTTGTATGCTATCCTGGCAAGTGGACGAATGTTGAAAGGGGTATTCTGTACTTGAGGGAATTAGCTGTGCGGGAGTTGGTTTACTATGAACCAGACAATGAGCAGGTACCCACAGACCCAGATGAACTCCAGTGCACAGCATCTATTTGGAGGAAATATGTGCAGAGCGCACCCTCCTCATATGCCAACTCACTGGCAGTCGTAAAATGGAAAGGTGAGGAGGCACCAACAGTGGATGAGGTGGCTGTCCAACTTCCGCAATACGAGGAAAGTCTCTCTTCCTCCCTTGTCTCAGCGGTGGCGAAACTGGCCCAGGAGGTGCGGCAAATCAAAGAGAATATATCCTACTCCCCACCTGTACGGGTCAACATCTCAGGTATAAGGGGTAGATGTTCCTCTGCTCAGGAGAGGGAATACAGAGGCTATACACCCCGGAGCACCCTGTGGTTTTCCCTGCATGACCACGGAGAGGACATGAGGAAGTGGGATGGAAAACCCACCTCAAGTCTAGAGGCACGAGTGCGTGAGTTGCAAGCTAAAACAATCACCAAAGGGGATTCTGTTAGGAAAAATGCCACTCCAGTTTCCAGCAGTCAGCTCTCCAGACCAGGCAGACAGTTTGATCTTGATTCTGATCGTCTGGAAGGGACTTCCAAGTCATTTTTACAGCAGATGAGCAACAAAGTCTCTGACCAGGATTAGAAAGGCCCTGCTTCCAGCCAGGTGGAGGAAAGGGACAACAGCGTTTATTGGACGGTGTGGATTCGGTGGCACGTCAGGTCCAAAAGAGTCTCAAGCTCTAGTGGACACTGGTGCACAGAGCGCTTTAATGCCATCAGATTTCAAAGGGTCAGAGTCCATTTGTATTTCCGGAGTGACAGGGGGATCCCAAGAGCTGAGTGTATTGGAGGCTGAAGTGAGCCTCACTGGGAAGGAGTGGCAGAAACACCCCATTGTAACTGGCCTCGAGGCTCCGTGTATCCTTGTTATAGACTATCTTAGGAGAGGGTATTTCAAGGACACAAAAGGCTGTCGGTGGGCTTTTGGCATAGCTGCTTTGGAGACGGAAGAAATTAAACAGCTGTCCATTTTGCCTGGTCTCTCGGAGGATCCTTCCGTTGCGGGGTTGCTGAGGGTGGAAGAACAACACGTGCCAATCGCGACCACATTGTTGCACCTGCGACATTACCGTACCAACGGAGACTCCCTTCTCCCCATTCATCAGCTGATCCGCTAGCTGGAGAGTCAAGGAGTGATCAGCAAAACTCGCTCACCCTTTAATAGTCCCATATGGCCAGTGAGAAAATCTACTGGAGAGTGGAGACTGACAATAGACTACCGTGGCCTGAATGAAGTTACACCACCGCTGAGTGCTGCCGTGCCAGACATGCTAGAACTTCAATATCAGCTGGAGTCAAAGGCAGCCAAGTGGTATGCTACAACTGACATCGCTAATGCATTCTTCTCCATCCCTTTGGCAGCGGAGTGCAGGCCACAGTTTGCCGGTCACAGCCAAAGAAGAACACAGGGCCTGTGACTGTGAGGCTGCTTGCAGCTGCTTCTGGAAGGCCTCATCAACTTCCTCCTCCTGGTCAGGTGGCCTGTAATACACACCCACAATAACATCACTTGTATGAGTCTGTCCCTTAATTCTAATCCACAAGCTCTCAACTCGTTCTTCATCTGCCCCTACGCCAAGCTCAATGCATTCCATTTGCTCCTTCACATATAGAGCAAGTCCACCACCTCTCCTTGTTGGCCTGTCTTTCCTAAAGACTCTCTAGCCATCCATAACATCATGCCAGTCGTGCGAGTTGTCCCACCACGTTTCTGTGATGGTGACCAAGTCGTAGCCGTCCTGCTGTATAATGGCTTCCAGCTCCTCCTGTTTATTACCCATGCTACGTGCAGTGGTGTAGATGCACTTGAGCTGGGCTGTCAGTCTCACCCCTGACCCTGGCATGCCATGCGTGGCCTCATCTCTAGTGATCTGGTCGATGTCCCCTTCCCCCTTCGAACCTAGTCTAAAGCCCTCTCAATGAGCCCCGCCAGCTCGTGAGCAAGAATCCTTTTTCCTCTTTGAGATAGCTGAATTCCATTTGTTGCCAGCAGGTCTGGGTCCATGTAAAACTCTCCATGATCAAAAAAAAATAAAATTGCACCGATGGCACCAGTCTCTGAGCCATCTATTAACCAGGTGAGTTTTCCTGTCCCATTCAGTGTTCTTCCCTGCCACTGATGCAATTGCGGAAAACACTACCTGCACCTCTGAACCTTCAACAAGTCATCCCAGTGCCCTGAAGTCCCTTTTGATGGCCTCGGGACTTCTCTCGGTGACCTCGTCCCCTCAAATCTGCATTACCAAGAGGGGCTAATACTCAGAGGGCCGCACCAGACCAACGAGTTTCTTCACAACATCCCTAACCCGCGCCCCAGGGAGACAGTAGACTTCCCTGTGGCATGGGTCCGGTCGGCATATCGGGCCCTCTGTTCACCTCAGAAGGGAATCACCTGTGACAATTACCCTCTTTTTCTTTTTAGCTGAGGCAGTCGTAATACGTGGGGCTGACCGACTCGTTCTTGGCAACCTCCCACAAGGACCTTCACCTGCATCCTCATTATCCAGACCCTCACATTCCAGAGCCCTGTATCTGTTGCTGAAGTGCAATTGGGGAGGTGAGGGAGGCCGGGAGGGCATTCACTTGCAGCCCCGAGCAAGGACCAATTTCCATTCCCCCCCCCGCCATCTCTTAGGTCCCCTCTTTCTGCTCGGTGGAAAGAGTGTAGGGGGGCCTTTACTTCTCGTGGAGCCTCCTCCTGCTGCCTTGGCCTCAGGGACTGCAGGGTGCAGCTCCACCAGTCAATTTCCCTCTCACACTCCCGGATGCTCCTTAACCTCTCCACTTCCTCTTTCAGCTCTGCCACCAGGCTGAGCAGGTCGTCTACTTGGTCGCACAGAACACAGCTGTTGTCTCTGCTGTCCTCCGGTACAAGCACCATGCTCAGGCACTCCCTGCAGCCAGAGACCTGGACAGCTGTGTGTTTGTGCAGGAGCTCCATCTGGATCACAGAATCACAGAATCACAGAATCACAGAATAGTAGGGGTTGGAAGGGACCTCTGTGGGTCATCTAGTCCAACCTCGTTGCCGAAGCAGGGTCACCTACAGCAGGCTGCTGCCCACACTCCTTCTAGGAACGGCTTTCCCATGGGTGGAAACCATGGTTAGAATATCTCCTGGAAGGGCAATGTCCACTAGTTGAGTTGCCAGGAGGGGAACTGCACCCTGCCCGCACACCTTACCTGCATGCCCTGCCTGTGTGAAGTGCTGCGTAAACTGCTGTGCTGTACCCTGACTGATGTGCCGCACCCTGTTTGCCAGCCCTGTTCATCCGCTTTCCCCAGGGGCTGTTCTTGTAGACAAGGGGTTTTGGCCGCTGTCACACTCGACCCCACCCATGCTGATTCAGAGCTGCTGCTCGTTAGCAACTCCCGCTTTCCCGCTCAGGGGTGGGGGGAGGGTGTGTGTGCTGGCGTCTCCTCTCTCTCCTGCCGCTTTTGCCGCCACGCCGCTGCAGTTTTGCCACTTCAGGAAGGGTCCCTCGGTGCGAACTTCTGCTTCAGAGCCCTTCACCTTCAGTGGCGTCGTGTGCAGAGTACATTTATCTTACGAATGCCTGCCCACTGTAGCTACAATTATAGGCTTCCCTGAAAAAGTGCACTGAATATGTTTTCCATTTTATAAAAATCGTATTACTTTATTAACAAAAAATCCTCCATTGAATAATGACCTTCATCTACCATATATGTACTCTAAATAATTTCATCAACCGATTTTAAATAATAACTCCACAGCTCATCTCTTGAAACACTGGATGATCTCAAGATCTCAGTCTAAGTGAGTATGTGACTTAACCAAGACTGGAATAAAATCTGGCCTTTAATTGCTTAAATCATCTTAACCTTCTAGTGTTTCATACATGAAAAAAACCAGAAAGATCTAAACATGCTTTAACATTTAGCTTATTAGGAATGCATGTAAACCCACTGGATATGTTTAAGAGGAATAAAATATGGCTATGGCTATTCAGAAGCTCAGAGCCTTACATGAATTTGCACAGACTATGTTTGGCATGAGTTTAGGATACAGGATACTTCAGGTTTTATGGACTTTTAAGACAACAAGGCCATTCAATGACCATAAAGGTATTACGGCAATGATGGTCATGGTTTTCTCTGAGCTTGCCCTGTAGTATATAAATGCATTCCACTCAGACTCTGGGACCGAAGGTATTAGAAGAGGGAGTATTTTGATTAACAAAGAAGCTTTCTGAAACCTTGACTTTAGAAACTAGATTTAAATCTAAGTTTCAGACAGAAACGGTACCACTTTCAATGTACCTTATTCTCAATATAGCTGACAATGTCAACAATTAATAATAAGGAGGAGGAGGTTGATGAGGCCTTCTACAGGCAGCTGCAAGCAGCCTCACAGTTAAAGGCCCTGGTTCTCCTGGGGGACTTCAACCACCCTGACATCAGCTGGGAAGACCATACAGCTAGGCAGGCGCAATCCAGGAGGTTCCTACAGAGCATCGATGATAACTTTCTGATGCAAGTGGTGGAGGAACCAACAAGGAAAGGTGCGCTGCTGGACCTTGTGTTAACAAAGAAGGAGGGACTGGTGGAGGATGTGAAGGTCGGAGGTAGACTCGGCTGCAGTGACCATGAAATGGTCAAGTTCAGGATCCTGTGTGGAGGAAGCAGGGCGATAAGCAGGATCAAAACCTTGGACTTCAGGAAGGCTGACTTTGCCCTCTTCAAGGAGCTACTGAGAGGAATCCCATGGGCCAGGTCCCTCGAAGATAGGGGGGTCCATGAGTGCTGGTCGCTCTTTAAACATCACTTCCTCCATGCTCAGGAGCAGTGCATCCCCCTGAGCAAGAAATCGAGCAAAGGAGGCAGGAGACCTGCATTGGTAAACAAGGAGCTTCTAGCAGAGATCAGGCAGAAGAGAAAGGTCCATGGAATGTGGAAAGAGGGGCAGGCCACTTGAGAAGAGTACAGAAACGTGGTGAGAGCATGCAGGGACGCGACGAGGAAGGCCAAGGCCCACCTGGAATTGAAGCTGGCAAGGGATGTCAAAAACAACAGGAAGGGCTTCTTCAACTACATCAGCAGCAAAAGGAAGGCTAGGGACAATGTGGGGCCGCTGCTGAATGAGGCGGGTGTCCTGGTGATGGAGGATGCTGAGAAGGCAGTAACTGAATGCCTTCTTTGCTTCAGTCTTCAGTGCCAACGCAGGCCCTCAGGAATCCCAGGCCCCTGAGGTAAGAGAAGAAGCCTACAAAGAGGACGACTTTCCCTTGGTTAAGGAGGACTGTGTGAGGGATCGCTTAGGCAATCTGGATGTCCACAAATCCATGGGCGCCGATGGAATGCACCCACAAGTGCTGAGAGAGCTGGCGGATGCCATTGTTGAGCCACTCTCCGTCATCTTTGAGAGGTCCTGGAGGACAGGAGAGGTGCCCGAGGACTGGAGAAAGGCCAGTGTCACTCCAAACTTCAAAAAGGGCAAGAAGGAGGACCCAGGGAACTACAGGCCGGTCAGCCTCATCTCCATCCCGTGTAAGGTGATGGAGCAGCATATCCTGGAGGCCATCATCAAGCAAGTGGAAGAAAAGAAGGTTATCAGGAGTAGTCAGCATAGATTCACCAAGGGCAAATCATGCCTGACAAATCTAACAGCTTTCTAAGATGACATGACTGGCTGGGTAGACAAAGGGAGAGCCGTCGATGTTGTCTACCTAGACTTCAGCAAGGCTTTCGACACAGTCTCCCATGATATCCTCCTACGGAAGCTGAGGAAGTGTTGGCTGTATGAGTGGTCGGTGAAGTGGATAGAGAACTGTCTGAATGGCAGAACTCAGAGGGTTGTCATCAGCTGCGCTGAGTCTAATTGGAGGCTGATGACTAGTGGTGTCCCCCAGGGGTCAGTACTGGGCCCAGTCTTGTTTATTTTCTTCATCAATGACCTGAATGAAGAGTTAGAGTGTACTCTCAGCAAGTTTCCTGATGACACAGAACTGGGAGGAGTGGTAGATACACCAGAAGGCTGTGATGTCATTCAGCGTGACCTGGATAGGCTGGAAATTTGGGCAGAGAGAAATCTGATGAGGTTCAACAAAGGCAAATGCAGGGTCCTGCACCTGGGGAAGAACAACCCCATGCATCAGTACAGGCTTGGGGCGGACTTGCTGGAGAGCTGCTCTGTGGAAAGGGACTTGGGTGTCCTGGTGGATGACAGGTTAACCATGAGCCAGCAGTGTACCCTGGCTGCCAAGAAAGCCAATGGGATCCTGGGGTGTGTCAAGAAGAGTGTGGCCAGCAGAACGAGGGAGGTTCTCCTTCCCCTCTACTCTGCCCTGGTGAGGCCCCATCTGGAGTCCTGTGTCCAGTTCTTGGCTCCCCAGTTCAAGAAAGATGAAGAGCTACTGGAGAGAGTCCAGCGGAGGGCTACAAGGATGATGAGGGGACTGGAACATCTCTCCTATTAGTAGAGGCTGAGGGAGCTGGGCTTGTTCAGCCTGAAGAAGAGAAGGCTGCGAGGGAACCTAATAAATGCTTATAAATATCTGAAGGGTGGGTGTCAGGAGGATGGGGCCAAGCTCTTTTCAGTGGTGCCCAGTGACAGGACAAGGGGCAATGGGCACAAAATGAAGCAGAGGAAGTTCCATCTGAACATGAGGAAGAACTTCTTCCCTCTGAGGGTGACAGAGCACTGGAACAGGCTGCCCAGGGAGGTTGTGGAGTCTCCTTCTCTGGAGATATTCAAGACCTGCCTGGATAAGGTCCTGTGCAGCCTGCTGTAGGTGACCCTCCTTCGTCAGGAGGGTTGGACTAGATGACCCACAGAGGTCCCTTCCAACCCCTACTATTCTGTGATTCTGTGATTCTGTGATTCTGTAATTCAGAGAAAACCGGAGCCCAGACTTCCAGTTTAAGTACAGTCACTACTTCTCTGGGTTAGATATCATATAACTGATTTACAGGGATAGTGGTAAGCCACATAGTCTCTCTGTGTATTAATTTTTTCTTGTAGAAATATGCACAATGAATTCATTAGTTTTATGTAAACAAATATAATATACAAAAAATGCTTGGGTAATTTCACATGATGTGTGAAATTTTTTCTCTTTGTATCTTTTTGTTTTTTTACTAAAGGAAGAATTTACACCACTATCAAATACAACTGTGAGATCTGCTCCCATAAGACTTCATAAGACTAAAGATCAGGTTTTTTTCTACCTGTCCACATCAATTAATAGTAAATAAACTGTGACTTCCTTTAGTAAGATAACTTGCATTAGTAACTGCCCACGAGCAGGTCTACAAAAGGTTGAAGATGCTAACAGTCACTCTTTAAAAGCCTAATTTTTTTCTGTAGCTTGTCTGTATTTATATTTAGTCTAACAGCAGAATGAATGAACTACAAACACACCTATATCTTAATGGAAATATTACAGACTTGAGTCCTGCCAACCTATTTGAGTTCTGCTTTTACATAAGCAATGTGTTAGTGACGTCTTCTCCTGAAATTAAGGAGTCCACTTGGCAAGATTAAGAATGACTGATGTGACACAGTAGAATTTGCCCACCAGCACAGTAAGGTTATTTCATGCCACTTTACTGAAAAATAAGCAGTATTTGTCAATGTAAGTGAATCTTCAGCTTCAACTGAACGTGCATTATGCAAGGCCAATTGCATGATCTGCCTATAAACAAACATAATTTCTATTGTTTTCTGCCATGCATCCATGCCAAGTAAAGAAATTCATACTGAAATAAAGAGAATATTCCGCTATTTCTCAAATCACATGTGTAGCTGAAGAAAATAGATAGCAGGTGTAATATATTGTACTATAAAGGTAGGATAGTTAGTAAAATATGTGTTCTTTTATTGCTCAGTAAGCAGTGCCTGGTATGTCTGATTCAGTCCCTTTACTCCTTGAAAGCACAAACAAGAATTCAATATTTATAATATGTCACGTCGTGATGTAAACATGTCTTGTAGTTGTTTCAACTCACTGGGCTTGGAAGAGTGCCCTGTTAGAATGGAAATGCAGATTCATGCTTTCTGCTGTAATAAATGCCACTGAGCGTGCTTCACGTCTTACCTTAGATGTGTAGAAAACTGTCCCTATCTTCTGTTTTCCATCTCATTTAAGTTCATCCAGGTCAGGCAATATCCCTTCCATAAGGTACTTATACGAAAAACCAAAACCACACTGAAAAAAGTTTCTATACACTACTTTATGCTTTCCCTCTTTTCTGTTATTTTCCCTGCCGAAAATTATGTTCTCACCTGCTCTTCATTTCTTAAAATTAAATTGTATTGATTAAAAGTAGATATTAAGGCTTTACAATAGTTTTCAAAAGAAAAAATAATGATGGTATTCTGGATGTCCTGCGTTTGGTATAGGACACAAATTATTCAATGGCTATGATGACAGCGCAAAACTTAGCAACTCAGTTTAGTGTGCTCTTACAGCACAGAAATGCAAGGTGATTTCAGTCATACACTCATTATACTTCAATCCCTATCTGTAAAGCCAGGCTAATAACACTCCTTTATCCTTTCAGAGATCCACAGATCTCTGTAAATTAAATACTTTAGCAACTGTTCGGCACTTTGAGAACATAGCAAAACATGCTTTGAAAACAAAACAGAAATACTGATATATTGGGGGTTAGGTGATTCTAGAATACGGTTATTTTATTTTATAAGATGTATATTCAATGAGTGTTAACAACTTTCATTGTCATAATCTGGATGGTGAAGGTTCAATATCTTCACTCTCCTGTAGAACACTACTTCACAGAATGCAAAAAATCTGTAGTTCATACAGAATTTGCCCTTAACTTCACAGAAGATTAGGTGTAAGGATAGGGATAGTTTTAGGATTAGGAGCTAAGAGTACATCATGAGGAAACCCAGGCAATGACTTGGACTAAATTTTTCAGTTTTCATCCATTTGTAGGAAATGTGGTAGCTAAACAATTATCAAAATTTCTTCAAAGATGTTTTCCCTCCTGACGGAATAATTCTTTTCCCATGTCACTCAGAGAATCAGCTAGACAGTGAATGTTCTCTGCAAATCCCCCAGCAAAATATGAACTAAATTCACATCTTGATCCTGCCTCCTTTGCTACAGGGCTTTTTGAAGATTTCATAATTCTATAATCCTCCTTTCTCTACTTTGACTTGCTTATAAAAATATAATAACAGTCTTTCCATCATTATATTCATAAAATAGTGAAAGAAAAAGATGCCAATTTATCATGACTATTCCATGGCTTCTGAACAAATGTCCTGGGTTCAGCCAGGACAGGGTTAATTTTTACCGGAATCCAGGAAGGGAATCAAGGAAGGGACACAGCTGGGCGGGCTGACACAACCTGGCCAAACAGAGCAGGGTATGCCATACCATGTGCCGTCATACTGGGTTCTGATGGGTGGGCGGGGCAGCGGGAACTATCTCGCGGCTCGGGAGTTGGCTGTGGCAGTCGTGGAGGGCGGCTCTCCGGGTTGTGCAGTTTGTGTTGGGTTTTCTCCTTATCTATATCATTGTTGTTCCTGTTCCCTTTGTTTGCTGTTCTGTTAAACTGCCCTTATCCCGACCCACCAGTTTTCTGACTGTTTCGTTCCATTCTCCTCCGCACTGTGGCGGAGGGAGGGGCAGCCGCGTGGCACTTTTCTTACCAGTTGCAGCCAAAACCAGAACATTAAAGTGCACCCAAGCGTGGGGCGGGGATAACGGCAGGGCTGAGCAGTGTGTGTTAAAACAACTTTCTTAGATTTTGTTAAACATTGTTATACGCATTTACTGTGTTAAATAGTCGCTGGTAAAAATGTTTATGACTTTGATCAGATGGTTGTGGTTTCTGAATCCGTACATTCTGTACGTGTTTCCTGTGGTGCTGTTCATCATCTTGGGGAAAAGGATGAGGATGATGATTTTGCTATACTGTACGATATCGACTTATGACATGATAACATCACTGTGCATGAAATTGGGCTTGTATTTGCATACAGCACTGCGATCATTTCCGTACATCAGATCCTATGTCTTAGAATTTGGTAATAATCAAACCCAGGCTGTGGGGAAAACCAGAGGGGATAACTTCCTGTACTCTTTTACCACCCCTCTCTCCCTCAGGCTGGTCCTAAGACTTTTGAGAATTTCAAGTACCCATGGGATGCTCAGGCCAGCACTCTCCTTTTGTTATGCCTCCTGAATGGGTTTCAGGTTTTGTTTAGGGTTAAACAAGTAGTTAAGAACATCCTACAGAGATCTGCCCCGGGGCTGGATAGCTTTGAGTGGCTGGGTGTGTGGGACAACATGGGCAGGTGTCTAGGGCAGTGGGCACCACCGGTGTGTTTTAAAGTCACCCCTGAACACATACAGAATCCAGACAGTCTAGTAAAATATCTGCAAAAAGTGTGCTGCCAACCTGGAAACTCCAGAGAGAAACAAATCATCGCAATGTGCTGGGGTCTGGCCCACGCCTGCCGAGCCTTGTTCAACCTGATTCAGTGCCTTAAAGGGGAAAGCAGGGGAAACGAAGCGGCAGGCACTGCGGCTGGTGCTGCCCCCCCAGTCAGCCCTGCAGCCCCTCCAGCCCAGCAGGCAGTCACAGCCCCCCCAAACGGCACCACTGCTGCTGCAGCCACTGGCGTTGTCCCGGCTCTCCCAGCGGTCACGGCAGTTGCTCCTGTCACCGAAAATCCGGGAATAAAACCTCGTAACACCAATGTAGTGTTAAAAGGCAGGCATTCTTTATTGCAACGCTGGATGCACGGGGGATAATTCCACCAAGCGTGCATACCTCATAGCTTTTCAGTATAATTTATATAGATCAAAATATACATATTTATTAGGTTACATAACTTATCCCTTTCATAGTAAAATTAGTTCATTTTCATACACTCCTTCCACCCGCACTTGCGCAGTGCCTCCTAGTGGTGGTCATCGGGGGTCTCAGGATGAAGGCTCATCCTCTTCATCACAGTGTCTGCTGGTTGACCCCAGCTTCTGCACATACACAGTCCTCTTCTGGCTCTTGTCCCGTAGCTAGGTCGCTGTAACTATGTCGCTGTAGCTAGGTCGCCTTGACTGGCTCTAGGCGACCGCTAACATTTCAGGTGGGAAACATGGGACTTTTTGTTTCAGTTAATTTAGACAATAGATAAAAACCACAAACACACCTGCAACCACAGTAATGCTATTCCTATTAAAAATCCCCCTTTACCATTATTGTTTAACATTGATAATTACCTGGAAACCAAACTCTCTGTTGCTGGACCTAATGTCCAGATGGGCAGGGGCTATACAAGGGACATAACTAGCAACATGGTTTATGTTTATGGTTAACAGATTTCATACCCTTGGTTACACTCCAGCTCCAGCTCCAGCCACAGGCACAGTGGCTGAGCCCAATGACCAACCTGTACCGGTAGCAGTTGCCCCCGTCAAACTAAAGAAAAACGCAAAGAGAGCAGATCGCTTCGGGAGGGATGACAATGAGTCAGGGTCATCGCGGGAGATAGAGACAGAGATCATCACCCAGTCCCTGTCCCTGAGAGAGCTGCGAGACATGCGGAAAAATTTCAGCCACCACCCAGGCGAGCACATTGTCACCTAGCTGCTACGGTGCCGGGATTATGGGGCCAGCACCTTGGAATTAGAGGGCAAGGAAGCCAAACAACTGGGATCCCTGGCCAGGGATGGGGGCATTGACAAGGCCATTGGGAAAAAGGAACAAGTCCTCAGCCTCTGGAGGAGACTTCTGTCAGGCATGAGGGAGAGGTACCCCTTCAGTGACAATTTTGTATGCTATCCTGGCAAGTGGACGAATGTTGAAAGGGGTATTCTGTACTTGAGGGAATTAGCTGTGCGGGAGTTGGTTTACTATGAACCAGACAATGAGCAGGTACCCACAGACCCAGATGAACTCCAGTGCACAGCATCTATGTGGAGGAAGTTTGCGCAGAGCACACCCTCCTCATATGCCAACTCACTGGCAGTCGTAAACTGGAAAGGTGAGGAGGCACCAACAGTGGATGAGGTGGCTGTCCGACTTCGGCAATATGAAGAAATCCACTCTTCCTCCCTCGTTTCTGCCATGGAGAAATTGTCCCATAAGTTCCACCGACTCAAACAGAGTATTTCCTACTCCGCACCTGTATGGGCCAGCATGTCAGCTATTAGGGGCAAGCGTTCCTCTGCTCAGGAAAGGGAATACAGAGTCTGTACAACATGGGGCACCCTGTGGTTTTCCCTGCATGACCACGGAGAGGACATGAGGAAGTGGGATGGAAAACCCACCTCAAGTCTAGAGGCACGAGTGCGTGAGTTGCAAGCTAAAACAATCACCAAAGGGGATTCTGTTAGGAAAAATGCCACTCCAGTTTCCAGCAGTCAGCTCTCCAGACCAGGCAGACAGTTTGATCTTGATTCCGATCCTCTGGAATGGACCTCCAAGTCATTTTTACAGCAGATGAGCAACAAATTCTCTGACCAGGATTAGAAAGGCCCTGCTTCCAGCCAGGTGGAGGAAAGGGACAACAGCATTTATTGAACGGTGTGGATTCGGTGGCCTGGCACGTCAGGTCCAAAAGAGTCTCAAGCTCTAGTGGACACTGGTGCACAGAGCACTTTAATGCCATCAGATTTCAAAGGGTCAGAGTCCATTTGTATTTCGGCACTGACAGGGGGGTCCCAAGAGCTGAGTGTATTGGAGGCTGAAGTGAGCCTCACTGGGAAGGAGTGGCAGAAACACCCCATTGTCACTGGCCTCAAGGCTCCGCGTATCCTTGTTATAGACTATCTTAGGAGAGGGTATTTCAAGGACACAAAAGGCTGTCGGTGGGCTTTTGGCATAGCTGCTTTGGAGACGGAAGAAATTAAACAGCTGTCCATTTTGCCTGGTCTCTCAGAGCATCCTTCCATTGTGGGGTTGCTGAGGGCTGAAGAACAACAGGTGCCAATCGCGACCACATTGTTGCACCTGCGACAATATCGTACCAACGGAGACTCCCTTCTCCCCATTCATCAGCTGATCCGCTAGCTGGAGAGTCAAGGAGTGATCAGCAAAACTCGCTCACCCTTTAATAGTCCCATATGGCCAGTGAGAAAATCTACTGGAGAGTGGAGACTGACAATAGACCACCGTGGCCTGAATGAAGTTTCACCACCGCTGAGTGCTTCCGTGCCAGACATGCTAGAACTTCAACATCAGCTGGAGTCAAAGGCAGCCAAGTGGTATGCTACAATAGACATCGCTAACGCATTCTTCTCCATCCCTTTGGCAGCAGAGTGCAGGCCACAGTTTGCTTTCACCTGGAGGGGCATCCAGTACACCTTGATTCGATGGCCCCAGGGGTGGAAACACAGTCCCACCATTTGCCATGGACTAATACAGGCTGCACTGGAAAAGGGTGAAGCTCCAGAACATCTGCAGTACATTGATGACATCATTGTATGGGGTGACACCAGGGAGGAAGTATTTGAGAAAGGGGAGAAAGTAGTTCACATCCTTCTGAAAGCCGTTTTCGCCATCAAGTGAAGTAAAGTCAAGGGACCTACACAAGAGATCCAGTTTTTGGGAATAAAATGGCAGGATGGGCGCCATCAGGATGTCATCAACAAAATAGCAGCTATGTCTCCACCAACCAGCAAAAAGGAAGCACAAGCCTTCCTGGGTTTCGAAGGATGCACATCCCAAATTACAGCCAGATTGTAAGTCGTCTGTACCACGTGACCCAGAAGAAGAATGATTTTGAATGGGGCCCTGAGCAACGACAGGCATTTGAACAAATTAAACGGGAGATAGTTCATGCCATAGCCCTTGGTCCAGTCCAGTCAGGGCGAGATGTTAAAAACGTGCTCCACATAGCAGCCAAGGAGAATGGCCCAACCTGGAAGTCTCTGGCAGAAAGTACCAGGGCAGACTTGAGGTCGACCCCTGGGGTTTTGGAGCCAAGGATACAAAGGATCCAAGGCCTCCTATACTTCCACTAAAAAAGAGATTTTGGCAGCATATGAAGGCGTTCAAGCTGCTTCAGAAGTGGTCGGCACTGAAGCACAACTCCTCCTAGCACCACGATTGCCGGTGCTGGGGTGGATGTTCAAAGAGAGGGTCCCCTCCACCCATCGTGACACTCATGCTACGTGGAGTAAGTGGGTCTCGCTGATCACCCAACACACCTGAATGGGAAACCCCAGTTGCCCAGGAATTCTAGAGGTAATCATGGACTGGCCAGAAGGCAAAGATTTTGGAGTATCGCCAGAGGAGGAAGTGACACGTGCTGAAGAGGCCCCACTGTATAACAGGTGCCAGAAGTTAAGAAACAGTATGCCCTGTTCATGGATGGGTCCTGTCGCATTTTGGGGATGCAGTGGAGGTGCAAAGTTGCTGTATGGAGCCCTACACAACAAGTCGAGGAAACTGCCGAAGGAGAAGGTGATTCCAGCCAATTTGCAGAGGTGAAAGCTATCCAGCTATCTTCAGACATTGCCAGTTGAGAGAATTGGCCAGTGCTCTGTCTTTACACCGATTCCTGGATGGTGACCAATGCCTTGTGGGGGTGGCTGCAGCAATGGAAGAAGAACAACTGGCAGCACAGAGGCAAACCTATCTGGGCTGCCCCATTGTGGCAGGATATTGCTGCCCGTCTGGAGCATTTGGTTGTAAAAGTCCGTCATGTGGACGCCCACGTCCCTAAGAGGCGGGCCACTGAAGAACATCAACACAACCACCAGATAGATCAGGCTGCTAAGATTGAAGTGGCTCAGGTGGATCTGGACTGGCAACAGAAGGAGGAACTATTCATAGCTCAGTGGGCCCATGACAGCTCGGGCCACCAAGGAAGAGACGTGACATACAGATGGGCTCATGACCGAGGGGTGGACTTGACCATGCACACCATCGCACAGGTTATCCATGAATGTGACACATGCGCTGCAATCAAGCAAGCCAAGCGGGTAAAGCCTCAGTGGTATGGAGGACGATGGCTAAAATATAAATATGGGAAGGCTTGGCAGCTTGACTACATCACACTCCCACAAATCCGCCAAAGCAAGCGCTATGTGCTCACAGTGGTGGAGGCCACCACTGGATGGCTGGAAACCTACACTGTGCCCCATGCCACTGCCTGGAATACCATGCTGGGCCTGGAAAAACAAGTCCTGTGGCGACATGGCACTCCCGAAAGAATCGAGTCGGACAACAGGACTCACTTTCGTAACAGCCTTATAGACACCTGGGCCAAACACCACGGTATCGTGTGGGTGTATCACATCCCCTACCATGCACCAGCATCTGGAAAGATCAAGTGGTACAATGGGCTGCTAAAAACCACTTTGAGGGCAATGGGGGGTGGGACTTTCAACAACTGCAATACTCATTTAGCAAAGGCCACCTGATTGGTTAACACCAGAGGATCCACAAACCGGGCTGGTCCTACCCAGTCAAAACCTCAGCACCCCGTAGAAGGGGATAAAGTCCCTGTAGTGCGCATTTGGAACATGTTAGGGAAGACAGTCTGGGTTAGTCCTGCCTCGGGCAAAGGAAAGCCCATCCGCAGGATTGCTTTTGCTCAAGGACCTGGGTGTAACTGGTGGGTAATGCGGAAGGATGGTTAAGTCTGATGTGTACCTCATGGGGATTTGATTTTGGGTGAGAATAGTCCATAAATAAATAAATTGTGTAAAGTTAATTGTTAAATAACCCTGTCACTGTCTGTTATCTCTGTTATAATTGTTATATTTTGTACCAGTAGTAGCATAGTAAGAATTGTCCAGATTAAAAAAGGATGAACTTTTTGATTAAAAACCCAGCAGAGCACAGCAATCATGGGACTGGACCTGGTTTTCAACAGCTGGCACCCAGCAACTTCATTGAGATCGACGTCTCCAACCTGCAGACTGTGGGCACGGGACACACCAGATATATCAGCCATGAACTCCGGATGCAGGAAGGGACAGCCCATCAGCACACATCACCTGTCCTGCCACGGAAGACCATTACGACAGATGGAGCCCGAAGTCATGGATTAAATGAACTCAATGGACACTTTAGAGTGATGATCCATAGACTAAGGGAATGATATCTGGAGACAGGAGCATTGGTCGTGATCAACTGGACAATGGGGGACCTGGGCAAGATGTAGATGGTATGGAATACGGGGTGGATAATGTCCTGGTTTCAGCCAGGAGGGTGTTAATTTTCACTGGAATCCAGGAAGGGAATCCAGGAAGGGGCACAGCTGGGCAGGCTGACCCAACCTGGCCAAACAGAGCAGGGTATTCCATACCATGTGCCGTCATACTGGGTTCCGGTGGGTGGGCGGTGCGGCGGGGACTATCTCGCGGTTTGGGAGTTGGCTGTGGCGGTCGTGGAAGGTGGCTCTCCGGGTTGTGTGTATTGTGTTGTGTATTCTCCTTATCTGTATCCTTGTTGTTCCTGCTCCCTTTGTTTGCTGTTCTGTTAAAATGCCCTTATCCCGACCCACCAGTTTCTGCCTGTTTCTTTCCATTCTCCTCTGCACCCCGGCAGGGGGAGGGGCGGCCGTGTGGCACTTTTGTTACCGGCTGCGGCCAAAACCAGAACAACAAAGAACCACAAAGAGACACAGAGAGGGGAAAACAAAACCAGCCACTATTTTAAAATGTGGTACCCAAGCTGGAAGATACCTATTACTTTCTGATGTGATGGAATATGGACACTATCTAAAAAAATAGTAAACTCAGATATCCTCCATCTGTCTGCAAAATACATTGTGCTTTCAAACCTAAATTATTATAGAAGAAAGTTCTAGGAATGTGCTAGAAACATTATTGAGAAGAATTTACGTAGCCAGTGGTGAATTTCCCAGGCTAATGATCATTGACTAATTAAATGAAGCTTCCAAGAGTTTCTTCTGATCTTTATACAAAATCATGTCTTAAAATATAATGTAATTATAGTTCTCTGTAACTTGCTGGTGTAATACTCAAATCCAGCATTAACTGGAAAACAGCATTTTAGTGGGGCTTGATTTGCTTATACTATTTCTGAACATAAATTTCAGTTCCTCATCTTTATCTATCACAAAGGATCACGGAAGTCATAGCTTAGTGATAAGCTGGTAGAAATTATGAGTCAGATGTACCAAGGTCTGCTACCAAGAGGGAGGAAGGTAAGATAAAATTTTGAATACCTAGATTCCCAGCAGTAAGTTATAATTGTGTTACTTTCATGATATATTTATTCAACTTCTGGATGAGGTCTAATTCTCCAGGTTTGTGGCTTCACAGAATCACAGAATCACAGAATGGTAGGGGTTGGAAGGGACCTCTGTGGGTCATCTAGTCCAACCCTCCTGCCAAAGCAGGGTCACCTACAGTAGGCTGTAGAGGAACTTGTCCAGGGGGGTCTTGAATATCTCCAGAGAAGGAGACTCCACAACCTCCCTGGGCAGCCTGTTCCAGTGCTCCGTCACCCTCAGAGTGAAGAAATTCTTCCTCATGTTCAGACGGAACTTCCTGTGCCTCAGTTTGTGCCCCTTGCCCCTTGTCCTGTTGCTGGGCACCACTGAAAAGAGTTTGGCCCCATCTTCCTGACACCCACCCTTCAGATATTTATAAGCATATATTAGGTCCCCTTGCAGCCTTCTCTTCTTCAGGCTGAACAAGCCCAGCTCCCTCAGCCTCTCCTTGTAGGAGAGATGTTCCAGTCCCCTCACCATCCTTGTAGCCCTCCGCTGGACTCTCTCCAGTAGCTCCTCATCTTTCTTGAACTGGGAAGCCCAGAACTGGACACAGGACTCCAGATGAGGCCTCACTAGGGCAGTGTAGAAGGGAAGGAGAACCTCCCTTGACCTACTGGCCACACTCCTCCTAATGCACCCCAAGATCCCATTGGCCTTCTTGGCAGCCAGGGCACACTGCTGGCTCATGGTCAACATGTCGTCCACTAGGACACCCAGGTTCCTCTCGGCAGAGCTGCTCTCCAGCAAGTCCACGCCAAGCCTGTACAGATGCATGGGGATGTTCCTCCCCAGGTGCAGGCTTGGGAAAGGTTTCTTCCTAAGCAATAAAATAAGCCTTTTTCTTACTGGTGACAAGAACGTATGCAACTGAAAAACAGTGCTACCTATAGCAGTTAGAAGGCGTGATAGTCCAGACCCAGAGACCATTTTATTCAACTTTGCTTGCTTATTCTCCAGATTTTTGTACGAGCTCAATAACGACAGGATTACACTTGACAATACCTTTCAGTACTTCTGAGTTCTTGTTCCATGGAATGACAGTGAAATGGAAAGAATTGTAATATAATGATAAAGAAAGAGATATTGGCTTATATATTATATAAAATTAAAAACCTAAAAATGAGAGCCAGTCATTCTGTTCACATTTTTCTACGACAAAGAATATAAGAGTTTCCCTTCATGAGGCTATATAGAGGTCAAATTGGTCACATATCACTTTATTCCTTGAGTGGAAGCACTAACGTACATGGTAAATGACAATTTTAAGACTTTAAATTTTAATACAATAATAGACAACAAATCAATGAATGCTGACAGACATGTCAGCAATGATCTAAGACATGTCAATGATCTAAGGTCTTGCTCTCAACTCCGAACTTCTACCGTGAATATCTTGGTGAGAGGCTTTGGTTTCTATTTCTAGTTTTCTAAATATTTGTAATAAATAAAGTAGAAAAGTGGTCAGACTTTTCTGGAAGATGTTACAGTAATACTGTGTGTTCTGTTTCATATGGTAATCCACAACACATGATCATAATTTGATGCGATACAGAGGGTAAAATTTGCAATATGCTAATGACTTTAATTATGTTTGATATCTCTCTAACTAAAGTGAAACGGGCTTAGGACTAAACTAAGGAAAAACTGTTAACCCTTGAAATATGAGTTAGTAGAATAGAGCGGCTGAGTGTAAATTTATTTGTTGCAGCTATATTTGTTTCCCCTTAATCTAGAATGACTCCTGTTCACCCCAGAAGTAACTCCACTGCAACAGAGAATTCTCTGAATGTAAAGTACTCCCGGTGCCAGAACGTGTCCATTTATATATGCTCAAAATCACTTCAATTTAATTAGCATGAACAGTTCAGTGTTGAGCTTTTGAGATGGTTTTTTTTTCAGATTACCTGAGGTACTCACTCCAACTGATGTTTTACAGTACAACTTGTGAACAGTGGCAGAACTAGTGCCACACAAATTGTGTAAGCTTATGGATTGGCATGGCGCCTTTTCAAAAACAAAACAAAACAGCCAACCTTGATGATAAAAACAGGCAGTTAAGAAGTGGGTTCAATCCTCTTCAGCTGTAGAGAAATCAAATATCCAAAAGACCAGATCCGAAATACCAACTATGAAGCTGTTTGGAGAAAATAGAGAGTTTCGAAGAAGGTAACTCCTCTATGTTCAGTTGCATAAATGAATATATTAAAGCAGAATGTAATTGCATTTTGACATTCAAATAACTTGCTTAGGAGCAAGAGAAATGTGTGCTCTGTTTGTTAGTTTCTCTTAGGATTTTGCCTTAAAATATCAGAAGAATAAACTTCTCAGTCCTGGAACGAAAACAGGTAGGTAGCATTTTTCTCCCTCTGACCTATATATTTTATGTATTACAAGTATTTTAGATTTAATAGTACCTGTAGAAAAAAGTACTTTGTCACATAGATATTACTGCCAATTTTAAAATCTTTTGTTCTGTAAGTAGCAGAGCTAATGAAGTCAATGGGTGGCCTTTTTAAGTGTTTAGTACATGTGAGAAAATGCAGCAGTCTTTCCTTCAGCAGACAATATGAATAACCAAGTCTCACAAGCAAACTCAAGCCATAACTCAGGATATGGGAACCACTGCAAAATAAATAATTCTCACAAACCCATTAAAGAATATGCAGGCTGTACAGGGAAGTAGACCCAGCTAGGAATTTCAGTGAGTAGTTTCCATAACTCTGCAAGGCTACATCCTCTTGAAATTGGATTGAAAGAGTAAGAAAAGCATGTGTTTGAAATTATATTGTTATTATACCTCTTGATCTAGACTTACAAGAAGAGTACAGAACAGAAGGTGCAAGACATTATAGGAGGTAGGGTGATGCAAGGCAAGAGTACACCGAATGGTGGATGATTCCTCACATCAAATGCTGATGTGAAAGATGCTGAGAACCAAGGTTTACTTGAAAAGGAATTTCAAATACTTAATAGAAACATCAAAGAACTGGTTTTCAGATAACTTTTCACTTTTCTAGTTGACTATGTATTTTGATTAAAATGTTCCAGCAAAAATAACTCATACATTTATTAAGGAAAAAAAAAGGTACAAAATTATGGAGACCAAAAGTCATAAAAGAAAGGTAGTCTCATGGTTCAGCCCCAGCTGGCAACAAAGGATCATGTAGTCAGTCTCTCGCTCCTCCTGTCAGCTGGTGTGAGGAGGAGAATTGGAAGAAAAAGGCAAAACTCAACTGTTGAGATACACAACAGCAAAGGAAGAGAACAGTGACAACAGTAATACTGATAAAATGAATACACAAGGCAACGGAATACATAGTGCAATTCTTTCACCTCCCAACACTCAGCACACTCCCAAGCAGTAATTCCTCTCCCCTGGTAAGCTCCCCCACTTAAAAAGCAGCATGGTGCCATATGGTATCAAATATCTTGTTTGTTTGGCTAGTTTGGGTCAGCCTTCCAGGCTGTGCTGCCTCCTGGCTTCTTGTGAAAATTAGCCCTATCTCAGCTGAAATCAGCACAGGTTCTCGACAAGAATGTGGAAGTAAAGAGAAGAAATAAAATGCTTAAACGGAGAAAAAATTGTACTCAGAAATATGAGCCCAGGAAGACAAAGAAAATCTAAAACCCTCTTTTTTATTTCTTTTTTTTTTTACTTTTGCACAAGGCAGAATGACTCTGTCTTTTCAAGAGGAAAGGATAAACTGAATCAGCCAGCTGCTTTCTAAATATACCAGAATAAAAACTTCCATAAAAATCATAGTATCACTCTGTGAAAAGAAAATAATTTGGAATGATTTTTAGAATAGAATAGAATAGAATAGAATAGAATAGAATAGAATAGAATAGAATAGAATAGAATAGAATAGAATAGAATAGAATAGAATAGAATATTTCTTTTGGAAGGGACCTACAATGATGATCTAGTCCTACTGCCTGACCTCTTCAGGGCTGACCAAAAATTAAAGCATGTTATTCAGGGCATTGTCCAAATGTCTCTTGGGCATTGACCACCCCTCTAGGAAGCCTGTTCCAGTGTTTGATCACCCTGCCGGTGAAGAAATGCTTCGTAAAGCCCAGTCTAAACCTCCCCTGGCTGAGCTTTGAGATATTCCCAGGCATCCTATCACCTGATTCCAGGCAGAAATGCTCAGCACCTCCCTCTCTACTTCCCCTCCTCATGAAGCTATAGGGAGCAACAAGGTCGCCTCTCAGTCTCCTTTTCTCCAAACTAGACAAACCCAAAGTCCTTAGACACTCCTCACAGGACATTGATTCTGGCTCTTCCATCAGCTTTTTTTCCCTGGTCTGGATACACTCAAGGACCTGGACATCCCTCTTTAATTATGGGGCCCAGAGCCACACAAAGTATTCAAGGTGAGGCCACACCGATGCTAAATACAGTGGGATAATCACCTCTTTTGACCAGCTGTCTATACTGTGTTTGACACACTTGAGAAGGCAGTTTTCCCTCTTGGTGGCCAGAGCACACCGTTGACTCATATTGAGCCTGCTGTCAGCCAACAACCCCAGATCCCAGGGCTGCTCTCCAGACATTCTTTTCCCCATTTATGCTTATGCCTGGCATTGCTCCATCCCAGGTGCAGAATCCAGCATTTGTTCTTGTTAAATTTCATCTCATTAGTCATTGTCCAATGTCCCAATCTATCCAGATCCCTCTGCAAGCCCTCTTGTTCTTCAGAGCCTCCCATAATGCAGGAGGAAGCAGGTAATGACTTCCTGTGCCACCAGGACACTTACAAGTCTATGGAGCCAGATGGGGTCCACCTGAAAGTACTGATGAAGCTTGCAGGGGAGATGGACAAGACGCTTTCCATGATCTATCAGCAGTCCTGGCTAACAGGGGAGGTCCCAGATGACTGGAGGATTGCCAACGTGACGTCCATCTACAAGAAGGGCCAGAAGGAGAATCCTGGGAACCACAGACCCGTCAGCCTGACCTCGGTGCTGGGGAAGATTATGGAGGGATTCATCCTGAGTGTGCTCACTGGGCATGTGAAAGACAACCAGGGCATCAGGCCCAGCCAGCATAGGTTCACAAAAGGCAGGTCCTGCTTGAACAACCAGATGTCCTTCTTTGACCAGGTGACCCACCTAGTGGAGGAGGGAAAGGCTGTGGATGTTGCCTAGCTGGACTTTAGTAAGTGCCTTTGGCACTGTTCCCCACAACAACCTCCTGGAGAAATCAGCTTCTCATGGTTTGGATAGGTGTACAATTCACTGGGTAAAGAACTGGCTTAATGGCCAACCCCAGAGAGTTCTGGTGAAAGAAGTTAAATCCAGTTTGTGGCCTGTCACAAGTGGTGTTCCCCAGGGCTCAGTTTTGGGGCCAGTTCTGCTTAATATCTTTATCAATGATCTGGACGAGGGGATTGAGTGCTCCCTCAGTAAGTTGCAGATGACACCAAGTTGGGTGGGAGTGTCAATCTGCTTGAGGGTAAGAAGGGTCTGCAGAGGGATCTGGACAGACTAGATCGAGGGCCGAGGCCAACTGGATGAAGTTCAAAATGGCCAAATGTTGGGTCCTGCACTTGGGTCACAACAGCTCTATGAAATGCTACAGGCTTGTGGAAGACTGGCTGGAGAGCTGCCTGGCGGAAGGGGACCTTGGGTTGTTGGTTGACAGCCAGCTGAACATGAGCCAGCAGTGTGCCCAGGTGGTCAAGAAGGCCAGTGGCATCCTGGCTGCACAGGACCTTGTCCAGGAGGGTCTTGAATATCTCCAGAGAAGGAGACTCCACAACCTCCCTGGGCAATCTGTTTCAGGGCTCCGTCATCCTCAGAGGGAAGAAGTTCTTCCTCATCTTCAGACGGAACTTCCTGTGCTTCAGTTTGTGCCCATTGCCCCTTGTCCTGTCACTGGGCACCACTGAAAAGAGTCTGGCCCCATCCTCCTGACACCCACCCTTCAGATATTTGTAAGCATTTATAAGGTCCCCTCTCAGCCTTCTCTTCTTCAGGCTGAACAAGCCCAGTTCCCTCAACCTCTCCTCGTAGGGGAGATGTTCCAGTCCCCTCATCATCCTCGTAGCCCTCCGCTGGACTCTCTCCAGTACCTCTTCATCTTTCTTGAACTGGGGAGCCAGTTATATATATATAAATATATTTAAACTTTAATATCTGGGTGTCTATAAAAACATAATGTATTGGCAAGTGATATCTATAAATGGAATGACAGTTTTGAGACATACCTGTGTGCTCTCAGTCTCTTCAGGACCTATTATTAGATGAATTATTCCCTCTAAGTGGATCCATCAAAGAGGATCAGGGATCGGGGAACTGAAAATTTGAGAAGATTTTAAGGATATCAGTTAGGGTAAACTAAAGATCTCAAAAGTGTTCTGAGTGGAAATGAAAGAGCTTTACCAGCTTGTCATTCATCCACCTGTTGTTCAGAAAGGTCCTACTCTCCTACTCCCTAGTGGTATCACAAATTTGATCTTTCTGTAGTTTTTCATTCTCCTATGCTTAGTTTACATGTATCACTAATGTGAAATGCCATTCTAAGACTGCAGTTTACTTATTTTTTGCCCCCTGCCTGCAGCCATTCATTTAGTATCTGTATAACTTTTTGGCTCCCTACTGGCTTGTATACCAGCAAATTTAATAAAATTCTCCATTTAACTTCATTTCTTTCATGATGTCTGTAATAGAGTTTCTTACTTATTTTTCTGAGTTAACCGAAGCTTTCTACAGTTCATTACTGGTTACAGTCAGATAGAAGCATACTTTCTGATACCCGTTTTACTACAACTCATTGCTTGAAATTCAGGATTGAATGCTACATATATCTCTTCAGCCTATTCATTCAAACTTTTATATAGCTTTTAACTGTTCTCTTTTGTGCTTGAGAGTTTTTTGTTTGCTTATTTGTTTTATTGTGACTAACTTGTACCTAACTTTAACAGCCTTATAAAGCAGCTCTTGTAAGGGAAATTCCCAGATTATTTCTAACCCGTAGGACTTTAAAGTGCTTCCTGCCTCCTGCATATATACCACAGAAATCTCTCAGCCTGACAGCACAAGACCTTGTGACACAACAGAGGCCCTATCCATTGTGTCTTGGTTTATAAGAGCAAAAAAACCAGAACATGTAGGTCAAAACCAAGCTGTGAGGTGCTCTGTCTGTGTATCTGGGGGATATATCTGCCCCACCATCTCGACATTATTTCTGTAGTTAATCTTTTTTAAAACCCCATGTTTAAATTGGCAGGAAGAACTTTCTTAGACTTTGGGAAAAGTTAATCTAGACATCTATTTTAATACCTTTTGAAACAAGCCTACAATGGGACCACTGTAACAGCTATTCACCAGGAAACTTCTGATTGTTTCTACTGAATCAGGATGTGTTCTGTGTGCTAGTAACACAACAACTCTGGAAGCTTTTTGTTTCCTATTGGGAATAGTAAAAAATTCTTATTTTTCAACATTAAAGCTGTAGTTTCTTCAAGTTCAAGTAAACTATAAAAATGCCTTTATCCCAGTGCAGCCTTGTCACACCAGTGTTCACTTAATAACTTCTGCAAATTCATTTGAGTATTTTCAAGGATAGGATATGTGGAACATCCATAGTCAGGTATGGAGGTGTGAGAGAAGACCTACAGGAAACCTGTGCTCTTTTGCAGTAGCTAGGCATGTTGCTGCATCTCAGGTAGCACTAGACATCAGGGCTGAGGTAACAGAACTGAGATTGCAATGGTTAGTGAGACATCTGGCACGTCTGCAGTCTGCATGTAACCTCCTAAACTGAGTAGTTTTGTGATTATCTTAAAATATGTACTGTAAGTTTGTTTAGGTTTCTGTCTTAGTAAGGGCTATGCTTATATTGACAGGAATGTACATTTTTCAGTCATCGCATCAAGATTGTTCTGGCCTTTTCAACAATAAGAAATCTAAAGGGTCCTTATGAAATGAAAATTCTAAAAGGAAAAATTTTACTGAAAAGATCTAGATACATTATATTATTATTCACCTATCCTTTCATGATTTTCACACAATCACAGTCCATTTTGGATACAGTCCCTAGTTTATAAAATTTTATAATTGCATATTTTTTTCTGGTTTTATGGTACATAGAAGACTGCAGGGAACAGCTACTGCTTCTGAACATCTACCAACTATCTTCCCTACATTCATCAGTCAAGCACCTTATATAGTTTGCTACACATCTGTGTGAATCATTCATATTTGCCCTACATGCTGACTTATTATAGGAGAACGCAGATAGATGAATCATCATTGAAATTTCTTTTATATTGAATTATGATGATATATAGTATTGATGGAATATGTATTTTTTCATAGCAATGAATTTCACATATTAAAGGATTCTATTTCTGCAACAAGTAATTTCAAGTTGATGTTATTTTTGTGGTCAGTAATGTCTATTCTACATGACATTTTATAGCACAGACTTTGCTATAATTAATCAGGATAATACTGTCTGTTCTGAAACAACTGAAATTTCTAGAAAAAAGTGAATCAAATGGTTTCGTTTCTGTCTGTACAGAATACCAAACAAGCTATTCTACAATATTCCTGGCATACTGCGATGATGGTTAACATCGTGTATGCCTTGTTTTGACTAGGACTGCTGCTGTCTGCGAAGTTAAAAAGCCTGATAGATGATGTGGGTTATGTGGGTTTACATGTTGCAGGTGGCTACCCGTAATCTCCAAACTTCAGGATAAGCAATGTTGACAGAATCTCCACTATAGACACTATTGCTTGTACAAATTTCCTCTCCATCTTTCCCAATCCACTATAGGGAGGGTTTCAATGTGATCCCAGGGGACGAGACTGAGACACTAACGAGGTCAGATGCCATGCAAGCCTGAAAGCTTTATTCCAACAAACCATGAACTCAAGATGGGACAAGAAGATAACAGAGAGAGGACAGAAGGAAGAAGCTAGAGAGAGAGAAGGAAATGAAAAGGGAAAAGAAAAGATGGAGTCAGATAACCCGAATCAGTGAAGAAAGGTGGGGGATGGGTATAGGGAACAACCAGTTGCCACCACAAGTATGGTGAAGTACAGTAGATGTCCTTCTCCCTCAATGTCGAGATGTCACGTGGGCAAGTTCCTGCAGGCACACAGAAGTCAGGAAAAGCCACTTTCAAAAAGTGTGTGCAGTCCCTTTTGTACCGGTCCACTCTCACGCGCAGTGAGCCTGTGTGTATGTTCAGTCTGTGATCTCATAAGGCAAGCTTCCCTTACCTCTTTGTGCCTCAGCCCCAGTGCAAGTGCACCGGGATAGTTGTCTGCAGCTCAGTATGGTAGCTTCTCCAGAGGCAGGATATCCACGTCAGGAAGCGATGGCTGTGGTAAAACAGCAATGTTGAGACAAGTCTAATTTCATAACAGTCTACACTATCTCTATGTTGGTGTTGAGTAGATTATGAAGGAACTAACTGCAGTTTCTGGCTTGTAGGGCCAGAGACCTTCTCTCCCTGCACCTCCCTACACCTCCAGGAGTCCTGTTGTCCACACTTGAGTAAGTAGAGTTCTGATAAGTAGCTTGAAAATAGCTTAGAAAAAGTTAACTACACCTGTTTTAAGCCATGAAAGGAAATAGATTTAAAATGTGTTTGAATTGTCACATAGTACTACAAATATTTGCCACTGGTAAGGGAAGAAATCCTTGGAATTGATCAGTGATTAATCAGCAAGTCTTACTGCTTTATAAAAATTTAGACAACACCAATGTTTCCACTGCACAGGCACAGAACAACAACTGAGAACAGTGTTAATATATTACTCACATAAAATCCATGTTTGCTCCTTCATAGAAGGATGTCTCATGTAATAAGTTGAAGGGTTTGAGGTCTACTTAATAGTCCCACAAAGTATTAAATTACGTACTGAAACAGAGCATTATCTCTCCATGTGTCATGATTTGGTGGTGGCCAGCAACAAAAGACCATGCAGTCAGTCTATTGGCCTTCCCTCGCTGGGGTGGGTAGGAGAATGGAAAGAAAAAGGCAAAAACTCGTGCGTCGGGATAAAGGCAGTTTAACAGACTGCAAAAGAAGCAAACAATAATATCTGTAATCATGATAAGAAGAATATACAAAACAAACACTGAAATGCATGGAGCAACTCTTACGGCCCGACGCCCAGCGTGCTTCGGAGCCGCGAATAACTTCTTCTTGTTCAGGTCTCCCACTCAGATCCATGCATGACGTCACATGGTGTCAAATATGCCATTATTTTGGCCAGTTTGGGTCAGACGGCCAAGCTGCGTCCCCTCCTGGCTTCTGGTGACAATTAACCCTATCCTGGCTGAACCCAGGACATTATCCACCCCTTATTCTACATCATCTACATCATGCCCAGGTCCCCCAATTTTCAATTGATCACCACTTTTCTTGTCTTTAATGCTACACACAAATAGCATTCCCTTACTCTATGGATTGTCCCCCTAAAATGTCCATTGAGTTGATTTAATCCATGGCATTGGGCTCCAACTGTCTTAATCCTTTGCAAGGCAGGAGAGATGACATGTTGTTGGGTTGTCACATGCTGCATTCAGAGTTCATGGCTGGTCTATCTACCACGGCCCATGCCCATGGTCTGCAGGTTGAAGAAGTTGATCTTCATGAAGTTTCTGGGTGCCAGTTGTTGAAGTCAGGTCCAGTCCCATCACCACTGCATTTTGCTTGGTTTTGTCTATGTCCATCCTTCATTAGTCTGGGTGACTCTTACTATAATGCTATTAATATAACATGTAACAACTGTATTACTGATGACAGACAGTGACAGGGTTATTTAGCAATTAACTTTATGCAATGTATTCATTGACAACTCTTGCCCAAAATCAGATCCTCATGAGGTAGACATTGGACTTCCCCATCCTTCTGCGTCACCCACTAGGTATACCCAGGTCCGTGAGCACACCAATCCTGTGGACAGGCTTACCTTTGCTAGAGGCAGGACTAACCCAGACTGTCTTCCCTAGCATATTCCTCATGTTCACTATGGGGACTTTATCCCCTTCTACAGGGTGTGGAAGTTTTGACTGGGCAGGACCAGCCCGGTTGGTGGATCCTCTGGTGTTAACCAACCAGGTGGCCTTTGCTAAATGAGTATCCCAGTTTTAGAAAATCCCAACCCCATTGCTCCCAGAGTGGTTTATAGCAGTACATTGTACCGTTCAGTCTTTCCAGAGACTGGTGCATGGTAGGGGATGTAATACACCCACTCAGTATCGTGTTCTTTGGCCCAGGCCTCTATGAGGCCAATATGAAACTGAGTTCCATTGTCTGACTCAGTTCTTTCTGGCGTGCCATGTCTCCACAGGAATTACTTTTCAAGGTCCAGGATGGTGTTCCGGGTGGTGGCACGGGGCACAGGGTAGGTTTCCAGCCATCCAGTGGTGGCATCGACCATTATTAGATCATAGTGCATGTCTTGGCAGATTTGTGGCAGAGTGATATAATCAATCTGCCAGGCGTCCTCATATACATATTTTAGCCATTGTCTTTCCTACTATTGAGGCTCTAGACCCTTGGCTTGCATAATTGCAATACACATTTCACATTCACGGATAACCTGTGCAATAGTGTCCATGGTCAAGTCCACCCCTCAGTCACAAGCACATCTATATGTTGCGTGTCCTCCTTGATGGCCTGCGGTGTCATGGACTGTCGCGTTAAAGGAGGGGTAAGGGGAGTCTGATATTCAACTAGCCTGCCAGAGCCCTTCCAAGGACTCACTGAAACAGTTTTGCAAAGTTGAAACAACAGGTAATTTATTCAAGCGACAGTTATCACAGATTCGGAATTGCCGTTGATAAATTCACTGTCTACAAAAGTTGAGCTCAAAGTAATAGTTTAACGTTTTAGTTCACAATGTGTTCCCGGGGGTACGTCTGACAAAGTCAGAGGCGCGACTCTTACCAAAAAGGCGTCCCTTCTTGGGGGGGGAAGAGAGGTTCAGACCGGTCAACCCTTCCGTCAGGTGAAGTTCTCGCTTGGCTCCTCCTCCCAAAGAGAGTTTTCAAGTGCCAATTTTTATATGTTTGGAAATCTTTTTGCGAGGTGGGACTAAGTCAATTATTGTGTATCGATTGGCTCTTGGCCTGGAATATCGTGTCGTCAGAAGCGGGACTCAGCAGTGTGACACGCCATTGGAGCGGGCATCTTGGTATGTGTATTCGGGGGCCATCTGTGCTTTACCCAAAGCAATCTCTGAAGCAATCTCTGGCTGCGCAGCCTCCGCGGCGCCCCACAGATCACTGAGTTTACAGTGATGGGCTATCCCCCCTTACTTTTGTCTGATAAGATTAGCACCAGTTATTTAGTTCCTTTGTTAGCTCTTCGGCTCTTGGCAGCCTCAGTCCGTTTGTCTTTTGTCTTGCATTCGACAAGTCCAGCAAGGCCATCAATTACATGGACACACTGAGCCACAAAGAGTTCACCCTTCTGTTGCCAGTCCAGATCCACCTGAGCCACTTCAGTCTTGGCAGCCTGATCCACCTGCTGATTCTTCAGGCGTTCCTCAGTGGCCCCACTGTTTGGGACATGGGGGTGCACATGATGCACTTTTGCAACACCTGCTCTAGCCAGGCAGCAATATCTTGCCACAATGGGGCAGTCCAGATGGGTTTGCCTCCATGCTGCCTGTTGCTCTTCTTCCATTTCTGTAGCCACTTCCACAAGGCATTGGCCACCATCCATGAGTCAGTGTCAAGATAGAGCACTGGCCACTTCTCTCAACCGGAAATGTCTAAAGCCAGCTGGATGACTTTCACCTCTACAAAGTGGCTCAACTCAACATTTTCATTTGGAGTATAGCGGGCCTTAGATCCTTTATATTTCCGATTCCAAAACCCCAGGGGATGACCTCAGATATCCCCTGGTGCCTTCTGTCAGAGACTACAGGTTGGGCCATTCTCCCTGGATGTGGTGTAGAGCATGTTCTCAACATCTTCTCCTGACCGGATTGGACCAAGGGCTATGGCATGAACTACCTCCCATTTAATTTGTTCAAACATCTGTCATTGCTTTGGGCCCCATTCAAAATCATTGTTCTTCTGGATCACTTGATAGAAGGGACTTGCAATCTCACTGTAATTTGGGTTATGCATCCTCCAAACACTCACAACACCTAAAAAAAAACCTTGTACTTACTTTTTGCTAGTTCACAGAGACATAAATGCTCTTTTGTTGATGGCATCCATTGGGATTTAACATTGCCCATACTGCCATTTCACTCCTAAAACCTGGATCTCTTGGTCAGGTCCCTTGACTTTACTTCACTTAATCGTGAAACCAGCTTTCAGAAGAATCTGAATTATTCTCTCCCTTTTCTCAAAAAAATCTTCTGCATCCCACACAATGATGTCATCGATGTACTGCAGATGTTCTGGAGCTTCACCCTTTTCCAGTGCAGTCTGGATGAGTCCATGGCAAATGGTGAGACTGTGTTTCCACCCCTGGGGCCATCGAATCAAGGTGTACTGGATGCCCCTCCAGGTGAAAGCAAACTGTGGCCTGCACTCTGCTGCCAAAGGGATGGAGAAGAATGCATTATCAATGTCTGTGGTGGCATACCACTTGGCTGCCTTTGACTCCAGCTGATGTTGAAGTTTTAGCATGTTTGGCACGGCAGCACTCAGCAGTGGTGTGACTTCATTCAGGCCATGGCAGTCTACTGTCAATCTCCACTCTCCAGTAAGTTTTCTCACTGGCCATAAGGGACTATTAAAGGGTGAGCGAGTTTTGCTGATCACTCCTTGACTCTCCAGATGACGGATCAGCTGATGGATGGGGATAAGGGAGTCTCTTTTAGTGTGATATTGCCACCAGTGCACTGTTGTGGTGGCGTTTGGCACCTGTTGTTCTTCAGCCCTCAGCAACCCCACAACAGAAGGATCCTCCGAGAGACCAGGCAAAATGGACAGCTTTTTAATTTCTTCTGTCTTCACAGTAGCTGAGCTAAAAGCCCACCGACAGCCTTTCATGTCCTTGAAATACCCTCTCCTAAGATGGTCTATCACAAGGATGCACGGAGCCTTTGAGGCGAGTCACAATAGGGTGCTTCTGCCACTCCTTTCCAGTGATGCTCACTTCAGCCTCCAATACACTCAGCTCTTGGGATCCCCCTGTCACTCCTGAAATACAAATGGATTCTGACCGTTTGAAATCTGATGGCATTAAAGTACACTGTGAACCAGTGTCCACTAGAGCTTTATACTCCTGTACATTTTGTTGGGTCAATGAAGGAAGAGCAATGGATGTTGTCTACCTAGACTTCAGCAAGGCTTTCGACACTGTCTCCCATAATATCCTCCCAGGGAAGCTCAGGAAGTACGGTCTGTATGAGTGGTCGGTGAAGTGGATAGAGAACTGGCTGAATGGCAGAACTCAGAGGGTTGTCATAAGTGGCGCTGAGTCTAGTTGGAGGCAGGTAACTAGTTTTGTCCCTCAGGGGTCAGTACTGGGCCCAGTCTTATTTAACTTCTTCATCAAAGACCTGGATGAAGAGTTAGAATGTACCCTCAGCAAGTCTGATGATGACACCAAACTGGGAGATGTGGTAGATACACCAGAAGGCTGTGCTGCCGTTCAGCGTGACCTGGACAGGCTGGAAAGTTGGGCAGAGAGGAATCTGATGAGGTTCAACAAAGGCAAATGCAGGGTCCTGCACATGGGGAAGAACAACCCCATGCATCAGTACAGGCTTGGGGTTGACCTCCTGCAGAGCAGCTCTGCAGAGAGGGACCTGAGTGTCCTGGTGGACAACAGTTTGACCATTAGCCAGCAGTGTGCCCTGGCTGCCAAGAAGGCCAATGGGATCCTGGGATGCATTAGGAGGAGTGTGGCCAGCAGGTCGAGGGAGGTTCTCCTTCTCCTCTACACTGCCCTAGTGAGGCCACCTCTGGAGTCCTGTGTCCAGTTCTGTGCTCCCCACTTCAAGAAAGATGAAGAGCTACTGGAGAGAGTCCAGCGGAGGGCTATGAGGATGGTGAGGGGACTGGAACATCTCTCCTATGAGGAGAGGCTGAGGGAGCTGGGCTTGTTCAGCCTGAAGAAGAGAAGGCTGCAAGGGGACCTAATAAATGTTTATAAATATCTGAAGGGTGGGTGTCAGGAAGATGGGGCCAGACTCTCTTCAGTGGTGCCCAGTGACAGGACAAGGGGCAAGGGGCACAAACTGAAGCAGAGGAAGTTCCGTCTGAAGATGAGGAAGAACTTCTTCCCTCTGAGGATGACGGAGCCCTGAAACAGGCTGCCCAGGGAGGTTGTGGAGTCTCCTTCTCTGGAGATATTCAAGACCCCCCTGGACAAGTTCCTCTACAGCCTACTGTAGGTGACCCTGCTTTGGCAGGAGGGTTGGACTAGATGACCCACAGAGGTCCCTTCCAAACTCTACCATTCTGTCATTCTGTGATTCTGTGATCTGAAGTGCCAGGCTATCAAATCCACACTGTCCAATATACTCGGTTGTCCCTTTCATCCACTTGACTGCAAGGAGGGCCCCTCTTATCCTGGTCAGAGAATTTGCTACTCACTTGCTGTAAAAATGACTTGGAGGTCCCTTCCAGATGATCGGGATCAAGATCAAACTGTCTACCTGGTCTGGAGAGCTGGCTGCTCATTTTTGCTAACAGAATCCCCTTTTGTGATTGTTTTTCCTTGCAATTCATGCACTCATCTCTCTTTCTATTCCACTTCCTCACTTCTTCTCCATGGTCATGCAGGTAGAACCACAGGGTGCCCCGTGATTTGTGGCCTCTGTATGCTCTCTCTTGAGCAGAGAAATGCTTGTTCCTAATAGCTGAAACACTGGCCTTTACAGGTGTCGAGTAGGACATACTCTCTTCGAGTCACTGGACCTCCTGGAACTGTTTCTCCATAGCTGAGATGAGGGAGGAAGAGAGGCTTTTTTCATATTGCCGGAGTTGAACAGCTACTTCTTTCACCGTTGGTGCCTCTTCACCTTTCCAGTCTATTACTGCCAGTGAGTTGGAAGATGAGGAAGGTGTGCTCCGTACAAACTTCCTTCACATGAGTCTTGTGCACTGGACTTCATCTGGGTCTGTGGGTAACTGCACATTGTCCTGGTCATAGTAAACCAGTTCCTGCATGGGTAATTCCCTCAGGCACTAGATACCTCTCTCCATATTGGTCCACTTGCCTGGATAGCATGCAGCATCCTCACTGAAGGGAAACCTTTCCCTCACACCTGACAGAAGTCACCTCCAGAGGCTGAGGGTTTGTGCCATTTTTCCAATGGCCTTGTCAATGCCCCCTTCCCTGGATAGGGTTCCCATCTGTTTGTCTTCCCTGTCCTCTAACTCCAAGCTACTGGCCCCGTTATCCCAGCATGACAGCAGCCAGGTGACAATGTGTTCACCTGGATGGCGGCTGAAATCTTTCGGCATATCTCGCAGCTTGCTCAGGGTCAGGGACTGGGTGATCATCTCTGGCTCTGCCTCCTCCTGTTCCTGTGATGGCCCTGGTTCATTGTCATTCCTTACGGGGCAAAATGATTTCTTTGCATGTTTCTTATTCTGTGTAGGGGCAACTGGTACTGGTGATGATGAAGAGCACTGTGAGCAACACATAGAGCAAGTAATGTTTTACATACCAAAACCATGTGACCAAAGACGGCAACATTATGACCAGTGATTATTTAACTAATGCAATCAATACATATAACAAATTATAAGAAAGTTTTTACACACTCTGCTCAGTCCTGCTGTTATTTCCACTACACCTTGGGTGCCAAATAAAGACTGTCATAGTTGGCCCTGGGCAGCAACAAAGGGCCACACAGTCAGTGTATTGCACCTCCCCACACTGGGGTCGGGAGGAGAACGGAAAGAAACAGCCAAAACTGATGAATCGGGATAAGGGCAGTTTATCAGAACAGCAAAGGAAGCGAACAGTAACAACAATGATACTGATAAGAAGAATACACAAAACAAACAGCGGAATGCACAGAGCAACTCTCACAGCCCAATGCCCATCATTCCCGCGAGCCATGATAAACTTCCTCACACCGCTCCCCCCCCTCCCCTGGGTAGCTCCCCCATTGAGAACCAAGCATGACATTACATGGCATTGAATACCATTCATTTAGCTACTTTGGGCCAGTAGCCCCACTGTGTCCCCTCCTGGCTTCTTCTGAGAATTAGCCCTATCCTGGCTGAACCCAGTCACCATATTTTCTATTTCATATATTAGCTATGAAATACACAAAGTCCAACTGAGAGAGAGCAATGACTTCGGGACTAATTGTAGCATTTATTAGATTTAGAGTTGTTATACTTTTTTAGATCTAGATTTAGATTAGATATCTGAACTGGAATCTGGCTTCGTTCTTTCCTCTTACAGCACACTTTGGTTGGAGATACTATTACTAGGTGTGCACTATGGCAGCAAGAGCATCAACAGAAATTTAACTTCTGGGGATCAGTGAAAACAACAGAAGTCTACCTATGGAAGTCATCAGATGTGTAATGCTAATGGTAAAGTTGTATGTTGCTTACTCTACAAGGTCAATGTGAGATGAAAAATTAAGCAGGATAAGGAGGCAGTAGTGAAGGGTAACTTCTTGCGTTTTAAGAAGAAGAAAATGAGTCTCTGGGATAATTATGTCCTTATTCAGTGCAAGCTTCAACAAGAGATAGGGGATCGACTTTTTTCTGATTTTGTTTCCCTGTCTCATTGCAGAAACTCAACATTGACAGAGCCTACATATAAAGATCCTGACAAGGGCAGTATGTGTTTTTTACATACCTACCCCAAACCCAAAAAAACTAACAGATTTACCCGGCCCTTGTTTCCAACAATTGTTATTATAAGTTAAGGAAATGTAAGAGCAGTATTAAGTAGAAATCAATTTGCTCTATACTGTATCTGGAAATTAGAAGATTTGACATTAAATGTTTCCTAAGAAATGATAAAAAAAATGAGTCATATCTGAGAACCTAAAATAATGAAGTGACCATGAGAATGACACATAGATTCAAAAAAGTCTATTATCGTCACCTCCTTTTTTTTATTACTTTTGGGAAATAACTGTAACTATTCTTTTCTATAAATATGCTCTCATCGAATGAGAGTGTTGAAGTATTGCCTAATAGCTCTTTTATATTTATGGAGCCAATGAATGCCTATTTAAAGGAGGCTTATATTGAGAGACATGAGATGGACAACCTAACGCAACTTATTATTCAGACCTTCATAGACTGGTCTGTCAAGGGCAGTTGTCTCTAGTTGTTCTTTTTGAGCACATCTGTGTAACAACAATTAGTTTAAAAAAAAATGGAGGGAAAGACAAAGACATCTTTACTATGCACAGATAGTCTCATAGGTCAGTCAGACGAAAGAATATTTCTAGTTTCAAGATTTAAAAAATTTGTTTCTCTTCTCAAACCAAGAATTACTCTATTCCCACCTGCTGTATCCCAAGGATACATTTTCAGAAATATCAAAGGGGATGAGCCTAGCTGAAAAAAATTCAACTTTTCCATCTTCTACAGAATCCCCAGTCTGGAAGCAATGCCATTAAAACTTAGGGGAAGTTAAAAGAGATTCACCATGAGATGAATAAAATGTGTTGTAGCTAGTAACTGAAGATCTAGTTGCCCAAATTTACTTCTAACAATGCTTAGAATGAAAGCCAGAAGTACTGGCTTTGTCTAGCATGCCAGAACTCCTTATAATTTGCACAGTTCAACTGTTTTTGCAGGCCATCAGCTACACTATGTGTTTCTAATGATCTACCAAAAAAATTAATGCAGATGTAGAGAAAGCAAAAGCGTAACAAAGAGCCAGAAAAATTTATTTTGTGCCCATATAGGAGTAGAACAATGTGAGAAATAAATGAAGTGAGTTGAGACTTCAATTACACCTCACTTGCTAACAAGAAAACCATCTTTAGGATGCATTGGTCTACACAGCTATTGTATAGAATTATGTGTCTGATGATTAATCTTAGAGACTCAGAGTCAGTCTTCATTCCTTTCTCTTAAAGAGAGAGTTGACTTGCAAATATATTTTGGTCATTTGTCATTTTTCCTGAACCTAACATGATTCAATAATCTGACTAACATTTATAGTTCAGAATCAAAGCAAAGGTAATGAATGATTTTGCTGGTATCCCTACTGGTTACCATATTCTTATTTTACCATCCTGGAAAATAAACTTTCCTAGTAACTATAAAAGCTGGTAGGTTTAATTATAACATGAAGGATTCCATACAGAAAATTGAATAATTCAGAAGGAAAAAAAAATCAACCTTTTGGAAACAATTTCCTAGAACCAGCTTCTGAAAGATTCCTAATATAAGTTTCAGTAAAGACAATAAATAAATCCACACTGTCTCATTTCTGTCTTTTTATTTTTTTGATGAATTTGATTTTTTTGTCTTAAGGTTTTCTAGACATCTGGGGTTTTTTGTCTTAATGTTTCTTTAACATCCAGAATGAAAATCACTGCAATCATAGCATGGGTTTATTATAACCAAGGATTTTACTGTTTCTTCTCATTTTCTCTGTTTGCAAGTACAGTGCTTTCATATGCATTCTACCTCTCTATGCATGAATTCTGCTAGTTTAAGATAACAGAAAATACTAATGGTAATAAAAACACTCGGTAAACTAATAAATAGGTTAGAATGCTTGTTACCTGAAGAGTTAAACTGGTCATAAAATCAGAGATACTTTAAATCAGAAATTACTTTTCTTGATGATGTTAACTCTCCACCATTTTTCTGTTTTGCTGTCATGTGTTCAATTAGGATAAGAAGTGAAATATTGCAAATGTTTTAATAGAGTAATTTGTATATATTTACTAGACTCAGATATGATACATTGGAAAGTTTGGGCCAAATTTTGTACCTGTAAGTTTTAATTTTAGGAATAGCTAAAAACACGATGAAAATTGATGGACTTTTCTCCAGTTATGTCAGTGAACTTCAAATTTATCTTTTTAAATCCTAGCCTGAAATGAATATTTTACTTTTCTCAGCTTTGAGAATCTTTAATTACTGTCATTATAGGTTGATATATCAACTACCTTCCCAATCTTTTTTCAGAATGACAGATTCTTTGTTCCATAAAAGTAAATATAATTTGATACCCTTACCTGACTTCATGCTTTGATTCATAAAAAATTATTCTAGCTCAACTATCAAGTTAGATCATCAATTTACTCAGTTGTGTTGTCTGCCAGACTGAATGTGTTTTAGTGATTGATGACTGAAGGGGTTTCTGATACAGAATCACAGAATCACAGAATCACAGAATGGTAGGGGTTGGAAGGGACCTCTGTGGGTCATCTAGTCCAACCCACCTGCCAAAGCAGGGTCACCTACAGCAGGCTGCAGAGGACCTTGTTCCTGATACACTCTCAAGAACTCATTAGTTCTTAAAGTTTGTTTTCTTTATTATCTTGGTGAAAATGAGTAAATCAGGAAAACAGCTGTTGGTCAGAAAACCTCATGTTTATATTCATATGTATACAATCCTGAGGTGTATATGTGTATATATACATGTCTATAAATCTGAGACGTAATGTGGTTGTCACAAAATCACATTATTTGGGTTAAAATAATATTAGACAAAGATAGGATGTAAGCAGCCTAAGATACTAAGAGAACCAATAATAATTTTGTACTGTCACTTGATATAAAACCAAGAAAAATATTGATCAAAACCAATTCTTTTTTTAAAAACTTTTCTCAGAGTTCATAAGACAACTTTTCTAACAGATATTTTCTTTCAAAATACTGCTCATTATTAATATAAACTTCATTAAAAAGAGAGAAAATAGGTGCTCCGGTGCATTAGGTAGAATATATCTCTGCTCCACAGAATTGGTAGTGTAAATAAACAAAAAGTGGGAAGTAAAGCAGGTATAGAGAACTAGAATGAGGTCAGATAATAGAGTGAATTCAGAAAGAGTAGAAGAAACTGTGTTGTGACTTTCAGTCCAGTTCTGACTGCTAGACCACATGTCGCCCAGAAGTTAAATTCACTTCTCTTTGTTTCTGACATTATGTACTTCACATATGCTTTATGTTTTGTGCATGACTTATGTCTTCAACTAGCATAAAGAAAATCCTCCCTTCAGGAAGCATGATGCATTAGCATGTCTATTGCAGAGTGATGAAAACAGTATGCCCCAAAGTTTCTTCCTTTCCTTGACTATTTTGTTGTGCAAGGAATAAATAAGGAAGAATGAGAGAGAAATATGATAAAAGCAATATCATAGCTGTTTTCTTTGCTCCCTCTGAAACATTTTATTTGACCCTTAAATAAGAACTCAGAATAGCCTCTGTACCGAAAAGGTAATAAAGGGCATATTTTTTAATAAATGAGAAGTTAATATGCTCAAATTCTGTACATCTACACTAATCAAGCTAGCAGTAAAGAGCAGACCATCAGACTAGGATATTATAACACAGATACATATCATTCTATTGGCTCACTAACATGTTGCCCAGGGGAGCTGCTCTGGAGCTGGCCCGATCTGCAGTGGAGTGGCAACTCTTGCCACACAGGGGTTTTTCCTGAGGTAAGCAGATGCCAGGACAGCAGAGAGACCCACAGGAGCTGGCAGCACTCACTAGTCATGATGACAAGGCCTGGGTGTTGCCGTAGAAAAGGTGGCTGCCTCCACACCTACAAAAAGCAGCCTAGGGAGCAGGAGCAGCTGGAGCGCTGCCAACAGAGCAGGCAAACAGGGCCTGGCATGTCAGCCAGAGCTTGGTGTGGCAGTGGGCACAGAAGGGATTGCAGAAGGGTGTGTAGGAAGGGCATCGTCACCCTGCCTGCTCAAAAGGTCAGTTTAATAGGTGATCACCCTCCCAGAAGGAGCTTAGCTATGCTATCCACCTGGAGGAAACCCACACTCACCAGAATGGATGTGGCAACTCAGACAGAGCTCCCATGAAAACATGCAGCCACCCACGCCTCAGGCTATTGGCGATGCCAGAGCCTTTCACTGGTAACTGATGGCAGTAGTGAGAACAACTGTGTGAGGTGTGACTAAGTGGATGAGCTGCTCAGCCTGGTGGCAGAGCTGTAAGAGGAGGCAAAAAGTTCAAGGAGCATCAGGGAGTCTGAGAAAGAGATAAACTGGTGGAACCGTGCTCTGCTCTCCTTGAAACAGAAACAGGTACAAACACCAGACAAAAACAAGATCAAGGGGATCCTGTATCCTTCCCCAGCCAGGCTGAAGGCAATAGCTAAAAGGAAAGGAGGCAAATGCTTGGAGCAGCAGGCAAACCTCCTCCTTGCACATCTGGCCTTCCCAGGCACCTCTGTATAACAGGTATGAGGCTCTGGATGTGGAAAGACAGTCAATGGATAATGTGGATGGTAGTCCATCTACACCAGAGGTGTTGCCAGTGTCAGAAAGGCTGACTCCCCATACCACGACCACCTCCACGAGGAAGCAAAGTTGGGTTATAGCTGTAAAAGACTCCCTTTAAGTGGAACAGAGAGAGTCCAATATGCCAGACAGACCCTCCTCTTAGAGAAGTCTGCTGCCTGCTTGGGGCCCAGGTTAAGGATATCAATAGGAAACTTCCCAGCCTGCTACAGCCCTCAGACTATTACTTATTATTACTCTTCCATGTCAGTGAGGAAGTGACAACTTGTAATCCAAGGGAAATCAAAAGAGTCTTCAGGACCTTCAGACCGTTGGTCAAGGGCATCTGGAGCACGGGTTATTTCTTCCTCTCTTCTTCCATTTGCGGGCAGTGACATAGGAAGAAACCGACGCATGCAGTCTGTTAATACATGGGCCCATGGCTGGTGTTACGACTACAGTTTTGCATTTTTCAATAATATGATGGCCTACATGGCACCAGGCTTCCTGCCATCAGATAGGATCCACCTTTCTCAAAGGGGAGAAAGTCTTTGCTCACGAGTTGGTGGGGTTCTGTGACAGAGCTTAAAGCTAGACTTGAAGGGGGAGGCGGACAATGTCAGGCTTGCACTTCACAAGCTGTGGGATGACAAGTCAAAGCTAGTGGGACTGGGTGCTAATGAGGGCCCTCATCTTGTTGGTCTGAGATATTCTGAGTACACTGTAGCACATCTGAAATCTTACGGAAATGAGTCAGGATCTTCCAAGGCAATAGGAACCGACAGGGAAAAAACAGTGAAATACTTCAAAGGAATAAAGGGGTCTTACTCTCAGAAGGTGACAAGGTCAACATTCTAGCTGAAGTGCCTCTGCAGCAATGCATGCAGCATGGGCAACAAACAGGAGGAGCTGGAAGTCACTGTGCTGCTAGAAAGCTACGACATAATTACCATTACTGAAACCTGGTGGGATGAATCCCATGGCTGGAGTGCAGCTGTCAATGACTACAGGGTGTTCACAAGGGACAGGTGAGGAAGTAAGGGTGGAGGTGTTGTCCTTGTTGGGTCAAGAAATGGGTAGAGTACGAAGAGCTGTCTCTGAAGAATAGTCACAAGAAGGTCGAAGGCTTATGGATAAGAATTAGAAACCAAGGCAACAAAGAGCACCTTATGGCTGGTGTCTACTACAGATCATTTGATCAAGGGGAGCCTAGTGATGAAGTCTTTTAGCCTTCCTATGGAAGGCATTATGCTCACAGGCTCTCATCCTGTGAGAATCATCAAATTTGCTGATGACAAAAAACTGCGAGGAGTGCTGGATACACCAGAAGGCTGTTCTGCCATTCAGCGTGACCTGGACAGGCTGGAAAGTTGGGCAGAGAGGAATCTGATGAGGTTCAACAAAGGCAAATGCAGGGTCCTGCACATGGGGAAGAACAACCCCATGCATCAGTACAGGCTTGGGGTGGACCTCCTGCAGAGCAGCTCTGTGGAGAGGGACCTGAGTGTCCTGGTGGACAACAGTTTGACCATTAGCCAGCAGTGTGCCCTGGCTGCCAAGAAGGCCAATGGGATCCTGGGGTGCATTAGGAGGAGTGTGGCCAGCAGGTCGAGGAAGGTTCTCCTTCCCCTCTACACTGCCCTAGTGAGGCCTCATCTGGAGTCCTGTGTCCAGTTCTTGGCTCCCCAGTTCAAGAAAGATGAGGAGCTGCTGGAGAGAGTCCAGCGGAGGGCTATGAGGATGATGAGGGGACTGGAGCATCTCTCCTATGAGGAAAGGCTGAGGGAGCTGGGCTTGCTCAGCCTGAAGAAGAGAAGGCTGCGAGGGGACCTAATAAATGCTTAAAAGTATCTCACCCTGACAAGGGTGGGTGTCAGCAGGACAGGGCCAGACTCTTTTCAGTGGTGTCCAGTGACAGGACAAGGGGCAAGGGGCACGAACTGAAGCACAGGAAGTTCCGTCTGAACATGAGGAAGAACTTCTTCCCTCTGAGGGTGACGGAGCACTGGAACAGGCTGCCTAAGGAGGTGGTGGAGTCTCCTCCTCTGGAGATATTCAAGACCCCCCTGGACAAGTTCCTGTGCAGCCTGCTGTAGGTGACCCCGCTTCGTCAGGAGGGTTGGACTAGATGACCCGCAGAGGTCCCTTCCAACCCCAAACATTCTGTGATTCTGTGATTCTGCTGGGGGACTCCAACCACCCCGACACCTGCTCTTAAATTAGCACAGCAGGCTGCAGACAATCCAGGAGACTCCTGGAGTGCATTGAAGACAACTTCTTAAGCCAGGTAATAGACAGCCCTGCTGGACGGGATGCAATGCAGGACTTGAAGGTCACATATGCAAGTGAGCTAATCAGTTATGTGAAGACAGGAGGCAGCCTGGGTTGTAATGATCATGCATGGGTAAAGTTCACAGACCTGAGGGACACGGGTCAGGCAAAGAGCATAGTCAGGACCCTAAATTTTAGGAAAGCCAACTTCCATCTCTTCAAGGGGTTGGTCAGTAGGAACCCCTGGGAAACTGCCCTCAGGGATAACAGAGCAGAACAGAGCTAGCAGATCTTTAAGGATGCTTACCATATAGCACAAGAGGTCTCTATCCCCAGGTGTACGAAGTCAGGCAAGCAAGGGAAGAGACCGGCATGGGTGAGTTGAGACCTGCTGGTCAAACTAAAGGTCAAGAAGGAAATGCACAGGCAGTGGAAGCAGGGACAGGTAAACTGGGAAGAGTATAGAGATGTTGCCTGGTTGTGCAGGGACAGGGTCAGGAAGGCCAAGGCACAGCTGGAGCTGAACTTGGCAAGGGATACAAAGAAAAATAAGAAGGGCTTCTAGAGGTATATGTCAATCAGAAAAGGAAGGTTAAAGAAAGCGTACTCCCCCGATAAACAAGAGTGGCAACCTCGTATCAACAGATGTGGAGAAGGCTGAGATGCTCAACAAACTTTTGCCTCAGTCTTCACTGGCAACCTCTTTTCCCACCCCTGTGAAGTGGATGGGTTGCAAGGCAGGGACTGGGGGAGCAAAGCTCCTCCCACTGTAAGAGAATATCAGGTTTGCAACCACCTGAGGAACCTGAACATACATTGGTCTGTGGGACCTGATGAGATGCATCCCAGAGTCCTGCATGAATTGGCTGATGCAGTTGCCTAGCCACTGTCCATGCCCTTTGAAAAGTTGTGGCAGTCAGGTGTGTGGAATTGTTCGTAAAATTAAGGTTTTATATCTGAAAATTAAGGTTTATATGAAAAACATAGCAGTGTTCACCCATTGAGGAAAAGCATAAAATCAAAAGGAGCTTTGAGGATGGGACACAGCTGCAGCAGGCATGCGATGAATCCACTAACCCAGCAACTCCCTGAAACATACCATAGAGGATGGAGCAGAGTGAAGATTCCATGGCCGTGCTCTGTGATGATAAAGCGGGAAGAAATGGTCCTCTAGAACTGATAAGCAGCTCATCTGGCCCCCTGAGCCAACAGGTTTTTGAAACCTTGCCAAAGTGCTATCCTCTCGTGAACTTTGCTCATTTTAATATCATCTTAATACCAAAACACACCTCCACCCCGAAGGCTACCAGCCTCCAAGGTAAGACCACCCCTCTTCAAGTCTGCAGTCTCAATTTTTCGTAAACTATACCTTTAAATGTGAAGTGAGGAAATTTTACACCACTCATGATAAAAGGTATGTATGACTACAGTCACTCAAACTCCACCTTAAATGTAGAAAGAATATAAAAATAGCCAGGGAAATAGGGGATTTTCAGAGAAGAAGATAACACCGTGGACTTTTGGAGGAGAAGAAGATAACACCGTGAGCAAGTCAAGGGAAACTCCACCTCAGACTGCCTCCGACAACCAGGACTGACCGACGGGCTCAGCCTTGCTTCTCTCCGCCTTGGGACACCTTGGGTGAGACTTAAACTAAGCGCTTTTCTCGGGAATCTTAGAAATCTCTCTAGAGAGTTACTACCTAATGTCTATAGCCAGGCTGTATTATTTATGACTTTTTCACGCGTTTTATATTTGCACTTGCTTTCTTGCAGACAGTCACTATCACCGGCAACTCAAAAAACCTATATACCTGTTGCACAAATAAAACTGCACTGTTTAAGTAGCCAGTTGTCATAGTTTCTCACTGAACGCAACCAAATGCGGCCGTGCTAGTTCATGAGCACAACTGGAATGAAGGCGCAGGCTGCTATTAGTGTATCCAGAATTGTGGTAGTTTAACATACATATTAAATGTGACTGGACTGGTAGTGGCAAATTGGATATCACTCAGAATTTAAACCTAGCAGCACCTAGCCTCTCACTCCAGTGAGGAGAGTTAGAAAGCAAGGGGGTTTACTTTCTGCCAGATTAACGCAACAAGGTGAAGTTCCTGATGACTGGAATAAGTGAAAAATTGCACCCATTTTTAAAAAGGGTAGAAATGAGGACCCTGGGCACTGCTGACCTGTCAGCCTCAGCTCTGTTCCTGGGAAGATCATGGAACAGATCCTCCTAGAAGTTATGCTAAGACCCATGGAGGACAGAGAGGTGATTCGAGACAGTCAGCATGACTTCACGTAAGGCAAGCCTTGCCTGACCAACCTAGTCGTCTTCTATGATGGAGTGCCTGTATCAGTGGACAAGGGAAGGGTCACGGATGCCGTCTATCTGGACTTCCGTAAAGCCCTTGACATGGTACTCTACAACCTCCTGCTCTCTAAATTGGAGCGATACAGATTTGATGGGTGGATGGTTCAGTACATGAGGAATTGTTCAGATGGTCGAAACCAGAGGTTAATGTCAACAGCTCAATGTTCAGAAGGAGATCGGTAACAAATTGTTCTCTTCAGGGCCTGTACTGGGGTGAGTACTGTTTAGCATCTTCATCAACGACATATACAGCAGGATTAAGTGCACCCTCAGCAAGTTTGCAGATGACACCAAGCTGAGTGGTGGTATAGACATGCCTGAGCGACAGGATGCCATCCAGAGGGGCATTCTCTCAGCTCAGAAGTGGGCCCATGGGAACCTCATGAGGTTCAACAAGGCCAAGTTCAATGTCCTGTACCTGGTTTGGGGAAATCCAGAGCATAAATAGAGGCTGGGTGGAGAATGGATTGAGAGCAACTCTGAGGAGAAGGACTTAGGAAGACTGGTGCATGAAAAGCTGGATAAGAGCCGACAAGGTGTGCTTGCATCCCAGAAAACCAACTGTGTTCTGGGCTGCATCTCAAGCAGGTTTCACAGCAGGTTGAGGAAGGTGATTCTGCTCCTCTACTCTGCTCTGCTGAGACCACACCTGGACTACTGCCTGCAGCTCTGGAGTCCTCAGCAGAGGAAAGACATGGAACTGTTGGAAGAGGTCCAGAGGAGAACACAAAAATGATCAGAGGGATGGAACACCTCTCCCATGAGGAAAGGCTGAGAGAGCTGGGGCCGTTCAGCCTGGAGGAGAGAAGGCTGCAGGGAGACCATATTGCGGCCTTTCAGTACTTAAAGGGGGCTTGTAAGAAAGATAAGAACAGGCTTTTTAGCAGGGCCTGTAGTGATAGGACAAAGGGTTATGGTTTTGAACTAAAAGAGGGTAAATATAGACTAGGTATAAGGAAGAAAATTTTTGGTGAAACACCAGAGTAGGTGGCAGACGCCCCATCCCTGGAAACTTTCAAGGTCAGGTTGGATGGAGTTCTGAGGAACCTCATCCAGTGGAAGCTGTCCCTGTTCGTTTCGAGAAGTTAGACTAGATGACCCTTAAAGGTCCCTTGCAACCCAAGCTACTCTATGATTCTATGATAAAGAGTAATTTTAGTTCTTTCTTTCTCTGCTTAGGAAGAAGGATCAGCTAAGGATATCTGTTCCTTTTATTTTCCCCACCAAGAAAGGCTTAGGCAGGTAGCAACTAATTGCTCAGAACTAAGAATGCACAGAAATATCTTAATTGTAGAGATGCATTTGTTCCAAGATACAACCTTTGTATTTTGCACAGGATTGCAACATTTTGTATTGTTTATTGCAAGCTGGTCCTCCTCAATACACAATAATTTGTATTTTCCATACTGAGGAACCTAATTATTTCCGTAGATTTTTAAAGAAAAAAAGAAACTTAATTTAGGGCTTAAGTTTCCACTAGAGTGGAAAATACCTAAAGATGATGGCAGCTATTAACCCCCTGTGTTATTTCCACTAATGACTCTAACATTTACTGAAAGGAAGTCCTTCATAGTCTGGAGCAAGACGGCTTTCTATCTAGAGAAAAGATGGTACATGGTCATTGGAGTTGCTAGCTGGAGACTTTCTATGGCTAATGAAAGCAATAGAGGCGTGACATGCTTCCACTGAGAATCAGTATTGACGAACAAATTTACCTGCTTCAAAACAATTTCTTCAGAGGGTACAGTATGACTTTGTTATGTATCCACTTGCAAAATTTTTTATAATCTCCAGTAAAGAGTGTGAAAATCTTTCAAATTGTAGGCTATATTTACATTTTACCTTTGTATATTATAAATCGTAGTGTGGCAGGAGAACTCTGTTTGGTGTAATTGAGCATATAGACAGCCTTTGTCTGTTTGTTTGTGTAATTGCTTAGAAAGTGTTACTTAGAAGTTAAATCATAAACAGTTCCAATCAAATAGCAAAAAAATCAAAACACAAGAAAGAATATTGTCCTTTTTGAAAAGAGGCTCTCTAATATGGATTTACTACATGGAGGTGCATAAATGGAACCTTCTAAACGCCTCAGCTGCAGACTAATCAGGAAAAGACATGGAAATAGGACACTATAAAAACCCCTACTTTTTTTACTGTCATAATTTCATTTTGAAATAGTTTGCTTCATTTACTTAGACTTTTAAAACGTATTCTGTATCAATTTTATTTGTCTAGACAGAAAAGCATTGACAGCTTGGCACATCAGCCCCAGCGGTATATTTGCATGGTATTATTTTTCAGGGATAAATTACATACTGCACATCTAAGTGTTTTCATATGGAAATTACAGCTTTGCTTTTCCTGCTCCTCCTTAAACCCTTCTCACATAGTAGTTTATATCTATCATTTAATGCAGAAAAAAATATTTGATTGAATTGGAAAACTTTGAAAGGGGACCAATATTGTCTTGGGTTGTGATAATCCCAGAGTAATATATTATTCAAGAGTGGACAACAAATAACTACAACAATGCTAGCATTTTGAAGCACTCAAGGAAAATGTATGCAAATAGAGTTTATACAGCCCTCATATGTCAACTAATTAAATAATTTGAAGCATACTTTCCAAGTTTGAGGTGAAAAATCCTACAAAGAAGTATAGAGTCAGAAGCACTTGCACTATGACATAGTTATAAATTGTTTAAAGTCATATAACTGATATCAAAATCAGCTAAAACAGAACTTTACAGTAGAAAGGATGAAGTCACAGTTATCACTTGATGTGAATACTATGAGAGAAACAAATACTGTATTCTTGATATGGTAAACAAGACAGCTGAATTCCCTTCACTTCTTGGGCTGTTTGCTCTATAATTTTGTCGCGGGATAGAATTTCTTGTTTATAGTGTTTAAAAATTCAAATCACCTCATGAAATCAAACAGCGAAACAGCTCATAACTTAATTCATTGCCTCTGATCTGAGAAAATAGTACTCCCATTGGAGAAGACTTTTCTCCTGCATTCCTTTTCCAGTGCTGTCATGGTTGATCAGAGATAACAAAAAAGTATTCACGGTATTATATGTTCTTCATTAAGACAGAACTTTCCTATTTGGAAAATATTGAGCATAACTGAGTTCAACTGCAATTCAGGACTGTACTTTTTAAAACCATCTTTGTTACCTTCTTTGGAAAGTGCATTCCTTGCTTGCTTTTTCTGTAACACTTGCACACAAGCTTTGAATGTTATTCTGAGAATTGATTTTTTTTTTTTGTACTAAAACCATTTATATCCCTGCGATAACACAGAAGTACTTCTACTGCTGTATTTTTTTTCAGCAAAGAAAAGCTAATAAATGTGAAATCCTCTCTCCACACTCAAGATATCAAGGTAAGGCGGATACGTTTGAAAAATTGCTCTAATACATCTGAAAATATAAAAATCAATAAGCTATAAAAGCTAAAAAGCTTCTTCAATTTTGTCCCCTTATTGCTCAGTGTAGGTGGCCAGGGCACTGAGAACAGTCCAAGGCTGCAAAAAAGCTATTACGCATCTAGATGTGCATGGAGAAGAATATAAGAAACTCCTGTGTAACTCTGAATGCACACTTGAGAAACAGAAGGGAGCCAGCAATGACCTTCAAGTTTTTGCTCATTTGATTGAGGACTGGAAAGTGTGCTTGAGGGATTTTGCAGCCACATCTGTGGTTCATGTCATCTTTGTATGAACATGAGATAAATCCTTTAAGATTGATTTCTAGTGGTTTTTCTTGTGGTTTTTTTGCAGTGGAAGTTCCTTTTATTCATTTCAATAAATTTAGAAATTGAGGGCATAAACCTGCCTGACCAGAGGGATTTTTGGAAGTTGAAATGATACTTTACGAATGTATGTATTTCCAAAAGGCAAATACAATCATTCACATGATGTCTGCATTTTAAAAACTGAAATCAGAAAAAAGAAAATGAAAAAAGCATAATTCAAATCCTTCACTTCTTCCATCTCCCTGCACATAGATAAAAATTCACTCTCAGCTTCAGTGTACACCTGTTCCATACACTGGTGGCCTTTCCACAAGAGGGATGCAGTGTCCGGTGCTGCTGCTGGACTAACTTCACATCCTGGAAGTTGTAAAAGTAGATCAAGAAATTTTTTCAAAAAGTGCTTTTTTTTTTTTACATTAATGAATTCATATATAAGAAACAGTAACTTTTCTTGGTCAGAGCACACAACTATTTTGGACAATTATTGCTTTCAACCTGGAGCTGGAGAGTTATCCTCAGGTGTGCTTTATACTATTTATTATACCCTAAGAAAATACTGTCCTGCCATTCTTTCTTATGCTTTTTTGGTGAAAATTCCCACTCAACTTTCAAACTAGAGAAAAATCTCTCCTGACACATGGTGTTCCAAAGAAGCACAGGCAGTTAGTGTAAAAAACTTTTAATATATGGAGGGAAATCAGATCATCAAATCTTTCTGATATTTTGGCAAAATGTACACAAACAAGCATTCGACAATGCTTGTTATAAATGACCACACTGATGACACTTCCTTTGATTTCTTGAGTTAAGGATTTAGAGAAATGCGATGCATGTCATTGAAAGCCTGCATAAACATATCACTTTGTCATATACTGCCCTCATGTTCAGAGTCACAGTATCCAAATGAAGCTTTCAGCAAAGGTCCCAACATAGTACTGGACTTTGTAATTGAATAATTCAACAGATACAAGGTGCTATACCAGTACATTTAAGAAATGGAAAATAGAGGCAGCCTCGGACAGTTAAGAAAAGCACTGAACGATATTTTGAAGGAATAGGTAAGCAAACACATGGAAGTAAAATAAAATATGAGTTTGTCATGATTTAGCCCCAACAAGCAACAAAGAACCTTGTGGTTGTTAACCCTACTCCCTGCTGATGTGCTGGGGAAGAGAACTAGGAGGAAAAGGCAAAACTCACTGGTTGGGATAAAGACAGAGTAACCGAACAACAAAGGAAGAGAACAGTGACAACAGTAATACTGATAAAAAGAATACACAAAGCAAGGAATACACAGTGCAATTCTCCCACCTTCCAATACTCAACACGCTCCCAGGCAGCCATCCCTCTCCTCCAGCTGGCTCCCCAATTAAATACCAAGCATGATGTCACATGGTATCAAATATCTTGTTTGTTTGGCTAGTTTGGGTCAGCTGTCCCATCTGTGTCCTCTCCCAGCTTCTTGTGAAAATTAACCCCATCCCAGCTGAACACAGACAGAGCCGAATGTAGGAATAAGAATAAAATAAAATGCTGATTTGCCAAAAGAAGAATCTAATTATGTACAGTATTATTAATGCCAGTTTATTTACTTAAGGACAATGCTAGTAAAGAAAAAATACAATGTGATCTAAGCATTAATACGTTTAGCTTGGAAATCATCAGTACAGTGAGGATCTGGATTTTAGTTTGTAAAATATCAGAGATCTGTTCTGCTCTGCTGTGATCCGATCTCCAAAAGAATTGAGGAATTTATCTGGATAGCTGATCCATGTCATAAGAAAGGCTCAAATTGTTTCTGGAAAAGGCTGTATTCTTTAGCTGCACTGAAGGCCTAAGGGATTCTGCTCCATTTCAGTCTTCTGATAAAAGACTGGTTGAAATGGATTTAAAATGGGATGAAAATACTAACATTAAAATATTACCCTAAATCCTGCATATTCATGTCACTTGTTATGGATTGTGGTTTGAGGTAGTGACAATTTTATCTCTTCTTTTCAACTTGTGCAGATATTTTTGCTATAACAGCTTTTCCTACCAAAGCCAGAAGTTTAATTTTACAGCAGATTATATAAAGGGCCAGAAGAACTACATCTGTCATAAAATATTTTTTATGAAACAGGAAACCAGACAAATTGTAAATGTCAGAATTGATCTGTGAACAAAATTTTCAAGAGTCAAATCTTGTTTTTAATGTATTGTTTATGGTAACAATGTAAGTTAATGACATAAATTTGCGTTACAAATTTGTGTACAATTTATTTCAAAAAAAACCTGACAGCAATTCTGAAATGTATTCCACAACATATAAAAATATCTCAGTGTTATCTGGAATTATTAGAACATATTTTCACTTAGATTAGATATTGTTTTCAAACATACATAGAATAGATTTTGTTGCTCAAGGTACACCGTGAAGTCAGTCTTCTCTATATAGTTCTGACTGCCGTCATACATCTGCAAAAAATAAAGGTGGTTCTCCCAAAGAAAAATATCTAATGGACCTGCTGAACTTTCCTGTCTACTTCTTGTAGCAGCTCTTAGCATTCACAATGATGAGTGACAAAAAATGAGAACTCAACTATGAAGCTAATTGCTGATCACTATTTCTGTATATGAGCAGTATTGGGGGGCTTTTAAAACTCTTCTAGACTATGGACATAGAGTTTTTCCCAACTTCAAAAGGAAAGAGAAGAGAGAAAGTGAGCAAACTTTGTTTTCTTTGAACAATTCATTTAATCTGGAATGATTTTTTGCTGTGTCTACTTATTTCTTCATTGATAAAGATACAAACTGAAATTTCAAAATATTTAATTGAAAATATGCTTTTATAGTCTTACACAATGGAAAGCAATTTTACAAATTTAGTTGTCACAAAGATAGGTGCTGCAGAAGCAAAGTACCATATAGATACATCATGTATGAATAGTCTTTTTTTAGCTTAATATGCAATGTTTAAATAGCCATATTATAACTGATACTAAGATTTTTTTTTGTCAGAAAACAGGATGGTATTAATTTCTTTAAGTATAAGGAAAATTCCTTCCTGATTTTTTAAAAATTGCAGTAAAATATATTTATGTTTCAAGCAATATTGACATTTTCTGAACACTTTAGCGTCTATAAAAGCACTGTCACTAAGTAATGACTATCTTATATTTTTATTACTTTTTTCCAGTGTAATGGTTCTCAACTCTGTTTACGGTTAACTTTTCCCTACAGTCCTGAAAGTAAACGTCAAATAAAGGTCAAGCTTATGAGAAGGGACAAGAAATACACAGAAATATGATTAGACAACATGATTTAACAAATGAGTAAGCAATGCAGTATTGATCCAGTCCTTTTTCCTGGATATCCAGGCATTTTACAGTGGATGTGGGAATATATTCTGGCAAGATTTATAAAAGTAGATCACAGCTTCCAGCTAAGCAAAGATTTATTCCTAGACCTGGACTCAAAAGTATACATACTTTGTCAGTAAATGACTTAGAGAAACCTAAATAAGGGAGCTGTGTAATATTAATCATAGAATCACATGTCTATACTTTACCCTGCAAAATAAACTATAGAGTGTTGGAATTCTCACTTAGTGCTATTTTATTTTAAATGGATGAAATTTTTATTTTTATTATGATTGTATTTATTTGTGTAGAAATTGTCCCTTGTAGCAGCTGAGCAAAGTCAGTAGGAGTTCTGTACTATTCTCTTAAAACAGTTTTCAAGATTAACTGCAAAGGAAAAACACATGTACTTGTGGTTTTTACCACTCCTTTATGCTTTACAAAGGTGATTATTTTGGGGATTTGCTTGTTTGGTTTTTCTTCTAGATTTTGCCTTGGAAACCTGTTGTTTACTTTCAGTTATTTGCAGGGAAGCCTGTGAAGAACAAAGCACTTGTGTGTGAAAACGATAAAACAGTGGCCAGAAACATGACCTGAATTTCCAGCATCCTTTAATTAAAGATTATAAATTCAGAATAAATAAATGTTTCTGGAAACTACTCTTCTAACTTTAGCTGGAACCTTTTCAACTGCATCTTCGTGTTACATCTGTATGATCTGTGTAGCAGCAAAACCTAAGATGTATAATCATCCATCCTTTGGAGAAGCTGAAAACAAATTGCTTCCTAAATCCTCAGTCTCCTGGTATTCTAGAAACAATATATGTCCAGACTTGTGTTGTCTCATTTTTTTGTGACAATAGGCTTCCCAAAGGAACGTGGATTATTTCAAGTAGAGAGAATTAGCAAAACACATTGTTCATTTTTCTGCATTGCAATCTGAACCAAGTGGCTTTTGGCCCATCTGAACTGGTAACACTTATGCACAATACATCATGAAATAAACACCGTACTTCAGCTTATGTATAAGTCCTGCCAAAAGCAATCTGGCGAGTTACGTGTATTTTTATATAAGGTTATTCAAACCCAGATAAAATAATGCAGTGTGGGACAAATTCCATGCAAGAGCTAAGCTTGTCATTGTCTGGTGACACTCATCAGTGTGCAGTTCTTTATTTCTTGAGCAGCTCAGAGAGTTTGCATGTATTAAGGTATCTGGTATCACATTTCTGCTAAAAGCACATAATTTACCATTCTAATACAGTAACACAAATTACAGCTCCTTTCTTGTAAAAAAAAAAAATTGTTTGTTGAACTCTGCTTGAAAACTATAAAGAATTAAAGAAATAATGAAAACGTCTGAGTGTGTTGAAATATTACGTATGCTTACTAATTTGTTGTCTCACACTTCCTCCTATTTTCGCAAAACGATTAGAAGTGCTTACTACGCATGTGTCATGGTTTAGCCCCAGCTGGCAAATAAGCACCAGACAATCACTAACTAACTTCCCTTCTCTACAGTGGGATGGGGGAGAGAATCAGAAGACTGAAAATGAGAAAACTCATGGGTTGAGATAAAGATACTTAAACAGGTGAAGCAAAAGCCCTGCACGCAATCAAAGAAAAACAAGGAATTCATTCACTTCTTCCTATCGGCGGGTAGGTGTTCAGCCATAATCAGGAAAGCAGGGCTCCATCAAGCCTAACTGTTACTTAGGAAGACAAATGGCATCACTCCTAACGTCCCTCCCTTCCTTCTTCTTCACCCCACTTTATATGCTAAGTATGATGTCATATGTCATGGACTATCCCTTTCATCAGTGGGAGTCAACTGTCGCAACTGTATCCTCTCCCATCTTCTTGTGCACCTGATGCTGATGAACGGTCTTGAAAAATTCCAAGTCAATGAAAATATTGGCAGACAATTCAGAAAGTGAATTCTACATGTTACTTGTTATGTTTATTGCTATAGGTTCATAATTCACAGATTTTGTGATTCTGCAGGTCAGTCTATCAAAAGGAACTTGGTAGAGTCAGAGTCAGAACAAAATCACTGAGTAACAAAATTGTAGGTGTTCGAAGGGACCTCTGGAAATCAGCTAGTCCAACCCCTCTGCTAAAGCAGGTTCACCTCGATGAGGCTGCACAGGGCTGTGTCCAGGAGGGTTATGAACATCTGCAGAGAAGGAGACACCACAACCCCTCTGGGAAGCCTGCTCCAGTCCTCTATCACCCCTAAAGGAAAGACATTCTTCCTCATCTTCAGACAGAACTTCCTATGCTTCAGTTTGTGCCCGCTGCCCCTTGTCCTGTCACTGGGCACCACTGAAAAGAGTCTGGCCACATCCTCTTGATACCCTTGCTTTAGATATTTATAGACATTCACAAGATCCACTCTCAGCTTTCTCTTCTTCAGGCTAAAGAAGCTCAGCTCCCTCAGCCTTTCCTCATAGGAGAGATGCTCCAGTCCCCTCATCATCTTCGTAGACCTCCGCTGGACTCTCTCTAGTATTTCCTCATCTGTTTTGAAGTGGGGAGCCCAGAACTCAACACAATACTCCAGATGTGCCATTACCAGGGAAGAGTAGAGGGGGAGGAGAATCTCCCTCGACCTGCTGGCCACACTCTGCTTAATGAACTCCAGGATCCCATTGGCCTTCTTGGCAGCCAGGGCACACTTCTGGCTCATGGTCAACTTGTCATCCATCAGGACACCCAGGTCCCTCTCCGCAGAGCTGCTCTCCAGCAGGTCAGCCCCTAACCTGTATTGCTCAATGGTGTTATTCCTTTCCATGTGCAGTACCCTGCACTTGCCAAGAAAAAAGATCCACAGACTTCTTAAACATGTATTTATTTGTATGCATTTTCAGATGACAATGTTGCAAGTACATGTATAAATCACTTTTTTTACATGACTGATACACCTTAGATAGCTTTGTATACAGTTTCCCTCTTTGAAGAGGAACACATTCATGCATAAATCAGTGCCTATACAAAATATACACTCTTCAAGGACACATTTAATGATCAAGATGTTCTGGAATTTTCTATAAAATCAGTGCTAGAGCTTAGCATTCTTGCCAGATTCCAGTTTTAATGTTAACTTCACACTTGTCTAAGGTCCTCTGCAATTTCTGATGGATAAAGTGTATAGTTGGTTTCAGCAATATTCTAACACTTTTTTTTCATACAGAGAAACAATCTGTTACACAAGCAGCCTCATTATTGGCAAGGCAATTACCTTAGTGTAAGGGTCTATTCAGTGAAGATAGAGATATCAGCAATTAGACCATGCTGTTGCTCTCCACAGATAAATACAGGTCTTAGGAGGAGATTTTGGTATCCATGGAGATGAGAGACTTCATATATATGGAAGATAAATGTCTTAACCTCGAATCTGAAAATTCTGTCCTAATGCAATGGCAACATAGTGCTTTCGAAATGCTCTTTAGAGTTGATTGTGAAAAAGAATCCTCTTTATAAAAACCCATTTTAGGAAAGGAATCCAGTGCAGTGCAAAATAATCAAATAAACCAGTACTGAATTCTTATTGTCTTTATTAATAACATTCTTGTTTCTAGGACTTCTAACCAAAGACATGTGTATGGTACTATGATGTATAAAGCTTAAATCACTATGAAGCAAATATTTGTTTATTTGCTGAAACAAGACAGAAGGTTTCTGACTGTAGTCTGAAGAAATGAGAAAGATAAATCTTTTTCATATTTTTGATTTTTAACTTCATTATATTTACTGAGCTTGCTGTGTTGAATGTATACAATTTAAGTTGGCTAGTTTTCTTCAGTCAGAAATAAACTTAGAAATCTGAACAAATGAAATACTTCATGATCTTTTCTTCCTTCAAAAAAATTTGCATATGAAATACTCATGACTATAATTTGGCAAGCAATAGGTTTTGGTAAAGCTGTCCATGCGATGCAAGAATAATATTTAATGACTAAGGTGAAAATATCTTCACAGCCCTTAGTATCAATTGCAGAGTCAATGAAAAAATATTGATTAGAAACATGAATTATATCCATAAAAACAGCATAAATGCTAACAGTTAATTATTCACAAACGGAAATTAAAACTAATTTCCTAACTATGTTTATTATCTGGCAAATTTTTATTACACAAAAAAAATTTTGATTTGTCATAGCTGGTACTTCAGAATTCAATAGGAATGGCCAGACACATAAATTCGATTAAAAGCTGACAATCACAGAGGTCGGCACTATATCAGCAATTTTTCCAATCAATACCTTTTTTTTGTTTACGATTAGCAGCTAAATTAAATCACAGTGATGCATTCATGGGACTGTGATTCCTTTTGGCCATAGGTTTGTCCTTTATTATGCTGAACAATTTTATACAACTGTGGCAAAGAATTTGTGAGAGTTAACAAAGTCGGATGAAAAATTAAAGTTTCTAAAAGCTTCTGTGCTTGTTATGTTAATCACTGAGCCAAAGTATACTCTTCAAGTCACAACAGAGAGGAACACTGAAACGGGAAAAATGTTGAAGGATAATGTTTTAAAACACATGTTTGAAGAAGGAACAGATAGAAAGAGCTGCAATCGGTCTCAATGGAAAAATGAATTAAGATGGGATGATCACAGGAAGTACAAAAATATATTGAATATAACACCTCTGTAATACATTTTAAAAATCTTGTAGAAGCCAACAGTGCAGTAAGGTGGGGTTACATGAATATGTACCTTAAATTCCAGAGCAATGTTATCGTCAGAAAGCTAGGGGGGATAGAGGAAGAACTGAACCTTACCTGTACAATTCTGTTAGTTAAATTGCATATAAAGTCATGGTAGATGTGTCAAGATGGCAAATTGTTAAGAAGCTTTGAAGAAGAGAACAAGCCAGGTAATTTTATATCTAGTCATATATCTTTATATCTATTCCTTTCCAAATGCAGTACCCTACTCTGCCTTTGTTGAACTTCATGAGGTTCCTTTCCACGCAACTCTCTACCTTGTCCAGGTCTCGCTGAATGGCAGCACAGCCTTCTGGTGTATCAGCCACCCCTTCCAATTCTGTGTCATCAGCAAACTTGTTGAGGGGTACACTCTATCCCTTCTTCCAGGTCACTGATGAAGAAGTCGAACAAGACTGAGCCCAGTAACGAACCCTGGCGAATACTACTATCTACAGGCCTCCAGTCAGACTCACAGCGCTGATCACAGCCCTCTGAGCTCTGCCATTCAGCCAGTTCTAAACCCACCTCACCAACCACTCATCCAGCCCACACTTCCTGACATTCCCTATGAAGATGCTATGGGGAGAGAGCCTTGCAGAAGTCAAGGTAGACAACATCCACTGCTCTCCCCTCATCTATCCAGCTGGTCATGCCATCATAGAAGGCTATCAGAATGGTCAAGCATGATTTCCCCTTGGTGAATTCATGTGGACTACTTCTGATAACCTTCATTCCATCCACTTGCTTAGAGATGACCGCCAGGATGAGCTGTTGCATCACCTTTCCATGGACAGAGGTGAGGCTGACCGGTCTGTAGTTCCCTGGGTCCTCCTTCTTGCTCTTTTTGAAGATTGGAGTGACATCGGCTTTCCTCCAGTCCTCAGGCACTTCTGTTCTCCAGGATCTTTCAAAGACAATGGAGAGAGACTCAGCAGTGACATCTGCCAGCTCCCTCAGCACCCATGGGTGCATCCCATCAGAGCCCATGCATTTGTGGGATGACTGGTTTGCTTAAACGCTCTCTAAGCTAATCCTCCTCGACCAAGCGAAGATCATCCTTTCTCCTGGTTTTCTCTCTTACCTCCAGGGCCTGGGATTCCTGAGGGCCAGCCTTGGCACAGAAGACGGAAGCAAAGCAGGCATTCGGTAAATTCACCTTCTCTGTATCCTCTGTCACCAGAGCATCTCTGCCATTCAGCAGCAGGTCCACTTTTTCCCTAGTCTTCTGTTTGCTTCTGATGTACTTGAAGAAGCCATTCTTGTTGTCTTTGACAACCCTTTCCAGATTTAATTCTGTATGGACCATAGCCTCCCTTGTTGCATCCCTGCATGCTCTGACAACATTCCTCTACTCTTCCCAAGTGGCCTGTACCTCTTTCCATATTGCATGGACCTTTCTCTTCCACCTGAGCTCCGCTAGAAGCCCCTCGCTCATCCATGCGGGTTTCCTGCCTACTTTTCTAGATTTCTTTCCCACAGAGATGCACCGATCTTGCGCATGGAGGAAGTGATGTTTAAAGAGCGACCAGCTTTCTTGGACCCCCCTACCTTCTGGAGCCCTGACCCACGGGATTCCTCCAAGTGGCTCATTGAAAAGGCCAGTGTTAGCTCTCCTGAAGTCCAAGGTTTTTATCCTACTTATTGCCCTGCTTTTGCCATGCAGGGTCATGAACTCCACCATGTCACGATCACTGCAGCCAAGAATGCCTCCAACCGCCACATCCTCACCCAGTCCTTCTTTGTTTGTCAGTTCAAGGTCCAGCAGCACACCTCTCCTCATTGAATCCTCCACCACCTGTGTCAAAAAGTTATCATCAGTGCTCTGCAGCAACCTCCTGGACCAGCTGTGCTCAGCTGTGTGGTCTTCCCAACAGACATCAGGATGGTTGAAGTCCTCCATGAGGACAAGGGCCTGTGACTGGGAAGCTACTTTAAGCTGTCTGTAGAAGGGCTCATCAACTTCCTCTTCCTGGTCAGGTGGCCTGTAGTAAAAAGCCCCAACAGTGTCACCCATGTTAGCCTGTCCCTTAACTCTTACCTGTAAGCTCTCAGCTCATTCTTCATCCACCCCTGGGCAGAGCTCAATACATTGCAGTTACTCCCTCACATACAGAGCAACTCCACCACCTTGCCTTGCTGGCTTGTCTTTCCTAAAAAGCAAGTAGCCATCTATGACAGCATTCCAGTCACACGAGCCGAGCTGTCCCACCATGTCTCTGCAATAAGATATGTTTGCTTTTTTAAAGTTGTCCATACCTAGTGGTTATTACTGCTAATAAACTAGACCTTTTCTTTATATTTACATGTTTATTTTACACATCAATAGGGCAGAGCTCATAGTTGTGGCTCATGCCAACAATACTTCATTGTACAAAAGACAAAAGACACCACGCTTTAATGATGATGTTTCAGTAAATCTTCCATAAGCACTAATGAGTTTTTTTTTCTTTTTTTTTGTGCTTTATTTCATAATTTAAAAATGTTTCTAAAAAATATTCAGTTTGTTTCCTTTAAAATGCTTAGACGAGAACTAACACTAATGTTGGAACTCGTGGATTCATTCTGAACTTATGGATTCAATTCCATCCTTGCTGTGTAGCAAACAGTTTTTTTATCTTCACTTCAGTTTATCATAATTGTAAATTTACATACAGAAGTAGCCTAAAAATACAGCTATGCATGTTATTGACCCATAATTTTAGGTCTTGGCCTTCATTTACAACCAGAAATGTTGACTAATACTGCTAGCATGGCTGTGGCTAAGGCTGCAAGTGTGTGTGTCCGGGGATTCGAAAAAGGGCACCCATCGTCTTACTGGAGACACCTGCTGCAAAGGGACTTTGGTCCTAGCAGTTCAAGTCTCGGGTGGTGTGTGTGCAAGTACTTGAAAGCTGTGTGAATGCTTGGGCAGCAGCTTCTCCCTCAAGACTTCAAAATAGTAGGACTGGTCTAAATATCTTGATTGATTTCCTGGCCGTGACACTTCTCTAAGTATGATACAGTCTGCTGTTCATAATAGAAAATCATATCCTTCCTTCAATCTGGAAGGCAGAAAATAACTTGCCAGCTTGATGAACCATCTCTGTGACAGAACAGTAATATTCCTTTTCATGAGTCATGCATCCTCATTTTCCTTTAAAATGATACCTTTTCCTGTGTAAAATCACAAGTAAACATGCTTATTCAATACCTGTCAGCCTGACAGTTTGTTCAGACAGTGGAAGATTAGTTTTCAAAGTTATTGAAATCTACTCCATTTCCTTCTATTACTTGATATATAAAACATATAGACCAAAATAGAGCTCTGAAGACCAATATATTTCATCTCACACTCTGACAAAAGAATTACTGAGACACAGTAGAATTTTTTGCTCCAAGTGATTTTCTTTCAATAATGTAAAACAGAAGTGTTAGGCAGGGTTATCTAGCACATACTGGATTACAGAGACTTATTGAAACACCCCAGTTTAGAAAACCATATACTTTTAACCCTGAATGCTATTCACTTGTACTTGTATACATGTTCAGATTCTATTTTCAGTGTGTCTGGACTGAAAAACATGACAGAATATTTTCTTTAGTGAAGTTAAAAATCATATAATGTTTCTACAGACTACATAACCCAGTTTTACGTGACACTTTAATTTGTTCTTAATTTTAAACCTCTGTGCATTCATGCTGATTTTAGTAGTTTCGCTCATATGTTTCAAGCCTTTACATGAATGTTTTGCTGCACCAGGCACTTACCTCTTCTCATCCTCAATATACTGTGCAACAAAAAACTTCAGAGTCTGACCTAAAGAAGAGGCAATCAGAGAAGGGACTCTAAAATTTATAGATGTCATCTATGAACTGCGCAATAGTTGCTCACAGTCTGAAAGCAATATATTTTGCAACTTCCGTGTGTACACATACAAACTTCAATAAAAAAGTACTCAATTGTAATAACATCTGCATTTTTCTTTCTTCAGATATCAGTGTCATCTTATTTATATGAGTAAAAATAATAGTCAATTTAGAAATTAAGTAAAAGTGAGAAGCAGAAAAATATAATTTAGTTCTTAGGAAATATACATGCCAATTGCAGGATGTTTTCTCCTTGGGAATCAATTCATTTTTATACTTGGAAAAGAGGCTGAAATGATCTTACTTTGATAGAAAATGTATTTCCCTTGAAATCCATAGTTATTGAAAGATAAACCAGATTAGAATCACTGTTTACACAGAGTCTTATGACACTGGGAATGTTATAACATTATTACTCATCTAAAAATATGTTTACACAATAGCACACATGTAAGTTCAGAGCAGAAATAAAATTCTGCACAGTGTTCAGAGCAAGTATTTAGGTAACACAAGACTGTATTATCACATCATTAATACTAATACTGTGTTGTTATACGGTAATGTGTATTAGACTTCAAGGAAATCAGAAGGTTTAACACAGATAAATTTAAAATTAGTGTAATTTATATAGGTGAAAAGGTTTCAGGAAAGAATACGATAAACATTCTGATGAGTAGGACTGGAATTTAGCCACATAACTATGTATCAGATATGGAATTAAGAAATGTATGTAAATTAATAAAGGACAATTAGAATTCTTTTAGTAAGGGTGAGAGCTTATTGCTCACAAAGTAAACGCTACTTATTACAGTAGAGATCAGGTTACATATTACATCTTAGTTACAAAAGCTGACTTATTTTTTCAACATCCTCCAAAGTAAAAAGACATAATTGGTTTTTTTACTTGGAAATGAAGAGGGTACTGGCAATTTCTTAGATACACAATTAATTTTTTTTTTCTTCTTTAGATAGTCATAGATGGCTGGTGGTAGAAAACAACATTAGTCCAAAAGACCTTGAATTGATTTAACTTAAATTAAACAGCTAGATCAACTGCAAACAAAGAAAAAACCAAAGCCAACTATAATTTAAGTTATTTTTGTTTCAAAAGGTTTTGTTTTAACAAATTAAGGAGCTAACTCACCAAATTAATGAATTCAGTTAGCTAGGCTGGATTATAGAGGAGTTCAAATCTCTGACTGGAAAATGAAATAAAAATAAAGGGGGAAATTTAAGTGGAATGTCTCAGTTATTGAAACTAACACCTCACAGAAGATGTCAAGAATGAGCAAGTCATATGAGGGAAGTGAAGGAAACAAAGTTAAAATTCAGGTTTTGGGTTAAAGGGACAATTGCCAAAAGTAAAACTAAAACCTTAGCAGTGATAAACTTTTAGCTGATCTTCAACTATAAGAAGTATGAAGAAGGGAAAAAAAAAGATAAAAACATGTTTCATAAACAAGAATGATCAAAGTTACCTAAGTAAACTAAATGAATATTTTCCCTGATTTTCAGTAATGACAGTGATGTTGAACACTAAGTCAAAGGCAATGCTTTAAATGAGAAGTAAGAAGTATCTCCACAAGGGTCAGCCAAACTGCAAGATGCTAGTGCATTCTAACCAAAAAGGCTAAATGTAATTCCATATTATAATTCTTAGGAATCAGGAGATGAATTCACAGATTCAACAGTAAAAAATTGTAATAAACTGCCCATGTGAAAAGTAGGGGTAGAGGAGTTGCATGACTGACCAATATGAAATAGACACATGATTTATTGATTCAGGAAGAGGAAAGAAAGATTCAGATACTGCAGGCTAATTATTCTCTCTTAATAGATCTTACCGGACTGTATAAACTAAAAGATAATGTTGGCAAAGGAACAAATGGATATAACATGAGTATTAATAAAATGAGTCTGGGTATTAGATGAAAGTTTGCAGTCATCAGAGCAGCATACTTGAGGCACAGACTTCACACTGGAACAAGGGAGTGAAGTTAGTATCCAATTTTAAGACAGAGCTTGATTCCTTTACAAATAATACTGCATATTGTGACTGTATGTGATAAGAAAAGAACTTAATGTCACTCCAGTGTAATGCACTTAATCTCCAAATGTGATTGTACGAGATAAAAATGAATTTAAATCCCTTCATCCTAATACCTTATATTTCCAAACCACAATACAAAATTCTCACTAGAAACAGTGTTAAGTCATTATTTAAGTTTAGCAGAAAAACAACTCTCAAAGTGAAAACTGAAAAAGACGTTCTATTCTTATGTAATCATATGTGATTACAGTCACCTATCATTGACACCAAGATCCGTACGGAAACTTGTATTGGATGGACGTCAGGAGCAAAGCTGTTCCCGTATTCCCTGGTTCTGTCTCAGTCTTATCTGGCATCTATTTTACTAGGAAATAAGCTACCTTTTCCAAATCTCTCCATTTCTTCTCTGAACAAGATAGATGATGCTTAAAACAACATTTAGAGAGAAAAAAATGCCCATTGAGAGAATTTTATGTTTAAATTAAAGGATTAGTTTGGCTGCTGAAAAATATATTACAGTTCTAATAATAGGGACCTTGATGACTACTTTGACAATAAAACTGAACATGTTTGGCAAGAAATATGTGAAAAAATATCAGAGTTTCATATCATGTTAGTGGGCTTTATTAGATCACTAATGCTTTATTAGATCATTAATGCTGCACCCTTAGGTGCGGCACATGTTAATTCTACTTAGGTTTTATTACCTAAGCGTAATATTCTTGGGGCAAAAAAAGAGAACCCAATTGTTTTTTGTCTAAGCCAGGCTAACATTTTTTTTGTTTTTCTACTAATAGTAATCTTAAGTAGGAACACCAGCCAGAAGAGCTTGGATTCTTCTGATTCTTTCTCACACTCTTTCCTCTGCACTTCTTACTCTGATTTTTTTTTTAAATCTTTGTATTTCATTCTTCCTTTCACAATCCCCAAACTCAGCTACTGTCTTCACAGCAAATTACATGGAAAGTGCTGTAAACAATAGTGCAAAAGTGTATCTGCATGTGAGCCTTTAACTTTGCTCTCCACCCTCTCTAGTCTCACAACGGACCCATACTTGTAGCAGCACGTCCCAGGGTTTAACAAATCAAGAATCCAGTTAATAAGGGAATATAATACTAAAACTTTGGTGATATTTTTTCAATCATCACTGAAAATAATGAAGCTGCAGAATTCAGCAGATTTCCTTACTTCTCTAAATTTTTATTTCTTTCTTTGTCTGGTGTCTTCTGCTTTTTTTGAATATTGTCTCATGGCTACATGATAAAAAATGCGTTTCCAACTGCTGCTTGCCAACTTCTCCACAAGAAAGCTTCTTTCCAAGACAAGTAATTGTGTAGCAAAGGCAGCAAGTGGACTTCTAGCTTTTTTCAAACCAAGGCTTTAAAACTCCTTCCCAGAGTTGCACGTGGCTTTAAGCTGGGCTACAAGTAAGGCTGTAATGCTCTGTTGGTAACTGGGCATAATACTACATGTGGTTCAGCAGCAAAAAAGATAGACCAGTCTCAGCCTCTGAGAATGCAGGAGAAATTATTGTGGTTCAGCAAGAGGTTCAGCAGAGTGGCCTTCCATAACCACCAAGGTACTCCCAGATGAACTGAAGTTTTTCTGTTCAGTAAAAAAGCGAGAATGCGAAACTATCACAACAGTAAGATGGAAGTAGCCTTAAACTTTCCATTCCCAAAGTGTTCATGACTTGCAAGCCAAGCAGGAAATATGTATGTCAAAGCAGATCATTCTTCTTTTTCATTTTAACAGTTAATAGGACATTCACAGAGCTAACTGCTATCCGTTCCATTCATGTATGACTACATTGTTTGTCATAAGCTCTAGTGTGAGTCTCATTAATGCTTAAAGTCTCCGCTGGGTTCTCAGATTTTTACTTCTCATTTCTTCAAGTCATTTTTTCACTTCCATATTCCCAGTATCACACCTAATACTATCCTAAGCTTTGCAACTAGGTTTTGAAGTTTGATATTATCTGCTTTGTTCTTTTCTGGTTTGTTTTCTCCTGGTGCTTTGACCTCCACAGACATTCAGTGAAGCTTCTTCTGTTCCAACAAATTTAGATTTTTATACTAATAATTTTTATAGCTTTTCATTTTTTAGTCCTTTATGGGAAAACTTAATGACTTTTTTTGCCAATCAATCAACTTTTTTCCTATGCTTATCTTAAGAAACAGAAGCAAAGCAGCCCGTCTTCTTGATAGCAACTGTAAACAACCTGTTTACAGGAGGTCATTTTCATTTACTTGTACTACAAAACTTGCTTGTTAAAGCACAGAAACATCAACAGGTAAATGGTGGATTACACAAGTGTTATATGAAATAAGTTATATGAATGTCAGGAAAACTAATAGGGAAGATCACTAAAATTATTTAACATGAAACTCATCTGGTTTTTAACTCATATTTTCCCTGTTTCTTCTCATATTACCCAAACGTAATGCACTAAGCATGCAGAGCCAAATTGGCTTTTGGCAGAAATTGATAGCACTTCAATTCAGTTGCAGCACTTTGACAGAGGATAAAATGAGTGGCACCTTAAAAAAAAGTCATGTAACAATGCTGTTGACTTCATTAAGAAATGAATTGCACCTTTAAAATGAGCTTTTCTGAAGAAATTAATCAGACATTATTTGGTAAAACTTCTTTTCTTTACTTAAGAAGGAACATTTGCAGAAGTGCAGAAGCCTTTTCAGTGTAAGTGAAACCTTACCCAAATCCATACAAGAAGAAAAATCATTTGCTTAACCAATGATCTCATGATATATTCATCCTTAATTCTTCCTTTCCTAGCCCAAAATGTAACTCCTAGAACCGTCAAGGCAGTGATGTACTTACCATTTTTACCAATTCCATGAAGCCCAAACTGCAAAATATACTAGCAATATTAAACATGCAAGTTTAATTGTCTATATTATGATTTCTCTTAAATAGAGGCTTTAGTGACTGATGACTGTGTTTGCTTCTCTGTGTATTTATTCCTGTGCTACACATAAGTCATCATTTAGCCATCCACAAGAAGAGTTGAACAAGATCCTGCAGTGAGAGATAATTTTAGGAGAGCAAACTTTCTGTTGTTTATGGAATTAGTGGATGGGACCCCCAGTAAACTTCCCTCAGGGCTAAGAAGCTGAAGAGAGCTAGCAGCTCTTTGAGGACATTGTTCTTACAGCACGGAAGTTCTCATTTCCCACATGTAAGAAATCAGGCAAGCAAGATAGTAAACCAGCATGGTCGAGTAAGGACCTCCTGGTAAAACTGAAGTGTTGTAAGGAAATTAACAGACAGTGGAACCATGTGCTTGTATCCTGGGAAGAATATAAGGCTGCTGCTCACATGTATATGAATGGGAGCAGGAAAGCTAAAGCCCAGTTGGAGTTGAAATTGGTGAGGAATTTAAAGAATAATAAGAAGGGCTTCTACAAGTACATTGATCAGCAGATGGAGATGAAAGAAAATATACCCCTTAATAAATAAGACGGAACAAATGACAATCAAAATGGAGAAGGAATCATATACTGGTCTATACAAAAAAAGCACAGCCAGCAGCGTGATGGTGGTGATTCTGCCCCTCTACTCTGCTCTGCTGAGACCCCACCTGGAGCACTGTGTCCAGCTATGGGGTCCCCATCACAAGCAAGGCATGGACCTATTGGAGCTGGTCCAGAGTAGGGCCACAAAAATGATCAGAAGTGTGGAACACCTATCCTACAGAGAGAGGCTGAGAGAGTTGGGGTTGTTCAGCATGCAAAGAGAAAGCTCCAGTAAAACTTTGTTACAGATATTTCATATAGAAGAGGGCCTTACAAGAAGTCTGGAGAAAGACTTTTCACCAAGACCTACAGTGACAGGATAACGGTTTTAAACTAGAAGAGGGTAGATTTAGTTTGGATACAAGCAAGACTTTTTTTTACGAAGAAGGTGGTCAGACAGTGGAACAGGCTGCCAGGAGAAGCTATGGATGCCCCATTGTTGGCAGTGTTGAAGGTTAGGTTGAACAGGGCTTTGAACAAGATTACCTAGTGAAATATGTCCCTGCTCATGGCAGGGAGTTTGGACTACATGATCTTTGAACTTTGTTTCCAACGCAAACAAAAATACATTGAAAATTAAACGTTGAGCTTTAAAGGTCTAGAGGAAAATCATACAATCCTATGATAAGTTGTCTATTGTGCTCGGAACAGAACTGAGGATTGGAATTTGCAATGTCCCTTTCCAGTTGTTGCAACAAAGAGTGGGTGACTTTCCCTGTATGTTCTTGTTTTGCTTAACTTAATAACATGCATTGATTGAGTTAATATTGATACAATTTACAGTTTCTCTGTTCCTGTGGCAAATGTCTTGTACTTCTAGATTTAATATATGTTTTGTGTTATCTTTATTTCTAAAATCTGCATGTTCTTGTTCTATTTTCTATAGAAAAACAACATTTTCAAATCAGTAAAGTCTTGATGTGAAATCAAAAATATAACTGCGAATCAAGGCTTTTAGGAGAATTCAAATGTTTGTTAATTATTGTTTGGTTTTATTTCAAATTACCTAACATTTATGAGGAAATATGTATAGAGGAGAGCATAGCGGTACATGGTGTCAAGGTGGAACAGAAGAGGCATTTATCTCTCAGAATAACAAGTATTAGAAAAGTTTCCTCTAGAACTTGCAAGCTTTGTGCTTAATTTTGAAGAGACTTAGGTAAACATTTGAACTTCCAGAGGAATATTTGAGTTTTCCACATCTTTTATATTTTTGTTCTTTAAATATTTGAAGGTGTTTCTGTTGATTTGCTATTGTGCTACCTCATAAACCAGAAGGTGAAGACTCCTTAAGGGGATCATCTTCACTTCCTTATAAACTGTAAAGTAATTTCCTTCACGTATTACCTCACTGCAATAGATAATTAAGATAGCGGGAGGGAAGAGAAAAGCTGTTGTTTAAAATAGAGCATGATAAAAATACCATGTATTTTATGTTTTTAAAATAAAAAGCCAAATAACTGAAAACTTTGCTTAGCTTCCTCAACCTTCTGGGAAATATTAATACTAAGTGAAGATATTTGCCAGTGCTGTGTCTCTGAAGAATTTCCGGCGTGTAAACAATTGGGCACATATTTTGATTGCAGGGGCTCACTGGGACCAGCATAATTCACATCTTTTCTGAAGGAAGAGCGACATCTTCAAGAATCATGAGATTTGAATTTTCAGGTCATACAGTATTCCAAAGAAAAGTTATGCTTTTGTACAGCTTTTATTTTTCATCACCAAGGAAACTGTAAGGTGAATTATCCACACTTATAAAATTTAATTTGATAGAAAAATAAATTAATACTTATGCAACAGAAAAAGGAAAGAAATGGCTATGTAGAACTTTCTTCATTTTCAGACGTCTTCAGTTTGGACAACATCCAAAGTCCATTTAATTTTCTTTAACATACTTTGCCCACTGCTACAAAAGTCCCCAAAGTTTTCTCTTCCCTAGTAAAGGGAGCAAAGAGTTTTGATCTATCATCTTTTGCGTGGGCTCTGGTTTCAGCTGGGAATCTGGATAATAAGAAGATCAGTTCTGTGGCTGATTTTTCTTTAAATTTTAAGGAAATTCTTCCAAGCTGCTGCAGGGAGCTGGGACAATGAATCTTCTGAAGACATTCTTATTTTTGTATATCCATGTATGCCAAATGAAAAATACTAATCAAAAAGAACACACAAAAGTATTTGTCTTTATTATTGTTTTTCTTAAATACTATTTATTTCTTATAATATTCAATGATATATATCCTTCCAGACAGTGTGAGTTTCATGCTTTTGTCAGAACTTTCATCACACTTTTAAAACCAAGACAAAAATTCCAAAGGCATAAGAGCCTTATAATTCTGCAGTAATTTGGTTCCACTTATAGATTTAAACTTCCAGTGGAAATTTACCTTAATGGGCTACTGTGAAATACAGAGATGTATGAAAACATGTCAACTCTTCTCTGTGCCACAGGGTTTGCCTAAAGTTTCTACCTAACTCATCAATAAACACCCTAAAATTAAGAATAAATTATTATGGCTAAACATTTTAGTAATTCAAACCATTCAAACAATCAATGAGATTCCTTTGAATGGAAGGCTTCTTAAAAACAGAAGAAAAAGGTAGCTTGCTTAATTTGTGCAGAGGTGGCCTAGTTAATCAGCACTGGTTACCCTGGCTTGACCCCTCTATTATAGTTATTAATTAAAGCGCTTTCTAATGAACACTAGTTCAATTCCCCCCATGCGGAGGGCAGGCTGGGAGATGACAGACATCTAAACCAGGATTCTTTTTTTACTTGAATATGTGGGGATTCTCTCTCACTTGAAAAATCATTGCTGAATTAATGGAAACAGAAAAAAAGTGTTTTTGTCTGTAGATTCTTTTATCTGCAGGGCCCCCTGGCTATCAGTGTGAGGAAATATCAATGGAGTGAACATCTTTCAGTGGGAGCAATCATCATCATCATGAAGTGCTTGTCAGAAAGGAAGACAAAATGCAATTAGGCTGGATTTACAATCGGTCCAATAATTACTATTCAGATGTCTCAGCTGTATGGAAAATACAGGATTCAGAACTGTGACTTTTTTGTTTGAATGTGGGGCTTTTTCCTCCCTTGCTTGCTCTCTTTTTCTTTTAAACGTCTATAAAATATGTCAGTCATGATGTGGCACAGCTGAATAATTGTCAGAGTCAAATGCTTGCAGATGGTTAATGGAAACAGAGAATTAAATGAACAGCAGTAAAGAAACTCATGTAAAATTAAAGAATCCCGTTGCAAATTTAAAGGGTCATTTGGTTTCATCAAAAATCAAATAATATGAATATGTTATTCTCTGCATGAAAGAGACTATGTTAAATTGTTTTGAGAGTTGAAAAATGAGCAATCAATGGTGTACTAATGAAATTTGTGATAAATCGTGCACTATTGAAAGACGCAGTAATTGCCAGTTAGGGACTACAGAAGAAAGCCTGGTTTTGGCAAGTGAATATTGTTACTTACCATTTACTTATATTATTGAAGTCTAGATTTAAACAATGACAGGATCCTACAAAAATATAGAAAAGAGGATTAAACTAAGTAGTCTTTACCTTATCCATATCAGGTTTACTGTTTCAAAATTATTTTTTTGAGAGCTTGTTATCAGATACAAGTTATTGAACATTTCAGTAGACATTATGTTGCTAAAGTACAGAATCAATTTCTACATAGATCTGCATGGTCTTAGAGGTGTGTTAAGAGACTGAGGTCTCATCAGTCTGACATTTTTCAAAGTTATAAGTAATAAGTCTTTTGTAAGGAGCAAAGTTATCTTTCTGGTACAAAAGTTTTTGTGATACAACTTAGTAAGTACCAATTGGAAGTGGATTTGAGTTAATGATACTTTAAAATATATTTCAAAATTTCAAAAAAATTATATGCTTTTAAAATTCTTCGTTATTTTTCATTCCTCTTTCATCATTTCCCTGTAACGTTTGAAGCTAATATTGATATTTTCTCCATCATGAAAAGGAGTTCAAAAGGTTGTTTTCTTTTAATGAAACAAAAAATTATAACAGCCAATAAATCTGAAATGTGTCAGTCATATACCATCAATTGTACTTTGAACTGAAAACATTATGAGATGTGTCCATGTCCATGAAAGAGAGCATGTTCCTCATAAGTAGATTAAAAAGGAAATTTAAACCAATAATTTGATACAACCAGAATCAGCAATTGCCTCCAAAAAAAAATTTAGTAAACAAAAACTAAAACATAACAGCTACTGTTAATATGTTTTTATTTTTTTTTCTATCTAGACAAATTATAGAATCATAGAATTACAAATGGTTCAAGTTGGAAGGGACCTTAAAGATAATCTAGTTCCAACCTCTCCTGTCATGGGCAGGGACACCTTTCACTAGAGCAGGTTACTCAAAGCCCCATCCAACCTAATGGTGTTCGATAATAGACTTCTTTAGTCTTCTGTGCCTAAGGATACAGAATTGCTTATGTCTTGTATAGAAGTGACGTGAAGAATAAGAGCAAATTCTTACTCCCATTCAAAAAACATTAGCTGTGCTGTCAATTTCAGTTGGAATAGGACAAGGTTTACAAAACCTCTTTGTCTTAGGCTGAAGTGAAGTTTTTAGAAATTTTAAACTGAGGCTTTTATAATAATCACAGAATCACAGAATCATAGGGGTTGGAAGGGACCTCTGTAGACCAGTGCAACTTACATTATGCTAATCATAAAATAAAAGCAATTACAAACTTGTAAGTCTACTTTTTGCCAATGGCCTCTGAGAATGCGAAAAGTACACCTATGATTTCCTGTCTGCTTAATTCCTGCAAAGTAAATTAAGTAGAAGCAGAGATCAAAATACTGATCTATTTTTTCCATTCTGGTAGGTACAAAGCATCTTCCCTTGAATCTTTTTGAATAAATACACTACACGACCTATTTAATGGAGTTCAAAGTGAAAATTTCTTTCCCTTTCTTATAATGCAAGGAGTTTAGAACAGAAAATAGGTAGGGAATGATGAACATTTCATTATGAATACGTTGTAAATAAGCATTTTGCTTCTCTGGATTTTACTTACAGACATAATGTCATTTTCCAAGCAGTATTGGCTCAAATATGGAAGAATCCATGTATTTTTCACCAGAATTGTTCACATTGTTCATTTTTTAAATGTCAGATATACAATACTTGCCATGAGAAATCAATCGCTCACAGCAAATAAGTGTGGCAGAATAATCCATACAATGTATATAAAAATAGTAGGCTTTTGCTGACTTATTATTCTTCATTAATACATTTTTAAATGCTATTTCTAACGGTATGACTATCATTCTGAAAACATAATTTGTGATATATTTTTGATACTTTTAATAGAGCTGGATTCTTTTCTCATAAATCATATTATCTTTCCTCTATGTAATTCTACAGTTACATTTATTAAAAAAAAATTATTCTGCTAAAATGAACATTTCTGTTTCATGGAAGAGTTATTAAAATGGCTTTTGTCGAGCATGTATTCCTTCTCAAATTGTGGATCTTCAGAAGGAAGATGCATTCTATTGTTTCATATGAATTCTGTACCTCTTTTGCAGCACTTGATGGATAAGAGGAAAAACTTTTATTGCTGAAACACAATTATCAAATGCTAGTTCACACCCTTTAATTTCTTTTATGTCCTTCTTTGCTCTTCTGGGAGACAGCAGTATCCCAAGAGGCTAAAAATGTTCATGGTTATATAGCAGGTTTAATTAGGGAAGATGCTCTCAGCTTCATACAGATTATAAAGTGGTACCATCATACACTGTGCCTGAAGGTTTAAGCTTGTGTTCACCATGCAAGTAACTGGAGGGATGAAATATGTTGACACTGTCCCGTCCACTTTCTCTCTTCCTTCTACCAAAGATCTCCTCTACTCACTCAAACCCATTACTTTCAAGCTCTCTGAGAAACTAGGTGACCTGTTTCCATTGATGGCAGTGACAGGCTGTACTAATATTGACAGCTTTGCTCTGGGCTGAATGAGAAGCTCTTAACCCCATAGCTGAGAGACAGAGGGAGAAACTTGGGTGTGGTGGGAAAGCATGAAGATGATAGCATTTTAAAGAATTGCAGTTGGCAGGAAGAACAAAGTTTTACTGTACCTAAAAACAGGTGGAAATACAGCAAAAAAAAGGGAAGGAAGTGCTTTCTTATCACAAACTTCTTGAGAATGTGCCAAAATAGTAGCAGGTAGCAGCTCAGAAATTGTTGATGATGAAAAAGCTTACAGGTTCAAAAAAAACCAGGGAGATTGCTCACCAATCACCATCACAGGCAAAACAAACTTGACTTGGAAAGATTAATTTAATTTATTAACAATTTAAAATAGAGTAGGATAGCAAGAAACAAAAAAAAAATAAAACCATCTTCCCACCACCCTTCTTGCCAGGCTTAACTTCATTTGTGACTCTTCAACCTCTTCTGCTGTGAGTGGATTCAGGAGAATAGGAAACAGGGTTTGTGATCAGTTCAGATCAGTTCCCTTCTGCTGCTCCTTCCTCCTCACACTGTTTGCCTGCTCAGGTGCGGGGTTCCTCCCAAGGTAGACAGTCCTTCACAAACTGCTCCAACATGGGATCTTAACACAGACGGCAGTTCTTCAAGAACTGCTCCAACAGGAGTCCCTTCCGCAAGGTACAGTCCACCAGGAACAGACTGCTCCAACATGGATCCCCCATGGGCTGCAGTTCCTGCCAGAAAACCTGTTCCTGCATGAGGTCTTCTCCACAGGCAGTAGCAGGTCTGTTGTGGAGCTGTCCGAAACTGTCTGTGTCTGACATGGTGGCAGTTTCAGGTTTCTCTTCAAAAAGGCCATCTCTGCAGCCTCTCTCCTCACTGTAAAAACCCTACCCCATAAACCCACTACAGACCCTTTTCTACCCAAGCTGCTTATCTTTGGGGGTGACAACTTTTTGGAACAGGAGTCCTCAGTAGATCATTGACATAAGTGCTTAGTGTCTCCAACTTACTGCTACACAAGAGGAAAGTGTTAATAACCGTCTGAGGCTATATCACCACGATGATTTTCAGATGAGCTGCATTAAGGTTGTGAGCATGTATTTAAAGACACTTAAGGTGAACTTCCAGTACTATGTTTTATTTTTCCCTATCTGGAATTATCATTAAAATATGCATTCATCTCACAATCTGCAATCTTCACAGGTTCTTTTATATCAACAAAAATAATGACACATGACAAAGTCAAAATAACATCATCACAACAGCTGGAAAGATTGACAACTTACACATATTCCACCACTCATCCTTGCATCACAATCTTCCCATATCTGTAAAAATAAAATTCAAATTTTAAATGTTTAATGGCATTCAGTTGCAAGTCTGCAATTTTTGTAAATCTGTTACATCCTATATACTGAATAACTAAAATAAAATACACTAATTAAAATTAAGAAGAGTTATTTTTCAAATGATTTGTGCTTTCTAGACACATTCGCAATGGGGCTGAAACATGCTTTTACAACACAGGAATCTTTGGAAAATGCCACTGAACAATCTTCCAAAAACTGTAGGTGACATTACAGAGAAAGGTTTATTGAAATGTGACTGGTGTAACTTGGGAGGTACAATTATTTTCTTATCTTATGCATTAAAACAGTGTTTTTAATTTGAAACACTGATTTCCATTTTCTGTCTCTCACAAAAAAAAAATAAAAGAGGAAGCTCATAATCAATTAAAAACTATAAATGCAAATTTGGCAGGAGATGTAAAATGTTTAAAGTAGCACTGATTCTTGCTTAGCACTTTTTATCATTCACTTACCAACCAAGTACAATACTTCACAATAATGCAGATAAAAGAAAGGAAAAGACGCTGAAAGTCTCTTGTAAAGTAAAAGTGCACCTTTATGACCAAATATTGTACTGAGGCAGATAGGTGCCATTGGTTATAAAACTTGTTAGTAGGCACTTTGTTTCTGTTTCTTTCTCAACGCTTCTGTTTTTGTAGTTGCAGATCAGTTTAATCAACTAATACACTGACTACCAGATAGTAAAAAAAACATATCAGAGTCTTACAAAGTGCATTAAAGAAATACTTCTGCTTTTGGTTTTTTTTCTGAAGCTTCCCATGAAGAGCTACTGTACAGGAAACTTCTTGTATTCCACAGTCCTAAACACTTATGGGCTTGGGATCATATAATAATCTTCATTGTAATTAAAACCACAGCCAACAATTTCTGGTGCACAGGCACCAAAAGATCTTAAAGTATTCTGCATATATTAACTAAAGCTTATAAAAAGGCGATTTAGAGGTTCTCTAGTATTCTTTCAATAGTATCACACATTGAAGGGAAGGATAGTACTGTATTAATTTGAAACTTCCTGGCAAATTTTGATAAACAGACTGCAGTTAATCAGAGTTGAAAACTGACTTCAGTTAAGGCTAATATGTGGACACATCTGAAAACTGTTTGAGATATTAGTAACCATGAGAAATGTTATACAAAATCTTTCTGTAATTCTATAAGAAACTACATATATGAATTCCCTAATGTTTCAGACAAACTTACACTGATTATCCTCATGCCAGGAGATAGCTGAAAATGTGTATTATAGAAAACATCTCTATCCTGTTTCCAGTAGCCGCTCCTGTCTCTCCAGTAGTATGCCATCACTGGAGCAGATAGGAGTTACTGTGTTTAAACATAGCAGTCATTGTTAATCTCCATAAGACATCTGCCTTTTATAACCTACTATTTTGGTGAGTTGTTGACTTGAATTCATTAATTACTTCCTGGTCCTCCAAGTCAATTAACACTTCTGCAATTGCGGAGTTTGTCTCTGAGAGGAATCTGGATTCCTTTTTGAATTAGTCCTCTAGCTTTACGTAGACTGTGTAAATAGATAATACTGCCTCTGAGCAGTCAAATGTCTTGCTGTTTGTTGCATACAGCTATGGCATTCTCTGGGACATCTTTTGACAGAATCTCCTTTTGAATCCGTTTGATAATAACAAATTGCATGATTGACTAGAACTGTAATAGCCTCCGGCGTTTCTAGCCAGGGCTGAAAATTAACTAAATCTGTCACTACAATGTGTGTCATTAAAACATCATTTCCAGTCATTGTCTGCCCAACAATAGGGTCAGTAAATTATTTTTAAAACACTTCTAAAACCCTTCGCCATCCCAGTGATATCCTGGCACTTTCTTTGCATGTACTTGGTTAATCTTTCCAGAAGAAACTGTCAGTATTTTCATACTGGTTCCCAAATAATAAAATGAGTAATTTGCTTAGTTTATTATTAAATCTAAAGGGCAAGAGAGTAGAAAAATTGTGCAGAATTTTCCCATCTCCAATTCTACTCCCAAAACAGGCATATAAGACAATTTCATAGCAGCTGTGGAATTAGACCTTTTAGTTGAAAAATACCTACTTCATCTCTAGATATGTGTATGTACACATAACAATGAGCACCTGAGGACTTTCAATTTCATTGCTGAGTTTTCTTCTTTTTTCTTTTTTTCATTTAACCTTTCTGAAAACACTGTCGTCCTAAGAGACTCTAAGATTTTTTCAAATCTAAGAATAGACTTTTTGTAGAGATCAATCCTTTTCCTGAACTCCTCAACCCCCTGGCACTTTCTTCTTCCTCTTTACATTTTAGAATATTACCCTACATACTTGCCCTTCTCCATTCTACATTTCTCTTTTAATGTACCCAGTCTATTGTTCAGTATCAGAATAATTCTATGTATAGACCAGCAGAAGTTCTATTTTTGCTGTGATATTTACTTATCATTTCTCAGAGACACTTTCTTATATTTTTTGAGCAACTCTTTAAGATTACCAAGTTTCCATGATCCATCCGTTTATGTAGTTAATACTGTAATTTTCCACTCCTATCTCTACTTCAGGTACAGTGCAGCCTCATTCCTTACAACATCTAATCTTGGTGATTGTCTTTATTCCATTGTTCTACATTCTGAAACTTTTATGCCCTGATTTAATGTGTCTAACACACCTGTCCTGTGGGATTTGCACTCATTGTGAAGATCCATCACTCTTACGAATGGCTATTTGTGATACGGAGAAATTATCTATCAAAAGTATCCACTCTCACAAGAATTTCCCTGTCCACCAAAAATATATCTGGAGGTAGCAGGAATTCATTTTATTCAACTTTCAAATTATTCATAACTCTACACTTTTTTTTAAATAGGTGTATAAGAAAATATTTCCTCTTTGCAAATATACAGTAGTACAAGACATTACCAGTACTCTTGAGAAGATTTCAGAAGATACCTTCAGGACTTCAGCATTCTCCCAGTGCTCTGCTGAAAGACTCTTTCTTTAATCCAGCTTGTTTTCTAAGTTATTATTTTGTCCTGTCACTTTATAACACTTATTAGCCTGTTTCTCTGATCAGCTCGTTTGAACTGCCTTACCTGATTGCTCTTTTAGGACCTTTATTTTTTTTCCTTTTCTACTTCTTCACCAGAAAGATAAAAGGCAGCACATTACCACTTCTCTATTTGCTTTGGTATTGGTGGGAAGCATGCCCCCAAACTACAAAAAATTTGTTTGCTTAAAATATATTTTAATATTATTTTGTAGCAACTCCTCTTCTGTCCCTACCTGTAAAAAATTAGGGTTGTCTTTTTTTTCATCTGTAACTTAAATTAACCAGTGATCAGCTGTGTAATCTGTGCATTTTGCCTGCAGAAATGAATGGATAAGAAACTAGAATAAAGGGGGCAGATAGGGGGAAAGAGAGAGAGAATTATTAAAAGATCTCTCTGGAAGACGCAGTCTCACACAGTGCACAGATAGATATGTATCAGCTCCTTCTTTAATTCATTAATAACAGATTTTAATACTTAATTACTCCTTGACCTGCATTATCCTTACTGGGTAAAATCCAGATTTACTATAGGATTAGACTAATATATGGTGTATGATCAGAAATTATAGATTATATAAACCACAAAGAATTTTCTCTCCTATAGTAGTATATCCCAATTCAGATAACTGTCAAGGAAGAAAAATAAAATTTCTTCACTATGTTAGTTGAGTGTTTGAATTCTGTTTACTTTCATGGTACTTAAGCATATGTCTAGAAGAAGAGATCTGAGAGACTTATTATACTGTTTGGCATTGTGTAAAAATGTGGAGTATTATTGCCTTTTTCTCCTGCAACATATATGTGTGGCTCTGTAGAGATACATATCAATATACCTCTTTCAATGATGTTAAAATTCTCTTTGTAACTGATATTTCCTTTTTTGTAAAATAGTCTGACTAATGTGAGGCACTAAATTACTAAACGTATTTACCAAAATATGTAAATACATAAATATCATAGGATAATAATAGATATATTAGTTAATAAACTGTGTTAGACATGGTACAATTCTCACTTGACAGTGTTTGCCCAGAACAGTCGAAAAAGTGAATGTACAATGCTAGTGAGTTACAGTTCAATCTAAAAGAAAGGATGTGCTTTACCTAGGTCAGGACAGGGAACACTGGCAGAATCATATAGAGAAGCCTTATTAGTACTGAACATGTTATACTTGTCATTTCCATAATAAACAAATAAATAAATAAATAAATAGCAAAGTTTTACATTTGCTTCACTGCCTAACAATTTCTACCTTTCAGAAGGGTTTCACACAGAATCAATTAAAATAATAACAGGAATCCAGAAATAGACATAATATGTCTAAAATAACATTCACTGCACTTGCTTCAACTTTGTTGGTAATGCTTAACTATTCCCACAGACAGTAAATAGTAGAATTCCATCAAGTGGATTAGAAAAAGTGGAAATTATGTGCTTAGCTGAATGACTACTACCACAACTATTTTGCATCTATTCAGGACAACCAGAGGATCAGGCCCAGCCAGCATGCATTCATGAAAGGCAGGTCCCGCTTAACCAACCTGATCTCCTTCTATGACCGGGTGACCCGCCTAGTGAATGAGGGAAAGGCTGTGGATGTTGTGTATGCTGACTTCAGTAAGGCATTTGACACTGCTCCCCACAGCATCCTCATGGAGAAACTAACTGCCCATGGTTTGGATGGGTGTACTCTCTGCTGGATAAAGAGCTGGCTGAATGGCTGCGTGTTGAGAGTTGTGGTGAATGGAGTTAAATCCAGCTGGCGGCCGGTGACAAGTGATGTTCCCCAGGGCTCAGCTTTGGGACCAGTCTTGTTTAACATCTGTATCAATGATCTAGATGAGGGGATCCAATACCCCTCAGTAGGTTTGCAGGTGACACCAAGTTGGGTGGGAGTGTCGATCTGCTTGAGGGTAGGAAGGGTCTACAGAGGGATCTGAACAGACTGGATCAATGGGCCAAGGACAACCGTATGAGTTTCAACAAGGTCAAAAGCTGGGTCCTGCTCATGTGTCACAACAACCCCATGCAATGCTACAGGCTTGGGGAAGAGTGGCTGGAAAGCTGCCTGGCGGAAAAAGATCTTGGGGTGCTGGTTGACAGCCAGCTGAACATGAGCTAGCAGTGTGCCCAGGTGGCCAAGAAGGCCAACGTCATCCTGGCTTGTATCAGGAATAGTGTGGCCAGCAGGAGCAGGGAGGTGATCATGCCCCTGTACTCGGCACTGGTGAGACTGCACCTGGAGTACTGTGTTCGGTTTCCTGCAGTACTGTGTTCGGTTTTGGGCCCCTCACTACAAGCAAGACATCGAGTTTCTGGATTGTGTCCAGGTAGGGCAACAAGGCTAGTGAGGGGTCTAGAGAACAAGTCTTCTGAGGAGCAGCTGAAGGAACTCGGGCTGTTTAATGTGGAGCAGAGGAGGCTGAGGGGGGACTTCATTGCTCTCTACAACTATCTGAAAGGAGGTTGTAGTGAGGCAAGTGTTGGTCTCTTCTCCCAGGTAACTTGCCATAAAATGAGAGGCAATGGCCTCAAGTTGCATCAGGGGAGATTTAGATTAGATATTAAGAAAAATTGCTTTACTGAAAGAATGGTCAGACACTGGAACAGGCTGCCCAAGGAGATGATTGAGTCTCCATCCCTGGAGGTGTTTAAAAAACATGTAGATGTGGCACTTCAGGATATGGTTTAGTAGGCAGGGTGATGCTGGGCAGATGGTTTGGACTAGATGATCTTAGGGGTGTTTTTTTCCAACCTATGATTCTATGATGAAAAATCTGATATAACCAGAAACAGAACAAATCACCTCATTCCCAACATGAAATATATGATGATAACAATGAGTCTCTCCTCTGGGTTGCACACATTAGCAAGCAGACAGAATGGAATATTTTCTTGCTGAGTACAGTCCTGCTCCTACAGATCACCTTCCTTACATTGATAAAAATATGTCTTTAGAGAATCACGTAGATCAAATGAAGGAGAAGAAAACCCATTAAATTCTGTACAATGCATGCAATATTGTTTGTGAAGCAGCCTAGTTTTTATCTTATTTTAGTTTATAGAAACTTCTGTCATTTATGCCTTTAAAAAATACTTTTTCAGAATTCTTCTGTTAATGTACATGATTTTAAAAAATCACCAGTGGCATAGCACTCACAGAGTCTTTTCACATTTTAAATAACAGAGTTGCAAGACACCAGCCTATTTGGAAGGGAACTAGGGAAATTCTGTGTATTATGTCTTCCTAGTATGCACATATGATAAATTTTCTTTTGAATCTTTGTAAGCTGTTGATGACTCTGAACCAGCATTTAGTATTTGTGAAACAGGAATGAATAATACCTAGAACACAAGAAAGCCTGAATACTTTTTTTTACAGCATTGTCATCCAATGTCACAGTAAAACACCTGTGGAAATCGAAAACTCTGAATGTGTAACCCTTAAATTCCATATGTCCTGTTTGTGTGAGAAAATTTATTGAGGTTGAAACTATAGAGCGGCAAACCATAGAATCTTACAATGGTTTGGGTTGGAAGACACCTTAAAGACCAGCTAGTTCCAACTCCGCTGCCTTGGGCACGGACACATTCCGCTAGACCAGTTTACTAGCCATTGCCCCTTGTCATGTCACTAAACATCACTGTGAAAAGTCCCTCTCCAGCTTGCTTGTACTTCCCCTTTAGGTACTGGAAGGCCATAGTTAGGTCTCCTTGGAGTCTTCTCTTATTCAGGCTGAACAACCCCAACTCTCTCAGCCTTTCCTCATAGGAGAGGTGTTCCATCCCTCTGATCATTTTTGTGGCTCTCTTCTGGACCCACACCAGCAGGTCCATGTCTTTCCCGTGCTGAGGGCTCCAGAGCTGAATGCAGGACTCCAGGTGGGACCTCACCAGAGCAGAGCAGAGGGGCAGAATCACCTCCTTTCACCTGCTGGCCATGCTGCTTTTGATTCAGCCCAGGACATGGGTGGCTTCTGGGTTGCAAGTTCACATTGTGTAGCTGTCTTTGCCTGAATAAAAAGGCAGTTTTACAGGCCTATTCAGTCATGCAGCTTTGTTTCACTTTGTTTCCTGTCTTGTGCTGCCTATGACTAGTCTTGCTCATTTAATCACTCTAACAAGGTATAGATAAATTTGTGAACCAGTTTTTCAGTCATAGACTCAGTGATGCCTCAAATTTAGATTTCTTTACACACTGCAGTTATAATAAGTTTGCAAAATGAGGCTTGAAAATATGCTAAGGCTACCTCAGAATCATAGAATCATGGAATGGTAGGGGAAGGGACCTTAAAGATCATCTAGTTCCATACCCCCTGCTATGAGCAGGAACATCTCACACTAAACCAGGTTGCTCAGAGCTCCTTCCAGCCTGGCCTTGAACACTGCCAGGGAGGGGGCAGCCACAACTTCTCTGGGAAACCTGTTCCAGTGCCTCACCACCCTCATGGTGAAGAATTTCTTCCTAATATCTAATCTAAATCTGCCCTCTTTTAATTTAGAGCCATTCCCCCTTGTCCTATCACTACACACCCTTGTGAAAAGCCCCTCTCCATCGAAGGAGATGTAGGACCTGTAGGCCCCCTTCAGGTACTGGAAGGCTGCAATAAGGTCAGTCTGGAGCCTTCTCTTCTCCAGGCTGAACAGTCCCAACTCCCTCAGCCTGTCCTCGTAGGAGAGGTACTCCAGGCCTCTGGTCATCTTTGTGGCCCTCCTCTGGACCCACTCCAACACATTCATCTCTTTCCTATGCTGGGGGCCTCAGAGCTGGACACAGTACTCCCAGTGGGGTCTCATGAGTGTGGAGAAAAGGGGCAGAATCACCTCTCTCGACCTGTTGGCCACGCTTCACTTGATGCAGCCCAAGATACGGTTGGCTTTCTGGGCTGCAAGCACACATTGCCGGCTCATGTTGAGCTTCTCAGCCACCAGTGCCCCCAAGTCCTTCTTCTCAGTGCTGCTTTCAAGCCACTTTCGATGATATTAATGATATTCAACCTGAATGGAGTGGATAATAGAAGTAAACTTACCTGTTCATAGGGAAACACCGGTGTATTCACCGTTAAATATTTGTAAGTGAGTTCAATTAAGGAATCACAATCACACCTTCCAAATTCCCTAATATATAACTATTCACTACATTTCTTGAGACATTAACTGTCAAAGCCCATAGCAAAAGTAGATTTTGTAGAAGTATGGTTTTCCAGCTAAGACACTTTATAATAAGTTATCATTCTTAGTATTTCAAATCTAGTTCTGTTTGCTCTACAACTTTCAACTTTATTAAGCCCAAGGATTGCTATAACAGCTTGTTATCTTGATTGCCCATCATTTAATGAGATGTTGCATTACAGAACTTTCTTTTCTTGCCCAAAGAATCACAGAATGGTTGAGGCTATAAGGCACCTCTGGAGGTCGTCCAGTCCAATCCCTCTGCTCAAGCAGGGCCACCTCGAACTGCTCACCCAGGACTCTGTCCAGACATTTTTTAATATCTCCAAGGATGGATACTCCACAATTCCCCTGGGCAACCTCTGCAACTTCTCAGTCATCGCTACAGTGAAGAAGTGTTTTTCGATGCTCAGGTGAAGCCTTCTGTGTTCCAGTTCATGCCCATTTCATCTAGTCCTGTCACTGGGCACCACTGGAAAGAACCTGACTCCATTTTCTTTGCACCTTCCATTCAGGTGTTTACGTACTTGGATAAGATCCTCCTGAGCCTTCTCTTTTCTAGGCTAAACAGTCCCCACTCTCTCAGCCTTTACTCTTAGGAGAAATGCTCCAGTCCCTTCATCATCTTGGTGGCCCCTCACTGGGCTGTCTTCAGTATGCCCATGTCTCTCTTGCACTGTGGAGCCCAGCACTGGACACAATACTGCAGTTATGGCTTCACCGGTACTGAACAAAGGTGAAAGATCACCTCCTTGACCTGCTGACAAGACTAATGAAAGATCACCTCCTTGACCTGCTGACAAGACTAATAGCAGATATGGAGATATGTATTTACAGACTCGAAAGCAGGCTATAGATAAGTGTAACCTTAAGGGACTTCCACTAAGAAAATACAGACTATTGTCTTCATACCCATAGAGGAAGGGAAGGAGTTCTGATAATTCCATTTCTGGACTGTGACACCCAAATTTACTTGACATCATATTGGATGCCTCTTTCTTCAGTGAGACTGACTCTGCACGGACAGGTGACACAGGAACTGCTACAGTTCCTGGTCACGTCTGTGTGGTACACTGAGCTTTGGAACTTCAGCCCTAAAATGCACATTAGCCATGCATAAGTGGGTGCCCAAACTCAGTCAGACACTGTAAAAAAAAAAAAAATTTCTTACACCGGCTGCAGCTCCTACCGGGAGCCTACTCCAGCACAGGCTCTTGATGTGCTACATTTTCCTTCAGGCAATGTCCACTTGCTGTGGCATGCAGTCCTCTATGGGCTGCAGAAGGACAATCTGCTTCATCATGGTCGTCTTCCTGGGATGCAGGAGAATCTTTGTTCCGACACATGGAGTCCCTCCTCCCTCTCTTTCTTCGCTGGCCTGCTGACCTTGATGTCTCTAACAATGTTTATCTCACATTGTTCTCACTTCTCTTTCTCCTAGCTGTTGCACTGTGGTTTGCACCCTTTCTTAAATATGTTGCCACAGAGGTCCCACCAGCATTGCTGATCGGCTCAGCTTTGGGCAGCAAAAGATCTGTCTTGGAGCTGGCTGAAACTGGCCGTGTCTGACATGGGGGCAGTTCGTGGTGTCTTCTCAGAAAATTCACCCCTGCACACACCCCTCCCTCTCTGCCAAAACCTTACCATGCAAATAAAATACAAGTGAAAATGGGCACAGTCATATTTATCTCTGCTGAATGTTTTTTCCTAGTTTGTAATGAAATCTAACTGGAATTTGAAAAATACTTGTAAATATTAATTTCTTTCCAATATTTTGTGGTACTAGAAAAAGGTGTGCATAAATGAGTAGTGTTTTGAATAAAAACCTTTTTTTGCTCTTTCTTGAAGGAAATATTTCAATTGACATTTCCAAATGTTAATTACTTAGGAATTATATCATTTATTAAAAATTACAGCTAAAAATTAAAGATAAGGTTTAATTTTGAGTTGTGAAGTCATGTTTCAGTTTGAAACTGTTCACTTTTTGGTATCCTATTTATCTTTCAACTTTTTTTTGCTGTAGCAGTGTGGGTCAATGGCCTTGCTGGACTTGCTGATGCTAAAGGAATACTTGCTCGGATACTGAAGAGTTAACAAATGGGAGCAGTAGCTTCACTTATCAGGCAGAAGTAAGGGGTGATGGCCCACCACTATCAATTAAGTGACACCTGGGGTATGACAAAGAGCTAACAGCCAGGCATTGTTGAAGTTAAAAAATACAAGGTTCCCACTAGGCACCAACGAATCTCCCTGTCCCAGTGGCCTGCAGAACTCTGACAACACAACATGCTATGTCAAAAACCAATCCACACACAATATTTGACTTAGTCCCACCTCACCAAAATCTGCAAAAGATTTATCAGAAGTATAAAAATAGGTTATTGAAAACCCTCCTTTGGAGGAAGAGCCAAATAAAAATCTTACTTGACCACAGGTCGACTTGCCTGAACCTCTCTTCCCCTCTGTTTTGTTTTGGCCTGGATAAATGCCAGGTGCCCACCAAAATTTCTCTATCACTTCCCCTCCTCAGTTGGACAGGGGAGAGGAAATATGATGAAAGGCTAGTGAATGGAGATAAGGACAGGGAGACGTCACTCATGAATTACCATCACGGACATAACAGATTGAACTTGTGGAGAAGAGAAATGTTTAATTTATCACCAATCAAATCAGAACAGGATAATGAGAAATAAAACTAGATCTTAAAACACCCTCCCCCCACCCCTTCCTTCCTCCCAGGCTCAGCTTCACTCCCGTTTCTCTGCCTCCTCTCCCCCAAGCGGCACAGGGCAACAGGGAATGGGGGTTATGGTCAGTTCATCACATGTTGTCTCTGCCACTTCCTGCTCCTCAGGGGGAGGACCCCTCACACTCTTCCCCTGCTCCAGTGTGGGGTCGCTCTCACAGGAGAAAGCTCTCCTCAAACTTCTCCAATGTGAGTCCTTCCCACGGGCTGCAACTCTTCATGAACTGCCCCAGTGTGGGTCCCTTCCATGGGGTGCAGTGCTTCAGGAATAGGCTGCTCCAGCGTGGGTCCCCCACAGGGCCACAAGCCCTGCCAGCAAACCTACTCCGGCGTGGGCTCCTCTCTCCACGGGTCCACAGGTCCTGGCAGGAGCCTGCTCCAGCGCTGTCTCCCCACAGGGTGACAGCCTCTGTCAGGCTTCCACGTGCTCCGGTGTGGGGTCGCTTCCGTAGGCTACAGGTAGATCTCTGCTCCACTGTGGACCTCCATGGACTGAAGGGGGACAACCTGCCTCACCATGGTCTTCATCATGAGCTGCAAGGGGAAAATCTCTGCTCCCTCTGCTCACCTCCTCCCCCTCCTTCTTGACTGACCTTGGTGTCTGCAGAGTTGTTTCTCTCACATCGTCTCACTCCTCTCTCTTGACTGCAGTTTCACCGCAGGATTTTTCCCCTTCTTAAACGTGTTATCCCAGAGGCGCTACCACCGTTCCTTATTGGTTTGGCCCTGGCCATCAGCCGGTCCGTCTTAGAGCTGGCTGGCACTGGCTTTATCAGACATGGGGGAAGCTTCTCGCAGCTTCCCACATAAGCCACCCCTACAGCCTCCCTTCTACCAAAATCTTGGCACGCAATATCCATAACACCCCCCAAGAAGGGGCACCTTTTTGATAAGAGTCGCACCTCCAACTTTGTTGGACATATCTCCAAGAACATATTCTAAACTAAAGCTCTAAACTATTAACTTGAGCTCAATTTTTGTAGACAGTGTATTTATCTATTACAGTCCCTAATCTGTGACACCTGTCACTTGAATAAACTAACTATTGTTTCAATTTTGTGAAACTGTTTACATGAAAGTCCCTGGGAGGGCTCTGACAGGTAAACATTGACTCACAGAAGTGGCTACCTACTTCACCCCTGAGACATAAACTGTTGACCAAGTCTGGGACTAGGAGGGGATTCAGCCACACCTAGGCTCCTCTCCGAGAACTTTAGAAAGTAAGGGTGTCCACTCCACTCTGAACCTTATGACTCAGTGGGAGGGCTTTCCCCCTTGCCGCTCCGCTCCTCAGACTCCTTCAAATCCTTTAACCCATTAAAGTGACAAGCAGTACAATAGACATGACATAAGTTTTTTATAGTTTCTCCCAGCTAATTAATAATTTTTATACAAGAAGAAATTTTGATTATTGTGGGTTTTTTCTGCAGAACATATTTCTTTTTTGCTATGTTTTATTTAGAAAATAAGCTTTTTGTTTTATAAAACAAAAAAAACCCAAACAATAATACACTTCAGCACTTTTACTTTTACTTTCCGAGGATCTTAAAACATATTGGTTGTTTACTATCAGAATGGAAACCATGATGAAAAATAACATTAGAAAATTTTGCGTTATTAGCCAGTTGTTACTCTTTCACTAAAAAATTCAGTCTCTTTGACCACCTATGTTCAAGGTGTTATAGTGAAAAACAAGGTGCTTCAAAACAGGTAACAATTTTTATAGGTTTGAAGTTACTTCTATGTATGGAAAGATTGAAAGGATTGTGACTATTTACTTTAGATGCACAAGAAATTAAAATAGATATGAGAAGAATATACAAAGTCGTAAATGGTCTGGAGAGCATAAGATCAGCATCTTCATTTACACTTTCACATGAGGCAAATCCAAAGATTTTCCAATGTAAATTATTTAAAGTTATTAACCCAATGTTTTACTAAATGAAATTATTCATTTGTCTCAGTAATACAGCATTCAAAATGCAATACAACTTTACTTTATCCTGACACGAAAACTTTATTTGGAAGCACTTTGCAACATTAATAACAGAACTGGAGATAAGTAGTAACAGAGGTAGAAAATCAACTAATCGGTGAGCAAGAACAGATATCTCTCCTGCTGGGATTTGTAATGAACAGATGAAGCAAAGTAGCAGAGTTACACAATAAAACAGATTCAGATCACACGAATTATATAGTACCTTCACATAAATAAACCCCATGCTACACAAGATGATAGAGGAAAAGGCAACTTCTTGGCCAAAGCAAGGAAAGGCACAGAAACAGAAAAAGACAGGATATCAGAAATAGAGTGAGCAGAAAGTGAGCTTCAAACAAGCAGAATTTCACCCCAGCAAAAATACAAGGCCGTGGAGGGATGGCTCTGCTACAAAGGTTTGTAAAGTAGACAGTGTTCACCAGTGAGGAATACCTAGATGACTTCAAGTGTTAAAGGACTCTGAGTGTCCTGGATTCGGCCAGGACAGGGTTAATTTTCACCAGAATCCAGGAAGGGACACAGCCGGGAGGGCTTACCCCACCTGGCCAAACAAAGCAGGATATTCCATACCATGTGACGTCATGCTAGGTTCCGGTGGGGGGAAGTTGGGCGGCGGGAACTCTCTCGGGCTTGGGAGAGCACGGCACCGGTCCGGTCCGGGAGAGCAGCTTTGTGGGTTGTGCGGTTTGTGTTGTGTTTTCTCCTTATCTGTATCGCTGTTGTTGCTGTTCCCTTTGTTTGCTGTTCTGTTAAATTGCCCTTATCCCAATCCACCCTGGCGGGGGGAGGGGCGGCCGCATAGTGCTTTTGTTGCCGGCAGCCGAAACCAAACCAGAACATTTAAATTAGGCGCCCAAGCGTGGGGCAGTGATAACGGCAGGGCTGAGCAGCGTGTGTTAAAACAGCTTTCTCAGATTTTGTTGAATTTTTTTATACGCATTTACTGTGTTAGTTAAAAAGTTGCCGGTAAAAATGTTTATAACTTTGTTCAAGTGGCTCCGGTATTTAAACCTGTACTTGCTTTATGTGTTCGTTGCTGTGCTGTTTATTACCTTAATGAATAAGATCAGGATGACGATTTTGCTGTACTGTACGATATCAACTTATGACATGATAACATCACTGTGCATGAAATTAGGCTTGTATTTGCATGCGGCACTGCGGTCATTTCTGTACATCGGATCCTATGTCTTAGAATTTGTTTAATAATCGAACCCACTCTGTGGGGAAAACTGAAGGGGATACCTTCCCCCACTCTTTCGACCCTCCTCTCTCCTTCAGGCTAGTCCTAACAGCTTCTGAGAGTTTCAAATATGCATGGGATGCTCAGGCCATTGTGTTTCTATTGTTCTGTCTCCTGAATGGATTGCAGGTTTTGTTTAGGGTTAAACAGAGACCTGCCCTGGGGCTGGAGAGCAGTGAGTGGCTGGGTGTGTGAGACAGCATGGGCAAGTACCTAAGGCAGTGGCCACACCCGATGTTTTTTAAACTCACCCCTGAGCAAGTGCAGAATCCGGACATACTAATGAAATATCTGCAAGAAGTGTGCTGCCACCCTAGGAAATCCAGAGAGACACAAATCACTGCAAAGTGCTGGGGTCTGGCCCACGCCTACTGAGCCATGTTCAACACTGTTCAGTGTCCTAAAGGGGAAGGAGTGTGGAAATGAAGCGGCAGGAACTGCGACTGGCGCTGCCCCCCCCAGCCGGCCCTGCAGCCCCTTCAGCCCAGCAGGCAGTCACAGCAACCCCAACCAGCACCACGGCTGCTGCAGCCACTGGCGTTGTCCCGGCTGTCCCAGCGGGCACGGCAGTTGCTCCAGCTCCAGCCGCAGGCATCGCGACTGAGCCCATTAAGCAACCTGTACCGGTAGCAGTCATCCACGTAAAACTCAAGAAAGACACAAAGAGAGCAGATCGCTTCGGGAGTGATGACAGTGAGCCAGGGTCATCGCGGGAGATAGAGACAGAGATCATCACTCAGTCCCTGTTCCTGAGCGAGCTGCGAGACATGCAGAAAGATTTCAGCCACCACCAGGCGAGGACATTGTCACCTGGCTGCTGCAGTGCTGGGGTAATGGGGCCAGCAGCTTGAAATTAGAGGACAAGGAAGCCAAGCAGCTGAGGATCCCTGGCCAGAGAAAGGGGCATTGACAAGGCCATTGGGAAGAAGGAACAAGTCCTCAGCCTCTGGAGGAGACTTCTGTCAGGCGTGAGGGAGAGGTACGCCTTCAGTGACGATTTTCATAGAATCATGGAATCATAGAAAGTTTTGAGTTGGAAAGGACCCCTAGAGGTCATCTAGTCCAACCCCCCCGCAGCGAGCAGGGACACCACTAACTAGATCAGGTTGCTCAGAGCCCTGTCCAACCTGGTCTTGAAAGTGTCCAGGGATGGGGACTCCACTACCTCTCTGGGCAACCCGTTCCAGTGTTTCACAACCCTCATTGTAAAGAATTTCTTCCTTATATCCAGCCTAAACCTACCCTGTTTGAGTTTGAAACCATTAACCCTCGTCCTGTCACTGCTGTCTCTACTAATACTATTTTGTATGCTATCCTGGCAAGTGGACGAATGTTGAAAGGGGTATTCTGTACTTGAGGGAATTAGCTGTGTGGGAGTTGGTTTACTATGAACCAGACGATGAGCAGGTACCCACAGACCCAGATGAAGTCCAGTGCACAGCATCTATGTGGAGGAAGTGCACCCTCCTCATATACCAACTCACTGGCAGTCGTAAACTGGAAAGGTGAGGAGGCACCAACAGTGGATGAGGTGGCTGTCAGACTCCAGCAATATGAGGAAAGTGTCTCTCCCTCCCTTGTCTCATCTGCAGAAAAACTGGCCCAGGAGGTGCGGTAAATCGAAGAGCATATGTCCTACTCCCCACCTGTACGGGCCATTATCTCAGCTATTAGGGGCAAGCGTTCCTCTGCTCAGGAAAGGGAATACAGAGGCTATTAACACAGGGCACTCTGTGGTTTTACCTGCATGACCACGGAGGGGACATGAGGAAGTGGGATGGAAAACCCACCTCAAGTCTAGAGGCACGAGTGCGTGAGTTGCAAGCTAAAACAATCACCAAAGGGATGTTAGGAAAAATGCCACTCCAGTTTCCAGCAGCCAGCTCTCCAGACCACATAGGCAGTTTGATCTTGATTCTGATCGTCTGGAAGAGACCTCCAAGTCATTCTTACAGCAAGTGAGTAGCAAATTCTCTGACCAGGATTAGAAAGGTCCTGCCTCCAGCCAGGTGGAGGAAAGGGACAAACACGTTTATTGGTCGGTGTGGATTCGGTGGCCTGGCATGTCATATCCACAAGAGTATAAAGCTCTAGTGGACACTGGTGCACAGTGTACTTTAATGCCATCAGAGTTCAAAGGGTCAGAGTCCATTTGCATTTCGGGAGTGACAGGTGGGTCCCAAGAGCTGAGTGGATTGGAGGCTGAAGTGAGCCTCACTGGGAAGGAGAGGCAGAAGCACCCCATTGTGTCTGGCCCCAAGGCTCCATGCATCCTTGGTATAGAGTATCTTAGGGGAGGGTATTTCAAGGACCCAAAGGGGTATCGATGGGATTTTAGCATAGCTGCTTTGGAGACGGAAGAAATTAAACAGCTGTCCATTTTGCCTGGTCTCTCGGAGGATCCTTCCATTGTGGGGTTGCTGAGGGTGGAAGAACAACAGGTGCCAAATGCGACCACAACGGTGCACCGGCGACAATATGGTACCAACCGAGACTCCCTTATACCTATTCATTAGCTGATCTGCCACATGGAGAGTCAAGGAGTCATCAGCAAAACTCTCTCATCCTTTAATAGTGCCATATGGCCAGTGAGAAAATCCACTGGAGAGTGGAGACTGACAATAGACTACCGTGGCCTGAATGAAGTTACACCACCACAGAGTGCTGCCGTGCCAGACTTGCCAGAACTTCAGTGTCAGCTGGAGTCAAAGGCAGCCAACTGGTATCCTACAATTGACATAGCTAATGCATTATTCTCCATCCCTTTGGCAGCAGAGTGCAGGCCACAGTTTGCTTTCACCTGGAGGGGCATCCAGTACACCTGGAATCGACTGCCCCAGGGGTGGAAACACAGTCCCACCATTTGCCATGGACTTATCCAGACTGCACTGGAAAAGGGTGAAGCTCCAAAACATCTGCAGTACATTAATGACATCATTGTATGGGGTGAAACAGCGAAGAACGTATTTGAGAAAGGAGAGAAAATAGTTCAGATCCTTCTGAAAGCCGGTTTCGCCATCAAGCGAAGAAAAGTCAAGGGACCTGCACAAGAGATCCAGTTTTTGGGAAAAAAATGGCAGGATGGGCGCCGTCAAATCCTAATGGATGTCATCAACACAATAGAAGCTATGTCTCCACCAACCAGCAAAAAGGAAGCACAAGCCTTCCTGGATGTTGTGGGATTTTGGAGAATGCACATCCCAAATTACAGCCAGATTGTAAGTCGTCTGTACCACATGACCCAGAAGAAGAATGATTTTGAATGGGGCCCTGAGCAATGACAGGCATTTGAACAAATTAAACAGGAGATAGTTCATGCCGTAGCCCTTGATCCAGTCCGGTCAGGGCGAGATATTAAAAACGTGCTCTACACCACAGCCGGGGAGAATGGCCCAACCTGGAAGTCTCTGGCAGAAAGCACCAGGGCAGACTCGAGGTCGACCCCTGGGGTTCTGGAGCCGGGGATACAAAGGATTGAAGGCCTGCTATACTTCCACTAAAAAAGAGATTCTGGCAGCATATGAAGACATTCAAGCTGCTTCAGAAGTGGTCGGTACTGAAGCACAGCTCCTCCTAGCTTCACGATTGCCGGTCCTGGGCTGGATGTTCAAAGAGAGGGTCCCCTCTATGCGTCTTGCCACCGATGCTGTGTGGAGTAAGTGGGTCACGCTGATCACACAGCGCACCCGAATGGGAAACCCCAGTTGCCCAGGAATTCTGGAGGTAATCATGGACTGGCCAGAAGGCAAAGATTTCGGAGCATCGCCAGAGGAGGAGGTGACACGTGCTGAAGAGGTCCCACTGTATAACCAGCTGCCAGAAGATGAGAAACAGTATGCCCTGTTCACGGATGGGTCCTGTCGCATTGTGGGGAAGCAGCGGAGGTGGAAGGCTGCTGTATGGAGCCCTACATGACAATTCTTGGAAACTGCAGAGGGAGAAGGTGAGTCAAGCCAGCTTGCAAAGGTGAAAGCCATCCAGCTGGCTTTAGACATTGCCAGTCGAGAGAAGTGGCCAGTGCTCTATCTTTACACGGACTGCTGGATGGTGACCAATGCCTTGTGGGGGTGGCTGCAGCAATGGAAGAAGAACAACTGGCAGCGCAGAGGCAAACCTATCTGGGCTGGCCCACTGTGGCAAGATATTGCTGCCCGTCTGGAGCAGTTGGCTGTAAAAGTCTGTCATGTGGACGCCCACGTCCCTAAGAGTCGGACCACTGAGGAACATCAAAACAACCACCAGGTGGATCAGGCTGCCAAGATTGAAGTGGCTCAGGTGGATCTGGACTGGCAAAAGAAGGGTGAACTGTTTATAGCTCGGTGGGCCCATGACACCTCGGGCCACCAAGGAAGAGACGCGACATACCGATGGGCTCGTGACCGAGGGCTGGACTTGACCATGGACACCATTGCACAGGTTATCCATAAATGTGAAACATGTGCTGCAATCAAGCAAGCCAAGCGGGTAAAGCCTCAGTGGTATGGAGGACGATGGTTAAAATATAAATATGGGGAGGCTTAGCAGATTGACTACATCACACTGCCACAAACCCACCAAGGCAAGCGCTATGTGCTCACAATGGTGGAGGCCACCACCGGATGGCTGGAAACCTACACTGTGCCCCATGCCACTGCCCGGAATACCATCCTGGTATTGCAAAAACAAGTCCTGTGTTGACATGGCACTCCCAAAAGAATTGAGTCGAACAACAGGACTCATTTTCTTAACAGCCTCATAGACACCTGGGCCAAAGAAGACGGTATCGAGTGGGTGTATCACATCCCCTACCATGCACCAGCCTCTGGAAAGATTGAGACGTACAATGGGCTGCTAAAAACCACTTTGAGGGCAATGGGGGGTGGGACTTTCAAAAACTGCAATACTCATTTAACAAAGGCCACCTGGCTGGTTAACACCAGAGGATTCACCAACGGGGCTGGCCCTGCCCAGTCAAAACCTCAGCTCCCCATAGAAGGGGATAAAGTCCCTGTAGTGCACATGAGGAACATGTTAGGGAAGAGAGTTTGGGTTAGTCCTGCCTCGGGCAAAGGCAAGCCCATCCGTGGGATTGCTTTTGCTCAAGGACCTGGGTGTACCTGGTGAGTAATGCGGAAGGATGGGGAAGTCTGATGTGTACCTCATGGGGATTTGATTTGGGGCAAGAATAGTCCATTAATAAATAGTATAAAGTTAATTGTTAAATAACCCTGTCACTGTCTGTTATCACTGTTATAATTGTTATATTTTGTACCAGTAGTAACATAGTAAGAATCGTCCAGATTAAACAGGAACGGACTTTTCTGATGAAAACCTAGCAGAGCTCAGCGATGATAGACTGACCCTGTTTTTCAACAACTGGCATCCAGCAACTTCATCAAGATCAACATCTCCTGCAGACTGTGGGGACGGGATGCATCAGATATATCAGCTGTGAGCTCCGGATGCAGCAAGTGACCTCCCATCAGCACACATCACCTCTCCTGCCACGGAAGACCATTACGACAGATGGAGCCCGAAGTCATGGATTAAATGAACTCAACGGACACTTTAGAGTGATGATCCATAGACTAAGGGAATGATATCTGGAGACAGGAGAAGTGGTGGTGATCAACTGGACAATGGGGGACCTGGGCATGACGTAGATGGTATGGAATAAGGGGTGGATAATGTCCTGGGTTTGGCCAGGACAGGGTTAATTTTCACCGGACTCCAGGAAGGAGCATAGCTGGGGGGTGGGGGCTGAGCCCACCTGGCCAAACAGAGTCCCGTATTCTATACCATGTGACGATGGGTTCCGGTGGGGGGGGTGGCACGTCAGGAACTCACTCGCGGCTTGGGGGGGCGCGGCGCCAGTCCTGTTCCGGAGAGAGGCTGTTTGGGTCATGCGGTTTGTTGTTGTGTTTTCTCCTTATCTGTACCATTGTTGTTCCTGTTTCCCTCTGTTTGCTGTTCTGTTAAACTGCCCTTATCCCGACCCACCAGTTTCTGCCTCTCTTTTCATTCTCGTCCTCACACCGGCGGGGGGAGGGGTGGCCGTGTGGCGCTTTTGTTGCCGGCGGCAGCCGAAACCAAAACAATTTGACAATTCCAGCAAGGCCATCGATTATAGTTTGGTGCACACATTTGGAGGAGAGTTCCTCGTGTGCCTGGTGCCGTAATAAAGAATACCTGCTTAATAGTCTTCCGACTATTGAGTCTTCAACTCCGGCTTTTGTCAGCATCACCATCAATAATTTCTTCTTGGTGCAGTTAAAAAATAAAGTAAAAAAAGAGCATAAAATAATGCAGTGGTCAAGAGTCTGTGAATTTAGAAATCATTATTTTCAACACAGAAATTCAAGATGAGCCTGATCATGACTCTAATAAAATGAAACGTGTAACTGTATCTGAAGGAAATAGGTCAAGTTCAAAAGAAATCTGCTTTTTCTACATTTCTTTCTTCTTTTTCATTTTAATCACATAATTTAATCACTTTAGAAAAAAGCCTGTCACTAAGATTAAGAACTATGCCCTTTCTCCTTCTACTTTTATTACAATTAAAATAATTTGACCTCAAGTAAAATAACACTGTCAGATAACTTATGATTCAGTTCTTAATACTTTTGTAGGGTTGGTGAATTTTTTTCATCAATAGTTAATCTTGTTTTAGTTCAGTTGCTCACAATAGCAAATACCTTCTTTAATTAGTAAATTTAAAAAAAAAGAGTTTTAGAGCTCTTTATCTTTCTAGTTTCATTATCCTATCTGTGCGTGTCTTGAAAGGAGTTGATACGTGTAGCGTTAATAAATTTTGTACAACACTAGAGCTGTTAAGCCAGGTATTCACATTCTTTTCCCAATTCAAATGCATTCTAAAGCTTAGTTATTAGTGCTAACGAGTAATTTAATTTAGTCTAAGTTAATTAAAGTATATTTAATTCAGTTACACAAAGGCACTCCAGTAGTCATTGAAAATACATACAACAATAATATCATGGATTTAAGGAAAGTATTGTGTTACAAATATTGTTCATTATGATGTAGAATCACAAAGAAATAATGGTTTCTAGAATCCTCCACAAGCCGCTGTAAGAGATGATGATCAAAAAAAAAACACAAAGCAAACAATGAAGGGTAGAATTAACATATAAAATATGATTATTGATTGAACAAGAAAACCTAGAAGACACTTTGAGTTTACAGCTACAGTAATATCAATAGAGAATACTTAAAGTAATTTTCAAAAGGAATAAATTAGATGACAGAAAAAAAAGTAAGAAAACAAAACTTAGTTATGTCAAATGTTGTGTATTTCCCTCAAAGTTTTACATAAACTATACATATAATAAATAGAAATTTGAGATACTTCTGTTACTACCTTTCTCGGCACATAGTGCATATGTTCTCATATTAGGAGTCCACGCATATGCATGTGAAAAAATGCAAACCCATTTTTCATGTCTAATGAAATCCTGATCATTTTATTCACTGAGAACAAAAAGACCTCTGTGCATTTGTAAGCAGCAGTCTGCGATTTGGATGCACTGGCTGGTGCACACAGGCGTACTGCAGTGTTCCACAGGTATTAAGCTACACATTTTAATCCACAAAACCAAAAATATCTTACATTCAAGAGTAAATGGTACTGCTTCTTGATGAATGCACAGAAAAACAACTAAAGGCTTCATTGTGTGGTCAGTATGAAGTGCTCTTTCCCTTGGGTAGTTACTCCTTTCATGCATTCTTTTTTTTCTGTAAAAAGAACAGACTGAAATACAAAAGGAGAACGTCCATTACCTCTATCATTCCTGTGTTAAAATACTATTTTAAAACATAGAAAAAATATGGAGTTCTATACATAACAAAAATACAAAATATCTTTGAGAAAAAGTAATCATTTGCCACGTCTGGTACAGCTGTATTGAAATTCCACCTCACTTCCTGGAAACTTGTTAAAAAAAAAAAAATATTGCCACACACTCTGAGCAAGTTCACAGAATGCTTGAGAGTGTCAATAAAAATTTAAGAAATCTATGTATTTATACTTTTCTCAAGTGTTGGAGAAGATTATATATCTAGAAAAAATAATAAAAACCTATAATTAATAAAAAACAATGTCACAAAGTGACATCAAAGTGTATGATCTCACTTCTGTCTTTACATCAACAGAGGATAAGTGGAACTATCCTAGGACTGAGGTGCACTCCAAGGAATGCAGCACTGAACTAACTTTTGTATACTAAAGAGAGCTCAGAGAACAATCTTATTTCTTGCCACCCACTATTACGAATTACCTGCTTTTGTACTCTTAAAACTATGTACACAACAACAAACAAATATAATGGCATGCATCCCACTGATTCACATGGCAACACTAAGATTATGTAGTGGCAATAAAAAAAAATCCACTACATATCACATTTTGAATTCAACACACTTGCACTGAACAGCATTTCAAACCCTTGAATGCATCTAATCCTCTTGATCTAATGCCAAGAAAGCAAGATATTCTGTTTTTATATCAGAGTCTATGAAAAGAAAAACTAATTTATATAATTTGCTGCAATCTGATAGTAATCTGAAAAAGAACAATCTAAAACAACTCCCAATGTCTTTGTTAAACTTCCTTTAAAGTCATACGGAGACTAAAAATATATGAACAATTTTTCCCTTATATTCCGCAAAACAGAAGTTTTTAGCAACTACCTACTGAAACTGAAAAAGATTCTGAGGAACATCTAATTTAAAAGGATTTCAGACCCTGTGATGAAAGCATGTGAAGTGCATATAACAACTTCATATTAAATTCTGACTAGTAGGTGATTAATATAAAATAGCATTTATATAAATTATTAAACAAATAAAACAGATATTGAGATCCCCATCTTAATTTATTTCAAGATAATTATTTATTTAAAAAATATGTTTGTGTTCATGTATTTCTACATTTGAAAGAAAAATGCACCTGAATCTGTGGTTTTGAAAGCTGACAATCTAGTCTCCATGAAGTTGATGTGAATATGGTAGGTCACACTGAAAAATACTGCACATTATATGATAGGTCAAGGGGTAACGGTTTTAAACCAAAAGATGGTAGATTCAGATTAGATATAAGACAGAAATGTTTTGCAATGAGGGTGGTGAAACACTGGAACCGGTTGCCCAAAGGGGTGGCAAATGCCCCATGCCTGGACACATGCCAGGTCAGGTTGGAAGAGGCTCTGAGGAACCTGAACTTGTGGAAGATGTCCCTGCTTGTTGCAGGGGGTTTGGACTAGATGACCTTTAAAAGTCCCTTCAAACCCAAAGCTTTCTATGATTCGATGATTTTATGATCATTTAAAACCCAATACACTAGACTGACTACTGTCGTGAAATTAAAGTGAAGATCCAAAGAGTCGAAAGCAATTTTCCATGATGTCTGACTGTTCTGCCATAGCTTTTTAAATGGCCATGAACCACGATCAGGAAACCGATTCAGCTTTAAAAGAATAATTAAATGTGAGGAAAACTTCTATTGTCATTGCCAGTGAGAACCCAATGCGCCAATACACAGGTTCACCTGTCAGCAACCTCCCGTATAGTTCACCACCGCACAAGACAGGCAGCTCCATTCACTTCTATAACACACACCCCGGACTCCTTTTCCCAAAAGTCCCACAAATAAGGCAGTAAAGTTCCCCACATTTAGAAAAATTTCATCAAGAAAGGCATGATGTCACCTAGGGAATATACATACTTGATAATGATGTATGTCCTGCATAGAGAAAAAGTAAGAAACATAAAGGGAACAGCAGGAAAGAGGAATGGGGGAAGGACAGTGAGTAAGCTCCCAGACAGTCCTGGTCCAGGCAAAGTGTAGGAAACTCAGTGTCTCTTTGTAAAAAAGCTTTTTGGTCTTGGGTATTTTTTTTTCTTTCCTCTCAATAACTAACCACTTTTTACAGATTATACGAGAGGAAATTGTTGTTTCTTTTCTCTCCTAGTTTAAAAACGCATGCATGTGCATACCTGTTTGCACATATGTGTGTACGGGTACTTGCACAAGGATAACAGTGCAATTCATTTGTATAAAATAGAGACATGAACAACACCGTGTAATACAGTAGGCACATTTCAGTATAATCCTTATTAGACCTACTGTAGAGATACTGAATGCCTCCAAGACAGTGATATAAGCAGAAAAATATTCCAGATAAAGACATACTATAAGGCTGAGTAATAAAATTATAATATTTGACATGAATCTTTTCTGCTCTACAAATACTCCACATCTTTTATTTTGTTTTCTTTTGTGTTTTTATTTAATATGGCTTTGACTATACTGAATAACATGCTCTTTGCAGTGTCCATCAGAACACTGCTCTGAGCACTTCCATTAAATTGCTTGCAATAAAAACCAGAGTGTAGGAGTGCTTCAGATTATCCATGTGAACCTAGAATATGTTGCATACAGTAGCACTGAAGTTCATCTTCCACTGTGCTGTTCAGACTGCCTGAAGCTGAAAAACACCCCACTAATAAATGGTACTGCTGAGGGTGTTTTTTTTTTTTTTAAAGATACATACAGATGTCAGTAACAGGGTTGATATGAAGCTACGGCAGATCTCACTGGACGAGCATTTGGCTAAGCAGTTGTCAGAGTCCAATACTCTCTGGCCAGGTTCTTTCAGATATTTCACATACGGAGGATGTAATCATGAATATCAAATTTATTTATTTGAAGATAGTTGATAATACCTGTGATTTCTGATTTAGCAGAGCAGTACAAATATGCAGAAAACACAATCGAAATGTAACCAACACTTTACAAAATATATTAATTGCAACACACAGTTCAGTCACAATACCAATGTGACTCCCTTTACTGGTCTCTATAGCATGCTCACCATCACAAGACTGGGTATCTCCAGTCACAGGGAAGGCATACGTAGACTGAAACTAGCCCAAGTCTATCGCTCGCTTTGAAATTCTTTTGCTAGTTTTCTGTGTTTCATATTCTGTGTTGGCAAAGTTTCTGAACTAAAAGTATGATAAAAAAACAGGGCAATGTCCTTTAGCTGACAACTGCTTGTGGTGACAAATGGACATGAGCAGCTTTCGGAAAGCTGCAATACTTAGTTAGTATTTGTGATATCTATATCTACTTTCTTGCTTCCTCTAGCTAAATAGCATTGTTTTCCTACATCTGTTCAAACTGGGCAAACTGAGGAATAGTCACCACGTATCTGGTGAAAAATGTTATGTAAAATTTTTAAGATAAACTCAGATCAGAAAAAAGTGAAGAAAGTAACTTGTTTAAGCACAAAGATACTATTGTCCTGCATGAATTTTCAGCTGTGAATTATCTTAGGTATCCAATGAGTTAAAGTAGTTTGGGGCATGATAAAAATATGACCTTACATGTATACAGGTATGATTTTACATTATAACATCAGACAGAAGAGTAATAATGTCTGTGATTTATAAAAAAGAAATTATTAGATCTTATGAATTTTTTTAAGAGCACAATCAATACTGACCAAAAGCTTGATCTTTTATAACAATAGTAGATTAAAAAATTACCATAATAAATAGAATAGAATAGAATAGAATAGAATAGAATAGAATAGAATAGAATAGAATAGAATAGAATAGAATAGAATAGAATAGAATAGAATAGAATAGAATATTGCAGTTGGAAAGGACCTACAACAACCATCTAGTCCTACTGCCTGATCAATTCAGGACTGGTCAAAAGTCAAAGCATGTTATTAAGGGTATTGTCCAAATGCTTCTTCGACAATGGCAGGCTTTGGGCATTGACCACCTCTCTAGGAAGCCTATTTCAGGGTTTGACCACCCTCTAGGTAAAGAAGTGCTTCCCAAGGTCAAGTCTGGACCTCACCTGATGCAACTTTGAACCATTCCCACGTGTCCTGTCACTGGAACCAAGGGAGAAGCGCTCAGCACCCCCCTCTCTACTTCCCCTCCTCAGGAAGCTATAGAGAATAATGAGGTGGCCGCTCAGCTTCCTGTTCTCTAAACTAGACAAAGCCAAAGTCCTCATAGGACCCTGAAGCCACTCTTGATAGGAGGTCCATTCCTGCCCTTCCACAAGTTAGGCTGCCCTGCTCTGCATTCAAGGATCTTAACATCCTTCTTAAATTGTGGGCGCCAGAATTTGACACAGTACTCCAGATGAGGCTGCACCAGTGCTGAATACAGTAGGATTATCACCTCTTTTGACAGGCTGGCTATGCTGTGTCTGATATGTCCAAGGATGTGATTTGCCCCTTTAGGCTTCCAGGGCACACTGCTGACTCATACTGAGCCTGCTGTTGACCAGCACCCCCAGATCCCTTTCTCCAGGGCTGTTATGCAGCCACTCCTCTCTCCATTTATACTTACATCTGATGTTGCCCTGTCCCAGGTGCAGAATCTATCATTTGTTTCTGTTAAATTTCATAGCATTGATGATTCCCCAGTGTCTGAAATTATCTAGATCCCTCTGTAAGCACTCCTGTCCCTCAAGAGAGTGAACAGCTGCTCCCTGTTTGGTATCATCAGCAAATTTACTAATGGTGCATTCAACTTCTGCTTCCAGATCATTGATAAATACATTGAACAAAACAGGCCCTAGAACTTGCCCTGAGAAACACTGCTGGTGACTGGCTGCCATCCAGGTGTAGCCCTATTCACTACAACCCTATGAGCCCTGCCATTCAACCAGTTCGTCATGCACCTGCTGATCTCACAGTTGGACAACAGATCCAGAAGTTTGGTATGAGAGACAGTATCAAAAGCCTTACTAAAACCCAGAAAAGTGATGTCTACCACCTTCCCTTCATCCACTAGGTGCATGGCCGTATCATAGAAAGATATCATATTATTAGACAGGACTTTGCCTTTGTGAACCCATGTTGACAGTGCCTGATGATTACATTGTCTTTTAAACACCTTTCAGTATTACCCAGTATGATCTTCCCTATAATTTTTCCAGGTACTGAGGTTAGGCTAAGAGGTTTGTAGTATCCTGGGTCTTCCTTCATCCTCTTTCTTGAAAACTGGACTAATGTTTACTAGCTTCCAGTCAGTGGGGACCTCCCCAGGCTCCCAAGGGCTTCAGCAGATGACTGAAAGGGGTCCAGCTGTAACATCCACTAGCTCTTTCAGTACTCTGGGATGAATCCTACCAGACCCAGTGGAATGAGGAACACTCTGTTGATGCAACTGCTCCCTTACAATTTCAGTGTCCACAGATGGAAATTCACCACTCCCACAGTAATGGTTGTCCAACTCAGAGGACAAAGCAGCCCAAAGTACATCAGTATCATTAAAGACTGAGGCAGAAAACAGCACTGAACACCTTCTCTTTTTCTTTATCCCTGTTAGCCAGGTGGCTGTATCCATCAAGTATTGGTCCAATATTTTCCTTAGACCTCCCCTTCTTATTAACATACTAAAAGAAGACTGTCAAGAGACTCTTTCAAAATAGGGGGAGAGGAGGCAGATGACTAATTGATTGTTCTGCTTTGCTTTCAAAACATGTTCTGCAGCCAAAAAATCCGTGTTTCTTGGACTGCTTGGATCCAACAGAGGAAAACCAATTTAAAAACAAAAAAGTCATTCAGGTTAAATTCTGCCATGATTGGATAACTCTCTGGTGTTAACTTGACTGTTCCCACAAAACTGAGAAGGAAACTTAGAGAGAACACAATAACAGAACAAAAAATTCATAAATCACAGGGACATGGGATGGGAATTCAGATGTAATATGTTTTATTAGATATGTTATAAACAGATGCCAGATTCAGTACTCTCTGACCAGCTTCTTGAAGGTATTCCATCCATGAAGGATGTAATGTTTAAAACCTTTATTTAAAAATAATTGGTGTTACATGGGATTTCTTATTTAGTGGAGTGAAACAAAAAATCCATTGCATAACACAATTCAGGTGTAAGTAACTGTCATAGGTGTTTGCCAAAGAGAAAGGTCACTCTTCGGTCCCTTTTATGTTGAGATAAAGTCAGCTTCTTTGCAATGGCTGGGGTCATTCACTCCGTGCATTATTCCCTGAGCTGCATGGGCACACCCGACTTGTCCTTCTCTTTGGAAACTTACTCTGTTGTAGGAGTGTAAAGGCCAGTGGGCTAGATCCTGCTCCCAGGAGTTTAGTCACTCACAGCAGATGAGTTAAGGATGGTATCTGAATGTGGTCCTGATATGTCAGATTTGTCTACACTGTCTGTGACAGTGGCTAAAGCACACCTACTGCATCTTCTTGTGAATGCCTCTAATTCTGTTGTTCCTTGAACATGTGTTCCACAGATGCCTAAAATATCCATATGATTACTGCAGAAATGGCATTCATACTCTTATCTAGCTAAAACTCACTTCCTCACCCACACTCAACTTCAGAAATGTCCTACATAGCAGAAACAAAGATAATAAGATATAGAAACTTGCATAAATAATGCATATTTTCTGAATGTTAGGAATGCTACAGGAATTTTCTTCACCTCAGTGTGCAAGAATCTGGGTATTGCTTAGAGGACGCAGACAAGAGTGCTGGTACTGTCATTATAAATTTCCTTCAGGAAGAAGCCACACTGCTGTTCCATTTCTTTTTCTGACCTGAGCCTTCCCAGTGTTCAATGAAATTTATACCTATATCAAGGTAAAAGATTTTTCTGGTAAACCTGTAAAGCAAGAATAATAAATCAAGAGTACTACCAGAGCATAGCCCCATATATTTCAACAGAAGAAATAACTCTTTTTACAACTCAGAATGAATTATTAAACACCAAGAGAAAAAAGTCTACTTCATTTCATTATTCACATTTTTTTTCCAAGCATTATAGCACTTTACAGTACTTAATCTCCATACAGAAATGTGTTTCTTCATGCTCCTTTACCTGGCAAATGAAGTCACTATCTCCCTCCTACTCAAATGCAGTTTGATTCCATATTCAGTACAAAAATTGGAAGAAAACGGAAAAGTTACCACCACAAAAACAACACTTGAAAATAACTGAGATTGTTGCTTTCATTCATAATTACTATAGCTTTATTGGATTTGGTTTGTTATTTTTAGGGGGGTGAGGTTTTGTGGACTTTTTTTCTGTGTAGTGACTCAGCACTTTTCCAGAGATTTCCAATTTTTAGGTCACCTCTGTAATCATACATTTCTGAGGGTTTCACTCACAGTGAGTTCAGACACCAAGTTCCTAAACAGTTTAACTCTACATAGAATTCCATATGGACACACTCTGGCATTAAACTAGAGAGGCATGGAATGAATAAATTAAATCTCACTGTTACATCCCTTTGAAGCTCAGGAAAGGAATCTTAAGCAAAGAGGTTCCAGATTTTGAAGCAAATTATCACAAAAATGTGTAGTTTTAAAGGAGAGGAAAATGAGATTTGCACTATGATAGAATAATTATTTTGAAAAAAAAAAAATTTTAAACATTGAAATTCAACACAAGATTTTTTCAGTGTTACTGCTTTTTATGCTTGTTTAGCCAAGACAGAATTGAATTTATAGCTGAATTTAAATATGTGGCCAAAATTTAAATGCATAGGCAATATTTTTTCAGGTCCAAGAAGTTAAAATGAAGCGGAAGGGTTAGAAGACACTAGTAGAGCTAAATGTTTGAATTTCAGTTTTCAAGTTTTATCTGGTGTGGATAATAAAACTTGCTAATGCTTTTCGTGCATCCTTTTTAGAGTAACAATTTTACCAAAATAATTTTCTCACTGCACAATAGAATTCACTAGTGATAATAAAACTATGACTCTTCTGAGTATGCTCATTCTTCCAAACCTTTTTCGACAATTATTATATCTCTATAACCTGAATTAGACTTATGGGTTCCTTAAAGTTCATGAAGATCTGTAAAAATACATAAATCTGGAGGCAACTGGGAACACTTTCACTGTGAACTGTATTATTCATCTTAGGTGGGAAAGAGCAAAGCAACTTCTATAAAAAAAGCCCAGCTCTTAAATTAATTACAGGAGCAACACAAATACTTTATTAAAAACCATATAGTTTTCATTGCATACTTTTATGATTGTGGTAGAAAACTTTAAGGATGTTCTTTTAACCCATTTCATTACAAACCATCATTTCATAAAGAATCTGTTTTGCTGGACAAATACATACTTTCCTCTTCAGATGTTTGTATAACTTGCAGCAAGGACGTCTTTATCAAGAAAAGTGACCTGTGGTCACAGAATACTCACTCTGGTGTTTGTGAGGTAGTCATTACTAAGAAAACATTTAGTAGAAACAAACATATGCTACATATGGTCTGGTAGTTAATGTGTTAAATAGAGATGGAAATTATCTCATTCTTTCACTCTTTAGATAAATTCAAAGTACCTTCTTAGTGGACTAAGAGATAGTGTGAAGTAGGTTACCTTTAGTTTACCTGTGTGGGATATACATTTGAAATACATATACCAAATGTTTGTATACCACAAAGAAACCACAATTTAAATGAAAACTCTTGAATTACATTGACAAGTTTTAATCAGCAAAAGTTTTCATATAAGATGAAGTCAGTCACTGAGAGGTTCTGCTGCAATTTAGGATTCCCAGTTGCTCAGCATCTTACAAAAGTAGCAAGAATTTGATCTCTCCCCCTCCTGACAAGAAGTGTCTGCCTTCACTAGCCAATCAAAGAGGAAAGCATAATAGAAAATTCAATCCCCCAAACAACAACTACAAAATCAAGAGGTGCAGCCCAGATGACCACAGAATAATACAATCACAGAAAGGTAGGGGTTGGAAAGGACCGGTGGAGATTATCTAGTCCAGCCCCTCTGATAAAGAACGTTCATCCACAACAGGTTACACAGGACCACGTCCAGGTGGGTCTTGAATATCTGCAGAGGAGACACCACAACCCCTCTGGGACGCCTATTCGAGTCCTCTGTCACCCCTAAAGGAAAGAAATTCTTCCTCATGTTCTGGGGGAACTTCCTATGCTTCACTTTGTGCCTGTTGCCCCTTGCCCTGCGGCTGGGCATCACTGAAAAGAGCCAGGTCCTATCCTCTTGACACCTTTAAGATATTTATATGCATTTATAGGATCCGCTCTCAGCCTTCTCTTCTTCAGGCTAAAAAAGCCCAGCTCCCTCAGCCTTTCCTCATAGGACAGATGCTCCAGTCCCCTCACGATCCTCGTAGCCCTCCGCTGGACTCCCTGTAGTAGCTTCTCGTCTTTCTTGAACTGGGGAGCCCGGAACCAGACACAGTACTCCAGATATGGCCTCACTAGGGCAGAGTAGAAGGGGAGGAAAAACTCCCTCGACCTACTGGCCACACTATTCTTAAAGGACTCCAGGATATCATTGGCCTTTTTGGCAAAAAGGGCACACTTCTGGCTCATGGTCAACTTGTCATCCACCAGCACTTCCAGGTCCCTCTCCGCACAGCTGCTCTCCAGCAGGTCATCCTCTAACCTGTACTGCTCAATGGTGTTATTCCTTTCCAACTGCAGAACCCTGCACTTGTCTTTGTTGAACTTCATGAGGCTCCTTTCCACGCAACTCTCTACCTTGTCCAGGTCTCGCTGAATGGCAGCACAGCCTTCTGGTGTATCAGCCACCCCTCCCAATTTTGTGTCATCAGCAAACTTGCTGAGGGGTACACTCTATCCTTTCTTCCAGGTCACTGATGAAGAAGCTGAACAAGACTGGGCCCAGTAATGAACCCTGACGAACACTACAATCTACAGGCCTCCAGTCAGACTCACAGCGCTGATCGCAGCCCTCTGAGCTCTGCCATTCAGGCAATTCTCAATCCAGCTCACTGCCCACTCATCTAGCTCACGCTTCCTGAACTTCCCTAAGAGGATGCTATGGGGAGACAGCCTTGCAGAAGTCAAGGTAGACTACATCCACTGCTCTGCCCTCATCTACCCAGCTGGTCATGCCATCATAGAAGGCTATCAGAATGGTCAAGCATGATTTCCCCTTGGTGAATTCATGTGAACTACTTCTGATAACCTTCATTCCATCCACTTGCTTAGAGATGACCGCCAGGATGAGCTGTTGCATCACCTTTCCATGGACAGAGGTGAGGCTGACCGGTCTGTAGTTCCCTGGGTCCTCCTTCTTGCTCTTTTTGAAGATTGGAGTGACATCGGCTTTCCTCCAGTCCTCAGGCACTTCTGTTCTCCAGGATCTTTCAAAGACAATGGAGAGAGACTCAGCAGTGACATCTGCCAGCTCCCTCAGCACCCATGGGTGCATCCCATCAGAGCCCATGCATTTGTGGGATGACTGGTTTGCTTAAACGCTCTCTAAGCTAATCCTCCTCGACCAAGCGAAGATCATCCTTTCTCCTGGTTTTCTCTCTTACCTCCAGGGCCTGGGATTCCTGAGGGCCAGCCTTGGCACAGAAGACGGAAGCAAAGCAGGCATTCGGTAAATTCACCTTCTCTGTATCCTCTGTCACCAGAGCATCTCTGCCATTCAGCAGCAGGTCCACTTTTTCCCTAGTCTTCTGTTTGCTTCTGATGTACTTGAAGAAGCCATTCTTGTTGTCTTTGACAACCCTTTCCAGATTTAATTCTGTATGGACCATAGCCTCCCTTGTTGCATCCCTGCATGCTCTGACAACATTCCTCTACTCTTCCCAAGTGGCCTGTACCTCTTTCCATATTGCATGGACCTTTCTCTTCCACCTGAGCTCCGCTAGAAGCCCCTCGCTCATCCATGCGGGTTTCCTGCCTACTTTTCTAGATTTCTTTCCCACAGAGATGCACCGATCTTGCGCATGGAGGAAGTGATGTTTAAAGAGTGACCAGCTTTCTTGGACCCCCCTACCTTCTGGAGCCCTGACCCACGGGATTCCTCCAAGTGGCTCATTGAAAAGGCCAGTGTTAGCTCTCCTGAAGTCCAAGGATTTATCCTACTTATTGCCCTGCTTTTGCCATGCAGGGTCATGAACTCCACCATGTCACGATCACTGCAGCCAAGAATGCCTCCAACCGCCACATCCTCACCCAGTCCTTCTTTGTTTGTCAGTTCAAGGTCCAGCAGCACACCTCTCCTCATTGAATCCTCCACCACCTGTGTCAAAAAGTTATCATCAGTGCTCTGCAGCGACCTCCTGGACCAGCTGTGCTCAGCTGTGTGGTCTTCCCAACAGACATCAGGATGGTTGAAGTCCTCCATGTGACTGGGCCTGTGACTGGGAAGCTACTTTAAGCTGTCTGTAGAAGGGCTTATCAACTTCCTCTTCCTGGTCAGGTGGCCTGTAGTAAAAAGCCCCAACAGTGTCACCCATGTTAGCCTGTCCCTTAATTCTAACCTGTAAGCTCTCAGCTCATTCTTCATCCACCCCTGGGCAGAGCTCAATACATTGCAGTTACTCCCTCACATACAGAGCAACTCCACCACCTTGCCTTGCTGGCTTGTCTTTCCTAAAAAGCAAGTAGCCATCTATGACAGCATTCCAGTCACGCGAGCCGAGCTGTCCCACCATGTCTCTGCAATAAGATATGTTTGCTTTTTTAAAGTTGTCCATACCTAGTGGTTATTATTGCTAATAAACTAGACCTTTTCTTTATATTCACACGTTTATTTTACACATCAATAGGGCAGAGCTCATAGTTGTGGCTCATGCCAACAATACTTCATTGTACAAAAGACAAAAGACACCACGCTTTAATGATGATGTTTTAGTAAAGCTTCCATAAGCACTAATGAGGGCTTTTTTTCTTTTTTTTTTGTGCTTTATTTCATAATTTTAAAATATTTCTAAAAAATATTCAGTTTGTTTCCTTTAAAATGCTTAGATGAGAACTAACACTAATGTTGGAACTCGTGGATTCATTCTGAACTTATGGATTCAATTCCATCCTTGCTGTGTAGCAAACAGTTTTCTTTATCGTCACTTCAGTTTATCAAAATTGTGATTATCAAACATTCCATTGGCTCCCTCACATAAAGAGAAACTGCACCACCTCGCCTTGCTGACCTGTCTTTCCTGAAAAGTGCATAGCCATGATGAGTGTTCTTCACAGTCTGGAAAATATGTCAATTATCAAATTTAGAGGAAGGGAGGGAGGAGTTCCCGCACTAGTTCCTTAAGGAAGAAAGGCTTCTATATTTCGCAAAAAGTGGTGTGGACCCAAGCCTGTCACAGCTAAGACAGACTTTTGAATCAAGCATGCTGAGCAGCTGCCTATTGCTCTGTACTTCTGGATGTTGTATACCTGCTGCCTTGGTGTGACTGCAGGGTGGATAACGTATTCTACTGGTTTCAGACTCAGCACACTTTGTATCTGTGTAAAGAGTCTGAACACAAATATTAGGAGGTTCCAGATGATACCCTAAGCAGTTTGTCATCTTAATTACAATGAGCTGGCTAGAGCCAGGTTGTTGTGCTCTCCACGGCCTGACACTCAGAGGTATTCTGTCACTAATCCAAAGGAGGACAAGAAAGAAAGTTCTTGTGAAGTGTGGCACAGTGTTGATGACGTAGCTTAGATAATCTCTTAAAGTGGGATAAGAACATCTAAACATTTTAAAAATTTGGTTGATAGCTTTACCTTTAAAGATCTCTAGTTATCAGCCTTGTCCTAGTCTTGCACTGGCTTTGCTAAATGTGGCACTAAGTTTATTTGAGCCTCAGAGTGCATCCGGATGCTAATTCCAAGGCAATCAAGTCAGTCAACTGGCAAGTCTGCCATTACTTCAGTAGCCCACAGGAAAGGTCTCACAGTTAACTGCAGATCAACAACACAGCCACGACCCTTGAAAGGCGTGAATATCTCGGCTTCCTCTATAACTGCAATAAAAGCCTTTTTGACTTTTTGGTAAAATTAACACTATTTTAAAGGAGTCAAGACCAGCGCCTGACTACAGGCTGGTCATGTTCTTAAGAAAAAACTTCCCTTTCTCCAGTATATGTAATGTTCATATTACACATCTGATTGCGTTGTTGTCAAGCTGTCCAGACTGCCAATAGCAAATAAAGACACAGGAAACAAGACCTGAGACTTCAGTAACGTGAGGTCATACAAAGCACTTTAATGACCTGTTCGCATAGCAAAAAATCTGAAATGTCACTTCCTCTTTGTAAGCGGGATTATAATGTATCTAGTAAGAACAGAATAAGTTATAGGAAAAAAAAAGTAGTTAAAAATCATGTTCAGTGTAGTAGTTATGTTCTTAAATATCAGTACAACACAGAATTTTTGAAGAGAAAGAGCTTGTAGCAACAGATAACTCCAGATAGTCTCACTTTCCTAAAGAGAAAAGTGGATTATATCTGCCTTGAAACTAGAGGAGAATCTAAGATTGTATCAAAGGGCTCTTTATACCACTGACCATTAGATATTGCTGTAAATATAGGGAGTGTCATGTACTGTGTATGGCAGTATTAGGGAGACGTTGAGGAGATCCCAGTGTCAGAGCTCCAAAATGCTATACATGTCCTGTCACTAGTAAGAACGTGACCTGTGTCTGTCTTCAGGATGTATGTCAGCATTCTGAACAATTACAAGAAAAGGAGTGACTACAGGCTTGTGTCTTAATCACAGAAAAATTAGCCTATTCATAATACACAAATGAGCCCAGCATACAATATTCTCAGTGACCAGCAGCCACTCTCATTAGTCTAAAAGTAAGACACAAAAATCAAGTGCCTGCTTTTCCTACCACTTGATTGTCATAATTTCACAATAACTTGTGTTTGCAAGTGCTAGAAATACACCTGTAAGTAAATGAGTGTAAGGCTTACATTTCCTTTGAAAATGAACCATGCATTTATTAATTTCTAATAATACCAAACCTGTCTCATTGCCACATGCAAAAATATCCTTACAATACAGAACCCAGAGAAAAGCCAGTTACGCTGAAACAGAAAGGGGAATGTGGGATGACATTAACCCTTATTATCAAGACTAGTCTGTACCAGTCCCAACGTTTCTCTCCTTCGATGCCTCCTACTCAAAAAGAAACTTAGAGCCTTGGTGAACCTATGCCACTGCTGCTATCAGTTGATGGACTGTTGGGGTCGATGTAGCTTGAGAATTAGCACAACTAGGCCATTTAAGTAAAACAGCATAACTCCACAGGCCCCTGGAAAGGACAGCTAAGAATAACAATCGAGAAAGCTCTGATAGTGCACATGATGTGGGTTAGCAAAAGCAAGATGTGTTCAAGGACGTGGAGGCAGTCTGTTGTTATTGGCTTTAGTGCATAGTTACCAATTATAAGGGAATGTGGGGCGTGTGAACAGTGTGTGATTTATGTCTGTAGCCTATCCGATGTAAGCGTAATCGTGTGTACAGATACGAAAAATGTATATAACCGCAGAAACGGGGGAATAAAAGTATCCAACTGTGCATCTTACCAATGCGTGTGAGGATCGTTCCCGTCCCTTCACGGATGTTGAGACCCGGCAATGGACTTAGTTCTTTTCTTTCCAGATGTCTCCCATGTACCTGCTACTTATATGCTTTCCACTTGCCTGGATACTGGCTTCCAATTCAAGGAGGGGGCATTGTGTTAGGACATTGTGCTGCCATTATGGCACTACCTCTGGAGCTGTGAATGCCTTTTCTCTTGTTGTTTTTCTGCCCTCCCAATGATTCTGTCTTCTTGCATGCCAAAGCTGCAGTGACAGCAGATATCAGGGGAACAAGAATAATAATACTAGAATAATTTGAGGGAAGAATGAATTGGAGTATAATTTATATTCAGTCTTGGCATTCATATAGTAAAGAAAATTTGCTCAAAATGTGGTAGTGTTGAATTACTTATTCAATACAGCCAAGTTATCTTAGGTATGATTCTTTTGAGAAGTAAACAATATAATGTGCCTCTTTCGAGTCTGAGCTGTTAAGACAGCACTTGCTAATGATGTGACACTCATACACGATGCAAAAGATCTTACAATAAGTTTGAGGATACTATCCCTTGAGATAACAGAAAAACTTGGGACATAACTACCAGGATGAAAGCTCTTTGGAAAGAATGAGGAGGAACAGAGTCAAGATAGTATAGCGTAAATTGAAGATTATTGAATTTGAATTATTGAAGATTACATGAATTACCTGCACACTCTGGAAGCAAATCAGTGGACGTCAGTTTGATTGCTGTGTCACTGAACCATTAATAATTTATTTAAACATTAGGCTAAAGAAATAGTAAAAAAATGTGTTCTAGGCCGTATGATTGTTTCTCAGAAGTAATGTGATACACTTAATACACTGATTCTTTAGGGTCTTAAATTACCAAAATTATATAATAATTTGTGGTTCTGAACTGAAAAGTTGCTCTGCAGTCAAAGCTCAACTGTTCTTTTTATATGAATGAAGAAATATTGACTATATTAAGGTTGTCATTAATTCTTGACACTGCAGTTGGTATACCTATACTCAGTCCACTCTACATGATGTAGATAATACTCGTTCATTTTGAACTTCACACTGTAAACAATAAATGCCACAGAACAGAAATCCCCTTGGTATACCTGCAGTTACATTTGAAAGAGGAGGGAGAAGAACAACTTATAAAAAGCCTTAAGTTAGATAGATCAATGGTGTTCAATAATGAATAATGAAGCATATAGGCAACAGCAAAATGGGTAGCCTGCATAAGCTTTTAGAACATTTTGTTGTTTCTTACCCCCTTGAATTGCTTCTTTGTCTTCTTGAATTTTTGACCTATCAGGCACAGTCTGATATGCTGTAAACCATGAAAATTTGACGACTAAATATATCCTGTTCCTTTTTGTTATAGATTTGCTTGATACCATTGAGAAAAGAAGAACTTTCCTACATGAAAGGTGGGTGTCAACAGCAAGAGGCAGCACAGTTTCAGCAAAAATTTTTGGTCTTTTTGGGCAAATCTAGCCTGTGGTTAACAAATTAGGAGAGTATGGATTTAGCATCTTTTCTATATTTTGGCAAGGGAAGAAACAGTACTGCTTAAAAAATTTTTTTTGAGGTGGGTATAAAAATAAATATTAAAAAAACATATACATAAAACACAACAGGTAGAAGAAAAATTAATACATATAATTATATAGTTATATACTTTAAGTACAAGGGAAATACATTTAGAGAGAGTGGAACAGATATAAACTAAACTAAACTAAACTAAGCTAAACTAAACTAAACTGAAATAATAAAATAAAATAAAATAAAATAAAATAAAATAAAATAAAATAAAATAAAATAAAATAAAATAAAATAAAATAAAATAAGTTAAAATAAAAATTCTGTGTTGGATATGGGTTTTAAAAACAGGCATTTGAAGCAATTAAAAGAACCTGAGGTAATCCGAACTCTGAATTTTGTTTTTCTAAATTGTGTAATTTAAAAACTATATGTGTACATACATGTTTTTTTAATAAAATATGTTCATTTACTTTCCCTTAAATATGATTGTTGTTCTTAGTTGTTTCCCAACATACAGACATATGTTTGGGCCAAGTCCATATAAATGCCATTAAAATACACTTGTGATGAATATCTTATTTCAGCAAATTTCAAAAAAAAAAATCAATGTGCCATCTCAGGAACTATTGATAAGCAATTGCTGTAAGGTTAGAACAGAGGAGGTATAGCTAGTTTGTACTTTACCATCACCGCAAATAAGATTTGAAAGTCCATTGTATTTTTTTTCCTCTGATGAAATCTTTAAATGAACATGAAAAATATGCCAAAGGAAAACAAATGAGGTATTTAAATTTAAGTGCCATAGTTCTATCTTTATGTAGGATGTCATGTTTTTTTCTCATCTAAAAATAAAATAAAAGAGAAAAAAAGACTTTATCTATATTATTTTAAAATCCACAAAATTAGGAAAAATTGCTTTAAAATCCAGACAAAAGACAATTGAACATTCAATTTAGCAATGTAGAAGTACTTGACAATTTTTAGCTCAAGAGCTCATTAGGTATCAGTAAATCATTCAACATGAGAAGATGAGGGAATAGACATTTGAAAGAGGAAATAACATTTAGGATTCCATCTACTGTTAGCATACTAGTAGACTACAGCAGAAAAAAAATTTTGCTTGCTTACAGGTAGACTGATAATGATCATTATGCAGTAGGTGTTTTTCAGAATGTGGATTGCTTGCATTAAGAAAATATATGGAGATAGCTTTCTGCAACATGCCACAAAATAGGGAAGGAACAGCCTCTGAAAAAAAATCAGAACAGATGGGATTAAAAGCAGTAAATTTGACAGTGCTTAGTGGAATAGAAATATGCTAAGTAAGCCATGGAAAGCAATAAAGCAATGGAGCCTGAAAAAGATCAAAGAATATAGTGCAAATCTGAAAAAGAGACAAGAGACATTTTTTCAGAAGATATTGATCATACTAAAAAGAAACACACTGAAATCATCCAGTGTAAAGACTCATAAATCACCTGCAATATGTAGAAAATAAACCCATGCAAGGAATTAAAACTGTGAGAAAGGCACTAAGTAACATGTCTCAAGTCTTCAATCACTGTAACATTAACTTTCTGATTACTGGAAGCCAAATGATCTTCATTAAATTAAACTTTCTAATGGACAGTGTCAAATCAGTAGTAAACCACGATTAATTCCTGGAGTGTTTAGAATACCTTCAGTTACTGAACGGTGCAATGTTCAAGAATTTGATTTACAAAGTCTTGATACCAAAGGGTCTGGCCAGCTAAGAATAGTCTCACCTACAGCTGTTACTTTGAATCACAGAATCACAGAATCACAGAATGTTTGGGGTTGGAAGGGACCTCTGTGGGTCATCTAGTCCAACCCCCCTGCCGAAGCAGGGTCACCTACAGCAGGTTGCACAGGACCGCATCTAGGCGGGGCTTGAATATCTCCAGAGAAGGAGACTCCACCACCTCCCTGGGCAGCCTGTTCTAGTGCTCCATCACCCTCAGAGTGAAGAAGTTCTTCCTCATGTTCAGCTGGAACTTCCTACACTTCAATTTGAAATCACAGAACGTTATTCCTGGATGCTTTAATATAGTATTTTACCCAAATTTGGATGCTGTGGTGGTGGAGCAAAAACAGTTGATGAGTAAACCTCAGCATTTCTAAAAAGTAAAGTGAAGGGGAAGATCACAGGTTTTGATTAACATATAATCACCATTTCCAATTCTATACACAAATAGTTCTAAGGGTGTCCTGGGTTCGTCCAGGACAGGGTTAATTTTCACCAGGAGCCAGGAGGGAACACAGCTAGGCGGGCTGACCCCACCTGGCCAAACAGAGCAGGGCATTCCATACCATGTGCTGTCATGCCGAGTTCCAGTTGGGGGGGGAGCGGGGCGGCGGGAAGTCAATCGCGGCTGGGGAGCGCGCGGCGACGGTGGGCAGTGAGAACTGCTATCTGCGTTTTGCAATTTTGAGTTGTGTATTCTCCTTATCTGTATTGTTGTTGTTCCTGTTCCCTTTGTTTGCTGTTCTGTTAAACTGCCCTTATCCTGACCCACCAGTTTTTTGCCTGTTTCTTTTCATTATCCTCTTCACCCCAGCGGGGGAAGGGGTGGCCACATGGCACTTTCGTTGCCGTCCGCAGCCAAACTATAACTAGGGACAGTAAACTGGAATAAAAGTTCAGTATGAGATGATACAACTGCTTCATACCTTAAGTTATATTTCTAAAAATAGGATATTACTCCATTAATCTTCATGTAAATCACATACTGTTGTATTTTAGCAGCCAGTTATTTCACAGTCAGTGAAAAGCTCTGGCCTTCCTGACTGTACAGCTAAAAATATTTCTTAAATTGTCAATGGCTTCAGCCATCTATATCCACATTCAGTGTTACTAGTCTTCCTAGGGATGACCTGTGAGTCACCACAGTCCTGGTTTTTCACCCTGATTGTTGTCGAGAATGAGATGAGAAGATCTGCCAGTAAAAAAAACAGGCATGAGTATACATTATGATAATAATACAGATTTATCTTTCAATTATTATCAGTGCATTTGGTCCAGAATTTGGAAAATAATAAATTTATTTTTTTTTCCCAAATATTCATAGTTTATTCAGAACTTTCCATCAGAATATATAAACCCAACTCTTTTTAAAGACCTGTCCTTTTTCTACCAGTAATTTGAGTTCCAGGAGATAAAGTTTGAAACATTTTCATTTTCCGTTTTTAATATTATTGGAAGAAATGTGGATTTTAGTTTATTTATGCTAAAAAATAGAAGTAAACACCAAATAATTTCAGTTTCTTTGGGATTTTTTTTAGATTTTTATCTAAACACGTGAAGGTCTTTTAGATTAAGGATATTTGTACAGAGACTTTATAATGAAGACATTTGTGTACCTTAGTGATCTCTAATGTACCAGCTCCAGCTGTAATGTTTTGTGTTGTCCTTCAAGATACTTTTATAACACAGATGCTTAGAATTTTTATGTTTGAACAGTTCTGTATATTTTAAACAAAGAACACTCTTACCCTTTGGCAGTACAGTCAATAATCAAAATGGGCAAAACCCAACCTATTTATCAAGACTTTTTTTTCCCTCTTTCCATTGTGATGATTCTAATAGTTTTCATAAACTCTCTTGAAACCACATTGTTAACACCTATCATGATTCTTCAACAAGTCATGCTAAAGTTATTGAAATATCCTTATTGGTACCTGATTTAGGAGGCAGGGACTGATTTTTGTTCCTATCCTGTATTTGTACAGTTCCCAGCACAATTAATGTTTTGTTTCTAGCTGTTGTCATTAAGAACTACTGCATTAACACTGCTATTAATAACAACAGCAACAATAAAAATATGCAAATAATAGTAATACAGAAAATTTATTGTTTCAGGCACTTTCCTGTAACTGTTCGTAAATACCAAGCATTACTCCTTTTTATTGTTATATAAATAAGAGGATATCTGCTGGCAGAAAACTGATGCACATTGAGGAACTAGTTGTTGTTGTTGCTCTGAAGTACTATTTCTTGAAATAATTTCTTAAGATATGTGTGTTATGTGAGTGCTTATGAAAGGTGTTAACATAGTATCATCCAGTAATCTACACGTTTATCATCGAATTCCACAAAAACCCAACGTCATTAATGCAGCAACAGCTTGAAGGTCATAATAATCTCTGAAGGTCAATTTCCTGAAGCATAGTTCAGAGCTTTTGCTACATGCAGGTTTGAAGTTGGTGTTTCGCTGCAGCCTACTTCAGTCAGGAGCTAACTTGTGAATGATCAAGAAATACTTCACAAATACTTCTAAACTCTACTTTCCTAATCCAAAGGTGTGATAGGGTGCAGCCAACCATGGTGATTTGACTTGTAACAAGTTACTATCTGATAGAAAACATGTTGGTAGGCTGAAAGGTTCTGGAGACTTTAAAGACTTCAAATGTTTTATCGAATAGAGTATGTACTATTCTACTTCTCTGCTTTCCCAAATGTGTCATTTATGTGTTGCAGCAGAGCCTTTTCTATCCAAGGCAAGTGAATAAATCAGGCGGAGGAGGGAAACACCACCCTCATCTAGCGACTCTACCCCCTAATTTCTATCACTCCCTAAAATTTTGTGGTCACTAGATTTATACCCTCCCACACAAATATCGAGCATGCAGATCTCTAGCACTGTGTAACCTGTCATTAGCCTGTATGTTTGATCTTTTAGCCTGAGGGAATGTAGGGTGATCTCCTGAACAGAGAGTATGAATTCGCTTACTAGAGCAGGAACAGGAGCAATTAGGAATCAGTGAGAACACTAGTAGCAAACTTCCTTGGTGTTCAAGTTGAGAGCCTTCTTTTGCACTTTAGAAGTTTCTTGTATTTGTTTTTACCTTATGCTGTATTTACACAAGCTCTGCTCTCTCTTCTCCCATCCCCACCTCCTAGGGCTTGAGATCTTCCAAGTGTGAAAAGAACAGAGCCTCCGTGCCCAGCCTGTGCTACTGCTTAATAATCCTTATGTCTGTTGCCAGCCTTCTGGAACTTCTCTCACTTCAGAGTACCCCTGTTTTGTGCCATCCTCCTACCAGGCACAGCTCTGAGGGTTCTCTCCCCTTTTCAGGACAGATGCTGCTCAGCAGGCAACGTTCTCAAGACTAGTCTAGAGATATATAGCTCCTCAATCACGACCTCCTTTCAGATTTGTACATAAGCACAGAAGAATACTGTTGCAACACATCTGAGAAAAAAACTGAGAGCAACACAAGAACATTTGTGAAGAGATGGACAGCCATTAAGAAAGTTTGTTTTGTTACCTGTCCAGAAATGAAAACAGTTCAATAGTCTGAGTGCAATTATTTTTTTTTCATTTTAAGAGCAATAAGTATAATATTGGGAAGGGATTAATTGAAGAATGTTTAGCCACTCTCTGAAAAGGTTGTTTGTGTAGCTGTGCAGATATGACAATCTATATGTATACAGTTCACAGAATCACAGAATCACAGAATCACAGAATCACAGAATCACAGAATAGTAGGGGTTGGAAGGGACCTCTGTGGGTCATCTAGTCCAACCCCCCCGCCGAAGCAGGGTCACCTACAGCAGGCTGCACAGGACCTTGTCCAGGCGGGTCTTGAATATCTCCAGAGAAGGAGACTCCACAACCTCCCTGGGCAGCCTGTTCCAGTGCTCCGTCACCCTCAGAGGGAAGAAGTTCCTCCTCATGTTCAGACGGAACTTCCTGTGCCTCAGTTTGTGCCCATTACCCCTTGTCCTGTCACTGGGCACCACTGAAAAGAGCTTGGCCCCATCCTCCTGACACCCACCCTTCAGATATTTGTAGGCATTTATAAGGTCCCCTCGCAGCCTTCTCTTCTTCAGGCTGAAAGTTGCACAGTTTTACACTGACTGTGCTGTCATAGCAGCTATTACAGTCAGCAAGACTTCTAAGTTCAAAGCTGTACGTGAACTTTAGCTCTTCAGTCAAGTACAGTAGTTATGTCTGAGAACCTTCTCTGTTTTTTTTTTTTTTAGCAGGACTTATATACCATCTAAAAAGAGAACATGAAAGTGTACAGAATCATAGATGTCAGACAAGAAGTATATCTGTTAGAATATCTGGTCTATTTCTCTGTCAAGACAAGATATTTTCCCATTTTACTAATGTTTCATCCTGTATAATATTAAATATCAGATTTTAATTAAAAGTCAAACTTACCTATGCATGTAATTCCACATCTGCATTTTCAACAGTTACTACAACAAATGTATTTAAAAAACAGGCCTCTATGAGTAAAACTGACAAATTAAACATGTAAATTAAATTTGTTCAAGCAGTTTAAATTTACACTGGGCATATGCTTGTGCAGAAGCAGAGTACACCTGTCCCACTTTCACTATCCAACTGTGCATGGATTTTCTGAAGTTTCTACACTTTCCTTGGACAGAAATAACACAAAGCCCTAAATACTCATAATAACCCTACATTCTCATATATCTTCCTTCTTATATTTTTTGTTTTAATAACTTTGCTGAATTATTCTTTTCCCTATTTTTCTTTTTTGTCCTTCAAATATCTGTGAGCCACTATCAAGTACTTCAAGCCAGCTGTTTTCTCTGACAGAAAGAGGATGCTAAAAGTAATAATGAACACAGAAAAGTAGCCCTCCTTTGGATTCAGCTGGAGACTCCACCTACCCAGATCGAGTCAGTCTTTCAGGATAAATTGACGTCATAGTTTTATACCTCCTTGAAGTTTTTCTGAATGCAATTTTTTCTACAGCTAATCAATGGGATTTTATTGCTGTTATGTTCAAAACTTGTGTAAAGGAGGTTAATAGGTCTGCTCCTTCTGGGGCACTATGACTCAATTCTGAGTCACCACGGTAATAACACAAAAGAACTCAAGAGCTTAGCCCTTGGTGAATTTCTCTTAATCAGTAGTGTATGATCGCTAATATTTCAGTAATCAGTTAGATAGCTAAACAGGTTTAGCAAGTGGACTTAATGCTACTGCAGATGAATAATAGACTGCATATTTGCAAGTACTGAGCAATCACCAGATTTCATCCCGGCATGAGTCCCTCAGTACAGGACTGTAATTTATACGCCACTGTAACTCATTGCAGTTAAATACCAATGACAGGAAGGGAAACTAATACGATTTAATTTGTAACTGAAAAATTATTTTTATTCAGTATCTCCTCTCCATATCCCAGGCAAAAGCAAACCATTCCTCCTCTACAGATCTCATTTTATTGTGCCTGTCACAATGAGGGCACTCGCATAGCATGTGATGTACTTCCACTGCAAATAAGCTGCAATGATTGTAACTAGTCATGTGCTTCTTTCTACTACACATCTAAATGATTTTTCATACACTACTGGACATACAGCCCTGACTTTTCATTTGCTCTAGTCCATTGTAACTTTCCCTTATTGTGACAAGGAAATTTGTGGAATTACTAGAGTTTGAAAACCATGCAGATAAGTATGATTAACTTTTTTCTGCATATTTCAAAAACTACCTAAACCAAAATAGAATCAGAGCTGTGAAACTTCAGATTTTCACTTTATCTATTATAAAGGCAGATTAAAACACTGAGTGCTTTATAGGCACAGCAGATAATACCTCTCAGTATTAAAAATACCCTTAAAGCCACAATATTTAAAGATTTCTACTAAAGACATGCCTGAATTTATTACCATAATGTTAAAGACATTGTAATAGTTTTTTAATTTAGATTTTTGACTGGTTTCATGTTTTTAGCATTAAAAGATTGCTGAGTATTTCATGTACAAGATCAACCTTAATAACAATAAACTTCCCTTCTTTTTAATGCTCTAAAATAATTTAAAATAACAAAACTTCTTAAAGGAAATTAGCTTCGAATCTGTCCAGATACTTATAAGATTAATCACCTTTAGAAACAGTAATTTTCTTTTGCAAATTAATTGGGACTTTTTGCCCTTCCTGACATTGACATTTGCGCAAGAGTAGTCTGTAAACTACAGTTTCTAACCTGAACTTAGCAAACCATTATGAATATTCTTCAAAATAAAAATAGATTTTAAATGTTACTCTTCTATACAAATCCACCGTAACAAACAAAAGCCAACTGCTTTATTGCATGCCCTGAATAACCTCTTTTTTTATCAGAAAAAGGAAATCAGACCAAGATAGTTTTTACCAGTCCCTTGTAATTTTGATCTTCTATGAAATGAGGAAGAGGGAAAATGAAAAAATCAGCTGTAATTTCTCAAGGCCAGCCCAATTCCTTCAGGGAGGCCAGAATCCCATCCTACACTCCTACATTTCTTCTGTTGTATATCAGCATGTCTAGTCCAGTTAATTGTCCCCAAACACCTGAACATTTCTTTCAGGTAACTACAGTCAATTCTACACCCTTGTAGCCTGGTAGAGTTAAACCAAGTGTGTGAGAGGGAGAACTGAGAAAAATTCAGTGTCCCTGACCTGCAAATCCTTGTGAAGGAAGTACTCCATGTTACATTTAACACAGTACAACCATCCCTCCAGCAGGAAGCCACACTTAGTCAGCCTAGTTACCCCTGGACTAAGCTTGAAGCTGAGGGTGGGCACCCTTGAAAATGTTTCTTGGGCCCCTGAATTATTTCTCAATAGCTATGCTTTCCAGTCTTGCAGATACCTCACAGGATAAAGATTTTCTAGCCTTTCTAGATAGCCTTATAAATTCCATCAATAGAGTATTAAGATACTTCACAAAAAATAGATGGATTTTATAACTACAACAGTTGTGGGAATGAAATCCAAAAATATTTTTAATAAATTTTTCTTTCTGAAATGGAAAATTTGGGTACAAAATGGTATTAAGCTGTCCAAGTTTCTATAGATATGTTGGTGATAAAAGGAATCTAGGGAAAATGTGAAAAGGAATCTAGGGAAAATGTGGGCCTTCCCTGGAAGGTAAAGGGACCCCTTGTTACCCAGGATATGGAGAAGCCTGAGGTACTCCACGACTGTTTTGCCTCTGTCTTCACAGGCAAGTGATCCAGCCACACTGCCCAAGTTGCAAAACGCAGAGGCGGGGACTGGGAGAATGAAGAACCATCCACTGTAGGAGAAGATCAGGTTTGAGACCATCTAAGGAACCTGAAGGCACATGAGTCCATGGGACCTCATGAGGTACATCTGTGCATCCTGAACGAACTGGTGAATGAAATTGCTAAGCCACTGTCAATCACATTTGAGAAGCCATAGCAGTCCAGCAAAGTTCCCAGTGATTGGAAAAAGGGAAACATAACCCTCACATTTAAAAAGGGTAAAAAGGTAGACCTGGGGATCTACAGGCCAGTCAGTGTCACCTCTGTGCCCAGCAATATCATGGAGCAGATACTCCTGGAAACTATGCAAAGGCACATAGAAGATAAGCAGTCCATAGGTGACAGCCAACACGGCTTCACTAAGGGCAGATCCTACCTGACAAATTTGGTGGCCTTCTATGATGGGGTTACTGTATTGGTGGATAAGTGAAGACCAGCTAATAGCATCTACCTGGACTGGAGCAAAGCATGAGACAAATTGACACCATCCTGCACAACATCCTTGTCTCTGAATTGAAGAGACATGGATTTGACAAATGGATGGACCACCCAGTAGATAAGAGATTGGCTGGATGGTGATGCTCAAAGAGTTGCTGTGAACTGCTCAATGTTGAAGCGGAGACCACTGATGGGCGGCTTTCCTCAGGGGTCAGTACTGGGACTAGTGCTGTTTAACTTCTTTGTTAGTGACGTGGACAATGGGATTGAGTGCATCCTCAGCAAGTTTGACACCAAGCTGTGTGGTAGTCGACATGCTGAAGGGAAGGGGTGCCATCAAGATGGACCTGGATAGGCTTGAGAGGTGGGTCCATGCAAACCTCATGAGGTTCAACAAATCCAAGTGCAAGCTAATTCACATGGGTCGGGATAATCCCAAGCACAAATACAGGCTGGGTGGAGAATGGATTGAAAGCAACCCTGAGGAGAAGGACTTGGGGTGTTAGTTGACAGGAAGCTCAGCATGACCTGTCAGCGTGCACTGGCAGCCCAGAAAGCCAACTGTGTCCTCAGCTGCATAAAAAGAATCGTGGCCAGCGAGTCCAGGGAGGTGATTCTGCTCCTCAACTCTGCTCTGGTGAAATCCAAACTGGAGTCCTGCATCCAGCTCTGGAGCCCTCAGCTGGAAGACACAGACCTGTTGGAGCAGGTCCAGATGATGGCCACAAAAATGGTCCGGGGAATGGAACACCTCTCCTCTTAGGAAAGGCTGAGAGAGTTGTGGCTGTTCAGCCTGGACAAGAGAAGGCTCTGGGGAGGCCTCACAGCAGCCTTCCATTACCTGAATGGAGCCTGAAAGAAAGCTGGAGAAGGACTTCTCAGTAAAGTCTGTATCTTTGGACAAGAGGTAATGTCTTTAAACTGAAAAAGGTAAGGTATAGATTCGTTATAAGGAAGAAGTTCTTTACTGTGAGGGTAGTGAGGCGCTGGAAAATGTTGCCCAGAGAAATTGTGGATGCCCCCTCCCTGGAAGTGCTCAAGGCCAGGCTGGATGGAGCTTTGAGCAAAGGGTTTGGAACTAGATGAACTTTTAAGTCCCTTCCGACTCAAACCATGCTATGATTCTATGATTACGGTCACAGAAGCAGTCTATTCACAGACATCTGAGAATGATCTAAGAGCTAGAGAAATGCTTTCCTGAGATTCAATTCAATGCCTTTGTTCTATATCATATTTCAGTGACTCTCAAAATCAAATTTCTAACTGAGAAACTCAAATACAGTGAAGAAATCTGAAAACACCAATAAACCAATAGGCTCTATAAGAATACATTAACACAGAAATAATAAAAATTCTTGAAAGTTGTGTATTTTTATATATAAACAGGTGTGCTGGGGACACTGCAGCACAAACTCTTGCAGAGATGAGCTGAGATCTCCTGAGGTAGTAGGACCCAACAAGCAGGCTTCTGTGAAACAGCCCAAGGGAAATGAGGGGTGTTCCTCTACGAAGGTGACATGGTCAACAGCCCAGATGAAGTGCCTCTACATAAATGCATGCAGCATGGGAAACAAACAGGAAGAGTTGGAAGCTACCATGGTGCTAGCAAGATATGAGCTGATTCCCCTTACTGAATCATGGTGGGATGAATTGCATGACTGGAGTATGGCTATTGATGGCTACAGGCTCAGAAGGGACAGGTGGGGAAAGAAGGGTGGAGAAATCAATACAGCCTGAAGAGCTGTCTCTGAAGAATAGTCATGGGCAGGTTGAAAACCTATAGGCAAGAATTAGAGACAGAGACAATAAAGGGAACCTAGTTGTGGGTGTCTACTACAGGCCCCCTGATGAAGGGGAGCCTACTGATGAAGACTTCTTCCTCCAGCTCCAGGAGGCTTCACATTTAACGTCTCTCATTCTTCTGGGGGAATTCAACTACCTCGACACCTGTAGCATGGCGAATGCAGGCAATCCATGAGATTTCTAGAATGCATTGAGGACAACTTTTTAAGCCAGGTAATTGACAGCCCTACCCGACGGGATGCAATATTAGACGTGCTGCTGACCAATCAAAATGAACTCATTGGTGACGTCAAGACTGGAGGCTGCAGTGGTCATATACTGGTGGGGTTCATACTCCTGAGAGATATGGGAAAGGCAAGGAGTATAGTCAGGATCCTAAATTATAGGAAAGACAACTTCAAGCTCTACAAGGAGGTACTCAGGCGTACCCCCTGGGAAACTGCCCTCAGGGATAAGGGAGCACAACAGAGCTGGAAAATCTTTAAGGATGCTTTCCATAAAGCACAAGAGCTCTCAATCCACCGGTGTAAGAAGTCAGGCAAGTAAGGGCAGAGACAGGCATGGCTGAGTCAAGACCTGCTGGCCAAACTAAAGGGCAAAGAGGGAACTGCACAGGCAGTGGAAGCAGGGACAGGTAAACTGGGAAGAGTATAGCGGTGCTGCCTGGTTGTGTAGGGATGAGGTTAGGAGGGCCAAGACACAGCTGGAGCTGAACTTGGCAAGGAAAGTCAAGAATGACAAGTAGGGCTTCTACAGGTATGTCAACCAGAACAGGAAGCTTAAAGAAAGCTTACCCCCCCGATAAACAAGAATGGCAAGCTCACGCCAACAGATGAGGAGAAGGCTGAGGTACTCAACAAATTTTTGCCTCCGTCTACACTAAGAACCTCTCTCCTCACCCTTCCTCATTTGATGGACTGCAAGATGGAGACCAGAGGGGTGGCAAAGTCCCTCCCACTATAAGGGAAGACCAGCTTCATGACCACCTGAGGAACCTGAACATACATAAGCTTATGGGACCTGATGAGATGCATCCCACTTGTCGCCTTCGTTGGCGTGGCGACCCCAGAGTCCTGAGGGAACTGGCTAATGTCATTGCCAAGCCATTCTCCATAATATTTCAAAGGCTATGGCAGTCAGGCTAAGTCCCTCGTGGCTGGAGGAAAGGAAACATTGTGCCCATTTTTAAAAAGGGAAGGTAGGATGTCCCTGCGAACTACCAACCTGTCAGCCTCACCTCTGTCAACAGAGGTTCCTGGGAAGATCATGGAGCAGCTTCTCCTAGAAGTTATGCTAAGGCCCATGGAAGAGAGTGAGGTGATTTGAGACCGCCACCATGGCTTTACCTAGTGCAAGTCCTGCCTGACCAACCTAGTGGCTTTCTATGATGGTGTGACTAGATGAATGGACAAGGGAAAAGCAACATATGACTTCTATACGGGCTTCTGTAAAGCCTTTGACATAGTACCTCACAACACCCTTCTCTCTAAATTGGAGAAATATGGATTTGATGGGTGGACTGTTCAGGGTTTAAGGAATTCGTTGGAAGGTCGCAGCCAGAGGGTAGTGTTCAATTGCTTGATGTCCAAATGGATGCCGGTGACAAGTGGTGTTCCTCAGGGGTCCGTGATGGGACTGGTGTTGTTTAACATTTTCATCAATGACTCAGCCAGGTCAAGTGCATCCTCAGCAAGTTTACAAATGACACAAGGCTGAGTGGTGCAGTTGACACACCAGAATGATGGAGTGCCATTTAGAGAGACCTGGACAAGCTTGAGAAGCAGCCCTGTGTGAACCTCTTGAGGTTCAACAAGGCCAAGTGCAAAGTCCTGCACCTCGGCCATGGTAACCACCAGAATCAATACACGTTGGAGGATGAAGGGATTGAGAGCAGCTCTGCCAAGAAGTACTTAGGAATACTGGTGGGTGAAAAGCTGGACATGAGCAACCAGTGTGCCCACGCTGCCCAGAAGGCCAACCATATCCTGAACTGCATCAAGAGAAGCATGGCCAGCAGGTTGAGGAAAGGGATTCTGCCACCCTGTTCCGCTCTGGTGAGGCCCCACCCGGAGTCCTGCATCCAGCTCGGGAGCCCCCAGCACAAGAAGGACGAGGAGCTGTTGGAGTGGGTCTGGAGGAGGGCCCCACAAATTATCCGTGTGTTGGAGGACCTCTCCTATAAGGACAGGCTGAGAGATTTGGGGTTGTTCAGCCTGGAGAAGCGAAGGATGCAGGGAGATCTTGTATCAGCATTTCAGTACCTGAAGGGGGCCTACAGGAAAGAGGGGGGAAATATTTTCAGCAGGGCTTGATGCAATAGGACAAGGAGTAATGGCTTTAAAGCAAGGCAGGAAAAATTTAGACAGGATATAAGGAAGAAGTTTTTTACCGTAAGAGTGGTGAAACACTGGAACAGGTTGCCCAGAAAGGTAGTGGAGGTCCCACCCCTAGAAATATTCAAGGTCAGGTTGGATGGGACTTTGAGCAACCTGATCTCAGCAGGTCGAGTGAGGTTCTCCTTCCCCTCTACACTGCCCTAGTGAGGCCCCATCTGGAGTCCTGTGTCCAGTTCTGGGCTCTCCACTTCAAGAAACATGAAGAGGTATTGGAGAGAGTCCATCGGAGGGCTACGAGGATGGTGAGGGGACTGGAGCATCTCTCCTATGAGGAGAGGTTGAGGGAGCTGGGCTTGTTCAGCCTGAAGAAGAGAAGGCTGCGAGGGGACCTAATAGATCCTTATAAATATCTCAAGGGTGGGTGTCAGGAGAATGGGGCCAAACTCTTTTCAGTAGTGCCGAGTGACAGGACAAGGGGCAATGGGCACAAAATGAAGCAGAGGAAGTTCCTTCTGAACATGAGGAAGAACTTCTTCCCTCTGAGGGTGATGGAGTACTGTAACAGGCTGCCCAGGGAGGTTGTGGAGTCTCCTTCTCTGGAGATATTCAAGACTCGCCTGGACAAGGTCCTGTGCAACCTGCTGTAGATGACCCTGTTTCGGCAGGTGGGTTGGACTATATGGCCCACAGAGGTCCCTTCCAACCCCCAACATTCTGTGATTCTCTGATTCTGTGATAATAGTAGAATCATAGACTGGCTTTGGTTGGAAGTGACTTTAAAGTTCGTTTCATCCTAGCTAAGTGCTCTTAGTGCTTACCTCCCACTCACTCAGCAATTCTCAGAATAGCCCTAGTTTGACCACTGCCATCACAATCAAATTGACAAGGTTGCGATATGTGGCAGGTGATAGAAAAGGAAGCTAGGACCAGACTTTCCAGCAGTACTCTGAAGTTGCATAAACGTCTTCTGCAGAGGGTGTAGGATGTATTTTTCCCTTCAGTTACCTCTAGTAAATTACTCCCAGTGGTGGCCAGCACAGTCCAAGAGCATCACGATGCCTGGTGTTACATTGATTAGAATGCTGGGAAGCCTTCCTGTGATGCATTGCCCTGACAGGAGACTCTACGCATGCCTGGATTTTTTTTTGGAATGTTCTCACTACTCATTTTTGGTGATTGTTAGAATTTATGAGGACTGTGGGACTGAGTATCAAAATAAATATTCCATTGTAATGTTGTGTTGCAAAAGATTCTGCCAATATTAATGTGAGATGGGCCAGAAAGTGTCAGGATTACTGAATCTTTTGACTCTGACATCTTCTGCAATGTGGAGATTTAGCTTCACAGATCTCTATAGCCGTTTTAAGAAACAAGTCGACCCTTTCTTATCAAGTTTATGTAACCTTTTTCTGGGCATTGAATAGGCAAAAAGCTCTCATTATATGTTGAGAAACTGCATTATGAAAGTGAATGTTAGCCATGGTCATATATTTCTGTTCTGGGTCTTTGTGGGAAGGCGGAAACATGAGATTAAAAGCACATAGGAGGGCAAAAAAAGAATTTTTCAAAGGACGGAACAAAACTATTTCCCTAGCTGCACAATGTGGAGAGAAAATAGAATTTCTGGAATTAAAAAAAAAATAATCTACTGTAGTACAGTGGGCACAATTCTGAGAGCTTTAGGACACAGATTCAGACATTCATTTAAAACAAAATGTCTGGACTCTACCGTCCTGTTAGTGACCAAATTCTTTCAAGAAATTATGATTTCTTCTTTTTGTTTGTTTCTAACCAGTATAAGGTGCTTATATTGAGTAAATTCTTAGTTTTGTTACCTCCGTCAAAGGTGTTAAACCTAGATGAGTTAATCTGTGTTTCTCTATGTTGCTAAATTTAGAGCACAGTATTTTTGCTTTGTCATTTTTCATTTGCTACTGTTTCTGGAAGGTCGTGAAGGTGATCTTTATTTGTGTGTTTGTTTGACATTTTTGGTGACATAGTTTATTTATATTTGGTCTTTGTGTCCTTTTTCAGATGTGAATATAGATTTGTAAGTTATCTTAATTCCCTTTCTTGTATCATAAATACTCATTTAAACCTTTTGCCCCTTACTGTGACAGATGTCAATTTGAAATGCAAAGGGAAGGGTGCATTTGGAGAAAAGAACAAGTGAATTGTGTCCAAAGCCTCATCTTTGTGCTACCCAAGTAAATACATAGCTCACTTTTTGTTTTCAAATTCCTATTTCCCAAGCCTGTTATCTTCATCCCACTTAAAACTTCAGAATTAGACATTTCATACAATATTTCCAAAATTCCACAGGCACTTCTTAGTAGCTGAGGATACTGGAACAGCTGAGAAAATTGTTGAGCCCAAGAATGCCACAAATGGGCTATGCATGGGTAGGTGTTATTATTTGCACACCTTTGTTTTTCTGAGGTGCATAAAGCAGCAGACTGACAATTCCACAAGAGGCATATACAGAAGAAGGAAAATATTATCTCCTCCAAAAGGGGAATACGAGTGATACCCAACACCAAAGGACCTTTAGATGAGAAATAAGTGTGGGGAGAAAGAATGTGATAGAGTAACTAATAACTGTGAGGTTTTCAAGGCTTTCAATTCAACAAATTCTGTTGGAAAAATTATCTTGAGGCTTAGCCTAAAAATAAGAAAAAGGGCTGTGGTCTAACAGTGAAGATACGCTGTGCTCTGTTAGACGATGCTGTGCTCTGCTTGACATGGCTGTGTCAGTGGATCTGATCCCGAATGCTGCCTTCTCCTTATAATCAGGCATAAGATGTCAAAATATAGCTCTGTGTGAAAGAAAGTGGAGAATAGTCTAGGATGACTCTAAATATCCATGCAAGCTGAGCTGGGTGATTTTCTTCAGAATTACTCATGTTGGCTCAAAGCTGTGGACTTAATGAAACTGTGATACAGAAAATTTCTTGTAGTGCTTTTTCCCTGTATCTGCTGCAACTGAAGACCTGTTTCTTGTTCAGTCTATTCGATTTATAACCCACACTATGTTTTCACAAAATTAAGGAAACAATATAGAACATGAAAGAGAGATGCAGAAGCTGTCATCAGAAGCAAAAAGACAGGAATATAAACCACTCATTTCAGGATGCTGGTATCTAAAGCCCAGCATCCAGTCGGATGTTGTATGTTTGCATATTTCCACATATTAGATATACTGACAATTTTTAACATTCCAGCACAACCATCAGGAAATAACAAATAACAGAAAAGAGAAAGGAAACGCTTTCTTGCAAATAACATATACTAAACCAGATGTTCTCTTCAAATCAATTCAAGGGACTCTTGAGCCTCTATCACTGCTAGCTTTCTTAGACAAGGTCAAGCAAATTAATATTTCCCTCTGTTTTGGAATCAGTTTTATCCAACTTGGATATCCGATTTGGTATTTGTAAAGTGAGAGAGAACAACAATGGGAAATGAGTCATATTTTGTCAAGTTGACAGCTACCCAAGTACTATACCAAGAGTGCACACATGTTCATTACAAAATTATTAACACTTGGAAGATGAATTCTCCATGGTAATTGTGTCATTAGACACCAAAAGACAAATGACATGTTTATGGCTTCTGTAGTCAGCTCTAGTTTACAACTCCAGAACCAAAAAAGAATAGTATCTGTTATGTGCCTTCAGTATTTCAGCTACGAAAAGATACAAAATAGTAAGCAGTCCTGTCAGAAAGCAGTAAGAGAGGACAGGTGGAGAAAGAAGTTACCTCATACCATGACAAAGGCAATTCACTGACAGAAAGGGCTCAAGCACGTTTGAATTAGTAAACTAGTGAGACTATAACTGAGACAGTAGAAGGAGAAACTTAGGCTGCCCTGCAAGAGAACGGAGAATTGTTGGAGCGCTGAAACAGCCTTCTTGAAACTGAAATATGGAGTAACGTATACCATCAATTACACTCAAACCTATTCAGCATGGACAAATTCAGCCTTGAATTTTTGTTAGGTGTTTTAACCTAATAAAACAATTCATTAGACTGAAGAATTACGCACTTTTTTTTGCAATTTGAATTTTTGAAACTCCTTTCTTCAACATCAGTAATCCTAAGGATTTGAGACAATTCATTATTCATTCTTGCTAATCAACATAACTTCCTGGGCTCTTATCTAGTGTACTCATGTTTGCACATTTTTTTCTGGAAGCTTCTTGCATTACAAGACTGCATCTCCCTCTTCATGTATTCCTGCAATCAACACTGAACACAGCAAAGGGTGCAGTTACAGCCTGTTCTGTAGCTCATTCCCAGTGGACACCTCTGACATTACAGACATATACTGGCATTGGGAATAGAATTAATGGAAAAGCCTTTATTGACTCTAACTATCCCTCACTGTGAAGCAACGAATAGCTTCTCTCACTAAGTTCAAAATATTCCTGACATCTTCCCTCAGTTCTGACAGTTTCTAGCTGGCCACATCTGAACTTCATTTGCTTTCACATTCGCATACTGTTTGACCTCTTTTCAAGATAAACCTAGCTTTACTTCAGCAGGTTCTAGATGAATAAAACCCACAGTGACATCTCTGCATATGCTCAATCCCTTATCTTGGTATTAATCAACCTCTTTCAACAAAACCTATACTATTAGATGTCTAAATCTTGTCATCTTCCTATCTCAAACAGTGGCACACATGCAGGTAACCTCTTTTATCCAGTGATTTTCCAGGCACTGTCCAGACACCTTCCTACCCACAATGTCCTCATATTGTTCTATACGTGACACTGATAATGATAGAGAAGATTGATAATAATCTGAAGTGTCCAAAGATCATTTTATGCTTTGACAAAATCAAGTTAATGCTAACACAGGTTCTATCTGTAGTTACACTTCTCACTGTTTCTCCTTTTGATACAACTTGACCTGGGTTCGGCCAGGACAGGGTTAATTTTCACCAGAATCCAGGAAGGGGCACAGCCGGGTGGGCTGACCCAACCCCAACCTGGACAAACAGAGCCAGGTATTCCATACCATGTGCCTTCATGCTGGGTTCCGGTGGGGGAGGGGGGGGGGGGGGGTGCGGTGCGGCGGGAACTCACTTGCGGCTTGGGAGTGGACGGCGCCGGTCCTGTTAGGGAGAGCGGCTCTGTGGCTTGTGCAGTTCTTTGTTGTGTATTCTTCTTATCTGTATCATTGTTGTTATTGTTTCCCTTTGTTTGCTGTTCTGATAAACTGCCCTTATCCCGACCCACCAGTTTCTGTCTGCTTTTTTTTCCATTCTCCTCTGCACCGCGGCGGGGGGAGGGGCGGCCGCATGGCACTTTTGTTGCCGATGGCAACCGAAACCAAAACACAACTCAACTAGCTAGCATATCTTAAATTATCCCATTCTGTCTACACTAGTCTTTACGGACACCTTAGGGTATGCTAGAAAATGCTCACCCTTAAATCCTCCTCAGTGTTTATACCACCATAAGATTATTGACAGTAGGATATGAGATTATGTAGGGAGATACGTATTCAGCTAGCACTTCAGTAAAGCAGTTGTGTTAGAGGAACCTTATCTGGAACTATGTTTAAGAAACTCCAGCTCATTTTTTTATGCTTAATGGAGCCAAAACTTAAGGTTAGGATACCAACTTGATAGCTTCTTAAAATGGAAGACTACACCACCAATGGACTCCTAAGTTGAAAATGTCTCTGAAAGTCATGCCAGAGGGACAAAGCTGGTAGTGAATAGGAAGACAGATAGTCAACCACTCTAATGGATATACTAATGTATATAACAGATATGCTTCAGGTAGGAAAAGTAAATCTACTGTCCCTGATCTTGTTTAAGCCAAAGGTTGAACAGAAACAAAGGTGCTTCATAGGGCTGAAAGGGATAAGGCCCACCAATTTCTGTAACTAACAGGACATGTGAATGCAATGCAGTTACTTTGACATCTGAGTAACACAAACTCAAAGATATTACGCAGTGAAAGACACCATGCTGTTCCCTTTCACAAATGACACCCAATTGGGAAGGAGTATCAGTTTGCTCAAGAGTAGGAAGATTCTGCAGAGGGATCTGGACAGGCTGGATTGATGTGTCGAGGCCAGGTGGATGAGGCTCAACAAGGACAAGAGCCGGGTCCTGCACTTGGATCACAACAACCCCATGCAATGCTACAGACTTGGGGAAGATTGGGTGGAAAGCTGTCCGGCAGAAAAGCACCTGGGGCTGCTGGTTGACAGCCAACTGAACATCAGCCAACAGTGTGCCTACATGGCCAAGAAGGCCAACAGCATCCTGATTTGTGTCAGGAATAGTGTGGCCAGCAGGAACAGGGAGGTGATCGTGCCCCTGTACTCGGCACTGGGGAGGCTGCACCTTGAGTACTGTGTTCGGTTTTGGGCCCCTCACTACAAGCAAGATATGGATCTGATGGATTGTGTCCAGGGAAGGGCAACAAGGCTAGTGATGGGTCTAGAGAGCAACTCTATGAGGTGCAACTGAAGGAACTAGGGTTGTTTAGCCTGGAGAAGAGGAGGCTGAGGGGGCACTTTATTGCTCTCTACAACTACTTGCAAGGAGGTTGTAATGAGGTGGGTGTTAGTCTCTTCTCCCAAGTAACTAGTGATAGCACGACAGAAAATGGCCTCAAGTTGCACCAGAGGAGCTTCAGATTGGATATTAGGACAAATTATTTTACTGAAAGAGTGGTCAGATATTGGAACAGACTGCCCAGGGAAGTGGTGGAGTCATCTTCCCTGCAGGTGTTTAAAAAACACTTAGATATGGTACTTCAGGACACGGTTTAGCAAGCATGGTGGTGTTGGGTAAACAGTTGGACTAGATGATCTTAGAGGTGTTTTCCAACCTTACTGATTCTGTGATACTAAGAACACTGTCAGCCATTTAACACTACATCACAGAATCACGGAATCACAGAATCACAGAACGTTGGGGGTTGGAAGGGACCTCTGTGGGTCATCTAGTCCAACTCACCTGCCAAAGCAGGGTCACCTACAGCAGGCTGCACAGGACCTTGTTCAGGGGGGTCTTGAATATCTCCAGAGAACAAGAATCCACAACCTCCCTGGGCAGTGTAGAGGGGAAGGAGAACCTCCCTCGACCTGCTGGCCACACTCCTCCTAATGCACCCGAGGATCCCATTAGTTTTCTTGGCAGCCAGGGCACACTGATGGCTCGTGGTCTACCTGTCGTCCACCAGCACTCCCAGGTCCCTCTCCGCAGAGCTGCTCTCCAGCAGGTCAGCCCCAAGCCTGTACTGGTGCATGGGGTTGTTCCTCTCCAGGTGCAGGATCCTGCACTTGCCCATGTTGAACCTCATCAGGTTCCTCACTGCCCAACTTTCCAGCCTGTCCAGGTCACGCTGAATGGCAGCACAGCCTTCTGGTGTATCTACCACACCTCCCAGTTTTCTGTCATCAGCAAACTTGCTGAGGGTACATTCTAACTCTTCATCCAGGTTATTGATGAAGAAGTTAAACAAGGCTGGGCCCAGTACTGACCCCTGGGGAACACCACTAGTTACGGGATTCCAACTAGACTCAGCGCCGCTGATGACAACCCTCTGAGTTCTGCCATTCAGCCAGTTCTCAATCCACCTCACCGACCACTCATCCAGCCCACACTTCCTGAGCTTCCCTAGGAGGATGTTAGGGGAGCCTGTGTCGAAAGCCTTGCTGAAGTCAAGGTAGACAACATCCACGGCTCTCCCCTCATCTACCCAGCCAGTCATGCCATTGTAGAAAGCTATCAGATTGGTCAGGCATGATTTCCCCATGCTGACTACTCGCGATTACCTTCTTTTCCTCCACTTGCTTTATGATGACCTCCAGGATCAGCTGCTCCATCACCTTTTCCAGGATGGAGGTGAGGCTGACCGGCCTGTATTTCCCTGGGTCCTCCTTCTTGCCCTTTTTGAAGATTGGAGTGACATTGGCCTTTCACCAGTCCTCGGGCACTTCTCCTGTCCTCCAGGACCTCTCAAAGATGATGGAGAGTGCCTCAGCAATGACATCTGCCAGCTCCCTCAGCACTCTGAAAGGACAGGTCACAGTTTCCAGCTTAGACATCTGTAAGTATTCTGCTGGGGATGCCCATTGTAAAGCTGAGACACACAACTTTGGAATGAGCAACAAATATCTTTGTCGCTTTTTATGCCTGACTTCAGTAGGCTTTAATTAGGCAAATGTCTGAATGAGACAAGTTAGAAACATTTAAGGCACATTGAGAAATAAACAATTTTTTTTTCATCCAGCCCCTCAAATTAGGTTATTCTCACAAGATGAAAGAGACATGAGAATTGAGATGAAGTGGGAAAACAAAGAAGTAAAAGTAATAAACATGGCAGAAAATAAAAGCTATACAGTTATGAGAACGGCACTGAATGAAAACGATCCAGCACAGGGGAAAATGTTTACTGTGTGTGAAAACATTGAGTGCTTCTTTTGCATATAACAGCTAAACAATCACGAACCTCCAAAGTGTTCATATAGACTAACACAGAAACTGACAGTGAGCAGACCACTGAATTGTTTTGGTCTTCTGTACAAACCACAGAAACAAAGGCAGATGAAATGCTCATTATATTACGTATGGAAAAGCTTAAAAGACTATAGGAATCGATATTAAAAGAGAAGCATTAGCCTGTTTCATGTCAGAATCAGCGAGAGGAAACACTAGACAATGAAACACTCTGAAAGTGTATGGGATTCACCAAACGGGCAAAATACAGAAGCTCCCCCTTCAGGCAGTCAGAACAGGAACATACTGACTCAAAAGGAACTTAGTAAATTTTTTAAAAATATTCTTATAAAATTGAGCAAACATCATAAATCCTAAAGAGTTACTCAGATGAAAGTCATGCCAGTAAAATCAGCATAGACCTAATAGAAATGATCATTAAAAGGAAAATGAAATTACAGATGCATTTTCTAAGTTACTGTACAAAGAATGAAAAACCACTAAGGATCACAGGAAGGGATGAAACATTCTTTTGCAGTATGATAAAGAAATGATCGTAAAATCCAGTTACACGGACGATGATGTTGAGAACAAAACAGATTCCCTCTTTTATATTGTTTCATATCTTATTGACTGCCATTTCTCTTCTATTGGTGGTAGATCCAGCTGAGATGTTGAGTGGTTTTGGCAAAACTAGAAAAGTGTTTTGAAAGACCACAAGTTTTCCACAAGCATTCATCTCCAAGCGAGGCTGTGGCATGACTACTTGCTGTCGGTTGTGCTGGAAATACAGACCAGGGTTCATTCACATCCTAAAAGTCCCACACAAACCAGCAGCTACTGTCAATATGAACATGTAAGTGAAGACACTCAGTCTTTCAAGCTTGCATGTTCTAATTGAGTACCTGAAGTCATTTGTGGGAGGAAAACAGTCTTATTCTCAAAAGGCAAGAAGGTAGGTACCATCCTGTTCCCTCTGCAGTCATCAATACATTGCAATCATAGAATCACAGAATCACAGAACCACTAAGGTTGGAAAACACCTCTAAGATCATCTAGTCCAACCATCAAACCACCACCACCATGCCTACTACACCACGTCTTGAAGTGCCAGATCTACATGTTTTTTAAACACCTCCAGGGATGGAGACTCCACCAGTTCCCTGGACAGCCTGTTCCAATGTCTGACCATTCTTTCAGTAAAGTAATTTTCCCTAACGACCAATCTGAAGTTCTCCTGATGCAACATGAGGCCATTTTCTGTAGTCCTATCACTAGTTACTTGGGAGAAGAAACCGACACCCAACTCATTACAACCTCCTTGCAGGTAGTTGTAGAGAGTGATAAGATAATCCCCTCAGCCTTCTTTTCTCCGGAATAAACAACCCCAGTTCCCTCTGCCACTCCTCATAAGACTTGTTCTCCAGACCCTTCAAAAGCTTCATTGCTCTTCCCTGGACATGCCTCAACATCCCAATGTCCTTCTTGTAGTGAGGGGCCCAGAACTCAACACAGTAGTCGAGGTATGGCCTCCGCAGTGCCAAGTATAGGGGCACGATCACCTCCCTACTCCTGCTGGCCACGCTATTCCTGATAAAATCCAGGATGCCATTGGCCTTCTTGGCCATGTAGGCACAGTGTTGGATCATGTACAGCTGGCTGTTGATGTCTGTAAATTTTTTGCTACTGAGTATGCACCTATCTGTGAAGGTTCTTGGACATGCTGTTTGTGTAGCTGTCATAAATGACCTGGGGTGGTTTTTTCTTTTATTGTCATTGTTATTTATTTATTTATTATTATATCTTTATTTAATTCTGCTATTTTAACTTGTGTAACTTTCTCATACATGATGGCTGTAGCCCAGGGATGAACGGCTGACTTTCTCTGTGGTCATATGCAGTTATTTATTACTGAATGCAGAAACACACTGTAGCCAAACAGTGAGACAACCTAATCTCATAGTGACAAATGTGACACAATCTGTAGGGGTGGTATTTCAAGAGGAATGTCCCTGTGGAACTAGTCTCTGAGCTACAGACCAGAACCATGAAGAAAATGAGTCTGAAGAAATAAATAGCAATAGCTATTTGGACTTTCACAAACTACCACTGACACTGGCCCCATCACTAACCAGGAGAGTCTGAGCATACCTAATACACTTGTATCCTTAAAAAAGTATCCTCTTTGCATGTCATTGGCCAGTATTTATTGTGATTCTTGATGACTGCAAGATTTCCCAATCTCTTCTTCCCCCAACCTCTTCTTTCTTCTACCAAAATGCCTTGACATTTATAAATAGGAAGAAATTCTATTTGCAGGACATGATGTACTACCATGGGAGATTATCCTGCTAGTGCAATGAGATCGGCTTACAACAACATATCTACTTCAGCCTAAATGACAGAAGACCGGGAAGTGTGCATATTGCAGTATTTTGCCCTGGAAATGCTCTGTGTACTCAGGGTGAGTTACTTGTTATGAAAAATATAAAGATTTTTATAGCAGAGAAAAAGTGAAGAAAACAAATACAAGAATATTCCCAAGTCAACTTGTCCCTGAAGTTCTTCATTGACATGATGTGGCAAGTGAGATAGCTCTGAGTACCAAGGATTGAGATAATCACCTTCTGATTTCAGGTGTCAGCTGTCAGGTCAGAACCTTAAGCAGAGTACCTTTTACTCACAGAAAAATCTACTAAACCTCTAGCTGGAAAGCAATCTTCATCAATGTCTGATTTCTCTGGACAAACTTAGATATGAAATATATATTTTCCAGACCTTCAAAAGAATGTACATTTGAAGCTTGGGCTGAAGTATCATCATGTTGGATACTCAAAATTCCAAATCTATTGGCTATTCATAAGTAATTTAAAGTCAGATTAGATGTGTGTTTTTCATTCCTGCTGAAGTCTGCGAAGGACGTATTTGGCCCCAGGCCTGTGCTGAGGGCTTCTTTCATCCACAAATTTGAAAGATTTTCTCCTTATATTTCTAATTCTTTGAACTGCATTAATTCAGACTGGGAAAGGGGCACTAGGATACTTTTCCTCCAAAACTTGGGAAACAGGAGGAAGACTAAGTCTCTGAACATTAGTGGACCGGAAGAATTTGTTAATTGTAAGATAAAATCCATCAGGTATCATATAAAGTAGGAAGACAGAATGACAGGTGATTAAAAAATGTACAGTCCTCTCAGACTTCAGTGTAGTTCAGTTTCAGTTCTGGATAAGGGATTAGTTGAGCAGTTATTGGTGACACAACTCACTTCTCTTAAAAAAAAAAAAAAGAACCAACCCACAACATTGTTATCCTTGAGATTATTCTCTGGCGTATTACAGAAGGGATCCTGGAGATTGCACGTACAGGCTGGAACCTGTCTTCTTGTCCAGAAGTGAATTCCATCACACCTGGGGGCCTCAGCAGCCACGAAGTATGCATCGAAACATCAACAGTAGGTATTCCACAGAGGGAGAAAAAAGAAGAATTGAATACATCTCTCTTCAGCAAAAAAAAAGATCCCCTCGGTTTCTTTGTTTTGTGATTTGAAGTCCATAGTGGACCTGAAATATCAAAGAAGGATCATTTGCCAGTGACATAGAAGAGAGTGCTTAAAGCATATTTCAACACAGGAGAGAATCTGTCCCAGTATTTACTTGCTGGTGTGCCACATACAGCATGTGGCTGTCCAGTCAAGCAGATGTTTGTGTGAACTGCAACATACACAAAGTGGGCAACATACACAAAGTGGGCAACATACACAAAGTGTGATGCCAACATCAAGCAGCTTTCATGGGCCATTGTCAAAGACTTCTGCTGAACATAATTAGAAAAATACCTGTGTTAAACAAGATCTAGCTCATTCAAGGTGAAAATCTGCTATTCAAAACATACTCCAAAACTCATTCAAGCTTGAGAAACTGGAAAGGGGCACATTTGCCTTTACTAGATGAAACCAGTACTTTCAAGGTCAGAAATGTGCTCTCACATCAGAATCTGAGTGGAAGAACTTCTTATCAAAGGACATCAAATTATGACTGCAAAATCATTTGCTTTGGCTAGAAACGAAACACCCACTCAAGTCTTTCCTGAGCTACTTTGCCTGCTTTATGCCTGATGATGTAACTTACTGTGATCAGATGTGACTTAAAAGGATTTAAAAGAAATTGTCTGTAATATCGTGCACTCTCCAGACTCCTAGCTGTACTGCTGGCACCCTAGAAGAGTGAGCAACGTGCAACACCTTACAGAATCTCCAGCACGATCCAGCATAGTGAGAGTGCTCAAACCCTTTGTCTCTTTCCTCTCTATTTACATCCCCTCTATTTACACTAAGCATGTGAGTGTTCTGTAGGGTGCAGCATTTTCCACATTTTTGCCTGATGTGAAAAAACACTCCAGCATCACGAAATTTTAACATTTCTTCAGGAACTTTGGATTCTGTGGACATTCTTTCCCTTTGGTGATGGAATCAGGCACTGGTGTGATTTACTGAGGCAGAAATAGGAAATATTGTCTGAACATAACTTTTAAGTATCATCAGCCATGTTCTTATCCTTAGAATAGTTGCATAGTCATAATCATAGCATAATAAGAATTATTATTATCTAATAACAAAGAAAAAATTATGTACTGCTGATCATAAAAAAAAGCTGGACAGCCTGTTTCTCATTCCAGGAAGAGTAAGCTCTGTGTTCGTTTACTAGAAGAAGGGCTTACTGTCCCACCCACACCCACTGTTTTCCATGGTCCACAAACAAGACAAGAAATTTTTTTGGATATCCCTGTTGTATGTACTGATGACTGGTCCCACAACACCAAAAATTCAAAGTGCTTTCCATGCAAATTTTCCATGCCAGTTCATTCTCACATCGCCTTTCTAGGTCTTGATTCATGATTACATTAACCTGCCATGTTAAATTAAAAAAGATATAGATCTGCTCTATTCAGTACATTACATCCGTGTCTTTATCATCAGTACCATTTTTTTTTTCCAAGATGCAGCTGAAAAAATATGTGCCTTCTGATTATTTACAGAAATGGGCAATCCGATTAGAAATCTGCCAAACAGAATTTCTTTTTATTTTATTTGACAGGACATCACTCAAAACTCATATTTGCTCATGTTCTGCCACTGTCAGTGGCTGACAGAGACTGCTTTATCACTAGTTTCTAGAAATAGAAAGTGAATGCTCCTAATCTAGCTAGCATCAAGCATGGTTGGCTTGATAAGCACTTTCTGCCTGTGCCTGGATTCCCCCCTACAGTCTAGATCTGGTCAGAATCTGTGTTTTCATTTAGAAGTAATTTCTAGCTCTCCTAATTACAAAATGAAGTTTAGATGGGAGACTACAGCACTTTCAGTATATCAGAGAACCGTGAACCTGAGAAGATCCTGAGAAAACAAAGTTGCTGAGTAATGATCCTGTCTATGGCCTGATCTACCAAATTCTAGTGCTCTGTATGTCCCCTCTTTCTCCTCATCACAGCCCAACAGGGTGTCACTGTGGACCTGGAATGAGACAGAAACAGGAGATGGACTTTGTAGTTTGAGTAATTTTAGGTGCCATAATTCTTTGTCAGAGAAAACAGCTGTTTATAAATTGGGGAAAAAAAAAGATCTCTTGATTTCCTTACGAAACAAGAAGAAGGAATCATCAGGTGTGGAAATCTAGAGAAGAATTTTATTCCCATCCTCACTTAATGTTGTTCAGTGCCTTTGACTGCGAGCAGTTAGAGGCCACAGTGTAGAAGGCAGATTACAGAGTTTTGTTGAACAATATAAGGAAGTAATGGCTCTTACCAGACTTAATCCTGGCCATACATGATCTATGACACACTTTCCCCCTAGATAAAATGTACTTCAATAAAGTAATTAGCAAGTATTGATAACATAATACCCATTTCAATAGCTATTCTGAATTACCTTTATAGTGTTTTGTGTGTGTTTATCCCTACATATATTTACAGTGTATAAACATAAATATGCCATACATAGGTTCTCTGTTAAATTACAGAACTAGGCGTTTAATAAAGCAAACCTCTCTTCTACCTTCCTCTGAATACTTCCGAATACTTACCAACTTCTATATGATTTACTTCTAATTTTCCAAACTCTTGATACCTTAATTAAAAAAAATAAAATCTTAAAAAAACACAGATCAATAAATTAAATTAAAATCTAGCCTTCAAGTCCAGATGGGCTGTGTGTTTTGCAAGGAAGAGTACCAGACAGTCCAGAGCTCTTTAAAGTCTCATAAAACTCATGATTTTACCTAAAATTTAGGAATTCATCTTCAACTCCTACTAGTTATCACTCTTCTTAATAAAATCCTTAGTTTTCAACTATTAGAAGGTGGTGTTTTTTAACAAGTAGAACATTATGCTAAGCTGTTTTCTACTTAGAGCAGCAATTTCTGGTGTATGTTAACCCATGGTAGCATCTGGCTTCTTGGCAGGTTCCACAGACAACTGGCATCTTAGACTAACAAGTCTGTCAGGTGGTAAGGTGGATGCTGATGGGCTGTGCCTGTACCGTTTCCCCAAATGTCTTTCTTTTTAAAGTTCCCATTAACTCTGTGAAATCTGTGTGTCTGCTTGTAAACAGATTACTATGTACTTTTACGAAATAAGGATGATAGAGGGATTTTTCTATAATTGACTTTTCTGTACTTTTCCTGACGAACTCGTAACTAAAGCCATCCTTGTGCTATATTTTGTTTCAGTTAAGACAAGTTGTGTTTTATAATGTATCAATTTCATTTGTTCTGTTTTGTTTTTTTTGAGGTTATGTTTTTTTTTTAAGTGTCTAAGGGTAACACAGAAGTGGGTGCATTCTAAGTCTATAGAATCTGTAAGGTGTTGGGCACCTCAGATTTATTTGAAAATGGAAAGAGAGAAAAAAAAAGATAGTTTGGAGTCCTGCATAGGCATTTCAGATTGTTTGTGCTACAGAGACAGAGTATCATTACTCATCCATACATTTGATGTTGAATTGAATGCCATTGACTGGGATATTTGGCAGTTAGTTACAAAACTTCATGCTGCCATTGAAGCATTATTTTCACTTTTCCTCAAGGGAGCAGCACTGAGGGTTCTTTAGTCCACCTCACTTTTGAAATCTTTTTTTTAGTTTTAATGTGGAAAGACCCCATTAACTTACAATATAGCTTTCAATCCCGCACATTCAGAATGTTAGATCAGTTGGTGAAAAATTACGTGACTTCCTTCTTACATACCATGTGCCAGTCACCACAGGAACAGATCACTGAACCAAAGACAAGTAAACGGTGCTGGACACTTGCCTTTCCATAAATCTGTACCTGAGGTCACTCAGTGGTTTTTCCAGCTGATGTTGTGTAGCCAGACAGCAGGAGGTGTAAACCAGCTGAGATGCAAGGATAATGACCTTTAGACAGTGTATTGGATTTAGTTCATTTGTCTTGATGCTCACTGACAAAGGAATGGTGAAAAGGTACCAAAAAAGCACAAGCATCTCAAAATGAGATGCCAAGAAAATTGTTCTATGATTGTTTTATCCAAAGAGCATTCTTTTTAGACAATCTTTTCTTATTTCTAGTCAACCATTTAAATAAAATACAAAATAAGCACAACAAAAATTCTCATCCTTCCCCCAAAGCAAAAACTGTTGCTTGACACTAATATGGATCTCTTATGCCAGTTCACAGTAGTTGCCATGTTGATGGAGTACTGAAATTTGAAAGGCAAAAATGTACTGTATTATCTCAATTTCTTGGATTCCACAAAACCTTCAGTGAGAGGAAATTTCCACCCAAAAGAACCGCCTGGGTTGTGACAAATCATATTGGTAAAGCTAGTCAAATTTGTCTAATAATGTTGTATTTGGCTAAATAAAAAGAAAAATAGCTCTCTGATTGGCATTAAGTGAACTGGTTGCCTGGGAGAAATATGATGGCTGGTTCTCCTATTTAGAAGTAGAATTAAACATATCTGAGTTGGATACCGAAATTCCTGAACTGTGAATAGCACTTGCAAAGGAAGATTTCCAGCTATCTATCCTTTGCTGACATATACTCAGAAACATTTAGTTTCAAGAGTTACTTTGACATACTTCTACTGCTTTTAAATTTGAAGTAAGTAACTACAAATTTTTGGCTTTCAGGTTTTGTTGTTTTTTGGTGTGACTTTGGTTTTTTTCCTTGATGGTGGAAATAAGGACATCTGGTCAGGAACGCAATCAGCTATGCACTGATCCACATAAACTTTTTGGCCTTATTTACTAGTAGAATATAGCTCCTCAGTGACAGGGTTGTGACACTGTATGTGTTCATAAAGATAACTTATATAGCAATGTTCATATTCAGATTACAGAATAGGTATTAATTTTTGAGAGTTTTGTAAAGTTCTTAGAACTTATCCTCCTAAATAAAAGCATCAGAAACATCACAGGCATCTGGCTCTAATTTAAGATATGGCTTTTATTTTTCTGTCCTTTTCAACTGTATTCGGTAACTGTTGTACTAAAGATTCGAGGAAAACAATCCCCCTCAAAAGCCCAGACTGTTCTGAACTCCTTAACTTTTTGACTTTTTCCACAAACTGTAGACTAGCCATTGATTTGGGGGAGTTCTTGCTTTTTCATTCATAGTTATCTTAGTAAATCTGTTGCTAAGGATTTATTATACCAGAATCACGAAAAAGCATCCCTCCCAAATTCCATATAACTCTCTAATAAATCAATTGACTGTTTTGTTTGAAAACATATTTGAAATATAAAGCTTTGCAGTATTTTACAAAGCAGTAACCTAACTAGACAGCTACTGTTTTCTTTGGGTTCAGCATACGTAACTCACGTCAGTGAGGTTCAGTTATTTCTTCTGACTGAAATAATATCTTGCCCAGAAGTTCAAAGAAAAATTCACATTGTTGGGTGTTCTAGCTGTTGTTCAACAGGGACTGCTGAGAATTGCAGCTCAGGGTAGTCAAAGGTGACCACAAAAAATTAAGGAGATTTATTTGAATCTGATCATAACACAGAAAGAATAGTGATTAATTTCACACTACAACATTACCTGAACTTTTTGGTCCTATAAATCAGGTTAGAAATTAATGATAAAAATATTATTCTGGCAATATATACCCAGACTTTGAATAACACTTTCCTCCACCTGTAATCCAGAAATATAAAACAAAAAATAAGAGGGGGAATAGTAAAACTTTTCTTTTAATTTAAAAGAAAGCATTCATCTGCTTTTGATTCACATTTTGGTAAAGATTGATTTATATAATTTCAGCTAAGATAAACCCCTTCACTACATTGTTTTCAAGTTACCTACTCAGAAAATAAAAAATTACTGATGTTCAGAATAATTATTAAAAAAAACACAGAATGCACTGCTTGTTTAACTATTAAGCCTGCATATATGCAGATGTGCTTGTGACGTATACTAATGAATGGTAACTCTGGATGCTGTTTTTACAATTAAGTCTTCCACTGTAGATGGAGTTATGTTGTCTTCTATGTCTTTAAAGATGTCAAGAGAGTTGTATTGTGAGCCATACTCTTCCATTCCTTTCCCCAGTTTCAACAGAACTTGAAATGTAAGCCACAGGTGAATTTAGTCTTCTAGCTTTTTGTTTATTTGTTGGTTTGTTTGTTTAATTTGGGGAATGCTCTGTTGAAGACTTCTTTCTCATACTATAATATAAAGGAAAAATTAATAAAGCTCTTTGTTACCACTGTTCATTGGGTATTACAGGAAAAAAAATCTAGTGACCTTGGACCTTAAAAAATATTCTTTATACTCTCAATTCTGCAATTTTTTTCCCTTCGTTTTTCATGCCATGATTTCATTGGCCCTTCAGTTTCCCGAGATGATGGAATTTCCTATCTCAGATCAAAAGAGAGCGCCCTCATACTTTGGTGATACTTAATTTTAATTTGTTTTCATTGAAAAGCATGTCTAGTTCATAAAAATTAATTTTTTCCCTTCATGTGCAAACAACTATAGTCTGTTACTACCTCCCTAAAAAGACTTTCCTGACAGCTTGTCTGTTTGTGAAAGATGTTTAAATTTAACTAGCATTTAATTTAAAAACATAAAACAAATATATACAAAGTGCTTCAATTTTCTGTCTGATTTAGTTGTTATTCAACCAGTTATTTTTTCTATTGCAAACTCTTTTCTGTTTATATATCCTAAGACTTGTTATACTTTTTACTTGAAATACCCATCCAGATGATGATTCTGATAAATTATAGGTAGTAGATATCTAGGAAAAAAAAATATTACTTACATGACATGAATTTCCTCTCATGCGCCATGCTGTCAATCATTGGATTAAAGAAGCTTTCATACAGAGGAGTCAATGTGTTTGATAGATGCCAGTGAATCCATATTTCACTAATTGACCTAGTTCCTGTTTTACCCATTGTATTTCTTCAGCCTTCTCATTTGTACCAGTGTAACAAAATAGCAAGACAAGTAGCAACTTTTTCTATATTCAATTACTCCTTGCATAAAAACACGTGACTTTTGCACATCAAAGTCATATTTTCATATGTTTTGAAACAGGAAAATAATATTTCTCATTCATCTTTTCTAGAAAATTGATAATTTAATAAAACTGTGGATATCTCTTCTCTCCTATATGTCTTCTCAGAGCTTTGTCTCTTGTGCTTAAGTGGTATTTGGACACATACAAAGATATGTTGTTAGGATAACACAAAGGGAAAATATTTATGTTACTATTGTTCACCAAATACATCAGTTCTGAAAATGAAGCTGCATTAAAAAATCCTTTAGATGTAGTTTTTAACTAAGCAAACAAATGAAATCACATTTCAGATGAAAATTAGTGCTAAATGAATAGTAACATGCTGATGTTTTATTGGATGAGCTTGCAATTTGTTGATCTTTCAATGTTGCCAAGTCTATCTAAAATGTCTACTGCTCAAGGGCGGTATAATTTTAAAATGTTTTAGAAATTCGGAAGGTCAAAGGTCCAACTAGTAGCAAAAAAAATTTAAATATTTAAAAGCTGATAATATAGAGAAGATGCTGGAAAAAATCCTTTTGCTAAACTCTTCTCTGTTAAAAACAGTTTCCTCTAAGTCAAAATGTTTCATGGAAGTATGCAAAATTCAGTTATATTAGCAGAATCCTTATTGTATTATAGCAATAAAAAACCCAGTAACATTAGCATTATATGTATAATCAATATTTAGAGACAATATCCAAACATTAATGAAATAGTCAAAGAAAAATATTACATTGAAAGACTTCAGGCTTGTGTAAGCTGGTAATTTCTGAGTCTAAACTGGAAATTAATTACCATTTTTGAGAAAGAAGGCAGGTATCCATAAAACAAGTATCATCATGAAAGGCAGAAGAACTTAATTCTGACTGCTTCTTTAAAGTTTGTAAATTAGGACACTGGGTATTAGTGACAGATGAATATTTCTCAGAAAGAGTAAGCCACGGTTGAGATGTAATCCCTTTGCTTTAAAATCACTTTGTTTGTCAGAACAGAATAATTTACAAAGTAAGGCAAATTACATTAAACTATATTGAAATCTCACCGAGAGAGAGAGCAAGGAAACATGGGAGCACAAATAGACCTTCCCGATATCCAGATGGAAATGTAAGTCTGAAGAGCTCTAGTACACAATGATTCAAAGAAATCACTATTTAGCTTCTCTACGTTAACAAGCAGCTTTAATAATCTTTCTCTATTCATTATTGTAATTCATGATTGAGAAAAATGAACACATCTTTAGATGTATAATATTCACTGGTTGTCAAAAATAGCAAAATGAAAAAGGAACAAAATGCAAGATGAGTACGGTTATTACAAACCAAGCTTTACAATTTTTCTGTTGAAACAGTGTGTTAATATCAGGTTCCATACTATCGTAATAGCTGTTTAGAAAAATACCTATGTAAAAACCTATAATCAGCCATTACTCTGCACTACATTACGGTTGTTGCAAAATCAGTTCCAACAACATAAACTCCCACGTAAAAATAGTCTCTCCATGTACCATAAACTGAAATGTTTATGCTTAGCACATACTCAGCATTCCAGATCTTTTTTAATCAAAGCTGTAGTTTTCTGAGCTATCATTTCATACCAAATGGTTAAACACTGTAAATGAAAAGGTACATGTTAATCAGTGGTTCATATTGAGTGGAGAATGGGGAGGAGGAAAGAGATGTTATATTCAGGCACAACCACATTTTCTATGTCATAACCATCTGCAAAACAGCATTTATCTAAGCACATTATACAGTGAGCTCTAACGTTTACTGGGCAAAGCTTTGGCATCACAAGAGGATTTACTGTGTGTCTGTCAATGACAACACACTTACAGAGCAAAAAACAGTAACCCAGGGATTCCAGTTGCAAGAGGAAATACAGGTTGCTATGTAACAATTCATGCAGGTTTTGTAGCAGCAGATGGACATTTTGAATGAAATTTATGCCCATTTGACTCTTGTTCCTTGCATTTCCAGAAGTTTGACTTTTAAAGCAAACCAACCATGAAATGTGTTGAGGTTATAGAACATGAGCCTGAACACATACCATCCTTCTCTCTCATCTTTGGGATATTAGATGAAGCCATTCACATTCCTACTTCCCAAAGATCAAAGGCCAAACGCATTCCATGTACCAGAGACATAATTCTCATCTCTTCCCTCCACCATTCAGATTAATTTGAGTATGCTGAGGTACAGTCACACTGTGAGATGTGTACAAGTGGACCCCTATGGCTCGTGCAGACCATTTGAAATCCGTGGGTCATTCTGTGACTTTTATACACCTTTTCACTGTCTCCATAGAGAAGTAAATTAGTCAGCTTCCTGATCATTAGTGTAGATCTTCTGCATGACAGAGTGGGACGAAAGCATGATCAAAAATGGGAAAACACAGGAAAACTGACAACAAAACAGAGTTGCAGGCACAGTAGCTGAAGAACTCTGCTTGTAACCTGCATTTAAATAACTAGGTATATATCAGTTTGATGATGTGTTCTGGTTTCGGCTGGGATGGAGTTAATTTTCACATGAAGTGGGAGGGGACATGACCAGGACAGCTGACACAAACTGGCCAAATGGATATTTCATATCATATGATGTCATGCTCAGTATATAAACTGGGAAGTTGGCAGGAACCACTGCTCGGGAACAAGCTGGGCGTAGATTGTTGTGGATGTCATGGGCTGTCATGGTTTAGCCGCTGTCAGCAACAAAGACCCATTCAGTGGGATGGGGAGGAGAATCAGAAGAAAAAGGTAGAACTTGTGGGTTGAAATAAAGACACTTTAACAGGACAGCAAACGAAGAGAAAAATAATGACAATAATACTAATAAAAGAATATAGAAACCAAGTGATGCACAGTACAATTGCTCACTCCCACAACCTGATGCCCAGTCTGTTCCTGAGCAGCAATCCCTGCTCCCAGCCAACTCTCCAGCTTATATACTGAGCATGAAATCATATGGTATCACTTTGGCTAGTTCAGGTCAGCTATCCTGGTTGTGTCCCGTCCCACCTTCTTGTGAAAATTAACCCTACCCCAGTCAAAACCAGGGCACAATGACACCTCAAAAATTCATGTGTTCAGTTTCTTGTCTATGTACATGGACGCTTCTCTGGCATACAACATCACCTAAAGATGCTTTCCTTGGTCTGGTTTGACAAATACAGGAGACCTTTTTTTTAGATTTTAAAGGCATAGGGCTTTAAGGAAGAAAAAAAAAAAGAGTCTTTTGTAAAGAATCTATGCAGCAGTAAGATGAGAAAGGGGACACATAGCATTCCCTTCCTTTGGAGTCATATTGTGGCATACCTACCTTCTCTGTGAACATAGCTATCTGATCTATCCAGCCTGAGGTGTTGGTATAATGGAACAGACTCCAAATCTGTATAGCCGTATACACTGCAGTAAATGTGCTATGCCTGTAGAGCACAGGTTTGCAATTTCTGTTAAGGCAGGCTGGATGGAGGTGAATGATGTGGCTGGTATTGCTAACGTTACTATCTTACTAACAGTATTGCTGTTTTTTCTCATAAGAGTACACCATTTTAAAAACTCTGTTCAGAAAAAAATACCATCCCAAACATCTCCCTCGTGATGCTGGGCTAAGCTATGGTAGCAGCAGTCACAATATGCTATGCTATACCATTTCCTTCAAATGCTTTAATTTCATAAAGCTGGCAGAGGCAGTGCTCACAGGCTTTTTAAGGTTCCCTTTCTGACTCTCATTTTGTTTGTTATTGCCTGTCGTCTTGTGCGCTCACTTCATCACTATCTGAAACGAATCTGAATCTTGATTTCCATTCTTCTGTAACCTTTTTTCACTACTCTGACAGCCAAAAGATACGTTCTTATTGGCTTAAACTGCATTAGAGGGAGTGCAGGAGAGTCTTCAGGTGGAGTAAAACTGACCCTAGCAGGATAATGGCCATGTTAAAAGGATGCTGTTAATTCAAGCACTGACTGGGAAAAGATCCAAACAGTTTATGAGTAACTGAGAGCCACACTGAGGCTAATCTAAGCTATATTGGAGAGCGTGATAGTCCTTGATTGTCCATCATACTGGGAGATTCAATGACTCTTGTTGGTTTTCCTGTTCTTTCTCATTCACAGAATTATGCAGGATTGACTCCTACAAAGAAGGCAAGATCCACCTGAGAGCATAAATTCAACTCACATTTCAGAAAGACATGAACATATTTTCCCATCACTGTGACATTCCTGGGAACCACGTAGAGAGAGGTAGCATACTAAGCCAATGTTCTGCAGTCCTTGAGTCCGGACTAGCTAGCTGAAGCCTAACACTGAATTTGTAAAGTTCATACAGAGTACAATTGTTACTCACTTCTGTCTGTGTCATACAAAGACAGGTGAGAGAAGGTTCTAGAAACTTTGATATGTAACTTAACGCACAATGTGAACAAGGTGACACTAAACTGGATCATCTTAGCTCAAAACATTAACCACCCCCCAAATCCCAAATCTCAGCTCCACTTAATTGCTTTACAAATCCTTATGACAAAAAATCATAGGTGTTTCACTAGAAATTTGCACTAGAAGAGCAGAGTTTGCTTCAGAGCATTCATTCTACTGCCTTGATCCACTTACAGTGCATCTTCTTTCTTTTGCCTAAATGCAGAAGAGATTTAATCCAAGTCATACTCTACTATCTCCTTCTCATGAGGTTTATATTTGACCAGGTGTTCTTTGATCAAAACTGACACTAATCCTAAGGATGTCTGCACAGTACAGGTAAGTCAATTAATGTCAAACACAGCTATAAATATAAATATCTATCTCATTTTTTGTATATCCAGTGGTTAGACCACACTGAGAAAGCAAAGATGCCTAGAAGGAATTCATATCCACGCTGGTCAGTTAGGATACATAGTAGCTATTTGGCCAAAACCATGAGTCATTGTCCCATAGAGAGAGACCAAAAAAGACTATATGTACATAGTGCAGGTTTCATGCTTTCTTTGATGGGAGGACAGGGAGCAGCAGGTTCTAACCAAGCTTTGCAAGAAAATGATGTATTTCACATTAGCATCTAGTTCAGCAGAAATGCACTGATAGTCTTGAAAGCAATACCTAGAATCAAGCCAAGAACGAGTCCTGATTGGCATTCTGGCTCTTAGCAGATGACTGTGTTACTGCTCTCAACACACAATACAATATGGAGTCTTGTTCCACTGTGTTTCCTTTCTCCCTGGTCAAATGAAGACAATATTTCTCACATGACAGACTTGACAAAGTAGCTTGTCTGTTCTGTCTTTCAGTTGCTGCAGTACTTCTTTCATAGATGGGAGAAAGGGATTTAAGCACTTTGAACCAGGGAAAACACAGCTTTTTGCCTTCAGTCTATCTAATCAAAATGAATAAATTTTAATTATTCTGCTGTTGAAGTTCCTGTTCAGGAGAAGTGATTTCTTCAGGTGTGTTTGAAACCTAAGGAAAATTGTTCCAAATGCACAAAGGCTTTCCTTTCAATATTCACCATATTATCTAGACTCCAGAAAAGGTGCAGATAATTTGGGACTTCTATTTCCCTATCACTTCTTTCTTAACTGCCTCCAAACAATTTTTGTTCCATGCGTTGTGGTTTTTTTATTTATTTTATTTTGGATATATGCTAATTCTTTCACACATTGCTTTACACAATGTGATATCGTATATAGTTATTTTTACATAGAATAATAAAATGGGTCTTTTTTTATTGACACACCCACACATTGTTTTTAAATATGCTTTGTAAAATTATTAAAGCTAAATTATTAAAATTATTATATACTCTTTATTATCTATTTAAGGAACAGACTTCCATAGTTCACCGAGTATGCTTCACTTCAGAATAACCAACCTAAAAGTGTTTAAAAAGGATTAGTCTTTCAAAGATGAGATTTAAGATGAAACACTCTTTCAAATTATGAGCAATTTTGAAAATATATAAAAACTCTAGCACTTGAAAAGGCACTGGTTACTAACTGTAAGCAATCCTGTGAAATTTTTAATTGTTTTCATTAAGTTAGCAGACAAAATAGTCCATAAGAGGTTTTACTCAACGAACAAGCTCAGTTTTAGTACCCTATCATATGCTTTGGGGTGATTCTGTTAACACCAGCTACATTACTTCCAACTTGCACCAGTAACAATACCAGTAAAACAGGCTTTTATATGACATTTATCAAAACTTAAACAAAATAACCCTCGGCTAATGGAGTTATTAATGAGTGTGTGCATGAAGAGCAATTCCAAACAAAACTGTAATCAATATATTAACAATTCACTAAAAGAACAAAAAATCACTGAGAAATCCTTCTGAACTCCAACGTATTCTACCAAAATGCCCACTGTTATCTCTGTTGGTGAAAGTTTTATAAAGTTACACAATTTCATTTCTGGAATCCTGTGTCAGCTTTTCCAGACAGGTGTCACGTCCTTCACTGTTTTGGGGGTCTGATGATCTGTTGTGTACCTGAATCAATTCTATATCTTTTCAACCATGTCAGATCTCCACTACAGCAACAGCTTTTCCAAGGGCTTCTTACATAGGACAGCTGATTTTGGAAATGAATGATAATAACAAATCTGTGTAAAATGCAACAAAAGATTAATGTATGTAAGACCTGGAAACTAGCCGTATTGATGATCACTACAAAATAATTATTTATGGCAGAAAACTCTTTCCTAGGTACCATCTAGCTATCTAGAAAGAATAAGCTGGTTTTCTAAAGTCATATTTACAATAAGTAATACAAGATAACGCTGAAGATAATGCTTAATACACCAACCCAAAAAAGCTAAAAGCCCCAGCTGTGGCAAAATATTATTCACAGTATCAAATGACATAATCTGTTTCATTTGTTAGAAAGAACTGGATTCACTCCTAGCTTTACTCCCAGACTAGATAATTCCTATTGGATACAAACTTCCTTCTTACTATGTAGTGCTATTTACATTTACAGCAGTGTTTAAATGATCAGTAATAACCACAGCTACAATTGCCCCTAATTTTCTTATATTTTTCCCTTTAAACTGACATCGATTTTCCAGCTACTACTGATGTGCTTTGCCGCCATTGCTTTTTAGTCTACTAAAAGTTAGGTCATTATCCCCAGGCATGTGCAGGGTTCTGCCAAATTTTAATCGTTTGATAAGATCCAGATAAATACTGTCTGAGGAGGAGATTTGAATTATGTGCTTGAAAGAAAATATATTTTGGCAAATCTTCCTTGACATCCCAAGCAACCTTGATAAGCAGTGTATGGAAGAAATTCTCCTTCACAACCCCATGTAATCCCAATGGAATGCCATCTTCATAAAGAAGTTCCATTCTTTTTCAATTCTTAACCTTGTTAACCAAAATCCATTGACATACTTATGTTGAATTTAACATGAGGCACTCAGTTCAGTAATTAAAACCAAATAGTGAAATTATTAATTTGGAACCAAACTCATAAAAATTTGTGGTCACTTACAAAGGTTCACTAAAAGGTCAGGAACATCAGTATTGTTCTTGTCTATCCTTCCAGTTGCAGGGAATCATGAGGGAAGCAATAGGAAGACCTACCAGACAAATACCTGGCTCCATGACTGAAATCACCAGCAAAATTTCGGGTTTTTTGATCATGGGTTGGTCTACACAACACCAGGCCTGGTGGCAACAGATGGGGTATGCCTGTCTCGAAGCACGAAAAGAATTTTTGCACAAGAGTTAGCAGGGCTTAATGAAAGAGCTTTAAACTAGTTTTAAAGGTGGAAAGGGATGAAACTAGACTGGTTGGAGATAAGCCTGGGGGTGACACGCCAGTGTTTGAGGGACAGTGTGCTAGTGAGATTCTTCAGTTTGCTCCATGACGGAGCACGTTTGAAATGTCTTTGTACTAATGCGTGCAGCATGAGGAACGAACAAGAAGAACTAGCAGCTTTGACTCATTCCCAGAGCTGCAACATCATTGGCATAAGCAAAACCTGGGGAGAGAAGTCCTGTGACTGGTGTGCTATGATCGATGGTTGTAGGCTTTTCAGGAGCAACAGGTAGGGCCGGCAAGACGAGGTGGTAGGCTGTATGTAAGGGAGGGGTTCAATTGTGTGGTACTTGCAGATCACAACAACAGATTTGAGAACTTCCAGGTAAGAAAGAAGGGGTAAGCAAATGAAACACATATTGTTGTGGGAGTCTGCTATCAACCAGCCATCCAGGATGACAACATTGATGAACTATTCTACAAGGAATCAACGGATTTCTCTACATCAAGTGCCTTTGTCCTTATGGGTGATTTTAACTTCCCACACATCAGCTGGAAATATCATGCAGCTTACATAAACAGGTGCAGGAAATTTCTGAAGCATATTGAAAATAACTTCTTGGTTCAGGTACTAAGCGAGCTGGCTAGGAAAGATACCTTCCTAGATTTGTTGTTTGTAAACAGAGAGGGTCATTTTGGTGAAGTGGTGTTAGGAGTTTCAAATCATTGGCCACAGAAGAAAAACCACCATGAAAACTTCAACCCTAGATATGGGGACAGCAGACTTTGGACTGCTGCAGGAGCTAGTTAGTAAGGTCCTCTGGGAATCTGCTTTAGAAGGTGTTGGGGTCCATGAATGCTGGTCACTTTTTAACAGCCATGTCTTAGCACAGGAGCAGGCAATTCCAAGGTGGTGGAAGACTAGCAAGTGGAGCAGAAGGCCAGCTTGGCTGACCAGGGATCTTCTAAATCTTAGGCAGAAAAGGAAAGTGTAAGGCATTGGAAGAAAAAACAGTTGACAAAGGAGGACTATAGGTATGCTGTTCACCACTGTAGGGAGAAAATTCATGTGGTCAAAGCTCGAACAGATTTTAAGATGGCCAGCATTGTGAATGACAACAAAAAGACCTTGTTTAAACATGCTAATAGCAAAAGTAGCATCAGCAATAATTAATCAGGTTCATGACCTCCTGAGGAACTTGAACATACATAAGCCTGTGGGACCTGATGAGATGCATCCCAGAGTCCTGAAGGATCTGGCTGATGTCATTGCCAAGCAAGTCTCCATAACATTTCAAAGGCCATGGCAGTCAGGCAAAGTCCCTTGTGGCTGGAGGAAGGGAAACATTGTGCCTATTTTTAAAAAGGAAAAGCAGGAGGTCCCTGGGAACTACCAACCTGTCAGCTTCACCTCTGTTCCTGGGAAGATCATGGAACAGCTTCTCCTAGAAGTTATGCTAAGGCCCATAGAAGAGAATGAGGTGATGTGAGACAGTCACCATGGCTTTACCTAGGGCAAGTCATGCCTGACCAACCTAGTGGCTTTGGTAGCACCCTTTCTTCTCAGAAATATATCAGCTTTGTAACTCACAGACAGAGCAGTTTTTCTTTGACCTTCATAGAAATATGAACTAATAAAAATCTGCACGTTACATGAATGTAACTATGAAAATGAATACACAGAATGTTTGCCTTCAACAATGATCCAGCATAATTGTTCTTGGTCAATAATCTAAACCTCTGCAGTTTAAATGAAAGAGAAGAAGATGTAATTAGGAAGAGGTTTCCTGTTATTCATTGATCATATAACAGTGAAGGATGTGATCTCCCTAGAAGTAATACTAATGGTCGCAATTTCCTGGTATTTTAAATTTCGGATAAAATACTCTACAATAATTAAGGTTGGTAAAATATCTTAGTTTTTAAAAAAACATCACTGAATATTTGTACCAATTTCAAATCTTACAGAAAGCCAAACGCTTTACAACCGTCATGGGAAAACACTCCTTTTTCCTTCCTTAATATTTTGCTATAAATTTTCCCACGTTTCAGTGAAATTATCCATGCATATATTCACATCTCTATCACACTTTTAAATCAGTGATTGAGGTATCCGTTATGCAACAAGGGGAAAAAAGGCAGGAGAAATCTCAGTTATTATTATTTCCATGTATTGTTTGACTGGCTCAGATATTTCGTGTGTTGCTTATTAATACAAAGACAAAAACATTGCCAGCAGTGTGTAACAAATATTCACCAGTTCACCTGCATTTCTAATTCTCTCAACTGTAATGGCCACTGTCAAAGTCTGTAAAATCTCCAATAGGAGTATGCTAGAGGGATGGGATACCATCCAAAGGGATCTTGAAAGCCTTGGGGAGTGGGCCCTTGTAGGCGTCGTGAAGTTCAATAAGGTCAAGTGCAAGATCGTGCACATCGGTCAGGGTAATACCTGGTATCAATACAGACTGTGGGACAAATTGATGGAGGGAATCATAGAATCGTAGAATCATAGCATCATAGAAAGTTTTGGGTTGGAAGGGACCCCTAGAGGTCATCTAGTCCAACCCTCCCACAGCGAGCAGGGACACCGCTAACTAGATCAGGTTGCTCAGAGCCCTGTCCAACCTGGTCTTGAAAGTGTCCAGGGATGGGGCCTCCACTACCTCTCTGGGCAACCCGTTCCAATGTTTCACCACCCTCACTGTAAAGAATTTCTTCCTTATATCCAGCCTAAACCTACCCTGTTTTAGTTTAAAACCATTACCCCTCGTCCTGTCACTGCTGTCTCTGCTAAAAAGATTGTCCCCATCTTTCCTATAGGCTCCCTTTAAGTACTGAAAGGCTGCAATCAGGTCTCCCCGCAACCTTCTCTTCTCCAGGTTGAACAAGCCCAACTCTCTCAGCCTGTCGTCATAGGAGAGGTGCTCCAGCCCTCGGATCATTTTTGTAGCCCTCCTTTGGACCCGCTCCAACAGTTGCATGTCCTTCTTGTGCTGAGGGCTCCAGAGCTGAACGCAGTACTCCAGGTGAGGTCTCACCAGAGCAGAGTAGAGGGGCAGAACTACCTTTCTCGACCTGCTGGCCACGCTTCTCCTGATGCAGTCCAGGACACAGTTGGCCCTCTGGGCTGCCAGCACACATTGCCGGCTCATGTCCAGCCTTTCGTCTATCAGTACCCCCAAGTCCCTCTCAGCAGAGCTGCTCTCGATCCTTTCATCCCCCAGCCTGTATCGATACCGGGGATTACCCCGACCCAGGTGTAGGACCTTGCACTTGGCCGTGTTGAACCTTATGAGATTCATACAGGCACACCTCTCCAGCTTGTCCAGGTCTCTCTGGATGGCATCCCGTCCTTCTGGTGTCTTGACCGTACCACTCAGCTTGGTGTCATCTGCAAACTTGCTGAGGGTACACTCGATGTCGCTGTCCATGTCATTGATAAATATATTGAACAGCACCCGTCCCAGTACGGACCCCTAAGGGACTCCACTCGTCACTGGTCTCCATCTGGACATTGAGCCGTTGACCATTACCCTTTGGTTGCGACCATCCAACCAATTCCTTATCCACCGAACGGTCCACCCATCAAATCCATGGCTCTCCAATTTAGAGAGAAGGATGTTGTGGGGGACCATGTCAAAGGCTTTGCAAAAATCCAGATAGATGACATCCGTTGGTTTTCCCTTGTCCACCCTTGTTGTTACACCATCATAGAAAGCCACTAGGTTGGTCAGGCAGGACTTACCCTTGGTGAAACCATGCTGGCTGTCTCGAATCACCTCCCTGGCCTCCATGTGCCTTAGCATATCTTCTAGGAGGATCTGATCCATGATCTTCCCAGGCACAGAGGTGAGGCTGACAGGTCGGTAGTTCCCAGGGTCTTCCTTTCTACCCTTTTTGAAAAGGGGCACAATGTTTCCCTTTTTCCAGTCACTGGGGACTTCCCCTGACTGCCATGACTTTTTAAATAACATGGAGAGTGGCTTGGCAACTACGTCAGCCAGTTCCCTGAGGGGATTCCTGCAGACAAAGATTTGGGGGAACTGACAAAACTGAATATGACCTGTCAATGTGCTCTCACAGCCCACAAAGCCAACCAGTTCCTGGGCTGCATCAAAAGAAGCATGGCCAACAGCTCGGTTTTGGTGATTTTGCCCCTCTACTTTTCTCTGGTGAGACACCACCTGGAGTACTGTGTCCAGCTGTAGGGTCTCCAGTAAAAGAAAGACAATGGACAAGTTAGAATGGGTTCAGATGAAGGCCACTAGAATGATTAGAGGGCTAGTGTTATGGTTTGGCTGCGGCCGGCAACAAAAATGCCACGCGGCCGACGCTCCCCCCGCTGGGGTGCACAGGAGAATGGAAAGAAATAGGCAGAAACTGGTGGGTTGGGATAAGGGCAGTTTATCAGAACAGCAAACAAAGGGAACAGGAACAACAATGACACAGTTAAGGAGAATACACAACACAAACAGCACAACCCACAGAGCCGCTCTCCTGGTGCGCAGTCTCTGTGTGCTCCAGAGCTGTGAGAGAGTTCCCGCCGCCCCGCTTCCCCCCACCGGAACCCAGCATGACAGCACATGATATGGAATATCCTGCTCTGTTTGGCCAGGCTGGGTCAGCCCACCCGGCTGTGTCCCTTCCTGCATTCCGGTGAAAATTAACACTGTCCTGGCCGAATCCAGGACATTATCCACTCCTTATTACATACCATCTACGTCATGCCCAGGTCCCCCATTGTCCAGCTGATCACGACCAATTCTCCTGTCTCCAGATATCATTCCTTTAGTCTATGGATCATCACTCTAAAGTGTCCGTTGAGTTCATTTAATCCATGACTTCGGGCTCCATCTGTCGTAATGGTCTTCCGTGGCAGGAGAGGTGATGTGTGGTGATGAGCGGTCACTTGTGTATCCGGAGTTCACGGCTGATGTATCTGGTGCGGCCTGTGCACACAGTCTGAAGGAGATGTTGATTTTGATGAAGTTGCTGAATGCCAGTTGTTGAAAACCAGGTCCAGTCCGATAATCACTGTGCTCTGCTAGGTTTCATCAAAAAGTCCATCCTTCTTTAATCTGGAAAATTCTTACTATGATACTACTGGTATAACATAGAACAATTATAACAGTGATAACAGACAGTGACAGGGTTATTTAACAATTAATTTGATACAATTTATTTATGGACTCTGCTCAACCAAAATCAAATCCCCATGAGGTACACATCAGACTTCCCCATCCTTCCGTATTACCCACCAGGTACACCCAGGTCCTTGAGCAAAAGCAATCTCGCGGACGGGCTTGCCTTTGCCCAAGGCAGGACTAACCCAAACTGTCTTCCCTAACATGTTCCTCATGTGCACTACAGGGACTTTATCCCCTTCTACGGGGTGCTGAGGTTTTGATTGGGCAGGACCAGGCCGGTTGGTGGATCCTCTGGTGTTAACCAACCTCGTAGCCTTTGTTAAATGAGTATCCCAGTTTTTGAAAGTCCCTCCCCCCATTGCTCTCAAAGTGGTTTTTAGCAGCCCATTGTACGTCTCGATCTTTCCAGAGGCTGGTGCATGGTAGGGGATGTGATACACCCACTCAATACCGTGTTCTTTGGCCCAGGTGTCTATGAGGCTGTTACGAAAGTGAGTCCCGTTGTCCGACTCAATTCTTTCGGGAGTGCCATGTCGCCAAAGGACTTGTTTTTCAAGGCCCAGCATGGTATTCCGGGTGGTGGCATGGGTCACAGGGTAGGTTTCCAGCCATCCAGTGGTGGCCTCCACCATTGTGAGCGTATAGCTCTTGCTTTGGTGGATTTGTGGCAGTGTGATGTAGTCAATCTGCCAAGCCTCCCCATATTTATATTTTAGCCATCGTTCTCCATACCACTGGGACTTTACCCACTTGGCTTGCTTGATTGCAGCACATGATTCACGTTCATGGATAACCTGTGCAATGGTGTCCATGGTCAAGTCCACCCCTCGGTCACGAGCCCATCGGTATGTCGCGTCTCTTCCTTGGTGGCCCGAGGTGTCATGGGCCCACCGAGCTATAAACAGTTCACCCTTCTTTTGCCAGTCCAGATCCACCTGAGCCACTTCAATCTTGGCAGCCTGATCCACCTGGTGGTAGTTTTGATGTTCCTCTGTGGCCCAACACTTAGGGGCATTGGCGTCCACGTGACAGACTTTTACAACCAACTGCTCCAGACGGGCAGCAATATCTTGCCACAATGGGGCAGCCCAGATAGGTTTGCCTCTGTGCTGCCAGTTGTTCTTCTTCCATTGCTGCAGCCACCCCCACAAGGCACTGGCCACCATCCAAGAGTCGGTGTAAAGACAGAGCTCTGGCCGCTTCTCTCGACTGGCAATGTCTAAAGCCAGCTGGATGGCTTTCACCTTTGCAAACTGGCTTGACTCACCTTCTCCCTCTGCAGTTTCCGCGACTTGTCATGTAGGGCTCCATACAGCAGCCTTCCACCTCCGCTGCTTCCCCACAATGCGACAGGAGCCATCCGTGAACAGGGCATACTGTTTCTCATCTTCTGGCAGCTGGTTATACAGTGGGACCTCTTCAGCACGTGTCACCTCCTCCTCTGGCGATGCTCCGAAATCTTTGCCTTCTGGCCAGTCCATGATTACCTTCAGAATTCCTGGGCAACTGGGGTTTCCCATTCGGGTGCGCTGTGTGATCAGCGTGACCCACTTACTCCACGTAGCATCGGTGGCATGATGCGTAGAGGGGACCCTCTCTTTGAACATCCACCCCAGCACCGGCAATCGTGGAGCTAGGAGGAGCTGTGCTTCAGTGCCGACAGCTTCTGAAGTAGCTCAAATATCTTCATATGCTGCCAGAATCTCTTTTTTAGTGGGAGTATAGCGGGCCTCGGATCCTTTGTATCCCCGGCTCCAGAACCCCAGGGGTCGACCTCGAGTCTGCCCTGGTGCTTTCTGCCAGAGACTTCCAGGTTGGGCCATTCTCCCCGGCTGTGGTGTAGAGCACGTTTTTAATATCTCGCCCTGATCGGACTGGACGAAGGGCTGCAGCATGAACTATCTCCCGTTTAATTTGTTCAAATGCCTGTCTTTGCTCAGGGCCCCATTCAAAATCATTCTTCTTCTGGGTCACGTGGTACAGACGACTTACAATCTGGCTGTAATTTGGGATGTGCATCCTCCCAAAAACCACAACACCCAGGAAGGCTTGTGCTTCCTTTTTGCTGGTTGGTGGAGACATAGCTTCTATTTTGTTGATGACATTTATTGGGATTTGACGGTGCCCATCCTGCCATTTTTTTCCCAAAAACTGGATCTCTTGTGCAGGTCCCTTGACTTTTCTTCGCTTGATGGCAAAACCGGCTTTCAGAAGGATCTGAACTATTTTCTCTCCTTTCTCAAATACGTCCTTCGCTGTGTCACCCCATACAATGATGTCATCGATGTACTGCAGATGTTTTGGAGCTTCACCCTTTTCCCATGCAGTCTGGATAAGTCCATGGCAAATGGTGGGACTGTGTTTCCACCCCTGGGGCAGTCGATTCCAGGTGTACTGAATGCCCCTCCAGGTGAAAGCAAACTGTGGCCTGCACTCTGCTGCCAAAGGGATGGAGAAGAATGCATTAGCAATGTCAATTGTAGCATACCAGTTGGCTGCCTTTGACTCCAGCTGATACTGAAGTTCTGGCAAGTCTGGCACGGAAGCACTCTGTGGTGGTGTAACTTCATTCAGGCCACGGTAGTCTACTGTCAGTCTCCACTCTCCAGCAGATTTTCTCACTGGCCATATGGGACTATTTAAAGGTGAGCGAGTTTTGCTGATGACTCCTTGACTCTCCAGTTGACGGATCAGCTGATGAATGGGGAGAAGGGAGTCTCGGTTAGTACGATATTGTCGCCGGTGCACCGTTGTGGTCGCAATTGGCACCTGTTGTTCTTCAACACTCAGCAACCCCACAATGGAAGGATGCTCTGAGAGACCAGGCAAAATGGACAGCTGTTTAATTTCTTCCGTCTCCAAAGCAGCTATGCTAAAATCCCATCGATACCCCTTTGGGTCCTTGAAATACCCTCTCCTAAGATACTCTATACCAAGGATGCACCAAGCCTCAAGGCCAGTAAAAATGGGGTGCTTCTGCCTCTCCTTCCCAGTGAGGCTCACATCAACCTCCAGTACACTCAGCTCTTGACACCCACCTGTCACTCCCGAAATGCAAATGGACTCTTACCCTTTGAACTCTGATGGCATTAAAGTACACTGTGCACCAGTGTCCACTAGAGCTTTACACTCTTGTGGATCTGACGTGCCAGATCACCTAATCCACACTGTCCAATAAAATCTGTTGTCCCCTTCGTGCACCTAGCTGGAGGCAGGACCTTTCTAATCCTGGTCAGAGAATTTGCTGCTCACTTGCTGTAAGAATGACTTGGAGGTCCCTTCCAGAGGATCGGAATCAAGATCAAACTGTCTGCCTGGTCTGGAGAGCTGGCTGCTGGAAACTGGAGTGGCATTTTTCCTAACAGAATCCCCTTTGGTGATTGTTTTACCTCACAACTCACGCACTCGTGCCTTTAGACTTGAAGTTGGTTTTCCATCCCACTTCCTCATGTCCTCTCCGTGGTCATACAGGTATAACCACAGTGTGCCCCATGTTGTACAGCCTCTGTATTCCCTTTCCTGAGCAGAGGAACGCTTGCCTCTAATAGCTGAGATGATGGCCCGTACAGGTGGGGAGTAGGACATGCTCTCTTCGAGTCACTGGACCTTATGTAACAATTTCTCCACGGCTGAGACTTGGAAGGAAGAGAGGCTTTCTTCATATTGCCGAAGTTGGATAGCCACCTCATCCACTGTTGGTGTCTCTTTACGTTTCCAGTTTACAACTGCCAGTAAGTTGTCATATGAGAAAGGTGCACTCCGCACAAACTTCCTCCACCTGGATTGTGTGCACTCGGTCTGTGGGTACCTGCTCATCATCTGGTTCATAGTAAAACAACTCCCGCACAGCTAATTCGCTCAAGTACTGAATACCCCTTTCCATGTTGGTCCACTTGCCAGGATAACATACAAAATCGTCACTAAAGGGGTACCTCTCCCTCACGCCTGACAGAAGTCTCCTCCAGAGGCTGAGGACTTGTTCCTTCTTTCCGATGGCCTTGGCAATGCCCCAATCCCTGGCCAGGAATCCCCAGCTGCTTGGCTTCCTTGCCTTCTAATTCCAAGCTGCTGGCCCTGTTATCCCAGCACCGCAGCAGCCAGGTGACAATGTGCTAGCCTGGGTGGCGGCTGAAATCTTTCCGCATCTCTCGCAGCTCGCTCAGGAACAGGGACTGAGTGATGATCTCTATCTCCCGCGATGACCCTGGCTCATTGTCATCCCTCCCGGAGCGATCTGCTCTCTTTGCGTCTTTCTTTAGTTTTATAGGGGTGACTGCTACTGGCACAGGTTGTTTATTGGGCTCAGCTGCAATGTCTGCTGCTGGAACTGGAGCTGGAGCAGCTGCTGTGCCCACTGGGGAAACCGGGGCCACCCCTGCGGCCCTGGCAGTGGCAGCGGTGGTGCCGGTCGGGGGGTCTGTGACTGCCTGCTGGGCTGGAGGGGCTGCAGGGCCGGCTTGGGGGGGCAGCCCCAGTCGCAGTGCCTGCCGCTTCGTTTCCCCTCCTTTCCCCTTAAAGGCACTGGACAATGTTGAACATGGCTCAGTAGGCGTGGGCCAGACCCCAGCAAGTTGCGGTGATTTGTGTCTCTCTGTAATTCCCAGGGTGGCAGCACACTTTTGCAGATATTTTAGTAGTTAGTCCGGATCCTGCACGTGTTCAGGGGTGAGTTTCAAAAACACCGGTGGTGCCCACTGCCTTAGGTACTTGCCCATGCTGTCTCACACACCCAGCCACTCACTGCTCTCCAGCCCCAGGGCAGGTCTCTGCACAATATTGTTAACTACTTGTTTAATACTAAACAAGACCCAAAACCCATTCAGGAGGTCAAACAATAGAAGCATGCTGGCCTGAGCATCCCAGGGGTACTCGAAATTCTCAAAAGCCTTTAGGACTAGCCTGAAGGAGGGAGGGGGGGCGAAAGAGTGGGGGAGGGTATCCACTCCGGTTTTCCCCACAGAGTGGGTTCGATTATTAACAAATTCTAAGACATAGGATCCAAGGTACAGAAATGACTGCAGTGCCGCATGCAAATACAAGCCTAATTTCATGCACAGTGATGTTATCACAGTGATGTAATCATGTCATAAGTTGATATCGTACAGTACAGCAAAATCGTCATCCTAATCCTTTTCCACAAGGTAATGAACATCACCACAGGGAACACGTACAGCAAATAAGGATTCAAATACCACAGCCATCTGATCAAAGTCATAAACATTTTTACCAGCGACTCTTTAACTAATGCAATAAAAGCGTATAACAAAATTTTACAAAATCTAGGAAAATTGGTTTAACACCCGCTGCTCAGCCCTGCTGTTATCCCTGCCCCATGCCTGGGTGCCAAATTTAATGTTATGGTTTGGCTGCGGCCGGCAACAAAAGGGCCATGCGGCCGCCCCTCCCCCTGCCGTTGTGCGGAGGAGAATGGAAAGAAATAGGCAAAAACTAGTGGGTCCGGCTAAGGGCAGTTTAACAGAACAGCAAACAAAGGGAACAGTAACAACAAGGGTACAGATAAGGAGAATACACAACACAAACTGCACAACCCACAAAGCCGCTCTCCACAACCGCTGCTGCCACGCGCTCCCGAGACGCGAGAGTGGTCCGACCGCTCCGCTCCCCCCCACCAGAACCCAGCATGACATGGTATGGAATACCCTGCTCTGTTTGGCCAGGCTGGGTGTCCTGGGTTTGGCCAGAACAGGGTTAATTTTCACCGGACTCCAGGAAGGGGCACAGCCGGGGGGTGGGGGCTGACCCCACCTGGCCAAACAGAGCCCGGTATTCCATACCATGTGACGTCACGCTGGGTTCCGGTGGGGGGGGAGCGGCGCGGCGGGAACGCACTCGCGGTTTGGGGCGGGCGCAGCGCCGGTCCGGTTTTGGGAGAGCGGCTGTTGTACGGTTCGTGGTTGTGTTTTCTCCTTATTTGTATCGTTGTTGTTCCTGTTTTCCCTCTGTTTGCTGTTCTGTTAAACTGCCCTTATCCCGACCCACCAGTTTCTGCCTTTTTCTTTCCATTCTCCTCCGCACGCCGGCGGGGGGAGGGGCGGCCGCGTGGCGCTTTTGTTGCCGGCGGCAGCCGAAACCGAAACATTAAATTGGCGCCCAGACGTGGGGCACGGATAACGGCAGGGCTGAGCAGCGGGTGTTAAAACTGCTTTCTTACATTTTGTTAAATTTTGTTATACGCATTTTTCTGTGTTAAAATACTCGCCGGTAAAAATGTTTCTGTCTTTCATCAGATGGCTGTGGTTTTTGAATCCGTACTTGCTGTACTTGTTCCCTGTGGTGCTGTTCATCATCGCGGGGAAAAGGATCAGGATTATGATTTTGCTATACTGTATGATGTCGACTTATGACATGATAGCATCACTGTGTATGAAACTAGGCTTGTGTTTGCATGCGGCACTGCGGTCATTTCCGTACCTCGGGTCCTATGTCTTAGATTTTGTTAGTAATCAAACCCAATCTGTGGGGAAAACCGAAGGGGATACCTTCCCCCACTCTTTCGCCCCCCCTCTCTCCCTCAGGCTGGTCCTAACGGCTTTTGAGAATTTTGAGTACCCATGGGATGCTCAGGGCAGCACTCTCCTTTTGTTATGCCTCCTGAATGGGTTGCAGGTTTTGTTTAGGGTTAAGCAAGTCGTTAAGAACATCGTGCAGAGACCTGCCCCGGGGCCGGATAGCTGTGAGTGGCTGGGTGTGTGGGACAGCATGGGCAAGTACCTAGGGCAGTGGGCACCACCGGTGTTTTTTAAACTCACCCCTGAACAAATACAGAATCCAGACAGTCTAGTAAAATATCTGCAAAGAGTGTGCTGCCACCCGGGGAACTCCAGAGAGACACAAATCACTGCAACGTGCTGGGGTCTGGCCCACGCCTACCGAGCCATGTTCAACACTGTTCAGTGCCTTAAAGGGGAAAGAGGGGGAAACGAAGCGGCAGGCGCTGCAACTGGCGCTGCCCCCCCAGCCGGCCCTGCAGCCCCTCCAGCCCAGCAGGCAGTCCCAGCCCCCCCGACCGGCACCACGGCTGCTGCAGCCACAGCTGCAGGGTCTGCCTCGGTTTCCCCAGCGGGCACAGCAGCTGCTCCAGCCCCAGCTCCAGCCACAGGCACAGTGACTGAGCCCAATGACCAACCTGTGCTGGTAGCAGTCGCCCCTGTAAAACTAAAGAAAGACGCAAAGAGAGCAGATCGCTCCGGGAGGGATGATGATGAGCCAGGGTCATCACGGGAGATAGAGACAGAGATCATCACCCGGTCCCTGTCCCTGAGCGAGCTGCGAGACATGCGCAAAGATTTCAGCCGCCACCCAGGCGAGCACATTGCCACCTGGCTGCTGCGGTGCTGGGATAACGGGGCCAGCAGCTTGGAATTAGAGGGCAAGGAAGCCAAGCAGCTGGGATCCCTGGCCAGGGATGGGGGCATTGACAAGGCCATTGGGAAAAAGGAACAAATCCTCAGCCTCTGGAGGAGACTTCTGTCAGGCGTGAGGGAGAGGTACCCCTTCAGTGACGATTTTGTATGCTATCCTGGCAAGTGGACCAATATGGAAAGGGGTATTCAGTACTTGAGGGAATTAGCTGTGCGGGAGCTGGTTTACTGTGACACAGACGATGAGCAGGTACCCACAGACCCAGATGAACTCCAGTGCTCACAATCCATGTGGAGGAAGTTTGTGCGGAGCGCACCCTCCTCACATGCTAACTCACTGGCAGTTGTAAACTGGAAAGGTAAAGACGCACCAACAGTGGATGAGGTGGCTGTCAGACTCCGCCAATATGAGGAAAGTCTCTCTTCCTCCCTTGTCTCAGCTGTGAATAAACTGTCCCGACAGTTCCAGCAATTCAAAGAGGATATGTCCTACTCCCCACCTGTGCGGGCCCGCATCTCAGCTATTAGGGGCAAGCGTTTCTCTGCTCAGGAGAGGGAATACAGAGGCTATACACCCCGGGGCACCCTGTGGTTCTACTTGCGTGACCACGGAGAGGACATGAGGAAGTGGGATGGAAAACCCACCTCAAGTCTAGAGGCCCGAGTACGTGAGTTGTGAGGTAAAACAATCACCAAAGGGGACTCTGTTAGGAAAAATGCCGCTCCAGTTTCCAAAAGCCAGCTCTCCAGACCAGGTAGACAGTTTGACCTTGATTCCGATCCTCTGGAGGGGACCTCCAAGTCATTTTTACAGCAGGTGAGCAGCAATTTCTCTGACCAGGATTAGAGGGGCCCTGCCTCCAGCCAGGTGGAGGAAAGGGACAACCGTGTCTATTGGACGGTGTGGATTCGGTGGCCTGGCACGTCAGATCCACAAGAGTATAAAGCTCTAGTGGACACTGGTGCACAGTGTACTTTAATGCCATCAGAGTTCAAAGGGTCAGAGCCCATTTGCATTTCGGGAGTGACAGGGGGGTCCCAAGAGCTGAGTGTACTGGAGGCTGAAGTGAGCCTCACTGGGCAGGACTGGCAGAAGCACCCCATTGTAACTGGCCCTGAGGCTCCGTGCATCCTTGGGATAGACTATCTTAGGAGAGGCTATTTCAAGGACCCAAAGGGGTATCGGTGGGCTTTTGGCATAGCTGCTGTGGAGACGGAAGAAATTAAACAGCTGTCCATTTTGCCTGGTCTCTCGGAGGATCCTTCCGTTGTGGGGTTGCTGAGGGTTGAAGAACAACAGGTACCCATCGCCACCACAACGGTGCACCGGCGACAGTATCGTACCAACCGAGACTCCCTTCTCCCCATTCATCAGCTGATCCGCCAGCTGGAGAGTCAAGGAGTGATCACCAAAACTCGCTCACCCTTTAATAGTCCCATATGGCCAGTAAGAAAATCTACTGGAGAGTGGAGACTGACAATAGACTACCGTGGCCTGAATGAAGTCACACCACCGCTGAGTGCTGCCGTGCCAGACATGCTAGAACTTCAATATCAGCTGGAGTCAAAGGCAGCCAAGTGGTATGCGACAATTGACATCGCTAATGCATTCTTCTCCATCCCTTTGGCAGCAGAGTGCAGGCCACAGTTTGCTTTCACCTGGAGGGGCATCCAGTACACCTGGAATCGACTGCCCCAGGGGTGGAAACACAGTCCCACCATTTGCCATGGACTAATCCAGACTGCACTGGAAAAGGGTGAAGCCCCAGAACATCTGCAGTACATCGATGACATCATTATATGGGGCGACACAGCGGAGGAAGTTTTTGAGAAAGGGGAGAAAATAGTTCAAATCCTTCTGAAAGCCGGTTTCGCCATTAAGCGAAGTAAAGTCAAGGGACCTGCGCAAGAGATCCAGTTTTTGGGAATAAAATGGCAGGATGGGCGCCGTCAAATCCCAATGGATGTCATCAACAAAATAGCAGCTATGTCTCCACCCACCAGCAAAAAGGAAGCACAGGCCTTCCTGGGTGTTGTGGGTTTTTGGAGGATGCACATCCCAAATTACAGCCAAATTGTGAGTCCTCTGTACCACGTGACCCGGAAGAAGAATGATTTTGAATGGGGCCCTGAGCAACGACAGGCATTTGAACAGATTAAACGGGAGATAGTTCATGCCGTAGCCCTTGGTCCAGTCCGGTCAGGGCAAGATGTCAAAAACGTGCTCTACACCGCAGCCGGGGAGAATGGCCCAACCTGGAGTCTCTGGCAGAAAGCACCAGGGCAGACTCGAGGTCGACCCCTGGGGTTCTGGAGCCGGGGATACAAAGGATCCGAGGCCCGCTATACTCCCACTGAAAAAGAGATTCTGGCAGCATATGAAGGCGTTCGAGCTGCTTCAGAAGTGGTCGGCACTGAAGCACAGCTCCTCCTAGCTCCACGATTGCCGGTCCTGGGCTGGATGTTCAAAGAGAGGGTCCCCTCTACGCATCATGCCACTGACGCTACGTGGAGTAAGTGGGTCGCGCTGATCACCCAGCGCGCCCGAATGGGAAACCCCAGTCGCCCAGGAATTCTGGAGGTAATAATGGACTGGCCAGAAGGCAAAGATTTTGGAGCATCGCCAGAGGAGGAGGTGACACGTGCTGAAGAGGCCCCACTGTATAACCAGCTGCCAGAAGATAAGAAACAGTATGCCCTGTTCACGGATGGGTCCTGTCGCATTGTGGGGAAGCAGCGGAGGTGGAAGGCTGCTGTATGGAGCCCTACACGACAAGTCGCGGAAACTGCCGAGGGAGAAGGTGAGTCCAGCCAGTTTGCAGAGGTGAAAGCCATCCAGCTGGCTTTAGACATTGCCAGTCGAGAGAAGTGGCCAGTGCTCTATCTTTACACTGACTCTTGGATGGTGGCCAATGCCTTGTGGGGGTGGCTGCAGCAATGGAAGAAGAACAACTGGCAGCGCAGAGGCAAACCTATCTGGGCTGCCCCATTGTGGCAAGATATTGCTGCCCGTCTGGAGCAGCTGGCTGTAAAAGTCCGTCACGTGGACGCCCACGTCCCTAAGAGTCGGGCCACTGAAGAACATCAAAACAACCACCAGGTAGATCAGGCTGCTAAGATTGAAGTGGCTCAGGTGGATCTGGACTGGCAACATAAGGGTGAACTCTTTATAGCTCGGTGGGCCCATGACACCTCGGGCCACCAAGGAAGAGACGCGACATACCGATGGGCTCGTGACCGAGGGGTGGACTTGACCATGGACACTATTGCACAGGTTATCCATGAATGTGAGACATGCGCTGCAATCAAGCAAGCCAAGCGGGTAAAGCCTCAGTGGTATGGAGGACGATGGCTAAAATATAAATAGGGGGAGGCTTGGCAGATTGACTACATCACACTGCCACAGACCCGCCAAGGCAAGCGCTATGTGCTCACAATGGTGGAGGCCACCACTGGATGGCTGGAAACCTACCCTGTGCCCCATGCCACTGCCCGGAATACCATCCTGGGCCTGGAAAAACAAGTCCTGTGGCGACATGGCACTCCCGAAAGAATCGAGTCGGACAACGGGACTCACTTTCGCAACAGCCTCATAGACACCTGGGCCAAAGAACACGGCATTGAGTGGGTGTATCATATCCCCTACCATGCACCAGCCTCGGGAAAGATCGAACGTTACAATGGGCTGCTAAAAACCACTTTGAGGGCAATGGGGGGTGGGACTTTCAAAAATTGGGATGCCCATTTAGCAAAGGCCACCTGGTTGGTTAACACCAGAGGGTCCACCAACCGGGCTGGTCCTGCCCAGTCAAAACCTCAGCGCCCAGTAGAAGGGGATAAAGTCCCTGTAGTGCACATGCGGAACATGTTAGGGAAGACGGTTTGGGTTAGTCCTGCCTCGGGCACAGGCAAGCCCGTCCGCGGGATTGCCTTTGCTCAAGGACCTGGGTGTACCTGGTGGGTAATGCGGAAGGATGGGGAAGTCCGATGTGTACCTCATGGGGATTTAATTTTGGGCGAGAATAGTCCATAAATAAATTGCATAAAGTTAGTTGTTAAATAACCCTGTCACTGTCTGTTATCACTGTTATAATTGTTATATTTTGTAACAGTAGTAGCATAGTAAGAATTGTCCAGATTAAAGAAGGATGGACTTTTTCGATGAAAACCTAGCAGAGCACAGCGATGATGGAACTGGACCTGGTTTTCAACAACTGGCATCCAGCAACTTCATCAAGATCAACATCTCCTGCAGACTGTGGGCACGGGCTGCACCAGATACATCAGCCGTGAGCTCCGGATGCAGCAAGTGACCGCCCATCACCACACATCACCTCTCCCGCCATGGAAGACCATAACGACAGATGGAGCCTGAAGTCATGGATTAAATGAACTCAATGGACACTTTAGAGTGATGATCCATAGACTAAAGGAATGATATCTGGAGACAGGAGAAGTGGTGGTGATCAACCGGACAGTGGGGGACCTGGGCATGACGTAGATGGTATGGAATAAGGGGTGGATAATGTCCTGGGTTTGGCCAGAACAGGGTTAATTTTCACCGGACTCCAGGAAGGGGCACAGCCGGGGGGTGGGGGCTGACCCCACCTGGCCAAACAGAGCCCGGTATTCCATACCATGTGACGTCACGCTGGGTTCCGGTGGGGGGGGAGCGGCGCGGCGGGAACGCACTCGCGGTTTGGGGCGGGCGCAGCGCCGGTCCGGTTTTGGGAGAGCGGCTGTTGTACGGTTCGTGGTTGTGTTTGCTCCTTATTTGTATCGTTGTTGTTCCTGTTTTCCCTCTGTTTGCTGTTCTGTTAAACTGCCCTTATCCCGACCCACCAGTTTCTGCCTTTTTCTTTCCATTCTCCTCCGCACGCCGGCGGGGGGAGGGGCGGCCGCGTGGCGCTTTTGTTGCCGGCGGCAGCCGAAACCGAAACACTGGGTCAGCCCGCCTGGCTGAGCACCTTCCTGGAGTCCGGTGAAAATTAACCCTGTCCTGGCCAAACCCAGGACAGCTGGAACAGTTCTCCTGTGAAGAAAGTGTTAGAAAGTAGGCGTTATTCAGCCTGGAGAAGAGAAATCTCCAAGAAGACTTTATTGCAGAACTTCAAAATATAAATGGGGCTTATAAGAAAGATAAAGACTGTATCAAGGCCTGTAGCAGCAGGACAACAGTCAATAGTTTTAAACTAGAATAGGTTCAATTTAGATTGAATATAAGGAAGCAAATCTTTACCATGAGGGTGGTGAGAGACTAGAACAAGTTGTCTGGAGAAGCTATGGATGCCCATCATTGGCAATGCTCACAGTCGGGTTGACTGGAACATTGAGTGACCTGCTCTAGTGAAAGATGTCTCTGCCCGTGGCAGGGGAGTTGGACTACTGATCTTTAAAGGTATCTTCCAACCCAAAATATTCTATGATTCTATGATTATATTTTCAAGTATACTTTTTCCTGCAAGCAAGTAGTAAATACCTTTTTTCTCCCCTATTGTTCTGGATACGCGGAATTACTGAGAATGTTGCTGTCACAGCAGTGTTTCTACTATAACTAGCAAATGAAGATCCCCTACTATCTATTTGGTTCTAGGAGTCAATATACACATATATCTAATGTAGTATTTTTATATCATAGTATACTACCGTGTCAGTGGTTTTAAATTTTTGTATTTTGTTAATATATAAATAAAAATAGTTAAAGCTACACATATATATCTTGATAATTTGATAATTTCTGCATTTTGGTAATACATAGGTGAAAATTGATACATTCTGAAGTTTATTTTAGGGAAAGTAATGTGGTGTTTAATAAAACAGATTACTAAATGCTGTAGGTTATTTAACTGCAGAAAAAATGCTATTTTTTTCAGAAAAAATGAATCAGAGCTTCTCCAAGCTAGAAATGTTTGGTTTTACTAATTTTCTTATCTCCTTGTGAATTATTTTTTCATTCTGTTTACTCAGAGAAAAATCTCTGTAATTCATCTTTCTTTCATGATCGTACTTTGGGGTTACCTATTTTTAGAATTTCTAAAGAATATTTAAGCATATGCATCAATTAGGACATATTCTATTCAACAGGCCATTTAAGTATGTGCTTTAATCACATTCATTTCAACAAAACTCACACATATGATTAAAACTGGAATAAAGCTAGTTCAAGAAGAAAATATAGAAACTGGTCTGTTGTGTGCAACAAAGCCTACTTTTTAGAGTCTTGGCATAGGAAAATAAGTTCTAATTCTCTGAGAGAATCTGTAACCCTGGATCATCTGAGCACTGGAAAAAATACGCATCTCAGAACATGATTAAACTAAGAACAAAAAAATCTCAGAGAATATCAGGCTTCATTGTCAGCTAAAGTTAGCTAGTAAGAAATGTCTGTGAAACTTTATTCCCTTTGGGAGCTGACGGTCTTTATTTAGGACTCCTGGATATCCTGTCACTTTGGCATCTGGGGCCAGGAAGCTTTACTTTGGCATAGGGAGAGATTAATTCTTAGAAAGACCTACACACTTTTTTCTTTTTTTTTCATTAAGAAGCTTCCTAGTTTTGCTTCCTTCCCTTCTTTATACTATATAACATAGTGTACTATAGTATAGTACAGATCTATGCAATTACCTTCTCTGCCTCAAGTAGCTCAGATCCTCAATATCAGTCTCCTTGAGCACCCTATCCACCAAACTGTATTTGAGATACTTGGAAGTAAAATGCAGCATTTCCAAGTTTAGTGGTGCTATACGACATGTGTAACCTGACCTTTCTAGTCCTCTTTAGGAGATTCCAGAACAAGGACTCTGTTCTTCAAATGGATTTGGAGTTACTCTGCCAAGCACCCAGACCTCAAACAGGATGAAAAATTAGCAGGGCACTGAAGTCCTCAGAGTGGTAGCTGTGAGCAAAACTCTGACTTCTTTGGGAGCGTTGAGGTTGGATGCATTTGGATTTAGACAGGAGATGAAAGGAAAAAAATCTTTGTAACAATTGTGGCTTTGGGTATCCCTGTTTTGTCTAAGTCTTACTTCAGTGGTCTGAGCTTGGGGTGTCATGTCTCACCCCTTGCAACAGAGCTAGGTTACTTGTAGAGCCCCTTACATCTCCAAAATTCATATCCTCTGGTAAATGGATATGGGCATTATTTCAGAATCTTTCTTTAACAATTTTTATAACCTCAAAGTCTATAGTGACATATTCACTTGTGCAGCACATTCCACAGAAAAATATTTAAAGCTGTCATTCTGTTTAGCAGAGATTAGGTAATTACTTCCCAAGATTAAATACCTGGTATTTAATCCTAACAAATATATCGCAGGTGTTGCTCCGGGTACCATTCCCTCATGCCTGACAGAAGTCACCTCCAGAGGCTGAGGACTTGTGCTTTTTTTCCAATGGCCTTGTCAATGTCTGCTTCCCTGGCCAGGCACCCCAGCTGCATGGCTTCCTTGCCCTCTAATTCCAAGCTGCTGACCCCGTTATCCCAGCACCACATCAGCGAGGTGACAATGTGCTTACCTGGGTGGTGGCTGAAATCTTTCCGCATATCTCACAGCTTGCTCAGGGCAGGAACCAGGGTGATGATCTCTGTCTCTGCCTCCTGTGATGACCCTGGCTCAGTGTCATCCAGGCGATCTGAATTCTTCATGTGTCTCTTTTTGTGTACAGGGGCGACTGCTACCGGTACGGGTTAGTTTTCAGGCTCAGTCGCAGTGTCTGCTGCTGGAGCTGGAGCAGATTCTGTGTCCACTGGGGAAGATGGGGCAGCCCCTGCGGCCGTGGCAGTGGCTTCCATGGTGTCTGTCGGGGGGTGTTGTGACTTCCTACTGGGCTGGAGTGGCTGCAGAGCCGGCTGGGGGGGTAGTGCCAGTCGCAGTGCCTGTTGCTTCGTTTCACCCTCCTTCCCCATTAGAGTACTGAATAGTGGTGAACAGGGCAGGTTGGTAGGCGTGGGCCAGACCCCAGCACATTGCAGTGATTTGTGTCTTCATGGAATTCCCAGCATGGCAGCACAATTTTTCCAAATATTTCAATAGTTTGTCAGGATTCTGTACTTGTTCAGGGGTGAGTTTCAAAAACCAGGGATGCCTACTGTCCTAGATACTTGCCCATGCTATCCCACACATCCAGCCACTCAGAGCTATCCAACCCTGGGTCAGGTCTCTGCACGATGTTCTTAACTACTTGTTTAACCCTAAACAAAACCTGAAACCCATTCAGGAGGCAGAACAATAGAAACACACTGGTCTGACCATCCCATGCATATTCAAAACTCTCAAAAGCTGTTAGGACCAGGCTGAAGGAGAGAGGAGGTGTGAAAGAGTATGAGAAAGCATCCCCTCCGGTTCTCCCCACAGATTGGGTTCAATTATTAATAAATTCTGAGAGATAGCATCTGAGGTATGCAAATGACCGCAGTGCCACGTGCAAATACAACCGTAATATCATTCCCATAGATGTTATCATATCATAAGTCGATATTGTACAGTACAACAAAATTGCAATCCTGATCCTTTTCTGAGAGATAATGAAGAGCACCACAGTGAACACATACAGCAGGTAAGGGTTGACATACCACAGCCACTTGAGCAAAGACAGCAACATTTTTACTGGCGACTGGCTATAAATGCATATAATAAATTATAACAGTACCTAAGAAAGTTGTTTTAAGACACTCTGCTCAGCCCTGCCTTTTTCCCGCCCCATGCTTGGGCGCCAAATTTAATGTTATAGTTTGGCTGCGGCCAGCAACAAAAGGGCCACGTAGCCGCTCTGCCGCCCCTCCCCCTGCCGGGGTGTGGAGGAGAATGCAAAGAAACAGGCAAAAACTGGTGGGTGGGGATAAGGGCAGTTTAACAGAACAGCAAACAAAGGGAACAGTAACAACAAGGATACATATAAGGAGAATACACAACACAAATCACACAACCCACAGAGCTGTTCTCCACCACCGCTGCCGCTGCGCGCTCCCAAGCCGTGAGTGAGTTCCCGCCGCCCAGCTCCCCCCTCACTGGAACCCAGCATGACGTGTTATGGAATACCCTGCTCTGTTTGGCCAGGATGGGTCAGCCCCCCCCCCGGCTGTGTCCCTTCCTGGATTCTGGTGAAAATTAACCCTGTCCTGGCCAAACCCAGACCAAGTGGTCACACTCAAAAAGCTGCTGTTAATGGCATTATATTTCCAAGAAATGCTTAGCATATTAATTACTTTTCCAAGAATGAATTAGCATATGTTAATATCTTTCACGCATGTCTGTTAGCATCCTCGGGTGGTCTTGGGGGGTCTCAAGATGAAGGCTTATACTCCTCATCACAGTGTCCACTGGTTGACTTTTGTTTCTGCACAGACTCAGTTCTAAGATTATGTATACTGTGTCCTTCCAGGTTGTTTTGCTCTGGTCTTGTTGCCCTCCTGGTGCCTCTTTATCTCTGTAGCTTGGTACTTCTGCCCTCCCAAGGCTGAGCTGTCTGGGGTAGTGTTATTTAGGAGCCTCTCTATCTTAGATCTTTCTTGTCTTCTCAAAACAGCAAGTCAAGTTTGTCTAAGTAGTGTTATTGAGGAGCCTCTTTATCTTAAAGCTTTTCTGTCTTCTCAAAACAGTAAGGATTTAGTTTAGTTTAATTACAATCACTCTGGTAAGTGGAAATTTTATATTTACAGGTATCAGTTCTCTAGAAGGAAGGGATGACATTCAGAGGGACCTTGAGAAGCTAGAGAGGAGGGCCCATGTTAGCATTAACCTCATGAAGTTCAAAAAGGCCAAGTGCAGGGTTCTGCACATGGGTCAGGGCAATCCCAATCATGGATACAGGCTGGCCAACCACGGGATTGAGAGCAGCCTTGCCAAGAAGGACTTGGATATATTGGGGGATGAAAAACTGAGTTTGACCCACATAGCCAATCCCACATATAGATGTCTGATTGCAGCCCAGAAAGCCAATCGTATCCTGTGCTGCATCAAAAGAAGCGTGGCCAACAGGTCAAGGTACGTGATTCTTCCCCTCTACTTTTTTGTTCTCCATATGTGACGTGCATGATATTCTCCCTATGTCAAGAGAAAGAGACAAAAAATGTCACGGAGGATGAACCGGACTCGACGCGATGATCAATGTGATCAGGTACAAGCCGTTTATTAGCCCCAGATAGCTCACATTTATATCCCCCATTACATACGCGGCGATCTCCCATTGGCAATAATCAAATTAAACCACATAGCAACCCGATTATGTTTGGTGTGCATTACTTGTTCACTCGCCGTGCTCGTGGCTTTCTTGCCAGGTGGCAAGTTCCGCTTCAGTATTCTGGACTCATTTTTCTTTGCATTCATTCCTTTGTTTATACCACTGTTTGTCCTCTAGATGCCCTTGCAGCCTTATGCTAAGGCTTCATGGCCTCACAGAGAAAATGCTGGATTGCTCACATGTCCCCAGTCCTTTAATGCTTCATCCTCCACAAAAACAGACCAGGAAATCATAATTTATGTCTGTGATGATGGGCTGTGGCAGTAAGTCTGTAATTTATGAGTAAAAATCCTTAGGCTCTTGTGCACTTTACATAATAAACAGTCTCATTTACTATGACATTTTTATTACAAACACTTCAGTCAATCAGAAATAGTTACTAAGGTTTGTAAATGTGTAATATTTGGTTTTTCTGTAAGAAACAGGAGTATTTGAAAGCGGAGTACTTTGTCTTTCAAATGTTTCATTTAAGGTAGTGACAGAGTAAGTTCCTACTCTTTGTCTGCTTAGTAAACTCTAATTCTTTTTATTTTTCTTTCTCAGATCAGACTAAAATTAATATCTCCAGTTAATATTTTTGCAGTCCTAACAATGACTATAAATCAATAAAAGGGAATAATTGTTTCACAGGCCAAACTCAATTTTATCAAGGGTTTATTTTTTACAATGCCATGCATTCAAATTTGCTTACTTGATTGTACGTATTGGATGTGATTTACACTTCCCTCTGTGATTTTGAGTTGTTCCTTTTATTCATTGAACTTGGTTGGTTTATAGTGTGGTTGAACAAGCAGTCAAGGAGTTTCAAAACCGTGGACTGGGTTGGGAACAAGCTGGAAGGCTGAAACTGACTTTTCACTGACTCCAATACATCATGGAACTGTGCTGAAATACCTATGGGAAGTATAATAGAGATACACAGTTCTCTACACGTTATGGAGTGAGCATACATTATGAACTTCTATAGGACATAGAACGTTTTGACATCTAAAGCCTTATGAAGTGTATCCTAACTGCTCTTCAACCTGACTGCAAGCACAAGGTCAACCAGAGCAGTATTTAAAGAAGAGGTCTAAGAGGCAGATGGCAGGCATCATATCTGTGTTAAGCCACCACCTCTAAACAGACATCAAATTCCATCATTATTGCTGAAAGGTATCTTAACTTTAAGCAGGTGACTGAGTCTCATTAATGTCAATTCTTTGCTGGTATAGTGTTCTCTACAGAATCAGAACTTTATCTGTTGTGAAAGTCCTAGATTAATTAACATTTTAGATGATAACTAACTGTTTATGTGCTGTCATTATAACAAATTAATGAAATAAAATCAGAGAAGATTAAAATACCAGTAGCAGTATCATGCTCCGTATTTTGGTAAACAAAACAGTCACTTGAGAGTCACCATACCCTGTAAAACAAAAATTAGACTGTCATTTCCATATGATCACTCAAAGATTTTTGGGCAGTTGGTAATAGCTTATTCTTTTCATTTAAATGGAGAATCTAATTATAACACCACTTCTTACACTATCAAAAACAAAAAATCATCTATCACAGTGCTTTAAAAAAATACAACATAAAAATCTGTAAATAATGTGATCACGGCATTTAACAGAGAATTGGAATATATTCTGCTGATTCTTAGAGGGGCAATTCGTGGAATATTGAGCTGGAATCTAGGTGAAGCCAGTTCTCAAATGTCACGTGAGAGATTGCACCCGCCTCGTTCAGCTGCTGCCCTATGCTGGGTGATTCTAGCACTGATTCTGATCAGCCTGAAGGCTTTTAGCATGTGCTAGATTGTTATTGGAAAAGTCCTAAAAGCAGAGCCAAGACACGTAGAGCAACAACATTTAGATTTTCTTCTCTTTCGCTAAAGGATTTTTATGTAAATACATAAGGATTTGGGCAATTCATTCTAAGCTCTTTAAAATTGTGTTTCTAGTCTGAAACGCTTGTCTAGGCAGTTTCTGAAGCAAAGACTCAGAACCTCCTTTACAATGTAATTCCTTTCCCTGATTTCAGAGTGCATCGATGGTGGACATCAATGTGCTAGACAGAGATGCCCTCTGTCAAACTGCCTCCACTTTAAATATTGAAGTATTAACATGGGCTAAAGTGGTTGCTAACCTAGAACAAAATCCGCTGACCTCTCACATCTCTCGCATAGGTGAGTCAGCAATCACATCTAGACACATGGTCATAAGAGAAAAAAATTTAAAGTCAATAAATTAGGATCTGACAGCTATTCTGGTAGTACTGGAGCAGGGACGAAGGGGAGAAGCAGAAATGCGAGAACATTCAGTTAACATAGAAATCTACTACTTTCAGGGCAGGCTGTTGATATCTGCTGGACGCCGTTTTCCTGGCATGTCATGAAAAGGGAAGGAAGGGAACTCCATTGGCTTCCAAAGTTCAGCAGCTCCTGTCAAGTATACAAGGCAAATGTTCTTGGCACCAGCTGATTGGGAAGCAGCCAGCAATTACTTCACTAGTCTATTAGCAGGCTTTCCAGTGAAAAGAATCAAGTCAGACCTAGGTCTCATCCAGCAAACTTTGACAACCATACTCGTGTGGGACAACACCACTTGCCTGAAAACATTGCTAGGGTAAAACCCCAGCTTGGTTTTTAATGCAAACTTAAGTTAGGATGAGATTCTATTTCTTAACATAGAAAAGATTCTTGGTTTTCCTTACCTCTAGAAACTGAAATGATTATTTTAGACTAGAGTCTCAGATTTTGTGCAACTGCATTTTGGTGAAAAGAATTAGCCATAAGAGCTGGCCAAAGACCTTATATATTTTTTCTTTTTACCAAGGGTTTCATTTCCACAGTGGTCTTAAAAAAGTGACTTTATGATCAGATTGTATTGGCAGCTGTTCTGTGACAGACCTGTTACACTCAATTGACATTTCTTTTCCTTGCATACAGGAAAACATACCCAAATATGTCTTTAGAATAAACTTCATTTTCTGGTACCTGAAGGTTATCTGACTAAACAAAACATTTTGTGCAGCTTTTATAATGTTAACAAAGTGATGACTAACGTCCAATAAGCAGTAGATTTATTGAAAATGACTAGAATATTCAATATCTGGAATGAAACAGCTAGCTTCATCTTGTCCAATTTCTACATTACTCTTCATTTTCCCAGGGAACTACATAGCTGAAACACTTTCAGTAAAACACTTCCTCAAAAAATGATCTGTTATATCTGCCACAAAGAAGGAATAAATTTTCACTGCTTTAGCATCAGAATGTGCATCCTTGATTTTATTTTAATTCAGCCACTGGAACCCTAATGATTGAAGTAATTCAGAAGGTACCATCAATTATAACAGCCACCTCATTCACAAGTGAAGGATGAGTCTGTTTCTCTACTACTTGGAGACCAGAGATGATTCCCAGAACTCTTCTCTGTATACAAATAATGCTGTACCTTTCAGGTGTCCCTTCCATTTTTATAACAGCTGCAGTTTTATGACTTTTTGTAGACCTTGGTTATAATAACTTCATCTTTCTGATACCAGCAGCCCCAGGATAGTCACAATGCAATCACTCTGCTTTCATTTACTTTGATTAATTTGATTGTACACAATCCTGACTTCTAGAAGGAAACTCTGCAGAATATAGATTGGATCTAAAAGAGCTGATTTTTCTCCACAAAGTGGGTGCAGCACATTATAGATAGCAGCAAACTATGCTGAAAAGTATTTATTTAACATCTTATCAACTGTTTTGATAATGTTCATCAAATCAAGTGGAACTGCCCTTGGATATTCTTCATATGTTTGTCTTCTGTGTACAGCATTTAGTCACTTGTAGTTAAATTCATTGTGTGAAGGAGAAGCAAGTCATTAGCAAATCTAGTTAGAGAAAATTGCAGTTCTACATAAGGCAGGCATACTCATGACTGACTTCTGAAAGCTGGACATTTCTATTAAGTCTTGAGCTTCCTAACACACAAATAAGGAAACTTAGCTGCCTCAAGATGGCAGCTGAAGCAGACAAGATGCTGGGCGAATGCTGTGTTAAACAGCAAATAGGAGGGGAAACACTGGAGACAGGATGTGTGAAATTCTGCTCTTCCAGTGGGGATTGAGAAAAGTGAACCGATGGCTGTCTCCAACCCTTTGGGTTCTGCAACACTCTTTTTCCCTCACAAAAAAAGTTTTGTCCATCTTTCAAACCTTTTCTTTTTTTTTCTTTTTTTTTCTAAAGATAGATGTCACAGAGGGACTCTGTGTTACTGCTCTCCCCAAAGAGGAAAGGGACCTGGGGGTACTGATAGACAAAAGGCTGGACATGAGCCGGCAATGTGCGCTGGCAGCCCAGAGGGCCAACCGTGTCCTGCGCTGCATCAAGAAATGCGTGGCCAGAAGGTCGAGAGAGGTGATTCTGCCCCTCTACTCTGCTCTGGTGAGACCTCACCTGGAGTGCTGCGTTCAGCTCTGGAGCCCTCAGCACAAGAAGGACATGCAACTGTTGGAGCGGGTCCAAAGGAGGGCTACAAAAATGATCCGAGGGCTGGAGCACCTCTCCTATGACGACAGGCTGAGAGAGTTGGGCTTGTTCAACCTGGAGAAGAGAAGGTTGCGGGGAGACCTGATTGCAGCCTTTCAGTACTTAAAGGGAGCCTATAGGAAAGATGGGGACAATCTTTTTAGCAGAGACAGCAGTGACAGGACGAGGGGTAATGGTTTTAAACTAAAACAGGGTAGGCTTAGGCTGGATATAAGGAAGATATTCTTTACAATGAGGGTGGTGAAACACAGGAACGGGTTGCTCAGAGAGGTAGTGGAGGCCCCATCCCTGGAAACATTCAAGACCTGGTTGGACAGGGCTCTGAGCAACCTGATCTAGTGTCCCTGCTCGCTGCGGGGGGTTGAACTAGATGACCTCTAGGGGTCCCTTCTGACCCAAAACTTTCTATGATTCTATGATTCTATGATTCCTGCTTGCCTTGCCGGGAACATGGTAAACTGCATGTCACCTTTTCTCACTAAGGCTGTATTCTGCCTTCCTTGAAATAATTCTGGTGTATTGAAAATATTTTTGAGATTCATAAGGCAGCTGATTATATTCACCATGAAATGTTTTTCTCCATTAATGCCAAGTGTCTTTAAGATCTTTGTGAAGAAGTTTTTACAAGCCTCAGATGGCCATGTAAGGGAGAAGACAATCTCATTTTCCTCAGCAGAAGTCATGGCTACGTAGTATTGCAATGCTTGTATTGCATCTCCCTTGCTGTCTAAAAAATGTGCTTGTTTAAATTCCTTTTTGAATTTTGTATTCTACAACATCTCAAGAGGCATAAAGTGTATCTCTCTAAAGTGCAACAAATAACGGCTCTAGAAATATAAATATTTTCACATTAAGAAGAATGTGACTGTACTCTTAAAGGACATGTAATGATAGTACTACTTGATAGAATGTTCTTAAAGAAATTAGTGTCACTAGAAATGTCTCCAAAAGAATAGAACTGGTTGTGCAAATATGTTGGCAGACAGAGATTTTACATTCTTCGAAAATAAAGCCACTTTTTCCTCACTGCCTAAAACCGTATACTCAAAATACTTACTAAGCAGTCCAGATAATTTATTATCCACTTTGACTGCCTGTTTCCTTCTCCTCTTCTGCAATGAATTTACCTCACCGCAGAATTAAAAGCTGCATATGGCAGAACTGAAATAAGGAAATTCAGAAATTAATTGTATGATTGCTGTTTACAGACATATTTAGATTGTTCTTATGATAATGACCAAGATGTCCTCTCTTTTCACCATGTTTTCTTATCAGTATGTGTGTCCAGGCACCAGGAAAGCATAGTAAGACTGAGTGCTTGTGTAAGCACTCCTCTAACAACAATTTAGAATCCAGCTGTTTCCAGTATTTTGTTCTTCACAGCATCTTTTTTGCAAAGCTTTCCACCACACAGTATTTTATGTGAAAAAAAAAATAAAACAGTAAAACTGCCTCTACTCGCTCACTTAACTTTAGTTAGAAACCTTTTTTTTATTCCTTGCTTATTTTGATGATGGTCTCTTTTATAAGACATGATACTGGAACTGCTGTAGCCTAAGCTACAACTATGCATATCTTCATTATCTCTAAAATATTTGACTCCCAAGGATAATAAAACCCCATAATATTCATAAAACTAACATTTTTAAAGTGAAGTTGTTTTTTTTTTTTTAAAGGTGAATTCCTGGTAACACAGTTTAAAATATTTGTTGCATCTAAAACCCCTTGTTCTGTATTTCACCTTTCTCTATAGTTTTTCCTGACCAGATTACATGACGGTGATTGAAGGACAGTTTTTTCTACCTTTGATTTAGCAGCAGTGTTATAGCAAAAGTATTTTCTTGATTCAGATGTCATAAGTTATTAGCTGGTTACTACAGTATTGAAAAACAGTCCTTTTGCCAGTTCAGGTGCAACCTGTGTGAAGTGTATATAAATACAATGATATGATCTGTTCTGTCACTGTTTATCAATTGAGACACTGTTGGATGAAAAAATATTACTTTTTTGTTCAAGATAAGTCTCCACCACTTTATATTGTCTACATATTGAGTGGCATTTTGTCCTTCAGGTAGCAATCATTATGTTGCAAACCACAAATAATGACTGTTGTCAAAGAGTTGCTCAAAGAGTACAGCCATGAATATTGTTAAATACCTACCCAAAATAAACAATGTGTAGTCTACAAATTCTCTCCTAGGTTTGCATGACCTGAATTTAGATGTACATCACAGATAGTATATAATCCTTATTTTTAATTGATTTGTACACTTTCCTATTAAAATCCAGAAGGAAATACATCTAATCCAAATTATCAGAGGTAAAAAAGATATTATTAGTAACTGAGGGCTCTCCATAGCCTAGAAAAGGTGTCTAAGAGTGTATCTTTTTTATAAATGCATTATCATAGATGTATAAGATATATATCTTTCATATGCATTAAAAATAGATATTTTATATATATAACACACAGTAAGTCATATATATAAACGTACTTATACCTCCACATCTACCCTTGGCTGTTTTTACTGTTCGGGGAACAAACTGATTTTTTTCTGCTCTAGTACTTTCATGGCTATACTGTGTTCACCTGGAGAAACAATCATTGCAGGCATCTGGCTTTGTTGGCTTGCAAGTAAGGAGCACAACATAGAGCGCCACTCCTCAAAAAATGCAACTTTCTAGCTTTAAACTGATTTTATTATTTCCCCACACCCCAGGCCTTCAAAAGTACAAGAAAAAAATGAAGAAAAAATAGATAAAAAAGACCTTTTTCATTCAATTTAAACTGAAACAAAACTGTTCCTATGGGAGAGGGAGAAGACCTAAAACCCCATTGTTGCCTGGACTGCCTATTGCAAAAATGTCAAAAACAATTTGTCTACTTGTACATTTAAAATGTAAGACTAGAAACATGCTGACCTGTATCTAAGAGGTTTCAAAAGAAGTAGGAATGGATTTGAAATGCCATATGGGTATATCTATATTTGGTAGTCTACATATGAAGATAACCTAATCCAAATTTGTAAATAAAGTTAGCAAAAAAGAGAAAGAAGCCATGCAGGTTCATTTTTGTTTTCAGCTTCCTGACAGCTCTGTCTGACTGCTTGGAAACAACTGACAGTGTAGGTAGCTTTCTAGGTATTGACCTTGAGAATCTAAAACTCAAAAATGTAGCCAGTCATCCAATTCTCCTGTGATCAACCAGCTTTGAAGATGTCTCCAAGTATACTCCATGGATGAAGGCTCTAAGGAAATACTAACCAACTATTTTATCAAGAAACAACTACATCAGCCAATAGTGGATGCTACATTGTCAGTGTCACACCAGGGCACAGCTCATAAATGTATCTACTAATACTGAAAGAGTAACCATGGACAGAGATTGAGATAATATTGTCAAACCTATCTGCATTCTTTGACACGGTAGATCACAGAGCAGAAGTATCACTCCTGCATGACCTACTTATCAGGGCAGACAACCCAGTATCACAAGCTCTCAACACAATTAAATACGTAAAAACCAGAAAGGATACCTCAACCCTAAAGCTCTTCCAAGGTATTTAAAATACCATGCCATGCCATGCCACGCTCCCTTCAGCTTCAAGACAAAAGCAGAATATACAGGGGAGAAGTCACTTCAATCCACAACTTCATGATGATAGTGCTTAGCTGTACGCCAATTACTGGTGTTTAAAAAAAAAAAATTAGTAATCAGACTCTTAAAATAATTAAAAATGCTGGCAAGATAATAAAATTTCAGCCTGGGAAACAGGAAAATAATAAGATTTTAGAACAATTAAGGACTTTTAGGTTTTTTGAGATTAGCAGTAAATTTTATTCTACAATACTTATGAGAGTTTACTAAAGCAGTCTGAGATTAGCAGTAGTTTGTAGAAGATGAGTTGCTAGCTAGAGAAAGCAAAATAGAATACTGTCTTTAATGAAGGGACTAGAGCAAGTTGTACATCAGTATAACATTGTACATAAGTCAAAGTTACTAGGACAGTGAGGTGGGTTGACCTTGGCTGACCACTGGATGCCTACCAAGCAGCTCTGTCACTCCCTCTCCTCAACTGGACAGGGGACAGAAAATATGATGAAAAGCTCATAGGTCAAGATAGGTACAGGGAGATCACTCATCAATTACTGTAACAGACCAAAAAACTTGACTTGGGGAAATTAATTTAATTTATTGTCAATCAAAAGTCAGAGTAGGATAAAGAGAAAGAAAAAGAAATCTTAAAACACGTTCCCCTCACTTCTCCCTTTTTTCTGGGCTTAGCTTCGTTCTCAACATTCTCTGCCTCCTCCCGCTCAAGCAGTACAGGGGAATGGGGAATGGGGAATGGGGGTTGCAGTCCACTCATAATGCTTTTTCTCTATTCCTCCTTTCCTCCTCACTCTCTTCCCTTCCTCCAGCATGCAGTCCATCCCACAGGACACAGTTCTCCATGAACTTCTCCAATGCGAGTCCTTCCCACGGACTGGAGTTCTTCACAAGCTGCTCCAGCATGAGTCCTTTCCATGTGATGCACTCCTTCAGGAACAGACTGCTCCAGGATCTATCCCTCATGGTACCATGGCTCCTGTCAGGAGCCTGCTCCAGCACATGCTCTGCATGGGGTCATAGAGTCCTTCAGAGCACTTGCGTCTGCCTGAGCATGGGGTAGTCCACAGGCTACAGGGTGGATATCAGCTCCACTGTTAAACCCCATGGGCTGAATGGGAATCAACCTGCTTTACCATGATCTTCACCATGGCTGCAGGGGAATCTCTGCTTCAGCACCTGGTGAACTTCCTCCTCCTCCTTCTTCACCGACCTTGGTATCTGCAAAGTTGTTTCTCTCACGTATTCTCACTTCTCTCTTCCAGCTTCTGTGGTGCAGCAGTTTTTAAACCTTCTTAAATACACTATCACAGAGGTGCTACCAACATCACTGGTTCACTCAGCTTTGGCCATAGGGTTCACCTTGGAGCCATCTGGCACTGGCTCCATCTGCAACTTCTGGCATCTGGGAAACTTCTGTCATCTTCTCACAGAAGCCACCTTTGTACCAGCCAACCCTCAGTACCAAAACCTTGCCAAGTGAACCCAATACAGGTAGGTAGCTAAGAATCTAGAAATAAGGAGGAGTTTGTCAAGAATTAGGAACTGTCAAGAAAAAGTAGTGTTATTCACACCTGGTGTCCTCTTCAAGCAAAGTGAAAGGTCTTCCACAGAAAGAGGGTTAGAATATGTGTTACACGGTTATTTTAGTAGTTTTTTTGATGTAGAAACATCTAGATGAACTTGGTCTAAAGTAGGCACAAGATTTAAATACTTACATCCTTTCACAGAAAAGACAATTATTACATTGATTTTGAAGAGGTTAATTACTTTTGAAGGGAGTGTTAAAATTAAGAACTGTATTTATAAATATGAGAAATTCTCTGAGAAAATATATTAGGTGATGATAAGTGCTTATTCTATACTGGTAAAGGCATTGGAAGCAGCATCAAAATAGACTGGAGAATAACTGACTCTAATAGTTTTGCAAAAGGCTACCTGGAAACTATAATAGACTATATCATCAACATAGACCATGTTACAGGGGAAACAACAACAAAAAGAAAATGTACAAAACCAGCCAAAATACTTTGTGTGTACTAAGGCAAAACATGTCTGCACCATGAATAACATAAGCTTCTTTATATTCAGTGTATACAAGTTAAAGAAAAGTATCCTGCTTAAAAGGCTCTGCCCTTTAAAAAAGGTATGTTAGTGAAGACAATCCAGTGAAAAGAAACAAGAATGGTCGGAGGTTTACTGAAAATTATACAACCAGAAAAAAAAAGATTTGGTCTTCAAGACTATAGTGAAGATCATATTGCAGCTAAATAACTTCAGATTTCCTTAGCACAACATTTACAAAAAAATGATTTTTTAAGATCTTCTTCAATGAAAATTCATCTTATGCTAAGATATGCCTAATTGTTATCCACTGCAGCTGACAAAGTGTCAAGGACTTTAACAGAATCTAGTTATGAATAAAAAAAATCTATTTGAAGAATGAAATAATTTTAATTAGAAAAGGAATTGCTTTGAAGAACTATGACATTTCTTTCACTTTCCAAGGCAGCTAAATAGTCCTCACAACATACAAGTGGCCCAAAGTATTGGGATCTTATTTGAATCCTCTTTAAGCATGGTTAAATAAGGAGACTTGTTTTGATTTAACTACTAGTGTATTGCTTTGCTTTTATTTTGCTTGGAAGCTTTACTCTTTCTCCTGTGCAAAGTATCCTACCACCCACAAGTCAGTCAGTGCCTCTGAATTTGTGTGTCAAGGTTATTCATAAAATCCAGCTGGTACAAATGGTATATACCACCTTCTCCACATTCTAGTGATCATAAACACATCAAGGTCTGTTCTCTTCAATAAAGATCAGCTTTCTTTGCTGATACAAGGCCTAATTTTTAAAATACTTAACAGGTGAGTCTGGTTACTTGTGAGAATGACTTCTGAGCTTTAAATTACTTCAACAGCTGTTTTTTGGTTTTTTTTGGTTTTTACTAGGACAAAGCATGGAGCCAGAAAGAAGCATATAAAAGATCAAGGTGGAAAAGATGCTGATGAGAAGTTTACACATAGGAGGAGAAAAAAAAAAAATCAACAGGTGGTCAGGAAAGTTCAGCTTAATCTTTTACAGGTAATGGCAAGCACATCTTCTTTTCTGGTTTCTCCCATAAAGAACAAGGACTTTGGTAAAATGAATTTATGCACAGTAAAAGAAAGATAGGGAATAAAAAGTCGTGTATTTATGTAACTCACATATTCCGTGAATGTCATATCCAATGTAATGAAAGAAAAAGGTTAATCCTAACAATTTCTTTTGGCAGTTGATTTGCATTGTTCGAAAACAATGCTCTTAGTTGGGTGACTGCAGCCATTCACCCTGGTTCCTACACCAACTGCTGCAAAGCAGGAACAGCAAATTAGGCCTACTGTGTATATTGCATTTTTTCTGTAGTATTGCCTATAAGATCTGCAAACAAAATTTTACTCAGATATAAAAAATGTCTTCACTGTTGTGAAGAAACCAAGTAAAGATGGAGTTGCTCCACAGTAACTGAGATCAGAATTTAGTTTATTGTCTATCCCGTCCTTAAAATAAGATTCCAAGGGGGATCAAATTTACGACAATAGAATGGCAGTCGTGACAGTCTGGCTGCTTTTCAGTTTGTTTGTTGTTCTGAGTCATTGCTCTGTAGACTAGTCAAGTCCAGAGGGAGGAAAAGAATACGCTTTAGTGGTTTCTTTCTCTCTGCACCCCAGCATTTAAAGAGAAAGACAAAAACTAATTTGAAAAAGTTTTCAAGCTAGCTGAATCAGCTGGTCATTACATTTAACCATTACATATGTAAGCATGTTTGATAAAATGAACAAGAAACCCCTTTTATTTTTATCCTTTATAAATACTTCTTGAAAAACATGAATATAAGAAATTGTTTATTAAGAGAAATTCTCGGAACTGGATGCTGTGACTGTGTCAGTGAAGAGTATGTGAGACTAAAGAAGTAATGTTCTGTTTCCACAGGTCACTCAGCAGAGAGTGGTTATTTTCATTAGGAAAAGGTACTTAGTGAATTTTTCGTAACAGTACAAGCACTCATCTCACTGGGACAACATTCACTTTTCTGGAAACACATTAGGGTGTCTGGCCTATTTTTCTTAGGTCCTTTTGCAATGTTTCAGGATAGATCTGGTAGGAGAACTTTTCTGCCAGTATACTACTGACTGAGATTGGATTTAGGGGTCTGTGTAAGAAGAGGTTTGAGTAGCAGCTTCATCAGAAGAGGACCAAAAATGAGCAACTTTTGCAGGAAAGGCCTATGTTGTCCCTTCCTGGTGCTGAAATATAAGGAGAAGTGTAAATCACTTCATTCTGATTCATGATTTCTGTAGTCAATCATTAGACAGATTAACATAGGTTACACTGCTACAGACACCCACTTTAAGGTGTAATGTGACCTACACTGCGCATGATGCAAACTCACATTTTTGTCCATAAAAGCTAAATGTCTCCAGTGTGGTTGCAACTCTGTCCCATTCTGTTTGCTCCAAATATCCTATCTGTGGTGGGTCGACCTTGACTGGATACCAGGTGCCCACCAAAGCCATTCTGTCACTCCTCTTCCTCAAGTGGACAGGGGAGAGAAAATAAAATGAAAGGTGCATGGGTTGCTCACTCACCAATTACTGTCATGTGCAAAACAGATTCGACTTGGGGAAATCAGTTAAATTTATTACCAATCAAATTAGATTAGGTTAGTGAGAAATAAAATCAAATCTTAAAAACACCTTCCCCCCAGCTCTCCTTTCTTCCCAGGGTTAATTTTGTTCCCGATTTTCTCTACCTCTTCCCACTCAAGTTGCACAAAGGTTGGGGAATGGGTGTTACAATCAGTTCGTCACATGTTGTCTCTGCCAATCCTTCCTCCTCATGCTCTTCCCTTGCTCCTGAGTCAGTTCTCCACAAACTGTTCCAGCGTTGGTGCTTCCCCTGGGCTGCAGTTCTTCACAAACTGCTCCAGTGCAGGTCCTTTCCATGGAGTGCAGTCCTTGAGGAACGTACTGCTCCAGCGTGGGTCCCCCATGGGGTCACAAGCGCTGCAGGCAAACCTGTTGCACTGGAGCTTCACTCTCCATGGGGCCAGAGATACTGCCAGGAGGCTGCTCCAATGTGGGCTTCCCATGAGGTCACAGCCTCCTTCAGACATCCACCTGCTCTGGCGTGGGGTTCTCCATTGGGTGCAAGTGAATATCAGCTCCACTGTTAACTCTCAGTGGGCTTCAGGGGGACAGCCTGCCTCATCATGGTCTTCACCATGGGCTGCAGGGGAATTTCTGCTCCGGCACCTGGGCCAATCCCTCCTCCTTCTCCACTGACCTTGGGGTCTGCAGAGTTGTTTCTCTGACATATTCTCATTCCTCTCTTCCAGCTGCAGTTGCTCAGGTTTGGGGTTTTTTTCCCCTTCTTAAATATGTTATCACAGAGGCACAACCACCGTCGCTGCTTGGCTTGGCCTTGGCCAATGGTGGATCTGTCTTGGAGCTGGCTGGCATTGTCTTTATCAGACATAGGGCAAGTTCTAGCTGCTTCTCACAGAAACCATCCCTGTAGCCCCCCACTACTAAAACCTTGCTGTGCAAAACCAATACACTACTGTATTCCAATGTTGTCCTCTAGCTCTCACACGTAAGAAACTGTGGGGCACCAGCACAAATACTGAAGCTTTGCATCCACAATACTCCATTACTATGATTTTGGTCCATGCCAGGCAATGCTGTGAACTGCTTTCAAGGACAGTGTGGGTCAGATGCTATTCCCAGCACACAGTGTAGATGACAGCACAATGGTTTGGATGGAGGGAGAAGTTTAATGACCTTGTGACTGTAATACATAATGCTATTAGTGCGTGTAGGGGGCAGATCTAACTAACCCTGTTACCCACCCTGGGTTTAATCTCAAAGTTAATTACTTAGTTTTATTCAGATACAGCCCTGGGCAAACCAACATACAGGTCATGTGAATGCACAGGAGAGCTGGAAACAAAATGAGGAGCTACTGGGCAGTGTAGATGTACCCCAGAAGAATATCTGTGGTTAGAGCTGTGTTCATTGCCCCCACTGTTCATGCTTAGACACATAATAAAAGGGGATTCGAGTGACGTAAGATCAATCAAACGAATGTATGGAAGACAAGATTAACAAGCTAATAGCATTTTTTAAGAACCTTAGCACCTAAAATCGTGTCAATGATGTATATTCAGCTTACAGCTCTCTAGAATCATTAGGACATCTGAGAGTTACACCAGAATGGAAATCTAGCTGGGATTCAGGCAGTAGCCTCTGTCCACAGTAAAGAACACTCTGAGTACTTATGAATATAGTCACATAGATTATTTCACTCAAAAAAATTTGATTTTCAGTTTTTTCTTTTAAATTATGATTGTTAAATGAGAAGCTATCTCCAGCCACACATATTCCTTCATTTTATATCTAATTACCTGAGATGTGGAGTCTCCTTCTCTGGAGATATTCATGACCTGCCTGGACAAGGTTCCGTGCAGCCTGCTGTAGGCAACCCTGTTTCGGCAGGGGGGTTGGACTGGATGACCCACAGAGGTCCCTTCCAAACACTACCATTCTGTGATTCTGTGATTCTGAGAAAAAAATTTGTGCAATTTCCTCCATCATTGAAGGCAGTTCAAGTCACCTAAGATAAAACTCCCTAACTACACTGCTATAGGCTGTAAATAGGGTCCATATTCTAGCATTCTTATGTTGGATGCATGTCCCTGTGAAGAAAATCTGGATTGATCAGAACAAGGGAAGGTCTTGCTCTAGCCTAGTGATAAACCACTTGTAAAAAAAGAATATTGACTCTTGTGTATACTTTTAGAATTTTTCTGTATTTTAGTCAATGACCATTTAACTTAAAATATGCTATGGTGAACAAAACCACCGTGTTGGATCTGCATGAAGGCTACTCAGAGAATTCTGACAGAGGATAGTCTCATTTCCAGATTATGGATGAGTTTATTTATAAGTGAGATACTACACACACAGTAAAAAAAGGTGAAAGAATGAAGTGAATTATCTGAACAAGAGACAGTCTACTTAGACAGAAAATTGGAATTCAGACCATGCTTTTCTCCAAATTCATAAGAAACAGTCAGAGACAGTTTGTTTTCCTACTGGAAAAAATGACTTATCAGTACATACTATTAAAAGCAGAAAAAATAATATTTTCTGATGCCTCTGTTAAGCTGACAGCACAGTACCTACTGTCTATTTCATTACTGCAAGTGGTTGTGTTCTAAGTAGGTGTTGCATACACATTATTTTAATCCAAAAATATATAAAGCTCAACTATGATTTATTACTTAAGAAATAGCTAATTAATGCTTAATACACAAAATTTTGGAATATAATGGAAATTCGTATAAGCACATAACATAAATCATGCTTTGGAAACAAAAACTGATTGGCTGATAATGGCGTAATAATCCATGGAAATGTTTGTCAGGAGAAATAATAAACATGTTTACATTAGCACTTTTAATTACATTGTTAGCACAAAGGTGTTCATTTCACAGCAGCCAACTAAAGTCTGTTGGATAAGGTACTGGAAGCTTTCATAATACAAACTTTCAGTTGAATCATCTGTTGATAATTTTCTGTTTCTTATCACAGGACCTTATTTAAATTCTATGCTTTCCATTATTTACTTTTTAGAGACCCTTCACATGTTTATACTCCTTTTTCTTTTAACTTTTTTTCTTTTTTGTTCTCTCTTTTTATAATTTCTCTTCTCTTTCTTCAAGAATTGGAGGGGTATGTACTAGCTAGTCCTGTCAGTAAAATTTGAGGTCTATCCCTCAATTTTGTGCATTTCTGCTCTATTATTATGATCTGTCTTCCTTTTAAGGGGGGGGGGGGTACACGGATGACTCTTTCAATTTAAGCTTCATGCCAGCAACGAATGCACAGACTTTTTTACTGTTCTTACTGTTACTCTGACAATGTGTAGGTAAGACAAAATCCACATCTGCTGTCAAAGCCTAGTTTTCTAATTATACGTCGTTGCTTTGCACAATGTAGTAGCTAAGATCAAATCAGCAGTGATGACGAATTCTTAGAACTATCATATACACCCTAAATCACAGCTGAGAGTGTTCAAACCCTGAGGACTGGGCTGTAAATGAAGGGATTGTTTTTATTCTTCAATACCTGATAGACATAGGACTTGAGGGGATATTTTAGCACAAACGATAAAAATGTTATTCATGCATTTCCAGAATAGCTAGACTTCCGTGTAACTCAGCAATGTAAACCAGAAACATTCAATAGAGCCATACAGACACACAAAGTTGAAGGATGAAAGAACTGTTTTGTTTACTTTTACAAGAGCCTTATATCTGTTATAGAAAATAAAGCACGTACTGCTCTTCACTAGCCCTTTTTTTTGATCCAGCCACCACGTATTGTGAAGAAGTACTTCATTAGTAACCCCCATTCTGGTCTTCCAGGCAAAAAGTTTGCAATACACCTACCTTCAAGTTAAGTAATTTGAACTTTACATAAATTGTAGAAAATTATTCAGAGATGTCCTTGTGCATCATACTAGTGGTACAGGAGTTTAAGATATGTCAATGAGACAGAAAACAGTTGGCATTTTCTATGAATAGTTCTGTCCTTCACAGTACTGATTACTCCTTTGCTTCTTTGCTTACTGTCCTTGTTCAGCTGCTTCACTTTTCATCTCTGTACTAGGTTCATTTTAAACAAAGGCTACACCCTTTCTTGTGTACCAGAAGTGTGTTTTGTGACAACTCTCAGGAATGCAAAAACGTATGCAGAAAATCTAAAAAAAGATATAAGAGAAAGTGTTTGGCAAGAATACTGTTTTATTTCACTCAATTTTTTATAAATATAACTTTTATAAATATGTCAATGACTTGCTGCTGTCAGTGGAAGTTGTAGGGTGTGATTTGCTTAAAACCACTGAAAATTGAATTACTCATGTGTATATAAAAGTGGGATGCCAGATGTCAGATTTCAGTCTGATGGAGCTATGAATAGCTTATCAGCTGTACCTGTACAGGAATCCAGGTCAGCCTTCAACCATACCTTAAAAGCAAATAAATCTCTTGGTTGTGTTTTCATAGTACTAACCAAATAATCTGTTTCTTGATTTACTCATGCATCAAAGAAAAGTGTTTTGTTCATTTGTTTACAGCGTTGTGTAAGATGTGGGGTTTTCCTTCCAGGAATCCAACACAAGGCTGAGAAATGTTGTCAGTAAATGGCAGTCAGTGTGATACTTTTTCCCATCTTAGTGCCTTTAAGGGATCCAGGCTACACCAACTTTAGATACCTCAGAACAGCTCCATTTGCAGAAGCTGAATGCTAGGCAGAGTTGGAAAATGAAACTTTCGTTTTAGTCATCACCCAACATGCAAATTCCCCAGCCATTTTATAAAATGTAATTGTGCTTTGTTTCCATCACCCTCTTCTCAGTGTTTCTCTTCTATCTGTGTTATTGTTACCATAGATACTGGAGGTGTAACAGCACATAGAGTTTTACTATACAGGAGTCACTGATTTCTTGCTGGGAAAATTTTTGTGATTGTTTATCCCTTCTTTACCCCAAGAGTTGCAGCTCTTCAAGCTCCTGCTTCATTCTTCCGCCTGCTGATCCATGTGTTTTCAACAGGAGGAACACAAACATTCTCACAGCAGTTTGTTTTCCTCTTTGTGCCGCATCCACCCTCAGCTCTTCCAGCCTTAATCACCTTTTTTTGGTGGGAACATCCCGGGCCACATGGCTAAGCAATGACAATAAGGAAAGATGAAAGGGAAAGGGAGGGAGAATAGGAAGGAAGGAAGGAAAAGAAAGAGAGAGGGAAATAGAAAGAGAGAAAGAGAGAAAGGAGAAAAGGAGAGAAAGAAAGATTTTGTAATTTTAAGCATATTTTAACATCACAAAAATCTCCAGACAAACAAAAAGATAATACTGGTTAAATTGCCTTACTCATGGAAAAGTTTCACTTCTTCATGAAGTCTTTGATGCAGATTTTAGTTGCAATTCAGTTATTCAAATTCAGAAGTTTGGTTTGGCTTCCAAGACCAATGTGTGCTAACCACCAAGACTATCTTTTTTTCGAGCAGAGAAGATGGTTTTCTCCAGTGAACTGTTTTTGAAGTAAAAAGAAATATACATACTATTGTGTTTCTCTTGACAGGAATACATGTTAGAAATTCAAAAGAACAGGAACATGACTTTGCAGAAGAGAAGCTGGTTTGTGAAACAACTACTTGCAAAATCCTCCAATCCACAAGTAGCTGTAGTAGTAAAATAAATCCACAAAAATACTGAAAGAGTAGGTTTGTAATTATATATGTACTCCTCTTTCGAATCACCTGTAAGTAGAAATATTTTTTAAATTGACATCTTTCTTGCTGTGTGACTCAGATTTAACAATACACTATACCTCTGCTTTCATTGCTTCCATTTATGTGACTCTAAAACAGCAACAGAATAATTACCAGAGTTCAGAATTCTGTGTCCCAGAAAAGTTTTTCTCATCATATTTTTCTACAGGCCAGTGGTGACAGTGTGTTCTCACCATGCCTCTTTCACTGAAGACTGACACAAATGAATGTTTCACCTTCCCCATTTCTTGATGAGTTGGGAGATTTCAATAAATTTCAGGTCTAACAACTTTTTTTTATTCCACTTTGGAGAGAAATTCTTATCCATGATTCTGCTCATTGATCCTACGGACATGTTGATATCAATACTTCAGAGATGCTATCTGAGCTGTTCACATCAGTTCAGCACGAATTACCAATCACCTTGTCATTAGTGAAGGTAACAGCTGGGGGTCTGTGAAGGCTCCATGCCCTATAACCAGTTTTGGATCATCAAGTGAGTATGATGGATTCCTAGTGTTGGTATAGGATGTGCTTTCAACAATACCTCTATATGGGCCCATGTGGACTTCAGTATGTACTTTTTCATCATGACTTCTGCACTTATAGTTCACAGAATGTCTTCTGCATGCAAGTGATATTCATATGAACAATTTTTCTGTGCAAAGTGCACAGGCTTCAAACAACAATAACAAGTAATATATTTTGTATTCACAAAACTCAGCATATTGACAGCTGCATGTGAATCTCTAGATTGTTCTTTCACTTAAGTCTCTGTCTCCTCACACATCATTAATATAGAAACAATTTATTGCCCTCTATTACCCCCTGACTGCCTCTTCTGTCCTACCTTCCTTCTCTCACTCAATCAATCCTGCTTGTATCCCTGAGTGTACATACAGTTTCCACATCCTAATGATTTCTCCCGTTTTCTGAAGTTGCTGCTCGGTCACCCCTTCTCACCTCCTGATCCATTCAGCTCTGCCCCCTTTGTCAACAATCAACCAAATTGATTCAGGTCTGATAGATCTAAAGAAAGGAATAGATAGAACTAAAAAACCAGTAATGACAAAATTGTTTTTCTGTCCTTTTTGGATTTTATCAAGTGTAAAAGATAATGTACAACTCCAGCTTCCAGCTGTGGTTTAAAAGCAAGAAACTAGTGAAGTAACTCCCTTGTTAATGCGTTCACATTCTGCATAAAATACCCCAAAAGTCCCTACATAGCTGAAATGTTAATTCAATCCCTTCCACTAAGATGAAATCATACAGTAAAAGAAAAGTTGGTTTCTATAAGTAGTTTGCTTTATATTATGTTGTCTAGCCAGGCTACTCTTAGTTAAACACTTTGGTTTTCAGGGTAAACAGATAAGCCAAAATGTATCTCTGGGCAGACTGAGACCCTTAGCCTTAGAAGAAAAAGTACCATATTTTTTATCATTTCCCTATGTACAAGACCATGCTGTTGAAACCAGCACAAATCCTTATTTACTATACTTCACTACAACAATAATGGATAGAGTTATATAACATATGTTCTGAGGATAAATTTCTTCAATTATTTCATTCTGAGAAACAATGAGAATCACATTGACGATGCTCAAGCAATAAGAACAACAGCATTACTTTACTCTTTAGGCAATATCAGCTATGATTCAGAAGTCTTTATACATGTAGGTTTTACCTATTCACTTCAGGAATTACATTTCTGCCCTTACACACCAGATTACTGGTTACCTTCTTCATGAAATATATAACCTTAAAAATTGAAACACACAACCCAACTAAATAAATAGCTGTATGTATGGGCACTTGTTTCAATGCTAGATAAAGGAAGGCCTGTGAGGACATATTACACAAGGTCTTTGTTTCTCATTAGGTGAAATATCTGAATCAAATTTTTTACTTCGTATGTATGTAAAGAGAAAGCTTGTAAACAAAACTGACAAAACACAAGAGAAGTATCTGGGAGAACTTACACAGACACACAAAGAAGTAAGTATGAGTGTTGAAACAAAGGTTTCCTATAGTATCCTGAGAACTTGCAAAAAGTTACGGATATCACAGCAGAAGCAAGTCTACTCATCTAACCAGGGAAACAGATTCCTATTAGTGAAATATGTATTCAGAGCCTTGAATTGCCTGGTCTAAATTCTAGGTTTACAGTTGTTATGGGTCAAGATCAGGAGATCTGAATTCCTCAGAATGATACGTATTGGCACTTAAAAGGCCCATATAATAGAAGCAGTGGGCACTAACAAACAAAGCTGAATCTTTGAAATGGAGGCCAAAGATAAAAAAGAAATTTGCTAAAAAATAAAATGTGACTCTAGTTTGGTACAAGGTCAGGCACAGATCATGATAACCCTCATGAAAAAAACTCAGAAAGCTACATTTATTATTTAATATAGCAATAAATAATGCCATTTATTTTGCTTAGTTAATGCTTTCTCAATCATGATTAGAGGCTGATCTACTTCTAAAGCACTCAGATCAAAGATCCCTGTCATTGTCATTATGTTACCTCAGCTACAAAAGATATAAGATAACAATCTTTAAAGGTGTTTCAGGAAGAGGTACGATCTCAAGACAGAAAATGGTTTGACAGCTCTAACATCTCTCTGTGATAGAGACTGGCAAAAAACTTCATTCATAACTTCTTTTACCTAATGTGTACAGTTACTGAAGCAGCAAAGAATAAAGTGAAAGTGTTATTAGACAGAAAAACAGAGGAAAATATCATAACAAAATTAAGAAAGAACAGAGAAGTAATTCATATGGGAAAGTATGAAACATAAGTACTTGTGTCTACTTTGATTACCCAAAGAGCAGAGACGAAGAAGACGAGGCTGGGAAGACTTATGTCTGATTGTTTGCTCTGTCGACAGAGTCCAGCAGTGCAGCACCTTGCATTCATCTCTGCAAAATTGGCCAGTGGAAGCCTTTATGATTAAATATCTTTAGCCTGAGTCTGGTGTTAAATAAGTAAAAAGAATAGCCTGCCTTTTATCTCTGTTTTGGCTGGTTGTTCTGCAGTTAGGAAGGAGCAGGAGATTATAGCCAGGGACAAATAAATTAATTTGTAAGAGTCTGTCTCCACTAGTCCTCGCAAGGGAAAGATATATTTTGTCTTGTTGAGATGGCTTCTTACAAAAGGTTAATTTCTTTTAGAAGAATGATATTTAAGGTTCAGATGTCCAGTGCTTCCCAGGGTGAAAAAGAGTGGGGATTTTTTCTCCTACCTGTTAGACGAGTAAAAAAGACTTGATGCTCCTTTGCTAACTTAGAATCTGAGCAAACTTTTAAAATTTCTTAAGGAGGTACTAATGATCTCCATCTACAATCCCTGAAAAAAATGATAATACAATTGCAATGGAGATTATAAGTTTAGTAGAAATTGCTAGAGATATATACATTGCAAGGTTAATTTTGCACCTGGAGAACCAGGAGACTGAAGGAGGGGCCTCTGAAGTTGCTGTATATCCAGCATTTTCTCTTTTACATGCTGTTTTGCAACTGCACACTTCACACATCAGTATTCTGTGCCAGTGATTTTTCATCCTGCATAGGCATAGATCAGCTTGCAGAGAAATATACAAGTAATAATTAGAAAGTGGATGACCTGAACAATCAGCAATTTTAAGTAGATTGTATACAATTTCTAACTGATATCTGTCTGTACTAAAGTAAATATAAGAAAGTTTAAAGCATAAAAGTACTCAAGACCTTAACATTATTTGTTTGATGAAATACTTTAAAACAACTAAAAAAAAAATCCCTTCTTAGTAATGTTGGCCTTATATAAAATCTATATTTAATAAATAGGCACAGTTTGATTTTGCAGTTCAAGCATGCAATAATAGTTCACTTCAGAAATTAGGACACATATAGGACAAGGATAGATTAAACAGTTAATTTTTCTTTTTTTTCAGCATTATGCAGTACTGATAGTATTCAGGATTTATTAATTAGTTCTTATGTGTCCAACAACCAGAAATGTACTCTTCTTGTCTAATCATGTGATGGATTATTTAACCCACATAAAGCATTTGGACCATACATTTGACTTTAAAATTAATTCATTATCATATGAATTAATGCTAGGTTTAGTTTTTGGACTTTATATTCCACAAGAGAGAAAAGCATTTGCATTAGGCACCTATTCTGTTGGAAAGTTAATGGGAATCATTGCCCAAAGTGGTAGGTTATTTTAGTTTAATTCTAAAAGAAATTCGTGGCCTGAACTTGATTTACTATATTCAAGCAACTGTTCAAGAAGACAAATCAATCAGACTGTTACCTTCAGCCGTGCTGCTTATTTATAACTCAACGCATGAACAGCATTATTGCTGTTAATGTAACTGTTTGTATAACAAAAATACTACAGAATCTGAATTAAGCAGTGGCACAATTCTACTCAAGAGAGATATTTAAAGAACCCATCAGTATCTAGCTTCCACTGCTTCTGAGGCAAAACCGCTATGCCTCTTGCATACTTGTAATCATATGTGCATGCTAGTAATTGCTATTTTACAATCACATCTACCACAACTGTCATAAACTCTAAAAGCTAGGAAAAAGAAATTTACTGTTAGAATATTGTATTATATCCTGTGAGCATAAAGGTGTCTCAGGCCAGTGAAGTTGTAAAATCTTCCATGAGATCTGGACTCACAATAGTCTTACCTCACACTTTAAGGACTGGAATTTATTTTCGAATTTGGGATATGAAGAGAAAAAAAGATTTGTTCAAAGTTGAGTGGATCAAAGATGATGATTAAGAAATAGTCAGTGACTGGAGCAAGAAGGTGGTGTAAACACGCAGCAATTATTGGAGTTTGAAGACATGCATAATCCCAGTAAAATGTTAGTATTGATTGAAAAAGAATGATGCCCTCAAGCTTTCATGACACCTCGCTATTAATAGACGTCACCACACAGTGAATTGTTGCTTTAGAAAATACAACCCATCTGGAACAAATTACCAAGCATGTCTCCCCTCTCTGCTGAACCTCTATGCCTTGAACCACTTGGTAGCCTCAGATCATACTCAACTGAACCAGCTCAATGGGGAGTAACTGGTGAAGCAGCTTAGAAGAAGTGGTGAGATGTAAAGCTGACCAGGAAGTAGACACTGTCATTGGTAAATTTGTTTATTTGTTTGTTATTATTAGAATATAAGTTAAAAAATCCTCAGAAGTAATCGGTGTGTTACTAGTGGATATGCCAAAATTCATCACCTGAGGATCCAGCTGAGACAGAAGACATTCATGTATTGCTCTATTTAAATGCATCACTTGAACCGTCAGAACAGATTGTAACTTTTTACTTTCCCTGCTGATCTGCCTAACCTCATTTGCATCCTTTTAGGAGTTCACACAGGCTACTTACACTCTTTTGTTTTAAGAAATTACTGTCACCAAGCTGTGAGTTGCTGCCCTCTCAGCAGAGGTGTTGTAATCAACAGGGTGAGCTAGTTGCAGTCAGACAAACGATTGTGATGATTGTTTTGCTTCACTGCTGCTAGTTTCTGCCCCTCCACTGGAAGTGGCTGCTGTCTCTGATGTGATTTAAACTGACCATTGGTCTGTGTCCTGCTGAAATAGACCAGCTGTGCTCACACTGTCAATGCTGTGCTGCAGAATATGTGTGGAAAACAACTTGTGAGCAACTCCGCAGAGGAACCAGAGGTACTGAGTAGTGGTGAGCAACTCTGTAGAGGAATCAGAGGTAATGAGTAGTGGCCTCCTAAGTATTTTCAAGTATGTCACAAAAATACTATCAGACACTGACCTCTCACTAGGGGAGGAGCCCCAAGCACTTTTGAAGTCATCAAGAGTTTTGCTGCTGAGTGCAGCAAAGATTTGTCTAGTCATGCTGTTTTGCAGCCACTTCAGTTATTAAACTGAAAAGGTCTCTTTTACCCAAAGTAATATTGGGTAAAAGGTCTCTTTTACCCAGTAATATTGGGCAAATTTTACCCAAAACTACCAAGTTCGAGGAAGAATAAAAATTCTAAGTTATCAAATTGTAACTTTAAGTTGGAATCCCACTCTAAATATACATTAATACCTGTAGATTTAGAATACGAAACAAAACTGATGTATTAGTCTGGGTTAGGTGTTGAAAAAAACAAATTATTTCACAAAGCCTGGTGGGATGAAATAAGCCTCATAAAATTATGCATAGATAAGACTGTGGATTCCTTCTTCTCATCTTTTCTCTCCTCCCTTCTTTCACTCCCTAGTATTTAGTGGTAGTTTGAGGTGTTATAGGATAAAGTAACATTTCATTATACATTCAAGCACAAAGCACATAGTGTGATATAACAGAAAAAAAGAGTCACAGTTTAGCATAGATTTTCTTGTCCGTTTTGAAAAATTCACAGTACAGTTTGTAGATATTAGTGAGAGCAATGTAAAATCTAAATCTCCATTTCATTGAAGGAAAGTTGAGTGGCCCCTAAAAGTTCGTGTGTCCATGAACAGAGAGAACAGTTTTCTTCAGTAAAGTTTGTTTCACTTCTTGACTGACTTTGTGGTACGTATTAACAACGACAGTAAGTGCAGTCTGACATCATATTTACGTACCAGGAGTAAGCTTGGACTCTCACCTATATTAAATAAGTTCTTATTTTGGCTACAAGTGGAAGTAGATTGGTGTCCCAAATAAGAGTTTGCCTACAGTTCATCTGGACAGAATGTTGCATTTTTTTCTGTTACCTTCACCACTTCAAGCAGGGTAGATCAACTGATAGGAGGTTAAAGAATCTCTGAAATGCTCAAAAGACTATTACATAAAATAAATGTATCTTTTAACAATGCAGATTGTTCAAGGAGAAAAGTACACCACATAGACATGATTTTAATGAAGAAAGACATTTCAATGCATTCTGATTCGTATTTTCTTTCTGTTGTTCCAGTAGGAACAGCTGCTCTATTGTTTTGGCTTTGACCCCTTGGCTTTCAGAACTGAAATTTACCCAGTCACTGCCTCTGGCATTAGCAGTGAATTTTCACAGAGCTCATACCAACAGGAACTAGGGGATGTGAATGAGTAGCTGATCACCCTTTAAGAAAACAAATGTGACCAAAGTCACTTAATGGAACAGTTAATTTGTGGATGTTTGCAGTGCAGCTCTAATAGCACTACTATTAGTTTTGCAAGAGAAAGCAGAGTGCACCATAGAATAAGAGGCTATTGAGAAACAGTGATTAGCAGGGAGAAAGGAAGATGATATATTTTCAGCTATAGCTGCATTTCCCACACCTTACTCTCCCTCCCTACTTAGCATATGCCATCATCCAAAATTCATACCAATGGTGTAGTCCAAGTTCTCCACTTACTTACACTGGCGTTCCTGAGATAACTCCAGCTGGCTTCCACCACGGTAAGTGAAGCTGTGTAACTAAGTTGAGATACGGCCCAGTTGTTGATCAGGTCAGATTCTGACTTCCCACTGCTGCCAGCTGAACAGAGGGGAAAAACAAAGCAAAAAACCCGTCAAGTATCATTGCTATCAGTGTTGCTTTTCCATTGTAGAACCATATCAACAGAAGCTACCTTGGTGCTTCAGATACCTTTTTGAAATTAATAAAGCTATTGTGGGTTTTTACAGTAATAGAGAGAGGACATTCCTCTCTGTGTAAATTTTCTCTGATGCTACCCCTGTTATTTTTTACTGTTGTTGCTGCTCTTGACTCAGTCCCTCAGAGACCCCCAAGTCTCCTATCTTATACTAAACTGAATGGGTAGAAACAACGTTTTCTCCTCCAGTGGACAGGCAAAGTAGACAGCAAAAAGAGCAATTTAGGACCCTGGAGTAGCAGAAATTGTTAAACAGTCCTGTGATGCTGGAGACAGTAAAACAGAATTGCAATGAGCATTTGACAAAAGTATGTTAACTTGAGCAGGAAGAAGTGGAAATGTGGGGAGGATCAGAAGGGACGAAAGAAGGTTACTCAGTAGGTCTGTAGCAATATAGCCTTCACATCTTATGTGTGTACACACATCATTAAAAACTCTTATTTTGAAAGGTGAATAAATGTTTGCATATAAATAAAGACTAAAGAATGAATCAAGGATGCTGGTGGGAAAATAAGAAAACTAACTTGTAATCCAACTAGCTGTTTGCTAAATAGGTGAAGAAAATTTACAGCTGTTGACTGCTGACAGCCTGCAAAATCTGTTTACATACATATGCAGTGGTGAAAATTCAGCAGAGTCATGAAATCTGAGAATCAATTCATCATTTCAGTGAATCAAATCAATGGAGTTATGACTGACAAACATAGATAATGAAGACTGACCTTTTTTCCCTTTTCTTTTTTCTGTGAACTTGCCCGTAGTATAGCAGCAGTTTACGTTCCCAGTTCAGCTATTTCAAAAGTTAAATTCAACTGCTGTCAAAAAGAACAGCTTTGTAACAAGGAAATATATTAATTTACTTGCTGGTAAACAAAAATCCAGCTGCCTTACACAGTATTACTGAGGATTTTACAGTACCTGACTAGTCTGAAGTTCTAGTGCTATGGATGCCTTATACCAGGAAAACATTAATTTGAAAAAAAAAAAAGAAAAGGAAAGCATGCAGGGTTTATTTGGTTTTGCTTTTTTTCCTCCATGCTCTAGGTTTACAGCTTGTATTTAAGTACTGTAGTGTAGGGACAATGTCTTAATGCTATTTTCTGTGAACTGCCTATCCTCCACTTCTCTCAAGTGAGAATTTCTAGCAGATTTGAATGACAATCATCACCTGCATGTCTACATATACAATCTCTTTTTTTCCTCTAAGTTCTTTAGGTATCTCAATATCTCATGAGTCACTGAAATTCCAATATATTTTTGGCAAATTTAAATTTCTTGTATCTTGTTATTCTTACCCAAATGGTTCAACACTTTCATCTATTTCTTAGATGCAAGAAGATGATTATCTTATTTTGGGATACATGTGGCAAATTAGCTGCTCCATGGATAGCTAAACCTTTGTTATCTGCCACTGAGTCTGCTGTATTTGATTTTGAATATCTATGTGGACTTGTATTTGCTCGTCAGGGGCATCATTTGACTTCTTGAAACTATATCTGAACTTGTATTTGTTTTCAAGCCCTTACCTGGCTTTTCCTTATATGTACAGTTAATAGCTGTGATTGCAAGTCATTGTAGCTTATGTTATGCTTGTACACAGATATGCTTTAGAAAGTGTGGCCAGGATTTGTTTGATTTTCAGATCATCTACGACTGTACATAAAAATTATTCCTAGAAATTATGTGTTCTTCTATGAGACAGATAAGCTTGCTACACTAAGCACTACTAACTGGAACCTACCGAAAGGCAATACTTTACTTACTGTGTCTACTTTTTGTGTACTAAGTTGGGCTAAAACTGTGAAACAGCTATTTGTTCCCACAACCAGAGACACACAATCTTTGGATTTTCATTTTATAGCTTAGAATGAGCAAAGATCTTTGCTGTTTCCTTTTTCTTGTGTTTCCAGGGATTCCTGTTGCTGTTTCTGGCTCAAGAATATTGTCACTGAACATGAAGAAAAGCTTTTTATGTAGACAGCTCAATAAAGTGAGTAAAATAAATGGAGTTAATGGATGCTGATTTTGCCAGGTTTACAGTTCTCAAAGTGCTTTCATAACTAGTAAAAATATTAACTTTTTGAACATGTTTGTAGCTGATTTAATAAAATATAGATGTACCATTAAGAATTACCATTAAGAATTCTGTCTATTCTCATAGTAGATGCCTAGCTACATGCTCAGGATATCTGCAGAATATCCCTTTACAGCTGTTGTCCTGCCACAGTAAAGATCATTTGAGGAACCCATCTGATGTTCCAATATTACACAGGAGAGACTAATGAGTCTGTAAAACATTCTGAGATAAGGCTCCATGCTTACTCAGAAAGGGAAGAACTAGGTTGCCAGGTTGAAAAGAAATGTGGATTTCTGGCTCCCATGTTAAAATGTAGAGATTTGCATGAAGAGTCCATCGTTTCTGGGGAAGCTGGCACACTTTACAATGGATAAATAGTAGCGAAACAAGTGAAAAGTGTTTTCCTTTAAAGCATAGCTGGAAATTATTTTGGGGAATTCGCTCTCGGGAAGAAGATCAAAGACTTAGTTCCCAGCCAGGACACTAATTCCTCCTACCTAAACCAATGTCCAAATCTCGCAAGGCTTTTGAGGGGGAATCTCCAGGGCTACTCCATGTTTTCATTCATATTCACAGAAAAATATATAGAGATATAGCTGGTAAAGATAGCAGATACATATTGAAAATATTTTCTTTTTTTTTTTTTTTTTGTGAAGAGGCTAACCCAATTGGTTAGAGGAAGATGATTTTATGGCATTATACTCTACTGTACATCTGACACTACAGCCACTGGGATATCACAAAGGAATACTATAGGACATTACCTACAATATGGACGTATTCCTATTGTTTTATTACTAACTTTAACTAAAACTTTTGGCTCTGAATCTCAAATCCTTGCCTAAACTTAAGCCTGACTCAGACCTCTTTCTTGCCATCTGGTGAATCTTGAATGTACTGCTCAGCCCTGTAATTTTAGAAAAAGGTCGTAAACTGAGATCTGAAAATTGGTTTTCCTGAAGAATAACTCCATTACTAAAGGGTAATGTTGTTGTTGCACTTCACTAAATAGCAAGTACTATCAAGGCAATTATAATTTAAACAGGTGTTTGCAGGGATAATTGTTAGTGTACTTTCTGATATTTCAAATCTGTAACTGCATTTTAATCCAAATAAAAATCCTATTTGCTAATAGATTTGTAAATAATGTTAATGAGTCTTTTCCATACTCAAATATTTCAACCAGAAGCCCTAGGATTTTATGGGATACTTTGCATGCATTCATGAGGGAGATGACATTCCAAAAGTGTTCTGAGAACTACAGATTCCTGCACTTATCAAGCATACAGGGTATCATAGCTTTTCTCCATAATTTTAACTGAAGGACTATGATGTACAGTTTCCTTTTTTTGAGGCCCTTGGTTATGAAATGCACTGTGCAATGCCTCTTAGGCACTCAGGGATTTAATTCATACCCTGGTGCCTCAGCAACTTTAATAATGTTTGGTGATGCAGTGCATCTACTATTCAGTAAAACAGAAAGAAGCTGCCCAGTCTAATAAATGGGCAGTCTTTTTTTTTTTTTTTCACTTAGGGCTGAAACAGAGTGAATTGGAATGATTATTTTAATTATACCCAGCCATGTAAGATGACAGCTAAAGAACCTGAAAAAACTGTTGAAGTAGAAAATATCTTTAGGGAGCTATTTTCATCTTTGATGTATGCATCTTGAGAGTTTCGGAGAAGAAAAAAATTTAAAGCATTTAGTTGAAATGAGTGCTGTATTGAACCCTTAAACCACTGTTGTAAAGTGCATTGACAATAACAGTCTAGATTTATTTCTCTATATAAGTAAAGTATTTGTAATTTGTAGTTTGATTCCCATCCACACTGTATTCAATCCTATTACATGCATGCTTCTTTCTGACACACCACTTACAATATACTTGACCTCCTAAAACATGCATATATGAGTGTTGCAATCTATTCAATAAAGAGCTGTAGATATTTTTACCATGAGAATCTATTTGTAACTTTCTTCCTCCTAGTAGGCTGAATGCGTACAAAGGTTAACTTATTATAGAGTAAATAAATGCAGTTAGCTTATAAAAATACCTCACATCAGCAAATGTTTATTGCAAAGTTCTTTCTTATTAGAAGTTTAAAGAAATCTTTGGTATATCTTTGATATAAGAGGACTAGGTTTTAAATTTTTGGAGTAAATCTAGATTTACTAGAGCTCAATCAATTATACAGTTAATGTATATTGCACCACATGTAAAAGAAATGTTACTTATAATAATTATGTTTCTGTGCTGTATTTTCTTTATTTGAAAAGCAAAATTATGCCACAAAGGTCAATGACAAAAAAATCTGTTTTTTCTTAGTTACTGGAAAAATCATAAGAAAATAAACTGAGCAACCTAAAAAGATATGTTTTTAAACAATTGCACATTTAAACTTATATAGGAAAAGTAAGCCAGATGATAGTTTTTTTCTTGTGCTCCTGTCAGTCTGTTTCCCAATTCAGATAAAGAATGATCGTAGAATCATAGAATGGTTTGGATTGGAAGGGATGTTACAGATCATCTAGTTCAAACACCACTCCTCAGGTATATTTTCCACTAGGCCAGGTTGCTCAAAGCCTCCAACCTGAAAACTTGCAGGGAGGGCACATCCACAGCTTGTCTGGGCAACCTGTTCCAGTGTTCCATCACCCTCAAAGAATTTCTTCCTTCTATCTAATCTAAATCTGCCCTCTTCCAGGTTGAAACCATTATCCCTTGTCTTATCATTGCATGCCCTTCTAAAAAGTTCCTCTCCAGCTTTCTTATAAGTCCCCTTTAAGTAATGACAGACCACAACAAGATGTCCCCAGAGCCTTCTCTTCTCCAGGCTGAACAGTCCAACCCTCACAGCTTTTCCTCATAGGAGTGGTGGTCCATCCCTTGGATCATTTTTGTCCCTCTTCTGGGACCACTGCAGCAGGTCCATGACTTTTTGATGCTGAGCGTTCCAGAGCTGGACACAGGACTTCAGGTGGGGTCTCACCAGAGCAGAGCAGAGTGTCAGAATCACATCCCTCGACCTGCTGGACACATTTCCTTTGATGCAGTCCAGGATACTGGGCTGTGAGCACACACTGCCGGGTCATGTTGAGCTTCTCATCAACCAGCACCTGCAAGTCCCTCTCCTCAGGGCTGCTCTCCATCTGTTCTCTACCCAGCCTGTATTTGTGCTTGGGGTTGTCCTGACCCATGTGCAGGACGGTGTTCTTGGATTTTATGATGTTTACACAGGCCTATCTCTCAAGCCTGTCCAGGTCACTCTGGATGACACCCCTTCCCTCCAGCATGTCTACCGTACCACACAGCTGGGGGTCATTGGCAAACTTGCTGAGGGTGTAGTCAATCCCGCTGTCCATGCTTTTGACAAAGATGTGCAACAGCATTGGTCCCAGTACCGACCCCTGAGGAACATCACTCATCACTGGTCTTCACTTGGACATCAAGCCCTCAACCGCAACTCTTGGAGTGCAACCACACAGCCAATCCCTTATGCACCGAGTGGTCCATGAATTGAAACCCTGTCTCTCCAACTTACAGACAAGGATGTCATGCAGGATGGTGTCAAATTTGTCACAAGCTTTGCTCCAGTCCAGGTAGATGACATCAGATGGTGTTCCCTTATTCACCAATGCAGTAACTCCATCATAGAAGGCCACCAAATTTGTCAGACAGGATCTGCCTTTAGTGAGGCCAATCAGTTTCAGTTCAAGATTCAGATAAACTGAATGACAGGCCATGCTCCATACTGTGTTGTCAATTCACATCTTGACTCTTGAGACTGGTAAAGCAATGTTAGTGAAAAATGAATTATTCTATATAATTTTTTTTAAAGAAGAAAGTAAAACTGAATGCAATTACTGCCTAGTATTGGAATTTTGCATTGTTGCTGTATAGGAAGACGTAAAAAAGGACTTACCAAAACAAAATTCTTAATCTATCTTCTCTTCCTAATGACAGAACAGACAATTGATACTCTCTAAACTTTCTATAAGACAAGTAAAACAAAATCAGGACCGTTGGCTCATTCAACATTCTTCTTTCAACCCTGTGTAGAACTGAATAGACAATTCATACCAGATCAAGGTCAGTGGGTCCTATGCTATATATGCAAACAGTCTTTGAAATTTAAAGTAATTGTCACACAACAAATATTGTCCTGGTAAATAAATATTCAAAAAAATTTTTCTGAATGGTAAAATATTCATGGGTGACTGCAGTAGCTTTTATATAGCTGAATTAATTAAAGCAGGAGAGGAAGAACACATATATAATACCTAATGTGTAATTCACTATCATATACAGAAAATTGCAAGGTGAAAAATGTATTTGTCAGGGTCAGTACTTCGTGCTCGTATTAACCCATACAAGTACCAACTGAGTATACAGAAGTTTAGGCATTTCTTATTCCATTAGAACAAATAGATATTCCCATTTATGGCTGAACTTTTTTATTATCATCATAGTGTAAAAGCATTACGTTTACTTAATTTTTATCCATATCTTCAGAACAAAAAAAATTTTCTTTTTTTATGTTTTGAATGTTTTCTTTTAAAGTAATAATATTAGTCTATCAGCACACAGTGGGCAGACATATTTTTAAACATTCCTCTTTTAATTAACTTGTCTTACAAACAAAGGTTACCAGATGAACACAATTTATCCACAGCATGTATTTTCATCTAGGAGGCAGATAATTATTGTTCGCTGCAGAAATAATGTTATTCTACTTGCTCATGTAAAACAAACTTTAAATGTCATTTTACAGCATAGTGCCATCTTCAGATCTAGCAATTACACAGAGGAACTTCTCATTAACCTAAAGGTCAGAGGTGAGAGATGATCACCAATTCTCTCTAATGCAAACTTAAATTGGTTTAAGCCAAATGTAATGATCTAATAATCACAAAAACGGGGATTGTAAAAACCTAACAGCTATTGTAGTACATTTCCAAACAGAATCATGCAATCTGAAAACATGATAAGAACAATGTCACTTCCAGTTCCTGTTTTCTTTTGCTATTGGGTATTTATTTTTTGTATATTCCAGGAAGAATTATGGGACGCAAAGTAGCTGCTCCCTGTTAAGGGCTAAAATTACCTTTTTAAATAAACTAGTGGCAGCTTTGTAACATTAAAATTTATTATTTCAATTAAAAGAAACAACCACAAAGTAATCTTTAAACATTAAGAGAAAATTACATTTTCAAACACAAGTGCTGCAATAGCTCTAAACATATTTACTTCATAACATTTACCAGTTTATAGAATACAGCAGAAATAGTAAAGACAGCAGCTTAGTTGTTTCAAACAATAAGCTAAAATATGCTGTGCTTGAAGTTCTGAATATCCCTTTCCATGCAATGCAGATAATTATATTTCTTAAATCGTTGGCTGATTTTTCCCTTTTTCTCTTTTTTTTTCTTCCTTAAATACGTAGATTTCATAGAATTGCTGCTTATTTCCATTCAAGGGTTTGATTGATGGGCCTACATTCATTGACAAACAACTCAGATGTGAAAGGACATACTGTACAAAAAATGCTGACCTATGGCAAAGGCAAAAAAAATGATACTACATTAGACAAAATCATATACCAGTTTCCTTTTAACACATCAGAAATCAAAACATCAGACAAGTGGGTCTGGATCTTGGTATGTGCTCTGTAACTCCAAATACAGGGAAAGAAGTTTCTAGACAATGTTTGTATCTTAATATAGATCCAAAGACAGTAGCCATGCTATCTGGCACACTCTTTTCTGCACAATTTAAGCAGTGCTACAGCAGTCTTACTAGTCAGAAGAGATGAGAAAAGACTAAAGCAGAGCTTAGAACAAAATTGCTTTCTTAAATGATTGTTATTCCATTCCAAAAACTTTGCCAGTAAGATAACCAGTAAGATAAAGAAAAATGAGCTTTGGGAAAAGCTGTTCTTCCAGCTCTGCTAGGCTTGAATTCCATGAGATCTAGCCTTTTTCCAGCTTAAGGCATAGGTTAGTGTAGCAAAGTCAACAGGCAGCTTTCTTAAGAACCCTGAGAAAAACAATTGTTAGCAAATCTATTCCTTAAGCAAATATATTTCTCGAGCAACCGTGGAATATGTCCACTGCAAAGCACATTGGGCTTTAAGGCCCAAAAGTTAAAAGGGCATTAAACAGCATGCTGGGGAGACACTTACCACTTCTATTTGAGAGCAGGATGATACCGTTTAAATCCCATACGCATCCTGGAGACTGCTTGCATGATTACCCTTTAACAAATGGAAATATGACAGCCCTAGCTCTGAACTTGCTTCAAAAACCAAAATATCCATACATAAAATGTTTGGAAGGTTTCTATTGTTTATAAGAATTATGATCTCTGACAAAGAGAAATAGTACTATTGAGATTAAGTTACACCTCTTATATAAACCCTCTGTATGTGCCAGAAAATTACTTCAGTGATAAGTTAGACAGTGAATTAAGGAGGCACAATCTACACAACAAATCCAGCCAAAATATGCACATTACTGTTCCTGTCTGCTGTATAGCATCCATATCACAGCAGATGGTACAGGAGGGGAAGGAAAGCAAAGCTTGTCTCTGACTCTGATTCTACCTTCACATGCAGCGAGAAAATATGCCTTTATCCCATAGTAAACTATTTCACTATGAATAGTTCAGAATCCTTTGATTAATCCTGAACCAACTTTCACCTAGTAAATAAAAAATGCTTGAGATCATTCCTAGGGAACTAGGCCACCAGGCATAGAACGGCTTTCATGTACATCAACAAACTGCTCCTATGTCTTAAGGTGGCAGCTCACAAACAGGCACTGCCTTGTTTCCAGGTACAGGCATAGGCTGTGTGCGCTCTGTCTTGCCTTCATAGCCAGTGAGGATGACCTATTACTTCATAAGATGGACCATAATGACCAACATTTTCTTTTCAAAGTTTCCTGTGTTGTATTCAGAAATAAATTGCAGCACAATCTAACCTGGTTACCTACTTCCAGCTAAGTGAATGACTCTTACTTGGATTCAGTCATATGATAAAATGATTTTTTGTCTTGAAGAGAAGTTTTAATTCTGATGCATTATATGACACCTTTCAAAGCTCATAAAGAAGTTTGAAAAGGGGGAACCTGACTGTCATTCTGTTTGCTTAGCCTTGGCAAAACACTTTTTTAAGAGCTGAAGTTTTTCTTCATCTTCTATACTTTATTTCCAGGGCTTCCCAGAGGTTTTTTTTTCTCATGGAACTCATATATTTATTTGAGAATAACCCTTAAGGTTGAAGAAAAGAGTACTTTATACTAAACACAGCAAAAACATGATCTTCGAACTTACAGAAGTGATTCTGTTGATATGTAGGAGAATATCTATTCTTCAGAAGTGTTTTTTCCATTTCTTTTTTCCCCTGCTTCTGTAGGTATCAGTCGTTTGCATTTATATCCATGAAAAAAATCAGCAAGACGCTTCAGTAAATGAAAATTCATAATATTACATGAAGTTGTCAGGTTCACGAGCCACAGGGGAGGATGACTAACTAGTATTTCCATGTCATACTGCCCAAGACTGTACAGAGACATATGGTTGATAGCTGTCACAAGATTTTACATCAGGACATAAGATTCTGCACATGCCTTTATGTCCCATTACATGCTAAAAAAAAAAAAAAAGTTTTTTTTTAACCACTGTCAGCAAACTAGCTCCTTTTCCCATGCTTCTGCTAGTCCTGTGTACATTACAGTAATTTATGAAAAAAAGTTGCAGACATAGCTCACTTTCTCTGTAACTCTTAGTACATTTTTCTCCTGCTCTGAAGTCAAGTCATTCATGCCACAAATGGTACATTATTTTACGATAGGATCCTCTATCTCATTTTTAATATACTTTGAAGTAAGCATCCAAAGTTTAATAACTTCCTTGGAGATATAAGCAAGGAATGTGAATAATACAAATTTGGTGGCCATAGGGGATGACAAATGTATGCATTTACAGAACATGCCTAGAGTTGGAAAGACTAATTTATCTTATTGAGGATAATGCTGTATGCATATGTTATAAAGTCAGTAGAAGAACATGTTCCACTTAGCAGCATCCCAATATTTGTATGCTTGAAGGCTCAGTGTTCACGTTTTGCCCTAATGTATCCTGGATCCACACATTGCCCTTTTCCTTTGAAGGCTTTGTCACCGAGCAGCAAGAGCATGCATAAACTTCTGTTCTTTCCTAGGTCCTTTGATTTACTGGATGTCCAAAGTATTCAGGGAAAAAAGCAATAAGTAATGAACAAAAAGGTCTGAATTAAAAACCAGAAATTTCAGCAAGTGCAAAAATTACTAGTCTGAAAGGAGAATAGTGTTCCAAGTGAATATGAAACAATGTTTATGTATGCAGAAATATGGAAGAATATTTTAGACTGCAAAAACTTCTCAGGTTTGAAGTGGTACTAGTCTTTCTTCTCCAAAGTGGGGAATTGTCCTGGGTTCGACCAGGACAGGGTTAATTTTCATCAGAATCCAGAAAGAGGCACAGCCGAGTGGGCTGACCCAGCCTGGCCAAACAGAACAGGGTATTCCGTACCTTGGACCGTCATGCTGGGTTCTGGACTGGGGGAGCTGGGCGGCGGGAGCTCACTCGCGGCTCGGGAGCGCCCAGTGCTGGTCCGGTCCGGGAGAGTGGCTCTCTGGTTTGTGCGGTTTGTATCCTGTTTTCTCCTTATCTGTATCATTGTCGTTACTGTTCCCTTTGCTGTTCTGGTAAACTGCCCTTGTCCTGACCCACCAGTTTCTGCCTGTTTCTTTCCATTCTTCTCCGCACCCGGCGGGGGGGTGGGGCTGCCATGTGGCGCTTTTGTTGCTGGCCGCAGCCAAACCATAACAGGAATGCAAACCTAAATGGACATGCAAAACACATTTAGGAATATCCAAACCTTGGAGCAGGTTACATCTTTGGAATGTATTTTTTTGTAAAAGAACTGAAGAAGATCCAGGAAAACGGTTGAAGTAACTAATGAATTCATAAAAATTGTTTGAAAAAAACACAATGAAAAAACCTTCAATCTCTCACCAAAGACAATAAAGAAAATATCTAAGGATCTTAACCTTTTGACAATGATTAAGCTTTTCCCACAGGTGAGAAGTCCACAAGTCCAGAACTTACACAGGAAACAGTAAAGGTTCTAAATCTGCTGCAAATGAAAATGATTTCTGCTAATTCTGGTGAGTCAGGCTCTAAATGTCTGTCTTAAAGGACTGTGTAAAAGTAACATGTTACAAGTGTACTCCTGCATTCTTTCTTGGGGGGTTCTGGAATTCTCTTTAAAATTGAACATTCAATAATATGGATCTTGTGTTATTTGAAATTCGAGTCAGCTTTCTTTCAAAAATAGTTGTAAATCTTTATTTAAGATTTATTTTGTCTTTTTTTATTTCATCAGGAAAAGAAAGAAATCCTTTTTCTGTTTTGTTTTGACAAAGGCAAGACAATATATATCTTTTAATGCTTTGGTCTAGCAGTTATTACAGATTAATGGATTTATACGTAGAATAATAATCCACTCAGAACACATGGTTTAATTGAATGGAAGATTTCTGTCTAAATTAAGAACTCAGTAGGAACTGATTGTTTCTTAGAAAGTAGCTCCCGTGGATTACAATTGGAAAAAAAATCATGGGTAACAGTTATTTTTTTATATTAAGTTGTCTTGACTTTTCTAACGTAAAATGTATTATCCTTAAAAATATACCTCTAGAACAGTAAATGATACTGATGCGGTAGAAGGTGCATAGAAGATGAAAGGTAAGTATGAAGCAAAATCAGAACCAGAATCTTTAGTATATGACTAGATGTCATGAAATCTGCCCTCAAGTATATATATATAAACCTTTCGCTTAAACTAGGGTGATAGATTTTCTAACAGAGAGCACAAATCATATATTTTCAGTGATTAGTTCGACTACAAAAGTTGCCATATTTTCTAGTCAAGTAATGATAATAAAATATAGAAAAGATGAAAAGAGAAGGAATCACATTTATTCAATACATAAACAGGGAATATAGAATTGTCTAAAGCCAGCATAAAACATGACGAGGCAACACCATCCAGTGGTCATCCCCTGCAGCTCGTACACAAAGCATTCTTAAGGAATTGCACATAAGACTTCACTTTTGTTCATAACTTCTCTTTTCTACAGTGTAAATACATGAGAACAGGATTTTACATGATTTTTCTTTTTCCATTTTTATAAAGCAGTTACATTTTTAGTTACAGTATAGTCTGACATCATTAGAGCACAACATGAAAGGAAATAGGCAGACAGATACAAAGATTAGACAGATGCTTGTAATTACTACAATGAGCTGTGTTTCAGTAGTGTGTGTCTTACTAAGTTTTAGAATAGACCTCTCTTACCTGAAATAGATTAAGTTCATCTTGTTCAAGGGGAATAGCATGCTGCAGTAAACTCCAATTGGAGTAAAGCTGTCAGCTTAAATGGTCTTTCTTATGAAAGACTCCGTTGGGAGTAAGAATGTTTGGGGTGATTATTTTTGCCAAAAAGGTAAATAATGGAACTGATCAAATAGCAGGCACTTATATGGTGGCTCAGAGACTGGTGCCGTCAGTGGAATTTTGGTTTCTTTGATCATGAGGAGGTTTACATGGCACTGGGCCTGCTGGCGACAGATGGAGTCCAGCTGTCTCAAAATGGGAAAAGGATTCTTGGCCACAAGCTGGCATGGCTCAGCGAGAGGGCTTTAAACTAAGTTGGAAAGTGGAAGGGGATATAACCAGGCTCACTAGAGACAAGCCCAGGCATGGCATACCGGGGCTGGGGGTGAGATTGAAAGCCCAGGTCAAGTGCATTTACACCAATGCATGTAACATGGGCAATAAAAAGGAGGGGCTGGAAGCCATAGTGCAGCAGGACAGTTATGACTTTGTCGCCATCACAGAAATACAGATGACTCTCATGACTGGAGTGCTGCAACGGATGGCTATAAGCTCTTCAGAAGGGATAGGTGAGGAAAGAGAGGTGGTGGGGTGGCACTGTGTGTTAGGGACTGCTTTAATTGTATAGAGCTCGATGATTGTGATGACAAGGTTGCAAGCCTATGGGTAAAGATGAGGGGGAAAACCAACAAGGCAAACATTCTGCTGGGAGTCTGTTATGGAACACCCCACCAGGATGAAGAAGTAGATGAAGTTTTATACAAGAGTCTAGCAGAATCACAGAATCACAGAATGTTGGGGGTTGGAAGGGACCTCTGTGGGTCATCTAGTCCAACCCACCTGCCAAAGTAGGGTCTCCTAGAGCAAGCTGCACAGGACCTTGTCCAGGCAGGTCTTGAATATCTCCAGAGAAGCAGAATCTACAAACTCCCTGGGCAGCCTGTTCCAGTGTTCCGTCACCCTCAGAGGGAAGAAGTTCTTCGTCATGCTCAGACGGAACTTCCTGTGCTTCAGTTTGTGTCTGTTGCCCCTTGTCCTGTCACTGGGCACCACTGAAAAATGTCTGGCCCCATCCTCCTGACACCCACCCTTGAGATATTTATAAGCATTTATAATGTCCTCTCTCAGCCTTCTCTTCTTCAGGCTAAACAAGCCCAGATCCCTCAGCCTTTCCTTGTAGGAGAGATGCTCCAGTCCCCTAATCATCTCTGTAGCCTTCCGGTGGACACTGTCCAGTAGCTCCTTATCTTTCTTGAACTGGGGCGAGAGAAGTCTCACAATCACTAGCTCTTGTTCTCATGGGGCAATTTAACATACAGGGCATCTGCTGGAAATACAATACAGCAGAGAGGAAGCAGTCTAGGAGGTTCCTGGAGTGTGTGGAAGATAACTTTCTGACGCAGCTGGTAAGTAAGCCTACGAGGGCAGGTGCCTTGCTAGACTTGCTGTTTACTAGCCGAGAAGGACTGGTGGAAGACGTGGTCGTTGGAGGCCATCTTGAGCTTAGCAACTATGAAATGACAGAGTTCTTGACTGTTGGCAAGGTAAAGTGGGGGGTCAGCAAAATCACCACCATGGACTTTCAGAGGGCAGACTTTGGCCTGTTCAGGATGCTGGCTGAGAGAGTCCTTTGGGAGAGAGTCCTGAAGGGCAAAGGGGTACAGGAAGGCTGGACCTTCTTCAAGGAGGAAGTCTTAAATACACGGGAGCAGGCTGTCCCCATGTGCTGTAAGACAAACCAACGGGGAGGACGACTGACCTGGCTGAACAGGGATCTCTTGCTGGGACTCAGGAAAAAAAAGGAGGGTCTACCGCCTGTGGAACAAAGAGCAGGCAACTCAAGAGGACTACAGGGCTCTCGTTAGGTCATGCAGAGAGACAATTACAAAGACAAAAGCGCAGCTAAGCCTCAGGATGGCCACTGTTGTAAGGGACAACAAAAGGTGTGTTTACAAATACTTTAATAGCAAAAAGAGAGCCAATGAGAATCTCCATCCCTTATTGAATGCAAGAGGGAATATTGCCACCAAGTATGAGGAAAAGGCTGAGGTACTTAACGCCTTCTGTGCCTCCGTCTTTAATAGTCAGACCCGTTATTCCATGGTAGTTAGCTCCCACTGCTGGAAGATAGGGAAGGAGAGCAGAATAAACCTCCCATAATCCAGGAGGAAGCAGTTAACGACCTGCTACACCACCTGGACAATTACAAGTCTATGGGGTTGGATGGGATTCACCCAAGAGTACTGAGGCAGCTGGCGAAGGAGCTGGCCAAGACACTCTCCATCATCTATCAGCAGTCCTGGCTAACGGGAGATGGCTGGAGGATCACCAGCGTAACACACATCTACAAGAAGGGCTAGAAGGAGGATCCCAGGAACTATAGGCCTGTCAGCCTACCCTCAGTGCTGGGGAAGATTATGGAGCAATTCATTCTGAGTGCACTCACAGGGCATGTGAAAAACAACCAGGGGATCAGACCCAGCCAGCACGGGTTCATGAAAGTCAGGTCCTGCTTGACCAGCTTGATCTCCTTCTCTGACCAAGTGACCTGCCTAATTGATGAGGGAAAGGCTGTGGATGCTGTCTACCTGGACTTTAGTAAGGCCTTTGACAATGTTCTCCACAACATCCTCTTGGAGAAACTAACTGCCCATGGTTTGGATGGGTGCACTCTTCTCTGGATAAAGAACTGGCTGAATGGCCGAGCTCAGAGAGTGTGGTGAATGGAGTCAAATCCAGCTGGCAGCCGGTCACGAGTGGTGTTCCCCGGGGCTCAGTTTTGGGGCCAGTCTCGTCTAATATCTTTAGCAATGATCTGGCTGGGGGGATTCAGTGCCACTCCGTAAGTTTGCAGATGACACCGAGTTGGATGGGAGTGTTGATTATCTTGAGGGTAGGAAGGGTCTGCAGAGGGATCTGGACAGACTTGACCAATGGGCCGAGGCCAACTGTACGAGTTTCAACAAGACCAATTGCCGGGTTCTGCGCGTGGGTCACAACAACCCCATGCAATGCTACAGGCTTGGGGAAGAGTGGCTGGAAAGATGCCTGGAGGAAAATGATCTTGGGGTGTTGGTTGACAACCGGCCAGCAGTGTGCCCAGGTGGCCAAGAAGGCCAACGGCATCCTGGCTTGTATCAGGAATAGTGTGGCCAGCAGGAGCAGAGAGGTGATCGTGCCCCTGTACTCGGCTCTGGTGAGGCTGCACCTTGAGTACTGTGTTCAGTTTTGGGCCCCTCACTAGAAGGACATCGAGTTGCTGGAGTATGTTCAGAGAAGGGCAACGGGGCTGGTGAGGGGTCTAGAGAACAAGTCTTCTGAGGAGCAGCTCAAGGAACTGGGGCTGTTTAATCTGGAGAAGAGGGGGCTGAGGGAGAACCTTATTGCTTTCTACAACTACTTGAAAGGAGGTAGTAGTGAGGCAAGTGTTGATAGGATGAGAGGCATTGGCCTCAAGTTGTGTCAGGGGAGGTTTAGATTAGAGAATAAGAAAAATTTCTTTACTGAAACAGTGGTCAGACATTGGAACAGGCTGTCCAGTTTGAGTCACCATCCCTGGAGGTGTTTATAAAATGTATAGACATGGCACTTCGGGATATGGTTTAGTAGGTATGGTGGTGTTGGGTGGATGGTTGGACTTGAGGATCTTAGAGGTCTTTTCCAGCCTTAATGATTCTATGATCTATGATTCTATGAAGAATGTTAAGGGCACCATTTCTTTGCTAACTACTCTTCTCTTAATTCTCTCAACACAAAATACATACAGCGTGTGTCCTGAGAAACTTCTTTCATAAAAATCCGGCATATTGTAAATGTACAGAGTCAGATATGTGCTGCCAAACAGGCTATATGTGCTAAATATTAATTGTCTGTTCTGAGAAATGCTAGCAAATATTTGTCTTTTCCATTTGTCACAGGGTTTATTCACAGTGATCAAGTGCTATATTATCTGACAATAGAAACATTGGTGCAGTATAAGATCTTGTAACCATTTTTTGTTTTCCTTTAATGACATGAAAATCATCTACACTTCACTTAAAATACATCAGTTGCTGTTTCGCACTTCTAAGCTTTAGTCTAAATATTTTTCAACAAATGTTCTTTAAGCAGAGTTAGAACATAGCAGCCTGGTATAGCCCTTACTTTACAGGTTTGTCAGAAGATGTGTTCATCTTGAAGTTCAGATCTATACTATCTGGGCACAAGTGGAAATGGATTTCATTTTACTACATGACAGGCTACTAACACAATTGTCTCTTTTCAATTTGTCACACAATTTCTTATTCTATATCTCAGTGAATAAGAGTCTCTATTCTTTAACCCAATGCCACAGAATATTTGTCTGGCAAAAAAAACCCAGGATCATATAAAATGAAAATGGTTAAATTCACAAAAGATTATGGTAATAGACACATCTACTACTAGAGGTTCCATAAGCTTATGCTCATTAAGGTTTACTGGTCCATTTGGTCAAAATTCAGTTTTAACATCCTGGTACAGATGTTGGGGGGTTTTTTAAACTTTTTTTCTGTATTATGGGCAGAGAAGAAAAGAAACACCTCTGCTATTTACTCTTTTTCAGTTTCTGGTGGTCAGAGGTCATCTGAAAGAAGACACTCAGTGACTAGACAACAGACCACTAATTATACACAATGCTCTTCTTTAGCACTCGAGACAGTCAGCATGGATTCACCAAGGGCAAGTCCTGCCTGACAGAATCACAGAATCACAGAATGTTTGGGGATGGAAGGGACCTCTGTGGGTCATCTAGTCCAACCCTCCTGACGAAGCAGGGTCACTTACTGCAGGCTGCACAGGAACTTGTCCAGGCAGGTCTTGAATATCTCCGGAGAAGGAGACTCCACAGCCTCCCTGGGCAGCCTGTTCCCGTGTTCCATCACGCTCAGAAGGAAGAAATTCTTCCTCATGTTCAGAAGGAACTTCCTCTGCTTCAGTCTGTGCCCATTGCCCCTTGTCCTGTCACTGGGCACTACTGAAAAGAGTTTGGTCCCATCCTCCTGACACGCACCCTTCAGATATTTGTAAGTATATATTAGGTCCCCTCGCAGCCTTCTCTTCTTCAGGCTGAACAAGCCCAGCTCCCTCAGCCTCCCCTCGTAGGAGAGATGTTCCAGTCCCCTCACCATCCTGATAGCCCTGCGCTGGACTCTCTTCAGTAGCTCCTCATCTTTCTTGAAATGGGGAGCCCAAAACTGGACAGAGTACTCCAGATGAGGCCTCACTAGGGCAGTGTAGAGGGGAAGGCGAACCTCCCTCGACCTGCTGGCCACACTCCTCTTAATGAACCCCAGGGTGCCATTGGCCTTCTTGGCAGCCAGGGCACACTGCTGACCAACCTAGTGGCTTTCTATGATGGTGTAACAAGAAGAGTGGACAAGGTAAAACCAATGGATGTCATCTATCTGGATTTTTGCAAAGCCTTTGACACGGTCCCCCACAACATCCTTCTCTCTAAATTGGAGAGCCATGGATTTGATGGGTGGACCGTTCGGTGGATAAGGAATTGGTTGGATTGTCATAGCCAAAGCGTAGTGGTCAAAGGCTCAATGTCCGGATGGAGACCAGTGATGAGTGGAGTCCCTCAGGGGTCCGTACTGGGACCGGTGCTGTTCAATATATTTATCAATGACATGGACAGCGACATCAAGTGTACCCTCAGCAAGTTTGCAGAAGACACCAAGCTGAGTGGTACGGTTGAGACACCAGAAGAATGGGATGCCATCCAGAGGGACCTGGACAAGCTGGAGAGGTGTGCCTGTGTGAACCTCAAGAGGTTCAACAAAGCCAAATGCAAGGTCCTACACCTGGGTCAAGGTAATCCCCGATATTGATACAGGCTGGGGGATGAAAGGATCAAGAGCAACCCTGCTGAGAGGGACCTGGGGGCACTGATAGACAAAAGGCTGGACATGAGCTGGCAATGTGCGCTGGCAGCCCAGAGGGCCAGAGGGCCAACCATGTCCTGCGCTGCATCAAGAAAAGCGTGGCCAGAAGGTCGAGAGAGGTGATTTTGCCCCTCTACTCTGCTCTTGTGAGACCTCACCTGGAGTACTGCGTTCAGCTCTGGAGCCCTCAGCACAAGAAGGGCATGCAACTGTTGGAGCGGGTCCAAAGGAGGGCTACAAAAATGATCCGAGGGCTGGAGCACCTCTCCTATGAGGACAGGCTGAGAGAGTTGGGCTTGTTCAACCTGGAGAAGAGAAGGCTGCGGGGAGACCTGATTGCAGCCTTTCACTACTTAAAGGGAGCCTATAGGAAAGATGGGGACAATCTTTTTAGTAGAAACAGAAGTGATAGGACAAGGGGTAATGGTTTTAAATTAAAACAGGGTAGGTTTAGGCTAGATATAAGGAAGAAATTCTTTACAATGAGGGTGGTGAAACACTGGAATGGGTTGCTCAGAGAGGTAGTGGAGGCCCCATCCCTGGAAACATTCAAGACCTGGTTGGACAGGGCTCTGAGCAACCTGATCTAGTGTCCCTGCTCGCTGCGGGGGGGTTGGACTAGATGACCTCTAGGGGTCCCTTCCAACCCAAAACTTTCTATGATTCTATGATTCTATAAGAAATAAATCTAATTGTTTTTCCATTTATGCTCACTTTTCTGCTTGCTACTGAAATTTAATCACAGTTGACAACTCTGAAGTTCAGAGATACTGTCATAGGCTCTTAACAAAGAATGTTTAAAGCAATACCAATCCACCACACCAAAAAAAAAAAATGTATCCAAATTATGACTGTTAAACTTATCACACTCAAACACGTATTTATTCAGCAAAACATGAGTTTGTCTTTAAAACCTGCTCTGTCTTACTCATAGTGAGAAAGGACTACTCTTCTTTTTACTTACTCAGTGCGTTTGTACACATCGCACTAAGAAAAAATTTCTATAAAATAATAACAATCTATCAATTGCATAAGCAATTTTGGAGGAGTAAGAGTTTCCAGGCTTTAGCTGAGTTAATGAGAGGCAAGAAATTTTAAAACATGTATGCCTCCACTTGTCAGCTATCTACTCTGGTGGACTTCTAATCAAGTTTTCTTTTCTTTATGACGTCTATTAGCAGAGCAGCAAAAATTACAGGAGTTCATGTACATAAAAATTTAATTAATTACACTTACCCTTCTTTGTCATCTTGAAAGATAGTATTTAATGTTTAACCATCATAAATGTACACTCCCACACATTTGTATATTTTATCCAGTCTTATTTTCTCCTAGGGATATGTCCTATTCATTGGAAACTCATCTTTAGAGAATGTCTCAGTACTAACACCAAACTTTAAGTAATCAGTTTGTTGATTGTACACTTCCAAAGCTCTAATTGTATTTTCTGTGCTCTCCACAACAAATATTGTTCTTATATTTGTGTGTTTATCTTTCAGTCAATACTCTGAAAAAAAGTGTTATCTAATTGCCTCAATACCATAGTAAAAAAAATTGTTCCATAGAGAGTTCTCTTTTTTGGATTTAAATATAATTTTATTTCAAAGTTGTTTTAGGGGTCTGTGGAGGATGAAGTATTAAAGGACTGGGGACATGTGAGCAATCCAGCATTTCTCTATGAGGCCATGAAGCCTTAGCATAAGGCCACAGAGCCTTAGCATAAGGCCGCAAGGGCATCTAGAAGACAAACGGTGGTATAAACAAGGAAATGAAAGAAAAGAAAGTAAGTCCAGGATACAGAAGCGAAACTTGCCACCTGCAAGAAGGCCACGAGCACAGCGCGTGAACAAGTAATGCACGTCAATCATAATCGGGTTGTTATGTGATTTAGTCTGATTATTGCCAATGGGAGATCGCCGCGTATGTAATGGGGAATATAAATGTGAGCTATCTGGGGCTAATAAACGGCTTGTACCTGATCACATTGATCGTCGTGTCGAGCCCGGTTCATCCTCCGCGACATCTGGGGTCATCAATTTTACATTCCCTAATCAGGCCTATAAACATTTTTTAGGCCTACACACATTTTTTCACACAATCACAGAACTGTAGGTGTTGGAAGGGACCTCTGTGGATCATCTAGTCCAACCCCCCCTGCCGAAGCAGGGTCACCTAGAGCAGATTGCACAGGACCTTGTCCAGGTGGGTTTTGAATATCTCTAGAGAAGGAGAATCCACAAACTCCCTGGGCAACCTGTTCCAGCTTTCTTTTCCAGTTTTTAGCTTTCTTTCATTCAGTAATGTAACTTTTTTAAAGTTCTTTTTATTCTGTGTCCCTACAGTGTCTTTCCCTTGATAATTTTTAGAACATTTTTAGTCATCTAGTTCAGCAATGTTCTTTTTCTAATTTGATTCCCCATGATGTACACATTTGCTGTGCTTTATGCATGATGCACATATATCATATGTGTATTTTCTTTTATAAGTCATCATATCTCTTCTGTTACTGTTCCTGATTTCACGATTCTGTGTGGTCATTTTTCAATAGTACCTTCATTTTCTAGAATTTTAGCATCTTAATACATCTTTTTACTGCTATTAACTCTTACATTAATCTTGAAAATTGCTACCATATTCTAGCTGTTTTTTCAGCTTTCTCGTTATTTTTACTTCACCATGAATGAGTTCTCCTGATCAGACATGAATTGCTATTCATTTTCAGAGACCCCAGGAGTCAGGGGAACATTTGTAAAAGAAGCATTGTATAATCTCGGATTTAAGCAAGTATTTTCTTTCTTGGTAGGACATATTCCAAAGAACTGACCTGTCACTAAGACCTGTACAATAACTGCCACAGAAAGGGTTAAAATTTTTTTGTAGCATGCTCTAGGAAATTAAACTTTATTTATTCTTTCTTAGATATTTATCCTGTAAATTCTGAGTACTCTGTTACAAATACACAGTACTGTTTAAAGAAGAGGAAAGGTCTTAAGAATATTTTGAAGCTTAATTAATGTTGCTCTTTGAATGTTTGAAGGATATAAACAACAAAGAGAGAAAAAAGTCAATTAGTATATCACCTAGGGTTGGTAAAGGTGTAATGAGATGGAAATAGGAAAGGAATGTTTCAGTGAAACAACAAGAAAATCTTTCTGACACTGAGAACCACTAGCCTGTGAAATTGTTTCTTAAGGAGAAAGGTTAAGGAGTTATTCCTTGAGACAATTGAAGATATGTGGGCACAGCATGAAGAAATGATGTAGAATAGAGGCAATGTCTTACTGGAAGAAAAAAAGGCCAGATAAATATTTTCCATCTTCATTTTTACCTGTGCTTTTTTGGTTTTAGTATTGAGTGCCAAGTTTTTGAGCAAAGCAACCTTTCTTCAAGTTGAAATGGCATGAAGGAGTCATTCATATGTTTCTAGTCATCAGATGTTGTCATTAAATCACTAAGCTCTGTAACATTTAGGTGTCTTTAACTCCTCTAGTCAGTCATTACATGACTGGTAAAGATTACATATGTCATTAATACTTAAATAGCTACTAGTGTTTTAAACTTCATACTGCAGAATTCAAAATGTCACTCATCCATAATTCAAAAGATGTTTAAGGACAGCAATTAATGGCTTGCAGTAGCCCTCTAATCCATGAGATGCAGTCCCACATAGGATTAAAGGCCAATGTAATTCAAATGAGATTATGACTACTGTAACTATTGTAGCTGAAAACGAGAGGGGTAAATGCTTTTCAACTTGATTCAGAGGGAATAAAAGCTGTTTACATGAGTATGCAATTATTTTGTGAGATGATTACAGATCATAGTTAGTAGGACAAACAGAGGATAAATTTGTCCTTGAGGGTGGAATATAGATTTGCATTTAGGATACATTTAGTGGCAGTCCAACTGAGTTTAATTCCATTTAGTCAGCTTTGACAAATTCTTATGAAAAGGAAGTATTGTATTCCATGTGTCATTTATAAAACTTACTGTAGTTAAATATGTTTCTCAACATGAATCCTGCACTACTCTATTGACAATGCAGATGAGTTTCATACAATGATTAAAGCATATTTAGGATATTCAATTCTCTCTATTCATTTATTGTAGCTAAGATACAAGGTATGTTGAACAAAAGGAAAAAGAAGTCATCTCAATAATCCAATGCTTGTAAGAAACCACAGCTATCAGAGGTTACGTCTAAAAGAAATGTAGTTATTTGTGACTTTAAGAGTATTAATCAAGTGCAGCAGATCAGTGAAATACTGTGAATCAGTGAATTAAGTATTATATGATATGTAGAGGTAAAGAACACTTTGTTCAGTGTATTATTGCTGTAAGAGATATTTTTTTTAAATTTAGCTACTCATTTAAAATAATTACCTGTAATCCAGAACTCACAGAAAAAAAAAGGGAAAAAAAGAGAAAAGAAAGGGGGGAAGAATTGATCACTTTATAAACAGTGTTAAAAGCATTACTTAAGATGAGAAAACACAGTAAACTACTTTTAAAAACTAAAAATATTATTACATTTCCTAAGTTTTTTTTGCATTACAGAACACACGAAATGAAGTATTTATGCAAAAAAAGAAAAGTTTGCATTTTTTTTATTACAAATTTTATTCAAATTCTCTATTCATTTGTATTGTGAATACACAGTAATTTCCCTTAAATCAGTAGTTTTATCGTGTTAGAAGACTGGTTTAACTATTACATTGTCAGATCACATTGCATTCATACAGGTACGTGGACAAGACCTTGCAGCTTCAAGCACACTGTGTCACCTGAGACTCTCTGCTTAGCTGCCCAGAAGACAGTCATTTTGCACAAGGTTGCTGGAGAAATGTAGCCATTAGCATAAAAGCAATGTCCATAAGGTCATATGGACACTTCCATTGTTGACTGAAGTCTATTCATTAAGTACTTCTCTCAGCTCAGAAAAACTACTTTTTAGAAGTCTTTTCCTCCTTCATTTTATTCCTATACTTTAATAATAGTGTATTCTAGCCACTGAAAATAATACCAATCTGAAGACATATTAATCTATAACATGATGGTGAAATTTCAGATCGTGGGATTTTAAATAAATTTTACTCTTATTAGAGTTGTTAAATTTAAAATTAATGTAAGTTTTCTATGCCAGAAATTAATTCACCAATCATGAAATGCACATTATTGATCTCTGATTGCTATCTCAGTCTATGACTTTTTGTCCAATTAAATTACCACAACTCTCTACTCAGTTCTACCAAGATGTCACTATAATGTTATGCTAGTAATACTAAGGCTGCATCTGGGAAGAAAAAAAAAACAAAAACAAAAGAAGCCCACAAGACAAATGCCCAACCAGCTGCATTTGGTATCGCTGAGACAGAGTTAATTTTCCTCATAACATCCCTCATAGTGATGTGTTTTGTATTGGTAGCTAAAAAGGTGTTGATAACACCTCAGTGTTTTGGCTACTGCTGAGCAGTGCTCACACAACATCAGGGCCGTCTCTCCAACATTCCCCTCCCCTCACCCTCAAAGGCTTGTAGGCAGGGAGTGGGCAAGATCTTAGGAGGAAACACAACCAGAAAAGCCGACCCAAACTGACCAGTTATATTCCATGCCATTTGACATCTACTCAGCGATAAAATCCAAGTGAAAGGAGGAGGGGGGGGGGGGAAGGTGTTCGTTATTACAGCGTTTGACTTCCAGAGCAATCACTACATGTGCTGAAACCCTACTTCCTGAGAAGTGGCTGGACATCACCTTCTGATGGGAAATGGAAAATAGTTTTTTTGTTTTCCTTTACTTCTGTGTGTGGTATTTTCTTTTGCTTTATTAAACTGTCTTTACCTTGACCCATGAATTTTTTCATCTTGTTTTCTCCCCCTCCTGTCCTGCTGAGCAGCTTGTTGGGCACCTGGCATCCAGACAAGGTCAAACTACCACAGTCCTTATTGGTGCCAAATAGGGGGCATGACACAGTGATATTATTGTATTAAGCATGCTATAGCTATAGTAGTTATTAAGTGGCAAGCTTCTGTGCAGGTCACAGAGTTTTTTGGCTGCACTGCTTATCTCTTTATTTTGTTGAGCTTGTGAACATCTTAGTACAAAGAATGGACAAGTGCTTTGCCCTGGCAAAAAAAAAAAGCTGACTTGTGGAGAGGGAGATGGAATACATCTTCCTCTTTCTACCTGGGACTGATGTGGGTGGTTTTATTATGCAGGCTTCCAAGGTAGTTGTTCACCCTTAAGTGAGCTGTTTAATACTACTGTTTAATACCGCTAAGGTATTATGGGTTTTGAGGAATCTGGTATCATCCTGGTGGAAGAGTAGAAAATATTTGGGTGAGGCAATACTGAAACATGGCCTGAGGCTGCCGGTGTCTGGCTAGGAGGGTGTGTGGAAGGATATGGGCAGGTTCCTAGCGCAGTTCTCTTCTCCCGTAGCCTGGAGCTTTATATCTGAACAGGCAAGTAACCCTGGCAAACTGGTGCACCACCTGATAGAAGGGTGCCTTGCCTACTCCAGTGAAAACCAACAGTTTCTAGCACTGTACTGAGGCTTGGCCTGTGCTTACCAAGCCACAGGTCGGTACTATCAGAGGACTGTTGTTAAGGCGGGGAGCCAAACCACCCCTGAGAACAGCTTGATTGAGACAAGGTTATAAACCACATCTGAGGACAGGATACTGAACACAGGGGTGCAAAACAAATCTGTGGACATCATGGTTGAGACAGGGACCCAAACAACACCACCAAACAAAACAAAAAAACAGTCTTCATCTTTTGCTTTTCAGTGGTTTAAATTATTAATGTATGAGGAATAGTTGGGGTTTTGGAAATTCAGAAATGCCTCATTACCTAAAGCATTATGTCAAACAAGTAAATTAATAGACATATGTCTAAAAACATATACAAAAAGACCAATAATTTACATTACTTGTACTATATTACCACTAACCTTCAGATTACTCACAGTGAGTGTAGTGATGCACAGTATGAGTTTCTAAAAACTCCCAGAGGCTTGTTGCAGAAGTTGATAATGTTATAATACTTGTTCACTCTGCTCTCGTGAGACCCCACTTGGACTACTGCATCCAACTCTGGGGCCCCCAACATAAGAGAGACATGGATGTGTTGGAGTGGGTCCAGAGGAGGGCCATGAAGATGATCAGAGGGCTGGAGTACGTCTCCTACAAGGACAGGCTAAGACAGCTGGGGCTGTTCAGCCAGGAAAAGAGAAGGCTGCAGGGAGACCTTATAGCAACCTACCAGTACCTGAAGAGGGCCTACAGGAACAGTGGAGAGGGACTTTTCACAAGGGTGTGTAGTGATAGGACAAGGGGGAATGGCTCTAAATAAAAAGAGGGCAGATTTAGATTAGATATTAGGAAGAAATTCTTCACTATGAGGGTGGTGAAACACTGGCACAGGTTGCCCCGAGAACCTGTGGATGCCCCCTCCCTTGAAGTGTTCAAGGCCAGGCTGTATGGAGCTCTGAGCAGCCTGGTCTAGTGGAAGATGTCCCTGCTAATGGCAGGGGAATTGGAACTAGATGATCTTTTAAGTCCCTTCCAAATCTTACCACTCTTTAATTCTATGATTGTATAATAGGACCATCAGGTATACTTTCCCTACTTACCTATCCTGTCAAGGTCAGGTTGGCTGAACACTGGTAATTCCTGGGAAAAAAGTTGAAACAGACTTGATAAAAATTCTGAATACTTTGAATAATCTGGTCTGCTCTGGTTATGTCTGTCTTTGGCACTTCCAACTGAAGTCAAAAATATAGTTTGTCTAAGAAGCATGAAAGACAGATCTCCGTGACTTTTTTTTCTCTGAAGTCATTAAACTAATAACTGTACTCCTCCCATGTAAAATAGTCAGTTGTCACAACACACATGTCTCTGATATTTTCTGGAGCATTTCCACTGTGCTTAGGAACGCTAATAAATACTGAGTAACAAGTAACATCACAGAATCACAGAATGGTAGGGGTTGAAAGGGACCTCTGTGGGTCATCTAGTCCAACCCTCCTGCTGAAGCAGGGTCACCTGCAGCAGGCTGCACAGTACCTTGTCCAGGCGGGTCTTGAATATCTCCAGAGAAGGAGACTCCACAGCCTCCCTGGGCAGCCTGTTCCAGTGCTCCGTCACTCTCAGAGGGAAGAAGTTCTTCCTCATCTTCAGACGGAACTTCCTCTACTTCAGTTTGTGCCCATTGCCCCTTGTCCTGTCACTGGGCACTACCGAAAAGAGTTTGGTCCCATCCTCTTGACACCCACCCTTCAGATATTTATAAACATTTATTAGGTCCCCTCTCAGCCTTCTCTTCTTCAGGCTGAACAAGCCCAGCTCCCTCAGATTCTCCTCGTAGGAGAGATGTTCCAGTCCCCTCACCATCCTTGTAGCCCTCCACTGGACACTCTCCAGTAGCTCCTCATATTTCTTGAACTGGGAAGCCCAGAACTGGACGAAGTACTCCAGATGGGGCCTCGCTAGGGCAGTGTAGAGGGGAAGGAGAACCTCCCTCGACCTGCTGGCCACATTCCTTCTAATGGACCCGAGGATCCCATTAGCTTTCTTGGCAGCCAGGGCACACTGCTGGCTCATGGTCAACCTGTCATCCAGAAGCACACCCAGATCTCACTCCGCAGAGCTGCTCTGCAACAGGTCCACCTCAATCCTGTACTGGTGCATGGGGTTGTTCCTTCTCAGGTGCAGAACTGTGCACTTTCCCTTGTTGAACCTCATCCGGTTCCTCTCTGCCCAACTTTCCAGCCTGTACAGGTCACTCTGAAAGACAGCACAACCTTCTGGTGTATCTACCACACCTCCCAGTTTTCTGTCATCAGCAAACTTGCTGAGGGTACATTCTAATTCTTCATCCAGGTCGCTGATGAAGAAGTTAAACAATACTGGGACCAGTACTGACCCCTGGGGGACACCACTAGTTACTGGCCTCCAACTAGACTCAGCGCTGCTGAGGACAACCCTCGGAGTTCTGCCATTCAGCCAGTTCTCTATCCACCTCACTGTCCAGTCATTCAGCCCACATTTCCTGAGCTTGCCTATGAAGATGTTAGGGGAGACCGTGTCGAAAGCCTTGCTGAAGTCAAGGTAGACAACATCCATGGCTCTCCCCTCATCTACTCAGCCAGTCATGCCACTGTAGAAAGCTATCAGATTGGTCAGGCATGATTTCCCCTTGGTGAATCCATGCTGACTACGCCTGATAACCTTCTTTTCTTCCACTTGCTTCATGATGACCATCAGGATGAGCTGCTCCATCACCTTTCCCAGGATGAAGTTGAGGCTGACCGGCCTGTAGTTCCCTGGGTCCTCCTTCTTGCCCTTTTTGAAGATTGGAGTGACATTGGCCTTTCTCCAGTCCTCGGATACCTTTCCTGTCCTCCTGGACCTCTCAAAGATGATGGAGAGTGCCTCAGCAATGACATCCGCAAGCTCCCTCAGCACTTGTGGGTGCATTCCATCAGGGCCCATGGATTTGTGGACATTCAGATCTCCTAAGCAATCCCTCACGCAGTCCTCCTAGAACAAGAGAAAGTCATGCTCTCTGAGGCCTTCTTCTCTTACCTCCAGGGCCTGGGATTCCTGAGGGCCTGCCTTGGAACTTAAGACTGAAGCAAAGGCGGCATTCAGTAACTCTGCCTTCTCTACATCCTCCGTCACTATAACACCCACCTCATTCAGCAGCGGCCCCACATTGTCCCTAGTCTTCCTTTTACTGCTGATGTAGTTGAAGAAGCCCTTCTTGTTGTTTTTGACATCCCTTGCTAGCTTCAATTCCACTTGGGCTTCCTGCATGCTCTGACCACATTCCTGCAAGCTGCCCAAGTGGCCTGTCCCTCTTTCCACATTCCATGCAGCTTTCTCTTTCACCTGAGCTCTGCTATATGCTTCTTGTTCAACCATACAGGTCTCCTGCCTCCTTTTCTAGATTTCTTGCTCAGGGGGATGCACCGCTCCTGAGCATGGAGGAAGTGATGTTTAAAGAGTGACCAACACTCTTGGATCCCCCTGCCTTCAAGAGCCCTGGCCCACGGGATTCCTCCCAGTAGCTCCTTGAAGAGGGCAAAGTCAGCCCTCCTGAGGTCCAAGGTCTTGATCCTCCTTATCACCTTGCTTCCTCCACGCAGGAAACTGAACTCGACCATTTCATGGTCACTGCAGCCGAGTCTACCTCCAACCTTCACATCCTCCACCAGTCCCTCCTTGTTTGTTAATGCAAAATCCAGCAGAGCGCCTTTCCTTGTTGGTTCCTGTACCAATTGCATCAGAAAGTTACCATTGATGCTCTGTGGGAACCTCCTGGATTGCGCCTGCCTAGCTGTATGGTCTTCCCAGCTGATGTCAGGGTGGTTGAAGTCCCCCAGGAGAACCAGGGCCTGTGACTGTGAGGCTGCTTGCAGCTGCCTGTAGAAGGCCTCATCAAACTCCTCCTCCTGGTCAGGTGGCCTGTAGTACACACCCATCATAATGTCACCCATGTGACCTAGTCACAGAATATCACAGAATAGTAGGGGTTGGAAGGGACCTCTGTGGGTCATCTAGTCCAACCCCACTGCCGAAGCAGGGTCACCTACAGCAGGCTGCACAGGACCTTGTCCAGGCGGGTCTTGAATATCTCCAAAGAAGGAGACTCCACCACCTCCCTGGGCAGCCTGTTCCAGTGCTCCCTCACCCTCAGAGTGAAGAAGTTCTTCCTCATATTCAGAAGGAACTTCCTGTGCTTCAGTTTGTGCCCATTGGCCCTTGTCCTGTCACTGGGCACCAATGAAAAGAGTTTCGCCCCATCCTCCTGAAACCCATCCTTCAGATATTTGTAGGCATTTATAAGGTCCCCTCGCAGCCTTCTCTTCTTCAGGCTGAACAAGCCCAGTTCCCTCAACCTCTCCTCGTAGGGGAGATGCTCCAGTCCCCTCACCATCCTTGTAGCCCTCCACTGGACTCTCTCCAGTATCTCCTCATCTTTCTTGAACTGGGGAGCCCAGAACTGGAGACAGTAATTCAGATTAGGCCTCACCAGGGCAGTGTAGAGGGGAAGGAGAACCTCCCTCGTCCTGCTGGCCACACTCTTCTTGATGCACCCCAGGATCCCATTGGCTTTCTTGGCAACCAGGGCACACTGCTGGCTCATGGTTAACCTGTCGTCCACCGGGACACCCAGGTCCCTCTCCACAGAACTGCTCTCCAGCAGGTCCACCCCAAGCCTGTACTGGTGCATGAGGTTGTTCCTCCCCAGGTGCAGGATCCTGCACTTGCCCTTGTTCAACCTCATCAGGTTCCTCTCTGCCCAGCTTTCCAGCCTATCCAGGTCACGCTGAATGGCAGCACAGCCTTCTGGTGTATCTACCACACCTCCCACTTTGGTGTCATCAGCAAACTTGCTGAGGGTATATTCTAACTCTTCATCCAGGTTATTGATGAAGAAGTTAAACAAGACTGGGCAAAGTACTGACCCCTGGGGGACACCACTTGTCACCAGCCTCCAACTAGACTCAGCGCCGCTGATGACAACCCTCTGAGTTCTGCCATTCAGCCAGTTCTCTATCCACTTCACCGACCACTCATCCAGCCCACACTTCCTCAGCTTCCCTAGGAGGATATCATGGGAGACTGTATCGAAAGCCTTGCTGAAGTCAAGGTAGACAATATCCACGGCTCTTCCTTCGTCTACCCAGCCAGTCATGTCATCGTAGAAAGCTATCAGATTGGTCAGACATGATTTCCCCTTGGTGAATCCATGCTGACTACTCCTGATAACCTTCTTTTCTTCCACTTGCTTCATGATGGCCTCCAGGATAAGCTGCTCCATCACCTTTCCCAAGATGAAGTTGAGGCTGACCGGCCTGTAGTTCCCTGTGTCCTCCTTCTTGCCCTTTTTGAAGACTGGAGTGACATTGGCTTTTCTCCAGTCCTCGGGCACCTCTCCTGTCCTCCAAGACCTCTCAAAGATGATGGAGAGTGGCTCAGCAATGACATCCGCCTGCTCCCTCAGCACTCGTGGGTGCATTCCATCGGGGCCCATGGACTTGTGGACATCCAGATTGCTTAAGCGATCCCTCACACAGTCCTCCTCAACCAAGGGAAAGTCGTCCTCTTTGTAGGCTTCTTCTCTTACCTCCGGGGCCTGAGATTCCTGAGGGCCAGTCTTAGCACTGAAGACTGAAGCAAAGAAGGCATTCAGTAGTTCTGCCTTCTCCGCATCCTCCGTCACCCCGACACCCGCCTCATTCAGCAGCGGCCCCACGTTGTCCCTAGCCTTCCTTTTGCTGCTGATGTAGTTGAAGAAGCCCTTCTTGTTGTTTTTGACATCCCTTGCCAGCTTCAATTCCAGGTGAGCCTTGGCCTTCCTCGTCGCATCCCTGCATGCTCTGACCACGTTTCTGTACTCTTCCCAAGTGGCCTGTCCCTCTTTCCACATTCCATGGACCTTTCTCTTCTGCCTGATCTCAGCTAGAAGATCCTCGTTTAACCATGCACTTCTCCTGCCTCCTTTGCTAAATTTCTTTCTCAGGGGGATGCATTGACCCTGTGCATGGAAGAAGTGTTTAAAGAGCGACCAACACTCATGGACCCCCCTGCCTTCGAGAGCCCTGGCCCACGGGATTCCTCCCAGTAGCTCCTTGAAGAGGGCAAAGTCAGCCCTCCTGAGGTCCAGGGTTTTGATCCTGCTTATCGCCCTGCTTCCTCCACGCAGGATCCTGAACTCGACCATTTCATGGTCACTGCAGCCGAGTCTACCTCCAACCTTCACATCCTCCACCAGTCCCTCCTTGTTTGTTAACACAAGGTCCAGCAGCACGCCTTTCCTTGTTGGTTCCTCCACCACTTGCATCAGAAAGTTATCATTGATTCTCTGTAGGAACCTCCTGGATTGCGCCTGCCTAGCTGTATGGTCTTCCCAGCTGATGTCAGGGTGGTTGAAGTCCCCCAGGAGAACCAGGGCCTGTGACTGTGAGGCTGCTTGCAGCTGCCTGTAGAAGGCCTCATCAGTCTCCTCCTCCTGGTCAGGTGGCCTGTAGTATACACCCACCATAATGTCACCCGTGTGAGCCTGTCCCTTAATTCTAACCCACAAGTTTTCAACTCGTTCCTCATTTGCCCCCGGGCCAAGCTCAATGTATTCCAGTTGCTGCCTCACATATAGAGCAACTCCCCCACCTCTCCTTGTTGGTCTGTCTTTCCTAAAGAGTCTGTAGCCATCTACGACAGCATGCCAGTCATGCCAGTTGTCCCACCACGTTTCTGTGATGGCGACCAAGTCGTAGCCTTCCTCCTGTATAATGGCTTCCAGCTCCTCCTATTTATTGCCCATGCTACGTGCGTTGGTATAGACGCACTTGATCTGGGCTGTCAGTCTCACCCCTGACCCTGGCACGCCAAGCCTTGGCTCATCCCTAGTGAGCTGGGCGATGACCCCTTCCCCCTTCGAACCTACTTTAAAGCCCTCTCAATGAGCCCTGCCAGCTCGTGGCCAAGAATCCTTTTTCCCCTTTGAGCAGCTGCACTCCGTCTGTCGCCAGCAGGCCCGGTGCTCTGTGCACCTCCCCATTATCAAAGAAGCCAAAATTTGACTGATGGCACCAGTCCCTGAACCATCCGTTAATCAGGTGAGTTTTTCCTGCCCCTTTCAGTGCTATTCGCTACCACTGATGGGACTGAGGAAAACACCACCTGCGCCCCTGATTCCTCAACCAGTCTCCCCAGTGCCCTGAAGTCCCTTTTGATGGCCTTGGGACTTCTTTCTGCTATCTTGTCCCCGCCAACCAGCATTACCAAGAAGGGGTAATAATCAGAAGGCTGCACCAGACCAGGGAGTTTCTTTGCAACATCCCTAACCCAGACCCCAGGGAGACAGCAGACTTCCCTGTGGGATGAGTACGGTCCGCTTTTGTAATATGATCTCTGATTTACTGGTTGGGGGTTTTTTTTCCCCAAAATCTCTTAACTTTCTAGAAAAGAGCAAGAGTTTCTACTGCAGTAAGCAAACCACCAGCTGTAACCTTGTTATCTGCTTGATTGATGGCAACTCATTCATCCGTTTCCTCTCTGCTAGGAGTCTTCTTTTTTGTGTTTGACTTGAACTGTCCTTTGAGAGCCACTTTTGCAATGTTCTGAAAGTTTCAATTGTTATGTCTCAGATACTGTGCTTCTGAGGCTAATACTGTCTCTGGAAGACCTTGAAATGTTAATCCTAGTTTTGGTTGCATCAACATATTCCTCTTGCTTCCTCCTGCTCTTGTTTCCTGAAGTGACAGAAGGCTGTTTGCACAATATACAGGTTGCTGAGAATTCAGCAACCACAATGTCATGTTATTGTAAATCCAGTCATTAGCTGGACTGCCATTTTCAAAGTCAGAACTTGGCTATGGTTGCATTGCTCTTAATTCAGTATGCACAGTTCCTGTGTTACTCCCTAAACATTAGACGGTCACATCACCTAACTGTATAGCCCCATTCATGAAAAGAAATGAGAGTAAGATGCAAGGCAAGCAGCAATAAAAGTAAAGCAACAAAATGTGTGAGTTGAAGCATAACACTGAAAAGGCACTGTGAGGTTTCTTGGAGTACAGTTAGTAATAATTTTGTATGCTGATGCTACAATGTGACATATGAAATACGAGACTGATGAGGTATTACGATATATTCTGTTTGTCATTTTATCCCCAATATAAGTTAATATAGAACAGAATGTTTGTGCAGAATTTTGTCTCACCACTTATGATGACGACCAGCATGGGAAATGCTTTTATATACCTTGGAAAACAGAATCAATATTTATGGGTGAAATAGGCAGGCAATTATTAAACAGGTGGGTTAGGTGACATCATGTTTGGAAAAAAAAGGGTTTTCCCTTTTATTTCTGTGTGAATGTGTGAAAAAATACCTAAATGAATCAATGTGTATGAATGAATGGATGAATATGGACACTCATGTAGCTCAGGTGGTCCCAAACCAAGCCTTTTCTTACAGTGGGAGGGGCTTTGCCCCTATGGTCCCCATCTTGCAGTTCATCAACTGGGGAGAGGCGAGGGGAGAGGTTGCCAGTGAATACTGAGGAAAAAAAGGTACTCAACAACTTTTAAGGGGAAGACCAGTTTCATGACCACCTGAGGAACCTCAGTACATAAGCCTATGGGACCTGATGAGATGCATCCCAGAGTCTTGAGGGAACAGTCTGATGTCATAGCCAAGACATTCTCCATGCTATTTGAAAGGTCATGGTAGTCAGGTGAAGTCCCTGGTGACTGGAAGAAGGGAAACATTGTGCCCATTTTTTAAAAGGATAGAAAGGAGGACCCTGGGAACTACCAACCTGTCAGCCTCACCTCTGTTCCTGGAAAGAACAAGGAACAGGTTTTCCTAGAAGCTATGCTAAGGCCCATAGAGGACAGAGAGGTGATATGAGACCATCACCATGACTTCACCAAGGGCAAGTCCTGCCTGACCAACTTAGTGACCTTCTATGATGGGATGAATACACCAATGGATAAGGAAAGAGCTATGGATGTGATCAGTCTGGACTTCTGTAAAACCTTCAATACAGTTCCCTACAACATCCTTCTCTCTAAATTGCAGAAATATGGATTTGATGGGTGGACTGTTTGGAGGCTAAGGGATTGCTTGGAAGGCCACAGCCAGAGGGTGGTGGTCAATGGCTAGATGTCCAAATGGATTGGGGCAACAAGTGTTTTCCCTCAGGGATCCATACTGGGACAGGTGCTGTTTAACATTTTCGTCAATGACTCAGCAAGGTCAAGTGCATCCTCAGCGAGTTTACAAATGACACAAGGCTGAATGGTGCAGGTGACTCATCTGAATGACGGGGTGCTATCCAGAGGGACCTGGACAAGCTTGAGAAGTGGGCCTGTGTGAACCTCATGAGGTTTAACAAGGCCAAGTGCAACCTCCTGCATGTGGGTCAGGGCAACCCCTGGTATCAATACAGGCTAGGGGATGAAGGGATTCTGAGCAGACTGGCCAGCAAGGACTTGGGGCTATTGGTGGATGAAAAGCTTGACATGAGCGATCAATATGCGCACGCAGCCCAGAAAGCCAACTGTATCCTGGGCTGCATCAAGAGAAGTGTGGCCAGCAGGGCAAGGGAGGTGATTCTGCCACTCTGCTCCGCTCTGGTGAGACCCCACCTGGAGTTCTGCATCCAGCTCTGGAGCCCCCAGCACAAGAAGGACATGGAACTGCTGGAGCAGGTCCAGAGGAGGGCCACAAAGATGATCCAAGGGCTGGAGCACCTCTCCTATGAGGACAGGCTGAGAGAGTTGGGGCTGCTCAGCCTGGAGAAGAGAAGGCTGCGGGGAAACCTTATAGCAGCCTTCCAGTACCTAAAGGGGGCAAATAGAGAAAATGGGGAAAACATTTTCAGCTGTACTTGTTGCAACAGGACGAGGAGTAATGTCTTTAAACTAAGGGAGGGTAGATTTAAACAATATAGGCATATAAGGAAGGAATTTTTTACCATGAGGGTGGTGAAACAATGGAATAGATTTCCCAGAGAGGTAGAGGAGGCCTCATGCCTGGAAACATTGAAGGCCACGTTGGATGGGGCTTTGAGCAACATGGTCTAGTTGAAGATGTCCCTGTTCACTGTGGGGGTGTTGGGCTACATGACCTGTAAGGGTCGCTTCCAACCCAAAGCGTTCTGTGATTCTATTCTATGATTCTACTCTATGAATTATTAGAATTAGTCAGAAAATGAGCTACCTACATGGAAAAACTGTGATTTTTTTCACCTCTATTTTTCATTTTGAGTTTGAGATCCTTTTTCATGTTGAAAATAATAATTCTACTCATTAAGCATAAATATACATTTTAAGTGTTTTATTTCTATTTTGAATACACTGTAGTTTTAGCAAAAATGAAAATGAAAATCTGATATGAACTTTTTCCATTTATTTATTTTTAAATGAGCCAGGTCATTCTGGAAGTACTTAAAAGCTTTCAATTTCCTTTAATTTAAAAAAAAAAAATTACTCAGGTGATAAGCTCCCATGCAAAGTTTCCTTTTAACTATCTGACTTCCTTTAATAAAACCACAAAAGTGAGTCCTGACCAGCTCTGCTAATCCTCATGCTAATTAATGCATTGTTTACTGCAATAAAGCTAGTGCCGGAGTGAGGCTACCTAGCAGGTGTCGGTGTAATTTTTTATTCTGTTTCTGAAAATTCCATTTAGACTGTATGGTTCCTCATATGCATATTTTTCAGGATGCTGGAACCTGGACTGATAAGTGCAAGAATGATGGTTCTATAGGCACCTTAAGGGTTCTAGCGTAGGTGCTGTTTTTGCACCAGAAGGTGCTGGTTCATTATGATCCCAGGAAGAAAGACACTCAGACTCTATAAGCTTACATTCATAATGCTAGAGCTACCACTACAGAGAAAGAAAGCACAAATAATCATAGGTCTTTGCTGGAGGATGTATGGGTCAGAGACACTCATTGAACCACTGTGGGGGAATGCAGCCTGCAGTCACACACTCAACTGCAATATCTGTCAAACAAGTCTGGTAAATTTGATGACATACCTATTTTAACCAGTCGTATATTTTTCTCACTACAGATTGCTTGCATCTGTAGTGCATCATGATTTCCTCTGCAGTACTAGCATCCAAAAGCAGGCCTATGAGTAATACTACAGAAACAGCAGTGTTGCAGAATACTATAAGGTCTAAGGGTTAAAAATCACTTACTAAGGTTCAAAAATCCTTAGGAAGAGGGGAGGGAAAGAAATTGAACTTTAATTACCTGAACTGCTCACCCCAACTTTGAAAAAAAATCCTGTTTTAACAAGTTACTCTGTAACCTCTGAAAAGAATGCCGTTGCTTGTTTTGTGTTTCATTTATCCATTTAAATATTCAGGCTAGGCTACTTTACCTATCTCTGAAACTATTATAAGGATTAAACAGTCTATTTTGTCCAAACAGCTCAAAGTACTTGAGAGATACAAAACAGTATCAATACAAGCCTTTTTTTGCTATTATGTATAGTACCATTAGAATAGAAGAACACAGCTTCTTTGTTTTAAAACGATAACAAAGAAAATGTATTTGTGCAATACAAATTTCCTACTCAAATAGAACATTTAGTCACTTGCATAATACAATGTGAATCACTCTGTTACATTAAAGACTTTCCAGAAATAAAAAAAAAAAAAAAAAAAAGATCATTTCTAAGGTAACATCTAAAAGACCAGCAGTGAAATCTCCGAATTCTGGCCAAATTTTGGTGAATAAATATCTGCTACCTGGGAGACCCAACCACATTAGAAAACTTAAATATTTAGTAGGGAATGGAAGAAAAGTGCTGCTTCCAGCTGACTGCAGCAACCTGCTAATAGTTGGATGTATAGCTAGTGAATCTAGAAAGTATGATGCTCAGGAAATATAAGCAGTTAATGAACATTCTGTACAGCCTAGCATACATAGCTGCCTTCAGATCTCACTGAAGTTTTAAACAATTATAAATGTCTTCTGGTTTGATGAATAAAATGTGCTCATTTCTGTAACACATTGGTAGGTGTAAACAAACTTCTTAAAGCAGTATTTTTCCATAAGTTTTCTTTCAAAAATGAACTTAAAATTAAGGCTAACTTAATGAAGCCTAGTAAGACATGAGAATTGTCATATACCTTCTAAATGCAAAACATATAATGTTGAAAATGTATTTTTTCCTGTAACATTCTAACTAGGAAAGACACAAAAAACAGCTTTAGCCAATTTATGGATCTTTGTAAAGGTAGTTTTGCACAGAGATTTTTAAAATTCAGGGACAGATGCTTTAGCAAGCTCTCCAAAATCACAATTTGCAAATCACAGTCTGCAGCTAACATTTCCAGAGGGCACAGCACATTTTATGAGACCTCATTTAGTGCTGGGTCACTAAATCCTTATAAATGAATTCAGATGCATTTCTAATAAACTTTCAAAGCGTGTACAAAATCTGACTATTTGAAAAAGAATTTTACTTATGAGTTTATTATGTTATTTTAAAAACTCAGTTGTAAAATTATGCAAATTTAATAAGTAAATCTTACACCAGAAATATCCTTCCAGACCATGCTTAGAATCTGATTTCTGCTAAGCTTTGTATCTTCATAATCCCCTCTTTTTAATTCTAATTGTTTTGCTACGAATTGAGAAGCTTACCAGTTCAAAATAAATATCCCTTAGAGATCAAAGTAGCAGAGTAAAAGTTTAAACCTGTTTAAGGCAGTGTAGTGTTAAAGGGTGCGTCCTAAACCAACTCTGTTGCCACATGAAGCAGAGTAATTTATCACATTAGGAAGTGATGCTTGCTATATACTTTTAAGATAATACATATTAAAAAAATCCTTTTTCATGCTGCTTGCTATTCATCTCTTTATATCTCTTCATGCAATACCATTCAAATAGACAGATTTAGAGGATACTTGATCTTATTCCCAAAAGGATAATATGGTGCTGTTTACCCAGCTGAATAAAGTGGTGTACTTCTGCACCCATGCTTGATCATTTCAACCTGTCTTTTCAAACTGATCTGCCAAAATACTTTCTGTGCAAAGCAATGTACATCAGTTAGACTTCAAAGAGAAGGAAAAACAAGGAGGTATTCTGTGGCTCATTGTAGCTGGATTCAGCAGTTCAGACCAGTAGCAACAGTATTACGTTTTCATAATTTGACATGTCTTCAACACATCTAATTGACTTTGTTACCACAGGCTAAACCAGTAAAGTGTATGTACTGAGACCAATTTTAAGAGCTCACAAAGATGTGATGAGATTTCTTGAATTTTCCAACACAATCACAACGTTACCGTTGTTGCAGTGAAAAAAAACCTCTTCCCTCTGCAGTATGAGGAAGTAACACGAGCAGGCAAACTCCGACTGGACTGAAGCCACAGTAGACAGAGCGGCACACCAGCTCACTATTTTACAGAAAATAGAGTCACTTTTTTGTTGTTGTTTTTGAAAGGGGAGGATCAGGGAATTCAGTAAAAATCAGTAACTTAGCAACCATGCTAATTTACAAGTAAGTGTATTTTTTTTTCCACATAGCTATTGTCAGAAATGTCTGTAATCTCATGCAGATGTGATATTGATCTGTTGCTGATGTTCACTGAGCAGCCAAAGCGGAAGCACATTACAAGCTACAAACTCCATCAATCATAGTCTCCTCAATAACAGCACTTAAACAATCTCTCTTGGTATTAACTTATATTGTATCTCTGTCTAGAATCCAAGAATGAATAGAAAAGGCTCCTTTTGAAGAAGTAGTTTCATCGCCACTGTGATCACTGAAATAAAAAGATTCCTGCTTTCTTTAGTGCTTAGTCTACACTAATTAGTCTGTATTAAGCTCATTAACTTGATTTAATCCAATTAGTTCTACTGGAACAGATGAGAAAGAAAGCCTTCCTTTACTTATAAATATCAAAGAAACTTACTGTGATAACAGAATACTATATAGCTTTAATGCAGAAATATAAAATCCAGTTTGTTAAGAACTTCTATTAAAAGTCAGCATGGTCTCTGGGACTTGAGATATTTTGTGCATATTTATCACACCAATGATTTCTCGATAATGATTTATTTTTACTTTGTAGGATAACATGTGTTAGCACAGTGGGCCAAACTGTAGTTTGAAGCGTACATCATGATGTGGCTGTGTGTAGAACTTCTCTGAAAGTCATGACGTTTGCATGTATACCAGAGAACAAATATACTTTTTCCATTTAAAAACGTACTTTTTAGACTATTTTAGCCATCACATTTTGCTCAATAGGTGAACGTGACATGATTTAAATACCAAATTACCCTTGTTATCATATTCTATATGAATCTAGTGAAGTCAGTATCTTAGCATCTCCAAAGAAAATTACTAGGTCCATCAGAATAAAGACAAAATAGGCAGTTAACTTCTTTAGCTGTTATTTTAAAATCAGTTGTGTAAGCTTTAAGATTCAATTTGAATAAATAGCTAGAATACATATTCTAGCCCATTTTCCCTTCATTACACATGACTTTTTCTGAATCTCATTTCTCTGTTGAAGAGTTTGGAACATCTGATGTTGGGTAAACCTCAAAAGCAACTGACAAGAATAACACTGTCAGTGTCAAAATAGTGTAGTATGAGACTTTGGGCTCCACTGTTCTGAATTATAACACCACCATCCATATTGAGCTTCTCTTTAAATCTCACAAACGAAAATACATTTTTTCAGTAGAAATGTGTTACAGAGAAAATCCAATCATTGCACTTAGTTTGAAACCATGTACAATAAAATCATATTTGCTGTGCCTTCATTTCAAAAAACAAATACGTAATTTTAAAGCTGAAGGTGACCATTTTAGTCCAAGCTGCAAATAGATCTAGATTAGTGGACTATCCATGAAGCTCATGCCATTCAACCCTTATTTACCTTCATTAGTTATACAAAAGCTGTATCTCCATTAGTTTTACTTTGTTATTTCTGTGACAAGAATGACAATGAAATTAAATGCAGTTTTAAGAGTGGGAAAAGCATGTACCTTTTCAGTAAATACAAACCATAAATTGACAGGATTTATTTTTAACATTTTGTTCTTTTGAACTTTAAGAGCCTTCCTAATCTCTGATGTGTGTGATGTGTCAGAAATGAAGGCAATAAAAACATATATAAAGCACTTTTTCTCCTTCAGAGTATTTTCTTCTTGTTTTGATACTATGTTTATTTCTAAACGAATCATTCATATGCAGCATGTGGAGCGAGTACGAAACTATGATTTACCCTAGACCCCAAAGAAGTAGGAGAGTACAATTAGTCATCAACCCTAAGTAATCTGCTCACAATTTCAACCTAATTCCCTGCAAAACATAAGTTACAGTAAGAAACCATGTTACTTATAATCATTCCTGGGACTTCAGTGGCATTATGCTGGATTATGCTATGCACCTTCCTTCTATTTCAGCAAGAAATTTGTCTTCTGTTAACAACTTTTGGACATGAAAGTGTACAAGATCATTAATACTGATATTAGATTAACAAGCAATTTCTGTTAATTTTTGCTTTCTAATATGTTGTCCATGTAGATATTATTTTATTTTTAATGCAGATTTTTGAATGTTCAAAAGAGAGAATGGAATTTTGTAAAATACCCACCAAAACGCTTTATAACAAATGAAAGAGTAAACATAACAAATTTAATCCTGAAATATAACTCTGGTTAAGACCTACTTCAAATAAATCTTTACAAAGTGACTCTGCTTGGTTCAAGGTACTGTGGTTTAAAATTGAAAAGATTTTTTTCTGTTTGTTATTTGACTCTGATTTGTATAGTCATATTTTTCAACATGGTAAAATGAAGCAATAATAGACGTATACATTTTTGTGTATATAGAAAAATCACGCATGCTCGTATAGTTTCTGACCCCAAATTATACCTTACAATTTATTAATTACTTTTTATTTCAGGCTGTATTACTTTAATTAGTGAGTGAAACATATTTTAATATCGAAATTCATAGTATACATTTTTCTGTTCAATTCATTTCTAGATGGGCACAAATTGTATGTTGTGTTGATATAGAAGATGAGACTATTCAAGGTTCTTGGGACCCTCTGGCTAAAATTCTGCAATGATATTAAAGGGAATATTAGTATGATTTACCTCCTTCTGACAAAGTTCACTTTACTCATATGTAGTCTCTTGATGTTCATTTGCAAGGCTGATAAAAAAAAATCTGAATTAGGATTACAGTAAGTGAATCCACATAATAGATGGCTGCATCCAATGGGAGTCAGTATTTGGCTCACAGTTAAAAAATTCTGAACTCAGAGCAGTATATACTTGAGGGACGCAGATAGAGAAAAGACTGCAGAGAATGGCTAGACACAGAAATCATCTGGCAAGAGCAGACGACAGAAGAATGGAGCTTGAACATTCAGGAAACCCCTAGCATTTAGTCAAGGCTATTTTTTCTGTCACATATTATAGTAGTTTGTTCAACCCTTTCCTAAGCAGCAAAATTGGGCATCCACAAACGTCAGTATTTTTTTAAACTATTCCTGTCCATCTTTATTATTTGCTCAAGCCTTTCTCTGTTATCTTGTAAGACCGCTGCCCTCAGATGGTCTTTGGAGCTCTGCTCTGGGTTCACAGGTGTGGGCCAAACTCACTATTTCTAAATGGTTTCCACTCTGATTTACTCCCTGGTTCTGCTACTTGCTCTTTCTCTTCTTTCCATTCTCATTTCTTTTCATTTAGTGTATTGCTCCCTAGCTAGTTCCATTTAGGTTCTCATTCCAGACTGATTCTCACCCCAGACACACACACAGAAAGTTTTTCAAACCATCATTCAGTACTATCGCTTGTGCACTGTAATTATCCCTCCATTCATGTTTCTCTTGCATGCTCGGAGTGCAAACTCTTCCAGATGGGGACCCAGACTCTGATAACGTGCTCATACTGTAGCCAGACAGCAGATGTGAAAATTTATTTTTTTAATTAAAAAATAAAAAAGACTACTTGATTCTTTCACTTTAATCCCCCCAAAATAAAGAATATTAATAGAAAATTCCCAAGTCTTCACAATTTCCACAAAGAAGTACTAGTGCTAACAGTATCTAACAAGAAGTCTTCTTCATACAAGTATGGTATCTTTACTGAATCACTGGCATTTTTACATAGTCATGCAGCCTGACAGTATTGCTCTTTTATACAGTTTGAAATGATTTGCACCACAAGAAAACATGTGAAACTAGAGACAGAACTTTTTAAAATTTGGCTCCAATTAAAATAAAATATAAAATCCATCACTGGTCAAATATTACAAAACAAATCTATTTCAGAAGACTGAAATTGTCTGGTAACTGTTATGTGTATTTTCTATTTAAAACATCTTAGAGGGTATAAAGTAGTAATAGTCAAATCAAGTATTATTTGAAATTATGTTATCCTTCTACCGTTGCTATTGAACATTTTAAGTAGTGTCTTCTAGCACAGATCTACAGCAGGAAGCTTAATAGGGATACTGTTTCCATAACAACAAATAGGATTTGAATAAAAACACGGTACTCAATGGTTACTGTTCTCCACAGCACAAAAAAGTAGTTATTCAAAATTATAAGCAGCGTGTCTTTGAAAAAATAAAGGCAAAGGGTGCTAACAATTCTGTTATGTATTTAGTAAATCTTTAAGGTATAAAAATTTGAGGCGCATGTATAAGAGCACAGAAATTTACTGTGTTGCATATGTCAAGATAAATCATGATCTGAGAAAGGAGAGTTTTTTTCTAGTGTACAATTAAATGAAAAGACATTAACAGTCAGACAAGCCACAGAAAAAAACCATCTAGTTAAGCATAAATAGATTCACACAATGGATAAATGAGAGGTCTAATTCTGCCTTCATTGAGAGTCTTTGTTTTCAAATTTTAATTTGCATTCATGGAAAACAGTGTTCAGATTTCTTTGTAGCTTTCTTTTCTGTTCCGTGATTTTCATCAAGTATATTTTGCTTCACATACTTTCTTTTATTCTGAAAATTCAAGAATTTCCTACATGTTATTTTACCTCTAGGGTGTATATTTTTAATTTCTTTCCAAAATTTAAACCTCTGGTCATGTTTTCATATAGTAACTCTGAGGGAGACGGAGCCCTGGAACATGCTGCCCAGGGAGATTGTAGAGTTTCCCTCTCTGGAAATATTCAAGACCTGCCTACACAAGGTCCTGTGCAGCCTGCTATAGGTGACCCTGCTTCAGCAGGAGGGTTGGACTAGATGACTCACAGAGGACCCTTCCAACTCCTAACATTCTGTGCTTCTGTGATTCTGTGATATTGATCAGTGATGGTGGGCAATGAAGAGTATTTCAGCACCACAGGCAGTGCTTCTGCTTCTTCGATTTACTTGAGGGAATATATATGTTGAATTATTAAATAAAATGCACAGATTACAGCTCTGTAGTATGACCATTATTTTCTATCTTATGTATTGTAAAACACACAGGTCATATGGAAACTGCATTTAAAAGTGTAATAAGGTCTGATTCATTAGACATTTTCTGACGTAAATTTTGGAAATGCAGCCTACTTGAATGATTCTAATGTCACACCAATACATCAGCACTAAAGTAACCATATCCTTACTGACTTTTCAAGGCAGTTTGATACGAAAAAGTGAATATTCAGTATCTCTTCAACTAAGAAAAATGTCAGTTCTTAGTGTCAATCCATAAGAGCATAAAATTTCAGGCGTATATTTTTGGCTTTGATTTCGGCTGGTCATTATTGGCAAGACAAAACTAAATATTTTATACAAGTGACTTGTTTGCACTCAGATTCACTACAAAAGTCAGGAAGTAGTCAAAAAGTTCTTAAGTTATTAAAAAAAAAACACACTGAAGCTCTTCGAAAAGGAATTACAATGCATTTTTTATGATACTAAACTTGACTCATCTATTCCTACTGGGCTTCTACTTTTGTCCTGGGTTTGGCTAGGAAAGGGTTAATTTTCACCAGAATCCTGGAAGGGGCACAGCCAGCAGGCTGACACCACCTGGCCAAACAGAACAGAGTATTCCATACCATAGAATCACAGAATCACAGAATGGTAGGGGTTGGAAGGGACCTCTGTGGGTCATCTAGTCCAACCCTCCTGCCGAAGCAGGGTCACCTAGAGTAGGCTGCACAGGACCTTATCCAGGCGGGTCTTGAATATCTCCAGAGAAGGAGAATCCACCACCTCCTTAGGCAGCATGTTCCAGTGCTCCGTCACCCTCAGAGGGAAGAAGTTCTTCCTCATCTTCAGACAGAACTTCCTGTGCTTCAGTTTGTGCCCCTTGCCCCTTGTCCTGTCGCTGGGCACTACCGAAAAGAGCTTGACCTCATCCTCCTCACACTCACCCTTCAGATATTTGTAAGTATATATTAGGTCCCCTCTCAGCCTTCTCTTCTCCAGGCTGAACAAATCCAGCTCCTTCAGCCTCTCCTCATAGGAGAGATGTTCCAGTACCCTCACCATCCTTGTAGCCGTCCGCTGGACTCTCTCCACTAGCTCTTGGTTTTTCTTGAACTGGGGAGCCCAGAACTGGACACAGGACTCCAGATGGGGCCTCACCAGGGCAGTGTAGAGGGGAAGGAGAACATCCCTCGAACTGCTGGTCACACTCCTCCTAATGCACACCAGGATCCCAATGGCTTTCTTGGCAGCCAGGGCACACTGCTGGCTCATGGTTAACCTGTCGTCCACCAGGACACCCAGGTCCCTCTCCACAGAGCTGCTCTGCAACAGGTCCACCCCAAGCCTGTACTGGTGCATGGGGTTGTTCCTCCCCAGGTGCAGGACCCTGCATTTGCCTTTGTTGAACCTCATCAGGTTCCTCTCTGCCCAGCTTTCCAGCCTATCCAGGTCACGCTGAATGGCAGAACAGCCTTCCGGTGTGTCTACCACACCTCCCAGTTTGGTGTCATCAGCAAACTTGCTGAGGGTACATTCTAACTCTTCATCCAGGTCGTTGATGAAGAAGTTGAACAAGGCTGGGACCAGTAGTGACCCCTGAGGTACACCACTTGTTACCAACCTCCAACTAGACACAGCGCCGCTGACAACAATCCTCTGAGTTCTGCCATTCAGAGAGTTCTCAATGCACTTCACCGACCACTCATCTAGCCCACACTTCCTGAGCTTCCCAAGGAGGATATCATGGGAGACCGTGTCGAAAGCCTTCTTGAAGTCTAGGTAGACAATATCCACGGCTCTCCCTTCATCTACCCAGCCAGTCATGCCATTGTAGAAAGCTATCAGATTGGTCAGGCATGATTTCCCCTTGGTGAATCCATGCTGACTACTCCTGATAAACTTCTTTTTCTCCATTTGCTTGATGATGACCTCCAGGATGAGCTGCTCCATCACCTTTCCCAAGATGGAGGTGAGGCTGACCGGCCTGTAGTTCCCTGGGTCCTCCTTCTTGCCCTTTTTGAAGATTGGAGTGACACTGGCCTTTCTCCATTCCTCGGGCACCTCTCCTGTTCTCCAGGACCTCTCAAAGATGATGGAGAGTTGCTCAGCAATGACATCCGCCAGCTCCCTCAGCACTTGTGGGTGCATTCCATCGGGGCCCATGAATTTGTGGACATCCAGATTGCTTAAGCGATCCCTCATGCAGTTCTCCTCGAGCAAGGGAAAGTCGTCCTCTTTGTAGTCTTCTTCTCTTACCTCCGGGGCCTGAGATTCCTGAGGGCCAGTCTTAGCACTGAAGACTGAAGCAAAGAAGGCATTCAGTAGCTCTGCCTTCTCCGCATCCTCCGTCACCCCGACACCCGCCTCATTCAGCAGCGGCTCCACATTGTCCCTAGCCTTCCTTTTGCTGCTGATGTAGTTGAAGAAGCCCTTCTTGTTGTTCTTGACATCCCTTGCCAGCTTCAATTCCAGGTCAGCTTTGGCCTTCCTTGTCGCATTCCTGCATGCTCTGAACACATTCCTGCACGCTGCCCAAGTGGCCTGTCCCACTTTCCACATTCCATGCAGTTTTCTCTTTCACCTGAGCTCTGCTAGATGCTTCTTGTTCAACCATACAGGTCTCCTGCCTCCTTTTCTAGATTTCTTGCTCAGGGGGATGCACCACTCCTGAGCATGGAGGAAGTGATATTTAAAGAGTGACCAACACTCTTGGATCCCCCTGCCTTCAAGAGCCCTGGCCCACGGGATTCCTCCCAGTAGCTCCTTGAAGAGGCCAAAGTTAGCCCTCCTGAGGTCCAAGGTCTTGATCCTACTTATCACCTTGCTTCCTCCACGCAGGAAACTGAACTCGACCATTTCATGGTCACTGCAGCCGAGTCTACCTCCAACCTTCACATCCTCAACCAGTCCCTCCTTGTTTGTTAGCACAAAGTCCAGCAGAGCGCCTTTGCTTGTTGGTTCCCCCACTGCTTGCACCAGAATGTTACCATTGATTCTCTGTAGGAACCTCCTGGATTGCCTCTGCCTAACTGTATGGTCTTCCCAGCTGATGTCAGGGTGGTTGAAGTCCCCCAGGAGAACCAGGGCCTGTGACTGTGAGGCTGCTTGCAGCTGTCTGTAGAAGGTCTCATCAATTTCCTCCTCCTGGTCAGGTGGCCTGTAGTACACACCCACCGTAATGTCACCCGTGTGAGCCTGTCCCTTAATTCTAACCCATAAGCTCTCAACTCGTTACTCATTTGCCCCCATGCCAAGCTCAATGCATTCCAGTTACTCCCTCACATACAGAGCAAGTCCACCACCTCTCCTTGTTTGTCTGTCTTTCCTAAAGAGTCTGTAGCCATCCATGACAGCAAGCCAGTCATGCGAGCTGTCCCACCATGTTTCTGTGATGGTGACCATGTTGTAGCCATCCTGCTGTATAATGGCTTCCAGCTCCTCCTATTTATTGCCCATGCTACGTGCGTTGGTATAGACGCACTTGATCTGGGCTGTCAGTCTCACCCCTGACCCTGGCACGCCAAGCCTTGGCTCATCCCTAGTGAGCTGGGCTATGACCCCTTCCCCCTTCGAACCTACTTTAAAGCCCTCTCAACGAGCCCTGCCAGCTCGTGGCCAAGAATCCTTTTTCCCCTTTGAGATAGTTGCGATCTGTGTGTCGCCAGCATGCCCGGTGCTGTGTACACCTCCCCATGATCAAAGAAGCCAAAATTAGACTGATGGCACCAGTCCCTGAGCCACCTGTTCACCAGGTGAGTTTTCCTGCCCCTTTCAGTGCTGTTCTCTGCCACTGACGGGATTGAGGAAAACACCACCTGCACCCCTGATCCCTCAACCAGTCACCCCAGTGCCCTGAAGTCCCTTTTTATGGCCTTGGGACTTTTCTCTGCTATCTTGTCCCCGCCAACCTGCATTACCCCATGTGCTGTGATGCTGGGTTCTGGTGGGGGGGAGCTGGGCAGCGGGAATCACTCGCAGCTTGGGAGCGCACAGCAGCTGTCCAGGAGAGCGGCTCTGTGGGTTGTGCAGTTTGTGTTTTGTTTTCTCCTTTTCTGTATCGTTGTTGTTCCAGTTCCCTTTGTTTGTTGTTCTTTTAAACTGCCCTTATCCCAACCCAGCAGTTTCTGCCTGTTTCTTTCCATTCTTCTCCGCACCTCGGCAGGGAGAGGGGCGGCCACATGGCGCTTGTGTTGCCGGGCACTGCCAAACTATAACAACTTTCTGAACTATATTTTGCAATGAAAAATGGGAACCATTATTGACTTCTGACTTGTTCTCTGCATTCACAGTATCACATGCTTCAGATAAAAAACTCCCTCATATCCAAGAAGTATATTAGTTACAGATGCTCCTGTCAACAGAGTATGGACGCCTCATAAATGCACAAGAGCAGATAATCAGGAAATAAGAACTATGAAAAATTGACAACATACATCATCTGATTAATTAAAATCCCAGATCCTAAAGGAAATAGTGAGAAGAAATAAAAGAGCATCTGATTTTCTGTAGTGGAGTTGTTTTAAACACAGGCAATGAATTGTATCCACAGGATATGAACGCTCTGAGATATGTCACAAGAGCATCTCCATCGAAGAAAAGGATTGAGGCATTTCTTAGACATTAGTGAGTGGTAGGAATGACCATAAGAAAGGCCTGAAACATTTAGAAGTTTATTATTTACTACAGGTAGCCCAAGATTCAGATGCTTATCATAATTCTCTGATTTTCACAAGGCAGTTTGCAGATTACCATATGACATACTGACCACAAAAGGCAAAAGTCAGGCACTAAGAATAGTGTCAGTGATCAATTTACATTCAGTTTGAAGAAAATGATTGCTCTGTTGACAAGTGGAATATTATGTGGACATAACTACATTTGGCACATAAAGTGTATCCCAAGTAAAACCCAGATATTTAAGTTTAGCCTTAGTTTCACAGAATCACACAATCACAGAATGTTAGGGGTTGGAAGGGACCTCGGTGGGTTATCTAGTCCAACACCCCTGCCGAAGCAGGGTCACCTACATCAGGCTGCACAGGAACTTGTCCAGGCGGGTCTTGAATATCTCCAGAGAAGGAGACTCCACAGCCTCCCTGGGCAGCCTGTTCCAGTGCTCCGTCACCCTTAGAGGGAAGAAGTTCTTCCTCATCTTCAGACAGAACTTCCTTTGCTTCAGTTTGTGCCCATTGCCCCTTGTCCTGTCGCTGGGCACCAATGAAAAGAGCTTGGACCCATCCTTCTGACACCCACCCTTCAGATATTTAGAAGCATTTATTAGGTCCCCTTGCAGCCTTCTCTTCTTCAGGCTGAACAAGCCCAGTTCCCTCAGCCTCTCCTCACAGGGGAGATGTTCCAGTCCCCTCATCATCCTTGTAGCCCTCCACTGGACTCTCTCCACTAGCTCTTCATCTTTCTTGAACTGGGGAGCCCAGAACTGGACACAGGACTCCAGATGGGACCTCACCAGGGCAGTGTAGAGGGGAAGGAGAACCTCCCTCCTCCTGCTGGCCACACTCTTCTTGATGCACCCCAGGATTCCACTGGCTTTCTTGGCAGCCAGGGCACACTGCTGGCTCATGGTTAACCTGTCGTCCACCAGGACACCCAGGTCCCTCTCCACAGAGCTGCTCTGCAACAGGTCCACCCCAAGCCTGTACTGGTGCATGAGGTTGTTCCTCCCCAGGTGCAGGACCCTGCATTTGCCCATGTTGAACCTCATCAGGTTCCTCTCTGCCCAGCTTTCCAGCCTATCCAGGTCACGCTGAATGGCAGAACAGCCTTCCGGTGTGTCTACCACACCTCCCAGTTTGGTGTCATCAGCAAACTTGCTGAGGGTACATTCTAACTCTTCATCCAGGTCGTTGATGAAGAAGTTAAACAAGACTGGGCCCAGTACTCACCCCTGGGGGACACCACTTGTTACCAGCCTCCAACTAGACTCAGCACCGCTGATGACAACCCTCTGAGTTCTGCCATTCAGCCAGTTCTCTATCCACTTCACCGACTACTCATCCAGCCCACACTTCCTGAGCTTCCCTGGCAGAATATCATGGGAGACTGTGTCGAAAGCCTTGATGAAGTCCAGGTAGACAACATCCACGCTCTCCCTTCGTCTACCCAGCCAGTCATGTCATTGTAGAAAGCTATCATATTGGTCAGGCATGATTTCCCCTTGGTGAATCCATGCTGACTACTCCTGATAACCGTCTTTTCTTCCACTTGCTTCATGATAGCCTCCAGGATAAGCTGCTCCATCACCTTTCCCAGGATGGAGGTGAGGCTGACCGGCCTGTAGTTCCCTGGGTCTTCCTTCTTGCCCTTTTTGAAGATTGGAGTGACATTGGCCTTTCTCCAGTCCTCGGGCACCTCTCCTGTCCTCCAGGACCTCTCAAAGATGATGGAGAGTGCCTCAGCAATGACATCTGCCAGATCCCTCAGCACTCGTGGGTGCATTCCATCGGGCCCCATGGATTTGTGGACATCCAGATCGCTTAAGCGATCCCTCACGCAGTCCTCCTCGAGCAAGGGAAAGTCGTCCTCTTTGTAGGCTTCTTCTCTTACCTCCGGGGCCTGAGATTCCTGAGGGCCAGTCTTAGCACTGAAGACTAAAGCAAAGAAGGCATTCAGTAGCTCTGCTTTCTCCGCATCCTCTGTTACCAGGACACCCGCCTCCATTTGGCTGGTTTGTTTATTTTTTCGTTTAATTTCGGGAACAACAATAACATTTTAAAAAAAAAAAAAAAACCAACACCAAACTCAAACCCAAAAGGCACAGATTTGAAAGGAATAAGTAACTCATGCAGTTTTATTTATGTTACAAAAAAAAAAAAAAGTGGCCACAAAATTTGAGCTATGTGAAAAAGGTCTACATCAAAATATAATTCTTTGATAAAATGTTACTTAAAGATTAAGATAATCAATCATCTACAAAGTTTTGAGAAGTTTTTTTTTAATATGTCCTCCTGAAGGAATACATGTAGACAATTGGATGCTCTGATAAAGAACTTACCTAAATTCACAAGGTGGAAAAGATCAAATATCTAAAAATGCCCTCAAAACTTGAGAAAACTGCAATTGCACTATCCCCTGAAATGCTCATCTAAATTTCTAAACAGTGCAGAATGGTAGCTCTTTAAAACACTGATTTGAGGTGTAGGAGACTAAACAAGAATAAGAGTAACATATTTACTTTTTCATTAGGTTGTAAGAATCAAGATTAAAGGTCTCATTGAAACTCATGGAAGATGGACAGCATCATTATAATATTTCATGAAGGACTTTCACTTGACTTTAGTGTAGTCACTTGATATTGTCTGATCTTTCTGTTAAAGACAAGAATGTATACTAGTTTGACTCAATGTAGAATTGGATAAGACGGTATTCCTGTTTTCACTTAACAATTTCAAACAACAGATTTTAACCCCTGAACCTGTACCGGTTAATTTGATGAAATAAAACAAAATCTCTCAACCAAATCTCAAAAGATCACATAAAATTTCTAAGGTTAGAAAAGCGAGAGAGAAAAAATATTCTTAATAACACTGTTTTACATAACTAATTGCTAATATAATAGCTACTTCCATTTCTCCCCAGCAAAAGAAAAACAACCCGAGAAACTAGTCCAATTGCACAAAGGATAAAAAATGAAATTGTAGAACTTCATAGAATCATAGAATAATTGAGGTTGGAAAAGCTTTCTAAGATCACCAAGTCCAGCTGTCAACTCAACACCAACATGCCTACTAAACCATGTCCCAAAGTGTCATGTCTACACTTTTTTTGAACATCTCCAGGAATGTTGACTCTGCCACTTCCCTGGGCAACCTATTCCAATGCTTGACTGCTCTTTCAGCAACGAAATTTTTCCTAATACCGAATCTAATCCTCCCGTGATGCAATTTGAGGCCATTTCCTCTCATGTTGTGACATTTTGGTCATCCAGATGTAGTCTCTACTTGTTGTTAATCCAACACAGTCTGCTTCAAACAGAACTTGAACAAGTTGCTAATAATAAAAAATTAGGTGACTACTGTACATGCAAAAGATTAAAAAAAATAGATGGAAGAAACTGATACTAAAGACATTATATTTAAAATTTAGATCTCAGATAAAAACCTGCATTACTACTGTTGCCGAAGTACTGACTGTTTATTGTATGTTAAAATAGAATCCAGGTTTTGGCTTAGGTGTGTGTACATAAGTCACAATGTTTTACCAGATAATGAAACATACCAAGTTTAAAGAAAGCAAAATCAATAAAGCAGTTTATTCATTGTTAGAAGGGGCAGGAGGGAAGAAAAACTTGACAGCAAGTTTTCAAACTACTAAAACCTGTAATGGAAGCCTTCTCACATACCAAGAGAATTTCACACACAACTGGAAAGCACATTGTCTTTGAGGAACAGATTAATCCTGGAACTGCAAAATAATTCAAGGTGATGGTCAAAAAACATTTAATGGAAGGCAAAAGAGGAAATAACCTTTAAAAAAATAGAGAGTAATTGAAAGGTAGAGATCATATTTAAAAAAGCGAATCAAAAAAACACCTGATAAAAGACATAGAGTTTAAATGATTTATTGATTTATAATGAGTTCGGAAAATCAAACCAAAACTAAAAGCAACTGTATTTTGACAACTCCATGCTTAAAAAGATATGGATATTATGAAGAAGATCTTGAGTACTCAGAATTGTACTGCCATCCTGCTGTACAACAGAAACTTCAAAACAAAGCTATGTTGATATGTTGGCACACTAAAACAATAAATGTAGACGAAGCATAATGAAAACATGAAAAGTCCAGAAAACAAAAGTTAAATCATTAATTTTTCCTACTGATACATCTCATGTAGAATATTCTATGCTACTCCCACAAGAAAGACAGAAATTTTTTCCTCTTCTTATTCAGAAAGACGAAAAAAACCTGAAAGTAAAAAAGGCTTGTTAAGTTTAAAATAAAAGGACACTCAAGACCAGATATATCAATTTAATTATAAATACAGTCTTTCATAGTAGAAATGGAGCCAGACCCAAAGTTATTTTAAGGCAACTTTTGAAAAATAGTGGTGAAAAGAACTGTCGTAATATAATTGCTCAAGGTAACAGGTCTATATTAAAATATGTAGGTTGTATCCTATCATCCAGTTCTTGTCCCTAACATTTTGGATAAATAGATTTGCAGTTTGTTTTCTAACCTCACAATCTCCCAACTGTCGTCCATTATCTGTCTGTTGCTGTGGTGATGTCTGTTTTTAGGAAACAGAAGGAGCAGATGCTGGTAGGTGATCCTCTGCCTGTTTGGTTTACAGCTTTCACAGAGCTGCCGGTTGGAGATGACACAAACATGCAACCGGCCTTTTATCCACCTTCAGTAGCAGGTGACAGATCAACTACTACCTAGAATTCAGGGCATGATAGAGATACAGCATGGGATAGGGTGTATTGAAAGACTGAATAAAAAATTGAAACTGGCTCATATCTCTAAATACTGATTTAGTAGCAAATCACTAAATATACAGTGCATTTTAAAAAACAATATTACAGAAGCATTTATTTTTATATGCTTATGGAGTAAAGGACACTCAAAAAAATTCTCTAGTTTTAATTCAAAAGGCCAAACCTCAGGGTATAATATAGACGAAGGAGTCTGACTATCAGGACTGGGTCATGTTTTGCGAGAGAATATTGGAGTTTACATTCAGATCCAAATTTGAATTTTACTACGGAGAAAATTGAATCCAGTTATCCAATCTGGCCTCACCTCCTACTGGAACTTTTCCCACCACTGGAAAAAAAAAAACAGATAAATCAAACAATTTATTAGTAATGTAATTATTGTACAGGTGACTGCTACAAGGATCCATTGAACTGTATATTTTCAATATCTTTTAAGAAACAACTAACAAGTATTTCCACAACGAGCACTTGATTCTTTTGGTTTTTTTAATAATCTTAAAAAAAATAGTCACCTATTTCTTCCTAAAAAGCCTTAGGTAGCTGGGATATTTTTACGCATCCATCTCTAGTATTAATTTTGATTTTCCTTATTTTTGTTTTATACCTATTAATTTAAGGGAGGAGGAGAAAATTAATACAAATAAAATGATACAGGCTTTTAATGGTGACGTCACATAGGTAAAGTCTTTCTTACCTACGTAAAAGATTTATTTTTTCCTGAAAAAATATTATCTATTGTACTTCTCTTTAGAACCTCAGACATGGTCCAAGCAGCTTCCATGTTCACTATTTGAAAACAATCTGTGATTTTACAATGCTGCATTGAATCACATGCAGTTAACACGACTAAATTTGCCAGTCTTGCAGTCTGAAGGTTGTCTTCCAACATGACAAACAAAAAATAAGTATTGTTCAGTAGTATGTGGATGAAAATACTGATATTATTTTAATTTCTTTGTCCATATGTTGACAAGCAGACTTATCTCCTTCACAAAGGCATAATGAAGGGCCTCTATTTCCGCTCAGAGTCAAATCTGAAAATATGTTTCCAAGGGGTATATTGGGCAACATTTGTGAAAGATGAGAAAGATTCTGAAAATCCATCCAGGATCAAAAATCATAGTTTATTCCTAGCTAGGAATATGCTTACATTACAACATGCATCTATAAGTAGCTGATTAATCCAGCTGTACTAAAACAGAGAAAGATTTATATGTTGGCTAATTCACTCTGTGTCTTCAAATGAAAATTAAAAATGTGAGCGTTCTCTAACTTGATGCAACAGAGATTGTGAAAGTTCATCTTTCATATAATACTGCTATACTGAAAGTATAGCTTAAACGGATTTTCCAGTCTCTGATGAAACTTTTTAGATTTAGGAATAATGGTTTCTTGACTCTTCATTGCAGCTGCTCAAAATAAAATTAGTTTAAAATTTTAGAATGCATTAGATATCTGAAAATAATGCATCCCGTTTGGTTACAGCTGTAAAATAAAATCAGGTTAACTTAAAAGCAAAGGTTAGATTCCTCTCATTTTGTAAGTGATTCCACCCTACTTCAAAGTACCAGACTTTTAGGGCAAACTTTAAAAAATCTCTTAACTGACTGCTGTAAATATTACATTTTTTCTCAGGAGTTTTGTGAGATGTGAATCATCAGACCACCCTCAGACATGAATGTGACATTAAGACAGTCATGGAAAGCGTCACTCAGCCGGTCCTGCTGCCTGGCTGGGCACGCCCTGCCCTGCCCTGCCCTGCCCTGCTTTGCCCTACCCTGCCTGCCCCAGGGAAGACCTCACATTTCCCAGGTCCCCAGAACCACACCCTTGCACCGCCTTTGCTGGTGGTTAGAACTCAGTCCAGGGAGACCTCTTTATTTGGGCTGCTGATGGAGAAATCTGAAGCTCAGAGCAAGTCTGGCTCTAATTCAGATGAGAATAAAAGTTGCGGATGCACTTGTGAGCAGGACTCCTATGGATCTATTTTATATCTTTTGTCTCTAGATTAAATAATCCCTGTGAATAAAGGATTGTTTTTGAGTAGCAATTGAAATCTTTTATCTAGAATTTACAAAATCACCACACCAACTTGTTTAGGAAGTCATGTCAATCTCTGCAAGGACAGAGACTAGAGAAGCAAAATTAATCAAGCCTGAGCCTTGTTACGCATATTTCTCTCTCTAAGAGTTTCCAAAGGTCATTTGCAGTACCACAAGGATATTATAAAATGAATAAGTAAAGGAGGTAAAGTGAAAGGAGGATGGGGTGTGCAAAATCAAAGCAGAGTTTTATATTTGAAGAAAGATTAGAGATGGATAAGTACATGTTTTTGTCCCAAGTTGGAGTTGCCCAGAGATGCATATGAATTCAATCAGCAGTTACACACACCTCTTTATGGACACTGATACCATCTTTAGTAGTTTGTCCCTTTGTCTCAAAATGAATGCACTCAATACATTACATACTGTCTACGTGACTATTTGGATTTTATTTCAATTTACTGCTTAATAACAGCCTCTTAATCATTTAGGTCATTCTTCTTTTTGTTTTCACCTCATCTTTAGTCCAAGTCCTTTCTGTCCAAAAGAGCTTACCGGTGACAACCTTCTCTTCAAAGGTCCTTTTTCATCATCCAGAATTATGCTTAGCCTAATAATTTCTTAGGGTGCCTAGAACAATCTGGACACTCTTCAACATAAAATCTGAGTAAACATTATTTTTTAATTCACTCCCTTTGTCACAATTTTTTTACACTAACCTTCCTCCTGAGCCACGCATATGAAAAGGGAACTCTCTCTACAGTGAGGATTTGCCTGTCATGCTGCATAATAAGGTACCAGGCGTGCATCTGTATGTCACAGCTTCACAATAACTCTTATGTCTCTGGAAAAAACTTATACCAAACAATGAGTAGATGATGACAGTCTTTGATTTATTACAGCCTTAATGTTTCCTGTCCTTCTGTTTCAGGGATTTTTTTCTGATGTGCTGGAGGGGAAAAACCACACAAGAATCCTGTCTTTGAAAATTGTTCTTTTAACACTGGAGTAGTACATAAAGCTTTACAGTTTTGCCACTACTTTTTTCTACAGAAGTGACTAATTCAGTACATCCATTTAATTCTTCACCTATGATTTTTCCTTTCAAAATGTGAAAGTATATTTAATGTCCTTGGTTTTTTTTCTTTTGACTGGCACAGACATATTTTCATTCTAATACACTTTAAAGCTGATAGTGCTAAATGTTCCTTCTGACTTTGCTAACAGGTTAATAATTAAATTTTTTTTTTCTCCTATTTCAAACGCAAAAATCTCACTTTTTAAGTACTGGTGTGTTTAAAGCTTACCATTCCCTTGGTAATTTAGATAGCTTGAGAAATGCAATGTTTGTTTCCTTTATTGTCATATTTCCTGATAAATGAAATGGACGTAAATCTGAGATGAGAATTTGAATTCTGGACATTTAATGCAAACTTCATACAAAAAATCTTCTGAGATTCTGCCCTGAATCAAAATATTCATTTTTCTGGAACACGCAATATTTTAGGGAGTTTGGTGACTCTTTTTGGTTTGGGTTTTGTTTGTTTTATTTTATTTTTTTTCTTTTTATTTTGAGTTGTTTTGAATCATCTTTTTTTTAGGACAATACTATTCTACTTTTTCTCACTTGTAAAAGATCTTTTGTTTCGAAGGAAAAATTCCTCACCTCTCTGCCTTCCTACTGGAATCTTAAAGTCCAATCTGTGCCAGCTTTGTCCTGGCAATTTTTTAACTTCAAACTAGTAGGAATAGATCAAGCCTACAGGAGAGAGCATTAATACGTTGGTCTTTCCTATTCCATAGTCCTCTTAGTCTAGCAGTGTTAACAAAGAGACTAGAGTCTCGAAGGAAAAATTCCTCACCTCTCTGCCTTCCTACTGGAATCTTAAAGTCCAATCTGTGCCAGCTTTGTTCTGGCAATTTTTTAACTTCAAACTAGTAGGAATAGATCAAGCCTACAGGAGAGAGCATTAATACGTTGGTCTTTCCTATTCCATAGTCCTCTTAGTCTAGCAGTGTTAACAAAGAGACTAGAGTTTTCAGCGATCACTCTTTAACTTCAGGTTTGAAGTACAAAAGAGAAGTAGATAAAAGACATCAGTAGTATTGAAGCTGATAATGAGAACATCATTAAAGCATATTTTAAGTGCTTATTTGATTCAGTAAGATGTAATCTGTTGTACTCTGGCAAAACATAAAAATTGCTACCTCTTCAAACATCCAATCATTTTTAAAATCACACTTAAATGGAACCTTAATATAACACGATTGCTGAAGGGCAAGTGATTCCTGTTCACAAAGGATCAGACAATATCACCATATAACACCATTCTGTAATGTCCAGCTTGAGAAGAAGAAGGGAGAATATGTCCAAAACCTTGACGTTTTCTTTGATACTTATGTGGCCTTTCTAGCTGTCTTTCAGAGAGAAGTACCTTATTCCAGACATTTCCTGCTCATAGTCAAAGATATAATCATGAGGAACACAGCCGCATAACAGTGGTTTTGGCTAAAGGAACATGGATTAACCTGTGGTCTTATTGGTGTAAGGCTTCCTGATGTTTCTTCTTGCATTGACTGAAGTTTACTTCCTCCTCCAGCACAACTCTGACTGTACAAGTCTAAGAAGCTCCAAGATTTGTAATGGTCCAAGGAATTCTATAGCTAGTCAATGTCAAGTGTTAATAACTGTCATTTCTTGGTAAAATATAATAAATTCAGAAGGAATTGATGGTAAATAAACAGTTCATTTTCTTTGCAGTGTAGAATTAGTGCTTCTCCTTTGAATACCATGTCAAAGAAGCACACTTACAATGCAAGGAAATGCTGACATGACCCCTCTCTAGCAAACTCATGCTAAATGTCCTTTACCAAATTAACACTGAATTCCAAGAGCTGAGGAGGTTTGATCAATTTCGGACACTGAGTTTTAAGGTTGAGTTAATTATTTTAGGTAGATGATATTAATTAGATTCCTTGGACTTAGCTTTAAGAACAAAAGTTGAGACTATGGCAGCTTGTAAATGATTCTGTTGAATTTCACTATGGAAAAGATCCACTGCTTCCTAATTGACTGGGTATTAGTAAAACAACCTAAGAGAATTAGATTTTGTTAAAGTACTCCCAGATGTTTTCAGTGGTCATTGCCCTGTTTTCAGTAGAAAAACAGGTATTTTATACTGTTCATAGACAAGAAAAAAAGGAGAATGGAGAATCATCTAGTCAGATAGATTCCTAAGACATATAATTGGAAATAATTGAAATAATATTTAATAAATGAAATTGATTATGCCCAGGGATGTTTGTAGAGGCTGTGTGTGACAGTTTGAGATAAGCTGGTTCTTATTTGAAAATCCCAAAGGCCAGAAAGAATCTGAGAAACTTTTGAGTCTGCTACTAGCAGACATCACGCGAAAAACTTTTTCTTTCAGTTTTAACATAAAGAATCATAGAGAAAAACAGGACTATTTCAAGGAGGAATATGGAAGGCCTAAAGCAAACTTTCAGAACTCCGATAACACAGCTGATGAACGCAGAGTAACTAGCTGAGGTGATTAAATAGGACTCTACAACTAGGCAGGAATACAGAGAATCTATTTGGTATTTGCAGGAGGTGATTTATGTTTTCACACCTGCTGTGTGGGAAATGAGGAGGCCTATCCAAAGGTACTGCATCATGCTGAGAAACCATATATTTTTAGTTAGCTCCAAGGGGATCACCTTGTAGCACCAGTGTGGATAAACAGCCTTTAGTGGCTAAAGAACACATTAATATTTTGCACATCCTTTTACAGAAAACAGTTAGTGATGTTGGATGCAAACATGGTCCTGTCATGACTAGAAATTTGTTGGAAATTGTAACGAATCTAATATGATTTCTTTTATGGCCAGTTGCAGAAACATTTTTTTTCCTCTATCTTTTTTTTAACCTCTATGTATTGAAAACTTTTTGCTAAGGGATATTATGGAAGACTCAGACAATAATGTTTCTTACCTAGGTTCCAATGGCAGAGTTCTGGTCACATGGCTTAGGGTAATTTTATTAATTTAAAATTGTGATAGATATAGCTGACACAGTAGGTTTCAGTATGAAGAGAGTATATTTTGGGCCTATTAAGGTTTAATAAATGATCTTCTCTCTACTTGTTTGGACAATTAGTATTTTGCATGCAGATAATTTAGTCTTCTATATGAGATCTAGAGCTAGTGAGTTCAAAACAAGCTTGAGTCAATTGCCAAGACAGCTGACATGTTTCTGAGGGCCCAATGCTACACCTGCAAAAAGACCTTTGACAGCTCTGTGATGAAGAATCAGATTGTCACTGACTTCCTTACACTGGTTTGAAGTACATAGCAGGACTTAAGAGTTAAGTTGTATCTGTAAAATGCCAAGGTCTAAAATATTTATTACGATACTTCCATTTAGTCCACTTCTGTGACGATTATATTCTGAACAACATCAGTAAATACTGCTGTAGAAGTGTCGTATTTCACTCTTTATGAATGGCAAATCTGGCCCATCAAGAGCAACGTACTAGGTCTATGGTGGAACTAAGTATGCTTCAAATAAATCAACATTCCGAAATAGTATTGACGTATTCATGACACTCCATTTATTTAGGTGATAAAATTTTTTCTATAGTTGCTTCATTTTGTTTTTAATTGAAGGTACCAAAAATATGGACCATGTGACAAAAGGATAAAGATTCTGTTTTCAATCTGAAAGTACTGAGTCTTAGCCTTTTTTGAAGGAGTATTGAAAGCTGGTCACTGTCTACCCTGCTGCAAGCAGGTTCAGCCCGGTCAAAAATTCCAAGGCATCTGGATGTGGTACTAGCTGCGTAGGCATGCCATATATCACTAGCTACAAGAAACTGGCACCCTTTAATTGTGCTAATCAGGTTTTGAAACTAAGGAATTGTGCAGTTAAAAGACAGAGTATAAACATACAAAGAGTAGATATTGTTGGGTAGGTTGAAATCTCATGATGCTTAATGTTGGATAATCCAAATCCAGTGAGACATCTTTCTTGCTAAAGAAAATGTTGAGGATGTCAACCACGTACACTGAATCTTACAGGAGTGGATTGAGGAACGTGGTGCACATAAATGAGAATTCATTAACTCAGTATATTTACTAGTTATTGGTTTACTGTAAAGTTATATTGGAGTATTTGGGCATTTACTCTTGCATGATTTGTGTAGATTACTGGTAGGGTTGTAAGAAAACTAACAAGAGAATCCATACAATAGATCCAGATAAAGCATCTGATAATGTGGGACAACACCAAAGATAATAGCTGTGACAAAGCTAATTTCAGGCTTTGGATAAAGTTACCCAGCTTTTTGCCAAGGATGAACGTTCAAACACCTAAAGAATTCTGACAGTTAGGAAGGGATACTATAGAAAAAAAGCAGGATTCAGTAGTTTCCATTAATTATTAATAAGCAGAAATAGTTAAGCTTTGAATAAATTATACTGTGGATAAACTAGAGTTTGTTTGTTGATTTTTGAAGCTCTGTTTCTCCTTTTAGAAAAAATTTAAGGAGATTATTTGACCTCCTTATCCACAAGCCACAATTCATGATAGTCCAGTGAGGTTTGACGAGCTATTATGGCTGGCTGACATTGAGAGAAAGATGTGATTCTAAGTAGGAGTATTAGAAAGGTGTCTTGTAGGTGGAAAATATAGAAGAGTCCTGAAAGATCTGCAAATGTTTTCCTTGGATCAGGTTGTCAGCTACAGCCACAGTCCTAGTGTACACAACTCCCTCCTCTCTGCTCCTTGATTTTCAAGAAAAGGAAATGTTTACATGAGAACCAGAGGATAGATATTATAACCAGCTCAAACTAGCAACATAAAGGTGTTGAACTGATTGGACTCTTCATGAGTAATTTCAGTCTCGAAACTTTAAATGTCTGTATTACATGGTTGGCATCATTAGATGTGTATAGGGAGATTAAAATACAGAGTGAGCAATATAGTGTGCTTGTATTATCTCAGGAAGATAGACAAGGAATGGGAGCCTGAAACTGAGCCTTACAGCTCTTTATGTGCACTAACAGTCTGGATAAAAAGCAATTCAGTGGTTTACCAGCAAGATATACTGAGTGTCGAAACTTTCTCATTATATAGAAAAGCAGAACGGTTTTCTGAATTCAGCTCTTCTAGTTCAGCCAGGCAGGAAACACAGGACCAAAACTATGGTGATAAAGATAAAATGTAGTAAGAAATGCAAGATGTTCTCCAGAAAAAGGTAAATACTACACACTTGGTAATTTGATCAGATCACTGAAGAAATTCTTCGTACTCAAAATTAACATTCACTTGTGTACAACACAATACAGGTTTAAACCTTGCTATTTCAGAAAAGTGGTCTTAGCAGTTGCAGGTAGTAACAGTGCTTAGGGATGCACCCAGAAGAAAAAAATATGCTGATGGGTACAGTTGTATAGCGTATTTCTACCTGTTCCACCTAGCATTAGGTAAACAGTAATGTTAAATGTAATCAGGAAACATTTCCACACTTTCTGTAGTTGTGATTTTCACTGCTGATCAGTTTTCATCTTCCTTATAATGAAGTGATACATGGAGACAGGCCACACAGGCACAGCGAGAAATCAGAGGCAAACCAGACCTCTACTTACGATTTCTGTGTGCCTTTTAGATAGCCCTCTGGCCAGGGACTACCTGGCTAGGGAGATCTGTACCTCTGATCCATCTCAACAGAGATATTTCAGAGTGGGGAGGCAGAGCAGGGCAGTGGAGACCCATCACACTGGCTCCCTGAAGGCAGAGAAGTTATTATTGATTCTATGTTACCACCACAAACAGCAACGGCTAGGGCAAAGACTGAGATTTGCACATTTTCTGTACAACGGTTTGCAGAAACAGAGATACTTGTCCCTGTGGTGACAGGTGCTGAAGCCTCTCGCCCAAAATGTTCAGTTTGGTATCTAGCTGTTCTGCACAAAGGTTTATTTTATTTACATATTTTATCAGCTTGTTATGGTGTATGCTGCTAGACCATGGTTCTATTAGCTACTGCAGGCTTGTGCCAGAAAAACCAGTATCAGGTTTTTCATTGTTCTTGGAGGACAAAAATAGCTGCACATACTGAAACTGCCAACAACTGATCAAGAGCAGCACAGGGGTCAGGACAACTATCTCTCAAAAGCTGTTGAAACATTCTCCACATGTACTAGCAATATGCCAAAATACCAAACATCATACAGGAATGCAAATAAACAGAGTTACCTGTCAGCTTTTCAATTTTCATGTATATTCTGGCCTTCCTCCTCTCTTTCACACTAAAAGATTCTAGCCAGGTGTTTACTCTCAACAAAACACCTATAAAACTTGACTGAAAAAATAATTTTGAAATTTTCCATTTGTTACAACAGGCTAATCATGTGGTATAACTTCAGATTATTTCACATTAAATTACAGAACAATTTTGGGTATTAGAGTGGTGAGTGAGTTATAATATTTGAATTTTATAAACTGTTTTTTTCCAGCATTGGAAAGAAAACAATATTTCTGACAAGTTTAATGCTGTTTCACAGGGACAAATTGTAGGTGTCTTCACAAGATTTCTTATTTGAGGAATATGAATTTATATGTATACATAACCTGAGCTTGGCAGAACTTGTCTGGGTTCTTTGAATCCAGGATTTTTTAATAGCAGTTACCACATAAGCAAATAATTAACCCAAGTGAATCTTTCATAGCTTATTCTGAAGGTTGATATATACTCCAAGTCAAATTATAAAGGCATTAATGAAAAAATGCATGTTGATTTTAAAGCCAAAAAAAACCTCAATACATTGTGAATCATCATTTGGGGAATTACTTAAATGTTGTGAAGTTTCTGGGTTTTTCTCTTCTTCTTTAGAAATTTTAAAAGATTCCTGGCCATAAAGTGGCTTGTTTAAGAAGAGTATACCGAAATTCATTTTGGCTAGTATAGAAAAGCAGTAAGACTTTAAAATACAGTAAATGTAAATGAGAAAAAAGATAAATGAAGAGTTATTGGGAGGAAAACAACATTATTTTTCTGCCAGAGAACAGAAAAGCTGAGAATTAGGAGAAAATAAAGAAGGAAAATATGCTTTGGTTTTTGATACAAACCAATATGATTGCAAACAGAACATTTAAAAAGTATATTGATTTATATATGGGCAGGATAAGTAGTGACTAATAATTATTCTAAAACAATCTTGGGTACAACAGACAAAATGTCTCCCCTGGAAAACTCATCCATGAAAGAAGACTCCAGTTTCTATATAACACTATATATTATGCTGCATTTCCAGCTCTGCTGTTAACCACTGCAACCTTATTCATTAGTATGATGTAAAAATGAATTTAAAAGCAACTTGTGTTTCAGAAGAAAACAGATGAAAAAACAACAGTTATTGGTGTACCTCAGGCCAAGTTGTATACAATTGTTACCATTTCAAAGGGAATGTTATTATTATCTATATTGGTCTCTCTAGTCTTCTAAGAAAAGAAAAAAGGGAGCACTATAAAATATTGCAGCAACAACTTTGCAGTAGAGCTCAAAAATGAAATATACTTGATCATTTCATACACGACTTACAGGCCTCCCTATCTGTGGTCGAGAAAGAAAAACAGCATTCAGAAATCTGTTTTCCTCGTCTGAAGATCCTAAAGAGGTTGATGTGTTTAGGCAGCCTTGAAAGTTAACTTTCCTCCTCCTGTTCTCTGCACTCATTTTCTCTTAACTTGTTTCTTGGCTTTGTCCTCCAATTTTCCTTTACTTCTTTATTGGCTCGCTTCTTTCTTCAACTCTATGTTGTGGACCATCATGACTTGTAGAACTGGCTCATGCAGTGATGAAAAATATCTTCCTCTCAATCCTGTTTCTCTTGTAGTGAAATGGTAAAAGCAGCTATAGATAGGGAGAGAACTAAAGAGCTGAGAGACTACCAGCTCTTTTTTTTTTTCTGCTGGTAGTTGGTTATGGCCATTTAGGAGACCTTGCAGAACTTTGCTTCTGTATACATCATAAGGAATAAATGATGATTTTTCACCTAAGTGGAACCATGAGGCAGATACTTCTGAAGTACTAACATCAACTATGTTTAAGGTTGAGAAATAACGAGTACTAATTGAAGAGCATTGAATCTTCACAGATGGAAGTTTTTTTCAAAATACCTTGTAAGTTAAAGGGGGAAAATCAGCTCTGGACTCCTGTATTGCAATGACATTCAATAGAAAGTAAAATATACTATGATTAAGATCAACTAACTCAGAATTGTGTATAATAATCAGAATACAGAAATTACTGCCACAACTTAAGGAAGAAACACTTTTTGAAAATCTCTGATCAGACTAATAGCAATGTTACCTAATGATTTTCAGCACCGTAGGGAAACAATACTAATGAAGATTGTCTTAATATGATGAACAGCTGCTGATGCAAACTACGTATCAAGTAGACTTGAAACCTTATTGTTATTCTTCTTTCTGTCAATATTTTTGGTAACTTTTTTTTCTGATGTTGTTTAACATGGAGAGTTAAGTGTCTTTGTGGAGTTATTTTTAAAGTTAACTCAATCGCCATAGATAACTCCTCCAATGTTTGTTTATATCATAAGCATTTGTACTGAAACACTAGTTGTTTTTTTCTTTAAAATGGCCTTTAAAGTTGACACTTTGGTCTTTCAGTTCTTTGGCTGTAGAAATAAATTTTAAAATAATTTAAAACCTAAATATAACCTTTAAATTAAGCTGGATGTCAACTCTATAGGAAGAATAATATTTATAGAGGAAGGAAGAAACAAGAGAAGGAAATAAGCTTTGAGGACACCATTAGAAAAAGACCAAACTTTAGCTTTCTAAAACAGTTTTATTTACAAACTTTTGTCTGGCAGTTGTAATTAATTTGTTTTATGTATGTTGGGATCCTGACATGTTGAGCCCTTTACAGAGGTAAAAATAACAGCATTCCCAAAAAATGCTGCTTCAGCATTTCAAAAAGAGGTAGCATATAAGTGATAGTATACCTTTTCCAAAAAATACGAAAAGTAATCTTGACTAGATAGGCACAGAAAACTTGTGACAGATAAATCTCAGAGTAGTGTTCAGATAATTTCCAAAGAAATTTAACTTTAAAACATCTAAGAAGACTCAGACTATAATGGGAAAAGACACCTCACTTATGTCAAACAACAAAAATTATTTAGCTGTTCTCTTTGACTTTCTGATTTATGTATTTTTGTCTGTTACAAGTACCTTTGTTTACTACAACAAAGATTCCACTCTCTCATGTGCTTACAGTTCTGCAGTTCAGACCTTTTGTAATAGCTATAAATGCCGTTGAGTGACATTAAGTTTAGATATTTGCACAGTGATCTTAGGTATCTATACGTGTGTCAAATGCCTGTGTACAAACAACTATGTAGATCTAAGACTGGTGGTATTGATTTCAATACATTTTTATAATTGTCCCCATTTCATTTAACTCTTAGTTTTAGGGGTATTTTCATTCACGTATTTAATAATATTTATATTATTTTATAGTCAGCGAGTGTCAGTGAGTATTACCTCAGCACGTGTATTGGTATGGGTAAGTAGGGTTCACAGAATCACAGAATCACAGAATGGTAGGGGTTGGAAGGCATCTCTGTGGGTCATCCAGTTTAACCCCCCTGCCGAAGCAGGGTTGCCTACAGCAGGCTGCACAGGAACTTGTCCAGGCGGGTCTTGAATATCTCCAGAGAAGGAGACTCCACAACCTCCCTGGGCAGCCTGTTCCAGTGCTCCGTCACCCTCAGAGTGAAGAAGTTCTTCCTCATGTTCAGACGGAACATCCTGTGCCTCAGTTTGTGCCATTGGCCCTTGTCCTGTCACTGGACACCACTGAAAAGAGTTTGGCCCCTTCCTCCTGACACCCACACTTCAGATATTTATAAACATTTATTAGGTCCCCTAGCAGCCTTCTCTTCTTCAGGCTGAAGAAGCCCAGCTCACTCAGCCTCTCCTCGTAGAAGAGATGCTCCAGGGTTGTTAGAGTAGCATATTGTTTTGGTATCTTTTTTATTGGCCTGCATCCACTTTGGTAAAATATTTAAAGCACATTTTCTGATTAGTTTAGCAAGGGCTTAATTCCCTCCTCAGAATTTTAAAACGACAGTTTTATATTACAAGCCGTTGCTATCAAGCTACAAATCAGTACTGAAATCATTGAGACAATGTAGCAAAATCTCAAATTTTAAAATAAAATTTAATCTTAACAAAATGGAAAATATTTCTGAGCGGAAGCTTCCAAAAAACATCCTCCATCTGTCCATCTATGTATATTTTTGCACTGGTAGTTCCAACAGATCGATATGATTTTATGAAACAAAATCACTGTTACCCAGATGCAGTTTTTCACTTGAATAACTAAAGCTTAGCTTTACTCATTTTGCTTGGCATAAAAGAATACTAAGGATAAGGTCTTATTCTTATTAGATAGATCTTCAGCTTCTGGTAGAGAGCTCATACTGACAGTAATTACAAAGAACTTTGGATCAGCAGAGCTAATACCAAACTGGGAGGTGTGGTAGATACACCAGAAGGCTGTGCTGCCATTCAGCGTGACCTGGATAGGCTGGAAAGCTGGGCAGAGAGGAACCTGATGAGGTTCAACATGGGCAAATGCAGGGTCCTGCACCTGGGGAGGAACAACCTCATGCACCAGTACAGGCTTGGGGTGGACCTGTTGCAGAGCAGCTCTGTGGAGAGGGACCTGGGTGTCCTGGTGGACGACAGGTTAACCATGAGCCAGCAGTGTGCCCTGGCTGCCAAGAAAGCCAGTGGAATCCTGGGGTGCATCAAGAAGAGTGTGGCCAGCAGGAGGAGGGATGTTCTCCTTCCCCTCTACACTGCCCTAGTGAGGCCTCATCTAGAGTACTGTGTCCAGTTCTGGGCTCCTCAGTTCAAGAAAGATGAAGAGCTAGTGGAGAGAGTTCAGCGGAGGGCTACGAGGATGATGAGGGGACTGGAACATCTCCCCTACGAGGAGAGGTTGAGGGAACTGGGCTTGTTCAGCCTGAAGAAGGGAAGGCTGAGAGGGGACCTAATAAATGCTTACAAATATCTGAAGGGTGGGTGTCAGGAGGATAGGGCCAAGCTCTTCTCAGTGGTGTCCAGTGACAGGACAAGGGCCAATGGGCACAAACTGAGACACAGGAAGTTCTGTCTGAACATGAGGAAGAACTTCTTCCCTCCGAGGGTGACGGAGCACTGGAACAGGCTGCCCAGGGAGGTTGTGGAGTCTCCTTCTCTGGAGATATTCAGGACCCGCCTGGACAAGGTCCTGTGCAGCCTGCTGTAGGCAACCCTGCTTTGGCAGGAGGGTTGGACTAGATGACCCACAGAGGTCCCTTCCAACCCCTATTATTCTGTGATTCTGTGATTCTGTGTAATACTCTGGATCTTCTCATTTTTGGATATTATTCATTGGCAGTATTTTCCCAGCAGGCAGAGGATCAGACCTGAAATAATATTCATTTTTATATAATACATGATGGCTTTGAAAAAAATTTTTAAACAAAAATTTGAATTTTTCTTTCTTTCTTGTTTTATTCTCTGCTATTTTAAAAATACCTCAGCTGCAGTGTCCTACTTCCCAATGGGCTTAAGCTTCCAAACCCAGTCTTTAGCAATAGGAAAGTGGACATAATCTAAAAGCATACATTTATTATTAATGGTCTTACACTCTCCTGACCTTGAAACGTATTCATGTTGTTTGACGTGCACAGGGTCTTTAATTTCTTAATTACCTGAGAAGTAACGTTCACATTCCCTTTATAGGAAAATGAATTTGAAATTATTAACTTGTCAGAGGATCAACTGGCACAGTAAACATTTTCTGTTATTTACACTGGGTAAGATTGTTTTTTAATTAAAATGACAGTTATGGTGCTACTCATTAGAAAGTGAAGTGAAATGTGGTCACCTCTGAGCATTTCTTGTGATGTTGACAGTTTAATAACCATTTATTGCTAAATATTTTCTAATACTCTGACATTTCTGAGCAGCTCTATTATTTTAAGACATTCATTCTGTCACTGCTATGTAAGGACAAGATAAAGAATTCATCTATCTATTTGTAATTACAGTGGCAAAGTGCTAATATGTGGATTAGGTTTAAATTGTGCAAAAAGAGGATATGGGAAGGAAGGATTTCTGTTTATTTAGTCACTTTATTATTCACAAGCATTCTTGTAGCACTCATCTCCTTAGAGGCTGAGTGGCAACGCTGTCATGTATTTAATACGTAAAATTTTCTTGTGCAAGTAAAGTAAGAAAATGTTTTTACAGTTTTTTAAAAAGTGTTTTCAAACAAGAGGGTAAGCAACTAAAGAGAAGCCAATTACATAGATATTGCTTGCAGCTCACTATGAATAGGGCAAGGCTTTATGAGCAGCTGTTTTCAGTGAACTTTTTGTCATTTTTGTAATTTGTAGTCATGGTTATTCTCATTAAAACAATAAAAAAAAAGGATTTTATTTCTGCTCAATTAATTTTTTTCCCATAGAAATTAACATATGTGATTTGTTTATTACTACGTTTATACTTATCTTTCCTGTTCCTGGTCCTGTGACACTGGTCATTTCTGAATGGACAACACACAAGAGAAGAAACACTTCAGTCTTAAGGCCTTAGAGACAAAATTTGTCACTTAATTGTGTGCCTTTAATGAATAGTTATCCTGAAAAAGAATAGTTTATGGTGATGAATAAATTATTACACTCATCCACTTATAAAAAAATATCATTATTTTTTGAGAACTCATTAATAAGATATAGTGGATCTAGTCTAAACTTGCCATAAACAGAGCTTTCCCCTAGCACTCTAGGAAAATGTGGATCCATTAATATTAGTTCATATGACTGCTGAAGTTTTCCAGTCTATAATTTTTTTTCTGTTTCTTTAAGGGATTTCTGATGTGTCTTTCAATCTTGCAAGCATTTGTGAAAAACTACAAATGTGCTGCATTAGGAAATAATTCTATTATGTTACTAGACAGGTGCTTACCCTGTTCATAGATGTCACAAAGAAACCTTATTGAAATGAGCTGATATTCATTCATACGTGTGAACAGAATTTGCTTTACTAAATTTTCCAAATAGCTTATCATTTTATGGTCTTTTTTTCATTGTTTGTCCTTTTGCAGTCTTATGCCAGCTCAAGTAAAGCACAAATCAGGAGTGGCAGTGACAATACATGAAGTATGTTTCAACAACTTAAGGTTTCGCTCTGCAAGATCTTTCAGGAACGAAACCAAGATACCTCACTTTCATAAATATTCAGACTTGATCTTGGTCTCTGTGAAACATCTACTTCAAATTTAGAGTGTTAAAACTTCATAATAACATGCTATTATTGCATTTGCACAACAAAGAAGTTGGTACTTACCTTCACAAATTCCAATAGCATCTTTTCAGGCTGCCAGTAGAGGAAGTACTTATATCCTTCTCATAGATGATCTTTCCTTTCCAAGAACATAGGAAAAACATTGGTCGTTTAATACCTCAGTATATGTAACATTCCTATCAATTCAAACAGGAAAAATGGATTCTGCTATATTTTCAGCATACAAGCCTACTCTTACTTTTCCCTATCTGCAACAAAGTTGAAAAGAAATGGTATGGTATCTACTACTATGTCACAGTATTGGCATTTGGAGAGGTAGTCTTAAATGAACAAGAAACATCAAAGATTAACCAAATGATTTTAGAAAACTATTTAAGACTTACAAGCTGACCTTCGTACACAGAAAAAAGTAAATGTGCTGCAGTGTGAAGAACAACCCAAACACTATGGCTGATTGTCCAAGTGGAAACCTGTAGTGAATGGTGTGTCTCAGTGTTCTGTACTGGGACCAATAGTATTTAATATCTTCATCAATGACATAGACAGTGGGATTGAGTGCTCCCTTGGTAAGCTTGCAGCTGACATTAAGCTAAGCCGTGCAGTTGATGTGCCTGAAGGATGGGATGCCATCCAGAGGGACCTTGAAAGGCTTCAGGAGCAGGCCCATGTGAACCTCATGAAGTTCAACAAAGCCAAGTGCAAGGTCCTGCACTGTGGTCAGGGCAATCTTCAGTATCAATACAAAATGGAGGAAGAACCGATTGTGAGCAGACCTCTGGAGAAGAACTTGGGGATGCTGCTTGATGTAAAATTGGACATGAGCCAGCAATGTGTACTTGCAGCCCATCATATCCTGAGCTGCATCCAAAGAAGTGTGGCCAGTAGGTCAAGGGAAGTGATTTTCCCCCTCTACTCCACTCTCATGAAACCCAGCCTGGAGAACTGCATCCAGCCCACGGCCAACAGCAAAAGAACAACATAAAGCTGTTTGAGTAGGTCCAGAGGAGGGCCACAAAAAATCATAAGAGGAATGAACACCTCTCCTATGAAGAAAGGTTGAGAGAGTTGGAGTTGTTCAGCCTGGAGAAGGGAAGACTCCATGAAGACCTCATTGCAACCTTTCAGTATATACGCAGGACTTATAAGAAAGATAAAGACTTTTTGTCAAGGGCTGTACTGACAGGACAAGGGACAATGGTTTTAAACTAAAAAAAGGTCCATTTAGATCGGATATAAAGAAGAAATTTTTTTATGATGAGGATGAGGAGACACTGTAACAGTTTACCTGGAGAAGCTGTGCACGCTTGTTGTCTCTCTCCACCATTTCCTCCCCTGTCAATCTCTTTTCCAATTCAGATTCCAAACTAGGGAGGAAAGCAGAAGCACAACATACTTGCCAGTTACAAAGCCATGAACATTATGAGGTTTTATTATTTCATCTTTTCTAATATGCAGCATGGTTCGATGTATTCTGAGAGACATTGCCTAAGAAGAAGAAGCACTTTTTCCCCAAAAGATAAAATTAGGAGAACAAAAATAATTATCTCTCCCAAGCAACATGATTGTCTGGTTTGATTCTGATTAAACATGCTAATGAGATACATCTGATGGTCCTGAGGGAACTGGCGGATGAAGTTGACAAGGGGCAGGCAAATGACATCATCTAGTGATGTCATCATCAGTGATAGAAGGAAGACTAGGGGAAATGTGGGCCTTCTCCAGAAGGAAGTTGGAGACCTGGTTACCTGGGATGTGGAGAAAGCTGAGGTGCTTAACGACCGTTTTGCCTCAGTCTTCAAAGCAAGTACTCTAGCCACACCACCCAAGTTGTAGAAAGCAAAGGCAGGTACTGGGAGAATGAAGAACTGCCCGGTGTAGCAGAAGACCAGGTTCGAGACTGCCTAAGGAACCTGAAGGTGCACAAGTCCATGGGGCCTGATGAGAGGCATCCACGGGTCCTGAGAGAATGAAGTTGCCAAACAACTCTCTATCAGATATGAGAGGTCATGATGGTCTGGTGACTTCCTCACCGACTGGAGAAGGAGCAACATCACTCCCATTTTTAAAAAGGGAAAAAAGGAAGACCCAGTGAACTATAGGCCAGTCAGTCTCACCTCCATGCCTGGAAAGATGATGGAGCAGATCCTCCTCAAAACCATGCTAAGATACCTGGATAACAAGGAGGTGATTGAGGACAACCAACGTGGCTTCACTAAGGGCAAATCATGCCTGATCAACTTGGTATCCTTCTGTGATGGGGTTACAGTTTTGGCAGACAAAGGGAGGGCAACTGACATCATCTACCTGGACTTGTGCAAGGCATTCAACACTGTCCCTCATGATGTCCTTGTCTCTAAATTGGAAGGGCATGAATTTGACAGATGGACCACTTGTTGCATAAGGAACTGGCTCGATGGACGCACTCAAAGAGTTGCAGTCAATGGCTCGATGTCCAGGTGGAGACCAGAGATGAGTGATGTGCCTCAGGGGTTGGTACTGGGACCGGTGCTGTTGAATATCTTTGTCGGCAACATGGACAGTAGGAATGAGTGCACCCTCAGCAAGTTTGCTGACAACACCAAGCTGTGTGGTGTGGTTGACATGCTGGAGGGAAGGGATGCCATTCAGAGGGAACTTGACATGCTGGAGAGGTGGGCCTAGGTGAACCTCATGAAGTTCAACAAGGCCAAATGCAAGATCCTGCACATGGGTCGGGGCAATCCCAAACACAAGTACAGGCTGGATGGAGAGTAGCTCAAGAGCAGTACTGAGGAGAAGGACTTGGGTGTACTGGTGGATAAGAAGCTCAACATGAGCCGGCAATGTGCGCTTGCAGGCCAGGAAGCCCACAGGATCTTGGGCTGTATCAAGAGAAGCGTGGCGAGCAGGTCAAGGTAGGTGATTCTGCCCCTTTACTCCGCTCTCATCAGACACCACCTGCAGGACTGCACTCAGCTCTGGAGCCCCTAACAGAAGAAGGACATGGATGTGTTGGAGCGGGTCCAGAGGATGGCCACGAAGATGATCAGAGGGCTGGAGTACCTCTCGTACGAGGACAGGCTAAGACATCTGAGGTTGTTCAGCCTAGAGAAGAGAAGGCTGCAGGGTGACCTTATAGCAGCCTTCCAGTATCTGAAGGGGACCTACAGGAAAAATGGAGAGGGACTTTTCACAAGGGTGTGTAGTGATAGGACAAGGGGGAATGGCTGTAAACTAAAAGAGGGCAGATTTAGACAATGAGGATGGTGAAATACTGGAACAGATTGCCCAGAGAATTTGTGGCTGCGCCCTCCCTAGCAGTGTTCAAGGCCACGTTGGATGGAGCTCTGAGCAACCTGGTCTAGTGGAAGATGTCCCTGCTCATGGCACGGGGGTTGGAACTAGATGGTCTCTAAGGTCCATTCCAACCCTTACCATTCTATGATTCTACAATTCTAAGTCTTGACTGTAAATTTTACTGTACCTATGTCAATGGCCAAAATGATGCTGTTTGCATGTATTGGCTTTGTATAGCACTTCAGCATCTCGTTGTAATAATTGTGCTCTACAAGACAAAACTACGTATTTTAACAAATAACCTTAATGAGTCTGAAGGCTAGAAGAAATGATGGGCAAAAATAGGCTGAGGCTGCAAAGAGGAAGATACATGGTGATATTTTCAGGAAATGAGACAACAAAAGAAAATCAACATTGTTAAGAGAATGAAATCAAACATGAGCTGCATTTTACTTTCAAGATTGTACTCTTAATGCTTTTAGAAATGTCAAAATCTAATCTCCAATTTTGCCAAAATAGTGAAATAAATGTATCTGTCACTTGATTATGTTATTTAAAGCTGTGAATGATCCTTAAGATTATTTCCTGCTTCTGTATCAAAGAAAGAGAGGGAACGACTGAATTTCCAGGTTTTGCCAGCATTGTCCTCTCCAATATGATTAATAACAGTATGCTTACATGAAAATTGAAATTTTTAACAGATACAAAATAAACAGGAATAAAGAGTCCAGATTTTTAAACCCCAAGAAAATTTAAAGTCAAAGTAAAGACTGGCGGAGAAGAATAGGGATTTCATATAATGAAAGTGATGTTAACAAGCAAGAAACAGATTTTGGCTTTCATTTTAGTACTGAAATGCAGCTTTTCCTTTTCCATCTAACTTTCTGTACATTTATTTATTTAATAAATGGTGTCTTTCATAGAGAAGCAGTAAAATACTCCATAGATGTATTAGTATGCAGACCATAATCAAAATTATATAAATCGGGCTCTCTAGGCTATATATCAGCATACTATCATCAATAAATGTGGCAGAGTACGTACAGAAAGGCAAAGAGAGGGCAAATTCTTCGGAGATTTATTGAGCAGGTAAACCTGGGAGATTTGAGGAATAGACTATGAAAAGCAAATCTAAGGAGGATAGAGTTTTGCAAATATATACATGCAGTCACAATCTCTACTGCAAATTGTCTGTCTGGCTTTAAATCATGAGCCACTGAGTCATTTCAGACAAGGGAGGATAACAAATGCAAATACATTGTATGAATGTTGCTTGAATGTTGACTCCATGCTTGCACTGTTTGATGTATTAAGTGATCTAAAAATCTTGATTATAACCTGAAGTATTGAACAAATGATGACGCACAACTATTCTTATTTTATAAGACTTCTACTGGTAGTAAGATCATTTTAAGCTTTCAGATCTCTGCACCATATGTTTAGAAATTCAGTGACCATATGTTCTGATATGAGGGGCAAAAATAAAAATCAGGCTTCCATAAATTCTCTGAAAATGTATTGTATTTAAGCTTAAGCATTTTGGAAGAATTGTTACCCGAGATGACTGATTAGTGCCTTGATTCCAAAGCTTTCTCACTGTATTGTGGCTTTAATGCTGAGGGACTATTGTCTGACTTTAAAATATGAACTGCAAAGCAATTTTTCTGTATTATAATAACAAATGTAAAAACATTGTTGGAATGCTACTTGAATGTTGACTCCCTGCTTCCATTGTTCAACATTGTAATTGATCTGATAATATTGATTATACCCGTAAGTCCTGAACAAATGGCAAAACAGGCTGTTGATATTTTCTCAGATTCAGCCATTAACAGTAGCATTTTCAAAAGATCACTTCTGGTTTTGGTTTTAGGATTTGGGATGAGATTCATACTGCCTGCCTGAGATGACCAGCCCAAGATTTGCTAGTCTCTGTAACGACCTGCTCCCAGCAGACTGATTAGCATTCCTTTATGGCCTATACAGTCAATGGAAACATTTAAGTCCTTCAGAAAATTAACTCCACATGTCTGTTGAGAATCTGCTAGGTACCGGACTATATCTACTGTAACGCCTTCTGTGTTGTTTCTTTCCAACTTTAATGTCTAATACACTTTTTAAGGTTTACTGGAGTTACTTTCTATAGATACGTCTGGGCACAGGGTTGAATTTCTCAAAAGATGGTATGTGGGCACTTAAGCCTAGGCCAGGGAGACCTAGAAGAATAGTTTGTTTTGTATGGAGCATGTCTGAATGACAGTAGAATGTCAGGTCCCTCAAGGTTCCAAACTCTGAGTTTTCTTCAGAGTGACACGATTGTGATCTTGAAACAGAGCCTCTTAAAAGGCTGCATTCCATTGGTAATTCCACCTGCAGCATAATGTGAGAAAGCTCGTCTATGTGGCTGGAAACCTAGGGGCAGACGTGGTACGAAAACTTAATTCTTGAGGGGTTCAGATCACAGCCTAAGAAAAAGAACCATCTACCTTAAAATGAAACAAGAGAAAATAATTTGCAGTCATTCTGTGCTATAAGAACAAAACAAATGGACTCAGAAACAAGGGACTGCCTACTGCATCTGAAACCTCAAAGGGAGGCAAGAGCTCCAGGATCCAGTTTCTGCCCTGAGGATCTTTAGGTTTTTTGGGTTTGTTGCTGAATTTTTACTTTTTTTAATATTCTATACTTCAACCTGATATAAAACTAAATACAAAAAAATCAACAAAAAACCAAAACAAAAACAAGGACTAAAGACAAAGAGAAGAACGTACCCAAAACTGCACAGCTATGTAGTTGGTAATGACTAAGATCTATCACTGGTGAAGGGTAAAAGGGATAGAGCAATGTAGCAAGGTACTGATCAAGGAAAGGAGAGTTGTGAGCATATCAACACCATTAAAAACTTTTTAATACACAATAACACAGCAACAGTTTCAGAAGATGAAAGAGTAAGACCATAGAAACAAACCGAGGATCAAAAGTAAATTTCCTAAAAACATAAACTGCAGAAGAAGCAAGATGGAAAATATGTAAAACAGTTTGAAAAGGAGACTAAGAAAATAATCCTCAACATCATAACTCAATTTTGTACATGTCTTCAGCGTGTATAAGATTCCTTTATTATAATACAGAAAAATGGCTATACAGGACTAAAACTACTATGGTAACAGAAGAGATACATAGGTCACCTTTCTATTTAGGGAGAGAGAAGAAGGAGATATTTTCATAATATCTCTTCCCGAGACTTCCTTTCATATCTGTGATAAGTTACGAGATCCTAAGAGACAGTGTAAATATGTTTCAAATACAGAGACAGCAAGAAATGGTGGTTGAGGATATATAAGTATTAATAGAATCTGATTTTGTAACCTTAAAATTGTGGTCAAGTGACTTTAAGTTCGTCTGTTACTACATGATTCATGTTTCCTTTTTTGCTATTTAGAATTATGAAACCAACATCTCCACAATTTCTGAGAAGCAGTTTATGCATTTGCACTGTAATATTTATGGGTATGAAAGGAATTTTCATGAATATTACTTTCACTTTATTTCTTTGAATTACTTCAGCACCACCTCATAATTTTAGAACTTAATGGGCCGAGCAATAAAATACGACACAGCAAGTGACACAATAACATACTTTCATTTGCAGTTGCAGGTTTGATTAAGCTCCATCTACATGCTTTTTCCAATCTTTCCTATGAATAAAATAGAAAATGTAAAATGAATGACTAATCAGGGATATTTATATTAGAAACCTAGTATCCAGATTTTTTAAAATTATATTACAAATTTCTGTACTACTAGCTTATATAAAGAAGCCTGGACAACAACAACCTGCTTTAAAGTGCTGTGGGTGCCAGAACTGTTTTCTTATTCTTGACTCTATTAATTTGTACATGTGAGGTTGTTTTCTTTGTTTGTTCTGCAACTTTGAGAACAGCAAATAATTCCCACAAATCCAAGAGTTAAGCTACGAAATGCAGTCTGGCCAGCCAGATTATAACAATTTAAATTTGTACAGTTTCTTTCATCCCAGACACAGTCAGTAAACAATTCTGCTACTTACATGTCATATTCCTGCAGGCTTCAAGCTAGTTAAGGGCAGAAAAGAGACCTTATAAAAATGTTCACATATTTGTAGCTGTAGCAGGCTTTCCCACGTATTCGTGTTTTCTCTACTTCATCACTTATCATCAGAAAAATATATGTTAAATTCCATTCCAGATTCTGTACTTTGGAAATGCTGATGGGGGGGAGAGAGGTGTGAAGGAAGACATATTTGACTCTAAAGGCTCATTTTATGCTCGTGTGATGGATAAAGATATTTCAGATTGGAAGGGAGTGGGCTGGTTAGTACTGAGTCACTTATTTTCATGTTTAGTATAAACTGACAGCCTTCATGAAGAGCAATGAGCTATAAAATTACCAAAGCTGTGCCAAAATTAGCTTTTCCTACTGCTGGTCTGCTTCATATTTAAGAAAATGTGTTTCCTTTTACCAGTGTTATTCAAATTCACAGGTTCATACAACACAAAAATTTATCAGACTGTCTACTCCTTCTCTCTTCCAAGGTGAAATTGTTTCCTACTGCATATTAACAAATGCACTGTCCCAACAGACGTGTATTTTAGTCTCATTTTAAATATCCTGAGGGAAGTTATTCCATGGCTTAACAGATTTCACTGTCAAGAAGCTTTTACATGAAATTCGGCTTGAGTTTTGCCTTTTTTAATCTCACCCCATTACTCAAGAGTGATGCACCCTGAACTAATGTAGGTATTTCTTCTCTTACCCAGCAGTTAAACCCCTTCAGGAGTTGTGGGCTGTCATCAAGTTTCTTTGTTAGTTATTACTCACACACACTATAGAGGCAGCCTTGAAGTCTGATATTTTATCATAGGAGAAGATATTAAAAGTACTAGCCAAGGTTCCATTCCACCTGGAAACCGTAACTACTATTATCCACACTGGTAATTAGTGCTCCAAGTGTATATATCCAGTTTTCATCTCTTACTGTACTTAGAATCCCTCAGAATATATTCCTTCAATTTTCCATTCATACTTTACTCTTGTTACATTTTTTTCATTCTTTTTTTATACACTATACGAAGTGAAACACAAGCTAAAAAAGCCAAATGGCACAGTTATGGCTTCAAAGATACTATAAACTAAAAAGATAAATGACATATGAAACAAGTTACAGTCTGAAAGACCTTTTACTGTGCAATCTATGTGCTAAAGTCATGTAATGCAAACTGACAAATAACACCTAGCTTCACCTCTTAACACATTAACTCCTTCTCATTTTTGTGAATGAAGTGGAAATTAAACTGTTGGGCAAGAAAAACCCCTATGGTAGGTCAGAAAAGAATTGTCCTGTGCTTAGGAATGACTGTAGAACTGGTGACCATGGCCAGTAACTCTGATCTTGACTTTTGTAGTGTGCACCAGTTGTTAAGACACATCAGCAGATTAGTAATGGAGTGGGGACGGTCATGGAGGAAAGGAGATTACTTGCTTTAAGGTGATAAAAATGCTGAATAAACTGTAAAGGTTGACCATCTCAGGAAATGAAGTCACATTTTTCTTACACACTGAAGGAAAGTTTACACTTGGGAGCATCAAAGAAGTGGTATTCACAGTAATCAGACAGGGGGTGATGGGGTGTGATGTAAAGGTTTTTGGCTAAAATAAAAAATTTTGCAGGCCAAACTCCAGTTCAGAAAGAGAGCAGCCCCGCTGAGGTTGACAAAGCAATCCTTGAGAAAGTGAACCAGAGACCTCGAAGGAAACTTATTTAAATGTTAGTTGACAGTACACATGGCAGATAGAAAAAAATGTTTCTCCTTACTACTAAATGAAGTGACAACTTGATTTTGCTTAAGTGGCTCAAATCTTCAATGACCTTTCTCTCTCTGCGTCAAACCTTTACAGATGCATATCTAGTTCCAGTACATGCCTGTTTTCCAATATTAGTGTTATGTGCCTTCAAAACAACTGCTTCCCCTTCCCATGAGTATTTTTAGATTCATTTCCCCAGGAGACTTCAAAACCTCTATTTTTTCTGAGATAAATCTCTTTCACTGCACGTTTCTAATCATTCTGTACCATTAGATTTCCAATGGATAGTAGTAAGTCCCTCTAATCGAGCATAATTAGTGAATGTCATGAAGATGTTGTTTACTCTTTCATTGTGATCATCAGTCAAAATGTTGGAGATGACTATGTGTTACATTGTTCCTATGTGCTCGTCTTAAGTTGTGGCTATTTATTAAGGGGATTTTTTTGTTTACAACTTTTTATATGCCTGTAGTCTACACTAGGTTCGATTTGATTCGCAATACATGTATGTACCCATCTATTATGGATATGCATGGGTGGATGTGCACTGTTGGGGTTCTTTGTGGGTCTTATGTGTTTTCCTCCTCTGCTCTTGTGGTGTTTTTTTTTTTTTTTAACGGGTGACTCTTTTGTGTACAAGGGCCTTCAGATGCCTTTGCTCATTGAAAACAATTACAACAGTGTAAAGTGTCATCTCAGACAAAAGAAATAATTCATTTACTCAATATGGAGCAGACTGTGGCCAATATGCTTGTAGCTTCTGTTGTAGTAAGAAAACATGCATTAGAGCAAAAGATCTAGGTGGGCTTTTAGACCATATGGTGTTGTTGTGCTCATTCCTTTTTTCATTGACTTGCTGCATGCTTCAGTCCTCTTTTAATATATCAGAAAACAGTACTGATATCTTTAGATTAAAGCTGAAGTAATAGACTTCATGTGATCTTTTTGGCCTAAATCTTGGGAGAAACTGGTTTCTTTTCTCTATCTATTGCTGAGATTAGCTGGTATATACTTCCTACCCAGAATGCTAGTGACACTTTGCAAATCAGCATTGTCTGTATCCAAACTTAGAACTTACCTGATGGAAATGAATTAAAAAGAGATGGAGAGGTCTTCAGTGCTTTTTCTCTGGAAAATGATGCAACATTCAAGAGTTTATTTAAGAGTTTATCATTTAAGAGCTGAATGAATCCTTATAAAACCATTCCCACTTTTCTGCAGTAGAAATCACTCCTGCCCACAACTGGGTTAGGTACTGGAACTTACAGGCAGCTCCTTGTTAAGATTTCTAAATTCACAGTAATCATTTTGTAGCTATGCTTAAAACCACAGATTGTGATGGGTGAAAGGAAATGAAGGAAAAAGAAAACACTCCTGACATGTCCAAATTCTCCTTTGTGACAATCAGAGGTGCAAAGATTGAATGTACAGTGATCTCGAAAGACCATGAAACCTGCACAGACACAGAACACATCTAGTATTTCTGTGTACCAACTCCTTTCCAACCTTGCATCTATTGTTCAAGACTTCTCTTATCTCCCATTTATTTTTTAATTACAAAAAAATAATTCAAGTTGAAATGCAAAATCTAATACTAAGCTGAGTCTTACTTCTCTAGAGTCTCTAGGTGTTCAAACACATATACTCTTGCCAGTCTCTAGCCAGAAATTGCTATTCAAAACACACTGTCTTTCACTGTAAAGTAGATGCAACTTCAATGAGACAATATAATATTTGTGTTCTGTCCTTAGTAAATATTTTGTTGTGGTCTCTTTCTGTGACTGACCTCCAGTTATAGCTTACCTGTCAATGAAAAAAAACACTTCTGAAATGAAAGGAAATATCCTTTGTGCTCAAAGCAGAGTACACTGTAGGAATGTCTAAAGCCTCCCCTGGTCCTGGCACCTTCACAAGATGCTTCACTGTTCACACAATCTATATGTTATCTAAACTACAAAACCCAGTAATAAATTTTGGCAAGTATTTTGATTTCTTCTTTAGTCTAAGAAATACAAAGAATATAAAACACCTATGCATGAGGTCTAAAGTAAATTATTATTTCTTTTTTAAGAATGGAATTTTCAAGACATAGTGAGATTGTTGTTAACAAGGGTAAGCTCTGAAAAAAACATGGAAAGGGACGAAAGTAAATTGATGTGACATACATAGTAGAGGTGAATTACGATTATTTACACAGAGATTGTCTTTTGTGCCCTTGAAGAACAGTGAAAAGAATAAATTTTTACCATGCCAGTTAAACTGGGATATTCCACCCCTCCAGTGGGATAACCAGAATTACACTGTTAACACGTAGGACTCCTTGCAATCATCTAGCATGTCACTCAACAATAGGTCACTTCAGAAAGTAGCTCATAGACTCTAACAGCCTTAAATGAGTCCTTATCAACCATATTTTAAATCTTCCTTAGTTCAGAATTTAAGGGGTTGGCAGATTACCATTATTATTTTTTTCCAAACTTCAATATCAGAGTTCAGACGTTATTGTCTTAAGAAATAACCATATTTTTTTCTTTCTAAGCTAGGAGTCTATCTGCCACCTAATAAGCAACCAAATGATCTACACAAAGTCACAAGCTAAGGAAAAAATCTGTGCAGGTGCGATAATGGAATGGTACCAGTAATAACAGGTTATAAAAATGCTTTCACTAAGACAGCAAGAACATGGTCTTTGAGAGTGAGTACCCACAAAGAGTTCAGCGGGGCATCGCAATACATGTTTGGAAAATAATCATTAATAACAAGTGAATACTACAGAAATACAGAATTATTTTCCTGCCAAATTCCATTATCGGCTAAGAACACTGGATAAAATCCAAATGTTTGCTCCACAATTCAGATTAATAGACAAGGAAAAACCCTTCATCCCATGGGGCAGAAGCTGCAGTACAATTTAGGCAACATAATACTGATTTTTGGGTAGCTATACATCTTTTTTCTGACTACAAATACATATGTAGATATATGTATGTTCATATACACCTAATGAATACTTCATATCTGTTTCTTAATTGTGCTAACAATTTTGCATTTGACATCAAGCCCGATACTTTTAATCCTGATTCCTTCTGTATCTGCAGATATCAATCATAGTTTCCTTCACCCATTACTTCACTAAACAGTAAGCCTTTTTTCAAACCACTCTCCATTTTTTCCCATAGCTGTACCTTTTACATTCTCCTCTTGCACCTTTTACATTCTAAAGTCTAGCTTTTGTTCCTTTCTTTTTACAGGAGCTAAACCCACTGACCATTCAGCCACAAAACACCCTTTCTCTGTACTGTTTTCATATATTGGGCCTTCCTTTCATGAAAGATCTCTGCCATTTCCATCTTCTTTCTATCCTAAAGAGAGATATTCTGCTGCATCTATGTGCTGTATGCTGGTCCTAACTATTGACTCCCCAAATACTGACATATTTTTGCTTTCCTTTGTCCTTTTTCTCCTGTTACTGTTTATACAGGAATGGAGACAGTCATATTGACACTTCCAGTTTGCTGTCACAATACTTAGAACAATGGACTAGCAGCTACTGTAATGTGAACAGTCTTTATCAGGCTGATAACAATGATCTCGCTGTTGCATTGTGGTCCCCCTTTCTGCTCCATTTCACTCACTTTTGTCACTGGTCTTGAATCTGTCATTGTAAGCTCTAGGCTTCTTAGTTGTCAGTGAACAATGAGGCTTTTCCATTGACTTCCTCATAAAATAGGTAACTTAGGATAGGTGAGATAAATTATCTCAATCCTCTTACTACAAATAAGCTTGGATAACTAGTTGGTCAAATATCTATGACATGTAGATGGCTAAAATCCATGCCTTGAATTCCCTCCAAATAGTTGAAGTGATGCAACTTTAAAAAAACTCACAAATTGTGGTAGAATCATAAAATTGTTTGGTTTGGAAAGGCCCTGTAAAGATCATCTATTCCAACCCCCCTGTCATGGGCAGGGACATATTTCACTAAATCGGGTTTCACTAGTGGAATTTCCCTTGTGAATATTTAATATTCCCTGACAGTATACTGCATTTAATATATTTATAGCCCAGTGTTTCAACTGAACACAGAAGATTTAACTTTGTGGTGTCTAACCTGTTCCTGATGCTTAGAAGCTGGCAATGAAAACTGATTATTGTCCAAGAAATACTGAGTCGCCCTGTTGTATTTTATGTGTATGGAGTCTTAGGTAATAAGACAGAATACAATAATTTCCATCATGCTGTTCTAGGATCCTTCCATGCACTTCAAGAAGTTGCTGAAACTGAAACTAATACCACGCATAATGATTTCTGCATTGCAAAGTACCATGCTAGCTAGCCCGCACTACAGCTACAGTCATATATATTTAAACTATAATTACAAATATGGAAATTTAGAAAGGACGTTTCTTTAAAAAACTTAACTTTTATTTGATCAGTTATATTATATCAGTTTAGCCAAAAGCATTTTGTACATAAGCATGTACTGGGTTCGGCCAGGACAGGGTTAATTTTCACCGGAATCCAGGAAGGGACACAGCCGGGCGGGCTGACCCAACCTGAACAAACAGAGCAGGGTATTCCACACCATGTGGCATCATGCTGGGTTCCGGTGGGGGGGAGCTGGGTGGCGGGAACTCACTCACGGCTCGGGAGCGCGGTCAGCGGTCCAGTCTGGGAGAGCAGCTCTCTGGGTTGGGCAGTATGTGTTGTGTTTTCTCCTTATCTGTATCGTTGTTGTTACTGCTCCCTTTGTTTGCTGTTCTGTTAAACTGCCCTTATCCCGACCCACCAGTTTCTGCCTGTTTTTCTTTCCATTTTCCTCCACTGTTGAAGTGGGAGACGGATCGGAAGTAACGACGTGACCTCAATTTGAGTATGGTCATTCTCCTTTATTAATCAGCAAAACAGGGTTTATATAGGCAAAGCAATGACAACCTCTGATTGGTTAGTTACCCTTAACAGTATATGGGCAAAATTGCTATAACTCGCTGTGATTGGTGCAGAGCATCATCTCCATGCGGAAGCGATGATAAGGCAGGAAGCGGCGGCGTGGCAGGAAGCGGCGATGTGGCAGTCCTCCTGCGCCAGCATTCCGTGTGCGCCACTTTACTTTTGCAGCAGTGTTCTGTGTTTGCTGCTTTCAAGGCCTATCTCTGATACAAAGCCTGGGTTGCTCAACGGTACCAAACTATGTCCCCTCTTGTCTAGCCAGGACTCCACACTCAGCAGCCCAGCAGGGGGAGGGGCGACCACGTGGCACTTTCGTTGCTGGCCACAGCCAAACCATAACAAAGCACTAGAAGCTTCAAGAATACATATGCAGAACTTCAGTTAGAGTAGTATGTACCCATAAGTTCACTTTGCAATATAAACTTTAATGTATTGAGTTGAAGATAAATTTTGTATTAGGTTTTTCATAGGTGTATGAGAAGTCATTGTATTCTGGAACATGGAGCTTGTATGGACATGGAGTGACATTGCCAGGAACTACAATTAACTTCTCAGCACTCTTATCTGACTCTTACCATCCTACCAAGTGCACAAAATCAAGAGAGTGGCCTGTGCCAGCCACTGATGTCATGGAGATGTGTGAGGTACTGCAATTTCTGTTCTTTCCAGCAGTAAGAGTGTAAATATGACTGTAATTTGTCAGACCAGACCAGAAGCCTGACTTTAACATTCCTCTCAAGAGAATGCCTGAGGAAAGGTGAAAAAAAGACAAGCATATGCCTCATTTTTCCCTAGAACTCCTGAGCCAAATGTAGGTTTTATTTATGTGGCAACACTGAGTGGATGTGTCTTTCATGAATCTCTCTAGTCTCACCTTAAAGTTATTTAAACAGTTAGCATCCACCATGTCCTTCGGCAGGCACCTCAACAGTTGCAGCACTCACTGCCTGAGACAGTACCTTCTAGCATTTATGTGTGTTGTTTGGTATCATTTAATTCTTTTACTGCAAGAGGAGGTGTGTGTCTTTTAATTCGACGTCCATGCTGGTCTATAACTGGAATATGAATTTAGATAATTATTAAGGGAATATGACTATATCTGAATTTAAAACACATTTTGTGTTGTCAGTTTTACCACAATACTGGAAGAAATATGCATCTTCCGTCTCAGTAAAGTGAAATATCTCACGATATTGAAATGACCCGAACACTTAGAAACACCATGTTTTGAATACTTCATGTTTGAAAACCATTTCCTTTTGCTTTGTTTCAGGGCAAAACTAAAGTGCAAAAATTTGCATCTCCATGTGTCAGAAACTGTTCAACATATAAGGCTGCTTAAGAGAAACTACATCACGAGAGACATATTAATCTAATGGAAGTACTGCTGCATTAAAACAGGATGCTATTCAAATCCAGGAAATAGATAAGCAGGCAAGAAAGGAAACATTTTAGAATTTTGCCATTATTTTCAATGAGAACAAAAGAGAAAACTAAAAATGCCCATCAGATAAAAATTATTGGTCTTGATCTCTGTCACGGTTTTAAGCAGGGCAGCAATAAACTGAGTGACAGATGCTCTCTGTTAAGCCCTGCCCTCCCACCAGAGGAATGGAGAAGGAGGAAAAGGGACAGACACTTACTAATTGAATATAAAAAGTTTTACTAATAACACTAATAATACTAATAAAATTAAGAGAAATAAGGCAAAATATACAAAACCGATACTGAGTTTCCCAGTGTTGGGTGCTGGGACGCTGGCATCCCGCCAGCAGCTGCCAGGCAGCACCAGCAAGTCCCAGACTGGACTCCACAGTGGGCAGGAACTAGACTCAGGGATGCACGGATAGGAATCTGGATCAAGATTGCAGGCAGGACAACGAGCAGGGTCCTCTTCGGAAGCTGGCCATGAATGAACAGAGTGAGCCCCTCATGATCCCCCAGCTTTAAACTGACTATGAAGTGTGTGGCATGGAAAGCTGCATAGGTCCCTATCGGGTCACCTGTCCTGTCCACCCCTCCCTGCAAGTGCGACCTTTTCTGACTCCTCACTTGTGGGACCTAAGAGATCTGTCGGTGACCTTGGCTGCTATAGTAATAATTATAAACAGGGGCCTTTTTCTGCATTCCTTTCCTACCATTGGTTCAGTATAACTGTAAACCATAGGTGTTATCAGCTTTGATATGGACACTGTCTGTAAAATATGCAGCCAGCTTCAGAAAAATGCAATTATGTAGAATAACTCAGCTGTAAGGAAGATTCTTGAAAAGTGAATCAGTTTTGTTTTAACCAAAACCAGAACAATCTCTAAAACTCTTTAGGAAGCTTAGGCAGCTGACTGTAAGACTAAAAACGTCAGTTTCGCATGTACTCCATGTTCTCTGGTGCTAGCAGTGACTAGAGGGCAGCACATAGAGCATTTTCATTCCAGACAATCTCTCCTTTGAATATAAACATGAAAATTAAATTCCACAGCTATGTGAACATTTGCCTTGTCTCAGTAAACTGCTCCAGTATAATTCATCTAGTCAGTAGACCACAGTGTTTGTTGTTTTCCTTCAAATTCTTTACTGTTTACACCAGTTCTGTCCATTCCAAATAAGTAGTCGGTTTGCATCGTTTTTTTTTTACTGAAGTAAGTAAATCTGCTTCTGAAAACAACCGAACCCAAACAAGTTATGCCTGTTTATGAGGCCTACCTTGCTACCTTTATCTGGTTGTGCAGTCCAGGGTAAACTCTTCAGTACTTAAAAAAATAAACTGGAATAATATTATGTAGAGAGATATGCTATATATGCAAAATAGCAGTATATGCATGTATATACTCTGCAAAGATAAGCTTAATAATATAAATATGTATTCTTATGAAGGGTAAACAGTGTGTATAGGTAGAATAAATCAATATATAATTCAGCAGCTTGTTTTGGGTGGTATACTGTCAAAATAATATGCAATATATTGTCCAAGAACCACATATTTTTAATAACATCAAACAAAAAATAGATTTCATCTGTTTTCATGCCTGGAACAGATTTCTTCCTACTTTCATACGAAAAACTGAAACGGTGAAATCTTACCCTTAGTCATGTATGCCTAGGCTGTGTACTGAATTGTACTGGCTGAAACTTCTTGTCCTTATCTTGTTCCATTAATTTTGCACATTTCCACTATTCACTCCTGAATTACAGTGATAAGGAGAAACACAAAATTCAGTAGTTTTGTGTTGAGTTAGTTGGTTATTTTGATTATTTCTTATGTGAAAAGTGCATGTGCATACTAAAACACTATGATATACATCACATTAAGAATCTACAAAATAGTTAAAATTAATTAACGTAAAAAAATGTTCTCTGAGCATTTTAAGCCTTTAATACTTCAGAGATAGGGAGAAAATTTTTCAGAAATTAAAGTGTGGTTTTTCCCTTGCATTACAATGAATCAAGAAAACCTCTGCTGATTGTGCCACCAAGGTTATAATCAGTGAGAAATGAGATCAACATTGCAGTTTAGCCAAAAGAGGGTTTTGGCACACTGTTAGAGAATCTGTTGGGCAAAGCCAGGCATGTCTTTTTTCCCTGTTATTAAAAAGGCCTTCAGCAAACAGTACTGTCAGTCCTAAACTTCTCCAAGAACTAGTTCACTTAAAAATATTTTTTTGTTGTTTTAGAAATGTGCATGTAAAAATGTGAAACAGTTCTTAAAAGCAATTCTTAATTAGAAAATTTTAAGAGATGAGATTTCCGAGCAACAGTTGTAAGCCCAGACATTGCTTCCACCACAGGAGCCATCCCAGTGATTGTAGCACATGAAGAAAATTCACTACTTAGCATCCTAAAGATTTCATTATTCATCTTCAATGAAAACTACAACATGAAGCCCAAAATATGCTTAGTGTTTCTTTTCTGTGCAATACTAAGGGTGGGGGGTTTGCCTCTATTTTTCTAAGAAGTGTAGTTAACATACAAATATCACTTTAATTAAATAATTTGTATGTTTCAGAGCATCAGAAGTACCAGCCTTTCACATTTGGGATGTAGCCACTTGTGGTTCACCTTTGTCACTGTAGAATGACAGTGATATTGTGGATTTAATTGAACTGTTTGGATTTGTTCCCATTTGTTTCTCTCTTCTTTTTCCTACCCATTTTCCCAATATTTTTCTTAAGCTTTATTTCTCTGTTCTGTGTTGATTTTTATCCCCCCAAGAACTTCATTTCCATTTTTTATAATCTTTAGCTCTTCTTTCTCATAAATGTGTCATTTATTACACTATCTTTTTTTTTTCTTTTTTCTGTATAATAGACCCTGCTTTTCAGCTCTTCTCCCCCATTTATACCATCTTTTTGGCAAACATCACCCCTTCCCCCTCCATCTATTTGTCTGATAGTTCCTCCCACTGATAATTAATCTTTTGCTCAGTTTCCCATGCTTTTCACGTTCTTAGTTATCCTACATGGAGAATTTCAGCCAGAAAAAAGGTTTTTAATATAGAGTCCAGCAGTGAAAGTAATCTGATTGATTGAAGAACAAGTCTATCTTGCCTAGCTGTGCCCTCTCTTCTTTCTGTATCTCTGAGGATTTTGAGGGAGACAAGGATGCCATGAAGTTGTTCCTCACTTTCCCTGTAGTTCTGGATTGATGTTAAAACTTCCTTACTGGAGCACAATTGGTTAAACTCTTCTCAGAAACCAGCACATCTGTTTGGGAGAGGCTCTGTTCTTATTTCATCCTGTGCTTAATGCATTTCTGACATCTACACTCTCTTCTTCATCAGAAATTTTGCACAGAGAAACACCAGAAGAGAATAACTATGGAGAGTCCTTAGGCCTGGCAGTATATAGCTCTTCGTGAGATTCTTTCCTTCGCCTTCATGAATATTGATACTGTGTAATTATTCTTTCTGTTGATGGGAAACATAGCAATGCTGTGTTACATTTTCTTATTTGCATTAACACAAATTTCCTCAGAAGTTGTTTGTATTATAATTTGATACAAAGACACAATTTACTATATCACAGGAGAAAAGAAAGAAATGTCTTGGTTTGGAAATGTTTCTAAACAGAGCAAAACATGTACAAATCTTTTGATCCATGTGTTGACATTGTAAGGATGAAAATGTAGACTGAGAGAACCTATAATTAGTGGAAATAATGAAGATATAAAATAAAACCAACAAGCAAAAAATGTGTTAAACCTAACATACTCATGGATTGAAATATCTTCATTTCTGTAAGGCAATCTCTCATTCCTGCAATCTTCAATAACCTTCAATGACTACAGTTCATTTTTCCCCTTCATATTTGATTTTCATTCTTAACACCTGTGAGAATTTAAAAGTAATCCAAGACATAGTTCTAAAGTCAGTTGAAAAAAAATCCTGTTGTGCTATGAAATGTTTAAATTTCACTTATCCAAGCTTGTTCATCTCCCTTCTCTAGCACACCTTAAATCTGTCACCATTTGCTCCTATCACTACAATATATCCTGTGCCTTCTCAAACATTATCACCACCTGTCAAAGCTGGCATGAAATAGCGTGCCAGGTTTTTAAGTTGATTTTAAAGAATTAGAAGCATTGGTTGTGTTATTTATTCAGAGCTTATCTGAAGAACAATATACTGTTTCTAGCAGCTCCAGAATGTTTCCTGAGTAGTTCTGAGGATGGGCAGCTGGGATACTACAGTGTCATCAGGATTTAAGTTGTCTATACCATCCAGCACAAAGAACCTTAGTTAACTAAGCCTACTGTGGGCTATGTTAAATTCAATGAAGACAGACTGAATCACTGTGATTATCGGTAATGGAAAGTCTAATTCAACAAAAGTATATTTGTCAGCTTCTCATTTCTTTGAAATACAAGATTTGTAATTTACCTGAAATTTTGTTTTGCCAATGGCTAATCTGAATTTATGCCTTCACTCTTTTTGAATATGGAGAGGAATGATCGAAATTTTGCATTGCCTAAGGTGCCAAGAGAAAACTTCCTCAATGGGTACATTATTATAATGTATTGCAATTTCATTGCAGTTGCATTGCATTGCAGTTTGTCAGTATTTGACTAGCACAGAGCATAATGAGACAATAATTCACTATAGACCCTGAGGAAGACATGACCACTTTACAGAAAATTATCTTCACCACAGATGCACTATAGAATTATCACTCTGAGCAGGCCAATAGAAAAGATGAGGTTTGGACAAGTCCAGAACCGAGCTATTTTAATCTGAAGTGGTTATTCCTCCATGTCAACCTTACAGTTTTGTTTCTTCTTAATTTACATCGCATGCTGAATTTGCTAGTATCATTTTCAAAGCCAGATCCAAGGGAAGCCAATAAAGAAGAATAGCTACATTCTACTTTTCACAAGATATCTGTGTAAGGAATCTTACAGTGTTACTGTCTGGTACATAGTTAGCAGTCCAAAAAGCACTGGAACTCTCCAAAAAACATTCATATTAAAAATGTTTAAGACAATTAGCAATGTAAAATGAGTCACCCCAAACATGCCTGCTTGGTACTTTCTGTTGTTTTGCATTAAATATTTTCTTTAGCCACAGTTTTCTTTTGTTGCTCCCGGCTTCCACAAAACAGACAAAACTATTTTTTCTTTATGGTGCTAATAGTTTCACTCACCTTAGAAAGCAGCTGCAGACTGAAGGGTTGCTGGAGGATGCTGCAAGTTCTATTCCACTGTAGTGCATCCATGTAATCAGGAACCATCGATTCTGTCAATTTTATTGGGTAGTTTGTGGTGTTCTTGTAGTAAGATTTTGTTTGCTTCCAACTAACTGAAGAACAAGATGGCACCTTGCAGCTGATTCTTACCGTGGTAGAGAGAAGTAACTTTATGTTCACAGGACAGGTAAGGGATTTACCTTCTGCTTCTGCTGACTCTTCAAATGCAAGAGAAAGTGGAGTGCTAACAACAACTGACACTACTGCTGATGCATTTGCTGCCACAGTTGCTCTGACCCCTACTACTCCTTCCGCTACATCTATTGCCTGAACAGAAAGGTTGTTAAAATCAGTGAAGTCTTTGTACATCGGCCACCATAGGTTTTGAAGCACACACTATTTCCGCAGTAACAGCAGCAACATAACTCTATTTTTCCCCTCTGTTCTACAGTACTTAATTGACAGAACATTTTGAGCTATTTTCTTTCTTGTTACATATATCAATTATTTTGCCATCTTTATTCAGTTTCATTACAACTGTTTCTCTTCTATCCCTAGCCCTTGTTTCAGGAACATTGATACACTTCTACATGATTTTGACCTCCAAACTGAATTATACAAGTGCTCATAACAGTGCTTATATTTTCTTTTAAAGGTCAAAAACAAGGAAGAAAATGAACACTCATGTCAAATATTGTTAATAAAGGTCTTCTCAGTGTTTTTCCAACTCAATATTTTTCCAGAGACCTTTGTTTACTTAACATATGTTAGACTAATGCTAATTGCTCAGACTGATTGCTGTCCAAACCATGTTATCTCTGCTAGCCACCTTCCACTGTCTTACTGTATCCAAAACCTACCTATGGAATTCAACAAATGGTTACTTAAAACACTGACAGGTCACCTGGTGACTGCAGAAGAGTAGCTCACAGACTAGCTCATAACCTGCCCATACCAGAAGCATTTCTCTTTTATGAGCCCAGCATGATCCCTCCAACGTTCTCCCATACTAATCTGGGATGACCAAGGTGCTCATTCCGTGTTCATTTTTATTAATTCTCTGAAGGACTGCTCACTATCTGAACTGATGAACTGGCTTATCGTCAGCTGCCCTCAGTCCTGCTCTGAGATAAGCACATTATATCTATACAGAAATGTAAAAAGATGTTTTTGTGAAAGAGCTCCCTTTTCTCTTTTGAAAAAAAAAAGTTTTCTGTGTTGTCAGAGAAGGAGGAAGAAACTGTTGTCCTAAAAGTATCCTAAAATACAAACATCACCTAATCTCTTCCATTTGCTGTACATCCCAAAAATCTGTGTCTCCTTTCCTTCAATGAAAGGTATCCTAGTGGTTGCAGGAACCTTCACTGCAGATTTGCAGTTCTTCCACATAATAATTTCTTACATTGTAAGTTTGTATTCACCGGCTCTCAAAAGCATATGAGGTTTTGCTCTGTTTTGCATGCCACAGTGTCAGAGACATCAATCAAAAATGATAGCACTGATCATGCAGCTGCAAAGCATTTGGATGGCATCTGCCATAATGCCTTACACTGCTACAGTCATGTATCAGAATTTTGATGAATAAGGATGCTGGTTTGCTCAATAGCAATTAATCGTGACATCTCTTAATGCATCATGTTTTTAAAGGTGTAATACAAACCTAATAGAAAGGTTAGCTTCTATTCTTCATTCAGTTGAAGTCAGTGCAGATATTCTGAATTTAAAATGCCATCGGGGAGAAGATAAATCAGCTTATTCCAAATCTCTTCAACATAGGCAATGGATTTCAGTAGGACATTTTATTTTCAACATACAGCTGTTGACCATGCCAATATCAGTATTAATCCCCAGATTCTATAAAAAGCACAATTAGTAGTGGAAAAAAAACATTTTTTAATTTTTTTTTTTGGCTAAAAATTTCTTTTTAGCCAAAACAGTTTTTTAGTCAACAAATTTTTTTTTTTTTTTAGCATCTGGGGACAGCATTTCTCCCAGTAGATATAAAAGCAGGATACATTTGGTTCTATAATTAGAAAGATATATGCAAAGGCTGAGGATCTATCCTAGCATAAACTTGTGTCACTTGGCTCACTTATGTCAGTCAAATAGGTTCTGTATTTCACTAACCATATAATAAATTTCTGAAATTCATTGACACAAAAGGTAATTAAGGCCCAAGATTCAAATGTTTCCACCTAAAATTAACTACTTCACTGAATAAAATATTGCTGCTCTATTTACCTACCTTGTTAAAAAATCAGACATTACAGAAATCTATCAAGGATACAGAACTTTCATGCCTTGAACAATACAGATATGCTGATTATATCTGTATGGCATAGAATTGCCATGATATAGGCAAATATGTTGTTCCCAACACAAAGCCAATTGACATATACACTTGGTAGTATTGTGCCAACTTTTTGCTCTTCATCTTTGAGCTAGTTTGTTCTAGTTGTACCCAATAAAGTTTCTTTGTACCTACGTCAGGCATCTTCTTTACTCATTTAACTGTGTCTTAAATAACTTTTGGACATTATTGGTCACATTTCTGATCATTATCAGAGATAAAATATTAGATTGAATTATTGTTCTGAAGAAGAATTTCAATGTAAATCTACTATGAAAAAACCTAATAGAAAGTATTTTCACATACTCAGAAAGAACAGTAACTTCAATGGCATAAATAATTATAAAAATATTAACAATCTCACATTGAAATAAACACATACAAACAAAAATGGTAGAGAGTGGCTAGCAACTTTTTTCAGGTTTTGCTGGCAATCTCAGAGTCCAGATGCTAAGCACTGGAAAATATTTATTCCACCAGCAGCATCTGGTATCTTGGCAGACTCCAAAAACAATTTTGTTTTACAGTTTTAAAGCTGCTTGTGGGTCTATTACATGGTTAATCTGATGGGCTGACTTGTTCTCCTGGATGCCATATGCCAGGAGCTAGGGATGCAGTGAGCTGTTTGCCCATTATGCTTGCATTAAAAAGCCCAGCTAAAAAAATCTGCTGAAAATGGTGCACATTACTACAGCTCACCAATTTAGCTCATGAAAATGAGTGACTTCCCTTAAAGTAGTGCCAAAATGCTGCCAGCAAACAGCAAAAAGCATCAGGCACCAGGGTTAGCAGAAACGATACCAATCAGGTACTGTTTCAAATGATGTCATTGGATTTTAGTAGATTCTGAAAGTGTTGACTGGTTTTGGAATTTTTTTTCTTTTTGTATGCATGGAGGTAACTTCAGACGGGTAAGGAAATGTATCAAAGGGAACAGGAAAAATTAAGATACATGTATTTCTTACTTTTTAGAATAATTCTAGGGGCTAGGGGTGGACACGCCAATGAAGTGTGCTGAGTCCTTTAAAGTCAGAACATAAGCTGTAGAAATTAAGCAACAGAAAGACATGTAAAAATATTGCTCAGGATTTTCAGCAGTATGAAATATAATTCCACCCGCAGGCAGTGAAATTTTGAGTACTCAGCCTTCCAGTAAAAATGACATGTTAGCTTATCAGCTTTTGAAAAAGTGAAAAAGCAAAAGAATAAGATAATAAAAGTTGCATATTACTGGTTATCTCCCTTTAGGAATAAAGTTTTTCAGCAATCTGTCTACCTCAAAGTGGGATAGCAAATAGATGTAAAATTGATATCCCAAATAACCCAGACAGTAGAAATAAGTGGTGTGCTGTAGTAAGAAGGAATGTTAGATGAATTGGTGTGTAGGATTTTCATTTGAATGTGTGTGTGTTTACAGGGAGAAATTGTATCTTTCGCCCTATCACTAGTTTTCATAAATATAGTATCTCGAAAAGAAAGAGCTCATACAGTGCAAATTACCTATGCGTTCTTACCAATAGTATTCCCTGTGCAACTAAAACCTTCCAAGAGTCAATAAAAGTGGAAAGTGAAACCACCATATAGAAAGAACTATAATAGAAGGCATTACTACCTTATTCTGTATCTAAATATTGTAAACTTTGAAGTGCTTCGTGCCATTACAGGAAAGCTAGGTATTAAATTAGTTAATATTTTCAGAAATACACTTGGAAATGTCTGAATAGGTCAAATATGCCCAGTATCAGTGACAAAAAATTAAAAAACAGGAAGAGAGATCTTTACACCTTGAAAAAGTCAGTTATTCTGAAAAGCTGTGGAACTATTCCCATTACTATTGACAACAAAAGAAACTGACATATCTATATTGGGCCATTAATAGATTAAATTCTATATTCCATGAAGTCTTATTTCAGTTTCTTTCAGTTCAGTAGAGGAAATATTTTCCCTTAATTGTTTACGGCCATATTTTCTGATCTCACAAGTCTCAAAATGATTCTTCAGAACAAATTAAGACTTTTGTTCCAGCTGTGACTAGTATAAGATTTCTGAAAAGAAGCTAATGCTGGGTACCTGTTCCTCGGAAGTGTAAACTACTAAATGTCTACCTATTCCTAACTGAGCATAAGGCACTGCACCTTGACACTGAAGTTGTTCTCAGCTGTATTCAGATTAACAGATCATTTACCACCACAAATTCATTACACTGGGAATTTCCCACTGCAAAACTTTACAATTATATTAACTTGAAGAATTTCAGCTAGTTTTTTAGTTTATGATCCAAGCCATAATAACCAGCAGCAAAGGTGAAAGTTGACCATCATTCATATGGAATAAAAATTGTACAAGACTTAATACAATTAAGAAAAATAAAATAAAAAATAACTAAGGAGTTTTTTACGACTAAAAAATTATAAAGTGTGTTTTCCTCTACCTTCATGTCTCATGGTTGCACTAATCCACGTTTAAAAAATTGCAGGCTCTGGCCAAAGCTCTTCCTATGTTTGGACAGACTGTAGGATCTTTTTGTGCTAGGGGTTCCCTGGAGCTGAGTAACACAGCAGAGTTCATGCTTCAGTTTTTTGCTCAGTGGAAGCTCTAGTTTGAGTCTTTCTGCCTCCTAAATTCCTGTCTTCACAAACTTTATAATATCGTGCTACTTTTTAGGATCTCTGTGGCAAATTTGGCTGAAATTAACCAACAAAACCAAGAGCAGAAACTCTCAAACATTATAGGCAACATGACTTCATACACTTTTCTTCTTCACAGACATGGGTTAAATATATGGGATATGCATTTTTGGGGGCATGTGTGGAGGATAACGGGAGGTATTTTCAGCAACATTTTGGGCTGGATGATTGAATGTGAAAGTGAAATATTTATGAATACTTCGAACTTCCTAAAGAGATGAGTGAAATAATCTGAAAAAGCCAATCTCCTCTCAACTCCCTAAAGCTATGATAATCAAATTTATAAAACAGTTAATTAGAAATAAGAAGGTCTTATTAATAATCCTATTTATGTAGTTATGCATGTTACTGCATATCCTATTGTATATCTTTGGGCACCTCATTTCTTTGTCTGTACTACATCTCATCCACCTTGCCTTTTGTTTAGACTGTTTAGACTGTAGTGTAGACTTGGTATGCTTTTTGTTTAATATCTCATGCATTAGGCTAGAACTGTTAGAAAAGAGTTAGAAACTTGATACTTATAGAATAATTTTCAAACGTGCAATTCAGAGAAAATATTCAAAATGGATGAATAAAATGCTTGGATAAATGCTTCAGCAGCTGCAGGAGCTTTGTGAAATTGGAGGGAAAGGGAAGCAAAGGTTACAGTGAAGCAAATTTCCATGACACTTCTCAGAACATGTACTACAACAGATGTTGATAATGGAGAAAAGTTGTAGATAGAGACAAACAACAAGCCTCTTGGCCACCCCATGCTAAAGCCATGCTCTGCATTGTCTCTTTTTATAGTTTCTTCAAGTCTATATTTTGCCAGACACAGAATGTTTGCACTCACGCAACCCCAGCATACATACAATTTTCAACTCCTGACTATTTACGAAATAAGTTCACAAATGTAATTTTACCCAGACGAAATGCGTGAGGTATGTGACACCTTTTACTGTTCCAGGGCCACGTATTTATGAGACAGCAGTGACATTACACAGAAACTTTACCATATTCTAACAAATTTTACAAAAATTCAAATATCAAAAGTCATGTAAATTACAGATTTCATGACACCCTTGTCTTAATCCTGTTAAAGCCTTTCATTATCATACTGCTGGAATTCTGGAGAAGATGAGATTTTACCCTTTTGTCTTTCTTTTGTGTCAAGACGATTTTGAAGAGTGAGCACAGTGGCATACATAGTTCCTTGGAATTGGTCCATTTGGAGTTTACATTTCAAGTGGGTGAGTAAATACACTGCTTCTGAAGGTTAGAGTTTTGTTAAATCCTGGCTAGTGTGTGGATTCCATTTTTTCTCCCATGTTTCACTTATAATGTATAAAAGCATCAAGATGTTGAATTGTTGCATTCATGAGAAATTGCAGTGATACAAAAAAATGTAACTCATGAAATCTCTGGTGTGCTAAGCATGAAATAATTAAATAAAATGTTAAATCACCACTGCTAAAGGAATTCAGCACACTGCAGACGGCCATTGTTGCACCCATGAATCAGCTGACTCCAACACAATCATCACTTTGAGGGCCGGTATAGGGTGACGGCTTTACCAAAATTCCACTCACACTGAAGGAATGACACACCATACACATCAGACTCGAAGAAGTCTCCTTCCTTAATAGCAGCTGCTAGACATCTCTAGACTGTATGTGTGATCCTGGGCTTTTTTTTTGTAGTCAGAGGAGTAAGATGGGCAACCACAGAGCCTGGTAGAGGAATATGTGCCTAACTCCTCCGTAAGTGGTTAGGGGAGTCAAATCACACTTTCAGTTCTAACAGATTTTGCTTGCCCCTTCAAGAAATGGAAGTTCTACAATATACTTTAAAATAAGCAAAAAGTTCACAGGAAATGAACTAGTTAATAATAGTTCTATGCTAAAAGAGATATTTATGCATCTGTTTTTTTGTGTATGTTTGGATCAATAAAGTAATACCTACAGGTTTCACTTAATTTATTTATATTTTAAATGACGTACGTTTTGTCCTGTATTGGTAGCACGACTATCATGTAAACAAACAATAAGCAGAACTCCAGAGCTTTTGGTTTTGAGGAAACTCACAAATGAAGTCATACAGGAGTTATCGTTTAACTTCACTTAACCACAATAATCTTAAAAAAAATTAACTTTTGAATGTAACTTTGCAAGTTTATATCATTCACCCTTAAATAATAATGCCGTGTAAACTATTTAATCAGAAAATGTGAGCATAGTTGGAGAATAGAACAGCCTATCAAGAGAGGTAGTCAGAAAAGTCACCATGACTAAAGACTCTCAGGACGCTGTTGAGTGACGCTGTGAAACACATGGAGACACACTGACTGATTCACGCACAGTGGTAAAGCTATTGCTATTAACACAGGTGAAATTTCTCTCTACTTTAGATTTTTTAAATCAAGATAAAATTATTTAATCTACATTTAATATTCTACTTCAAATTAAGTTCTAAAACTGAAAAGTGGGTTTCAGTCCTGATACAACATCTCAGCTGAGAGAGGCTGAGAAAGAGGAGAAGTCTTACTTCGAGTTTTCCTTCCAAACTTTTTACCGTTATTCTTTGTTTGATTCATATCCAAATGTGTAAAGATTTTTGCTGGTATCCAGATACCTAATAGCAAAATAGTCTTCTTCATTTACGTTAAAATGAATCTAGAAATCTAGTTCTAATGTAAATATCTGTATTTTAAAAGTCTAGAGGTAATACAAATCTCATCCACCTGGGCTGGACTTCTGAGTCTTTTTACATCTTCTGACATCATCTTAGTCAGTAAATGAGAAGCAATATGCCCTGTTCACTGATGGGAGCTGACGCACTGTGGGAAAGCAGCAGAGGTGGAAGGCTGCTATACGGAGCCCTACACAAGTCACAGAAATTGCTGAAGGAGAAGTTGAGTCGAGCCAGTCTGCAGAGGTGAAAGCCATCCAGCTGGCTTTAGACATTGCCAGTCGAGAGAAGTGGCCAGTGCTCTATCTTTACACCGACACTTGCATGGTGGCCAATGCCTTGTGGGGGTGGCTACGGCAATAGAAGAACAACTGGCAGCATGGAGGTAAACCCATCTGGGCTGCCCCATTGTGGCAAGATATTGCTGCCCGGCTAGAGAGGCTGGTTGTAGAAATATGTCACGTCCCTAAGAGTCGGGCCACTGTGGAACATCAGAACAACCAGAGGGTGGATCAGGTTGCCAAGATTGAAGTGGCTCGGGTGGATTTTATCTGGAAACATAAGGGTGAATTGTTTATAGATCATCGAGTCTATGGCATGTCAGGCTGTCAAGGAAGAGAAGCAACACACACAGGGGCTCATGACTGAGGGGTAGACTTGACCATGGACACCATTGCACAGGTTATCCGTGAATGTGAAATATGCACTGCAGTCAAGCAAGCGAAATGGGTAAAGCCTCAGTGGTATGGATGATGATGGCTAAAATACAGATATGAGGAGGCCTGGCAGATTGACTGTATCGCAAATCCAAAACCCACCAAGGCAAACACTGTCCGTTCACAAAGGTGGAGGCTGCCACTGGATGGCTGGAAGCCTACCTGTGCCCCATGCCACCACCCAGAATACCACTGTGGGCCTTGAAAAGCAAGTCCTATGGCAACATGGTACTCCAGAAAGAAGTGAGCTAGACAAAGGGACTAATTTTCAAAACAATCTCATAGACACCTGGACTACAGAACACAATATTGAGTGGGTGTATCACATCCCTTACCATGCACCAGCCTCCAGAAAGACCGAGCAGTAAAACGGACTGCTAAAAACCACTTTGAGAGCAATGGAGGGTGGGACTTTAAAAAATTGGGATACTCATTTAGCAAAGGCCACATGGTTAGGTAACACCAGAGGATCCACAAGAAGGGCTGGCCCTGCCCTATCAAAACTTCCACACCCTGTAGATGGGGATAAAGTCTCAGTAGCGCATATGAGGAATAGAAAGAGAACCTGTCCATGGTATTGCTTTTGCTCAAGGACGTGAGTGCAGCTGGTGGGTGAGTCAGAAGCAAGGGGAAGTCCATTGTGTACTTCATGGGGATTTGATTTTGGTTGAGAATGGTTAAGAATTTAATTGTATGATGTAAATTTCTAAATAACCCTGTCACTGTCTGCATTATCACAGTTGGTATATGTTATATCAGTAGTATTACAGTAAGAATCACCCAGACTAATAAAAGATGCAACTGAGCAAAGTGCAGCGGTGATTGGACTGGACCCTACTTCAACAACTGGCACCCAGAAACTTCATCAAGATTGATACCTTCAACCTGCAGACTGTGGGCATGGGCCACGCCAGATACACCAGCTGTGAGTTCTGAATGCAGCATGTGACCATCCAACACCACATGTCATCTCTCCTGACCTGAAAGACTTAAGAGAGATGAGCCCGACATCATGGATTAAATGAAGTCAATGGACATTCTGGAGGGATAATCCATAGACTAAGGAAATGCTATTTGTGTGTAATATTAAAGACTAGAAAAGTGGTGGTGATTAACTGGAAAATGGGGGACCTGAGCATGATCTAGATTATACAGAAAAAGGGGTGCAGAAAGTCCTGGGTTCAGCCAGGATAGGGTTAATTCTCACAAGAAGCATGAAGGGGACATAACCGGGCTGGCTGACTCAAAGTGGCCAAACAAATGACGTATTCAATATAATGTGATATCAAGCTTGGTTCTGAGAGGGGAGCTGGCTGGGGGGAAGGTAATCATGGCTCGGGAGCCTGCTGGGCATCAGGCGGTGACAGCTGCTCTGTGCATTCTGCTGTTTGTTTTGTATGTTCTTCTTATCAGTATTGTTGTTGTTTCTGTTTGTGTTGTTTTCTTTCTGTTAAACTGCCCTTATCCCGACTCACCAGTTTTGCCTATTTTCTTTCTGTTCTCCACCCCACCCCAGCAGAGGGAGAAGCGATAGAGCGATCGTGTGGTCCTTTGTTGCCGGCCACAGCCAAACCAAAAAATGACGAAAAGTTGTCAACTGAAGGTCCTGTTTTTCCTCTGGTTCCATAAACTTTTCAATAGTTTCCTTATATCTTCCTATGTTGTTTACATAAAAAACATAATTTTGAAGGAAGTACGTTTTTTCATTCCTAGATGAATAAACCATACTTATTGTTATTTCACATCTTTCTGCCCTCTGCTTTTTGATTCTACTAAAGCACCGCATGTGTTCCCACGTCTTTATTAGCTATCCAGAGAGGCTGTCATCATTAGGAAATGGGTCCTTCTATTACAACTCAAAATCACCATGGATAAGTGAACAGTTGAGTGAAATTCAAAGAAAACACACGGCACCATACAGTAATATTCTATGCATGATAACATTTACCACCAACAATCACATTTCAAGTTCAACCTTTCATTTATCTACATATGTGAATATACAAGTATACACACACAAATAGTCACATATAACTATATTCTGAATTCTTTCCTCTAATTCCTGAAATTATCTACAAGAACGTAAATTAGGATGCTAAAAGATATTTTACTTCTGAAAACAGATGCTGTGTTGGAGCATTTTTATAGGATCAATTTTAATGCAATTTTATTAGTCAGTCGCCAAGGGTAGCTGCTCCAGAACAGGTCTGATCCACAGCGGAGCAGCAGGTCTCAGTGCACAGGGCGTTTTCCTGAGGCAGGAGAATGCCAGGGCAGAGAAGAGACTTTCCAGGAGTCAGCAGCTCTTGCGAGAGACACTGAAGACTCCTGGGTGTTGCCAGAGCAGTGCCAACCACCCCCACACCTACAGCAAGCAGCGTGGTGAGCATGAGCAACCAGGAGCTCTGCCAACAGGGCAGGTGAAGAGGGCCTGGCATGTCAGCCAGGGCATGGCATGTCCATTGTGTGGTAGTTCGCAAGGCAGGGCACATAGGGAGGGCACCTCTTCGAAGGAGGGGCATTCCATGCCCGAGTGGAAGACCTGAAGTATGCGTAACCTAGCAACAGGACACAGCTCTGTGACTGTCTGCACAGGTCAAGAGCATTCATCCTACCTGACCCTCAAGACAGAATGGTGGGCACTTGTCTGAGAGCAAAGGCTGCAGCTTTGGGTCAGGTGTCTGCACCATCTACCCCAACAGTGCCCGATGCCTCCATCCAGACAGAGCTGCTGAAGGGATAGGTTGCACTTCAGACCTCAGACTGCAGAAAGTGCCTAGACCTTTCTCCTGGGGCAAAGACAGGGAGCAGACCTGCCTGCAAAGGATGCGCCCAAGTGGAGGACCTCCTACAGCAGCTGGCTGAGCTGCAGGAGGCAGTGAGAAGGCTGAAAAACATAAGGAAGGCTGAGAAGGAGATAGATAGCCAGTTTCAAGCACAGTCTGCAGTGGGCTCACCGCCCACAGCCAAACAGCTAAAAACTCCTCCACTGGCACAAATGGAAGGGAAGGGGGCCAATAATGCAGACAAATGGAAGCTTGCAACGGCAAAGACCATCAGGAGGAAGAGACTTGCCCTTGCAGAACCACTTCGCCTCTCTGCAGACTGAAGAGGAAAAGCCCATTACATCAGGAGAGACATTGGAGCTGTGTAAAGCAGCCCGATATGCTCCACAGATTAAAACTAGCACAACTAAGAAAAAGCAACGAGTGATAGTTGTAGGCGACTCTTCTGCAGGGTACAGAGGCACCCATTTTCTGACCTGACACACTGTCTAGAGACGTGTGCTGCTTACCAGGGGCTCGTATCAGGGATGTTACCAAAAGAATACCAAGGCTTGTACTGTCCACTGACTACTATCTGCTGCTGTTTTTTCATGTGGGCACCAATGATACAGTAAGGAGCAGTCTGAGGGCCCTTTCTACAGTGGCAAAACCGCAGTGGTGTGGTGGCAAAAACACTGACAGAGAGAGAGATGAGACCCCAGCACAACCCCTGGGCGGGAAAGAGAGTTGCCAACGAGCGGCAGCTCTGACTCAGCGGGGGCGGAGTCGAGCGTGACAGCTGCCAAAGCCCCTCACGGATAAGAGCAGCCCCCAGGGAGCGCAGGCGAACAGAGCCGGCAAACGGAGGTGGCGCAGCAGTTTCCGCGGCAGTTCACACAGGCAGGGCGAGCAGGGAAGGCGACAGCCAGGGTGCAGCCCCCCCTCCTGGCTACTCAAGTAGTGGGCACCGCCTATCCAGGAGATATTCTAGCCATGGTTACCACCCGTGGGAAAGCTGTTGCTAGAAGGAGTGTGGGGACCCAGACGGAGGCCCCACACAGGGACACAGGTGTCCAGGTCTCTGGCTGCATGGAGTGCCTGAGCCTGGCACTCGTACCGGAGGACAGCAGAGACAACGTCTGTTTTCGATGCGACCAGGTGAATGACCTGCTCGGCCTGGTGGCAGAGCTGAAGGAGGAAGTGGAGAGGTTAAGGAGCATCCAGGAGTGTGAGAGGGAGATCGACTGGTGGAGCTGCACCCTGCCGTCCCTGAGGCCAAGGCAGCAGGAGGCAGCTCCACAAAAAGCAGAGAACCCCCTACCCTCTTGCCACTGAGCAGAAAGAGGGGGCCTAAGAGATGGGGGGGAATGGAAATGGGACCCTTCTCGGGGTGGCAAGCGAATCCCCTCCTGGCCTCCCTTACATGTCCAGTTGTCCTAAAGCAACAGATACGGTGCTCTGGAATGTGAGGGACCAACCAAAGAGGATGTGGGTGAAGGTGAAGCTCCATCCAGGGGATTGCCTAGGATGGGTCAGTCAGCCCCAAGAATTACGACTGCCTCGGCTAAGAAAAAAAGGAGGGTCATTGTCATAGGCAATTCCCTTATGAGGAGAACAGAGGGCCTGATCTGCCGACCGGACCCATCCCACAGGGAAGTCTGCTCTCTCCCTGGGGCCCGGGTTAGGGATGTTGCGAAGAAACTCTCTGGTCTGGTGCGGTCTTCTGATTATTACCCCTTCTTGGTAATGCAGGTTGCCGGGAATGAGACTGGACAGAGAAGTCCCAAGGCCATCAAAAGGGGCTTCAGGGCACTGGGGCGACTGGTTGAGGGATCAGGGGCACAAGTGGTGTTTTCCTCAATCCCATCAGTGGCACGGAAAAGCACTGAAAGGGGCAGGAAAACTCTCCTGATTAACAGATGGTTCAGGGACTGGTGCCATCAGTCTAATTTTGGCTTCTTTGATCATGAGGAGGTGTACACAGCACCGGGCCTGCTGGCGACAGACAGATTGCAGCTATCTCAAAGGGGAAAAAGGATTCTTGGCCACGAGCTGGCAGGGCTCATTGAGAGGGCTTTAAAGTAGGTTCGAAGGGGGAAGGGGTCATAGCCCAGCTCACTAGGGATGAGCCAAGGCTTGGCGTGCCAGGGTCAGGGGTGAGACTGACAGCCCAGATCAAGTGCGTCTATACCAACGCACGTAGCATGGGGAATAAATAGGAGGAGCTGGAAGCCATTATACAGCAGGATGGCTACAACATGGTCACCATCACAGAAACATGGTGGGACAGCTCGCATGACTGGCTTGCTGTCATGGATGGCTACAGACTCTTTAGGAAAGACAGACAAACAAGGAGAGGTGGTGGACTTGCTCTGTATGTGAGGGAGTAACTGGAATGCATTGAGCTTGGCATGGGGGCAAATGAGTAACGAGTTGAGAGCTTATGGGTTAGAATTAAGGGACTAGCTCATACAGGTGACATTATGGTGGGTGTGTACTACAGGCCACCTGACCAGGAGGAGGAGTTTGATGAGGCCTTCTACAGGCAGCTGCAAGCAGCCTCACAGTCACAGGCCCTGGTTCTCCTGGGGGACTTCAACCACCCTGACATCAGCTGGGAAGACCACGCAGCTAGGCAGGATAAATCCAGGAGGTTCCTACAGAGCATCAATGGTAACTTTCTCATGCAAGTGCTAGAGGAACCAACAAGGAAAGGCGCTCTGCTGGATTTTACGTTAACAAACAAGGAGGGACTGGTGGAGGATGTGAAGGCTGGAGGTAGACTCGGCTGCAGTGACCATGCAATGGTCGAGTTCAGTTTCCTGCGTGGAGGAAGCAAGGTGACATGTAGGATCAAAACCTTGGACCTCAGGAAGGATAACTTTGGCCTCTTCAAGGAGCTACTGGGAGGAATCCCATGGGACAGGGCTCTTGAAGGCAGGGGGGTCCAAGAGTGTTTGTCGCTCTTTAAACATCACTTCCTCCATGCTCAGGAGCGGTGCATCCCCCTGAGCAAGAAATCTAGAAAAAAAGGCAGGAGAGCAGCATGGTTGAACAAGAAGCATCTAACGGAGCTCAGGTGAAAGAGAAACATCCATGGAATCCGGAAAAAGGGACAAGCCACTTGGAAAGAGTACAGAAATGTGGTCAGAGCATGCAGGGATGCAACGAGGAAGGCCAAGGGCCACCTGGAATTCAATCTGGCAAGGGATGTCAAAAAAAAGAAGGGCTTCTTCAACTACATTAGCAGCAAACGGAAGACTAGGGACAATGCGGGGTTGCTGCTGAATGAGGTGGGTGTCCTGGTGACGGAGGATACAGAGAAGGCGGAGCTACTGAATGCCTTCTTTGCTTCAGTCTTCAGTGCCAAGGCAGGCCCTCAGGAATCCCAGGCCCCGGAGGTAAGAGAAGAAGCTCTCAGAGAGGATGACTTTCTCTTGGCTGAGGAGGACTGTGTGAGGGATCGCTTAAGCAATCTGGATGCCCACAAATCAGAGAAACACCGAATGTTTGCGGTTGGAAGGGACCTCTGTGGGTCATCTAGTCCAACCCCACTGCCAAAGCAGGGTCACCTACAGCAGGCTGCACAGGAACTTGTCCAGGCAGGTCTTGAATATATCCAAAGAAGGAGACTCCACAACCTCCCTGGGCAGCCTGTTCCTGTGCTCCGTCACCCTCAGACTGAAGAGGTTCTTCCTCATGTTCAGACGGAACTTCCTCTGATTCTGTGTTCATTGCCCCTTGTCCTGTCACTGGGCACCACAGCAAAGCGTCTGGCCCCTTCCTCCTGACCACCCACCAATTTAGATATTTGTAAGCATTTATTAGGTCTCCTAAATCCATGGGCCCTGATGGGATGCACCCACGAGTGCTGAGGGAGCTGGCGGATGTCATTGCTGAGCCACTCTCCATCATCTTTGACAGGTCCTGGAGGACAGGAGAGGTGCCCGAGGAATGGAGAAAGGCCAATGTCACTCCAGTCTTCGAAAAGGGCAAGAAGGAGGACCCAGGGAACTACAGGCCGGTCAGCCTCACCTCCATCCCGGGAAGATGATGGAGCAGCTCATACTGGAGGTCATCATCAAGCAAGTGGAGGTAAAGAAGGTTATCAGGAGTAGTCAGCTTGGATTCCCCAAGGGGAAATCATGCTTCACCAATCTGATAGCTTTCTACGATGGCATGACTGGCTGGGTAGATGAGGGGAGAGCCGTGGATGTTGTCTACCTAGACTTCAGCAAGGCTTGTGACACTGTCTCCCATAACATCCTTCTAGGGAAGCTCAGGAAGTGGGGGCTGGATGAGTGGTCGGTGAGGTGGATTGAGAACTGTCTGAATGGCAGAACTCAGAGGGCTGTCGTCAGCGGCACTGAGTCTAGTTGGAGGCCAGTAACTATTGGTGTCCCCCAGGGGTCAGTACTGGGCCCAGTCTTGTTTAACTTCTTCATCAACAACCTGGATGAAGAGTTAGAATGTACCCTCAGCAAGTTTGCTGATGACACCAAACTGGGAGTAGTGGTGGATACACTAGCAGGCTGTGCTGCCATTCAGCGTGACCTGGACAGGCTGGAAAGTTGGGGAGAGGAAACTGATGAGATTCAACAAGGGCAAGTGCAGGGTCCTGCACCTGGGGAGGAACAACCCCATGCATCAGTACAGGCTTGGGACAGACCTGCTGGAGTGCAGCCCTGCGGAGAGGGACCTGGGAGTGCTGGTGGACAACAGGTTGCCCATGAGCCAGCAGTGTGCCCTGGCTGCCAAGAATGCCAATGGGATCCTGGGGTGCATTAGGAGGAGTGTGGCCAGCAGGTCGAGGGAGGTTCTCTTTCCTCTCTGCACTGCCCTGGTGAGGCCTCATCTGGAGTACTGTGTCCAGTTCTGGGCTCCCCACTTCAAGAAAGTTGAGGAGCTACTGGAGAGAGTCCAGCAGAAGGCTACGAGGATAGTGAGGGGACTGGAGTATCTCTCCTATGAGGAAAATCTTAGGGAGTTGGGCTTGTTCAGCCTGGAGAATGCTGCTAGGGGACCTAATAAATGCTTATAAATTTCTCAAGGGTGGTTATCAGGAGGATGGGGCCAGACTCTTTTCAGTGGTGCCCAGCCACAGGACAAGGGGCAAGGGGCACAAACTGAAGCAGAGGAAGTTCCGTCTGAACATGAGAAAGAACCTCTTCACTCTGAGGGTTACGGAGCCCTAGAACAGGTTGCCCAGGGAGGTTGTGGAGTCTCCTTCTCTGAAGATATTCAAGACCCGCCTGCACAAGTTCCTGTGCAGCCTGCTGTAGGTGACTCTGGTTCGTCAGTGGGGTTGGACTAGATGACCCACAGAGGTCCCTTCCAACCCCGAACATTCTGTTATTCTGTGACAAGTATCAGGAAGGATGACAGAGCTCTTGGAGAGGCAGTGAGAGACTCTGGAGCACTGGTAGTTTTTCCATCAGTCCTCCCAGTCAAAGGCACGGGTTTGAAAGGGCCACTCGGATCTGACAAATCAACCAATGGCTACAGGACTGGTGCCACAGCCAAAGATTTGGTTACTTAAAAGACGGGAACAGCTTTGAGAAACCTGGTCTGCTGGGGGCTGATGGGGTCTGTCTGACAGAGAAAGGGAAGAGTATCTTCGGTCACAGGCTTGCCAAGCTGGTGAAGAGAGCTTTAAACTAATGTTGCCAGTGAAAGGGAACTTCAATCCATCCCACTCTTACCAGTCAGACACAGGTCCCAGCAGTAGATGCCTAGAGCCTGGAGAAGGATCACAGGTCAACAGGAGTGCACTTGAAGGGCAGTGCAAAGCAACTCCACCTGGTAAGTCAGCTTCATCGGAGGCCCAGCTGAAATGCCTATATGCAAACACAAGCAGGATGGGGAAAAACAAGAGGATATGAACACCTGCAGGGCTGTGATCTCATTGGCATCACAGAGACCTGGTGGGATGGCTGCTATGACTGAAGTGTTGGAATTGAAGGATACAGGCTCTTTAGGAAGGACAGGCAGGGGATACAAAGAGGGGGTGTTGCCCTCTATGTCAATGACCAGCTGGAGTGTGTGGAGCTCTGTCTGTGGATGGATGAGGAGCTGACTGAGAGCTCATGGGTCAAGATTAAAGTCAAGGATAGGACTGGTGACATTATAGTGGGGGTATGCTACAGGCCACCTGACTAGAGAGACTGAGCAGACAAGACCCTTTATAGGTAGACAGGAGCAGCCTCGTGTTCACAAGCCTTGGTCCTCGTCACGGACTTCAACCACCCTAAAATCTGTTGGTGGGACAACACAGCAGGGTAGAAGCAATCCAGATGATTCCTCAAATGCAATGATGAAAAATTCCTTCTCCAAGTGACAGAAGAGCCCACAAGGATAGGTGCTATGCTGGACCTTGTTCTCACCAGCATGGAGGGCCTGCTTGGGAATGTGGAGCTCAAGGGCAGCCTTCCCCGCAATGACCATGAAATAGCCTCCTCAGGGACCTGCTTGGTAGACTACCATGGGATAAGGCCCTGGAGGGAACAGGAGGCTAAGGAAGCTGGTTAATATTCAAGGATCACCTCCTCCAAGCTCAGGAGCAATGCATCCCAGCAAACAGGAAGTCAGGCAAAAAGGCCATGAGGCCTGCACGGATGAATCAGGAGCTCCTGGACAAAGTCAAGCACAAACAGGAAGCCTACAGAGGGTGGAAGCAAGGACAGGTAGCCTGGGAAGAAGACAGAGAAATTGTTTGAGCAGCCATGGATCATGTTAGGAAAGCTAAAGCACTGACAGTATTAAACCTGGCCAGGGACATCAAGGGCAACAACAAAAGCTCCTACAGGTATGTCACTGATAAAAGGAAGCCTAAGGAAAATGTGGTCCCTCTCTGGAAGGAAACGGAAGACCTGGTTGCCCAGTATTTGGAGAAGGCTGAGGTACTTGACGATTTTTTTGTCTCAGTCTTCACCAACAAATGCTCCAACCACACTGCCCAAGTCACAGAAGGCAAAAGCAGGGACTGGGAGAATGAAGAACCACCCAATGCAGAAGAAGGTCAGTCTTGTGACTGCCTAAGGAACCTGAGGGGACACAATTTCATGGCACCTGATGAGATGCATCTGCAGGTCCTGAAGGACCTCGCGGATGAAGTTGCTGAGCCACTGTCCACCATATTTGAGAAGTCATGACAGTCCACTGAAGTTGCCTCTGACTGTAAAAGTAAAAACATAAACTCCATATTTAAAAACCATAAACAGGAAGATCTGGGCAACTACAGGCCAGTTGGTCTCACCTCTGTGCCTGGCAGGATCCTGGAGAAGATCCAACTGGAAACTATGAAAGGCACATGAAAAATAAGGTGGTGATCATTGACAGCCAACGTGGCTTTATAAGGGCCAGTTGTGCCTGACAAATTTGGTGGTCTTCCATGGCAGGCTTATTGCATTGGCAGATAAGGGCAGAGAAACAGATGTCATCTATTTGACTTGAGCAAAGCCTTTCACACTGTCCTGCACAACATCCTTGTCTTTAAATTGCAGAGACGTGGATTTGAAGGATGGACCACTCGGTGGATGAAGAATTGGCTGGATGGTTGTGCTCAAAGACTTGCAGACAATGGCTCGATGTCCAAGCAGAGACCAGTGACGAGAAGTGTTTATCAGGGGTCAATAGTGGGACCAGTGTTAGCATCTTTGTCAGCAACATGGATGGTGGGATTGAGTACATCCTCAGCAAGTCTGCCAATGACACCAAACTGTGTGGTGCAGTCGACATGATGTAGGGAAGGGATGCCATCCAAAGGGACCTTGACAGGCTTCAGAGGTGAGCCTGTGTGAACCTCATGAAATTCAAGAAGGCCAAGTGCAAGTTCCTGCATCTGGGTCAGTATAATCCCAAGCACAGACACAGGCTGGGCAGAGAATGGACTGAGAGCAGCCCTGAGGAGAAGGACTTGTGGGTGCTGGTGGATGAGAAACTCAACATGACCAAGCAATGTGCGCTCGCAGCCCAGAAGGCCAAACTTATCCTGGGCTGCATCTAAAGAACTGTGGCCAGCAGGTCGAGGGAGGTGGTTCTTCCCTTCTACTCCACTCTGGTGACACGCCACTTGGAGTCCTGCATCCAGTTCTGGAGCCCTCAACATAAGAAAGACATGGACCTGTTGGAGCAGGTCCAGGGGAGGGCCACAAAAATGATCCGAGGGCTGGACCACCTCTCCTGAGGAAAGGCTGAGAGAGCTGTGGCTGTTCAGCCTGGCTCTGTGGAGACCTTGTCGCAGCCTTCCAGTAACTGAAGGGGGCCTGAAAGCAAGCTGGAGAGGGGCTTTTTACAAGGGCATGTAGTGATAGGACATAGGGTTATGGCTTCAAGCATAACAAGGGTATATTTAAATTAGATATAAGGAAGAAATTCTTTTCTATGAGGGTGGTGAGGCACTGGCACAGGTTGCCCAGAGAAGCTGTGAATTTCCCATGATTGGAAGTGTTCCAGGCCAGGTTGGATGGGTCTTCGAGCAACCTGGTCTAGTGGCAGGTGTCCCTGCCTATGACAAGGGTGTTGGAATTAGATGACCTATATTCTCCCTTCCAATCCAAATCGTTCTATGATTCTATGAGTTTATGATTTATTTTCAATTCTCCTTTAATTCAGGTTGTCTGATTTCCACTCTTTAACTAAATTATAGTTTAAGCATGGCTTCGAATATTTTCCCTTCTAAAGACGTGCAGACGGTAGAGGGCAGATATTCATAAATTTCAGCTAAACTTGTAAGTGTATTAGAAATATTGTGGTGGACATTTTTTTCCATAATGCAATACTAATGTGAACTGCAGGACAAGCAGAAAGAAATAGTAACCAGGTTTGACAGTAACTTTTACAAAAAAATACTACATACCTGCCTGTAGACTATAAGGTATATATCATGCAGGCTTTTTTTTTTCTTTTTCCTGAAGAATGTCCTTAGGAACTAAATTTTTGCTTTAAATTGCTAATATCATGAAAATTTTATGTTCACATCTGTCAGTGACTAGCTGTTGGGACACTGCATTTATGGTTTGTCTTAAAAGTGGTCAATGCCTGCTTTTCATTAGTTTCGTTCCCAGATGAATAGTCCCAGCTGAAATATCTTGTGCACAAATTCGCAGAAACAGAAAGTGGGAGCTACTAAACAAAAATATTGTACTTACTAGTAAGTGTCCATAAGGTTGGACCATATTCTTTTAAATATATAAATGAGTAACAGCCAGGTTTGAGGAAATGAGCAGAAAATGACTGCTGGAAGGTATTGTTTCCTAATCCCTTCTCTGATAATGATTTGCTAGGAAGCTCTCAACAGTCATTTCACTTTTCACTTTTCATTTTTCTGCTTTTGCTTCTCTACCAGGGCAGCTATAATAATAATCCTTGCTCATGCTCAGGGATGTCCAATATATTTGTCAGAGAATATTTCTGTGAAGTTTACACTGAACACGTAAAGACATGGTGAATAAGCAAAATGTGTTTGACTCATTTTGTGATTTCAAAGCAAAGAAAAATATACTTCTGGTTCTTCCTACCTAATACCTGTTCCCTATCTGCTTTCAGAACCAGCTTATTACAGGCATGATCTGGGGACTTACTGGTGTTATGCAGATCCATACATTTTATGAATTAGTTTCTCTACACCAAGGTTCCTCAGCCTGTATTAGAGCGTACAGCATTAGATAATCAGCTGTACTTTTCCCGAAAAGTTTGTGGGGAATTAACAGCATGACTCCCATTTACTTTGATGGAATTTGGATAGCTAAATCATAGCGCTCTGCTTCAAATACACATTCCTTATGCACCCCAAAGTCATAGAATCATAGAATCAAGAGTGATAGAATGGTAAGAGTTGGAAGGGACCTAAAAGATCATCTAGTTCCAACCCCCCTGACACGAGCAGGGACATCTTCCACTAGACCAGGTTGCTCAGAGCTCCTTCCAGCCTAGCCTTGAACATTTCCAAGGGAGGAGACATCCACAACTTCTCTGGGCAACCTGTTCCAGTGTTTCACCACCCTTACTGTGAAGAATTTCTTCCTAATATCTAATCTATATCTGCCCTCTTTTAGTTTACAGCCATTGCCCCTTGTCCTATCACTACACACCCTTGTGAAAAGTCCCTCTCCATCCTTCCTGTAGGCCCCTCCAGGTACTGGAAGGCTGCTATAAGGTCACCCCGGAGCCTTCTCTTCTCCAGGCTAAACAGCCCCAACTCCTTCAGCCTGTCCTCATAGGAGAGGTACTCCAGCCCTCTGATCATCTCCGTGACCCTCCTCTGGACACTCTCCAACAGATCCATGTCTTTCTTATGCTGGGGACTCCAGAGCTGGATGCAGTCCTCCAGGTGGGGTATCACGAGAGCGGTATCCCTCGACCTACTGGCCACGCTTCTCTTGATACAGCCCGAGATCCTGTGGGCTTCCTGGCCTGCAAGCGCACATTGCCGGCTCATGTTGAGCATCTCATCCACCAGTACACCCAAGTCCTTCTCCTCAGTACTGCTCTCGAGCCACTCTCCATCCAGCCTGTACTTGTGTTTGGGATTGCCCCGACCCATGTGCAGGACTTTGCACTTGGCCTTGTTGAACTTCATGCGGTTCACACAGGCCTACCTCTTCAACCTGTTAAGTTCCCTCTGAATGGCATCCCTTCCCTCCAGTATGTCAACCACACCACACAGCTCGGTGTTGTTGACAAACTTGCTCAAAAACTGTCCATGTCACTGACAAAGATCTTGAACAGCACTGGCCCCAGTAACGACCCCTGAGGCACACCACTCATCTCTGGTCTCCACCTGGATATCGAGCCATTGACTGCAAGTCTTTGAGTGCATTCATTGAGCCAGTTCCTTATCTAACAAGTGGTCCCTCATGACTGGCTGAGTAGACGAAGGGAGAGCCGTGGATGTTGTCTACCTCGACTTCAGCAAGGCTTTCGACACAGTCTTCCATCCTCCTTGGGAAGCTCAGGAAGTATGGGCTAGATGAGTGGTCGGTGAAGTGGATAGAGAACTGGCTGAATGGCAGAACTCAGAGGGTTGTCGTCAGCGGTGCTGAGTCTAGTCGGAGGCCAGTAACTATTGGTGTCCCCCAGGGGTCAGTACTGGGCCTAGCCTTGTTTAACTTCTTCATCAATGACCTGGATGAAGAGTTAGAATGTACCCTCAGCAAGTTTGCTGATGACACCAAACTGGGAGGTGTGGTAGATACACCAGAAGGCTGTGATGCCATTCAGCATGACCTGGACAGGCAGGAAAGTTGGGCAGAGAGGAAACTGATGAGGATGAACAAAGGCAAATGCAGGGTCCTGCACCTGGGGAGGAACAACCTCATGCATCAGTACAGGCTTGGGGAGGACCTGCTGGAGAGCTGCTCTGCCGAGAGGGACCTGGGTGTCCTGGTGGACGACAGGTTAACCATGAGCCAGCAGTGTGCCCTGGTTGCCAAGAAAGCCAATGGGATCCTGGGGTGCATCAAGAAGAGTGTGGCCAGTAGGACGTGGGAGGTTCTCCTTCACCTCTACACTGCCCTGGTGAGGCCTCATCTGGAGTACTGTGTCCAGTTCTGGGCTCCCCACTTCAAGAAAGATGAGGAGATACTGGAGAGAGTCCAGCGGAAGGCTACAAGGATGGTGAGGGGACTGGAACATCTTTCCTATGAGGAGAGGCTGAGGGAGCTGGGCTTGTTCAGCCTGAAGAAGAGAAGGCTGAGAGGGGACCTAACATATACGTTAGAAATATCTGAAGGGTGGGTGTCAGGAGGATGGGGCCAAACTCTTTTCAGCAGTGCCCAGCGACAGGACAAGGGGCAATGGGCACAAACTGAAGCACAGGAAGTTCTGTCTGAACATGAGGAAGAACTTCTTCCCTCTGAGGGTGACGGAGCACTGGCACAGGCTGCCCAGTGAGGTTGTGGAGTCTCCTTCTCTGGAGATATTCAAGACCCGCCTGGACAAGGTCCTGTGCAGCCTGCTGTAGGTGACCCTGCTTCGTCAGGAGGGTTGGACTAGATGACCCACAGAGGTCCCTTCCAACCCCTACCATTCTGTGATTCTGTGATTCTGTGATTCTGTGAAATCCATGTCCTTCCAGTTTAGAGACATGGACATCATGCGGGACAGTGTTGAATGCCTTGCACAAGTCCAGGTAGATGATGTCATTTGCCCTCCCTTTGTCCGCCAACACTGTAACCCCATCATAAAAGGACATCAAGTTGGTCAGGCACGATTTTCCCTTTGTGAAGTCATGTTGGCTGTCCCCAAATCGCCTCCTTGTTATCGGTGTGGCTTAGCATGGTTTTGAGGAGGATCTGCTCCATCGTCTTTCCAGGCACAGAGGTGAGACTGACTGGCCTATAGTTCACTGGGTCTTCCATTTTTCCCTTTTTAAAAATGGGAGTGATGTTGCTCTTTCTCCAGTCGGTGGGGACCTCCCCAGACCACCACGACCTCTCAAATCTGTTGGAGAGTGGTTTGGCAACTTCATCCTCCAGTCCCGACAATATTTTTATGTGCACAGTAGAAAATGGATGGTAAGTAGCATTTTATGCATGAATGAGTAGCTCTTAGTTCAATAAACATATTGTCCACCTTCAGAGAATTTAGGGTAACTTGCAGGACTGAGTTTTCAGCTGCAGCAGGGAAACACTTTGCACAACTAAATAACAAGTAAAGGCATAACTGGGAAATAGAACATTGTCTTGGGGATGCTTCACAGTGAGGTTTTGTGACACATCAGCTCTGGAAAACTCAGGGTGACATTTTATGGCCTAATGTTATCCATCTCAAAGCTGAGATCCAGCTTCTGGATGAAGTCAGCAACAAAAACCACTTTATAATCTGTTAACAGGACAGCTATGTGCAAGGTGGATTCATTTCACAGTTTTCAGCAGAATAATGCATTTTCTTGATGCACATGTACATCCACCAAAAATGGATCCTAGAAGAATATTGTAGCGCATACCATTCACCTATTTCATAACGAGTAGCCTGAAATGAGTCTCCCCTTTCTTGTCGTCCTGGGTTTGGCCAGGACAGGGTTAATTTCCACCAGAATCCAGGAAGGGGCACAGCCAAGCGGGCTTACCCCACCTGACCAAACAGAACAGGGTATTCCATACCATGTGCCGTCATGCTGGGTTCAGGTGGGGGGGAGTAGGGCGGTGGGAACTCACTTGTGTCTCGGGAGCTGGAGGCGCCGGTCGTGGAGAGCGGCTCTGTGGGTTGTGCAGTTTATGTTGTGTATTCTCCTTATCGTTGTAGTTCCTGTTCCCTTTGTTTGCTGTTCTGTTAAACTGCCCTTATCCCGACCCACCAGTTTCTGCCTCTTTCTTTCCATTCTCCTCCACACACAGGCAGGGGGATGGGGCGGCTGCATGGCGCTTTTGTTGCCGGCCGCAGTCAAACCATAACACTTGTACACACAACATAGCAAGATTGAGGGCATCCTTTGAGTTTTCTACCAACTATGTTGTTGCCTACAACTTGATACCTATGTCTGTGACTTAAGCTGATAAAACAGTTCTGAAATCAGGGCTAGGGATAAGTTTACTCTTTGCTGATGAAATGCATAGAGACAAGGGAGTACATGATGCCTACTGATGGTCAGAAGAGAAGTATGCAGAGACCACTTCAAATCTGAGCACACCTGAAGTTAAGCATCTACAGTCGAAGTTTAAAGACACATAAGTCACCTTATTTTTCCAGTTGCTGTGGATTCAGTGAAAAAAAAAGTCATCTAGGTACCTAGCTATGGAACTTAGCTTTAGAAATTTGAATTTGACAGATATGGTCTTGGGGTTCCTTCTTAATGCTCTATATAGCACCAAGAAATGCAGTATCAGAGCACGGAGCACAAACATTCATACTTTCAAAGCATCAGGAAAAAAGAGTTTTCCTCAGACCTTTCAACATGCACAATCTGTCCCTCACTCTTCCACATACCTGTGTGCAATAATTCTTCCCCAGACTTGCAAAAGCCTTTCTGTGAAAACTTGTTCTGGACGTGTCAGTGAACACACTGCTCTCTGCTTCTATTAGGAGTCATGTTTTGTGAGGTTGTCTTGACAAAAGGACACTTTCAAACTCACCATAGCTGAAAACTGTAGTTGAGATGAGAGCAGACCTATTGTTATCCATTCATATGTACTATTTAAAGATCAAATGCACTAGACTGTACTTCAGTCCAAGGACAGGGAGAGTTTTTTTAAAAACCGTTCATACTTTTGCCACAGTACACAGTAAGATTTTGATTTTATTATCTCCTACAATAGCTTTGTTGATAGCTATACTATAGGCACCCAGCAACAGACTTCCAAAACATCTCACCTTTTGCTGTTTTGTGTCACGTTACAGTCTTAATGATGTGGGTTCTGCTAGTTTGAGCAGGAAAGCTACAATCTTTATCAGTTCAACAAGGATTTCACAAATTACTCCTACAAAAATAGTCCAACTGTATGAAGAAGCTAGAATTAGGCAGGTATGTACTAAAAGTTAAGCCACAGTTACTTGCACAAAAAGCTTTTAATATGAAAAATAATAGAAAAAAATAGTTTTCAAAACCAACCTCTTTGTAGTCTTTATTTTAAGGTTAAGAAAATGCATATGATATCTCTACAAAATCTTGAAATCATGACACGTGCTTCAGTACCAGAGTGCCAGTGAGCATGAATGCTTACTCTGAGCACATTTGACTGATTTACAGTGTCAGTTTTCTTCCATGAAAGAAAGAATATTGCTTAGACCACCAGAAGATGAAGACATTTCTTAGTGTCGTTGCCAATGAAATTTTTGAGCAGGTTGTATGTGAAGTGACTAGTGTATAGCAAAAGACTCCCAGAGGCTGTTGAAACTATAAGACCTTAATGTCCTTGGCCTGCTTATGACTTACAGGAGGCATAAATATGGCTTGGGGATTAGGTACAGAGACATAGCATGTGCAAATCTTAAGTTGTCAATTAGACAGCATCATCAAATCAGTAGCAGAAGCTCCAAGGGCATATTTGTCTGCAAAGAAGGGATTAAAATAGACGGTCCCTACTGACTATCCCCTAAGATATATATCTGTGATTCATGACACTTGAGTAACCACATCTAAAACTTTGATCATATCAAGTCCAGGCTTTACTTTATGCTTAAGTGACTGAGACAAATACTGCTCAGAAAGCACCTTGTTGATAAACTTGTATTTGTAATGACACTTACTTGCTCTTTTTTCATGGATTTGAACTGTATATTACTAACCATACAAAGAGAAGCTTCCACTATCTGCCTGCCTATCAATTGTTCTAGGCCTTCTTTAAGATATCCTTCACAGTCTCCATGCACCACACAGATTTTTCACGCATATAGAACTTAAAAGTACTCAAGTTAATGAATACTTCTAAATTCACATACAGCTTGTAGTCTATAACCGAGTTCAGCTGGATTTTTCCCTAACACTTGTCAAATGAAAGATTTTTGAAAAGAAATAATCAAAGCTTTACAGTAGATGTAGCATTTTTGGTATCAGAGAGTAGCCTAGCTGTATTACTGTGTTTTGAGTGTATCTTTTTTTACTTTGCATAGTAAAATTGATTATCAAGAAATTTACCAAAATAAACTATTGAATGGTTTTCTATAGCAAGGAGGAATTGCTGTGTTAAGAAGTAACACTTCTCTAATTTGGGTTAAAGATGGCATATGATAGTCCTTTAAAATTATTGTAATTAATCTACCATTGTTCTTTTACTTGATTTTCTCTTTGTTTACAGGTTTGAATTACTTTAGTTCAGGAGACACAGTATTCATGAACAACCATTCTATGATGAATTATGTACCTTAAAGAAAAGTATCTTTCTTGAATAGCAGCAATACAATACAATGATTTATAGTCCTTCTCAGCGAAATAAAGGTGCAAAGATTAATGAAGAGGGTTTGGTTTCAATGAAACTTAAAATGTATTTGGATGGTTCCTCATATAAATTCAACCTCAGAAAGTTATGTGAGGTTTCCCACAAGAACAAAAGCCAATCTCAGCTAGCCTATGGTGATAACAACTTTTTAAAGTCGCTAGTATCTAGTTTCCACTTTATTCTTACTAAGAATAGCAATGGAAAATTAAAAAAAAAAAGTACCAAAACAAAAAACAAAACCAAGAACCACAAAAAACAAACAACTACAACAAAAAAGAAACACAAACAAAAAAACCCACAAACAAAAACCAAAAAAACAACCACAAAAACCCAACAAGCCACAAAGGGATGGTAGGAACAGATCTGAAGGGAATATTTTCTTTCAACTAACCTTAACACTGCTAATTTAAAAATGCTTTAGGAATGACGCACAGCTTCTCTGATGGACAAACACGTGGACGCATTCAGTACTCCCAGGGAGTCCATCTAATCTAAATCAAAGACTGCATGATAGAGGCAGAAAAAAAAGCAACGTATGGGCTTCAGTAAACACCTTTGTAAATCATCTGTCAAGACGATAAGTACACTGATCTAGATAGACTGACATGCCACAATGAACATAAGAGCAAGCAAAAGTCGGGATGATGAAAAAAATTCTTGGAAATACCTGAGATTAGAGAGAAGGAAGGTAGCTTAAAGTTAAGACGCTCATCAAATGCTCAGAATAGAAGGTAGTCACAGTTTCAAATGTAATCATAGATTAGGGCCCAAAGTCATTTTGCTTTCAGACACCATATCGTATTTACACAATTCCGCAGTCTCCCAGTTGTGGGTTTTTACTTTGCTTTGTTTTGAGGAGCTTTATCTTGTCTTTGGCTAAGACTGTATGACTACACTATAGCATAAGGGTACACAAACTGAATTCAAACAAGCTAGCTCAGGTTAGTAATTGTCTGATCTGAGTGTAGCTACTACTCCATGGACATCCACACAGTTCTGCTAGGGACCTCTTTGGGAACGTATCATTCCAGGCTATGTTCTGATGGCTTCTCCTGAGTATGTCAAAAAATCTTAAAAAGGAAATATCCTCCAGCTCTTGTGCAAAGCACTGCTCCAGGCCACTTACATGTTGAGAAACAACTTAATCTGTGACGCAGATGCAATTTTCTGCTTTCACTTTCTTTGCAGTTTTATCAAATCCGTGTACAAATATTTTACTATCTGTTTCCTTCTTGTACAGTGACTATCAGAATAGCTAAGGTACGTAGGTTTCTTTCACAAATAAATAATGCCAAAGGAAATACTGAAAGAGTAGGAGGGAACAAAAAGAAACAAGGAAAAACAGTAGACCAACAGACTAATAAAAATAATCAGAAACTTGGAAATCACCTACCAAAGACACTACAAATGTCATATGTTTTCAGGTTTAAATGGAAAGCTTATTTTTTCTAGATGTTTATTAATTTTTAAAAAATCATAGAATTATAAAATTGTTTGGATTTGAAAGAACCTTTAAAGATCATCTATTCCAAGCCCATGACTATGGACAGGGACATCTTTCACTAGATCAAAACACAGAAAGCCTCATCCAACACAACTTTGAACACTGCCAGTGTTGGGACATGTACAGCTTCTCCAGGCAGCCTGTTCTAAAGTCACAACCACCTCATCATAAAAAATCTTTTCATTTAAAACAATTCCCCCTTGTCCTGTGACTACAGATCTGGATAAAAAGTCTCTCTCTGTCTTTCTTATAAGCCCACTTCACATACTGAAAGGCTGCAATAAGGTCTTCCCACAGCCTTCTCTTCTGCAGACAGAACAACCGGAACGCTCTCAACCTTTCTACATAGCAGAGGTGTCTCAGCCCTGTAGTCATTTTAATGGCCCTCCTCTAGATCCAAACACCTCCATGTTTTTCTTGTGCTGTGGAACCCAGAACTGGGTGCAGTACTCCAAGCTGCGTCTCATGAGGGCAGAGTAAAGGGGAAGAATCACCTCCCTTGAACGGCTGACCACACTGCTTTCTGCGCTGTGAGTGCACATAGCCAGCTCATACCCAGCTCTTCATTTCTCAGTACCCCAGGCATCTGCAGGGCTGCTTTCAATCTATTCATCTCCCAGTCTGTGTTGGTATTGAGGGTTGCCCTTGTTGAACTTCATGATGGCAATGGTGATCCAGAGGCAGACAGAAAATAAAAATCCTTTTTCTTAGAATTTACAGTCTTTAAGCAAGCACACGGTCTGTGGACAGTAAATTCTAACTCAGTTCCAGTGAGATCTGCTCAGGTATCATCAGATGGCAAAAAATCCCAAAAATGAACAGACTTCAAAATGACAAGAAAATGACGCTCATTGAAAGAATTAAATAGTACGTCAGCTATAAGCAAGAAATATGTGTGTGTGTGTGTATGTGTGTGTCTATCTATATGTGCACGAGTACATATATCAATGTATAACTCTCTTGTATGAATACGTTTCATACGCGCATCTTTGCAGATATATGCAGTTATATATGTTCTTACACTGGGTAGGATGTCCTATCTTCATTCACTGACTCTAATACCAGGTCTGTTTTGTAGGTCCACAGGCAGAAATCTCATGGTCTGAATTTAAACCCTAGAACTTTACAGCAAAGGGGAGCAGTGATCCTTCCTGTTGTTTAATGTATAGTATCTGAACCCTAAAGCAGCCCTCTGCATTTCTCATTTGACTCTAAAGGTGAGTAAAACCTATATTGTGTTCCCTATCTTTCTCACACAAAGCATCTTTGATTAAAGCCAGGATAAGGCCCATAGATGTGTTTTCATTCTGTGTGGGCTCTGACAACTTCCAGATTTCCCAAGAGCAACTTGTCTTTCAATCACCTGTGGCAGGTCTATGACACAGATGAGCTTGTCTCAGTAATTAGAGGTCACCTATATGCAAAACATTTTTCCCTGTGAACCCTAACTAATCAAACCTTGTGCAGTCAAATGGACTTGCTTGTCTGTAAATCTATCCTCAGATCTGGTAATCTCTCAGTGGAGAAGACAGTCCTTAGAGTGATGTGATAATATACAGACTGGTTTATCAGTCTGAATCCTAGTCAAGTGCCTATTTTCTTGCACTTCACATTTTAAATGTTTTATAGTGAAAAGAAGTATATTTCTTTCAGCATGTGACAAAAACTACACGATTTCTGTAAGAAGACAGATGAAATACATCTGCCTTTGAGTATGGAAGCCATGTATATGTGAATGCTGCTCCTGGCTGAAGAGGATAACTGCTTCATCTACAGATGGGCATCTCTAATCTTTCCGAGTAGAAAAGCAGTCTCAGGCTAAGGAGCCAGTAGAAAAAGGAAGATGCAGAGCAGAAGCAGTGGGACTCATCACTGGAGAGAGGCTTAGATAGGTCCAAGGAAGTTTCAAGTTCGGGCCCACAGACAGTAAAGCATGAGTGTAAGGTAGAACAAAAACTGTGTCCCGTTGATATTCATGTGATTGGTGGAGTGGGGAGACTGGGGACAAAACAATGTAGGAAAAAATCTTGGAGAACTGAAGCAGCCCTCCAGGAAGGACTGTCAGGTGAATTCTTGCATTTATTTATTATGAGTTCTCTGAGAAACACTTCGAGCATGTTTTAGGAGAATTAGGTAAACTGGTATATGTGCACAGCAGGAGGTTTCCTGAGAGGAATCCACTGAGAGGATACTGTATACAGAAGGATTTCTGCACACGGGGAAGCAGTTTACTGACTTTGAAAAAATTTTAGCATCAGATAACCACACTGGACAGCAAGGTGACTGTGTGATATTCTGGAAGCAGCAGCTGGAGTGGTTTTGTGGAAAGAAAATAAAGGGAAATGGTCAAAGGTAGGAGAAGGAGAAAGAAGAGGGAATGGTGAAAAGGTGGCACTGGGTTTCACAAATAAAAAGTTTTGGAAAGGGGGACTTCACTGCTATGTGTGGATGGCTTTGTCTTTGATCCTTTTTTCCCAGGTGCCTTCCCTAGCTGCTGAAATTCTCATCTTGTGGACAATGTGGTGCTATCAGTGAGTTTAGAAACATGGCTCAAGGAACAGCAAATAAAAGTTTAACATGCAATCAGCAACATCATTGTCATATTGTCTACTTGTCACTAAGCAACTTAAAATCTGTCACCCTACCAGTTTCTCTTTGGAGCCTAAATTTTCAAAAGCTTACACGAATAAGACAGTAGGAGTACTGAAGCAAGGTAAAGAATTTAGATGCTGATGGGTAAGAGGTCAGGACTCTTGTATAAGGTAGTTTTACATGATGCAGACAAGAAAGGTTACATGATTTGTTATTCTGCAGAGCTTGTTGGAATTACAGGCTTGCTTCAGGTTACTCCATTTTTGACACTGTGTGGGCAGGCCTGGTGAAATCTGGGACACTTTAACCTGTGTGAAAGAAGGCAATTCTGGGACTTTCACACTGCAGGAGTCTTCAAAATGAACTACCCACGTAGCGAAGACAAGCACTGACCACAAGTCTGTTTGTTATTCTGCAACTTCTCTCTCACTCCCCTTTCTTTCTCTTTGACCAGGAGTGTTACTGCATACCTGAAATAATTTTCCTAACAAATGTTAACCCTCTTTTTCTTACGAAAAATTTCCTGGTGAGTTGAATTTAAGAAGTTTCAGAAAATTTGTGGTCAAAAAAGTAGCAATAACTTCTACAGCTGAATCAAATATTTTCAGAAAATATCTAAATCAGAAGTTAGATATTTCTAATGGAGAAAGAATGAAAGCCATAGACAATTCACTGGGAAACAGTGAAGCAACAGGCCTGAATATATGCTATACGTTTTTTTGTTCAGGACTTTTATTTCTGCCTGAAGACATACCTTATTTACTACAGTTTCAGTCTGACTCCACCAATGCTTCAGGGTAGTTTGTTGTACAAACATCAGGTGCTTAAAAATTTGACACTTGGAAAGTCCAATTTACATAAAACAACAGCTCTTCACCAACCTGGTGAGACTTTACCAGCAGGTAAATTATAGCAAACTGGGCAGTAATTGTAGCAGATTAATAAAATTTATCAGTATTCAGGAATGAAATATGTCTAACATACTTTCTACAGTTGTTCTTTGCGCTGTTTTGAACGGTATTAGAAGATGGTGCTGGAGTGGTTAGGTATGTGTCACCATTTAAAGCAGGGTGGCAAGAAACAAGGCAGCAGGTATTCTCTATTAATCCCCGCCCTCCTCACCAGGGAAAGCAAAGAAGGAGAAGTGAGAGAGACTTTCAATTTGGAAATTAAAACAGCTTTACTAATAGTACTAATAAGAGAAATAATGCAAAATATACAAACCCGATACTGAGTACCCTTCCACGGGTCTGGTGTTGCAGCACTGGCTGTGGGGCAGGCACCAGGAAGTCCTGGACTGGATCGAACAGTAGACAGGAACCGGACTCAGGAATGCATGGGTCAGAATCCAGACCAGGGTCACAGACAGGACAATGAGCAGGGTCTTCTTCAGAAGCCAGCTATGGATGAAAAGAGCGAGACCGAGGATCCCCCAGCATCAAACTGAGTATGACCTGTACGGCATGGAATAGTTCATAGGTCAATATTGGGTCACCTGTTCTGTCTGCACCTTACTGCAAGTACAACCCTTATATGATCCCTCACTCCTAGAATATAAGAGGTCTATCAACATCCTTGGCCTCTATAGAAATAATTACAAACCTGGGCCTTTTCTGCAGTCCATTCTTACTGTTAGCTCAGTAAAACTATAAACATCATATGTTACCAGCTCAGGAGCAGAAACTGAAAAATATACAGCCATCTTCAGAAAAATGCAGTTATTTAGAAGAACTTAGCTGGATGGAAAAGTCACTAAAATAAAATTGGTTCTGCTTTAACTGAAACCAGGACAGTATGTCAAAAGCCTATCCTGGGTTCAGCTAGGACAGGGTTAATTTTCACAAGAAGCCAGGAGGGGACATAGCTGGGCCAGCTGACCCAAACTGGCCAAACAAAACAAGGTATTCAATGCCATGTGCCATTGTGCTTGGTTCTGAGCAGGGCAGCTGGCCGGGGGGAAGATAATCAGGGCTTGAGAGCACACTGGGCATTGGGTAGGGAGAGTTGCTCCCTGCATTTCACTGTTTGTTTTGTATATTCTTCTGATCAGTATTATCATTGTTACTGTTCACTTCATTTGCTCTTCTGTTAAACTGCCCTTGTTCTGACCCAAGAGTTTTGCCTTTTTCTTTCCATTCTTCTTCCCATCCCAGGAGGGGGAGGGACGATAGAGTGACTGTGTGGTCCCTTGTTGCCGGCCAGGGGCAAACCACAACAAAGCCTTACATTTAAATGTCACCTTTTTTCCAGAATTTTGGTTAAAATTACAGATACATAAACAAAAAGGGGCACAAATGAATGTTGCAATTGTCATTTAAGTCCCACCAGCCATTTACATGGACAATTACATGATTTCATAATTTATGGATGGCATCATGGTTCTGGCGCATGTAAACTAGCGGTGGACAGACTGATGTTCAAAGAATTATTTGTATGTGCTTATTATCATGAAAGATGTGAAATCTTAAATCTTTAATATACCTGCTTAAACGACAGACATTCACATTTAAAGATGACTTTTTATTCACGCAGAATAACAGTTTAGAATTTAGAGATAACACATGCTAAATCCTATTTATATTAATTTAAGCTCAAATTTACATAATCAAATATTTAGGATCAAGCATTCAAATAAGTGATGCAATTTTCAGATGTCAGGAAGAGCCAAAGACATTCAGCATCTCCTAAAATCACACTCTGTTTGCAGCCTCGTCCAGTTTTCCGTACTTCTATCTAAAACAATTGAATCTAATTAATAAAGGGTATTTCCTAAATAAAAATAAAAATTAAAAAGGATCAGTATATAATTTCATGAGTGCTTTGCACTACTTGAACACTGACCTAGCCAAAGTCTTCCTGAGAAATGTTTTATCTGGACTAAGAGTGTCGTCATCCTGTGAATCATGAAGCTGAAATACGAAAGATAGCTAACAGGACAAAAAAGACTGAAGACTCCCTTCAGTAATGGAAAATATGACTTATCCAGTACATATTTTCAGACACATAATTCAGTACAATAATTTCTTGCAAACTATACCATCATGCATAAAATGACAGTCTTTCCCAATGATGGGCTAGTGTTCGCTCTGTTCCTGTTATGTAAATATGTCACCATTTCAAACAGTACTGAGTGATGAGATCTCATTATTTACGTTCCTGGACAAATATAACCTCTAAATGGGAAATTCCTTTTCTGAAAGCATGTATAGCGTCTATAATTGTGTGTATACATGCAAAGACTCAGTTTTTGAATATTTGTGTACTTTTTAATGTTATTTTTCATGAACATGTTGGAAATCCATAGCTAAAAATGATTCCTAGGAGGCCTTTTAAGCATACAGGTGCCTGATTTGTATGTGAAAATACTAACAAAGAGCCAAAAACACACCAATGAGCCAAAAAATTAAAAAAGAAAAAAAAAATATAGTATCTTCCTGAGGTCTTTTTATTTTTCTTCTTTTCTGATGACCTATGTATTGCATTATCTCTTGCTAATTATTTTTCCACGTATTCACTTCCATGCTTTAAAGCTTCCACAACTTTGACTTTCTTTGTCCAAGAATTTGGCAAGTATGTCACCATGCGTATGTTGTCTTGCCTTTGTAAAAATGCGCTAAGTCAGCATGTCATGTTTTACAGAGGGTAATTAAACTGAATAATCCCATAAGAACCTTCCAATGAGGCTATATTTGTTAATATCGCTAATATAATGAAACTTCATTGTAATTGCTTCAAATTAGTTGAACAGTTTTAAACCACATTTTGCCAAATCATTAATACCATATAAATTTAATGTGAAGTATGCCTTATGTGCAGGTCAACAGGATTAGAGCATATTCTCTCAGGATTCTATAGCAAAAAACTATAGATTTTATAGTAGTTTCTTTTTAGTGATAAATTCATATAAGAATACAGTAATTGGAACCTACATGTACCTACTGTTCCATATTCGGATCTCTGGGAAACAATTTCCTTAAAGCGCACATTTTCATACTTCTTTTGAGATTTGTATTTTTATGCCCTCACATAATGTTGACTGTCCTGTTGAAAACAGTGCAAGAAAATAGCTGTGTATAGGGTTATTTAAAAAAAAAAAAAAAAAAAGATAGTCTAATATTATATTTCAGATTTTTATTAATCTTAAAATCATGGGTAAATTTGTTCTGACAAAATCCATGTAAGTCCCTAACTATCATAATTTGTAGAGTAATAGATTTTGTTTAGGGCTGTGACCATTTAGTCTCAGCAGTAGTGCTCAGACACCACCTGTCTTGGTTGACTTCAGTTTCGAAATGTTAGCTTGATTTCGCTAAAAGAATCAGGATAACAAAAATATTTCTTACTTGCCATAATCTCATTTCAATGCAAAGGTATTTTGGCACATATATCTGTTTGTTTTGTTTTTTTAAGAAATAAAGTAGGATTGACTTTACTAAAGAAAACAAAAATTTAAAAAAAAGGATATCTGGTACCTCTCATTGAAGCTCATTAGCTAGATACTAATTAGTCAATAAAGTATGTCTTCTAAATTACGTCAGTTTGAGCTTCTTAGCTACTGATAAGCAGTTTTAGCTATTTCTTCTTCACATTCATTTTCTTTGTTTCATTGCTAGTCAGGAAAACACACAAAATAACGCCTTCCAGAAAATATTAATCAGTCCAATACCATCAAATATTGCTGAATATACATTTTTTTTTCTGGATATCTCAGCTCCAAGTCATTTTTTTATCAGTGGATTTACCTAATTCTACTTATTTTTATTTCTGTTTACTACTAACTTACAGCAGTCATGAGTCAGCACCAATGATATGTAATCTGACACATTATTTTAAGTAATTATTGTTCTTAATATCATTATCATAATTATTTTGAAGGAAAAGTACTTCAGTTTATTTTGTGGTGTAAGTAACTTATGTTCAGAGTAATTAATTTCAAAAAGTCATTTCAAAGAGAATGTCAAAATTATCCTTTTTAAATTTCAGGTTGTGCAAAACAATAGTTTGCATTTCTCAAGAGAGAAAAGACACTAAATTACAGAATCACAGAATCACAGAATGGTAGGGGTTGGAAGGGACCTCTGTGGGTCATCTAGTACAACCCTCCTGCCAAAGCAGGGTCATCTACAGTAGGCTGCACAGGACCTTGTCCAGGCAGATCTTCAATATCTCCAGAGAAGGAGACTCCACAACCTCCCTGGGCAGCCTGTTCCAGGGCTCCGTCACCCTCAGAGTGAAGAGGTTCTTCCTCATGTTCAGAAGGAACTTCCTGTGCTATTGTACAAATTATATTTGTACAATACAATTTTGGAAAATACAAAATATTCCAGTTTTAAATAGTTGAAAATCTGATCTTTTTCCCTTTCCTTTTCTTAGTGCTTATTTTATTTTCAATCAAATTCCATGAGATTCAAAAAAATTTCAGCATCACTTTATAGGGATTTATAAAAACAGAAATTCACGTTTGTGCTTTAATTTGATTTTGAACAAAAGCAGTTTATCAAAGTGCATTACAAAATTTATGTCTTGCAGTTCTCTGATACTGGTAATACCTCATTCTTTTCAGGTTGGGAAAAAATCCACGTGGTGTTGAAATTACCAGGACTGGAACAGTGGTTATAGGACCTTTTTTCTACATTCTGAAGCTTTCCCAACACTACTGGGATGCACTATGCAGTAACAACTAACATACTCTATTTTCTGCAATATTTTGTTTTCCATTCATGTCTATGCCATTCATATTAGTCTGTAACACTAACTTGCAACAATTAAGATGAATTAATTCTTTCTTAACTACAAATTTAATTACCTCTACTTTCCAAGACAAAAGATAGAGATTTATACCACTTACGTGGGGGATACAAATTGCACAATAAAACTTAATTGTTCCCTTAGAGTGTAAGAGTAATACGCATGTCTAAAATTGTAGCAGAACGTTCACTAAGCTCAACAGAAAAAAAAGAAAAAAATGTATCTCAAGCAGTAGATCTTCTTCCATAGTGATTTTAGCTGTAACTCTTTCTTACTCTTAAAGATTCAGGATTAATTACCATAAGACACTCAGGATCACACATATCACACCTTGTCATAAAGACGTTCATTTCTCCTTGACCCATACCTAGCCTCCCTAATATTTTGTCCATAAATTGATAAGCACAGTAAGCCTTTGGTCTGGCGAAGTACTTCATCTTGTGCACAGTTTTAAATGCCAGAATAATTCTGTTGCTTCCTGGATCCAGGCCACCTATGACTCACCAGACGACTGTACAGTGATCAAGACACTGAATAATGACCAGTGATAGGGGCATAGCACCCCTTTGACACATTTCTCCTGCATGACTTTTAGTGAACTACTTAAACTATGCCTTAAATTTGTCCTCAAAACATTAAAACTTTTGTCAAATATGTATTGTGAGAATATGATCTTTCAAGTTTGTGAGACAGAGAAAGATTAATATACTAGAGTCCATAGAGAAACTAGTAATAAAATTAAACATCCCAATCAGGGGTAACTGGAACAGACCTTACATCATTGAGAATGAGTGTTTAAAACCTGTAGAATTCTGAAAAGAAATGAGTTAGGGGAATAAGCTAGTCTCCAGTGAAAAGGTATTTATGCTTAAAAATGATGCAGAGAATGAAGTATTCCTACCCAGAACTGCCCTAGGGTAAGAATGGCCGTGCAGTGCGAGGCACTACCAAAGCATGCCACTGCTTTATCTGTGGCAATGTAGGAATACTTTCAAAACCACTTCATTTGCATGGCATTAGTTTTACTGTGACAGTACTGAAGGACTAAAACCAGCAAACTGTAGTGGCAAAGTATTAAAAACAATCAACTAATTGCTCTCCTTTCTCTCTCTTGATATACAGAGATATACAACTAGATACAGGTCTACACATACTAACATATGTATTTAGATATATATTTTTTTGTATATTTAGGTATGTATACACATGCATACATATATTGTGTATGTATACATTTAGTTAACCAGCTACCAGTTCCTTTTCCTAAGTCAGAATGGTTTTCAAATAGAATTCTGTGGTTTTCCTTGTTGCATGTTCTTAAATATTTTTAATTACAGAATGGTTCTTAAATTTCTTCTTTCCATTGAATATGTCAGTGGTACATTTTCACAGGGAAGAACAAATGAAAGAGTTTGCTGAACATACATATGGATAATAAATAAAATCTTTCTATCCAAATATATCACATGAGTCCCTTGTAGGAATACATTTTCTCTGACACAGAGTAGTTGGGACAACACTGGTCTTCTGTATCCACTTTTCATAGTTAAAAAAGGTCACAATACACAATGGAAAACTTAATCTGATTTGGGAGATTAAGGATATTAGCATGAAGACTAAAAGCCTTAAGTTCAATGTACTGTCACAGCATTTGCTTATTGTTTGATTGTTTTATTTGCCAGACGTACCTGCACACATGTGTGTATGCTTGCACAGAGGCATTCATTGGTACAGATATGATTTTTGATAAATAGCTGTTTGTTCCTTTTTTTAGATTTTCAGAAATTCTAGGTTGAGTGCAAAGAGATTTACTTCTGAAAATGGAAAATTATTATAGTTAGTTCACTACAAAAACATCTTAAATATTGTGTTTTTCTATAATGCAATTCTGTATAATAAGTATTAATCTCACTTTTGAAACAGTGGGCATCAAAGTGAATAGCAATATGGAAAACAGTGCTAAGAAAAAGACAACATATTATTTAAAATTAAAGTGTCTTTATGCTGGCAGTAGCATGAGACATTTTATTTTGAAAAAAAAGATTATAGAAAAATAACCTTGAACTTTTTGGTAGTGGAAATACTGTGTCACCTTTATCTCTTCGGTAAACTGATGGTCTTGCTGAGTAGAGAAAAAAATCCAAATATAAACATGTACAATTTCAGGCATACTCTTTGTGTGGGTTTTCCCCTTAATCACTATAAAGAGTCCAGAATAAGAACTTGATTAATCAAAAAATCAGTGCCAGCAGCAAGTTATGGTCCTGTAAGTATTCTAACCAATGGCAAAGCATTCAGAATTCAAAGTTGCATCTCCTACAATGTTCACAAGCAAGAAGAGTAATAGTTGCACTGATACTCTGATTCTGCTGTTCTACAAGTTTTGCATTTGTGCTATCTATCTGTCTTCTGGTTACATGTTCAAAAATTGGAGAATCTGCTCCGACTTCAGTTGACATTTGCATCAGTGTAACTGAAATAACAAAAGTGGCTTTTAGCAATTAATATTAGTTGACAGAAAGGTGGGAAAGGCAAGTTTCTGTTCTCTAGTTCATATAAGCAAAGTGCTGCTTGCAATTTTTCCAAAATACAAATAAACTCTCCAATCAATAAAATATGTCCAGTGCATATTTTCCTTTGGCCGAGTATCAATCACATCAGATAAAATCATGACTCAGAAAGCACTGATCACCAGTGACCATTTAAATCCAATTGTTCTGAAATTGACTATACCCAACCACACAAATGAAAATCTGGATCAGTCAGGCGGTAAGTTATTATTTATAACCTCATTTATTTGTTTACAGTCCTGAATAAAAAAATTGTTATCTCCAGAGTGTGAAAACTCAGAGCTATTTCCAGACTGAAAAAGAGATCTTGAATCTAATGGATTTAAGCCTTTAAAGAAAGTTTTGTTTCATTATGAACCAGGAGAAAATAGCTCTTGATGTACTTCTCTAATTCACCTCCAGATAATCCTGAGTGACAGCTTAAGAGATTTGTGGGTCAATCAAATATCACTCTCTGGTTAGAGTATGGGCATGTTTTCAGAGGCAAAGTATTTTACTAAAGGACAAAAAATTTGCATAATCAGCTTGACAGAGGATGGAGGTCAAAGAGGTTTTGTACTTCTTATTGCCACTTTCAAAAGCACAGATATTCTTCATAGTGAAGAAGGAGCAATTTTTCTCATTTCAGCCCTTGATTTAATTGACTGGTGGACCTTGAATTTTTGATTCAGGGAATTAACTAGAATTCGTATAGTCTGCACAAGAAATTCTAATTTGAAGTTGACCTGTTTGTCACAAGTGTTACCAGAGAAGAGCTGACAAAAGCCAAGAAAGCTGCACAGGTGGTATGGTACTTCCTGACAGCAAGCTTGGATGTAGTAAAAGTCTGTGCAGAGCTTTTGGATCTGGGTCAGACTTTTGAGGATATGAAACTTTTGCTTAGCACAACTGTAGGGCAAAATTGTATGTACAGAGGGAAAGTAAAAGTCTTTTTTTAGCTTGGCTAAGTTTTCAATGATCCTTAACACTCAAATCTTGTGGTCACCTCCAGGACTTCTCCCATTGCCACTAGTGGACACTTTTTCTTTAAAACCACACATGACATGTTATTATGAAATAGGAAAAGCGTAGGAGGAATTTTACACTGTAATTTTTTTTTTTATTCTGTGAAAAGTAATTTTCCATGTACATTGCATAGCACAGTTTTGCCCTCCAAAGAAACTGAAAATAACCCTTTTAGATGTGGTCATGGTGGGCAATAGCTGGCAGTTGTTGCAGAAAAGGTAATAGGACCCTTGTGTAAACACACAAAAATGCAATCTTTAATTTCATAATTACATACTATTTTTCCTTGCCTCATTCAGTGTTCAATGCGCACTTAATCAACCCTATTGCAATGATTTTTTCTATCATCTTTGTTCAGTATATGGCCCTGGGCATATTTGCTGCTTTACTGTGTTATATATTAAGTTATTGATTTCCTCAGAAGTTTTTCTATAAAATTCTTTGCTAATCTATCTGAATGCAGGTATTATTAATTAGAAGAAATATAGGAAATATTAATTAATTTATCTTTATAATTCCTCTCATACTTCCTGTTTTATATGCAGACTACATCTTAATTAATTAGCCTAGGAGCAATCACAGGCTCAAATATGACGTTGACACATTGACCTATCTAGCAAGCCTGCAGCTAGGATGTATATGTATTCCATAGTGCTTTGCCCTGTTAAGTCTTTCTGTAGAAACATCTCTGCTGATTTGCCTGCCTTCCATGAAATATTGCTGCAAGACATTCTGGGATATACAGCAGCAGGTTTATTGAAGAATAGACATATCTATGGTCATACTAGTACAATTTAACAGCTGTTAGTGGCATGTTTGAACCTAGCATAAATGTTAGCCTTTCGACTCTTCATATTATATAACTCCTACCACACTGAATGCCTTAAAGTTTTGACAAAGGGATGAATTCAAACATTTTGAGGTGAGACCAATTATTGTGTTTGAAAGACAGATTACTGGTCGGAAATATGTACTTAAAAACTTTTTAACAAGCAGCAAGAAAGTCTGAGTGACTTAGCCAAGTAACGCAACAGTATGTTAGTCATCATTGAATATGAACCCTTTAGAAGTGGTAACTGCATACGTATTGTTGAGTAGTATCTTTGTAAGCTTCTGAAAGCTGCAGAAACAATGCAGAGAGTAGCGCAAACTATTTTAAGCTTGCGAACGGAATTCTACTTTACTCTTGACTATGAGAGTGTAAGAGAAAAAGAGTGAAAGATAGATCATATTTGGGGCCCAGCTTCACCCGATATGACGAACTAGGAAAAGATTTTTTTAGTTTCTTGTGCTCCTCATGTAAGGTGTCTGCACATAGCTTTTGTAAAAGGTTTTTTTCTTCTGTTTTGTTTTTCCAAGTGGAAATATCTGCACTTGCAGTAAGCAGCACAAGTGAAGTGAATTTGGAAAGCTGTGGGTCTATTGGGAAGACTTATGTATTGGATCTGTATCTGATAAACAGATGGTCTATATCACAAGCTCCATAGGCCCAAAGTTTCTGGGAAGTACCATACACCTACACAGACTCTGCAGAATTATTTCTGTACATGCACGGTGTTTATGGTGTCCTAAACAGATCAACTTGTTGCACAAGCGTAAACCACCCGTGAAGCATATGGACAACAGATCCAATGCTTCTCTTTAGACAATGGGTCTGGTAGCCATAGTTTCAGTAGAAAAGACCTTATTTTTATAGTATGTAATCTCCCCACCTTCTCCCTCCAGCATAATACTTTTGATAATTAATTTATTAAATACACTTTTTTTCTTACTATGGTAAACTGGTAGATACTTGTTTTACTTTATAATAGATACACACTCTCTTTCAAGAATTCTGCAGCTAGGGCTGCATTTTTTGTAGTGTATGACACAGCTTTCCAAAATGCAAAACTTTTACCAAGACTTTTGTTTCTGTCTAAATATTTTACTTTGCCTATAACACAAGTCTTTTGAGCACCTAATGTAAGATTACTTAATTAAAGTACTTCTTCTCACATAAGAAACTTGCTTCCTTTTCTATTATAACATACATGGAATTATAAAGAATATGTCCTTTTAAGTTATAAATAGTAAATTTATCTTGAACTACACCATTATATGCAGCATAAGACCAAAATTACTATCAGTGAGAAAAAAACCTGAGATTAAAGAAATCAAATTATTGGATCATGAAATCAGTATTACTAAAACAGCCACTGAGTTACCTGACAGGTCACATGTTGGACTGTGCTCTCTTTCTCTGTCTGATAATGATTTTGGAGCTTACCAGCAAAAAATACAGTAAATTTTTCCTCATTTGTGAATTAAAAGATAATTTATACATGCCCTAGAGAACACTCACTCTGTAGTTAGTACAACATGAATTTACTGTCAGAGTTGCTTAGTGTGTTTTCACACTTTCTGAGACGGTAGGGAGGAAAACAAAAGTTCACTTCCTTTCCAGCACACATAGTTTTTCTTGCATCTGCTGAACAAGCAAAAAATGTGGGCTTCTCTGTCTGTCCAATTCAAAAGATTTTTGTCACTCTGTTTTTGGAGCTTCAGTACCCTTCTTCTGTCATGGAAAAGGAAGAACAGAGACACAACTATTATTTTCAAGAAATATCTTCCTAAAATACCAATAATCACCAGTGAAACAGGTGTTGTCAAGCTTTTTAACCCTCTAAGACACATTTCCAGATTTTCTTTCTGTGGAGAGTCACTGAAAAAATCCACATTCCTCAAAGATCAAAAAGATTGTTTGCTTGCACAGGGTTTGCGTGGGAGGAGAGAAGGACATGACAATGACTCCATGACCTGTTCAGAAACAAGCACCGCTCCACAGGGATATAGATTTTATTTGGGTGAAAAGAAGAATTAGAACCCGCTGATGTTTGTATGGCTGAAGACCCCTGGGCTTCCTATCCACTTGACAGGAAATGCTCTTGAGAAAATATGTGTTTTATTAACCTTACACAGTTAGGTGATTTTCAGACTTCTTTGCATGTGCTTAAGATCTTCTTTCTTAAGATTTTCTTTCTGGTACCTATAGGATGTCCACTTCACTTTCCTGAAAGTGTCTCGAATTCAATATCTGGTGAAAATCTGAGAAGGTGTAGTATAATTAAATCATGAAACCTTGTGTATATTACTTGCACACTGTTAATACAGAAAAAGCTCTTACCTTCAACATTTAGTCATAGATTTGTTTATAATATGTAAAGCTAAAGCTTCCAGAGTAATAAATAATAAAAAAATCACAGCTCATAAATTGAGCTTTCATGCAAAGCTGCTTACAAATACGATGTTGAAGTATACCAGATTAAAACACACTTTCTATTATCTGATTGTATTGGCTATTACTATAAAGTAAAAGATATTATAGGAAAGAAAGTAGAAAATTTCTCATATTATTGCCATTAGTTTCTATAAGTGGGAAAAAAAACCCTAAATACAAGCCTATGAAGTATGGATTTTCAAAAGAATAATTTGAATCACAGAATTACAGAATCACAGAACGGTAGGGGTTGGAAGAGACCTCTGTGGGTCATCTAGTCCAACCCTCCTGCCAAAGCAGGGTCACCTACAGCAGGCTGCACAGGAACTTGTTCAGGCGAGCCTTGAATATCTCCAGAGAAGGAGACTCCACCACCTCCCTGGGCAGCCTGTGCCAGTGCTCCGTCACCCTCAGAGGGAAGAAGTTCTTCCTCATGTTCAGACAGAACTTCCTGTGCTTCAGTTTGTGCCCTTGCCTCTTGTCCTGTCGCTGGGCACTGCTGAAAAGAGTTTGGCCCCATCCTCCTGACACCCACCCTTCAGATTTTTGTAAGTATATATTAGGTCCCCTCGCAGCCTTCTCTTCTTCAGGCTGAACAAGCCCAGCTCCCTCAGCCTCTCCTCGTAGGAAAGATGTTCCAGTCCCCTCACCATCCTTGTAGCCTTCCGCTGGACTCTTTCCAGTAGCTCTTCACCTTTCTTGAAGTGGGGAGCACAGAACTGGACACAGGACTCCAGAGGGGGCCTCACTAGGGCAGTGTAGAGGAGAAGGAGAACCTCCCTCGACCTGCTGGCCACACTCCTCCTAATGCATCCCAGGATCCCATTGGCCTTCTTGGCAGCCAGGGCACACTGCTGGCTCATGGTTAACCTGTCGTCCACCAGGACACCCAGGTCCCTCTCCACAGAGCTGCTCTCCAGCGGGTCCTCCCCAAGCCTGTACTGGTGCATGGGATTGTTCCTGCTCAGGTGCAGGACCCTGCATTTGCCTTTGTTGAACCTCATCAGGTTCCTCTCTGCCCAACTTTCCTGCCTGTCCAGGTCACGCTGAATGGCATCACAGCCTTCTGGTGTATCTACCACACCTCCCAGTTTTCTGTCATCAGCAAACTTGCTGAGAGTGCATTCTAACTCTTCATCCAGGTCGTTCATGAAGAAGTCAAACAAGACTGGGCCCAGTACTGACCCCTGAGGGACACCACTATCTACCCGCCTCCAACTAGACTCAGCGCCGCTGATGACAACCCTCTGAGTTCTGCCATTCAGAGACTTCTCTATCCACTTCACCGACCACTCATCCAGCCCACACTTCCTGAGATTCCCTAGCAGGATATTATGGGAAACTGTGTCGAAAGCCTTGCTGAAGTTGAGGTAGACAACATCCACTGCTCTCCCTTCATCTACCCAGCCAGTCATGTCATCATAGAAAGCTATCATATTGGTCAGGCATGATTTCCCCTTGGTGAATCCATGCTGACTACTCCTGATAACCTTCTTTTCCTCCACTTGCTTGATGATGGCCTCCAGGATAAGCTGCTCCATCACCTTTCCCGGGATGGAGGTGAGGCTGACCGGCCTGTATTTCCCTGGGTCCTCCTTCTTGCCCTTTTTGAAGACTGGAGTGACACTGGCCTTTCTCCAGTCCTCAGGCACCTCTCCTGTCCTCCAGGACCTCTCAAAGATGATGGAGAGTTGCTCAGCAATGACATCCACCAGCTCACTCAGCACTCGTGGGTGCATTCCATCAGGCCCCATGGATTTGTGAAAGTCCAGATTGCTTAAGCGATCCCTCACACAGTCCTCCTTAACCAAGGGAAAGTCATCCTCTCTGAGGGCTTCTTCTCTTACCTCCGGGGCCTGGGATTCCTGAGGGCCTGCCTTGGCACTGAAGACTGAAGCAAAGAAGGTCTTCAGTAGCTCTGCCTTCTCTGCATCCTCCATCACCAGGACACTCACCTCATTCAGCAGAGGCCACACATTGTCCCTAGCCTTCCTTTTGCTGCTGATGTAGTTGAAGAAGCCCTTTCTGTTTTTTTTGACATCCCTTGCCAGCTTCAATTCCAGGTCGGCTTTGGCCTTCCTCGTTGCATCCCTGCACGCTCTGACCACATTTCTGTACTCTTCCCAAGTGGGCTGCCCCTCTTTCCACATTCCATGGACCTTTCTCTTCCACCTGATCTCCGCTAGAAGCTCCTTGTTTAACCGTGTGGGTCTCCTGCCTCCTTTGTTCGATTTCTTTCTCAGGGTGACGCACCGCTCCTGAGCATGGCGGGAGCTACGTTTAGAAAGAATGCTGTCTTTGGTGGAAAAAAGGGTAGGATTCATTGTGGTTTTCAGTTCTTGATTCTTCCAAGTCTCAGTTTAGGTTTGCAATTTTTCATCTTTTTTCTTTTCTTTTTTTTTTTTAGCACAAGCTTTTTAAAAATGTTTTATTGGTAAGCATTTCATTACCCTGACCTTTTTATAATAATCCTTTGGACACAGATGTCCTACAAATGGTCTAGAAGGCGATAAATCACTTTGTATGGCAGTTCCCATGGTTTGCCAACTTTGTTAGCCAGCTTCTGCAGATGCCCTTTCTGACATCAAAACCCAGGAACCCGCAGAAAACAAAAAAAATGCCAGATTTCTCCTGATGCCCAGGAAGGCTCTCATTGCTGTTGGAGAACTTTGTGTTCTTTGATAAATGCCACTGTGCTGAATCAGCATGGTAGGCAGTTTAACTTTGTGACCTTCTTGAAGTTGATTGTTTCCCCCATAGACTGTCTTTGACATAGCCTATAACAGAGTGTCAAAACTACTACAGTAAAAGAGAGCTGTATTTATTTTACTATTAAGTCGTCCTTCCTCTGTGCAGATCTCCGGTGTCTTGGCATTCTCCTGAACAATTTCATATGCTTCATTTTTTCCATCAGCTGTGTGCAGGGTTTTTTTTTTTGAGGGAGAGCATTCTTTCTACAACCCTGTTCTGTCACCCTGACACTTCACGTATGCCTTGAGTGTCTGGGCCCTGTTTCTAGAAACAATTCATAACAATTTTTTGCTTCTTGTAGCCTAAACATTGCTACTATTACACTTACAGTATTTGGAGATACGGCAGCAGCTTTCATTTTTGGGAATTATTTTCAGAGCATTATTACCCACATTAGCAGTAAAAGCAAAATCCAATCTACCTGCATCTAAGCGAAAAAAAAAACTTAAAACCAAAAAACCCAAAAAACTAAAACAAACCAACCTTCTCTTACTGCTACAGATGCAACTCCTGAGGATTACTTTTAAAGGGCTTTAAAATCTCACGTATCGTTTTCTAAGCTTGAAAGCTGTCTCAGAGCTTCTCAACAGGGTAGGCACAATGAAATTATCACCTGAGGATGAGGACAAAATCTTTAGGATAACAGCATGACATTGTTTGAGACTAAGAGGTTTAAAGAAGGCTGTGGTTAGCTAAAACAAGTGTAATTTTCTTCCCTCCTGTCTCAGGTCCCTGTGCATTCTGACTGCTTTCTCAGTAGCAATAGCGAGTGGGGTTTTCAGAGTAAGTAATTTTTACATTAAATATGGCTTGGTATTTCCATAGGTATTGACACAATAGACCTTTTGCACCCCCACGCAGCTTTCTGACTCAAGTAGCTGCCTGCTTTTTAGTGCCTAAGGCCAGCCCTAAGACATCCTGTTTTCTTCAATCTGCCACTGTTTGTAGAGTGGACAGTAGTATATCATACAGTGCACTGACATCATCTGAGCTGGGATGATAAGAAAAGCTTGCAACAGTATGTTCTGATCGCTGTCAGTACCTGAAGCAGCAGATGATCAGACTGAAACCACCAGATTTGCCGTTAAGAGGAACATACTTTTACAGTTTTGTTATTTTGTTGCCAAATACGGCAATTGCTTTTCATGATAATTGAAGACATGTTTACTCTAGAATAAACCCATTTTCTTCTATTGTTTTTGGAGGTTCTTGCTCTAAATCAGATAATAGAGTTAAATTTCTTACCAGCATAAGGGCTATAAATGAACTAGGTTAGATAGCTATAACAGACACTCTCCTGTGTGCAGCACCTTCAGGCACCAGACCTACCTGGACAGGTGCAGTTTTCCAGAAAACATTGTTCAGGATCGCTGTGCTTACATGGATTTAACACCAAAAACTTTCTTTTGTGTTTGTTGTAACTGCATAATCACATAAACTGTACCTTACCTGATAAAACTAACAAGTACCTCTGCTTCACGTTTTGCTCTTCCCTTGCTTTTTCCCCTCCTCCCAGCATGCAGTCATTTATTGCATCTTAAATTGACTTAATCACTTTAAAAGGTCTCACATATATTTTTATCTTTGCAATCTGCCTCTACTAGACCATCATGTCACGATTCTTCTTTCCCAGCATGAAAAAGGAGGCAACTAATGTAAATTTTCCAGTCCTTCATTTAATCATTTATTTTGAAAAGAACAACATGACAATTCACACAAAGAGAGAATCTGAGAAGAAAGGCTGACAAAATCACTTTTTGTTACATGTTTCCATGCATAGGATAGTTTAAAGCATAATATTAGCCAAAGTGTTATTGCCCCAATGCTATGAAGACTGTATGCTGAGCAAAGGGTTTCTGAAATCCAGAAGGAACCTTATTAACATTAAAAACTGACAAATTGACAAGAGTTGCCATGAAATCCATATGCAGTGTAGATATTTTCTTTTAAACCCCTTTCTGCAATATAATCTAATTTGATTTCATTGAAGGAAAATGACAGATATCAATGTTTTGAATCATAGAATTGTAGGCTGCACTTCTATTTGTAGCAGAGTAATATGCCCAGAAAAGTAATAGTGGTCTGACAGTAGTGTATGCAAGTCTTTATTTATGAACACACTCTGTTTGTGTGTGTACTGGAATGCACATATGGTATAAAGTATGTAATATTTGCACACTCATCTGATAAATAACAAATAACCTAATAATCTTTCAAAAACTATGACTAATGATGGAACACTTCTGTAGCTGGTTTTGCGACATCTACATGTATGTCCATATGCCTACGTGCATAGGAATTATTGTATGTGCATACAACACATACTCACCGTTGAATGTTACCATTATGAAGAGAGCTCAAAATCTCATTTGCAGCCCCCACTACTGAGTGTTGACTGTGGTTTTCTGCACATTGCCTGGCTCACTGCAGAGTAGGTAAGTTGTAAAATGTAAGATAAAGTTATCAAGCAAGGAGCAACTTCAGCTGAGCACATGAAATTACAATCAAGGAAGATAAGGGCTGATTAATATTCACACTGTGAATCCTAGTGTATCAGAATTACATTCAACTGTAAAGGAACCTAAACTCTTTATTATGAAAAAATGCAAAGGAAGAAACCCGAAGAGTTTTAACTCTATCTCCACTTCTAATAAGAAATATAATCTTTAAAAATTAGAGATCTTGGAATTATAGAATCATTGAAATGATAATCATAATCAGATGCCTTTTAGCATTTTCTGTCCAATGTATAATTACGGCAAGAAGGAGAACAGCTATCTGAGGTGATGGTATGAAGCATAGTAAGATGTGTGGAAGGGTGCACAGGTAGTCTCAGGCACAATGCAAAATGGGGGAGCAAAGAGATGAAGATAGGAAAGAAGCAAAGCATGCTTACGCTGTCATTTATTGTCTCACCTCACCCAGAGAGCGCAGCATAATATAACCTTGCCGAGAAATGCAGTATTCTCCTTGGCTGCTCATGACTTGAACAAGTGTGCTCTTTACTGGATAAAAAACTGGCTGGATGGCCTGAGCCAAAGACTTGTGGTGAATGGAGTTAAATCCAGATGGTGGCCAGTCACAAGTGGTGTTCCCCAGGCTCAGTACTGAGGCCACTTCTGTTTAGTATCTTTTCCAATGATCTGGATGAGCAGATTGAGCATACTCTCAGTATGTTTGCAGATTACAGCAAACTGGGCAGGAGTGTTGATCTGCTCGAGTGTAGGAATGTTCTGCAGAGGGATCTGGACAGCCTGGATCGATGGGCTGAGGCCAACTATATCACAGTCAACAAGGCCAAGTGCCACGCCCTGCACTTGGATCACAACAACCCCACGTATCTCTACAGGCTTGGGGAAGAGTGGCTGGAAATCTACCCAGCAGAAAAGGACCTGGGGGTGCTGGTTGACAGCCGGTTGACCACAAGCCAGCAGTGTGCCCATGTGGTCAAGAAGGCCAACGGCATCCTAATTTGTGTCAGGAATAGAGTGGCCAGCAGGAGCAGGGAGGTGATCGTGCTCTTGTACTCGACACTGGTGAGGCTGCACCTCGAATACTGTGTTCAGTTTTGAGCCCCTCAGTACAAAAAAAGCATGGAGGTGCTGGAGAGCATCCAAAGAAGAGCGACAAAGCTGGTGAAGGGTGTAGAGAGCAAGGATGAGGAGGAGCAGCTGAGGGAACTGCGGCTGCTTAATTAGAAGAGGCTGAGGGGAGACCTTATCGCTTTCTACAACTACCTGTAAGGAGGGTGTAGAATGATAGGTGTCAGTGTCTTCTCCCAACTAACTAGCAATAGGATGAGAGGAAATGGCCTCATATCACACCAGGAGAGGTTTGGATTGGATACTTGGAAAACTTTCTTCACCAAAAGGGTTGTCAAGTACTGGAACAGGCTGTCCAGGGAAGTGATTTGAGTCATCATCCCTGGAAGTATTTAAAAGGTGTTTAGATGTGGCACTTCAGGATGTGGTTTAGTGGTGGACTTGGTAGTGTTAGGTTTATAGTTGGAATCGATGACCCTACAGGTCTTTTCCAACCTAAATGATTCTGTGGTTCTTTGATTCTCTGATTCTTATCAAACTCCAAACACCCTCATCTGTTTTCACGTGCCTTATACGTGTATATAGAGAGAATATGCAGAAAAATGTGTATGTGTAAAGAAGAACAACTTTGAAACTTTCCCCCTATTATTGTTAAAATGGTGTAATATCTTCAGTAGGATTTATTGTTTTATACTTTTGTGACCTTTGTATCTTTCTTACTTTTTATTCACCTTACAGAACTTCTTGTAACAATGGATGTCTTGTGCCTAATGCCACTATGTGGGCAGACAACCTGATTTGACTGTATTTTTCTATAGCTTAGTATTCAGCTCTGTGAGATAAGAACACTCTGAAAGCTTGTTTCAGACACTGAGTATTAATAATGCTCTTTACCATAGAGGTGACACACTTTAGCTCTCAGGAACTCTCTTTCTTTACACTTCTCTAAAATTAAAGAAACCCGTCTACTGTGTTGTAGGTTTGCACAACAAAGATGGGACCTAGGATATCTAATGTGGGAAAAACTTTTTTCCTACCTTTACTTTCTTCGTCTTGCACTGTTACATTTTTTTATTACAAGGGACTAATGCTTTTGTTCTCAGGGGAAAGCAATATAGCTTTTTTTCCTTTTTTTTTTTCTTTTTCTCATATATGAGATCCTGTAGGTGCAGCTACAATTTTAAAAGATAGAATGGGTTTATCCCTTGACAGAGAAGATATACAAAGTACTTATGTCCTATACACTTTATTCTCCTTTGCCTTACAGTTCTGATTGTTGTAAAAATCAGTATTATTCAGTGCGTAATAACTGGATGAAGATTGCTTTCATACATGAACATGACAAATGCATGCAATGTGCAATTACACCGTAAGAACTACATACACAAAAAAGAACAACTTTACAAACAGCAAAATTGCCCCCTGCTGGGTTAGTGATAGCCATAGTGAAAGGTGTTACATTTATTTGATTATCACAGTGATTTGTTAACTGCCTCTTTACAACAAAAAAGCCTATCTTTCAACAGCTTTTTTACTGTAAGTGGCCATTTTAATACAACTGCCATCATTATGTCACATTATCACTGAGGATAAGTCAGTAAATGATTAGTCAACAAAGTTGACTAACTAAAATTCGACAAATAATTGATTAGTCAATAGACAATATAGTTGTTACCTTCAGCTTCACTATTTGTATACAATGCATAGTTGACAAATAGAGCTAAATTTTCTTAAGAACAAAAACTACTTATACTATCAGCTACTTCTTTTCTCAGCATCACATGCAGAGACATACTGATTTGGGTGTTATCTTCTGTAGACATATTCCTATGACGTTTCAGTCTTGCAGAACTTCATTAAGTAACAGGTATGTGCATTTAAATGCTTCTGAAGATTTTTGATATATGATATGATTTTGAAGATAAAGCTACTTACAGGAGAAAAATACATTTGCTTTGGGAAGACACTTGGTAAAACACTAGTTCTTCTTACATAGACTCATTCCAGGTATTTGGTCTCAATGTCATAGCCTTTTAAATGGGTGGAAATTCATATATGTGACTTGATACAGTAGATGGGGTAAGGAGTGAGAAGATACAATAACAAAGCAAACCTGAGGGACAATTATTAACTCATTCAGATATTGGCTTTGGAAAGCAGGAAAAGTGCTAGTAAGTATCATACCTGAGGAGAAAGTGAGAGTGATTCAGAACTTGTTATATCAACTGTGTTGTGTGTAAGTCTTTTAGAATTCAATATGTCAAATTACAGAAACCTTGTGGCTTTTAAAGAGTGGTGCCAGAGTAAATTTGCATTCTATTATTTCCAAACTAAGTCCCCTAGGTTTAGTAATGACTACAGAAAGCAATTCCAGATGAGTTATGCTTGTGAAAACACGCATATGTGGCTGCTGCTTGCAGCAACAGCCTTATACCTGTCCTGCTAAACTACAGTGACATATACCAAGAACCTCAACATGATATTAAATTGCTTGTGTCTCTAACAAATATCAAAAAATGAACACTATCAGGCTGCAACGCTGGACTTTGTTTTCATATAGACCTGGTATGACAAGCATCACCAAGATCCCATTAAGCTCCACTATTGAATAAAGAGTTGCACTTAATCTTGTCCACAGACAGAGCAGACAAATGTAGCTCTCAAGGTGCACAGTGTGCTGCTGCTGCCCCCTTAAGACAAGTAAACATAATTAATTGTATGCGTGCTGTAGTTCGTCTACGTTTTCTCAAAGGTCTTTCTCTATGAGCTATTAAAGAGCAATTATAGTGAAAGACTTGCCAAGTATAAGCTGATGTAACAATAAATCCAGTCTATTAAAGACCTATGAAAAAATAACATTTAGTTTAAGGACCTCAGAGAATTTGACAACCAGAAACTTTTTGTCAATTCTTCTTGGAAGTTTTAAGTAGCAAGGCACAAACTGTGAAAACAAAGAAATAGTTAACACTACTAAAACTTGAAGAAGAGCTATTAGAAGGGAGTAAAAAGGTTCAGTCCCTACCCATGCACTCTAGGATGACTTACAGCTCAGTAACCTAGGTAGATCATGAGGTGATTATCTGAAAACTATAGCAAGGATGACTTATTATCACTTTCCATTCCTTTAACCTTTGTCAAGAGACCTGATTAATGCTTGGTCATTTGCTCCTCTCTTTAAATTTTGTTGAAGACTTGGGTGTTAGAATTTTAATGGCTGCTTATACATGTCCTTTGAAACAGAATTGCATAGGGTAATATTTTGACCTAGACTGATGTTCTCCATTTTCATTTGGCTGTTCACCTCTGCATCTTTGAAATGAGTTTGGTCAGACACAGCAGGGTAAGCAGAAAAGTTAGCTCACTGAGTGTAAAAGGGTGAGATTTTGTCTTCTTGCTCTCTATTTAAAAACTTACTATTGCAAGGCCACAGAGGCACAGTGGGGTCTAAGTAACTGTAATTATTGAACACATAAAAACTGTATGGCCTGCTGCTTTCAATAATTTCTGGTAACTTCTAAATTATAGAACAAAATGTGGGCCTCAACTGAAAAATGAGTACAGCCAATTAAAAAATACTCTATTGCAGGGTAGCGTGGTACTAACCTTCCACACAGATGTTTGAAGAAATTTCCAGATGCTAGTACTTTTTTTTATCACACTTAACTGTGCATGCAAGTGTCACCTTAAGAAGGACAATCAGCCCCCGATTACAAAAGCATTCAAGTATTAATGCACATTTTTGGTAGGGACAGAGAATATGAGACAGTGTGCTTTCATAACAGAAAGAAAGATGTAGTATGGTACAACCCCAACTTCCGCATGTAAAAAGATTCTGCTTAAGGATCAGTAGCACTTGCAATTACACCTATGTATTTTTGCTGGGTATGGCATGTCATGTACACTGTAAATTCAAACTACAAAGGAAAAACAGTCTGCTTCTGAGTGTTCTCTAGAAACTTATTAAAATACTTGAAATACTGTAATTCCTTTCCTACTGTGTGACAGAAATACAAGACTTCTGGAGAGCCTTTCATTAGAATTAAAATGTCAAAAAAAGGTCTGACTAAATGTTTCCCAGCTTGTGCTTCAGACAAGAAAAGTAACTGAAATGTACCGTGTGTTTACTGAAGGTGAATAAATGAAAGGAAAATATCCCTGTAAATAATTGCTAAGATTCAGAAGAATTGCCACTATCAGAATGGCTAGAACACTACCAGAGTTTTCTGGAAAAATAACCAAAATGATGACCTGAAAAGGCTATGAAAGTCACTTGAAAGCTCACCTGTATAATTTAGTTGTTTAATAAAAGATACGTAGTCTTCATTATACTTTTATGGAACAATCTTTAGACCATCACTGCAATAACACTGTTGCTGCAATTATTTAAAGCTGCTAATTAAAGAGCAAATACAAATTGACACGTGTTCTTTGTCTATTGAGAACAAAAAAGATTTTTGTTTGTTTATTTAATACTCATTCTCTTCACATTCAGTGTAATTGTTAGAGATAATCATAACTCCAGATGCAAACTCTGTGGTCACAGTGGAATTCTTCATGTGCTGAAGTGGTTTAATGTATTTGCTGGATCAAAATCAGAACACGTAAATCAGCTCTTGAGGACCTGAGGCATATAACAGTACTAGAAACTGAAAATTTTGATACAAATCTGTGAAAGATATGGAATTATTATTTAGAAAACTATTAAAAAAAATCATGTATGCTTTTCAGAATTTTACAATACAACTGTGAAAAATCAAACGTGGAAAAAATGGATACAGAGTTTGTTCAGAAATATTTATATATTTCTGACCTTTGGTTGAGTGAAATGTACGAAAACAATGTCAGAGGCAGAGCACGCTGAGTGCTTCTGACTAAGCAGCACTCAGAATGGCTGCTGCATTTTCATAAGTAGTCCTTTCTACAACATGATGCTTCAAGTCAACCAAAACAATGCAATGTGCTTTCTAGTACTTTTGTGAGAGAGCATGTCCTTTTCTTCAAAAGAAGAAAAAATACATTTTGAAGACTATACAAATATTTTTATTTTGCTTTTGTCATCATGATTTTCATCTCCCTTTCTTTGTTAGAGTTCATGTTCTTTTACAGATTTCTTTCTTCTTGTCTGGTTAATGTGCCTGACATAGGTTTTGTATCTTCCTGTGTGTTTACAAAATCCTATACATTCTGAGAAGGTTTATTTATCACAGTGAAGATTTCAACTGCCTTTCAGCTTACCTTTTGGGCTGGGCACATTTTCAATGCTTTCTTTGATAATCTACAGCCCTGCAGTAAACAACTTTATTCAAAGCACTTTCTAACATAACATCTCCTGTAGTTTCCCTTGTGCTACCAGTACAAATTTATGCAGACAACTCTCATGTGAAGCTTCTTTTAAAAACTATGCATACCTCTCATATTCTGCTACTTATATGTCCTAAAAAAATGTTAGGGTTCGTGTTACGTTCTGCTGGTGATTTTTCAACCTTTCAGCTACTTCAGGTGTCTTCAGATTTTAAGATACTTTAACAAAGCATATATTTTATCATGACGCATTAGTTCTGCAAAATTTTACATACGTGAGTGCTTAAAACCTCTGATTCAATACTAAATACAAAGCAAAGGATTTACTGTGTCAGAATCTTGCTCAGAATATGAATCAGATATCTGCAACTGTGTAGCCTAAATAACTACTTTCAACACATAAAACTGGCACAACTTCCTGGCGTGAGTACATTAACAGTACCTGGGCAAAGTACAGGACAATGGAGGATCTGTGGTTTTATTACATCGTCCTGATTCTAATCTTCCTCCCTTTAATATAAATACGTTGAAATTAATCAAGCAATTGTAGTATAAAACTGATAGACATTTTATGAATCAAAATCAAGTTTACTTCTATGACAGGTTTGCACTATCCTCTGCAGACTGTCTCATATCTTTTGCTTCAAAGGCTTGGGCTAGTCATTTCTCATGTGTTCTCCAGTCTTGCACTTCAGTGTAATCTTCCTTCTTCCCTTAACCTGTCATATTAGATATTTTTTCCTATTTGTCTGTGCAATGGAAAATCAGCTAGACTATATGCTGTGACTATTCCTTAACAGTGAAAAATAAATCAATGCCTTCCTGGCTTTTGAACTCACACAAGTAGAGATATTCAACTTACTGCACTTAAAACATCACACAAACTCATTTCCTGACTTATTGGACTGCTTGTGGTCTATTATTAATCTCAGCCAAACGAAGACTTCCCTTCTAGTGTTTAATTTTGTGTCTACTACTTAACTGGGGGGGGTGTTAAATTTTATATTAATCTTTGTTATGCATACAGAAGAACAAAAGTACCCAGTGGTCAGAGGAAATCAAATTTTGCAAGCTCCTTGAAGCTTTGTATGTATCACACACTTTTATCAAGCCAAAATATTGCTGTGTTAGATATTGATTTCGACTGTAAATGTGTAGAGTGTGTTTTAGTCTGGCCATTGTAAGATACCCCTTCTGCTGATGCAAATAGTTCTAAGCACAATTTAGATAATTTGACATAAAAGTATCCTATTAATTTGGAAAAACATCTATCTGGATGTCAAATAAGAAAATGTGTATATCAGTTATTTAAAATCATACGTTTAAACTGAAAAGAAAGAGATTGTTTGCATGATGTTCTCACCATTACCTCTGGGTTGATTTTACTTTTGTTTCTGAGCAAATTTTCATTGCCATGTTTGCATTTGTAAGTATTTGTCCTACATCCCTTTGTTAGCTGGGCTATTGTTGCAAATCAGTGCTACTTGCCAGCTGGCTTTACCAAAAGCACTGGAGTTTGATTGGAATTTCTGGTGTCAGTCATGGTGGCAGTCCAGTGAAGTTCCCAACGACTGTAAAACAGGAGACATAAGCCCCGTATTTAAAAAGGATAAAAAGGCAGACGTAGGGCCAGTCAGTCTCACCTCTGTGCCTGGCAAGATCATGGAGCAGATCCGACTGGAAACTATGTAAAGGCACATAGAAAATAATGAGATGACTGGTGGACTGGTGACAGCCAACATGGCTTCAGTAAGGGCAAACTGTGCCTGACAAATCTGATGTCCTTCTATGATGGGGTTACTGCACTGATGGATAAGGGAACAGCAACAGACGTCATCTACCTGGACTTGAGCAGAGCAGGTCACACTGTCCCACATGAAATCCTTGTCTTTAAATTGGAGAGACATGGATTTGATGGATGGATAGATCACACAGAAGATAAGGAATTGGCTGGATGGCTGCACTCAAAACGTTGTGATGAATGGCTCTATATCTAAGTGGAAACCAGTGATGAGTGGCATTCCTCATGGGTCAGTATAGGGACCAGTGTTGTTTAGCATCTTTGTCAGAAATACAGACAGTGGGACTGAGTGCACCCTCAGCAAGTTTGCCGATGACACCAAGCTGTGTAGTGCGATTGACATGCTGGAGAGAAGGGATGCCATCCAGAGGGAACTTCACGGGCTTGAGAGGTTTGCCCATGCAAACATCATGAAATACAAGAAGGCCAAGTGCCAGGCCCTGCACATGGATTAGGACAATCCAAAGCACAAATACACATTTGGCAGGGAATGGATTGAGAGCAGCACTGAGAAGAAGGACTTGTGGGTGCTGGTTGATGAGAAGCTCGGCATGATCCAGCAGTATGCACTCACAGCCCAGAAGGCCAAACTTATCCTGGGCTGCATCTAAAGAACTGTGGCCAGCAGGTCGAGGGAGGTGGTTCTGCTGTGGCAAGCAGGTCAAGGGAGGTAATTATGCCACTCTACTCTGCTCTGGTGAGACCCCACATGAAGTCCTGCATCCAGTTCTGGAGCCCTCAGCACAGGAAAGACATGCACCTGTTGGAGCTGGTCCAGAGGATGGCCACAAAAATGATCCAAGGGCTGGACCACCTCTCCTATGAGGAAAGGCTGAGAGAGCTGTGGCTGTTTAGCCTGGACAAGAGAAGGCTCTGTGAAGACCTTATAGCAGCCTTCCAGTAACTGAAGGGGGCCTGAAAGCAAGCTGGAGAGGGGCATTTTACAAGGGCATGTAGTGACAGAGCAAGATGTAATGACTTCAAACTGAAAGAAGGGAGATTTAGATTAGAGGTGAGAAAGATATTATTTACTCTGAGGGTAGTGAGGCACTGAAACAGGTTGCCCAGAGAAGCTGTGGATGTCCCTTCCTTCGAACTGTTCAAGGCCAGGCTGGACGAGACTTTGAGCAACCTGGTCTCATGAAAGGTGTCCCTGCCTGTGGCATGACGTCTGGAACTAGATGATCTATAAGGACCCTTCCAACCCAAATGTTTTTATGATATGAGTCTATTATAAGATTCACTCTGAAGATAATTCTATATGCATTTTATGAAGTTTTCCTGTTGCATACTAAGTTATACAAAAAAAGACTGTTAATTATTCAGGGTTTTGTGGCATTTACACATATTTTCCATTTGATTACTAACTAATAACTCATTAGTTATTGTTAGAACTAACTTTGTAATTTGGAATACAGAGAGAATCAAAGAGTTACAGAAAGACAATGTCTTTAGGTGAGCTCCTTGATATGGATGTTTATTTGTTCCATGCTGTTACTGTTTACTTGAATGATGTTCTTTTTCGTCTGGGTTTTTTCAATTATTTTGTAAATGTTGACACAGTTAAATTTGAAAGAGTTTTAATTTATTCCATTTCTTGTTTTAGAGTTCTTCAGATATGCAAATATATTATTTTATTATTTCAAAAATTTCTTATCTGAATCCTGCAGCCTTTTATTTATGTTTGTCACTCTCGTTCTTCCATACTTATATTCTAATCTATTTTATTCTTTAACTAAGACACATGCAAGACAACACTTTCTCTGAAAAATTGATTGCGGTAATACTACCACTGTGAAACATGGCTCTGTTTTTTAGCACCTTCCTACTTCCTATATTCATAAATTCTCAAATTTTAACCCACAACCCGAAGAATCATCTTTGCTTTTTAAATGTAATCATAAGCCACACAGGTAATTTGCACAGTACTTGAAGTAACACGTTGTATGTGATTATACCAGTGTGAGTTCTTGATGGCCTTAATTTACTGCTGTGACACTGTAAGATACCTGGAGCTTCACATCCTAAACATTTCCCCTTGTCTCTGGTAATTAATGCGTTCCATATGGAAGTGCACTTAAGATTTGTGAAATCAGACTGGTGTTCCCAAATAACGTTACCCTTTCATATCTGTTCTTTCACAGGAAATAAAAAGATCTCTTTTGTGATGACTCCAAGAGCAATTAGGGTTTTTTTGCTCTTAAGGTTGGTATTTTCTTCCAAATCTTTTCAGCACTAACAAAGAATTACCTGCCTTCCTCATATAACCAATGAATATTTTGCTTATACTAGGCTATGAGAACTCTACTCTCTTGAAGGTCTTGTGGTGTGAGGCCACAAAACAGCTACACGTAAGCTGATCAAATGTCACAAAAAAAGATAATGATGAGAGGGGTGGTGGAAAAAGAAAAAAATTACTCCATTAATACTACTTTTTTCCCTAAGCTTTCTACTCTTCTTGAAGTCCTCGTTGAATTCTGCAGCGTTGTTTACATTAAATACTTCTTGAATTGTTATTCATTTATGAATTAATACTAAATTATATTGATCAAAATGCCTTGTCTATTATCATCTTCTGGGGAAAAAATATTCTAAGGTGATATATCTGGAGCAAGTTGTGGTCCTGGAGGCAGAATCTATATACATAGAAAAGTCTGAAGAAACAGTTGTGCTTTGAAGCATGTTGTAGTTACAAAAGATAAATTTGGAAGGCATGTATAAAGACATAGGGACAGTACACCTACAAAGAGATGGTAGTGATAGGAGCTACAACAGATATTAGGAAAGTACAAGAGAAGGTTGTTGACTCTACAGATGGTAATGCCTGGAAGGTTGTTCCCAACCCTCCCTGTCTGGAGTGCTGGACCTGTTTAGGATCGAAGATGTATGTACAAGGAGGATGAGATTCTTCCTTACTTGTTTTGTAGCTTTGCAAATACTTTGTGAAAGCAAGAAAATTAAAAAAAAACACAGGAGGTAAATCTGCACTTTATGTTCATGTAGACAAAACCCTATATATGAAAGAGTGTGTGCAGATTCTGTGTTACAGGGTATCCAACAGAAATGCATGGGTCCTTCAGCTATTCTGCTTTGCTTCATCGTTCCCTCCAGGGTGCTGGGATATAGCCTGGCCGTGCTAGGGACTCACAGCAAAACAAAGGAGGAAATAAATGGTGATCTCAACATGGACTGATATTGGCCACTGCAATCTCATGTTGGGTTTCGAAGATTTGACATGGACATTTCCTTAACACTTAAATGTGTTCCCTTGGACCCACCATTGCCCTGAGGCCATGACTTTTGCCCTCTTAACATCTTTCTTAAAAAGTGAAACAGAGAATACCCCAGTAACTCTGAATTGTAGCACTTTATATTGATTACTTTAGCCATTTTGAAGTGTGGCTTGCAGGGGAACCAGGAAAAGATTTAGATTTTACTGATTTATCTTCTACTTCCTATTCATTTTCTGGGAAGAAAGATACAACAGAGGAGAGGGAATGAAAATAATATATTTGATCAACATAGCGCAAAAAGTCTCATGCGACAGGAAGGAGACTTTGGTTATGTACAGAAACTTACAGTAGAATGTATTTTCTTTTCTGCGTATTGTCTTCCTCTTCCTGAGTCTCCAGCACTCTTTTGTTTTTGATCAACAAACATAGAACAGAATAAAGCAAAAACGTAGATCTACTAATCTAAAATATGATTCTGTATCTTTCCAGACCAACTGGCAATTAAATTGATGTTCGAAAGTTACAGCTTCCCAAAACACATTTCACACAGCAATACTATATTTGTGGGTCACATCTGTTACTCCCAAAGTCTTAATTGTGGCATCAGTTTTGCATAATATATCCTCAGCAAAGACTCGAACATTTGTCTTCGTTACCTGAAGGAGAACTGTAGATATATTTCAGCTCAGAGCATAGTGTTGGCACTGCAGATGTGCTTTTCAGGCCATAGCAGAGGCTTCAATGGGCATTAGTACACAGCACAGAATGTTCCCAATTCAAAATGTTAAATATGTTGCTAATTATAATCAAAACCTTTGAAAAATGAATAAATACTCTGGAGGCTTTCTTGTCTAATCAGAAATGAGAAGAAACTACAGTCAGAGCATGTGTCATATCATTTATATAAATTAAATTTAAGGGATTTTGACAATAATAGCAATTATATGCATTTATTAGAAATACAATTATACAACTGTACTGTTTTGACCATGTATAGGGGAGCTAGGACTGGATGGAGAAAGAAATATTGTGAGCTGAGCCACTGCCATATCAACTTGCACATGAGAGGTGCTTCCATGGAAAACCACTTACTTTTGTGGATGGACAGATTCTGAAGTAGGCTGCTCCTACACCAGAGCAGACCAGTGCAATCAAAGCAAGTCCTTCTTTGGTGAGTGGTAAGTAAAATGGAAAAGAAAGTAATTTATTTACTGAGCAGTAATAGAACGTATTCTAATAACACTCGATTTGAAGTATTGCAAAGTCTTTCTTGAGGAGTAATGGAAATGCGTCTTCAGTATGAATAAGAAAAGATTATTTTCTCCAGAAATAAAATGAATGATAGAATAGTTTATTATAGTTGCCAGAATATTTATACTGACAAGTATACCCATATATTTCATTACATGACAAAGAACAATGTATTGTCTTGTCAAAGAAAAGCACCATTTTAATTTAAGATGAATTGTACTTTACTAGCTGGTACAGACTTCAGAGATCATAGATCTGGGTAATGAAACTGATTTAAAGAAAACAACTAAGACATTACTTTAGCAATTACCTGATTAGAACAACTTAGTCCTTGATCAGGGATGCTAGCATTTTAAAGAAGGTATTCTAAATGAACTGATTCTTATTACAAAATTAAAATACCTTCCATAATAGCAAGCTTTAAAGCTTAAGTATGCCTCAAGGTATCCAAATTGCTTCACATATAGGAGTGGAAAAAAAATTCTGTCATCCTCTTCTCTGTAAGAATTATTCTAGAAAATTATGGTCCTCCTGGAGACGTTTTAATCACTCATTTTATCTGAATCATGAAGAGCATGTTATTAATAGAAATAACTCCTCAAAGAGTCTCACTTTATCCAGTGGAATAGGGCTGAGTCAGTGCTTACAAATTAGTATAGTGATGTGACATGTAAAAATGGAACTCTCTTCATCTTTTTCACCCAGGAGAAAATGTGGTGTGAAATCATCTCCACAGAGGACAAATGGCACCTTAGAAATCACCAATTTTGACATTTAGGGATGGTTATGCTCTTGGTTAGGTTGAAGTCATCGCAGTGCATGCTGTTCTGATATAACTGAGAGCAAGATTATTTCAGAGCTCACTAATCATCCAGAGGAAGAGTGACAAGTACAGGTGAAGTACTTGGAGAAGAAAAACAACAACAAAAAATAAACAAACACCAAAAAAACCAACAGCAACAAAAAATACACTGAGCAAAAAAAAAGTCTTAAAAGGATGTTTTTACTTCAGAGAGAAACTCTTCTTCTAGCTCAATGGTTGCACTGAGGAAAAAAAAAAAAAATTAAAAGAGATTGAATACTCAGAGTAATAGAAAACGTAAAAGAGTGACCAGAGTGGCTATTTCTCTCTTTTCCTTGATGACTTTTGCTTAGAAAATCCAAGTATGGAGTAGTTTTTAATTCATTTGATAAAGTGCTCAGCTGCTCCCCTTCCTCCCCTTAAGATAAAAAGGGTGTTAGAAAGAAAGTAACTAAATATACTGATAGAGTACTACCAATCCTTTTCTTTTGCACAGTTTGATTGTCAGAAACTAATGAGAAACCATATATATCCATAATCCACAAAGTTTCCAAATCACATTAAGCCTAGTGCAAATTAGCTTAAGATAGGATTGAATATTTAATGGTATCCATTATAACAATGAGAAATGACATGAAACAAAGTGGAAACAGGCAGTTACTCTGTTACATTAAACAAGCAGGACATACAAATTATTAAATTAATGCAAGCTCACTGAAGTTGTTGAGTAAGGGGACTAATTTTCGAAACAATTTTTGTTGTATTTTCAGTGTGGGTTTTTTTTCCATTTCTGCTGAAATTCATAATCTTTGAAACTGCAAAAATAATTACCAAAAAAATGCTTCCTTTTCAAAGTTGTTATGAAAACTGGAATGTTTCCTCTAAGGAAAGACAGACTGCCTTATTAGCCAGTCAGATATCTGAATATGTCAGAATATGTCCCTGGATTATGACAAAGAAAACTGGCTGGTACTAGCGTGTACCTCCATTGAGGTGCTTTTAGGGAGTGAAAAAGCAGTCTGAAGCCATTACTGACACAACAGTGTGTTTTATATCATAGGAAGTTACTGCAGAAACCAAATTTAGAGTTTCATCATTTCAGGAGACCCACAAATAATGAAGCAGAGAAAACAGGATGGGAACTGAATATGAAAGTTCTCCTAAATTTTTCAATAAAGATTGAATTCTTTAATGTATTGTGCATATAAGTATTTATATTTTTATTTTATTTTATTTTTACTATATTTCCATAGTCCTCTAGGCAGCTTTTTTCTGTCTCTCATCTGGAGACAGACCAAAACAGAGATTCTGTGGGACACTCAAGAGCTGTAGCCTAGTTTCATGGCATAGCAGAAAGACAATGTGAGATAAACAAAACCATAGTCATACTGCCTGATTAGAGACTACTGAGCATATATTAGATTTTATGACTAGACAATATTTGTTGTGAGGAAAAAAATGGAGCAAAGAACAGAAAATAAACAACAGAAAGTTGATGTAGTATCTTGTGTAACTATTAATCCAGTGTCGTTCTCTGGCAGTAAAACACACAGCTTTATGCCAGGGATTTTAATTCTAGTGAGGCCAGATTGCACTTATTTTTCCTGAACAGTCACATTAAGTTGATTAGTACTAAATTAATTAAAAAGTAAAAAATGTTTGAATAGTTAGAGATTTTCTTCCCATCAGATCTAACTCTGAGAGAGAAAAATGAAGAAATGAGTCAGCGAGTCACGCAAAAATCTGCCCAGTTGTGACCAAATGAATTCAAAGAGGCAATACTTTGGTTTTGAATTCTGCTGAGCAGAAAAGGAGAATGTGGAATGCCAAGTATCAAAAGTTGTATTCCTGACAGATCATCTGTTTTCAGGGAGAGACTGTTCCAGGCCAAATAATAGAGCTATGTTTGTGCAAACAGATCAGATTCTCAGCCAGTAAAAACAGTAATAACAGCAACAGCATTAACAGCAGTAGCTCTGCTGTCACTGTACCTAGACAAGATAATCTCAGACAAGATTGTCCGAAGGCAAGAATTTCTCGTACAAATACAGAAGAGAAATACAAAACAAAAGAAATGACCAGTATGAACACTCTTCCTGCTTGGAAGAACCTACAATGCAAGCACAAGGAAGAAGGAAAAGATAAGCACAGATGCACAGAAGAATTTGAAGAAACAGTAAGACTGAAATGATCATTGTGATAGGAAGCAGAGACCACCCATAAGGTGCTCTAGCCATGACATGTCTTTATAGGTACTGCTCCAAAAAATCATTTTGAGGAAGGTTTTGAAAGCAAAAAATTAAGACTTTACACAGATATTCAAAGTCTTCTGCCTGGATGGAGAGTACTGAGGTGGAGAATCACAGCTGTATTCATTTGAATATACTGATAGTTATTCATATCAGCACAGTCTCTGACATTAAAGTATAAATGAAGACAAAACTGCTTACAAAATCAGCAGCCAAGGCTGTCCCAAACTTTCACATCCGTGACCAGTTCTTTCTTTCTTGTAAGTAGCAGGCCCAGCAAAGCACTCTGCCTTGTTGGATCCTCAGTCACCCATCTCAGGAAGTTGTCATCAATGCCCTCTAGAAAATCTCCAAGATTGTTTGAACCTTTCTGTGTAAACCCTCAAGTAGACATCAGGGTAGTTACAGTCCCCCACAAGGACCAGGGCCTGGGAATGTGCTGTTACTTCTGGTCATCTGAAGAAGGCCTCAGCTACCACCTCTTCCTGGTCAGGAGGTCTATAGAAGACACATGCTGCAACAGAAACTATGTTGGTCTAATCTTCACTCTCAAGCTCACAGCTGGCTCCTTACTGAGTCCCAAGCAGAGCTCCATGCACTCCTGCTGCTGCCTCACATAAAGGGCAACACAAAGGGCAACTCCTCCTCCTCACCTTTCTGCTCTGTCCTTCCTGAAAAGCCTGTACCCATCCAGCACAGCACTCCAGTTGTGTGTTCAGTCCCACCACACTTCCACGAACCCAGTGAGGTATGTAGCACTGTGACTGCTTACAGACTTCAAACTCCTCCTGTTTGTTCACCATACAGCATGCATTAGAGGCATTTCAGAGAGTGTCTTGGGTTTGCGTGGAAAGGTTTTGGTAGAGGAGGGGGTACAGGTCTATCTTCTGTCAAAAGATGCCAGAAGCTTCCCCTATGTCCAACAGAGCCAATGCCAGCCAGCTCAGAGACGGACCCACTGGTGGCAAAAGCTGAGCCAATCAGCTTGTCCCAAGAGCCTTTAATCATATTTTTCTACCCCTGCCCAGCTAAAGGAGGGGGAGTGACAAAGCAGCTTGGTCAATGCTTCTTGTCCAGCCAGGGTCAACCCACCACAGAGAGGCACACAAGTGTGCTGATTCCCCAGCACAGGCTTGAGAGCTTTCCCCACAAGGCTGTTCTGCAGGCATTGCTTCATGTGACTATGCTCAAAGAGATTGTGCTTCAGCTCTGTTTTATTGATTACTATGTCCTTTCTGCTCCCATCATCCCAGGCCTTTGGCTTTCCTACCCGCCCACAGCTTCTTCAGTTGTTGAGGAATCTTTCCCTCCCAGCCATTTCTAGTTTAAAGCTCTCCCTACCAGGTTTCTTAACAGCCATACCAGGCAGCTGGCAAAGATGTCTTTGCCCCACAGAGTCAGGTGTATCCCATTTCTTCCAAACAGCTGTTGACCCCCAAAGAGGGTCCCAAAAATGCTTTTATTCCCTTTATTATCAGCTTGGAATATTGCTGATATTGCAATTGGTGCCAATCTCACATGCTTAGAGACTCTTCTAAATCCTGCATGTTATTTTCAGATAATAGTTTGAGTTGGTTCATTAAATTTACAAAAGATATGTCCTGCTCATCAGGTTTCTCATGCAGTATAACTATTTCTCTGCAGAAAATATTAACCAGAACAACCTTTCGTTTTAAAGGAGATATTGATTCTACCGTTACCTCTATTCTCTCAGTAAACATTCAGGAGATCTCCAGTATTCATTCCCAAACACGTTGTTTCCACTGTGAAACAGTGGTATGCAATTACCACAGGCAAAGTAAGACACTCTGGGCAAATCATTACAACTGCACACTAGATGAGGCATTTGATCTAGTATCTCGTCTTGGTATGATGTGGTCATTAAGATTACAGAATTCCTACAGCCAGACTTAAATGAAGGCATCAAACTCCACATGCAGTTTTATTAATACAGTCAGATTCCTCATGTAGATCTAGGTACAAATAAAACTAAGTTTGTATTTTTGATCAGTGTAGCCATCTATGCTTTTCCCATCAGAAATAATTCTACCTAAGCTGGTAAAAGGATTAGGTTTCCTAACACACCAACTGGATTTTCCCTGGTACTGTAACAGAAGCAGAATCAGAATCATATCAACTACTTCAGCAGTCCTCCTAACTTTTGTAAACTGCAAAGGAGTGTAGAGTGGGGAGGGGAGAAGTGGGGAACTGTTCCTCTACAAGGCTCTGAAGTGACCTGGAGCAGAGGGATATAGTGCAAGTGCTGGGCAGCCAGAGCCCTAAGGAAGCTTACCTCACCTATGCATTTGGGCTTGCCAAGCCTGCAATCAAAACCAACTTTCAACAACTCTTATATATATGGCAGACCAATCTGTAAATTCGTCAGCTCAGGGGACACAGTGTTGCTGTAGTAAAAGTCCCTGTCTCCAGGCTAGTATTGCTGTCAGCTCTGCAGCTAGAGAGTTTCTATTTAAACGTAACACAGGCTTTAGCCCCATCTTTGAAAGAAATGTAGGGATGCAAGTACTGCTAAATATCAGAAAGATTAAATGTTCATTCCAACTGAGATCTTGCACAAAGAAGACATTTTGAGAAATTGATGCTACCTGGCCTTTTAAGTTTCTGCTAAGATTACAGCAGAATCCGGGTCTTACAATATTTTTATGAAAATGAGCTCTAATTTTTTTGGAAGCGAAGTGGTTGTGAGTACAGACATAGATCAATTTGAACCAGGTGCTTTTCATCAAAGGGCTGATTTCCTGATAGAATTTAAACAGCTTTTAAAGAGGAGAAAATTGTTGCTCCTGAATATACATTATAGAATTTGCTGCAGGTTCTTATTCTGCCTTGAAGTCATGCTTTTTTCTCCTGCATCCTCTGTCATTCCTTCCTATCACTGGCTGGACACACCAGAATCTCCAGCTACCAGAAGCAATGCTCAAAATTGCTCTACACATGCAAATCAGGTAGTCGTCTTCCTATTTCCCACATTGTTTTCCTCCTCTCCCCCACTTTTCTCATCTGTATCAATCATGTCTGCTTGACAGATGGATATTGAGTATTGATTTTCAAGGTAAGCTTTTTACAGAGTGGGAAATAAAACTTTAAAGATTCAGTCAAAAGTGACATTTTTATGCATGTCTTTTCTAATGTGACATGTAGCAATAGTTACTGGAATCTGAGTAGAAATCATGTCCATGTAGGGTTAACATTTACTGGGGATTTTTTTTGTGACATTTGCCATCAGGTGCGGGAACTAGCTGAACTTTCGACAGAAGGAGAACCCTACTTTTGAGCAATCTAAGTTATTTAAATGTAAAGAGGTCAACGTACTAAAAGATGCCTAGAAGCCAAACACTGCTAAGGGTTGCTTTGCATTCTTCAGAAAATTAAGACAAAGTGACCATACACACAATTCTGCAAGAAGTCTCTGTTGTTATGTCCATTTCCCATTCTAGCGCTTGAATAGGCAAGAAATATCCTTGTAATGATGGCAAATAAGTAATTCCCTTCTATAAGCCACTATCTCTTATGTATGATCTCAGTTTCACCCTGCATAAGTTGTTACAGAAAGATTTGCCGTTGCCTGGAGGCAATAAAACTGGATATAACCAAAGATTTAGATTAAGTATGGCACTTCCTTATACCCAGTGGTTTGCAAAGTTATTTTACGCAACCTTCAGAAAAGTGCCTCTAGCATTTGAACTGATGGCCAAATTTGCTTTTTCTCACACCCTGTGGGGATCAGGCTTCTCTTCAAGTTCTCTATTAAGGTGAGTTTTTTGCTTTCTTTCTAACCAATTTAAATATTAATTGTTTCCCCACATTTCTGCTTTTTATTATTAAATTTCTTTGTATGGACTATATGGTGTATGGAAACTTGCTCAGTTGCTAAGGGATCTTGTTCAGCAATGGTTTAAAAGGCAAAGTCACATATTCCTAGTTACTCATCTTTCCTGTTCTTAGTTTGAGAACTTTGCTTACGAACTTTGTTGGTGTATTTTAGGAACTTTAAATTCTGACATCTGCTTGCAGCTCAGGGACTTTGCCTAAGCCAGTTTTTTCCTCCTGTTCCTAGTCAATTGCTTTAGCTGTCAGCACATTGCCAGGTATCTAGGGCAGCAGCTAGCATCTCAGACAGCTTCTTAATGAAAGACCCATGCTGATCCTTCTATTTATGCATTAGATCATTGACTGATCTAAGACTCACCCTGGACCTGCAAGGTACAACAGCCTTGTTTTAATCAGCCAGAGCTCCCAGCAGTAAGCAGATAGCATTCACAAGTGCAAGAGCCCTCTGACATGCAGCACACTGCACCACTTTCTCCAAACACACAACATAGTGCCCCAAAATATAACGTTTATAAATGGAGATTTCTGAAGAAAGGAATTACAACAAATATAATCTTTCAGCAGAACCATGCTATCCACTTACAAACAGACAGGAAACGTACACCAAGGTGGGCATACAAAAGGTATTTTCAGTCTTTAACCTTTGGAGGGTAAATCCCTGTAGTGTCTCCTAACTTAGGGTTAAATTTGACTCTGAAGACATACCTTTACACCATCATTCTGTAAACATATGCACTTATATATATATTCTCATATTTTCATGATGAGGCTAAAATTGACCTGATTACTAGATGATTACAAAGCCTGTTAGCACAATGAGAAAGGGCACTGTGTATTTTCTTCTGGGTGAGCGTCAGAGGAGGATTGTGGCAGAGAGCTGAATGTGAAACATACTTCTTTGTAGGGCTGCCTTCAAATCAAAAATGTCTTTCTTTTTTGCCTTTCCATTGTGGATATAGGATATTACTATATGAAAAAGGGAAAGATTTTTCTACAAAAATATGCAAAGAACTCTGCCTTTCCAAACAACATTTATTAGGGAGTTTACTATATTTTGATCTTTCAATTATGTGTGTATATATGCATAATATGCTTCTTTGTACTTCTCTCCCTCTTTTTCTTCATATCTACCCTCAGAGAAATATTATTTTCACTTCTTTTCAAACTATGTTTATCCGTCATCTTCATAATGATGTTATGTCCCAGCCCTGTTAGGATGTTAGTTTCTCTGTATGCTTTATAAACCACAACAGCGTAAGGACCTGTTCCAGTTTGTTTAAGTTTTTCTGCTTTTGCAGGGCTTTCACTTGAATATGGTTAAAATTTTACCCCACTAGCCTCATTAATACCCATAGTATTAGCATCGACTTTTGAGATACTCTGTATACGAAGTGAAAGTGACCTATCTTCCTTAGACACTTCAGAATGTTTTTCTTCATTGTCTTATGTTAAGCAAATAGCAAAATGCTGTAAAGCTTCGGACATTAAACACTGCCTCTGTGGAGTTAGTCTGACCACCGATTTCAGTGACCCTAGAATTTCATCCAGTATATTTAATGCTGGAGCTTGAATTTCTTCTGAATTGTAAACATTTATATTTTCACCAGGGGTTGAAAATGAAGTGCTGAGCTAACATTTTATGGCTTCAGAAATGCTCTCAGTGGATCTTACAAATTTCCATTCGGCTGGGAGAATATAAAAATTACACCATATTCAAAAGAGCAGCCTATGCTTCTTTGAACCAGAACTTCTGAGTTGGCAAAAAAGACCAGCAGACCAGAACTCATATAGCATACCTTAACAGTGAGGTCTAACTTCTTGCTAAGTGTTTACAGCAATATTCAAATTTTTAGGTATGTGTGCATATATATGGATATATGCATATTTTATCTACTCATGTAAAACTATGAGTATGTCTGAGTGTAAGCGTGGTGGGCTGATGTCAAATGGCAGCCAAGCATCCAAATAACCCCTTGTTACTCCACCACTGCAAGACACAGGTGGGGGCAAAGAGAAGGAGAATGAAACAGGCAAGACTAACAAGTCAAAATAATCACTGCAGTTGCTGTCACAGGCAAACCACATTTGAATTGGGGAATTTAACTAAATTCATTGGCAATGAAAATTAATGTATAAGTACTGATTGAGATATTAAGAAATAAAACCAGAAAAGCACAAATATTTACACACTTATGGAGAGCACTGTCCCTTCCCCTTTCTTACACTCAACAGCACTCCTTCAGACTCCTCTCCTCCTCCCTTACTATCAGGGCAGGTTACACTCAGTCATTCTGTTGAGGGACATATCAGTGGTTGCCTCTTCCAGCCACTCCAGCCCAGGACCTCTCCAGCCTGGCTGATGGAGCCCAGCCCGGTGTCCGGGAACCTGGGGTTTCTGCACAAGTTGAAGGAGGCTGGTGACTTTTTCCCATTTGCAGGTTCATCTAATAAAGAAATAGAGCACGTGTCCCAGAGACATACACACACAGACAGAGAACACTGACACAGCTGGTCACAGAGGCTGCCACAGAAAAGGCGCAGCCACAGAGGACTCACACAAACATGAAGGCAGACAGCCCAGTCCCCTCCTCCTCCTCCTGGGCTGGCTGAGAGAGAAGGTCACCAGTGTGGCATGCACAGGACACTCTCCAGGTTCCCAGGCATACACATGTTCACAGATCCCAAGTACTGGCACGGCCCCTCTGCCCGCCTGGCACTGCTGCCCTGAGCCACGGTCTCCTACTTGCCACCTGGTCCAGCCTGAAGTTTGCTGGTGATTACACACATGCACAGCCCACGCACACTGGGTTTGGGGAGGATACAGACGCGCGTCTCTCTTCCAGCCACCAGCACCGAGCCCCTGGCTCGCCTCACTCATGCCGGTGTCCCCTAGTAGCTGGTTTTGGGAACACACGCTGTTCCCGCCCTGTGGCTGGAGATTATAAACCCCCAGCTGCTCCAGTAGCTGGTGCTGGGGTCCCCCCACTGGCTCCAGTCTCTGACAGCACAGGCTAGGGGTGCCCGCATCCCTGATCTGACTGGAGTGGCTGCACCAAGTTCCACTCACGCACACGCACAGGTCCCCCAGTATCGGGCACTTAGTCACTGCAGCACTCACACACACGGGACAGAGGTGAGATTACGCAGAGAGGTAGATAAGAAGAGTTGTAATAAGATGCAAGAAGATAGGACAGGCTACGGCAATCAGGTGTGGGGCTCAGCCAGAGAACTGTACTGAGTGGCCCTGTTTTACACATGACTGCACCCCTTTGTACCCCTTTCTGTCTGCCCCCTCTTTGTTCCTCCCTGCTGCACCTTTCCCTGCCCATCCCTCCGTGGGTCTATCGATTCCTGCACCACTCGCAGCCCGGGGTACCCAGCCTTGCAGACATTAGTTGCAAAGCCCAGGTGGATCTTCCTCAAAGTGGAAGCTGTAGTTTCTCAATGGCCCATGAAGTAACATGACCGGTGAGATTTGTTCCTCATCATTGTCTTTGGCCTTTTTGTGGAGTTTGTGTCTCTGTATATTTTGTTTCTGGTTTTCGCCTTTTTCCCTTGATTTCCCAACTAACCACATGCCCAATCAGATAACCTTGCTGGAATAAACATTCCCACACTCTCACATACCCTCACCAATTAGTGCAGCTGACCAAGTTTTTATGATGATTGCCTCCCTTATCACTTGTCTGTCAGATTTGTGTCTCTCTGTATTCTCATTTACGGCTTCCTCCTTTTCTCAATATCCCATTATACACTGAAAATGGTCCTTGGCCAGGTAACCTTAAAAGGGGAAAACACTCTTCCTCCACATACCCTTACACACCTCAGCAAGCTAACGAGCAACACAGGAGGAACTGCAGTCAGGACATTGTAGTTTCTATCTGCGTCTCCTTTTTTGTCACTCTTCTCTTCTGCTCCTGTGCTGGTCCTCAACATGCTGCAGTCCTTTCAGGGGTGTGTCTGTTCCAGCACCACACAGTATCTCCTCCTTCTCCTCCTCTCACCTTGCTGCTCCCTCTGCTGTTTCTTACTCTTTTCTTCCACCTCCCTCTCTCTCCACAGAGTTTTCCTGCTCTCTCTTAAGTAAGTTTACACGAAGACAACACTACCTCGGATGCGGGGCTCAGCTGTGCCCTGCAGTGGATCTGTTGGAGCAGGAAGTAACTGGCAGCCCCAGCCTCTCTTCTCAGAGGCTGCTCTGCAGCCCCTCCGCTGCCAGCACCTTGCCACCTACACCCAATACAATAAGCCTGAAAATTTGGACATAATCTTGATTTGAAAAGATTATTAGAATTCTATTTCTTTGTAAAGGATGAGTGTATAGCGCAGATTTTTTCTCAAATTTTGGTGCAAGCGTTGCCTTGTATTTCTTTCCGACTACTTATTTCCTGTCTTTGTAGGGCACTGACTGTTGGGAATTTTATCTGTGTTTGTTTAACTTCTAACATGAAGCAGTTTTAGTAGGTAACCTATAGCTGCTACTACAGTTCAAGAAGTCTCTCCGCATACTAGTAACATGAGACCCTTCTGTTCTGGTTTCAGCTGCAGCCGGCAACAAAAGCGCCACGCGGCCGCCCCTCCCCCCTCCGCGGTGCGGAGGAGAATGGAAAGAAAGAGGCAGAAACTGGTGGGTCGGGATAAGGGCAGTTTAACAGAGCAGCAAACAGAGGGAACAGTAAACAACGATACAGATAAGGAGAAAAATATGACACAAACTCGCACAACAGACCCTCTCTCCCAGACAGGACCGGCGCCACGCGCTCCCCAGCCGTGAGTGAGTTCCCCCCGCGCCGCCCCCCCCCCCACCAGAACCCAGCGTGACGTCACATGGTATGGAATACCGGGCTCTCTTTGGCCAGGTGGTGTCAGCACCCACCCCCCAGCTGTGCCCCTTCCTGGAGTCCGGTGAAAATTAACCCTGTCCTAGCCAAACCCAGGACACCTTCCAGTTCGGAAGACTCATCAGTCTTCTTCCCATGCTAGACCACATATACACTAGTATAAACTTTAGCTGAAAAGGGCTTTTGTCAGGAAGTGGAGGAATAAAGCCTTTCTTGGAAGGGTACTTGTAGCTGTAAAATCTTACTCATTCTCTGTACTTCACAGGGAAACAGGTACGGCTAACCACACACACAGAAGTGTAGAGCCCCTGGGTCATTTCAATGCAGAAAGGAAAAAACTAAAAAAAAAAGGTGCTGTAGCCTTTCTGGTACTCCTTAGATGATATATGTTCAATACAGGACTATAAAATGTATATGTATGAAAAAAGAGAAACAGAGAGAAACAACCTGCCAGAAATGTCCTTGGCAGGGCTGAGATGTAGATGCCAGCTCTTCTCAGGAACACGACTCTGGTTACCACCAACCCCAGTGAAGTCCATGCAGAAATGTTTATGTGAAAATGTATAAAGTGTGGTACATTGTAAACAAAGTGACGTTACCTTATCAACATTGCAATTCAAGCAGTTTTCTAGGAAAGTGTTCCCAGTGTCTGTTCTTATTTAGTTAATACCTTCTCCACACTGTTTCTTTCATAAATCAGAGGCTAATCATCTACACAGATGCATTTTCTAACAGTACTTACTGGAGTCACTTTCAAATTGCTCCAAACTTCTTGATTTTTTTCATTCCCTCTTGGAACACAAAATAATGACCAATTATTTTCACATTCTGGAGAAAAAAAATAGAATCTGAGAACCTCTGTGCCATCCGCCTGAAGCAAATTTGCACTGTTGAGATATATCAGAGGATTTTAAACTTGAAGTAGTGGCATACCCTTGACCACAGCAGCATGAATAGCTCTGCTAGAATTGCAAATGATTTTATGTACATTGCCAGTAAGACACCATTGATATCATAGTGTAAAAAAAGAATATAAAGTAGTGAATAGCTTGTTGCTACTGTCAATCAAGGTTGTTTGTGGGTTACAATGAGGACAGAATTTGGGTATGTAATACTACTCTGAAAACACAACATAGAGTACAAGATACTAGGCAGAAATGGAAGGTGATCGATAAGAAACTTTGCCTGAAACCTTTAAACAAACATCAGCAAACTGAGGAAATCTGTAAGTATAAAATGACAAATCACTTTCATCACACTTTGTAGTTAGTGTTTATGGATTCAGACACAGTGATAGGTAATGTACTAGATTTATGTAATGCCATTTATTAAGGCTCTCATTTTCCTATCTCCTGCACATTACGACAATATGTCATATTTCATGACAGTTATTTTATGCTCTCAGGTTTTTATTTAAAATAACAATGCGACTTGTAACTTGATTATAAATCCATGAAAGGTGACATGCAATACTTTTGAAGGATTTTTTCAGTGAAGAAGGACCAATACAGGATCTACAGATCATCTGACAGGTTTTGTGTTGTGGAGTGTCTCTGCTATGATATTAAAGGAGACAGGTCATGCCTGACCTACTGTTGATATAACCATACAGTGGTAAAAAATTCTGGAAGTTTCTCACAACCCTCCATCATTCAAGAATAGTTGAGGACAGATGTTTTCCATCAGCCTGATACTATCTTCGCGCTTCTTTCATTAAACTGTCATTTTAAAAACTGCTTCAATTTCACCTCCCTTTCTGCTTTGTTAGTTTTAACGTGTTTCTCTGCACCTTCTACGACAGGAGAGGTTGCCTTGGTTCTTGTTGTGTATAAATTTGCCAGGAATTAGAAGACACTCACACACAGTTACCTACACCAAGTCTGAATGTGATCATACAGTAGCAAACAGGTTTAAGTCAAGAAGAGTCTTAAGAATTTATACTAACTTATGGTCTAATTCTGGTAAGTTTTATCATGTATTAAGGCACTATGAATTGAAACATTTACATAACTGTAATGTTAATGTGAATTAATATGAAAGAATCAGTAACTTCGCTAGACTGGTTCTGTAGAATGTATTGTTCACTGAACACAGAAAATGAATGCTACAGCTTGTCCTAGACAGACATAAAAGAAGATTCAAGAGCAACAGTGATACAGCAAGCACAGCAAATAAGCTGTAATTGAACCAAATGATCCTTTAGAAAGGTACAGACACTTGGGTCACAACATTTGCAAAAGCTGTAGATGTATTTTTTTCTTCCAGAAATTCCTTTCTTGTTTTTCTTGGCCTCAGACATTTTCTGTTCTTGTAAGATGTTGCCCCGAGGAGCTATGAACTTACAAGGACAATAAAACACATGCTTTATGAGAAAAAAGTTTTCAGAAGTTGTGCTGCAACACAAGAAATGGGAAGTCGGGTCACAGACACTCAGCACCAAAAAAAAATTGATATGAATAAAATATATCTTATTTCTCTTTTGTGAAAACATAGAACAATTGGAAGTGAATCCTGATCTCGTGGATGTGGCATAAAGTTTAGTTCCTTGATGCAAGTAAGACAGTTGCCCACCCATGCATACAAATACTTGAATAAAGATGAGGCGAATGCAGCTCGGGTGTACAGCGGAACGGCATTGCTCTCCTTCTTACAGCCACAGTGAAGCAGCGCTGACAGAGAAACTAAGTTGTTGGCTGCTCTCCAGACCTGCTTCCAGCAGAGAGCCACATGCTGTATCTACATCCTGATGCTATCAGGTCACACACTGCAGCAAATATCTAATCTACATGGACACAGGCAGCCTTAGTCCAACTAAGTGCCAAGGACTAAGCAGTTCCCTAATATACATAAATCTATTTCTAGGTATGCACCTATTTTTAAAACCATCTATGCATAAATGGGGGTGGTGGGGGAGAGAAAACTAAACGAAAGAAATAAAGCAGATTTAAAAGGAAACATTTTCCCACATGTCTGGCTTCTATTCCTACCAATAGGATGAATCAATACCAAAGACTCAAGTCTACTCCCTATTAACTTGATAAGTGCTCTTTTATGTTGAGATGGATGATGACAACAGTTTCCTGCCTCGTAAGGAGGTTCTGTGGATGTATAGATTTTAAGAAGTGCTCAGATACTTCATTAATGAGGAATCAAAAGGAAAAAGATAAAATTCAGGCTGGTGATTAAAGCAGACACTTAAAATTGTCTCCTAGTTTTCACTGAATGTATAAGAAATGTACATAAACGATAGAATTGCTTTTGTTTGTTTGCTTGAAGAAACTATAAACTTAAAAGATAACCAAAACAGTAACTGCTTTATTTGTTTGAGTGGCTGTGGGATTTTGTTTGTTTGTTTCTCTGAAGTACTTGATACTTTCCAGGATTTAACTGCAATAGGCCCTGATCACAGAATCACAGAATGGTAGGGGTTGGAATGGACCTCTGTGGGTCATCTGGTCCAACTCCCCTGCCGAAGCAGGGTCACCTACAGCAGGCTGCACAGGACCTTGTCCAGGCAGGTCTTTAATATCTCCAGAGAAGGAGACTGCACAACCTCCATGGGCAGCCTGTTGAGATGGATGTGGTAAACCAGCGCTAAGCATGTACTCCCAGCATGGTGACCTATGTGGAAATTATTACGCCTCCCCTGGAGGGATGGAAAACGTCCTTAGAAGACGTGCAGTGAAAACAGGGGAGGAAGAGTCAAGGGAAAGACCCTCGTCGCAAAGGCCTGCTGTTCACGTGTCAACACATTAAACAGGACCCAGAGGTCTCCCTGCTTCTGGCTTCCCCTCCAACATGCTGGTGTGTTGGTGACCACCATTGAGCAAGGCCCCGCAATGGGCACGGGCCTTCTGGGCTGCGTAGCCTTCATCGTTCTCTGCCATTCCATGGACTGTTCCTGTACCTTCTGCTGCGCTGCCCACATAGAAGCCAGGAGGCAAGGGCAGAGGTGCTGGCACCCCACCTGGGATTCTCTTTCTCTGGAGATATTCAAGACCCGTCTGGACAAGGTCCTGTGCAGCCTACTGTAGGTGACCCTGCTTCAGCAGTGGGGTTGGACTAGATGATCCACAGAGGTCCCTTCCAACCCCTAACATTCTGTGATTCTGTGATTCTGTGATTCTGTGATTCTGTGATTCTGTGAATTGGGTAACAAAGGGGTTTCTGGTTACAGCACTGCAAGGGAGAAGTGCATCCAGGACCAGCTAGGTGTCACAAGGCCCAAATGTTGTGTGTCCCTTAGTAAGCCTCTACAACTAGGACACTGCATCCTGCAGTCTGATGTGTAAAATAACTGCAAAACTGACATACAGACAGATTTGCTACCCATGAGTACAGCAGAGGATCTGAGCCAGATTTTAATGCTCTACCCTCTCTGAAAAAAAACGACTATACCTTAGTACGGTTTCAAGAAATTTTTCAGGTATCTTACTGCACTGATTCTAAGCCTTTTCAATACTTTTAGTCACTGTTGCAACAGAGAAAAAAAAATTCAGTCTTTCAATCCAGAAATCAGGGGTTGTTATGACCTTCAGGTTAAGAATCCATATGGCAGTGCTATTTTTAACTTAACTTACAAAGGTTTTGCAGAAGAACGTAATCAAATGCACAGCCATTAAAAATCGAATCTTTTCCAACTTTTACCTCAGACTGTCACTCGAAATGCAGGATTTGTAGCTGTGGGTTAGCTATACGAACCAAATTACTTATGGGTAGGTGGACCTTTCAGATAACATTGTGTTAAGAGCTGGCATTAAAGGTTGAACCCTACTGCTAATCTCAGTAGAAATATTATAATTGATTGGTAGAATATAACCATAGAAAGGAGACGACCTTTATTTCATCTTACAAAAACTGAAGATTATGTCTTCAATTAATTGGACTAAAACTGGGAGCCTAGGAGGTCCTTAACAATTAATAATATTAATATTGCAATTTAGTGGCATCTTTGTTCCTATCTGTGCAGCTGAAGAGCTTAGGTAAAACAGAATCCACTGTGGAAAGAAAAAGTAAATGGTTCAGATCAGGGTAATGATATTAATTAAAATATTTAATTAAAAAAATTTATGATCGACAAATAAATTTACAAAGATCTACAGATCTAATTTTAGTTTGTTTGCTCCTACATAAACCGAGCCAAAGGAGAAACATTTCTAAGAGCCCAATTTCCATCCAAATGAAGGTGAACTGAGAGACAGATACCCAGACACATTTGAACTGCATCCAAATTAAACTCTTCAGATCAAAAGGAAGAGAAAATGTCACAAATGTTTTCTAAAATAATAAGTCTTGAGAAAAGAGGCAAACCTTTACCTTTCCAAAGGATTCTATAACTTTCTAAATACTTTGGAAAAAGGAGGAGAAATGTACCTCTAAGATTAAAGAGCACAATATTTTAACATCCTTTAAAAATAGGAAAAGTACAGTTCCATAACATCCCAGAAAGAGGATACAACACATTGAGGGTATTTTGGTATTTAAGGGTGTAAACTGGTACTTTCTGGATGTGTTCTTCCCTCTCATTTTAATCAATGAGTTAAAAACTTGAATTGTGTCAGTCGTTTTGCATATCTGACGTTATCCATTGAAAGATAACCCTAAGGTTTTTTTCTAGAGAAGAGTAACCCCATAAAATCTCTCTGCTCTCTCAGTCCTGAAACCACCAGAGAACACTAGCCTAACAGAAAATACTGCTTTAAAATCATTCAATTGCCTGTTCCAGAAACTGGCAGCACATGGTCAACAGGACACTTTTCCACCACTGGTACATCCCTTGTAACTGGTAGAAATTAATAAGAAAGAAAGATTACCTTTGTTTCCTTTCGGTTTGAGGTAATTCTTAATCCTTTTTGAACACTGGAAACCGAGAGATTTACAGAGCTGAGAATCTGGTTTTTAAAGTCCACTCACAGGTCACAGACAGCTTGCTATCAGCATGACAGTGTTAACCCACAGTAAATAAATAACTTCAAAAGACAGCACTACTGTGTCCACTCAGACCCCAACACTTAGAATAAAGTGCAATAAATTATGCTTCAGTGCATGAGGCCATGTAGTACCCCTCCACATGCAGTCACCCTTCTCAGGCATTAGTCCCTTTTCTAGTGTCAAGGTTAAACTACACGTGATCTTTCGTAGGTTATGAACTCTGCATCTTCTTAAACAAATTAAGAACACCAATGTATGTATTCAAAGTAATAAACAAAGAGGCAGTAGACAGAATAATTTGGCTAAAGTGTAATTTTCAATTTAACACTAACACACAGACAGATATAAACAGAAGGATACAAAATTCAATTCATTGCAAGCGCCTCTGTAGGAAACCAATTTATTCATAAAAGCACACTTTAAATGGCTATTTGAGGAATAAGATGATCTTTGACTAGCTGAAGAAAATAATAGGATTAGAGTTTTATGCAAACCAAAATTTGTGGATATGAATATCACTAGGCTTTAGGGAAGTTCATACTGAGGTTGAAACTTCACAGCTAGCTATTTAACAGGAGACCTGGATCTACAAGTTTGGGAAAGACAGGTGTATTTCATACTGAGATTGAATCTCTGGGGCTTTCACTTCCTCTCCCTGCTTACCATGGAACTCTCATCAAAGCAGAAAGCAGATTAATAACTGCAGAGCAAGCAACTGTTATTTCTGTGTAATAAAATTCTTCTAGATATAAAACCCAGTATACAGGAATTAACATAAAATATATCTAATTTTTGCAGATCTCTGTCTCTTTAACCGATTAGAAAGTCTTAAGTTTGTTTTGATATTAAAAGCTACAGAAAACAGTGAATCATGTATCAGCTTAAAAACTGGAATGAAAACCAGGCTGCAGTCTGTTGAAGTTGTGAGGGTCAGGAAAAGGGAAGGAGTTTTCCACCTCCTTTTCCCTGTGCTAACCCATTACAGGTGGTGGTGTCCTTCTCTGACTCCGAAAGACTCCCTTGTTCACTTGGTGGGATTGGGGAGAGGAAGTCACCTGCCCCAAAGTTTACTGTTTAACTAGCTGGGCAGGTCTCAGTAGTGCGCCATGGGTAACATGAGCACAGCTTTTTGTTCCCTGGTGTGAACAGAGGACATCAGAAAAGAGCTAGCACAGCACTGAGCTTCAGTTGTAAGCTCTAATGAGAGCAAAGATAGGTAAGCTTAGGTTCATCTGTAGTTGCAGTGTTCTTAAGTGTTTTTTTCCCTGGTTTCTTGTCACCAGGGACATGGTGAAAGCAAGTTTGCACTGGACAGTGAAATACTTTGTGACAGCCCTAAAAGGAAGAGGAACAAGTCTGGAAACCCTTAATCTCTTTTTTTCTCCCCTCACAGAACAGATGCGGGCAAGTCAGGATGTACCTCTATCCTAAGCAACTGTTCAGAAAGCACATGCTTCCTGGGACTACAACACAAGCTAGGACTTCAGAGGAGGAGTTTCTCCCATTTCCATCAGGCCTAGCATGACTTTGCACTGTGACATATCTGGACAAAGAGCTATGGACATTGTCTGCCCTGGGAATAAATGTGTAGAGCTGGACAAAAATTTTCGTGTCCTTGAAAAAGATTTCCACACATACTTCCAAATCAGAAGTCTATGTAACACATGAAAGCAGCCATATCGAGGTATCCCCCAAAACTTTTCACGATAACTTTGTGCTGTCCCCTTCCTATTTCAATAATGCAGATATGGTTTTGACAGAAGACCATCACTTTTTTAGGACTTTCCCAATTGCAATACTACATGTTAGGGAGAGCTTTGATTCTATAGATCTTGATGATTGTGATGACAAGGTCGAATGTTTATGGGTAAAGATGAGGCAGAAAGCCAACAAGGCAGACATGCTGCTGAGAGACTGTTATAGACCCCACAACCTGGATGAAGAGGTAGATGAAGATTTCTACAAGTGGCTGGCAGAAGTCTCACAATTTCTAGCCCTTATTCTCATGGAGAACTTTAACTTGCAGGACATCTGCTGGAAATACAACACAGCAGAGAGGAAACAGTCTAGGAGGTTCCTGGAGTGCGTGGAAGATAACTTTCTCATGCAGCTGGTAAGTGAGCCTACCAGGAGAGGATCCTCACTTGACCTGCTGTTTACTAACAGAGAAGCACTGGTGGAAGATGTGGTGATCGGAGGCCATCTTGGGCTTAGTGACCATGAAAAGCTAGAGTTCTCTGTTCAAGGCGAAGTTAAAAGGGGGGCCAGAAAAACCACCACCAAGGACTTCCGGAGGGCAGACTTTGGCCTGTTCAGCACGCTGGTTGAGAGTGTCCCCTGGGAGAGCGTCCTGAAGGGCAAAGGGGTTCGAAAAGGTTGGACATTCTTCAAGAAGGAAGTCTTAAATACACAGAGGCAGGCTGTCCCCATGTGCTGTAAGACAAACCAGCAGGAAAGATGACTGGCCTGGCTGAAAAGGGAGCTCTTGCTGGGACTCAGGCAAAAAAGGAGAGATAACCATTTTTGGAAGAAGGTTCAGACAACTGAAGAAGAGTACAGAGATCTTGTTAGGCCATGCAGAGAGGAAATTAGAAAGGCAATATCCCAGCTAGAACTCAGACTGACCACTCTTGTAAGAGATAACAAAAAAAAAGTTTTCTGCAGATACATTGGCAACAAAAAGAGAGCCAAGGAGAATCTCCATCCCTTACTGGATGCAGGGGAGGACATTGCCACCAAGGATGAGCAAAAGGCTGAGGTACTTACTGCCTTCTTTATCTTAGTCTTTGATAGTCAGACTAGTTTTTCCATGGTATTCAGCCCCCAGTGCTGGAAGATAGGGAAAGAGAGAAGAATAAACCTCCCATAATCCATCAGGAAGCGGTTAACGACCTGCTACACCACCTAGACACTTGCGAGTCCATGGGGACAGATGGAATCCACCCAAGAGTACTGAGGGAGCTGGCAGAGGAGCTGGCTAAGCCACTCACAGAATCGTAGGATCATAGAATTATTTAGGTTGGAGGAGACCATTGAGATCACCGAGTCCAACCATTAATCTAACACTGTCAATTGCACTACTAAACCATGTCCCTAAGGTCCCTGTCTTCTGTTCAAAAAAAATTCTTTACTGAAAGAGTGGTCAAGCATTGGAACAGGCTGCTCAGCGAAGTGGTGGAGTCACCATCCCTGGAAGTGTTCAAAAAACGTGTAGACGTGGCACTTCGGAGCATGGTTTAGTAGACATGGTGGTGTTGGGTTGACGGTTGAACTTGATGATCTTAGAAGTCTTTTCCAACCTGAATGTTTATATGGTGCTATGATTTTAAGATAACTTTTGACTGAGAAGCTTAATGTGAGCATTGTGTATTTTAGTACCTGAAGCCTTTTGTTAAATGAAGCCTTGTGAATATGAGGAACAGGAGGTGTTAAAGTTTTTATGTAAACTGGCCAAAAATACCTTCTTAAGTATTTGGTCAAATTTATTCCATACAAAGAATGATGTTTCAGACTTACGCACATTATGTATAGGTACATTTAATTTAATTGGTATAACTTACATGACGATTCCAATTAAGAGCCGGAATTTTGACCTCAAGGTCTGAGTGTTACAAACTATATGTACTTTTCTCATTCCTCAGTGATGATACAGGTAAAAGTCTCCAGCTATTCACAGGGATTTTAAAGTGGTTACTGATTTACATATGACATCTCCACAAAGCCGTAGAATTACACTCCTTTTTTTTACGGCAAGGATGTATAACTTTGGTACAATGTTCAGTTCTAGCTAGAGCCTTTGTCTTGAGGGCCAGTTAATCTTGTATCTTTTCTTGCCTTGGTACAATTTTAAGATTGTCATAAGAAGGATAAATTTCGTGCCATTTTCTGTTCTTATTGCGATCTTCACATTGTTGTGAGAATGGATTAATTTTGTTCCATTTTCTGTCCTCATTACAGTCTGTTATGAGAATGGATTAATTTTATGACATTTTCTTCTCTCATTATAATCTTTGTTATGAGAATGAGAATCTGTAATGAGAATGAGAACATACCAAGCATCAAAGGTCTGTGAGAACTCATGACAAAGACTGTAACAAGAAGGGAAAATGACATCAAGTCCGTTCTTGTGACAATCTTAAGACTGTAAAAATAACTCAGGATAAAATTACATTTGTCGATTCATAAGACAAAGATGGTCGAGAAAATGAGAATTGGAACAAAATTAATCATTTTTTGTGACAAGCTGGACATTGTATCTAAGGGCACGGTATGTTTTCAAAAGTATAGTATGTTAATGGAAAGAAACACATGAATTTTGTCCAAATGGCCCTATACAAGAACTTACTGCTTTCAAGATGTTGGTAGAAGTAGTCAGTGTACTCTGAGTCATAATTGCACAGTATACCATTCAGATTTCACTAACAGAAAGCAAGATACACAGAGAGATTCGGTGGAAATCCTCCCATAGACTTCAATACAGCCAGGAATTAAATAATATTTTTCATATTCATCCAGAAAAGAAGAGTCTTTCTTGTGTGAATACTGCAGCAGTTCTTCCTCAGGATCTGAAAAACTCTAAAATGTTATATTTCTAAGAGCCAACACTAGCTATGCTTACCATCTTAGTACTTATTTACACACAACAGAAATCCAAAAATGAAAACAGTAGAACTTTCCATCAAGGGGCTTTTTTTCCCAATAATTCAAAACTACATATGACTACGAGCACTTTCAAGATTTTGGACTAGATGTACTAGCAGAACTGAAAGAGATGAGCTGTATAAATCAAACAAAGACTTTTGGAATCACTGGAGATATACAAATTGAAAAAGTAAGTTTTATTGTAATGACTGTCTAAATAGCTTGTTCCAAATGGAAAGCAAGTAATCGATATGAAGTTTGGCAGTTTTCTAAAAGCTGCTAAAAGCCTGCTCTCCTAAGGTGTCAGGTGTCAGAAGTTGAACAGGCTTTGAATAGAGTGCTTTGAATCTAGATGGAAGAGAAAGAACAATTAAAAAAAGAGAAAAAATGTTTACTCTAATTTCACTTTAAAATATCAGTGCTGCATGCAAATATAGATATGGCTGCAAAAGAAGGGATACTAAAACTGAAATATTATGCAAATAGTAGCACTTTAATACTGCTGTCTGTTGGGATTTCAATTCTGATCAATAAGAATGGTTGGTGATGTTACTTCAAATTCAGCATGAATGCCTAAGTCTCAGACTTGATCATAGCTGCTGTTCTGGTATGTCCTGGGGAAATTTCATTCCTGCAACCTCTACATCTTCTGTTAAAGCTTAGCCACTTTATGCAGCAGAAAACCTACGAGAAGGGTTGTCAGCCAGGTGTGTAAGTTTTAAGACCAACACACTTGACAGCTATTTTACATCCTTAAAAATCTGGACACTGTGCCTTACTGAAATCATAATCAATGACAGTTTCAAATAAAAGTGACAGCAACAGAAATAGTAGAAAATCAGCTTATCATAAACCAAATCATGAGCAAACCGTTGCACAAGAGGAAAAATCAGTAGGAAGTGGCAGAAGAAATTATGTAAGGAAGAATAAGTCTCTTATTTAAGAACAGATATTCAGTAACAATGCAAAAATCACTCAGAGAAAAACACCATCCCCTCAACTGAACAGCAACCCTTGCTCACTGCAAAAATTGTAGAAGTTTAAACTACTCTCTGTTTTTACATGATAATATGAGATCTGTTCTTCCTCATGCTACAGATTTTGTTACAAAATGACCATGGATTATGGGATCACCCCGAACTCGAATTGTGACAATGATAGTTCATAGCACATGCATCAGAAGTTACAAAAAACTGTGTGGAGAATAATGCCTTCAATTACTATTTATCCTGCTTCCCAAGTTAGTGGGAAATTTTACAGGACCTTTTTAATTAATAAAGTCATGGGCTGAGTTCATGAAATAGATCAATTTTTTTTTATTCTGAGGAAGTTTTAACTGAAGATTTTTACTCTGATTATGTAACTCTAGAGAAAGAAAATCAATAATTTGTTACATATTTCTCTAGAAGATATCCAAATCAAATGCTTTTGGATGTTCAGGTCTTTGCATTAATGTAAGAATTTCAGCTCAGGTGCTCAAAGATATTTAAACATCTGAGTTCCCCTGATTTCAGTGTGGTGAGGTGCCAAAATATCTGTGACTTTCAATACTCTAGGATACACCCCATTTAAAGTCTGAATTCTAATCCTTCAGTAATACAAAAGATGTTATGGCATCACTTACAGCTGTTCTTAAGACACTCTTAGTTTTCTGCATCAAAGATAACAACAGCAACTTATAATTAACAGTAACATAATACAGAAATCTAAACACTTTCAAAAGGTTAATCTCTGAGCCTTGCAGTCTTTTATGGCATATTATCCTCACTGTTGTGAGAAGGGTTCCACTTCTGTTGTCTTGGTGAGGTATATTCGATCAAATAATTCCCCACTATCCTTTCGTCCTCCACTTCTGAGTGCAAAAAGATCCTTGGTTTCACCATAGCTTGCAAATAACTTCAATGAGACTATCTGGGAGAAGTGAGAACCTTATTTACATATCTAATTAGTATTCATGTTTCAAAACAAGTTGGAAAATAAACCTAGTGTCTTGTTATTTAGAATAACTAACTCCTAGTCTCGATCAGGTAATGTGCATGTCACACTAGCATATTATGGTAGATTAGCATAAATTTTTCCTAACTTTTATCCTGCCCATAATCTTCATGTCTGTATTTTTTCCTTGAGGTAAAATTGATTGCCTCAGTCTCCTTTAATCTTAAAGCACACCTTACTGTATATGTTGTTAGAGATATATTCTTTCTATTATGTAGAGTACATAATCACTTGCTTAGCTTTGCTGCAGGAGTGGTACCTCCAAGCTTCTCTGAATCTTCTGTTGTTTCATTTAAATGCATATTATCACTCACAAAAACCTTAATTTTCTAGACAAGCAAAAATATGTTCTTGTTTTCTTCCCGTGAAACAACTCAAGAGCCTAAAACAATACAAACATCTGCACAAAGAAACTGAGTCTCTCAATGAGCTATGGAATGTATACACAGTTTTGTAATGTCACTATTCAAAACCCTGCTGATAGACATCAGAGCAAAGAGAAATAGCCGGCAGCTGCCATTTCACCAATAATTTCCCCATTACAGTTAGCAGTAAATGTTTCAGCTTTATACATTTATGTAGATATGTGATGTTTACAGTTAAATAATGTTTTTCTTGCATTTTCTTTAACAGTGATGAACAACTCTATTGGCATTCAGTTCTCCTGTTGATCCAGTGATTTCCTGAAGAAAAAAGTACAACCGCAGAACACCCTATCTTCTTTTATCAACTATCTCCTTGAAGGCATTGGAATTCTAAGGTCAATGCTCAAACAACATACATGCTCATCTAATCATATTTTTATTCAGTTGAAAGTTTCCTTAATTTTCTCAAGATTTTTCTCCATTACTTTAGTCTGCTTTCCTTTCAATTAATGTATCAGACCAATGTTTTGAAATATATATATATAATTCAACATTTGTTATTTTTCTTTCTATGATACCATAACAATACAACTCACATATGTAATTTTGGATGACCCACAGAGGTCCCTTCCAACCCCTACTATTCTGTGATTCTGTGATTCTGTGATTTTCTCACGTTTTTTTATTCACATTCCTTTACAAGCTATGAGTTCAACACTGTCAGCCTAAATATCACCTAGCTTTCATTCAATTTCTCTTGGACAGTGGGGAGATCTTTCATTAGTAACACCAGTCATTCCAACATCACGTTTTTTCATGCACATATATTAGATTTAATTAAAAAAATATCCTTCATCTTCCTTGGGATTTCTGAGCTAGATTCACACTTTGCCACACTGTTACCATATGAAGAAACCTTCTGAGCACTGTGCAAAGTCAGTTTAATGTCACACAGAAGCTCTTTCGAAGTGGTGCCATCTGCTGCTCTTGCCCTTCCCTATGCCCTCCCCCCCAAAAAATCAAATGTTGTATTGATTACAAGAGCATTTGCAGTTTGATGTTTTCCCATTCCATTGACTCTGGTTTTGATTATCGAACCTTTTTACCTCAAATCTCTTTTCCAGTCTTTTTTATTCTGTCTAATGTTCAGAGGCTAATCAATATGGAATAACTTCCATGGGGAGTGAAAGTCTCCTTTCCTTGGCAAGTTTCTGCAGACTGTTTTTCCTGCATCTCCTTCACTCTCTGAATCTTTCGCTCTAGACTTCTTCTCAAGGATTGAAATATTGTAAAATTGTCTTCTGGGGCTCAGATAATTAAAAACTCTTATACCTTTCCCTCCTCTCTTTATAAAAATCTTTTTCTCAGGTAATTCCTTCTTTTTGTAAGACAGTACTTGTCACAGAAGTGTAATAGGGATTCATAGTTATCTTCCTCTGCTCAAATTGACTTTAAATTATTAAAAATATTGGTGGCTTCAGCACTAGTTTTATAAAAACTTAAGTCTGTTGATACGACATTTTTATTCATGCTCATTGCTTTTAGAAACAGAATAAAGCACAATTTTTACCTTCATTATTTGTCTACCATGTCTTCAAGGCTATTCTGCTTTGGAGGGCTTTAATTGCCCTGTGCTTTCTTCTAAGGTATTCTCTGAACAGTGCTTCAAGGGCACATAGTTCAGAAAATGCTCAGAGCAGAAAAGACGGTTTGGTGTCCAAGTTCCTGCTGACTGGCATTGTATAAGATCTCTGTAATGTCACAGCCCCAAGCAGTTCCTGCCATTTCAGAGTTAGTGATACAGGGTCCCTTTTATCTTTAATATTATTGACTTTTGTTGCTACAAAGCTAGATCCTTCAGCCCTCCCTGTTTGTGAGGTTTCTCTCGCTAGTCAGCTGGACAGTGGTGCCAGCACATTTCTTAACAAGGTTGCATGTGTGGCTGTAAATCTAAGGAGCAGTAGCTCAGCTGTAATGCATACACATAACAAACCATGGGCCTTCCTGTTGCAAGGGAAGACAAGCCACACCACTACTGGTGGAACAACAGAATGACTGATGGTACTGTGGCTGCATGTTTTCTAGATCTTGTTAGATAACCTGACGTAAGTAAGTTAACCATTTTAAATGAAGTAGGAAATAAACATTTTTTCTTTGAATCTTCTTCTCTTCCTGCAGAACACCAAAAAGCAGGAACTAATTTCACAAAACATGTAGCCATGCACGCATTTGTTGTGATCCGTGTGAATTTCGGTCTTCAAAATTTGCAAATCATGAATGTGTCTGTCCTCTCTTGGGAAAGCTATGGTGTGTAAAAATTAAAGAGGAATTCAGAGATTATTTTCATAGCATCAATAATTCTTTCACTCAAGCCAATACTTCAGCAACGTCTTTGAAATGTGCCTACCTCCCATCGGACTTAAAGACAAGAGAGCTTTCCTGATCGCTAAATGACTTAACATCATACACAAATATTTAAAATATATTAATCCTTCTGTTTTTATGTACCCTTTTGCTATGGCAAAAATGTTATTAATAAAACCATCTGAAATGACATTTTTCTTCTTGGAACTTCTAGTATGAATAGAACACATTTTTAGCCATCCTTATGCAGTATTTTGGGGGGAGTGTTTGTCAGGTTTTTAAGGTTGTTATAAACCCTGCATATTAACAAACATTCTGGCTTAAATTTTATTTTAATTATGAAAGGGCAAAAGAGATAATTTTAAATAAGAACTTTATTAAAACTCAACAAAAAATAAATTTTAGTTAAAGCTGACCACTTGTGAATTTTTAAATTTTGGTTTAACTTTCTTGTGCACTGTCAATCTAACAATTTTCTTTCTCTACCAAATGCCAATCCTAACTAATAAAAGTAAAATGTCAGAGATCTGTCAACTCTAGGCAGAGACTGCTGATCTGTGAATACAGGCTAGCTGCTGCAATGCAATCTCACTACTTTCTTGCTGGCTTCTCCAAGGTTATTCACGAGATACTTCAAAAAGCAGGATTTCCCAGCACAAAGCTGATAAGGAACAGCAGAGAAGGCAACTGGCTGTCTGGCAAGCGGAGTACAGGCAGTATCCTGCCAGGTGTTGGGCCAGCAGTAAGGAATTGACCTTGTTTTAACAGACAGCACTAGAATGAACTGTGATTTAATAGCTGGCATCTACAACACTGGACTGAACTTTTGACACAGACTTACTAACAAATTTAACTGCAGCAAGGTTTGATATAAGACCCAGAGCACATAGCTATAAATTCTAACTCATGATGGAAAGAACAGTACAAACTGGAAGTTACAATATGATTGTTGGATTTCCTGCTATGTTCCAAAACCTCAGAACCCTATGTGTCTATGTTTCTCCATCTCAAAAATATTCCAGGTTTTATGTAATACTACAGGAAAAGGATAGAAAGAAAAAAAAAAATACAGCATTTGCTCAAGCTTTATTACTCTTTCAAATTACAACCTTAGTTTTCTTATTAGTGTGCTCAGTTTTCCACTCCAGACTTGGTAATACGTGATACACTCCAAAGTATGCTTCACACGAGTAATATCCTCATTTGTGTTAAGGAGGCAACAATTCTATAAATCCTGGGTGTAGTTCCTTCACTATTTCTTGATCCCTTTATTCAAGGTTTTATAACAATTTAAAGGAGGTAGCCCAGATTTTCTAAAAATGATTCATCTAGGTAATGGAAAAGGTTATTTTAAAATTATAAAAACAAAAATATGTGGACTTATTTGTAATTTATCAATCACAACTTTTAATAAAGTTGTATTCCAGCTTTCTCTTCAGTCAAAAAGACAAGCCAAACAGTTGAGAATGTTAAATAATATATAGCATTTTTAAAGATTAAAATTAGAATGTCTCAGAAGAGAATGATTTGAGAGCACAAAACTTAGTTGCAGGAAGTTTTAACAAAGGTGAAGAGCCAAATACTAAATCCACCAACTCATCCTGTCTTTTACAACGTGTGATATTGGTGGACCACTCCAAAGCCACCAAACTTACTGTGCATTCTTTCTTTAGCAGAACTTCTAAGTCCACCTTTAATATAGGAGTGCCTGGGTGGATGTTGCTTTTTTTCCCCTCACTTCATTTGTTGTGTACTGTATAATGTTCAAAAATTGGGAGGGGGGGACACACCGTACACACACACACACTGGCTTGAGGGCGTTGGAAGTGGTAATAAGGGAAAATGTCACGCTTCAACTACATTGCCCACAGACAATGACAAAAAAACAATTCTACACTTTCCCACCAGACCTTGTCATTAGTACACGGAGGGCTGTCTTCACAACACTGAGCAGCTCTGTTTTACACCTTGTTTGTTTCAGAATCAACATTCTCACAGCTACAGATTTCTCGGAATAAGTTCTTCAATCTAAACAGCCAATTAACTGCTTACAGAATAGACATTCAAGTTCATGCATTTTCACTACTTTGAGAGGAGTTTAAGAAAACACTCATACAATAGTCTTACTGTCTACAGAAGCATAAAAGATTTAACATGGGGTTTTTTTTCTCTTCCCTGCCTTTCTGAAGGAGATAGCAATCATTTATCTCAGCAAGACATTTCTCTTGAAGAACTTTAAGCAGATAGAGATGACACCAGTGGTCGTTTAAGCTGATTCAACCTATTTGTCAATAGTGAGAGGGCAGGAGGTGATACAGATTACATTTAATTTTATTACAGCCCAGGAATTTTTACCCTCCTAATATATCAATATTATTTTTCTACATTTGTATCATAGAAATCCCTTGTCAATTGACTTTCTTAGGGACAGATAAGATACAGTCTCTTTCTCTTTCAACTAAAGGGAGAGATAAATCAGTGTGAGAGTGTAGGTGGCAAGCAAGAAAAGTCTGAGCTGTTATTTACTTGCCACTTGACAAAGACAGAAACTGGAACATTCTTTAACATTTTTTTAATCATGGAAGGTCATGGATGCTCAATCACACTGAGGAGACCTATTTACAGAAAAACCTTTCAGGTTTCAGAACTTGTATAACAGAGATCCTTCAGTACCTCTGAAGAAGAGGCACAGATATCTATTACAGGACACTTCTCTCTGTTTGAGGGCAGAGTGCTTACTCCTCTCCAATCTGTATTAACATCTCTAGTGCAGGACTAGATAGAGATAAACAATGAGAGTTCATTTCACATCTTTATTCTCCTGCAGTGGCTGGATCCATATCATGCAAGTTGTTTTCTATCTACTGCAGCTGAAACTGGTGTTCAGTATAGGTGTTGCGTGCTGCTCCATTAAAATCCATAGGTAGTTCAAAATATTAGCACACACATTAGAGAGGTTACAAGAAAGTCCTTTTCTACTTGTTGTCCACATCTATACTTATTGGGAAAAGTGATTGCAGTGCCTGTTGGAGACAAAAACATTCAGGCACTTCTAGCAGTAAATTACAGCATACATATGTGGTTTGTGACTATCAAAAGTCTGCGAAGAATAAATAAAGTTTTGAAACATAACTGGCAAAGAAATATGAATTACACACATAAGGCAAGTCCCCAGCTCATGAAAGCAGACAACCTCATGAAAGAAGACCATATCAGTTTAGTTTCATCCAAGTGCAGAGAAGTGAGTAAGAGCAGTTGTGAATTTGACCTGTGTTCTTATGGACCTCTGCTGAGACTGACTCATACCCCTTGTCTTCTGGTTCTCGTATCCAAATATATATACCATACTTGTACCCATCTAATGATAGCTTCTGGCAGAAGCAGTGGGACTAATGCAGTGACTACCTCTCTTATAGACCACATGGAATCAGAGAATATGGTAGTAGCTCCAGAACACTTTTGCTCCCCTTTCATCCTGGACCTGTCTTCAGGGTTGTCTAAGTGACATCCAGCTACCCTAAAAGAGTCATACTGGCTTTGAACTCACATTTTTTTTTCTTTTCTCTTTATCCTGAATTACAATTTCTCCAGGAATTACCAGAGAAATCTGATTTACAGCTGACTGGAGTTTACAGCTTGTCCTAAGAAGAGCAGCTTATCTCATTTGCTAGAAAGACATACCAATGTGCTCTCTTCAGGTCAGCATCTGCAAAAGCAGTGGTGACAGTGTTTTGCCTTGCACCACAAGAGATATGGAAGCCCATCACCCCACATACCAATACTCTGTGATAATACAAAGAACTGGATTTGCCTTTTAGAAAAAAAAGATCAATATATCAAAGAAAGCCTGAAATAAGTAGCAAACCACAGATAGACTAGCTATGCCTCTTATACTTCTATCTTCCATATCATTATTTGTTTTAAACCCAAATAAAAAAATAAACTCCGAAAAATGTTCGTTTATTGAAAATAAATGAATTGTCCCTTAAATACATGTTCAGACTACTGGAATGGACCCTATATTCTGACATCCAATTTGAAGAAGCATTTCTGTACTGCAGAGATAGCATTGGCATCATGCAATGAAAGGAATGGGATAACAATTACTTTCCTTTATTGAATAGGTAAGTAAATTGAGCTTGAAAATCCCCATAAACAGAAAGTGTGGAAGTTAGATCTTCCCACAGGAGGCTTAACCCAAACATCAGTCTTTTTCTTTGAAAAAAATATCCAATCATTTTTATTTTAATAAGTGTGGATTGCACATTTTACTTGGAACTAGGAGAGTCTCCCTCCAGACTATCAGCTTTCTTTGACTTACTGGCCCCAAAAATAAATCAAAAAATTATGAAGCCTCCATTTATATGGATGAGAGAAGGGAGATGAAAAATTAAGGCATGAGCTTAAGCTATTTTCTCTAGTTTTGACCTGTTCTGCAAAATAAATTAAGTACAAATGGGGCATAAATAGTGACTAAATTAAAATACTCTATTTCTTTCAAAAATCCAGTGAAAAATTCTTTTCAGGAAGTTATATGAATGAATATGTGAGTGCCAAGGGGCAGGATTTAGTCCTACCCTTAATAGTCCCTTTTTAAAGACAATTTGCAGCATTAAGACTGTAGAATAGAATAACTTTACCAATTTTAGTAGTTGCCTTACATTAAAAAAAAAAAAAAAATCTTGCTATGTGTTCATACAGCTTATCTAAATTGTTCTTCACTTTCACAGATTTTCTGCCTCTGATTAAAAAAAATAAGGTATCAGTCACCATATTTACTTTAAAAAGATGTCCTCAGTGGCAAAATTATTTGAAAGCTCATTCTGTAGAAATACAAATTTTTAGTTAATGATGTGCCTCACTTCATTAAGTCTTGCTAGCTTATTTTTGGAACAATATTGCTGAAATTTTGTTTTTATCTAACATACCAGACTCTATTATTTCTTTCTGCCTTGAATTCTAGTGACTTTGGGTTGAATATATTATCTTGGAGCACCTTAGTTTCAAACTGTAAAAAGGTGAATGAGGTCTAAGGCAAAGTGTACTGATTCTCAGAGAAACTAGCGAGGTTAGAAGCCAAAGGTGTAAGAAAGCTCTGTGTCTGCTGTACAGAAGGGGAACTGAATGAAAGCACTCACTGAATCTTGTTTATTCTGCATTTTATATTTTCATCGTATTTATGTCTTGTTGCATTTTATGGGCAAGTTTGCACTATGTGCAATGCTGGGCAAGTTAATGGTGCTAAAATTGTGCCTGGGAGAAGTAAATTTCCAATGTGATAATTTGAAGTTTTAACATGCAAAATTTTCCAGATAACGTGATTAAGATGAAGTTTTCTGAGCTGAATATGGGCCTATGGGTTCTGGTATTGCTTCTGAAGAGAAGCCCTTGAAGAAGAAGAAGGGCCAGTGGAAAAGAAGAGTTGATATAGAAAAATCACCAATATGTGAAGCCTTGATGTGTAGATAACAGAGTTACAGGACTTTACCGTGAAGGAAAAACTACAAGTGGTAAAAAGCAACCAGCAGACTTGTCAGTTGTCTCTCAAATATATGAGAATGGAGTGCCTGAAACCGTCACTGTTTTTCTTTGGGAAAAGAGTAGCTACTTGTCTCATGTTATGCTATTTGCCTTCTTGCTCTCGTTTCCATTTCACTCTCCCCTAACGTGCTGTTTTGTTAAGAATATCTGTCAGTGGGGACAAATTTTTCTTTGAACACAGTCAGTTTCATGTAAGTATCCCCGATTTCCCAGTGAGTTTTCTAACAGTATTTAATAATGATAAGCAAAAATTTAACCCAGTCCTTGTTGCTGGCAGTCAAGGGGTAGAGATAAGATACACAATGATCCTTTACTTCGGTTCATAAGGTTTCTAAAGGTGTAATGATGAATGAGACAAACGCCGTCTTTTCATTTTTTCAACTAGGGGTCAGTACTGGGCCCAGCCTTGTTTAACTTCTTCATCAACGACCTGGATGAAGAGTTAGAGTGTACCCTCAGCAAGTTTGCTGATGACACCAAACTGGGAGGTGTGGTGGATACACCAGAAGGCTGTGCTGCCATTCAGCATGACCTGGACAGGCTGGAGAGTTGGGCAGAGAGGAACCTGATAAGGTTCAACAAGGGCAAAGGCAGGGTCCTGCACCTGGGGAGGAACAACCCCATGCACCAGTACAGGCTTGGGGTGGACCTGCTGGAGAGCCGCTCTGTGGAGAAGGACCTGGGTGTACTAGTGGACGACAAGTTAACCATGAGCTAGCAGTGTGCCCTGGCTGCCAAGAAGGCCAATGGCATTCTGGGATGCATCAAGAGGAGTGTGGCAAGCAGGTCGAGGGAGGTTCTCCTTCCCTTCTACTCTGCCCTAGTGAGGCCCCACCTGGAGTCCTGTGTCCAGTTCTGTGCTCCCCACTTCAAGAAAGATGAGGAGCTACTGGAGAGAGTCCAGTGGAGGGCTACAAGGATGGTGAGGGGACAGGAACATCTCTCCTATGAGGAGAGGCTGAGGGAGCTGGGCTTGTTCAGCCTGAAGAAGAGAAGGCTGCGAGGGGACCTAATAAATGTTTACAAATATCTGAAGGGTGGGTGTCAGGAGGATGGGGCCAAGCTCTTTTCGGTAGTGTCCAGCGACAGGACAGCGGCAATGGACACAAACTGAAGCAGAGGAAGTTCCGTCTGAACATGAGGAAGAATTTCTTCCCTCTGAGGGTGACAGAGCACTGGCACAGGCTGCCCAGGGAGGTGGTGGAGTCTCCTTCTCTGGAGATATTCAATACCCGCCTGGACAAGTTCCTGTGCAGCCTACTGTAGGTGACCCTGCTTCAGCAGGAGGGTTGGACTAGATGACCCACAGAGGTCTCTTCCAACCCCTAACATTCTGTGATTCTGTGATTCTGTGATTCTTTTGGGCGCACATAGCAGGTATTTGTCAAGAAAAGACCTAGCAGAGTGTCCAAACAGCTAGTTAAAGTAGCTGGTGGAACTGTACGCAAACCCAGATCTTCTCTTTCCCAGATACCCATTCCAAAAGTTTGGAAGCAGAATACGAAGGAAATTGCAGTGAAGTTTGCAGTATGTTCTCCTAACACTAGTCTGGCTTCTTAACTGAAGAAATGGGATTAGCCAACTTCTTTACAGAGCTGTCATTGGCCTAGGACAAAAAGATAAATGCCAATTGGAGAAAATATAAGCTTAGTTAAGTTGAAATGGAAGGAAAAACACAAAGATAAATGTTTGATCTGCTTTCTTTCATTGTTTATTTTATTTGTGTACTACTCATTGAAGTACCCTAGATGATAGTATGAAAAGAAAGTTTACAGAATTTGCACATTCCATTGAAATGGGAATAATAATAATAATAATAAATTTTGTGGAACAGTGAGGTCATATACAGAATCATTTCTTCATAAACATTTCTCTAAGGAAAATAGTTTCACAATTAGATTTGAAAAGAAAACCTCCAGTGACACAAGCAATGTTGTTTACTGTGAAGCTCTCTGTAAATGAAAGTCTAAGGAAAGAAAACAGTCATTGTAAAACTTGATTGTAATGAATCATTTTGGAAAGTAAAAATTTAAAAATAAAGACTGCAACTTTCTGACCAAATGCACTTGCAGAAGAGTTGCTAAGTTCTTCATACTGCAATGTACAAGAGATATTTTTTTATTCCCCTGAGCAAAGGAAATTAAGGTTGGACAGCATTATTAAGAAATCGCAAGATATAAGATATTTTTACTGCTATTGAATAATCTATTTGTATTGTCACATTGAATTCTGCATTGTCTTGTGCTCTTCATATCAGAAAGGACAGGCCTGAAGTAGATGGTTCTCTTTTATAACATATAGCCCTTCATTTTTATTTGTCAAGATTTTTTTGCAGGCTTGACTTCATATTAATAACAGTATTTAAGTTTTCACTTCCAAGTCTGTTTGTGTTCTGCTTCCATTTATTCATTAGTAGGTAGTCTTTAGATCATCATATACCGGTTTTCTACACACTTTAAAGAAGAAAAAGCAACAAGAAAGTAAATTAGCAGAAATGAAAATACACTTTAAAGAAAAGTAAGAAACAAGAATCAGAAATGAAAATTAGTGATATGAAGTTACTTACCAAGAAATGAACAAACAAAATAAACAGGGCAGTTAGTATTTACGGCTAACAACAAGAACAAGAATATATTTATTTCACTGTGGAGGAGAAAATGGCTTGCCAGCTGATGTTGCACTAAAGGAGAAAATCAGATGGATAAATAAGAGAGTATGGTCAAACCAGTGGAAGTAGGACTATATATGTATTAAATCTTGAGAAGTGTACACCACAGTTGCCTAATTCAGTATTGATGGAAACATCACAGGGTGAATAAGACAAAATGAAACATCAAAGACACACGTTGTGAAAAATTGTAAGGATGATCTTATTCTTACTGGAGAGGACTTCACTTTTATAACTCACTTCAGGTTTTCAAAATCACAAAGTGCATTGATCCAGATAACTTCTGGGTCAAAGAAGAACATAAATCATAGATGTCTGGGGTGGGAAGAAATCAAAGTATCTGCATCCCAGTCATTTAATTCAGACTATGAGATCTTTTACTAATAAACTCACTGCAGTCAGAAGGATTACTTTTTTGAGTAGGTAAGAATTCAAGAAAGTATCTAAATATGCTCAAACTTAGTTCATGTTGGCCTATTACAAACAGCTAAAGAACATGGCACAAAATCAACAGGCTTTAAACTATCTCAAAATGTCTTTAATACAACTTTTTTTACCTTTGGCTGCTCTTTGACCCATCTTTCTAAGCATGTAGCTAGGCTACAGAAGGAATTACAGCAAAGAGTGTTACAGGAGATCCTCTGAAAGCAGCCTTATATCTTAAACCTGGGGCCCTTTCTCCAGCAAGTCTTTTAAACTGCGTCATAAAGCAAAAGTAGATCTCTCTCAGAACACCGCACTTCTACAAATGCATTCTTGCAGTGTATTCTAAAAACTATCCTCCCGTGTGGAACACAAGTGAATAAATTAGTAGACATATCATTCATTAGCAGAATTCTGACCGCAACTTCCAGTTCTCACCTCTTCACTTGTACTTTTGAGGTTTTGTCAATAGTTGGGCTGCCACACAAAACAGAGACTATCACTGTTCATTAGGAGATATGGATTGCCAAGAGATAGTTTCAGACTGGGTCCTATGATACTGAAGTTTTCCTTCACATGGCTGAGGGATACCTCATCCTCAAGACAAAGACTGGCTGAATTTTTCTGACATTCAACAGCTCATTTCCAAAAGTCATGTTTGTTAGAGTATCTGTGAGTAAGAAGAAAAAAAATTGTGTGAAAAGTTTGTTTACATCCCTGCATGACACTTTCTTTTATAGCATTAGTCTGAACATGTTCAAATGAAATCACAAGGAAGGAGCAAAACTTCTGACTCTCTTTGTTTCCCTGTCTCTCTGTCACTCATTCTCCCCACCCCATACACATATGTTCCGCATCACACGAAAGGAGCAAAACATATATGTATATGTATATAAACATACATGTAAATATATGGGAAGTTTATATATATTTTTATACATATACATATACATATATGTATATCTTTGCCACAGGAACTCATCATAACATCCCATGGCAGAAAGCTTCAGTCAGTGGTGTTAGAATCTTTCCTCTGCTCTCTGCTCTGAGACTTTTTTCTTTCCAAGTATTTTGACTTCCTAATGTTTTATTTAGATAACTCTGTTTTCCAGACCACTTTTCCCAGGCACCTTCAACCAAAGTATGAATCTGATATGTCTTTATTTTTTGAAACTTGGTGAAGCCAATGTCTAAACCATGGCCAGTTAAGTAGTTAACAACTTTAGATAGGTAATGCTCCAAAGATTTAATGATTATTATAGCAGCTGTGTTCTAGAGATCATTCTGATCCACTAAATAGTTTCCTCTAAGCCCTACGTGTTGTTGACTGAGCAAAGTATACACTCAGTGTTCTGCTTTGTGCAGTTTTCTGATCTACAGACTTACTATCTTTACATTGTAAATGTAAATTAAATGCAGCTGTGTTCAGCCTGTCAAAACAAACAAAAAAACTCCAAACATTATACTATCCCACTTGTGGTCCTTTCTTTCATTCATATGCAGAGTAAAATTCTCCAATCTTTTTTTTTTTTTTTCCACCTTCTTTGTGAACTGTGCCTATCATAAGCACAATTCTCTTCCTACAGCCTCTCTCTTGCCTGTGTTTGTGGGTAAGAGCATGCTGGAAGGTCGTACTTTCTCCCTACCCTGTTGGTGCTCCAACAAGCACGTCTCTTCCAAGGCTGAATCCAAACTCCTGGGCAGCAAAACTTTTTGAGTATATGGCACTGCCTAGATTCATGTCAAAAGCCATCTTGTGAGCAGCTTTTTGATAAATAGTCAGATGTGGGTATACACGTGGTAAATTTCATTGGTTTCAGGGTGTTCGGAAGCATAAGACAAATCCATAGTCTGCTACATTTACAAAAATATTTTATATTATATCTTAATTTTTTTTAGTAATAATTATATTGTTATTTCTCCATTTTCCACATGACTAATGACACAGGCCATCTAGTATTGGAAAATTTCTGCAAAACAAAGGAAAAATAATGATTATATATGGAACTGTTTGTTCCATTTTTCCTAGTCAAAACTTCTTACACAAAAAGAGACTGATCCAATAAATTTCTTCAAAGAGTTGTACTAAGATTTAGATCAGCATATTTTTTTCTCTCAGGAAAATAGAAGTAAATCACTTAATCAGTCACTCTGCAATATCTGTTATGAACAACTTTATTATATGCTTTCCTTCACTGATTATTTAAGGTCAAATACACTAATACCACATGTGAGTGCTTGGAGTTTGTAACTATTGCTATTACTTGTCCTTATCATGCTGCAGTTAAGATTAGAGAATCCGTTGTTTTTAATATTATCAGAACTGGGCAGTGTTTTTTATGAAGCTGAAGGAAATGAGTAATTGGCTCATTTAGATATATATAGTCCCTAGTATTTTCTAACTGTTGCTATGTCAGCAGATGTCATGGTGGAATTTCTAAAAAAATATCCATCACTATTCCATTAGCCTTTATACGGTGGTGTTCTCTCAAATGTGATACAGATTTTGTCCTGTGAGTATTTTAACACTAGGTTTTAAAAATGGAAAACATTAAGATTTATCACATTACATATAAGAGGCATTTTCAAACTATCCATTCAAATAAATCCATCTACAATGGATGAGATTCAAAATTTCCATGCCTGTGTCCCTGTCACAAACTGTAGATCGGAGATCTTGCTTTTATACTACTCTCTACTCTGCAGTGATGTTATCAAGACTTCTATAGAGACAAAAAAGGACTTTATAATGGCTACAGCTGATTTTTCAGTGAAAATGGCAGCAGCTACAATATGAAAAAATAGATAATTCAATTAATATTTTTAAAAGATGGTCTAAAAGGAATTTTATTTTTTGTACAATTTTTTCAGTGCACTTGGTCATTCTAATATCAGAGATCTTAATGTTTTTAATTTTTGCTCTATCTCTCTTTAAATTATCACAGGACCATATTCCATTATGCAGGTTTCTTGGCCAGCTTGTTGGACCCTGGAAAAGTTGTATACAAAATCTGTGACATTATGATCTCTCTAGTTTTTAATTGCATTGTCTTAGAATTTCTCATTTTATAGTCTGGTTTCTGTTAAACAACACTGACAGCCTCTTCTTGCAAGACCATGAGTCAGTTTTCAGTTTCTAGCACAATAAATTTCAGTTTTGTTGAAAGGGAGTTTCATGCATCCCAGGTCCATTCGGTCAGAGATGGATGGAAAAGAGTAACATTTTACTTGACAATGGTGAGTTAGCTGTTTCTCAGAGAGTTGGGGGAGTAGTCATTCCTTTATACAAAAATATTTTGAGACTCTGTGTGAGTATATCTCAAGTATAGAGAGTATATCTCTGCTGACTCACAATGAAGAAAGATTAATTAAATTTGTTTTACAGAAGATCCAGAGAAGGGCTACTAGGATTTGGGGGGGGGGGGGGGGGGGGGGGGGGGAATTCGACCTTAACAGTCTAGCCATAAAAAGGCATGATCTGAGTTCTGCCTAGAAATAAATCTCCTCAAATATACAAATATTCTGCATAAATGAATCTGTGAGCTGGTATAAGAATGAATGCACAGAATGGATATTAAGAAGAAAATCTCATTATCAAAGGATTTCAGTTTCAAAGAAACTTGCCTCCATGCATTATTCACCTACTATCTAACAGAAATCTAGCTAATTTTAAGAGGGAGCTTAAGAAATATTGTAAAAGGTATTTAAATTTCCTTGATTCATGATGACTAGAATATACTGAAACTTCAGGTCTCATTTTCTCATGACATTTACCTCCCTTGCTCTGTTAAAAAAGGAACTTCATTTGATTGATCAGGATTTTTAGGACATTGTTAACCTGTGTTAAAGTCCCAATGTGGGAAAAACTGTTGTGATGTTAACATATGACAGTTCTGTTCATACAAATATTAAGAATTAATAAAACCACACTGTTTATCTGCAATTGTCCCTTATTTTTTTTCATAAACTACATACAAGATCAGTTCAGAGAATTTGTTTTGCTTTTGAAACAAAAGCATGAAACATATAGAAAATGCTAGGAAAAATAAAATCTGTAATTTTACAGCATGATATCTGTGACCATAGCAACAGCATGCAGCGGCTGCCATAATCAGCACCTAAGATCAACAGGGGACTGGTCACCCTAGGGAAATGCAGTGAGAAGAGGAGGTGCAATTCAAGATGGAGGATGACCGATATAATGCCCTCTCCTGTGACAGTCAGTTGCTTTCCTTTGATAATATTATAGGATGACAGGAGGAGTAACGATTTCAATACACAGTATTGTCTGTGTTGAAATGTGTTGAAATCCATATCCTCACAGAGGTATCAAAGCAAAAACATCTTAGCAGTGTTTCTTCACTGAAAGTCTAAGGACTCTATAAGCTTGAAGAAATCCACACGCTAGTGAAACAAACAACTGCCTTGAGAGATTTTTCCTTTTCTAATGCTCTCCAACAGAGACAGGTTGCTCACCTAGACATGTGGTTTCCTTTTTGCTTTCAACAAATGGACTACACATTCCAAAACTGTAGTCTTCTGGTGGTATATCCTTCTTTACAGTACTCATAACCAGTTACTAAGTGTATATCATTTCGGTGCATGTGTGTGCACATATGTGTGTGATTTGTATGATAGAATATTTACGTATAGTTACAATAGTCAGTTACCCTTCACATAATACATTATGGAGAGACATTTGGGCAATTGTGAATAGTCTTTTCACTACATTTTTGTTTATTAGGCACACAGAAATACTATTGCTAATTTCAGCATAAGCAAATGCTTGCCACAGAATTATAACCTTGCAAGCAAAGCTGGATACTACATGGAATGGGCATATTCAAAGCACAAAGAAGAAGAATAGAGATAAAAAATTAAAAGTGGAAGTGGAAATGAAGGAAAATGTACCCATTTGCTGAAAAAACAATCTTACGTGATAATAAAAAAATGAGAATAAATTCTGATACCTATTACACCCAGGCAACTAAATTTATTCTGAAAGTCATTTCTTTGTAAAACTGTGAAGGTTGAACTATTGGTTGGACAAAGTAAAGATTATGGGACAGATACTCATATAGACTTTGCTCCACTGAAGTCAGCAGGATTGTGGCCTATCAAAGGGAACATAATATTAAAACTGATTGGAAACAAGTTGTAGTGCTAAAAGAAAGAGATTTTAAAGTATTCTTTTCTTCATTAATTTATAAAAGTGTCACACATTTTATTTAGCTATTAATGCCGTACTTTGCTGTTGTTTTTACACTGGGATTGTGGTAGAGATTTGCTGCCAGGGAAACAGCTACAGGTGAAAGTATTCTTTTACACAGGGATTTTGTTTATTGATATTCATATTAACAAGTCTGTTTGGGAGATTCTTTTTTGCTTAATTTCATTTCTTGAAAAATAACTTTTTTTATTAACCATGACAAAGTCAGGCATACTGTCTTCTCTCACAAATACTGTGAAAACTTGTGATTAGGTGATTTATTCTAAATGGATTTCCCTTAATAAATATTAAAATTGATTGAGTTTACCAGATGGAGTCTCTTGCTTTGATTGTTATATTTCTTTATGTATTGTGTATATGTGTTCATATCAATAAGTAAAGGGGGGGAAAAGCAAAGTTCGTGCATTTTTATGAGTTAAAAACTTTCATATACACATACATATAGACAAATAAAAATATAAAAAACATTTCAAAGGTAATGTAAATATAAGGAGAGGAAAAACCGGATATAGACCTGGATTTCAGAAGGTGTTGAGCCCCATCACTGTGACAGAGGTCAACGGAGATTACAAATTTGGGTTATACACAAAAGAGCTTTTACCATTTTTTTGCAATTATTTGGAAGGTTCTAGAGTGCATCATGTCTGTATGCTGTCAAATAGCAGATTTATAATGGTACTGCTGTGAAAGTGTGTGTGTCTTCGAGTATGTGTGTGTATGGATGGAGGAGGGAGACGGAGAAATCAGAAATATTTCATTTGTCTATGGCTATGTAGCTTTGCTTTTTTATGTAGCTGTATTCATCTCAGTGCTGTATTATGACATATCATACATCAACATTACAAGCTGACAAGCAGAGATAAATAGTGGCAAAGCTCTTTTTATGCTATTTTATGCTGCTGAATACTTTGGAATATCATTTTTGACAGCTTAAGGCTGAAGTATCATACATTCCCAACAACTTTATTTCAATACATGAATGTTAGAGAGCACACTCTTAAAAATGAAAGCCCCTCATCATCAACATCTACACACATCCACACACAGAGACTCATGCAAACAGAGCGTATCAAAATGAATTAAACTCACCAGCTTTCCCTTCAGATCTGTCTTTTATTGGAAAAGATAATGGCTGCTTCTTCTCACAGAAAACATGAAGGAAGCAGCTGGGGGAAAAAAGCAGCAACTATGGCCTGATTTAATAGGCTGATGTTTTCCGGAAAATATTTATTTCTGAGGGTTTTGTTCACTGTGTTTGAAAGTTTCTAAGCTTCAAGACACCTTTTTTTTTCTTGTTTTTTATTTAAATAGAATAAACCTAGCAAGCAGAGCTAGTGCTTTTCTTTTGCTCTGAAAGTACAATATTATAATAGTAGAAGGAAGACTAATCATAATATAAATAATGATAATAATAATGGAAGTGCAGGCAACATCCTGTCACCCTCAGACCTGCCAGAAATGCCTCCAAGTACAGGAAAAATAGATGCAGCAATTTAGAATGTAGCAACAGAGAATAAGTACAGAATATAGCCTGAATGTCTGGATTTACTTCAGATTGATGCAAAAAATTCTGTACGTGAAAACTCAGCTCACATCAGACAATTATTTACCCTGCAGAACAGGGAGTTTTTATACCCCTCACTATTTTATCCCATTAGCACTGGGCAGTGTAGCTTACACTCTGGTGAAATTGCCACATCAGCACCACTACCTAGTCAGAGAAAAGCTGCTCCAGTAAGAGAAAGTCCTTTCTCCTGTAAAAATGGTGGTCTAATCCACCACTGAAAACCACGGATTTTTACAGTGATGCAGATGTGATTCTCTGTGTAATTATAACCCTGCATGCATGTGCTTCTACAAGTATGCCTTCTGCTCATCACAGCTGTGACAGCACCACTTCTCTCTTGCCAGGAGAAGTGAGTCCCTAAAAACAGGAAAACTGGACAAATTGAGCCTCTGCAGAATTAATCTAAGACTGCAGATATCTCCTACAAAGCCTCTGACTACTCTGGTTATAAGTGACATAAATAAGTTATGTCTATGACATCTCTCAGAAGGTCTAGTGACACTGAGAGACATTTAGGGAGTCCTTGGTTAAACTTCCAGTGAATATACAAAACCAAATTTCCAGAGAATCTAGTGAGTTTTGTGAAAAGGCTTGATTTTATTGATTTGTTTAAATAGAAAAAATAGATATAAGAAGTTCATCGAAAATTGATTGCCTGGATTATATCAAAATTTTCCATAAGAAATTTTTTGCAAATAAGGAAAACACAAATGAAAATGCATAAATGTAATTTTACATGGCAAAGCCTAGACATGAGGGTAAAAAAAAAAAGTCCCAGTCCTTTGACTGAAAAAGCCAAAAGCACCCCTGCTTCCCAATTAAAAGCACATAAGAACATAAAAAATATGTCAAGCACACTAAAGGAACTAAGAAAATAGATTTTTCCCTTATTTGTCCTTCCTAGATGTGTGAGGCTGAAGCTGGGAGGGGTCAATGAGGGAAACAATTTGCCTGTGGCAACTTTCAGGACTCTGAAAGTCACTTTCACAGCTTCTTCACTGAACTCACCAAGGTAGAAAGTTACTCCCAAAATAAAGTGACCATTTTATGAATTTCCTAATGCATGAAGCTGGGTGAAATCTGTCTAACTAATAGCATTTCATTTGTACAACAATGTGAATGTACGCATGAAGAGAACTGATGGTTGTATTATTTTAAAATATATTGTGATAGCCTGCAAAGCGTTAGCAAATTATTTCTCTCAAGAAATTAAAATAAGAGCGATAAAGAATCAGATTCTTACAAACAGTCAATAATCAAGCAGTCTTTGCTTAATAGTCAAGGACAATGGAAATCTTTATTTCTACTGGCTGCATATGAAATTTTATCTTCAGTCTTTGCGATTACTTTTGTGATTGGCCCTGTGCTAAATTATTTGGATAAAATCTGATAATGAGGACAGGGAAATTATATAAAAGAGTCATCTAGTTCTATGTTAATGAATAACTCAGCTCCACTCTGAAAAAAGACAGATTTCAACATCATTGACTCCCTCTGAAAACAAAACAACTTACTACAAGACACTGCATGTTTTACAGGGTTTGTATTTTTGTGACATTCTGAAATAAAGTGCTTGATAACTAGACTCATTAATGCTAATGGTAAATCAGTAAGATTAAATATTTCTATAAATCATTTTATTAATAAAACAGAGGGCTCATTAAAGAACTATCGAAGTGTTGAGCTGCAATATTTCAGTATCAGCATTTTATAAACATTTCAATTAGCTCAGGCTGAAGGGGAGAGGTGAAATAGTCTAGCAAATGTATAGGACACGGTCTGCCAGCTCAGCTTGTTGAGAAATAAAGGATAATGCTTCAGTGGGATCATAACTGCATAGCAAATTGAACATTTTTAAAAATAAATATATAAAGCATCTCTAATTTGTGCCTTTCAAGGACCTTTTGAAGGACTACGTGTTACTACTGTTCACTATATCATTTTACTATTATCCTTAGTAGGAAGACTGCCAACCTGAAAGGAATTTGAACAGCTGAGGACAAAGCAGTGCATACTTAAACACCAAAAGAATAATAATAGCTTAGGAGAACAAAGTGAAGAATAAAGTGCCCTCAGTAAGAATGTTTAACATATGTAAGTGGTGAAAAATGATAGCGTTTCAAATGTGCTACAACAGATCTGGAAGTGGAAAATAACCACAGAGCAAGTGTTGGGAGAATGTCAGACAATACAGCGTCTTGATTCTTTTGAAATTCTTCATGTCAAACCTTTACATAACTCTTTTCCTGATAATTGTCACATATGTGCTGTGGGAAAAAACAATAGGCACGTGCATGCAGTACTATATAGAGGGAAAAAAATCAGTTGGATAATTCAATTTCACCCTCAGGGAGTTCTCTGTTCTCCACTTCTGAATGGTACTAATGTGAAAAGGAGTTGATGTTGGCAAAAGTGAGGAAGAAAGATAATCTAATGGTAGAAGATGTAAGAAAAACGTGTACTTTCAGAAACTGGGATTCCTCCACTAGAGCACCAAATAGTTCCATTCTAGTCTATGGTTTCTTAGGGGTGCTGATTGACAAGAAACTCAGGATGACCCAGTGAAGTGCGCTCGCAGGCCAGAAGGCCAGCCGTACCCTGGGCTGCATCAAATGAAGCATGGCCAGCAGGTCGAGGGAGGTGATTCTGCCCCTCTGCTCCACTCTGACGAGACTCTACTTGGAGTCCTGCGTGCAGCTCTGGAGCACTCAGCACAGGAAAGGTGTGGACCGGTTGATGAGGGTCCAGAGGAGAGCCACAAAATATCAGAGGGCTGGAACACCTCTGCTATGAGGAAAGGCTGAGACAGTTGGAGTTGTTCAGCCTGGAGAAGAGAAGGCTGTGGAGAGACCTTGTTGCAACCTTTCAGTACTTGAAGAAGGCCTGCAATAAAGCTGGAGAGAGGCTTTTTACGCAGGCGTGATTGATAGGACAAGGGGTAATGTCTTCAAACAGAACAAGGGTAGATTTAGATTAGATGTAAGGAAGAAATTCTTTGTTATGAGGATTATGACACACTGGTGGAAAAGTTCTGAGAAGTCATGGATGCCCCCTTCCTGGAAGTGCTCAAGGACAGGTTAGGCGGGGCTTTGAGCAGCCTGGTCTAATGGAAGATGTGCCTGCCGATGGCAGGGGGTGTTGGAACTAGATGATCTGTATAGTCCTTTCCAATCCAAACCATTCTACGATCCTATGATTTTATGAATTATAGCTGATGAAGGGAAAAAGAGTTATTTATTCTGAGCTTAGTATATCAAGAAAATAATGCAAGACATTCTCTTCTTCACTTCAGAGTTCTAAAATGTGTGTTATTATCTAGTAGGGGCAGGATCTTCTTTTTCATCCCGTTTTGTTGGCATTGCCATGAAGTTATTTCTGTGAAAGTCAGTAGACTTTCAATCCGTGAGGCCAAATCCATCTTTCATGTAAGTTGTGCAATTCTCTGAAGTTAAAAGGACAGCAAAAAGTTACTCAAGGGTACAAGTAAATCTGATATCAACATATTATCAGGGCAACTAATTTCCAAAGCTATTTTGTCCATAAGCTGAGGTACTCAGTGGAAGCACACGTTGTTCCCTGATATGGTGATCTCTCACTGTCAGTTCTTATTGTGGGAGCATGAAGGGGACACGATCTCTCTATTAACTGGTAAGATATTATTAATGCTTAAGTAGCACAAGGGTTACTGACACTTGACTTTTTTTTTTAATTAGCTCAGCAATATATTTTATTCACATTGATACACAGCTTCAAATTCCATGAACTTTAAAATCTCCTGTACTCATATGATTATAAAATGGTATGCTAAACCACTTTCAGAATTAAATAGTCATGAAGAATCCTTGATTTGGAAACATTGTAAAAGCAGAGAACTGATTTTAGAAGAATCTTTAGCAACCTTAAACATAATGTGAAGAAACAGTCTTTGATACCTTCATGTTTAGTTTTGGTTACTAGGTAAGATGATGTAAAAGATAAAATAAGCTTTAATCATGTACCCCAAGACATCAAAATCTTGATAGCTCATAAAATTTTGACTTCTTTTAGATCAAAATCAGAAACAAGCCATTTTTCACTTTGATAACTACCTGCAAACAAAATCCAAAGGATTTAGCTGATCTCTGGGAATCTCTCCCAGTCATATTAAAAACGGGTTAAGTATGCTGTGATGTATTCTTCTTCCCTGAGTTTAAAAGCTTAGCATAGTATCTGGCATATCTAAACTATTTTCGTTTACATATGCATGTGATATACATGAGTAATTTTTGATTAATGTTTACATTATTTATCTTACAGAGTACTTAAATCTACTGAGCACTTACACTAATCACTTCTGCATTAGGAACAGGGAAATAAACTTCAAAAGACTGCATAACAAGAAGGTTCAAGAAATTAATAAGGTCAAAATATATTCATTAAAAAGTAGAATAAATCGCTAGCGATACAGGTAGAGATGAATGAAAACTGGCTTAAAAATAATACTGATTAATAACTAACTACTTCAGGTTTATCATAGAATCATAGAATCGTGGAATCACAGAATGTTTTAGGTTGGAAGGGATCTTTAAAGGTCATCCAGTTCAACCCCTCTGCAGTGAGAAGCGACATCTTCAGCTAGATCTGGTTACTCAGAGCCCCGTGCAACCTGACCTTGAATGTTTCCAGGGAAGGGGCATCTACCACCTCTCTGGGCAATGTGTTCCAATGCTGCACCACCCTCTGAGTGAAAAATTTCTTTCTTATACTCAGTCTAAAACTCCTCTTTTTTAGTTTAAAACCATTACCCATTGTCTTATCACTACAGGCCTTGGTAAAAATTCTTTATCCATCTTTCTTATATGCCCTCTTTAAGAAAAGAAAGGTTGCTATAAGGTCTCCCCGCAGCCTTCTCTTCTCCAGGCAGAACAACCCCAACTCTCAGCCTTTCCTCACAGGAGAGGTGCTTCATCATTGTGACCATTTTTGTGACCCTCCTCTGGACCCATTCAAACAGTTCTATTTCTTTCTTCTACTGGGACTAGAGATAGACACAGTACTCTGAGTGGGATCTCACGAGAATCACCTCCCTTGACCTGCTGCATACACTTCTACCTGTGCAGACCGGGATAGGATTTACTTTCTGGGCTGCAAGCACACATTGCTGGCTAATGTACAATTTTACATAAGGCAGTATCCACAAGTCCTTCTCCGCAAGGCTGCTCTCAGTCAATTTATCCTCCACTCTGAACTGATAATGGGAATTGCCCCAAGCCAGGTGCAACACCTTGCACTTGGCGTTGTTAAACTTCATGAGGTTCACATGGGCCCAGTCCCCAAGTCTGTCAAGGTCCCTCTGGATGGCATGCCTTCCTTCTACCAGATTAACTGCACCACTCATCTTGGTGTCATCTGCAAATTTGCTGAGAGTTGGCTTGATCATAATGTCTACGTCATTGATGAAGATACTAAATTATATCAATCCCAGTGCAGGCCTGTCAGTGACACCATTCGTTACTGGTTTCCACTTGGACATTGAGCCACTGAATATAATTCTTCAGAGAAGGCCGTTCAGCCAATTCCTTATCAATCTAAGAGTCCCTCCATGTCATGGTTTAACCCCAGCCAGCAACTAAACACCACATAGCCCTTCACTCACTCCCTCCCAGTGAGATGTGGGGAGAGAATCAGAAGTGTAAAAGTGAGAAAACTCACGGGTTGAGATAGAAACAGTTTAGCAATTGAAATAAAATATAATAGCAATAACAATAATAATAATAAATTGTAATGAAAATACCAAAGAGAGACAAATAAAACACAAGAGAAACAAGTGAAGTAAATCAAAATTGTGAAATTATGAAAAAGTGATGGAGTATCACTTTGATCAGTAGGGGTCAGCTGTCCCAGCTGTGTGCCCTACCAACTTCTTATGCATTCCCAGACTACTTACTTGTGTGGTGGGGTGAGCAGCAAAAAAGACCTTGGTGCTGTGTAAGCACTGCTCAGAAATAATTAAAATAAATCTGTATTATCAACACTGTTTTCAGCACAAACCCAAAACGTAGCCCCATGCTAGCTATTACAGAGAAAATTAACTCCATCCCAGCCAAACACAGCACAATCCATCAAACTCATATTTCTCCAATTTAGCAGCAGGAATGTTTGCGGTGACCACATCAAAGGCCTCAGAGAATTCTAGGTAGATGACATCCATAGCTCTTCCCTAGATCACTGATGCAGTCACTCCATCGTAGAAGATGACTAGATTAGTCAGGCACAATTTGCCCTAGTTGAAACTATATTGCCTGTGTCTAATCACCTGCCTGTCCTCCATATGTTTCGACATGTCTTCCAGAAGGATCTGCTCTGTGATCTTAGTGGGCACAGGGATGAGGCTGACTGATCGTAGTTTCCAGGGTCCTCCATTTCACCCTTTTTCAAAATGGGCGGGGTGTTTCCTTTTTTCCAGTCACTGGGTACTTTGCCTGACTGCCATGACTTTTGAAATATGATGAAGAGTGTCTTGGCAACTACATCAGCCAATTCACTCCAGACTCTGGGAAGCATCTACTTTACACACAGCTACTTTCATCTGAGGAGTTCAGAAGGTTTCACAAGGATTGGTTGCTTAATTTTCACAGAATACACAATTGCAGCATTAGGAATTTACAAACATTACTTCATATTCTAGTGTATGATATATTTCTGCATGCTTTTTGCCTCACTGCGAATTAGCAGAACAGAAGTGAAGAAGAGTGTTGAAGAGATGTGAATAAGAGTATTGTACTCAGTTGTAACAAAAAATATATTGCTCAAATGCCTTGCCAAAAATGAACTGTGGCCAAGATGGGAGGTCTAATCTGGTCATCTGCTTTACTAAATATGGCATTTCCTTTTATGTTAGTAAAGATACATTTATTTTATTTCTCCAGGGAAGGTATCTTCAGAAACCTATGTTCCAAAATGTACTGAGTTTTGACTCAAAGGAAAGAGTGACACCTATTGAATCGTCACTTCCTTTGTCCAACAATCTGTGCTGGAAGTCATCACTGCTGGTTGGCCAAAAGAAAAAGTCACTGCATATGTCTAAAGGGGCAGTTCTAGACATTCCAGGAAGAGCTAACTGTTATGGAACATCTGATCTGTAAAGGTGAATGAATATTAGTGCTGCAGCCACTGAATTCAGAAATGAAGCTTCACGTCTTTGGGACAGAGGAAACTAGAGAGCTGGGAAGGTGTGAAATCACCATGTTGAAGCAAACATGCAAAAATAGCCAACAACAATGTCACTGAATGGCAACCCACATGAGCAACGCCCTCACCCCAGAAACCCTCAGAAAATGTCTGAGCAGTGAGGCCACAAAATTCCACAATGAATGATGGACATTAAGATTGTAACATCTTGTAATCCCAAGGATTCTGATGTTTTTGACTGGAGTTAATGGGAAGTCAAATATTTTCTGGTAATAAACATACAAGAAGCTTTGTCTGGCACAGAATTATTGTGTGTCTAGTAGAAAAGAATATTTCCCTATATTATATACAAAAATCTCTGACAGTGTCAAAAAAATAGATTTTTTTGGTCATTAAAAATTTAGCTCCTGCTATCATATCACAGAAGATGTGTTAAAACCAAAACTAAATAGAACCAATAGAAACTGCGAAATACTTATTAAGCAAGCCTTTAAAGATTCTTGGAATTGTTGGAGAAAATAAATATATTCAAGGAAGACACCAGTCAGGCTTGTGGCTTTCATTATGAATCTCTCTCCAACAAATTAATCAAGACTTCAGATGAAACTCATAAGGCAAATACAAAAGTTTATTCTTTATTTTTTTATAAAAAAAGGAGACATAAACTGGACTCTAAAGGAAAAGCAAAACATTTAAAATCATGATGAATGTAATTTCAATCTTACCATTTTTATTTTGGTTTTTTTCAAACTCAACCTTCAGAATACAAAAGCCTTCTAAGTCACCCTGACTCTATTGGAGAAGCTCTTGCCAGAATCTAAGGAGAAACCAAAGATCACTTGTGGTCTTTATCATGTTGGCTGTGTAGCAGTTAGAAATCAACAGTTGTTAGCCATAGCACCTTTCATAAGGGGCACTAATATCAACAGCTCAACTGATTTGTTGTCCATCTGGATGTATTTTTCACTAGTAAACAGGTAGGTATAGGATCTGCCCATGCAGCAAAAAAGCCCCAAAGCTTCAAATATAAAGCTTTTTGAGATCTATATGGCACACACACAGCTTGTGAAAAGCTGTTATAGCCTGCTTCTTATGAAAATAGATTATTCAAGAGAAAGGTCTAAGCATGCAGAATTATGTTTATACCTAAATAAAATACTACAGGTATATCTGAGTGATCTCTGAGGAAAGTAAGTGCTCACCTAAATCAAGAGACCATCTCTAGAGTGACATACAAACACAGCTTACTAAATAAGGTTTTGAGCAGGGCTGTCTGTTTGTTCTCCAATGAGCATTGTGACTACCAAAACTATGTGTTTCTGCAATCCAGAACATAATTACGTAAAAAATATTCTATGATCATTTTAGGATTGCAGCTCAAAGCTTGTTGTCATCAATGAAAGAAGACATGGCCCCATTTTGCTAGGGGACAAACCAGTTCTGATCCCGATTTGTGAAAATCTTTCAACCTAAAACTACCAAGCCATTAGCCAGTTAGCTCTGACTCAGTCAGACTGCTGAACTAGTTCTTATTTAGAGGACAGGATTTCACCAGCTCTGGTATTTTCAAGGCCACATATTTTTCTCCTACTTTGTTGCTATTATTTTCCTCCTCACAGCGATTTAGTGATTGCTTTTTCTTCCAGTAGCCTTAATGCAGAAAGAAATACGTATACCAGTGTTTTCTGCATTGGTGGGATTTTTGCTCTAAAAGCAGATCAAAACACATTGAAGAGATTGATTCTGTAGAAAAGTATGAAGTCAAAATGTTTTTCAAACATATCTGAATTAATTCTGTGGTTTAAATCTCCCTGTCACACATCATACAGGCAAATGATCCTGACCAAAGTAAAACCTCTAGATTTTGTAAAGTTGGGCTCAAAAAGGCATCATATGGAAATGTGCCATCTACTAATCAGGTGATCCAAAAGGAACAGAGCAAATCCATCAAGTATCTGTGTGGATAATGGGCATGCAGGGCAACTTAGCAGAGGGGAACCTCATTCAGCAGCAGGGAACTACTTCAAAAAGTTTTTAAAGATCATGAAAAAGTGTTAAAATATTCCAAATAAAAGTCCTGGACTTAATAACAATTAAAATTTAACAAGAATGAACATCTAATTAACATTAACATTTAATAAATAATTTATCATTAACATGTAAAAGTATTTCCTTCTCAAATATGGTTAAACGCAGATCTTAGTAAGAAAAGAACGAAGACAATGGGATTGCAAAGTACCCCTCAAGCTAGATTTTCCCTTGTCCAACAAAGGCAAGATACTCCAAATCTCTCAGAACTAAGGAATATCTAAAAAATCTGACTCTTAGTCAGCCAGGTCTCCTACCTCAGGAAATGTTCAATGCTTGATGTGTAGAAGAACACTGAAGGCTTCAACAACTCACCCAAGCATTTTGGGAATGCAGGAAGCATTAATGAAGAGGAGAAAACTTCCTCCTCTTTTTTTCTGAAGATCAGATTAAAGCATAAAAAATTGAAAATCCCTATGAAAGCAATTGCATGGTTGCATTGTGTTATCATACTGTATACCTATGCCATAAAATTTACAGTATGTGTTCACTTATTAATATTTTATTTAATATCATCACTATCACTTTACAGTTAGTATCAAACCATGTCTTCAGCATTTGAAAAAATACTAGCACATATCTGTGAAGATAAAATCCACATAAAGATAAGTGGCATGTATCAGAGTATCTATGCTAGCAGACAGATGTAATGGTAAGTGAGGATGTCGCTGGACTAATGATGGAGTTAACCATTTGATGTGTGCAATGAGAAGATAGTTTCCAGAAGGCTGAATATAGCTAGAAGTTATGCGAAGTAGTTGCTTAAATTTAGTTTGAACGCATTAAAAACCTTTGAGGACCTGGAGCGATGCACTTACTCTGTTAATAAAAGTGCTGCTAGGTTTCATCTCCCAGTTTATACCCTGAATGACTAAAGGGACCTCAGGCCAAGTTACAAAGAAGTTTAATGGCCTTACAAACAAAGAGAATTTCTTACTGCCAGCTAGACAATAACCTCAGATATCTTTGAATAACACTCCTCAGTTTAAAAACCACGCATGATAGATATTCCAAAGGGTGATAGATCTCAAAAGGCATGAGAGATCTCAAAAAGACTTTGCCTTACTCTTGATGAATTTCAAAAAATTTGTGAAATTTTGTTATGAATCAACAGTGAGCATTTTAGTTTCATATATCAGAAGATCCTGTACTTTCTCTACTGCCATTCTGAATGATCGCAGAAGGAACATTTTCTGATGCTTACCAGGAGCAATCAGGTTTGTAAAGAAACTCAGAAAATCATGTTGACTTAGGACCAGGTTAATTTATGCAAATATTTGTTTTAGCTAAATATAGTCTATAGTGCTGAGATAAACTGTGGGTGATGAAATGTGCAGAATATAAAACCTCAGAATTTTTACTGTCACTGCCTAGAAACAGGGTAGGTAGGAGGACAAAATTCACAGCAATTTAATTTCTTTTCTCCTTTTTTCATACTGAGAAAAAAATGCCATTTTTATTAAAAATGGACTGATGAAAGCTGTGTCCAAATTCAGTTTGCAATGGGACTGGCTTTGATACCAGCATTTGTATCTGAACACTGGGAATCAAAACTGGATTAAATAGTGCTAACCTGTAAGATACAATTTCTTACATAATTTTTACTCAAAACACAATAAAAGGGTAACATCACTTTAACAGCTGCAGTTCTATATCGTGTTAATGAACTAAATCACATTTCATACTTCAGGGTTTTGTTTAATAATCTACAGAGGTCAGGAAGGATTTGTCTTTAATGGACAGTTTGGTCTCTGGGATTGAATTTTTTCCCTGGTTTCCTTGGAGGCACATATCAGGCCTTGCCATGTCTGTACTCTGAGATGGTAGATAGACTCTAACAGCCATGGGTACATGTCAGACATACCTTTCTCCCCTGCCTGAGAACGGATTTTTCCGCTCGTTTAGACCGGCAGGACACTTTAAGGGACTTGCACCTTCTGATGTATGAAGCGTGCTTGATTTACTGAGATAAATGGAATATATTGCTTCCTTGAAAACGTTGAATGCTGCCTTCATCTTTCCTGCAATTAATTTTCAAGAAATATTTAACTTGACTGACATCTGGTTTTCTTATATATCTGGCTAATATCTCAATAAGCTATTAACTTCCTTTCCAAAATCTAGAAAATATGTTTTTCATGGGATACGGTCCTGGAGAGTCTCACTTGGAACTAAAACCAAGATACCCTAGCACCAGTGAAATGCAGGGTTGGAAGAGGTCTCAAGAGGTCATCAAATACACTCTATGACAGAGTCACCTAATTTATTGAGTAATTGGGCGCAATGTTTTGGGGTTTTCTGATGCGAAAGATGAAAGTTTATAGCACAGACAAATCATCTGTCTCCTGTAATATTAACACATATAACCCATCCCCTTCTAACTAATTTTAATAACTGGTGCTACTGGTTTGACTGCTATAAGTAGAACTAAATTGAAGCCAAGCCATTTTTCTGAATATTCTGCACATGATACTTCTAGTAGGATCAACTAAGGGATGGCTTTTCCTCAAAAAAATCTTTTTGCGACTTGTATGTAGTGTGTGAACCACGTGATATTTGCTAATAGATGGCTGCCTACCCAGATATTCGTTTCCCATTTTGTTTGTTTGATTAATTTTTTTTTTTTTTAGGTATTGTACTCTTGTCTATGCTAAATTTCAACCTGTTAACTTCAGACCTGTTTTTCGTCATCATTTTGATTTCTGAATCTACCTACCAGAAAATTCGGTGCTGCTGGACTAAGCTCATCAAGCATTGAGCTTAACACAGAAAAGGGCATCTTCTCAGGAGCTATCACTTTGTACTGTATTTGGCAAGCATAGTAATCAGACAATGAATAAAACAGATCTCCTACTAGTGTCTTAAGCATTGTCAGCGAGATGAAAAAGAAAGGAGAAGATACAGGGGCAAAACTCTAAAGCACAAAGTGCTATTGGTTTTACTGAGAGATTATCATAATTTGAGTATGAGATTCTACACATTTTATTTCTAAAATACAGAAACCTCAATACCTCATTGTTATGTAACTGTTCCTGGAGAAGATTATCCACTTTGTTTGTAGTATTATTAAAAGGTAAACATTTTTAAATATCTATACACTTTGCAAGTAGCTTCCTAGACTATTTTGAATCATTAAGCTTTTCGCCTTTGTAGCACTGCTGCACTGGGATGTGTGAAGGATAACCCTCTGTCTGCCTTCACTCCCTCAGCCCAGCTAATGCAAAGTAACCAAAACACAGGCAGTTGGGAATATATGAGTTTACGGAACATAAGAATTTAAACCCATGCAGGCTACAGAGGAAACGGGGGTCTCTAGTTTCATATACAAGTGCACTAACCACTAAAGAAAAAAGAACTCCAAACTTTCCTTCTTTCTGTGGATACACTTCCAAAAATGGGTAGATACGAATCCATTTTGTACAACGGCCTATCCTGCTCATTTGTACAAGCTTTCAATAGCTTGTTTAAAAGAATCTGTCTGGGGGAATATGTAGTTTTGGGATCCAGATCAGGCTGGTCCGCTCTGGTCAACCTATCCTGTCCCACATTGTACCCATGTAAAACAGAAAAAACACGAGTCTAGGTGCCCAAGGCATTTAAATACAGGCATTCCCAGGGTGAAGAGGCAGCTGACTGAAAGCTTTCAGTACCAGAAAACCCACTTTAAGAGTCTCAGTTCTTCAATATAAACTATCTTTTAACCCCTCACAACCCTATGCAATGAGATACAAGACAATTAGGTAATTATCCAGTCTGCTGCTGCTGTTATTAGCCTGTTAAGTAGAGGCCATTCCTGGAATCCAGATCCTGCTCCTTTCAGGTACTATACAAACAAGTAGAAAGTTTCTGGATTAAAATGAAACAATATATTTTCTACTTGCAGCCACTTCTGTAGGAGTAGACAATCACCCCCTCAGACAGGCCTCTTCCCCAACTCCAAATTTCACACATATTAGAAGGCACACAGTCTCTGTCCTTGTAAATTTAGGGATATGCTTGGAAAGTTTTGAAATACTTGCATTGCTGTTGAAACTACCATCAGCTTATGATTTGAAGTAAAATAAGGCTATTTTTTTTTCAGAAACCAGAAAGTGTGAAATCTGTCTTGCAACTAAATCTATTGGAATATTTTGCTGAAGAACTTTCCTTTCAGCCTTGATTGTGCTTGTACAGAGATGCGTCATCACCTTCCCCTCTTCTTGCAGAAGGGAGTATTATGAGAAACTTTCATGAGCTACAGCATTTTTCTATTCTTTGTACAAAGTAATTCTTACAAACAATAGTGTCTAGAAGCATTTCAGCCAAAGACATCTCAAGCCAAGCTTTTACCTTGTAAATAACAGGAAGTTGGTATAAAACCTAATTAAACTGAGTGGCACAACCCTAAAATTACAGGATTTAGTAAGTGATGAAATAATTTATTTTCTAATAGTGAATGACCTGGCATAAACCATGTGAAAATATTTCAACTTATAAATAAGTTAAGGGGAAAAAGAACTCAGACTGGAAGGTTGGCATTATGGGCATCAGTGTAGCTTGATATTCCAATGCTCAATGAGTTACCAGTAACAGGTCTGTAAGTCCTGGGTTGCTTTGTCTTGTTACTTCACAAAGCTATCAGGGTGGGAACAATACTAATATATAATATTTCTCATTAACTAAATAGCAACAAGTCTCATAGAGCAGGAAAAGAAAAAATTCCCAGACAACAATGCTGAGAAAGGATATTTAATTTAGAACACACCCTTTCAATAGATAAAACTAATTATACTTAATGTTGTGAGTTATAGTGGTTACTTATCAAGCCCAGACATAGACAGTCCTCAGTTAAAGAAATTACTTAAAAGAGGGACAGAAATACCATGGATTTCTTTTTAAGGAGGAGTTCCCATTTCTCTATCGTGTCATTCAGCGTTACACACGAGACAGATGTTTAATTTTTTCTGCTCATGCACTCTCTTTACAATCCGTTTTTTACTAATATATTAAAAGATTGCATTATTAGGTACTTAGGGTTCCTAACATTAAGTTACTGGTCTTCCATTTGAAGACCCCAGAGCCCAGATATGTTACTGTAGAAACTTCCAGAATGTGACATCATCAGTATTAATGTAGTAAGACTGTTGAAATCAATCATATTGAGCTTGAAAGGTCATTTTCAAAGTTAACAGTCTAAAGTGGAGTCACAGACTCTTAATGCTGTTCAATAATGTTGTTAATTGTTCAGAAATCTAAGCATTTTAGTGTTACTATCTATAGAGATACAGCCAACAGCCTAACTCAGATTCATGTAATTGAAAATACTGCTAGCACAAGTTATATATTCTTGTTTGGGCTTTAAGTTCTATGTCTGGTTTCACCTAGGTTACACGCACTTGCGTTTTGTGAGTACAGGCTCTTTCCTGCAAAACTTCAAAGAAAAATAGAAATGTGAATTTTCATCATGATAAAGAGAATATGGAAGTGTCAGAGAAGATGCAGGATTAGATTCCTTTGCCTTACAAAATTATTTTAAAAATCTAAGCGTGTGCTCCTGTTATATATTCCCAAAGTGCTTTTAGACTATGCCTCTACCACAACTCAACCCTTTTCTCAACTCTAAAGCCAAACTTGTATGTTCGTTATTTTTTTATATTATCACTGTGACTTTTGTGTCTGCAGATTTCTACCAATGCAAGCAGCATTTATAGACTAAAAAGCCACAAAAGGAAGATATATATAGGTTGCAAGGATTCCTTTCTTCAGAAAACAAAATATTGAACACAGTGAAAGTTTCTGAATTCACATTCCCTCACCACATGAAACACAGGACAAAGTCATCATAACTAATTACTGAGTACTAAATGAGGCAAATCCTGGCAAAGCTCATATGGCTATGGAGATCATCTGGACCCCAAACAGCTGGTGAATCAAGCAACTGTGCCTGGGATAACCAATGCTGGCAACAAATACCTGCATGGGGCAGGGCTGTCTTCTGCAGCCAGGAGGTCTGGCATCAGCTCCCAAGGTCAGCAGGGATCTTGCATGAATGACCTTTCTCTTGCCCCATGAAATTCATCTCACCTGTCCTGCAAATGCAGTTTTCTGTGTTATTCAAGAACACAAAGGAATCAATCTGAAAGCAGACAATAAGTACTTAATGGAGAAACAAAATCTGTACCTCCACATGATTTTAAAGCTCTCCAAGTATGCTTCTCATTATGTCAGCTTCTATGAAAATGTCTGCTTTTATTAGTATGTGAAGCAAAGTAGTGTTGATACAGGGAGGAGTGTCAGAGAGAAAGTGAAGTGTTTAAGAAGAATAGCTCACCAGCTGACCTGTCATCTTACTCTGGAGATTTCCAAGAGCTTCTCAATATTGCAAGACATCACTCAGAAACAGGGAGACACCCATACTTACAAAAAGAAAATTTAATTTGGAGAACTGAACATGACATACTGATATTCAAAACTAATTTTTGTCTGTACCATAAATTGATGACTGTCAGATAAGATCTACTGTACATGTTAGTCTGTGGAAATGTAGAAATAAACTTAGACAGAAGATCGGTTTGGCAAGCATTTGCAGTAGCAAAAACTGTCTAGCATACATGCTTGGCTGGTTGTGTACCTTAGAAACTATTGATGCTAAAGCTTACACAGAAAGAAAAAAACACGAAGCTTTTCTAAAAGGGCCAGAAGCTATTCAAGAAAAGATGAAAGTAGAGAAAAATAGAACAAAGTGATGATAGAAGACATAGGCTGAGAACAAGGTACAGATTAGTGGTAAAATAAATTTGTCTGCATTGCTGAGGCTTGTGCAAGCAGCTAATCACAAAAAAAAAAAAAAAAAAGCTTCCTGAGAATCCTACTTTCTTTTGATCTCCAACCATGTTCTTCCATCCAGCACAAATATCTAGAAGCAACCTGAATCTGACAAGTGTGCTGTTGTGGAATTTTAATTTCATTTCAACTACTGGAATTTCTTTAATGGTTTTGGTCCTGCTCTGGGTTTTCTACGGGTATGTATTTATTCATACAATCTCTTCTTGGTCAATAACAGCATATGTCTTCCAACAGCCAGCTCTTTTTTAACATTTATGAAAAAGCTATCCTTTTTTCCCTACTGTGTTTTATAGTTGGTCTACATACTATTGTTCCAGAGACCCTCTTTCAGATTGCTTCCTATTATTCTCTACCATGTATTTCTGGAAGTTAGAAACATAAAACATGTTTTTCAGTATCACAGCAATGAGTTGGATGCTCATTTCTTGTCCTGAGATTGGTATGTATTTTTTTCTCCATGGCTTCTCAGTGTCCGAAGTATTAGAGGTAAGTAAACAAAATGGCTAAAACGTAGTAGCAGTTTCATATATAGGAGTATTTTCAGGTTACTGAAGTCACTCGCTTCGGCTGTGATACACGAAATAAGACAGCAAAAAGTCATTCCAGTGGATCTGTGGAGTATAGGGTATAGATTTATTTTCCTTAGTGCACTGTAAATGATTAAATCTTCTCAACTGAGGATTCACTCTCCACTACAGCATGCACAGTGCGTACTTTTCTAAGGAGTATAAGTATAATTTATGACCTGTGAACTAGTCTTATACTCTCATTGAGAAAGATATTTGTGAAAGGATTTAAACAATAAATAGTCCAGCCACTTTCAAATTTTAGACTACATATTCCACATTATCTTCTTTCTTTTAATGCTATGTAACAGTTAAGAAGACCTTTCGGTTGTTATATGCTTTCTGAGTATATGTGTCATGGGTCTTTTTATATCCAATACAATCTGGCAGAATAATTGGAAGAAAATCCCTCTTAGACAATGATATTTGTTCATTTAATGTGGCAGCTTACGAAACTTCATACAATAACATTGTTAGAATTAAAAAGTGTGGGGTAGAGAAGGTATCAGAGCTTTTGCTATTTCTTTGACATTTTGCTTTTAAGATATTTAAATAAAATTGTTTGAATTTCTGATTTGTAGACTCTAACCTTTCAGCCTGGATTCCAACTTTCCTCCATTTCACATGCGACTACTCTTTTTTCCTCTTTATCCACTCAGGAGTGACTGCAATCTATTAACCCTTTCAGTCCCTGTGACCTGGTGTTCAACAGTAGCTGTGCTGATATCCAGAGCTTTTCTCAGATAGTGGAAAGGAGTTTCCAGAAGTAAATAATATAAGATGCAAAAAACCCAAGCTAACCAAAGCTGTGGTCTATCTTATGAACAAGCACAAAACTAATTGCATACTTGCAGCTCTGTGTTCTGTTTATACCAACAAGTATGTTGTAATAGCACCTTTTTTTTCTAGATCATAGAGAAATAAATGAAAAATGGGAACTATAGTGGGATATAATGTAGTCACAGGAGTAGATAACTTTATTTTCTGTGATTGGGATCCTCTATTTGCAAAAATAGAATAGTTTTACATAAAGGAGTGTGTTTCCCCTTGACACAGGTGTAAAAGATCCCAAACATCTCCACTGCTGTTAAGAGAGTGACACCAGCTGGAGTACCTTAGAGTGTCTGCTGATGCTTTGATATGACTGATATTCACTTTTTAAGCAAACACGTCTTCAGGAAATCTTTCTCCTTACCTCCTTCCTTCAGTGTTTCCAGGACTGTTTTTCTTTTTATAAAGAGTTTACTCAAAAATGAAGTGAAAACAGCTGTGATTAGTGCAGAAAGTAAAATCACAAATGACTTCTTAGAAATCAAAACGAAGAATCTTGCCAATTAATCCTTTTATTAATGCATCAGCCCCACAAATTGATTCTTGCTGTAAGAGCCACATCTGTGTTGTTGTTTTCCCTTGGAAATGGAATTTTGCACAGAATTATTTTGTATTTCATCTTTCAAAATGTAATATGACCCCAACCATGGTTTCTTTCCCCTCTACTTAATGTAACCATTCCAGACATTATTTTACTAAATGTCTCAAATTAAAAATCCTTTGTCAATTACTGATGATAGAGATCTGCTAAGATAATGAGTACTACCACAATGCCCGCTTTAATTGCTACATTATAATCTCCAGACCTGAAAAACTCCAGAGACCTCTAATACATAAAACGCCTTTCAGCTCTGCAGGTGTGGAATTCATTACAAGTTGTTTTTCCCTGCCCCCTCCCTCTTACACACTGTCTTATTTCTCTCTTTTTAAAGGGACAGAATTCTGAAATGCCTTGGAAATGTGCCAAAACCTTGGGGTTTTGCAGTAAGTTAAAATATCATTTAAAGTTTAAACACAATGCTGCTTTGAAACCTCGGCCGAACAGAGGAAAAAGTAGGAAAGTATGACCAGAAGGGTTGCTCAAAGAACAACAACAAAATGTTGACATTTCTGCAAATGTACCACTGCTATATTTTTCGTTAAGGGAAAACGATCAGCTTCAGAATGATTTTTGGCAACTGTCTGTAAGGACAACTGACCAAAGGACGTGCAGTCGTTGGGTGAGGTGTTTTTTTTTCCTTTTTTTTTCCTTAGCAAAGCAGAAAAATGCTGGATGAGAAAACATTTATTTAAATAGACTTTTCTTCCTGAAAGATAAATCTTTTGTAACAATTTAGAGTTGGTGACTGATTCAACTATTCCAGAAGATAACTCATCTCTTTGTTCTTGTATCAAAGAGTTTACTGCTATAAGACATTCAGAGTCTCTGTAGAAAACCTGAAACATTGTAGCGTTATCATATGCAAAGCCTCAGTTTATGCTGTCATATTTAGCACAGATGAGAAGAGGACCATGAAACTGAAGTTATTCAAAGCTATGTTTTTATTTTCACTGAAAAGACCATTGTAACTGCTCTAAATAACACTGACGGCAACAACCAGATAGGACATTCTCAACTCTATCCTTAATCAACCCTTTCCATGCATGCTTTTCTGTCTCCGTGCCACCATGGGAACTCATTTAAAGTGGGAGAATTTTCAATCATCATTTAAATATAATTTTCTGGCTACTTTCTTGCTATTACATGGGAAAAAGCATAGAAGGCAAAGAACAGAAGCTGAGGTTTCAACCTAGCATCAGTAGTGTAACAATTATTCCATGGAATTATGTTGTAGAATAAAAGAGGAGAATGGAAGAAATCATGTAAAGCAATACACAAGATTACACATCCCCAACGATGGAGGTGTTCTTTACTCCTTTTCATCAGGAACATCTATGTATGACATCAGACACAGGCCAGACTTTCAACAGCTTCTATGGCTCCTTCTAAAAAAACTAGTCTTGCCTTGCAGTGGTCCACTGCTGTACAGTGAGCAGGGGGACTCTGGAGTTATGCCACTCCTGGGATTAACTGAGATTCACTGTTTGGTTTCTTTGGGTTTTTTTTACTGATTTATTTACTTAAAAATCATTTTACTGAGGAAAATCTCTTCAGATTGCACGTAGAATTTACATGAAAACATTGTGAAGCAGATAGTTCAAATGATCAGGTGAAGTAACATTTAACTCTAGGTGTAGAAGACCGCTACAAACTGGTTTTATCTCAACATTGCCATTGTCATCTCTTCCTGGCCTCTGAAAAAACACACCACAACGACCTGCAGGAAAGCACTTGCGCACAGAGTAGCACATGGACGGGCAAGAGCAGACTTGTCTAAGCGGGCAGCACGTATGGCATGAACTGCACGTACACGGACATTCTCTGCACATGAACAAATACCTCTACAAAAGGGCAGCACATGCTCCTCGCCGGCTTCTTGCTCTCCTCACCACCTCACTGCTGGGCCCTCGCTGGGACCGCCGCACCTGCACAGAGACTGAGCCGATCGGACATCTGCTGGACATCGTTGAATCCGTGCTGGTGGTAACTAATCCCATCCCCTCGCACTTCTTTTCCTCGCCGCTGGGGTTTTTCCGACTTTACTCCTTTTTTTTTCTGTCTCGTCTTCTCCTCCCCCTGCTGCTGTCCCCACCTGACCTCCGATTTCTGGTTCACCAAAACAAAGTTTACAAGGTTGCACGGTATCTGACTCCATTTGCGTCTTAATCTTGTCTCCTGGGATCGCATCAAAACCTCCCCGATACCAGATCGGGACAGTAGGTAACCCAGTAGTCCTTGTACTTAATAACACAAACAGAAAAAGTAACAGCGCCATCAGTCATGCTCACAATATGTTCCACTCTAGTGAGAAGAAAGCTTACTGAACGTTCTATTAAGGTGATGCTTTTAGCTTAGTCTCATATTTGGTGTCATGAGGTGGGGCTTCCTTATTACAGTCTGTTTAAAGCTCCACTCTCTGTGGTATGTAACTAGCGCCAAATCTATAACCCTGTTCTCAAGTAAAACTGTGAGATCAGTAGAAATTTTCTTTAAATAAAGACTTCAGGATTTCACCAGACTCAAATACAGAACCTGATAGAGTAATTCAGTCAACCTATCTGTTAAACTTTATGCAAGGTCTTTTTGTGAAAAGTTTATTCTGGCACTTGAAAAACTGTAAAGGAGTAGCTATTTAATTTCAAAGGGTCCAGCATAGAAGAAAACATTTGACTGATTTAAAAGAGCTAAGTCAGCTGGCAGTAAAATATGCATTGATTTTAAAACTAAGAAAGTCCTTATTCATCAGATCTTGATCCAGTACCTAATACATTACTGGATTCAAGACAACATGCTTTCCAAAGTTTTGCCAAAGATATGATGTTTGAGTTTCTGAGAGAAACAGCATTCCATAGGTTCCTACACATTTCATATTAAAGCTTTTCTGGATTGATAAGAACCAGCCGAGCACAGGAGTGACCGAAAATCTGTATCTAGCTGGTAACTATACAATAGACCTGTGACCTGGTCTATCATACGCATTATATTCAGGTGGCCCACAGGAGCCAGCTGTCCCTATAGTGTGTAGCACCAGGATCCTCCTGTGATGACTCTGTCAACTCCACTTCAGGGCCACAAGAGCACTTCACATTTACGCTAGTTGGTGCAGACCAGGTGTGGGTGCACAACAAGATCAAACATTGGGGCAGCTCTGAGCTTTCTTAGCTGGCTTTCTGCTATATGCACTCATGTCCACACAGGAGTATCAGGTTGAACCCATGTAATTAGAAGTTTAGGTGCACTGTGGCTCATATTCATGGTTCAAGCTTCTGCTTGAAACAAAAACTATTAGGCCATGCCATGCAGCCCTCAAGCCTTCACTATTTTCCACATATACTATATGCATGCACCAAGGCTTTTCATGGTTTTTAAGTCTGTCCATGTGGCAGATGATTTTCTAAGGCTGAGCTCTACACTCAGCTAAAGTGTGCCGTAATGAAATTGTACTCAACGAACCATCATTTAGCTTGTCCACCATGGAAATTTCTATAGCATAATCTAGCAGTTTCCTGAACCTCTTAAGTGTTGAATCTAAGGAATTCTTGACTACATTTGTTCTTCATCTCATGTATTAGAGTATGTTAAATATACAGTATTTGCATGTTGCAAAACATACAGCTACTTGCGGGTCCACTCACTTCTAGTAAGTACCAAGGTAAATCTTTGAAGGTAACTATCCTGTGATTTTGCTGTGATTTCCTTGACCACCAGAAGAGGATTTAATTGAAGTGTTGAGAACCACAAATAGATTTTACTCAATGAGATTTCCTGTCCTCTGTGGAAAAAAAAATAGGGAAAGTAACTTTCACCATCTTAAATCCAGAGCTATATGTTAGACAACTGTGGAGTATCAGAAACTATCTGGAAATCCTGGGGAGTTTAGATGACTTGGTTTAAGTTTTGTAAGGAAAATTGTGAGCAATCTAGAGATTTTCACATGTGAATGAACACAGAGTTTATACAATCAAGTGCAAATTTGTATTAAACTATCCCTGTAGATCCAGTCACAGAGCAAGGCAGTTTGAGACAGTTTTTACCCATTATGTTCCCTGTCTATACTAGCTAGCACACACATCACAAAGCCCATGCTCAAGACAGTAAAAGTCACTGAGTACAACATGTTAGCAACATACTAATATGATTTTTGTGCAGACTATTCAGGAGAGTGATTCAGGTTCTGACTGCATCCGTTGCAGTCTCCCTTTTCTGTGTCCTTCTACTGCAACCATTTTTGAGTTTGACAGGAGAAACTTAAAAACATATACATTTTCCTTTATTTGGATTACTTGTGAGTGTAATGTTATACTCCAAAGTGACTTTCTGTGTTTTGTAAATTACAAGCTTTCAACAATACAGTAGTGATTCTAGAAGCCAGAGCTTATTAGTGTTAAAAAGGATATATGAAAGGTAAAACAGAAGAACACTGCCAAAAAACTAGTAGCTAATAATAATTCCATTATCTGCTTAATGTTTGTTTCTTTTGCAGTTTGAAAAGCAGTACAGTTAAAGAGACCTGTTTGGAGCGTGTGCAGTATTAGAAAGGGGGTCCTTTTCCAGACTAAGAAGTAATTGAAAGCTTGTTTTAACAAAAAAGCAAAGCAGGTCACTGATCTAATGCAAATACTGATTAGTAGTAAGTGGATAGGTTGAGGATATTTGCCTTATTCAAAGGACAAATGTGTGCCTACTTCACAAATTACTCAGTGCGTTTGACACTAACAGGACACCTGCTCACTATTCAGAGAAAAGGCATAAGACTAGACGAACAAGACAGCTGATCTATTTTCTACAGATGGCCCTTCTCCCTGGACCTGCAACATGTTAGTTAGGGAAGGTATTCCCTCTCCATGTTTGTGCTTTGTAGAGGTATAGGTGATTTCCATCTCCAACAAAATTCTCAGTTTATCCTGGGCAGTAACTACAAGCAAGAATCCAGTGCTAATGAGTTTAGTAAGTAGAGTGTGTTGAAAAGCTCAGGCTCATGCACTTCCCAGTTTGTGAATACAGCCATGACAACTGTTGTTGCATTTCACCACTATTTGCTGCCTTCCATATAGGTGTTACATTAACAGTCTTGAAGACTCACTCCTCCTCTTTATCTGAGTCACATTTATCTTAGTTATTCACTACCTGAAAAATTTACGATGTAGTTCCTGTTCATCATCCCACACAACTCCAGGACAGGTATTCAGCCAGTGAAAAGGAAACAAGGGAGCCCAAAGAAGTCAGTTTGTGTGGCTTATTTTGGTCACTCCAGTAAGAGTTTGTCCAGAAATGTGAAGTGGAAGGGCAAGGGCAAAGGTGGCAGGAGGAAGAGAGAGGAAAGGATGAAGATGAAAGAAGAGACTTCGGGGCAGAGATCTATGGAAAAAAGGAAAGAGCATAAGACATCACCCCTGGATCTAAACATAGGGAGCTAATTTGCTGTATGGTGATTTTTAACTGCCAGTTCAGAAAAACAGCTGTGATTTCAGCAGTGCTTCCTCCACGCCGAGGTACCCTCATATAGTATCAGAGGATGATACTAGAAGCCTAGAAGAAATTGGTATCTTTTCAAATCTAGTCAGATATTTTAGTCTTTCTGTCTCCACTCTCACTCTTCATTTTTACCTGCTCACAAGCTCATGCAAATCCAGTTAATGCACCTTTATTCTAACTGCTAGTGGAAAAATATGAAGTGACTGGTGGCCTTCTGAATGCCGAGAATTTTTCAGGTACACACCAGTGACATTGTTCCCTGTTCCATTCAAACTGTGCTATCAGTGTTTGTATGAGCAGAAACGTGCAGAAGACCTAAGGTTTGGTAGTGGATACCTGTTCAGACAACAAGTAATTGAACTTATAACCAGGCCTACTAGGATCAGAGACAGAGCGATCATCTCATTTTCAATCCTTGTTTTTATTTGTTTAACAGCAATAAGCATTTCAATCTATAATGTCTTTACATGCCAAGACATCTCTCTTTCTGCATTAGTGTCTGCAGCTCTGGGAATGGAATTATTAGTTAATTGAGATAATAGAACTGGCAGAAAGACAAAGCACAAAATTATATGGTATATCTTTGAAAAACATTATCCATTTCTCTGTAAGGAGGACTAGTTATAAAATCAGGTCATACATATACTCAGCACCGAGTGATAACAATGCTATGCAGCTCATAGGATACCAGTCATAGTAAACTGTTGATAAACTAGAAATCTCCAGGTATGTTTCTGTATTGTAGTGACATAGACTATGCATGTCATCATATCACTAGAGGCAACACTGCTTAGCTACACATTTTCTTTAAGAATATTGCAATAACTTACTCTGGCTCCTGAGACACCTTCAGAGAGTTCCTTGAAGAAAGGACTGAACCCTGTCATATTTAAACACAGTAGCACTGTGTATATCCAAGCCAGTTACCTTAGTTGTGGCTGAAAGAGAAATCGACACCTTTTCCCCACTTCTTTCCTGTCCAAACGTGACCTGTCCTCTGTTGACCAACTGACTGAACAGGAAAATACTATCTTAAACAGCAATAAACTTCCTCCCCACCACTCTTTTATGTTAGCTATTGGGTCACTTTAGCAGTACTTTGGTGAGCATTTAGATACTTAAATCTTTGAATATACAAATTCACCATGTAAGTCCTACTGATTGCTCAAAATTGCCAGGAAAACTTACACATCCACTGGTCTGTAAATATGAAGCCACATTCACATTTAGCGTACTAGAATTGCTGTGTGTCTAATGAGCTGCCCAGGAAACATTTCTGAAAACCCTGTCAAGATTGGCTGGTTAGACATTCTTTTGCCTAATATTGGACTGCCCCAGGAAGACCGAACATTCAGGCATGATCACCTAAGAAGCCCAAAGGGAACACAACCTATAGAAAAAGCAGCTGTGTATGTATTAATGGAACCCTGCTGTCAGATAAATCGGATGAACAACTGGCCATGTCTTTCTTAATCTCTCCTGTTGGAGCTCTTCCATTTTGCACAAATATTTATTGGAGCAGGTAGTTAAACTGACAGCTCCCATCTGTCAGGTGAACTCACTAATAACAAGAGTATGGAATCAATCATTCTCCCTCCCTCTATCTCTCCTTAGCTTAGCAGATATTTATTTGTGCAACCAGAATGAACTATGATAGGATCAAGAAAATGGCACTGCTGGCACTTGGTCAACTTAGTGTCCACCAGGATGACTCCCAGGTCCTTTTCTGTCAAACTGCATTCCAGCTGGGTGGCCCCTAGCATGTACTCATGCCTGGGTTGTTCCTCCCCAGGTGCAGGACCTTGCACTTCCACTTGTTGTAACTGCATGAGGTTCCTGTCCATTTCTGCAGCATGTTGAAGTCCCTCAGGATGGCAGCACAACCCTCCAGTGGATCATAAAACCTAGAATAATTAAGGTTGGAAAAGAACCTGTAAGATCATCAAGTCCAACTGTCAACCCAACACCACCATTCCTGCTAAGCCATGTCCCAAAGTGCCACGCTTGTACGTTTTTTGAACACCTCCAGGGATGATGACTTCACCGCTTCCTTGGACAGCTTATTCCAATGCCCAACTACTCTTTCAGAAAAGAAATTTTTCCTAATATCCAATCTGAAGCTCCCCTGATGTAACTTGAGGCCATTGCCTCTCATCTTATTGCTAGTTACTTGGGAGAAAAGACCAACACCTGCCTCACTACAACCTCCTTTCAGGTAGTTGTAGAGAGCATTAAGGTCTCCCCTCAGCCTCCGCTTCTCCAGACTAAACAACCCCAGTTCCATCAGCCTCTCGTCATAAGAATCATTCTCCAGACATTTCACTAGCTTCATTGCCCTGCTCTGGACACCCTGCAGTACCTCAGCATCCTTCTTGTAGTGAGGGGCCCAAAACTAAACATAGTATTCGAGGTGCGGCCTTACCAGTGCTGAGTACAGGGGCACGATCACTTCCCAAGTCCTGCTGGCCACACTATTCCTGATACATGCTAGGATGTCACTGGCCTTCTTAGACACCTGGGCACACTGCTCGCTCATGTTCAGGCACCTGTCAACTAGCACCCCTAGGTCCTTTTCCACCCAGCAGTTTTCCAGCCACCTCTCAGTTTTCTGACATCAGAAAACTTGATGAGAGTACACTCTGACCCATCCTCTGCCTACCTTTTTGCAAATATACCAAAGGTAATAGAGTCTTATGGTTTTGAATCAAGTATCTGTCACCAGCAGAAGCATCAGTTTCCCCAGGCCCTTTCCTGGAGAGACATCTTACTTGCCAGATCCAAGGCTGCAACAATGCGTACCTGTCTCTCCCCTCTGGTCCTAATGGCAAAATATGGCCTCTGAGAAGACTCCATTGAACTCTAGGAACTAATTTATCATCCTAGAGCCTTACATGGTCTCTTAGATATAAGGGTATCTCCATTACTATCCAGGTAAACAAAAAAATATTTACAGGGTTTGCTCCACTTCAAATGTCTCTATTTCCATAATTTTGTTTCTCATTACCAATTCCCAGTAGTTCTTTCAACTTAAACTCTGCATTATTTAATGCTTCCTACTTGTCTGAGCACAATACATTAGGGAAGCAACATCTGTAGGTGCTGTGTAGGTCAAAAAGTTCCTGGGGCATATTAAGAGCAGGATGTAATTAGAATAGTTTGAGTTCCAATTTTAGAACAGACATTGAACAGACCTATACCTACTGTAATATAGAGGCTTTTAAAAACACCATATTACCTCTGCGGTCAGTAGTATGAAGCAGAGTAGAGACAAGCCCAAGGATATATTCTGCTTTCCTCTAGTTTATAGTCTCAAGAACAAGCCTGAGTAGTCTATTACAGGTCTGAGACAGTGCAAAAATACGATAGTACAAAACAGGATGAAGTTAAGATGGCTAAATAAACCATGACACAGCATGCTGGATTTTAACTTTATCCCTTCAAACAAAAGCCTAACCTGCCCAAAATAGTTGGGGACAAGTCCCACTTTGTGATATGGAAAAAAAAATGTTAATTTTGGTCATATGACTGCAGAACAGGAAAAGGGAACTCTTATTGTGCATTAAAAATGGTTTTAGCTCATTGTTTCTTTTACAAAAATAGCCAGTTTCAGATTTCGTGTGCTCAAATTATACAGCTCATGCCTTGCGGTAAAAATGGTACCAATGGGAAGTAGTTTATGTTCTATGTTTATATGGGAATAACAAATCAAACCAGGCAAGTGTTTCAGTTTCAAAAGCCTGCTTTTGTTGCTGTAGATCTGCTCAACTTTTGAAATACTGAAGCATTATTAGCCTGGGGTTTATACTTATAAAAGTTATCAGGTTCATATCCTTAGCCAAAGCACTGATTTACATTCTAGTCACACAATAGCTCTTGCTACATTTTTACATTTCTTTTACTTCTTTCCATCCTCTCTCCTACTGCCCCTGAATGAAAACCACTGTACATGAACAGTATAAAAACTTTACCATACTGTACACATGCTAAGAAATACCATGAATAAAAAAAAAAGACCAGACATATCTGAGTAATAGTAATGCATTAAAATGAGCTATTAAGATTTTCTTGTTCTTTCTTCTGTTAAAATTTGTATATATTCATTTTTTATGTTTCCCTTTAATAGACCCAATTAAAGCTATGTGTGGAAAATGCAGATCCAAAGAACTGACAAGATTTACACAAAATTTTGAAGTGAAATTCAAAGCTTTTATTAAAAGAACATCTAAGACTCCATATGTGTAATACTTTAAAATTGCAACTACATTTACATGTTAAAACAAAATATTTGAAAATAATTTTCTCCTTCATTGCTTGCCAAGTGCAAGATTCAGTTCTCTTTGCCAGACTGAAGTTTCCACTGTGTCTGAGACTGAACTTAATTTTTCAGACTTCCAAAACTGAACATCTGTCAGCAAATAAGAACAGTACAAAAGGAAAAGTCTGATGTGGGGATAGATATAGGGATGGGGCAAAGACAAATGAGTCAGAAAGCTGAGGACCGAAGGGTATAGAGAGCAACACGTCTCGCAGAAGTTAAAATTAAACCAGGTTTGATGAACATACCACTTTTCTTCTGTCACAAATGTCCATGAAACTTACTGAGGATATTTTTTTTTTTTTATTCAACTGTAATATCTAGTTCATATAGAAAGAATTAATGAGATCAGCACAGTATACAAGCTAGAATTTCTGACTTCTCCAATGTATGGAAAACTACAGCCAGAAACAACATTAGTGTTGGAAAAGTAATTCCTGAAACTCAGGAAATGTCTTGTATTAACGATATCAAGCAACCTCAATTCGTTCCTCACCTCATGTTTCTTCAGGTACAGTAGGACAGATTCTTTGTTTCCTAGACTGTGTCTTTTCCTTCAATAACAGGCTCTTATATATTCGTTCTCTTTCCACTTCTCACACATTTCCTATTTTCTGGTGATATTGCATAGTTGTCCCAGTATAGGTCAGTAAAGACTAGCGATGTTTCTATTTCACACTTCTGGACTGATGTAAGAGGTCAAACAACTTGGGAGACCAGCTTCCTGGTAAGGATGAGGAGAAGTTTCATTTCCAGACACAGAATGACACCACCATTTTAGGAGACAGGCACGCAATAGGACAAGGTGATGGGGCAGCCTTTCCATCAACATAGCAGGACTCCAGACTACCCACTTGTCTAAAGGTGCAGGAACAACCCACTCCTTACCTGTCTTCAGAGGCTGTCATGTCAGAGAGATAGCTGCTTGGTTAAGAGCAACCTCTGGGGTACACCTGCATCGTGCAATGCAGTGCTTCTGTACAGACACATGAATGAACTCTGAATTCTATAATGAGAGAAGAACATCCACAGCTGTGACATGCTCAGCTCAGGCCACACAATCAGAGTGTCAGCCTCAGGGCTCTTTAATATGAGTGGAGCACTGAGCTGACACGGCTGTACAGCTTTTTGTATCTGAAGACATTGGTGGTAAATTTTCATTGACTTTTAAACTGTTTTTCCAAACAATGTCTGTCCAGAGAATGTTAACAGAGACCTCACTGGGCCTTAAATAGCAACAAACATGACATTGGCATATTCACTACAGAAAGTACTTCATACTCTTTTAAACACAATCTAAGGAATCACAGAGCTACTTAAGTCGATGAGCCCAGTGAATGGGCGTCTTAGTTAATATCTATAGTAAATACTGCAATCACTTGCTGTAATGACATACTCAGCTGGCAAGAAGGAAGAGAATTATGTTTTCATTCATACTGGTTCAGCCTGTCTACAGTTCCACATCTTCACGCTCTGTCACTGTTTAGTACCATGTTAGTAAAATGTCCTGTGACCTGGTTTGAGCAGGAAAGCATATCTATTTTTGTTTAAATACAAATGCATTTATTGCATTAAGTAAAGCCTGTTTCTTATAAGAAGCCTGAACACTAGTATCCTCTGGAGAGGCAGTTACTTTTACAGTATTTCAGCCATGACTCTTTGGTCGTGGAAACAAAGGTGAAAGATGGGGAGTGAAACGCACGTGATAATTTAACACAGAGGAAAAATGTCATGAACACATTTTTTCTCTTTTCTTTTTTTTTTTCCTCCCCTAATGTGGACCATTTCCTGATTTGGTGCCAGCTATATAGCTTGCTCTCATGTGGTTGAACTTATAAATCTGATTTTGAAATGGACCCTGTTGGTCTGCCATTATCTGTGTTTTCATAATACTATCATCCGTCAGGACTGACTCTTGGTGGCATTTTTGTTGCTATAACGTAGGGATCAGCAAAGTCCATTCTTTAAATTAGTTTTGTCATCTAAACTTTTAATTCTGATGTGAGAAACTCAGCCAAAGATGTCTAACTATATAATCTCATTCAGTGCTCTCATCAGTTTTACACAAACAGGTAAATTTGGCAGAGATATTAGCCCAATTATAATTGAAATATATTGAGTTTCCTTCATTCAATGGGATTCAAAATGAGAAACATTTGACTGTATCAAAAAAGTCAATGATAAAGCAAAAACTTGAAAGAGACTCTTTTTTATCTTTACACAGGAGACTGAAAGAAGAGAATAGCATGTGAAAAATTTGGGAAGAATTGGGTTTAATCCTCCACAGTACAGGTTCATTTACTTTATTCTTTCCACAGAAGAATAAGTGATGTTAAATCACAGAATCACAGAATCACAGAATAATAGGGGTTGGAAGGGACCTCTGTGGGTCATCTAGTCCAACCCAGAACAACATCTGTTAATATTAGTTCTCTAAATGTGGGATAATTGTGTAATATTTTTAACAGGGCTTCACAGCAAAACAAATGTATGTCAGTATATGTTCAAATTTTTCCATTTGTCTTCTGTTTTTGGAGTCAAGTCATACCATTATGAGGATGTTTTTTAATCAGCAGATTGGTTGTCTATCACAGCATCTGGAAACTGAGATATTTTATTTAGCTGATTGTGTTTTTTCATTTGTCTGTTTAGTTTGGCTTGCTTCTATCAGATATTATAATATTATCATTACCATTATTGTTGTTGGTTTTCGTTTTGCATAGCTACCTCCAGCTCCTATCTAGAAGATTCATGTTCGGTGAGGCCAGACCTGAAAGGATATTTTACTAATATCCTTCATCGTGAGCTTTTTAATAATAGACTTAAGCTGTATTAACTGGTAAAAAGTAATTACCTGAGGCTGGATATAAAGAAATTAATAATATTATATAAATTTAGTTGATTCTCAGAGAATGACAGGTGGATTTATAGTTAATATCTGATGTTGCAATGATGCAAGAATAGCTGAGCTGTTTAATCTTAAGAGTAATTTGGTTTCACCTTTCCTTAAAATGGTTATAAAAGATGTTTGATGTTACAAGGTCTTGATTTTCTTTAATCAATAATCATTGTCAATAAATAAATAAAAAAATAAAAGCTTTTTTTAAGGATGCCTGAGACTGAGACTCTTAAACAGCAGATGTTCCACACAACATTTTGTTTAGGATCTCCTATGAAGTAGACAAATGCTTGCTTTCAGGAACATACATATTCTCTGGGGAAACTCCATGTTAACATCACTGCATCTTGTAGTCATGCACACTTCCCCACAAGATGAGATATTGGAAAATATTATGGGGATTCTACTGAGTCTGGCTGGGATGGAGTTATGCTATAATAAGTACCAGTTTCCTACTCAGACTCATTAATATCCACTTAACTAATAAAGTCACTCATTGCTTCTGTTACTGGCTTTCTGTCATTGAACTTTCAACATACTAAAAAGGAAAGGAAAAAAAAGTAAAAACAGGATTAGTCTTCTGCAGAATTTCTCTAAGAACCTGCAAAACAGGAATCCTAAATTACAGTCTCCAGACCATTATAATATTAGATTTAAATGCTCCCTCTGCACATGCAGATTCCCTAGCACAAGGCCAGCTTCTACTGCTGTTGCTGATGGTACCCCAAAAACTGCAGAATTTGGGAACAGTCTGTGAACTTTAAAAGAATTTATGCATTTCAGTCTGCTCACAGTCCAGTGACACACAGAAGTTCATGCTTAATTTCAGCCAGAGGTGCAGTCGCATTACCCTTACGGCTATTCTTGTGTTCACAGCTCAAACAAATTTGAATAGTTACTCTTAAAGCTGAAAGACTGTCTTGTAATATCAGTCCTTCCATTGCTTAGCTCCATCTCCTACTTTTTCACTAGGGTAAATACAGCTGAATTGGTTATCAGCTTACATTGGCTACATGGATAAGGGAGTGATTGGGGGAGGTTTATGTATAAAAGTAAATCTCCTCAGTCTTGAGTTGAATTTTCATCTCCAAGTGGGTGCCTTTGGGTGTAGCTGCTCTATTTGCCCCTTCCAAAATGTAATGTGTCATCAAATTGGTTATTACCAGTCCTGAAAATGTGATTTTTTTAAAGAAATGCTTCCAGAAATTACAATGTAAAAATGGAAATAACAAGCACGTAAAATCACAGTGGTTACAGTGACACTGAGCCAAATTTGCTCTTGATGTAACCCCAGTGGAGCCAGTGGAATCAAGACAGCCCCACACTTGGATCTGTGCTTCCTGTCTCTACTGGAAAAGTCATGCCCAGGCAAATAACTTTGTCCTTCAATTGGTATTTATTAGGGAGAGATACTTTTCAAACCACCCTAAGGACTTCATGAGGTTACATAGGTTATGAGGAATTATACATCTGTACAAAGCTGTGGGAACTTGAATACCTTTAAACTGGTGGTAATTCTCAGAGCACTTGATTTTTTCAGTCTGGCTGCTGAAGGGAATTTAATGTGGAGTAAGGTATTCTTATATTTACTGAAATACAGGTATGTAAAAAAGTCATATATGTGACTGCGAACATAATGGTGGATTATGTACCCATACACAGAACTGGAGTGCAAGGAAAGACACTTACATGATATTCACAGGTACTTCGTTCTTTCCTGTAATTCCCATTTACAGAACATCTCCAGACTCTTCTAAACCCTGACGACGTCCATGCATTCAACATATTTTCCTACTTATACTAAGCTAGGAAAGGTGCCTGTACTTGCCACATGATTTGCAATTCAAATGCTAAAGAGGGATTAATAGGAGAGTTCAAAATGAGAGATAATGGGACAATTTTACATGTAGGCTTGTGGTTAATTTTAGGTATATCCAGTATAGAAAATCATGTCCCATGTAATGAATCACACACTATCTTCTCAACAACGCAAGGTTTCTCAAGAAGAAAATTGACTGCTATGCAAGCAAATACAAAGATAAGGTATGGAAGATAGAATCTTTCAGAATCATGATCTGGTGACTTTTTTTTTTTTTCCTCTGGTTTAAAGAAAAGCCAGAAACTCAGATGAATGGGAAATTAACAATAATGGGAGATGTTCACTCAGCTATAACACAAATGTTAATTAACCCAAGATTTATGTCAGGCACCTAGCTCGTGATATAACCCCTGGAAATATCTACAGCTGTTGCTGCAATCAAGACTATGTTCACTATTTTCTAAGACTCCATAGGTAAAATAAAAAGCACATAAATCACCGTTATGGCTACAGTCATGGTATCTTGGTACTATGACCTGGGAAACTGGTAACCAGATGCGCACACACACACTTTTCCATTGAATTGAAACAAATACTAAGACTGGTGCTAGCTATAGTGTTTTATTTGGGGAGCCATAATTTCCAGATTATTAACCTAATCATTTAAAAAGAACTTTTCACAGCATTAATCCCATTTAAATTTAAGATGGAAACATTCAGAAGAGGAGAAGCTCTATTAGCTGCACAATGTGAAGCAAATGGGAACACAGAATGCAGCTGTTAAAATCAGAAAGAAAGTGGAACTTTCTATAGGCATTAGTTACGCCCTAACTATCAAGAAAAGCAGCAGTTTACTTTGTAGTCTTCCTTGACAACATAATCAGCATGATCTGAGATTGAAGTCAATGTCTGTATTTAATGTTTCTGTGCAGAAACCAGCTAAAGATATTAAAATCATTCTGAAACAGGAAGTATGGTAAAATGTCATTACACAAAAATAGGACCAGATCCTCTTATCCTACCAGTCTTAGAGATCTAATTGGATTGAAGTAGCAGGACTCCTGTGGAATATAACAGTACATGACTACATCTATATTATCCATGCATATAATAATAAATATAATACCTCATATCTATCATATATTAAAAATATAAATTTAAGAGTAAGGTATAAGGCTATGTAATAGGGTTGAGTCTGATGTTTACTTGTTTTTATTTAATATTTTATATGATTATCTTGGGTCTTGCTGGGATGGAGTTAATTTTCTTCACAGCAACCTGTATGATACCATGTTTTAGACCAGTGAGCAAAGCAGGGCCAGTGACACTCCAATGGTCTAGCTGTTGCTGAACAGTGCTTGAACAGCATCAAAGCCTGCTCTGTCTCTCAGGCTGCCTCTCCAGTGAGTGGGCTGGGAGGGGACCCAGCTGGGACAGCTGACCCAAACAGACTGAAGGACTATTCCATACCATATGACCTTGCACTTAGTAATAAAAGCCCAGTGAAAGGAGGAGGAAGCGGTGACATTCTTAGTTACGGCATTTGTCTTCCCAAGAAACCAATACATGTTCAGAGGCCCTGCTTTCCTGCAAACAGCTAAACACGCGTGTGATGACTGGGAGTAGGGAATGAAATACTTATTTGCTTTTGCTTGCACAAAGAGTTTTGCTTTACCTTATCTTTATCTCAACTTACCATTTTATCTCATTTTTGTCTTTCTAATTACTTACCCCTTCCTACTGTGGGGGACTGGGCAAGTGAGTGAATGGGACCCTAGCTGCCAGCCAGGGTCAACCCACTACAAGGATTTTCACAGAATCACAGAATCACAGAATGGTAGGGGTTGGAAGGGACCTCTGTGGGTCATCTAGTCCAACCCTCCTGCCGAAGCAGGGTCACCTACAGTAGGCTGCACAGGAACTTGTCCAGGCAGGTATTGAATATCTCCAGAGAACGGGACTCCACACCACCTACCTGGGCAGCCTGTGCCAGTGCTCCATCAGCCTCAGAGGGAAGAAGTTCTTCCTCATGTTCAGATGGAACTTCCTCTGCTTCAGTTTGTGCCCTTTGCCCCTTGTCCTGTTGCTGGGCACTACTGAAAAGAGCTTAGCCCCATCCTCCTGACACCCACCCTTCAGATATTTGTAAGTATCTATTAGGTCCCCTCGCAGCCTTCTCTTCTTCAGGCTGAACAAGCCCAGCTCCCTCAGCCTCTCCTCGTAGGCGAGATGTTCCTGTCCCCTCACCATCCTCGTAGCCCTCCACTGGACTCTCTCCAGTATCTCCTCATCTTTCTTGAAGTGGGGAGCACAGAACTGGACACAGGACTCCAGGTGGGGCCTCACTAGGGCAGAGTAGAGGGGAAGGCAAACCTCCCTCGACCTGCTTGCCACACTCCTCTTAATGCACCCCGGAATGCCATTGGCCTTCTTGGCAGCCAGGGCACACTGCTGGCTCATGGTCAACCTGTCGTCCACCAGGACACCCAGGTCCCTCTCAGCAGAGCGGCTCTCCAGCAGGTGCGCCCCAAGCCTGCACTGGTGCATGGGGTTGTTCCTCCCCAGGTGCAAGAACTTACATTTGCCTTTGTTGAACCTCATCAGGTTCCTCTCTGTCCAACTTTCCAGCCTGTCCAGGTCACGCTGAATGGCAGCACAGCCTTCCGGTGTATCTACCACACCTCCCAGTTTGGTGTCATCAGCAAACTTGCTGAGGGTTTTCAGTACTCTTTTCAGTAGTGCCCAGCGACAGGACAGCGGCAATGGACACAAACTGAAGCAGAGGAAGTTCCGTCTGAACATGTGGAAGAACTTCTTCCTTCTGAGGGTGACGGAACACTGGAACAGGCTGCCCAGGGAGGTGGTGGAGTCTCCTTCTCTGGAGATATTCAATACCCGCCTGGACAAGTTCCTGTGCAGCCTACTGTAGGTGACCCTGCTTCGGCAGGAGGGTTGGACTAGATGACCCACAGAGGTCCCTTCCAACCCCTACCGTTCTGTGATTCTGTGATTGGCCAGCCTCTGCATTTCTGTCTTGCAACACATGGAGCATTTTGTTTGATTCCTCATGTAATCACAGTATTGAAACCTTCACAGTTTTCACCTTTCTTTTGTCTGTACCCTTGATTTTGCAACCAAACAAAACTACAAAACCTAGAAAACAGGAGAGGCAGTTCCTAGGCACCACTTAATGGAATTTAGGGATTAAGAATGAAAAGGATATGAATGACAGAATAGTGAAGTGCGTTTACAACAGGTGTTTTATTTTTAAACCCTCACACTGTTTTCCAAAAAGTTTCCTGTAACTGTGTCTTTCTTCATAGTATCATCACTCTCTAGATAAATTAAATGTGTTATTAGCATAAAATATTTTACTTTCTCTATGCTAATGCCAGCTCTCTCCCACTGACTTAGAAATGGTCTTAAGTATAACATGGCCTTATTATGACGACGAAACACCCACAAAAATAGCAACCAACAAGCAAAACCTGTTTTCAAAGAAGTAAAATTTTGCAATAGTCTGTAACATTTCAAGGATAAGTAGAAAAACACAAATAGTTCACAGGACCCGTGCAACCGTACCAGATATAGAGGGAGAGTCCCTATTACCATATTTGGAAACTCTGTCGTCATATTTCTTAACAATGAAAATACACTGTATGCGTAGCAAAAGTAGGTGAAGATGTTACTGGAGCTCATAGAGTCTATCAACTCCAGTAAAACAATAGTGCTGCTTTGTCATAAATCTGAGTTTCTTTGTTTAGTTTTAGCGGTCATGGATAGAGGCTTTTGTAAAGTAACTCTCTACTATGTAGAACTATAGAATGGTTTGGGCTGGAAGGTACATTATAGATTATCTAGTTCCAACCCTCCCTGCCATGAGCAGGGACACCTTCCACTAGACCAGGTTGGTCAAAGACCTATCCAACCTGGCCTTGAACACTTCCAGTCATGGGGCATCCACAACTTCTCTGGACAACTTTCCAGTGTCTTACAAACATCACAGGAAAGAATTTCTTCCTCATATCTAATCTAAATCTACCCTTGTTCTGCTTGAAGCCATTACCCCTTGTCCTATCACTACATGCCCTTGTAAAAAGTCCCTCTCCAGCTTTCTTAAAGGCCCCCTTCAGGTACTGAAAGGCTGTTATAGGTCTCCCCAAAGCCTTCTCTTCTCCAGGCTGAACAGCCCCAACTCTCTCAGCCTTTCCTCACAGGAGAGGTGTTCCAGCCCTCACAACATTTCTGTGGCCATGCTCTAGACCCACTCCAACAGCTCCATGCCTTTCCTGTGTTGAGGGCTCCAGAGCTGGACACAGGAGTCCAGGTGGGGTCTCACCAGAGCGGAGTAAAGGGGCAGAATCATCTCCCTCCACCTGCTGGCCACGTTTCTTCTGATGCAGCCATTATATAGTTTGTTTTCTGGGCTTTGAGCACACACTGCTGGGTCTTGCTGTGCTTCTCACCAGTCAGCACCCCCAAGTCCTTCTCCCTAGGACTGCTCTCACTCCATCATCCACCCAGTTTATATCTGTGCGTGGGATCTCCCCAGTCCAAGTGCGAGACCTTGCATTTGGTCCTGTTGAACTTGATGTTCGCACAGGCCCAGCTCTCAAGCGTGTCAAGGTCCCTCTGGATGGCATCCCTTCTGTCCAGCATGTTGACCGCACCACATAGCTTGGTGTCATCAGCAAACTTGCTGAGGGTGCACTCATTCCCACTGTCCATGTCTCTGACAAAGACGTTGAAGAAGAATGTGGAAGAATTCAAGACCCCTCCACAGCAAGACCAAAGAGTATTTGTTGCCCGTGTGCACCATAATCTTCTAACCCTCTCTTCCTTGGCCCTTTTGATATACAAATGAAGCTTTTACCATGTGAGAAGGAAGGCTGCCAGCAGTTTAAACACAATTTAAAGGCAGAAAGCAATTCCCAGTCTTCTAAAGTACACAACAGAAGGCTAGGACTAGAGCAAAACAACACTAAGCACTAATACGCCTACTACAAAACTCCCTGATGAGTATTTCCCGGCCAGGCAGCCATCAATGAGGTGGTGGCAGCATAGAAACACCTTTGCTGCATGAGACAGTGTTGCTGAGTTGCCATCTTTCTGTTCCCTGTTTGATCTTTTTTACCCTAGGTGTGTCCCAGGAGTGCTTTTCCTCTTGAATCCTTGGACTACTAACTAACCCTATCTGAATAACCTCAAACTCTGTCTGAAATGCTACCTGTCTTGTCTTATATGGGTCTCCTGCACACATTTCCTCACAGCTCAGTAATTTCCTCAGTAGCCTAAGCCAAGGTTACACAGCTAAGCCACCCCAAAACTCATCTTCAATGACAGACAGCTGAAGCCCTAACAGGACAGTTAATGTACCCTGTTGCCTCTACAAAATGAGCTTACCTTCCAACACATACAACTCAGAAAAGGACTCTCACTTCAAAATTTGTTCCACAGCTTGCTTCTGGATTCATCTTAAAAGGTGTTCCTAAAGGTTGCTGCTATTTTCTCAGGTCCCCTCTATTGTCTATACATGGTGATTTTAATACAATCGGTGATAATATTTTGGGGTTTTGTAACAGAGTAGCTGACTTGCTTTAGCCTGATTGCCTCCTTTCTACTCCTGTTCAACCAGATTGCTTGGATGTGAAGCTGCTTGTTTGAGACTTGCTAATTGTTTGTCATCAACTTATTTGCCTGCTGTAATTGTTTCTGTCTTACAAGACCGAAAATACACATGCAGAAAATACAAAACAAACTGGAACAGATGCATAACTAATAATTCAAAAAATCTGCTGGCAATGACTGGTTGCTTTCCCCATCCTTTCTTGTGACAATATGCTCATGATCTCCCCATCTAGACATATGTGCCCTTACAGAATGTAACTCGTTGGCAACAGCTGTTTCTGACTGTTTAAAAGACCTGAGTAAGAAGAAAACATCTGCCACTGTCCTGCAGGGAATGTCACCCCTAGGAAATTGAAAAACCTTGAGGTCACACAGCATATGCCTCCTATAACCCTAGGGTATAAAAGTGACTAGTTTATGTTCTATGTGCTGCAGTGATTCTTAATTTGGAGTAATACTCTTCTTTTGCCTTTGCATCTGCCTGCATTTTGTGCTGAAGAGAATGTTTTTTTCTAGTTGCCTGATCAAAATGGATAAGAAGAAAAATCCAAGTTTAGTGTGTTGTAGTCAAACCAATACATTAATGAAACAAAGGGATTTGATGAGCAGAATGGAGGTGGTACTCACAGCTTCATGAAGTTTCCTACTCTTTCCAATTTTTATGGTTTTTTTTTCTCCACTCCTACATTCCTGCCTGAATTTCTTTAGTTTCATACATATCTAGGCCTAGAGTGTCTACTGATCTAGATTCAGTAACAAAAAATAAAACATAAAATGCAACACTTCTCATGAGGTCAGTCATACCTGATACACAAAAAGTTCGGAAAGTGAGGGTTTGAGCTTCTGATTTCTTTGAACTGGAACAGGTACTTGTTGCTTCAAAAAAGTATCACAGTGTATTTCTACCTACTCTTCTCGTACAGATGCATTTGAGAAGTAATGGGTTATTAAATCTGAAAACTTGTATTTGTGATTTTGCACTCATTCTATTTACTATCTGGTTTTGACAGTAAGAGCAACCTGAAAAAAAACCCCACAGTAGAACTTTATTTGTGCACTTGAGTTGTGTTGATATTTTGATTGTAAAGCATAGCTTCCCATATTTCTGCCAGAAACACCAAAAGGCAGGGACATCATAAATTTGACAAAGAGAAAAACATGTAAACATAATATCAAATTATAGTAATGCTTAGAAAAATGGAGCAAAATTTAGTGACTACAACATGATTTTTTTTTAAAGCATATTTACAAAAAAACAGTGAAGGAAGTCATTCAGCTTTTAGAATGATAAAAAGACAAAACCTTAACACTACAATATCAATATCTGTCCTAACTTTCTGTCATTCAATTATTCTGTGCTCATCTTATGGAAATTTATCCATGATATAATTTATTCTGCTTTATTTTTAGCAAATAGAAAAAGGAAGCATTCAAGTAGTTTTACTTCTATGCAAATATTTCTCCCTAACTGTAAAGGAACCTAGTAGAAATATCTAATATGCTTTTTGGTGAGGGTAAATATTGTTATGGGTCTTCACTTTATTTTTTCTTTTTTCGAAGTTTATTAGATTTGTTTATTGATTGAATTTCGGAATATCATGTTAGATCATGTATAACTTGCAGGGCAGAATATTAATCTTGGAAGTTTTATAAGCAAAGAATATACATACCTGTCAAGAAGATACATCATTTGTCTGCATGACAATACTGTATCTTCTAGACCTTGCAGATTTGAAATGTGATGACCATTCAGAAATTGTGTATGAAAACTCTGGAAATCACTAGCTAAATGCCTCTAAATGAGACATAAAGCAAACATATTCTGGAAATGTTTCTGACCCTTCTCAAGAAAAAAAATAAAAAAGTTTATTAGACTCTTGGACAAAACAGAGAACTTTACTGGTATTAGGGTCATCATATTTACTTCTTTGTAAGACCAGATTTTAGTAATTATATATTAACTCTAGGCATAAAGCTGCAATACACAAAAAATTGGAGCAGTGTTGTCACTTGTTATGTAAGTATTCTCACAGATTTGCTTTTCTATTTGTTTAGAAATTGAAATCATTCCAGATCTTCACAAAGCTTTGTCCAAACTTCCTGAATGGGAATTAGTGCATTAACGCATATTTTCTGACAACTCAGAATCACAGAGAAGAGATTATTTCTTTCATTTTTTCATAGTTCCTACTAATGATATTGTCCAATGTTTCCTTATTCTAATTACAAAAATAAATTCCAGCACGTATATAGTAAGCTATGGGTCATTTTTGCTTGCTGAGCTTTGCAGTAGCATTTAATGCAACCACCCCTACTTCAGAGGAAATGTTAGGATTTATGGCAGACGTTCCGAACATCAAAGTTATGAACTTAATTTAGTATAGCATTTTCTCCAGCATTTTTGAATATACAAAAGTTGCTCATTCCATAGTATTTTTATCACATTTATTACTTCTTTTTTTTTCCTAATTTATCAGTATTTCCCCTCATTTTAGAACACCACACAAGTAAAATATAGATTTTATTTTAATAATCACTATAGCTATTCCCTACACACACAAAAATATCTCACTGGTTTGCTCAGGAATTAGGCAGAGGCAATGTTCCTAAATATTTTTGTGCTTGTGCAACTGATATTAAGCTCTTATGTGCATTTTGTAAATGTACCTTTGAAAAATATCCTAAGGTCAATTGCGGAAAAAAAGTCTCTCATCACTCTGAGATAACATGGTCACATTTTCTGAAATGTACTGAAAAATGTACTGAAATCTACTCCTTATAACTTTACTATCACAAAAATGATCCACTTTTTCTTATGATGGCAGTGTAAAATGTCTGTATAACTAAACAAAACATTCTGTGTTGAATGAAAATTATCTATTTTCATAAGACTGGCCTCTCTTTCGCAGATGCTACTTGTGCACACAAAATTTGCAACTCATTTAATATGCTTTCAGTTAAGTTTGTCTCCCTGCTGATGTTTGCGAATATAGTCAACCACTCCAAACATTGAGGATAAAAATTAATTTCTCAGGTATAAAAAATAGATATCAGTCTTAAAGTCAAATATTTTTTTATGACTTCCGACCACAGTACAGAATGTCAGGTCTTAGTCTTAATTCTTTCATACATACACTCTCAAAATCTGACCCCCAATTTCTAAAATTATACTTTGATTAATATGGTACCTACTCACATTCCTACTCATGTTTCTTTACCAGCCAATAATGATACGTTATCACAGAGTACATACAGCTATGGCATGCACATATTCATACAGCTTAATTAGTTCTTTTTCTAATATTTTCAGACTTGATATGAAGTTTTCATATCAGCCAAAAAAAAGGGATTATCTTTAACAGAAGCCCAGAGGAAAAGCCTGCTTCTCTATCTTAGCTACACGTTAGCTGAGGTGTTTCCAGTCTTCTAATTCTGAATTAAAAAAAAAGGCATGTGAGTTTCCATCTCCAGCCCATTGTTTATTTGGCAACTGCAGGAGCAAAAATCAGCCCACAGTGAAGCAAGTCATGCTGCATTTATTGGTAGGGTCCTATAAACTGAGTCATAATTGAAACTATGAACCTGCGGAGACCCTTGTTAGAGTTTAATGGACTGGCAAGGTCAGCACAGCTTTCATAGTCAAAATGAAAGTGCTGTCTAGGAGTTTAATGAGCACAATGACATTTCTGCATGCCCCCAAAAATTCCTGAGAGCATCTGGAGCTGGTTTGACTTGTTGCAACATTAATTTTTCTTTTTCTTTCTCTCCCCTGCTTTTTTCTTTCTGAGGGCAAGCTTGTTTGTGTATGTCTGAAGAGGGGTACTTGTTTAGGGGTAAGAGTGGGAGGCTTTTTCTTAAGAACTGGTTTTAAAGCTAACCTCAGTATCTTCCTCTGGAGAAAACTTATGTCTAATGCCACCTTTCAGCTCTCTACCCCATACAGGGAAGAGAAAGGCGATAACCAGAGTAACTGTGCAAGGTTTAGAGTTAATATTGTCAGCACGATCTTACAGAGTTGGATTATTTGGTTTGAACTAAAGTGACTGTACATTCCTTACTCGAGCATATGGAAATAATCTCCAATTTATTCCTATCCATTAACAAAGACTTAAGTCACCAGTCATGTAGTAAATGCAGACAGAGCTACAAAAAGGCTCTTTTGTTTACATAATAATAATAATAATAAAAAAAAAATTAAGAAGAACGGGGAATAAAAAGGATCTTCTTGCCATCTACAGTATCTTTGATTCCTTGGAATTTCTGCTATCTTTATCTCATTAACCAGTCCATTCAGAATCATTAGGACTGGAGGGTTAATGAAGACTTCGCTCAGACTTACAACACCTATTAAATTAGTCAACAAATCCTTAACGTTGTGTAACTTCCAATTAACTTTTTAAGGTCAGCCTGTCACAGTGCAATCAGGAGAACAACCACTACATACAATTCCATGGACAACCAGGCTGTAAGTTGCTGATTAGCTAACTATTACTCTTTTTGTGCAAAAAAAAATCTGTTCCTTGATGCCACGTTAGTAAAATGTAATAGAGTATGAGCAAGGATATGTCAAGAGCAATCGCACATACAAAGAGTTTCTCACAACTAGATAGGTGTACATGGGGGTTTGAAAGACACAGCAGAGCAGAAATGTCAGCTTAAAAGGCAGAAAGAAATGCGCTTTTTTGTGTCTTTTCCTCATGGCTTAATATACCATTATTCCACATACTGAGCCCCAAGGGAGGTTTTCTTTTCTGGTATACTGACTTGGCTGGACAGAGCTCCACTCCCCAGTGTGTCAACACACTGTTATTACATGCCGTGCTAGTTCAGTACTTCCCATGCAGGATAAGGTATCTTATTAGACAACTACAACTATTAAGAGGTTTACTTACCAAGGAAATGAAAAACTTTGGGGAAACCTGAACTACGGTAACAATCCCTTTTACTTTATTGCAATTATTAAGAAGCTTATTGCGCATTGCTAATAGAAAGAAAAACAATATTTTCCTTCCAATTGGTGCTCTATCTTCCTAAAGAGGCCTGTTATTTCTCAAGAGACATGTGCTTCCTCCAGAGTGATTGCTGTCAGAGACCCACCACCAAAAAGTATGTGTCTTGTTACAGTGATTAATGACAGAGCTAGTCCATAATAGAATGCATTTATGTAATTTATTGAATACAGTTCTAGTCTGGAACGCTTTTCCTCTGAGGGCCAAAATGCCCGTTCTTAAAAATACACTTGTACAAGTCACTGGGTCTCTCTCTGCCCTGCTGTTGCTGTGTGGTGGCCGATTTGATATGAATTCCCTCGCTGGTGGCAGTAACCTTTCCTATCTGTTCCTGTTTACCTTCAGGCAGGAAACAATTCCAGGCCATTCTTTACTTTAAATACCAATCTCTAGTCTCTAGAAGACATCAAAGTGGAAGATGTCTTTAAATGTGACTACATACTATTCCAATGTTCAGGGCAAAGACCTACAGGTCCGGGGGAAAGGTGCTACACAAACACCATAAAGCCACATATAAGTTTGTATGCAGCACATCAGTATGTGTCTCATACCTAAGTTCATGGCAGAAGAATGACCAGATATTGAGTATTAATTCCTACCAACATCTAACACTTAAGTGGAAGAAATAATGTAAAAGCCTAGTGCATGTGAATGTACTGCCCACTACCAGCAGCCAGAGTGGAATCCATACCAGTAGTAGCTGATAGAGACATTTTTCAGTTGTGGAGGCGCTGCTATCTATTTTCATGGCCACATGACCAGCTTCTGACTGAGAATCTGGAAGTCCATAGCTTACATGTCCTTGACGCATTTAATCAGGGTGAAATGAAATGCTGTTTTTTTTCTAAATCTTTTGTATACACTTCAGGTTAAGAAGTCAAGGAGAATGAAGAGATATTTGCTTCTTTAATTCAGGTTACATCTGAGATAAACCGAAGAGCTGCAGGCAGAATCTCTTTGTGCTGTGACACTCTAAATGCAATGGAGATCTTCTTGTGAAACTTTATTTTAAGTGCTTTTTCCGTAACAGTAACTAAAGTAGTGCATAAAAATAGAATAACTATTCAGTAGTGGTGCAGTTCAGGGAATAAACTACAAAATATGGATAGCCTTAGTTAATGTATACTCTTCTGGCTCTTTCTCTGGCAGCACTTAGTAATTCAAAGTGATTAAATTAAATTGGTTTTATATCTTTGTAATAAAGATATACAGCCCTATTCTCTCAGTATAGCTTGGGATTTTATTACTTAGCTTCATTCCTGCTTATAATTGGCCTTTTTTGTTCTCAATGAGCTGTGAACAAAATCTGAGATGTTTCAGATTATGTTAAGGAGGATGCACTTGCGAGTGAAATGCATTCAATTTTATGAGAAAATGATGAAGATTATGATTTCACTGTATTTGAAGTGCAAAGTAAAAAGCCTTACATGGATAATCAGGATTCCTCTGTGTTCTATGTTAATGAGTATTGGCAGCTTCCAACCTTATTATTATTAAAATTCATCAGATGAGAGTTTTTTTCTTTTTTCTTTTTTTTTCTTAAGATAGAACCCTAGGATGTTAACTAAGTTTCTTGTGCAGATGCCTGGATGGAAAACATCGACTTGTGAGGTCAAGAACTTTATTTTATCATGTGGACATGTGGAGACAGGCAGGACGAGTGAAAACATGGACAAATATTTTTTTGTCTTATGCTTTTAATATACATGGTAATTTTTGTGCACAAATCACAATATATTTTAACATACATTGACAATACAAAATTTTGGTATTTCTGTATGTTTGCAATAGAATGTTTTATTTTCTTTACTAGAAAGCTTTAATATTAAAAGAATGATTTGTATTTTCAGCTATTTAACAGCATTTTCTTGTGCTAAACATTACATATTCTTTTTATCTGTGGTGGCTTCACTAAGCTGCCTTCTGTAAAAACAGAATGAAGTTACAACTTCTGTCCAGAAGACTTCATAGTATAAAAGAAAAGACGGTTAAGGTAAATGAAGAAACAGATTGGCATGGAAGATACAGGCAACAATCCGTTTGTAACATAGTCTACCTGTATGTATAATTCATAACAGCATTTATTTGCGCAGGTAGGCTTCCCTTGGGCAGTGCCAACAGGATTACCTACATGAGCATGAATTGTTTATATAAATAAGGTTTATAGGATTGGACTCCTACTATGTATAAATTATGCAAAACTACATTAACTCATGCATAGGATCCATAAAAATACCTTTCACGTCTGGAGACCTTTACTGAGAACAGGATGACATCACTATATAAATGTACATGTTGTTTAGACTTGCTTGATCTTTACTGATCGTTTGTCTGTATCTCAAAATTACCACATAACATATGAATTGGCACAGTCATCTCTGGGCACACATGGGAGGCCTTAATAACAGCTGGTGTTGCCTTGGCAAACTTGTGTGGAAAAGCTTCTGTGAGCACTAAAGTTCACTGAGTTTGAAAATGTATATGTTTATATTCCCCAAATTGCCTTTTAAGAAAGACTGTTCAGACAGTGCAAGTCAAAAGTGGACTCATATAACATGGGTAATGAAGCGTACCCTTCTCTCTTTCACATACGTAAATTGGAAAAGGCTTGTTTTAATATAGTCTCTTTCTCTCTTCCTGGAAATTTTATTCCAAAAAGAAGCAATTTAGGTCAGCCTCCTACTGGTGTACAAATTAACAGCATAAGTCCATTATATTTATTATCCATTTGCAAGTTGTCAGACTTCAACTTAAGAACTAGCAAAACTAGTATGACCTCAATTTACAGAAAATTGTGGAGTGTGAATGTTCTTTGTTTTTTCCAGTAACTTGCTCCTCATTTTACTGTACAATACTTTTAAATATTGTTGAATTTAAAATGTCCAGATTTTGCCATTTCCTGTACATTTTGATGGTCCCATTTTGCATTTTCAGTGACTCTCACAGTAGATTAATGTTCTAATAATTACCAGAGGTCTTTGTGGTTAGGAAGCTGTCATGCTGAACACTCCAATAGAAATCAGATTTGCCAGTTTTTCCTTCTTTTCTTTTGCCCTTAGTCTAAATGATAGAAATCACTGCACTGAATGATGCCCTTCTCTCTCACATCTGTTTTATAAAGAAATAGCACCTCTTTGATCACTATGATACACAAAGTAGTAAATGGAAATGCCTTCATAAAGTACACTTCAAGGGTATGATTTGAAAGAAAAAAGAATCATTGGTGATGTTAATGAGAGTAATATGAATGTCCCAGATAAAAAATAAATTACACAGAGTTGAAAGCACACCATAAGAGCCAAGGGTTTCCATAGTAACCAGGTAAATTCCAGTGACATTTTTCCAGAAAGCATAGTGAGAAGGGGGGGGAGCAATCTTAAAAATACATATAATTTAAGAAACATACCAAAGCCAGTCAAATTTGCCATTATTCTGTCCTTAACACGTACATTTCTAGAGGGCCTTATTAATGTGAAAGAAAGATCAGCATAGCATAATCAGTACCCTGGATAGAGTCTTTAACCCCCATTTCTTTCTCTTATGAGTAGGATGACTTACTATCTTGTCTGAAGGGACTGATGAAAAAATAAATTTGTAAATGTCTGGTAATTGCCTATATTCAACACTCATGGGTCTGAACCAGATGCTTTCTTATAAACATCACAGAAAACAATGGGCAGTAGGAAAAATAGTTTTAAAAAATAATTTCAAGACAATGCTAGAATGTACTTTGAGTAACTTAGTTTCATAAATTTGGAAGAAAATTTACTGGAAGAAAATAAAAATATTTTTCTTTTAATGATCATTCTAGTAAAGGTTTGATTTTTCTGGGAGAGACCAGAACTTGTTAAACAAAGCAGAAGGATAGTTTAGGTATACACACAAAAAAAAATCTGTCACCTTCTTATTACAAACATAAAAGACCTGTGCGTAGGCACTGCCCTCCACTGAACCTTGATATATTGCAAAATTCTGTGGGTCTTTCGTCAAAATGAGTTTTTTACATTCTGTTGATGTGTGGCTAACAGTGCTACTGCTGTATAATGAAGACCTTGCCTACGTCATTCATTCTAAGGGTGACCAACAGCTAGCATGAAAAACTACATTATGCTTAAAATATCTGAAGGATGGGTGTCAGGAGGATGGGGCCAAACTCTTTTCAGTAGTGCCCAGCAACAGGACAAGGGGCAACGGGCACAAACTGAAGCACAGGAAGTTCCATCTGAACATGAGGAAGAACTTCATGACTCTGAGGGTGATGGAGCACTGGAACAGGCTGCCCAGAGGGGCTGTGGAGTCTCCTTCTCTGGAGATATTCAAGACCCACCTGGACAAGTTCCTGTGCAGCCTGCTGTAGCTGACCCTGCTTCGGCAGCGGGGTTGGACTAGATGACCCACAGAGGTCCCTTCCAACTCCTACCATTCTGTGATTCTGTGTGATTCTGTGATAAAGAGAAAAAAAATAAATACAAAAAATACAGCAATACTAATATTGAAGCAAGAAAATATATCAATACTAATACTGAAACACGAAAAAGGAGTGGGTGATGCAACTTTCACAAGGTAAAAATCACTCTTGTATTTTTGTTTTGAACATTTCAGCTCTGATCAGCATTACTGTAATAACCAGCAGAGCATCAGCTAGTGGCACAGTGTCAAGTCATCCATTTCTTCAGCTTTACTATCAGCAGGAGCGCCCTTTACTTCTGCAATATGAACTTCGTATATGTTCAAGCAGGTACTGGAAATACCAGTACACTCATGACCTGTGATAGCAGCAGGCAGCCACTGCTTCACCTCCCTTGCCATCACAGCACCTTAATTTATATCATTTACATAACTTTTAAGCAAACAGTTAATTCAATAAGCGTCCTGGGTTCGACCAGGACAGGGTTAATTTTCACCAGAAGCATATGTCGCGTTAAAGGGGGGGTAAGGGGAGTCTGATATTCAACTAGCCTGCCAGAGCCCTTCCAAGGACTTTCACTGAAACAGTTTTGCAAAGTTGAAACAATAGGTAATTTATTCAAGCCACAGTTATCACAGATTCGGAATTGCCGTTGATAAATTCACTGTCCACAAAAGTTGAGCTCAAAGTAATTGTTTAGCACTTTAGTTAACAATGTGTTCCCGGAGATACGTCTGACAAAGTCAGAGGCGTGACTCTTACCAAAAAGGCGTCCCTTCTTGGGGAGGGAAGAGAGGTTCAGGCCCGTCGACCCGTCCGTCAGGTGAAGTTCTCGCTTGGCTCCTGCTCCCAAAGAAAGTTTTCAAGTGCCAATTTTTATAAGTTTGGAAATCTTTTTGCGAGGCGGGACTAAGTCAATTATTGTGTATCGATTGGCTCTTGGCATGGAATGTCGTGTCGTCAGAAGCGGGACTCAGCAGTGTGACACGCCTTGGAGCGGGCATCCTGGTATGTGTATTCGGGGGCCATCTGTGCTTTGTCCAAAGCAATCTCTGAAGCAACCTCTGGCTGCGCAGCCTTCGCGGAGACCCACAGATCACTGAGTTTACAGTGATGGGCTATCCCCCCTTACTTTTGTCTGATAAGATAAGCACTAGTTATTTACTTCCTTTGTTAGCTCTTCGGCTCTTGATGCCTCAGTCCGTTTGTCTTTTGTCTTGCATTCGACAAGTCCAGAAGGCCATCGATTACAACATGTAGCAGACACAACCAGGCTGGCTGACCCAAACTGTCCAAACAAAATAGGGTATCCGTTGCCATGTGCCATCATGCTGGGTTCCAGAGCAGGGGAGCTGGGCAGGGGGAAGCGGTCGCGGCTCGGGAGCGCACGGGGTAAAAGGGGGTGAGAGCTCCTCTGTGCGTTTTGCTGTTTGTTTTCTACATTCACCCTATCAGTACTGTTGTTGTTACTGTTTGTTTCACTTGCTGTTGTGTTCAACTGTCCTTATCCCGACCCACAAGTTTTTGCCTTTTCCTTTCCATTCTCCTCCCCACCCCAGTGGGGGGAAGGGCAACAGAGTGTTAGCATGGTACTTTGTTGCTGGCCATGTCCAAACTACAACATTTTATTTGGCGCCCAAAAGTGGAGCGGGGTTAGAAATAGGGCTGAGCAGAGTGTGTTAAAACAACTTTGTTACAATTTGTTATAAACTGTTATACATATTTATTATCTTTGTTAAATAGTCACTGATCAAAATGTTGCTGTCTTTGGTCACATGGTTGTGGTATGTAAACCCTTACCTGTGGTATGTGTTGACTGCGGTGCTGTTTATTACCTCTGGGAAAAGGATCAGGATTACGATTTTGCTGTACTGTATAATATGGATTTATGGCACGATAACAGCACTGGGCACGAAGTCAGCCTTGTATTTGTGTGCAGCACTGTGGTCTTTTCCATACCTCAGGTGCTATCTCTCGAAATTTATTAATAATCGAACCCACTCTACCAGGAAAACCGGAGGGCATGCTTTCCCCCACTCTTTCACCCCTCCTCTCTCCTTCAGGTTGGTCATAACAGCTTTTGAGAATTTCGAGTATCCGTGGGATGCTCAGGCCAGCATGTTTCTGTTGTTATGTCTCCTGAATGGATTTCAGGTCTTGTTTAGGGCTAAACAAGTAGTTAACAACATTGCCCAGAGATCTGCCCTTAGGCTGGATAGCTATGAGTTGCTGGATGTGTGGAATAGCATGGGCAAGTACCTAGGATGGTGGACATCCCTGGTGTTTTGGAACTTCACCCCTGAACAAGTGCAGAATCCAGACAAACTGATAGAATATTTGGAAGAAGTGTGCTGCCACCCTGGGATTTCCAGGGATACACAAATTATTGCAATGTGCTGGGGTCTCGTCCGTGCATACTGAGCCACCCTGCTCAACAAAATTCAGTGCTTTATAGGGGAAGGGTGGGAAAACAAAATGAGAGGCACCACAGCTTCGCCCCCCCCCCCCCCCCCCAACTGGCTCTGAAGCTGCTCCAGCCCCTGAGCATTGTGACTGCCACTGCCACAACTGTTTCAGCTGCTGCAACCCTGGCAGCAGGCAACACAGCCAGACCAGAAAACCAACCCATGCCAGTAGAAGTTGCCCCTATACAGAAAAACAAATACACAAAAATATCAGTTAACCCATGAGGGATGACAATGAGCCAGGGCCATCACAAGTGCAGGAGAAGGAGGCAGAGCCAGAGATCATCACCCAGTCCCTGTTCCTGAGCGAGCTGCGAGATATGCAGAAAGATTTCAGCTGCTACCCAGGCGAGCACATTGTCACCTGGCTGTTCTCATGCTTGGATAGTGGGGCCAGTAGCTTGGAATTAGAGGGCAGGGAAGCCAAGCAGCTGGGATCCCTGGCCAGGGAAGGGGGCATTTACATGACAATTGGAAAAATAGCACAAGCCCTCAGCCTCTGGAGGTGACTTCTGTCAGGTGTGAGGGAAAGGTTTCCCTTCAGTGAGGATGTAGTCTGTTATCCGGGCAGATGGACCTATATGGAAAGGGGTATTCAGTACCTGAGGGAAATGGCTGTGCAGGATCTGGTTTACTATGACTCGGACAATGCACAGTCACCCACAGACCCAGATGAAGTCCAGTGCACACGATACATGTGGAGGAAGTTTGTACAGAGTGCACCATACTCCTATGCCAACTCCTTGGCAGTAGTAGACTGGAAAGGTGAAGAGGTACCAGCTATGCATGAGGTGGCTGTCTGATTCTGGCAATATGAAGAAAGTCTTTCTTCCTCCCTCGTCTCAGCCATAGAGAAATTGTCCCAGAAGGTCCAGTGACTTGAAGAGAGTATATCCTGCTCCCCATTTGTACAGGCCAGTGTCTCAGCTATTAGGAGCAAACATTTCTCTGCTCAGGAGATAGGATACAGAGGCTACAAAGCACAGAGCAACCTGTGGTTTTACCTGTGTGACCACGGAGAGGACATGAGGAAGTGGGATGGAAAACCTACCTCAACTCTAGAGGCACAAGTGTGTGAGTTGCAAGGTAAAACAATCACAACAGGGGATTCTTTTAGGAAAAATGCTGCTCCAGTATCCAGTGGTCAGCTCTCCATATAACGTAGACAGTTTGATCTTGCTTCTGATCTTCTTGAAGGGACCTCTAATTAATTTTTACAGCAAGCAAGTAACAAATTCTTTGACCAGGATTAGAGGGGGTCTGCCTCCAGGCAGGTGGAGGAAAGGGACAACCACGTTTATTGGACGATGTGGATTCTATAGCCTGGCACTTCAGATGCACAAGAGTATAAAGCTCTAGTGGACACTGGTGCACAGTGTACTTTAATGCCATCAGATTACAAAGGGTCACAGACCATCTGCATTTCTGGAGTGACAGGGCGATGCCAAGAGCTGACTGTATTGGAGACTGAAGTGAGCCTCACTGGGAAGGAATGACAGAAGCATCCTATTGTGACTGGCCCCAAGGCTCCGTGCATCCTTGGAACAGGGAAACTCAGGGGAGGATATTTCAAGGACCAAAAAGGGTATCGGTGGGCTTGTGACATAGCTGTTTTGGAGACGGAAGAAATTAAACTAGAAGAAATCATCCTGGCTTTTATCAGGAACAGTGTGGCCAGCAGCAGCAGGGAGGTGACCGTGCCCCTGTACTCAGAACTGGTGAGGCCGCACCTCAAGTACTGTGTTCAGTTTTGGGCCCCTCACTACAAGAAAGACATTGAGTTGCTGGAGTGTGTCCAAAGAAGGGCAACGAGGCTGGTGAGGGGTCTAGAGAACAAGCCTTAGGATGAGTAACTGAGGGAACTGGGGCTGTTTAGCCTGGAGAAGAGGAGGCTGAGGGAGGACCTTATTGCTCTCTACAACTACTTGAATGGAGGTTGTAGTGAGGCAGGTGTTGGTCTCTTCTCCCAGGTGACTAGTGATAGGATAAGAGTCAATGGCCTCAAGTTGCGTCAGGGGAGCTTCAGATTTGATATTCAGAAAAATTTCTTTACTGAAAGAGTGGTCAGGCATTGGAACAGGCTGCCCAAGGAGGTGGTGGAGTCACCGTCCCTGGAGGTGTTTCAAAAAAAGTGTAGATGTGGCACTTCAGGATATCGTTTAGTAGGAATGGTGGTGTTGGGTGGATGGTTGGACTTGATGATCTTAGAGGTCTTTTCCAACCTAAAATTCTATGATTCTATGAAACAGCTGTTGACTTTGTCTGGTATCTCAGAGCATACTTCCATTGTGGGGTTGCTGAGAGTTGAAGAACAACACGTGCCAATTGCTACCACAACGGTGCACTGGCAACAGTATCGCACTAACCGAGACTCCCTTATCCCCATCCATAAGCTGATCAGTCAACTGAAGAGTCAAGGAGTGATCAGCAAAAGTCTTTCACACTTTAATAGTCTCATATGGCCAGCGACAAAATCTACTGGAGAGTGGAGACTGACAGTAGACTACCGTGGCCTGAATGAAATAATACTACCTCTCAGTGCCGCCATGCCAGACATGCTAGAACTTCAATATCAGCTGGAGTCAAAGGCAGACAAGAGGTACGCCACCAATGATATTGTTAGTGCATTATTCTCCATCCCTTTGGCAGCAGAGTGCAGGCCTCACTTTCCTTTCACCTGGAGGGGCATCCAGCACACCTGGAATCGCCTGCCCCAGGGGTGGAAACACAGTCCCACCATTTGCCATGGACTAATCCAGACTGCACTGGAAAAGGGTGAAGCTCCAGATTTCCAGTACATCAGTGACATCAGTGTGTGGGGTGATAGAGCAGAGGACATTTTTGAGAAAGGGGAGAAAATAGTTCAGATCCTCCTGAAAGCAAGCTTTGTTATTAAACAATGGGACCTGCCCAAGCGATCCAGTTTTTTGGAATAAAATGGCAGGATGGGTGCCGTCAAATCCCAATGGATGTCATCAACAAAATAGCAGCTATGTCTCCACCAATAAGCAGAAAGTAAACACAAGCCTTCTTAGGTGTTGTTGATTTTTGGAGGATGCATATCCCAAATTATAGACAGATTGTAAGCCTTTTCTATCAAGTGACCGGGAAGAAGAAGGATTTTGAATGGGGCCCTGAGCAACAACAAGTGTTTGAACAAATTAAACAAGAAATAGTTCATGTCGTAGCCCTTGGTCCAGTCTGGTCAAGGCAAGATGTTAAAAACATGTTCTACACTGCAGCCAGAGAGAATGGCCCAACCTGGAGTCTCTGGCAGAAAGCACCAGGGGAGACTCGAGGTCAGCCCCTTGGGTTTTGGAGTGGTGGACATAAAGGATCCTAGGCCCACTATACTCCAACTGACAAAGAGATTCTGGCAGTATATGAAGGCGTTCGAGCTGCTTCATATGTGGTTGGCACTGAAGCACAACTCCTCTCAGCACCACGACTGCCGGTGCTGGACTGCATGTTCAAAGAAAGGGTCCCCTCTACGCATCATGCCACCGATGCTACGTGAAGTAAGTGGGTCGTGCTGATCACCCAGCGGGCCCGAATGCGGAACCCCAGTTCTGGGGTTCTGGAATTGACCATGGACTAGTCAGAAGGCAAAGCCTTTGGAGCATTTCCAGAGGAGAAGGTGACACGTGCTGAAGAGGCCCCATTGTGTAACAACCTGCCAGAAAATGTGAAACCGTATGCCCTGTTCACAGATGGCTCCTGTCATATTGTGGGGAAGCAGAGGAAGAAGAAGGCAGCTATATGGAACCCTACACGACAAGTCACATAAACTGCTGAAGGAGAAGGTGATTCTAGCCAGTTTGCAGAGGTGAAAGCCATCCAGCTGGCTTTAGAGATTGCCAGTCGAGAGAAGTGGCCAGTGCTCTGTCTTTACACTGACTCTTGGATGGTGGCCAATGCCTTGTGGGGGTGGCTGCAGCAATGAAAGAAGAACAACTGGCAGCACAGAGACAAACCCATCTGGACTGCCCCATTGTGGCAAGATATTGCTGCCCGTCTAGAGCAGTTGGTTGTAAAAGTTCACTGTGTGGATGCCCATGTCCCTAAGAATAAGGCCACTGAGGAACATCAAAACCACCAGCAGGTGGGTCAGGCTGCCAGTGGCTCAGGTGGATCTGGACTGGCAACAGAAGAGTGAACAGTTTATAGCTCGGTGGGCCCATGACACCTCGGGCCGCCAAGGAAGAGACAACACATATATATGGGCTCATGACTGAGGGGTAGACTTGACCATGGACACCATCGCACAGCTTATCCATGAATGTGAAACATGTGCTGTAACCAAGCAAGCCAAGCGGGTAAAACCTCAGTGGTATGGAGGAAGTCTGAAATATAAATGTGGGGAGTCTAGGCAGACTGACTGTATCACAGTGCCACAAAACCGCCAAGGCAAGCGCTATGTGCTCACAATGGTGGAGGCCACCACTGGATGGCTGGAAACCTACCCTATGCCCCATGCCACTGCCCAGAACATCATCCTGGGCCTTGACAACCAAGTCCTGTGGTGACATGGCACCCCTGAAAGAATCGATTTGGACAATGGGACTCATTTTCGTAACAGCCTTAGAGACACCTGGGCCTTGAGGTATTGAGTGGGTGTATCACTTCCCCTACCATGCACCAGCCTCTGGAAAGATCAAACGGTACAATGGACTCCTAAAAACCACTTTGAGAACAATGGGGGGTGGGACTTTCAAAAACTGGGATACTCATTTAGAAAAGGCCACCTGGATGGTGAACACCAGAGATCCACCAACCAGGCTGGCCCTGCCCTATCGAAACTTCCACACCCTGTAGAAGGGGATAAAGTCCCCGTAGAGCACATGAGGAATATGTTAGGGAAGACAGTCTGGGTCAGTCCTGCCTTGGGCAAAGGTAAACCCGTCCATGGGTTTGCTTCTGCTCAAGGACCTGGGTGCACCTGGAGGGTGATGTGGAAGGATGGGGACGTCTGATATATACCTCATGGGGATTTGCCTTTGGGAGAGAATAGTCAATAAGTCAAATTGTATGATGTTAAATGCTAAATGACCCTGTCACTGTCTGTTATCACTACTGGATCAACCCCAGGCACCAGTACAGGCTTGGGGTGGACCTGCTGGAGTGCAGCTCTGTGGAGAGGGACCTGGGTGTCCTGGTGGATGACAGGTTAACCATGAGCCAGCAGTGTGCCCTGGCTGCCAAGAAAGCCAATGGAATCCTGGGGTGCATCAAGAGTAGTGTGGCCAGCAGGACGAGGGAGGTTCTCCTTCCCCTCTACACTACCCTGGTGAGGCCCCATCTGGAGTCCTGTGTCCAGTTCTGGGCTTCCCAGTTCAAGAAAGATGAAGAGCTACTGGAGAGAGTCCAGCGCAGGGCTACGAGGATGATGAGGGGACTGGAACATCTACCCTACGAGGAGAGGCTGAGGGAGCTGGGCTTGTTCAGCCTGAAGAAGAGAAGGCTGCGAGGGGACCTAATAAATGCTTACAAATATCTGAAGGGTGGGTGTCAGGAGGATGGGGCCAAGCTCTTTTCAGCAGTGCCCAGTAACAGGACAAGGGGCAATGGGCACAAACTGAAGCACAGGAAGTTCTGTCTGAACATGAGGAAGAACTTCTTCCCTCTGAGGGTGACGGAACACTGGAACAGGCTGCCCAGGGAGGTTGTGGAGTCTCCTTCTCTGGAGATATTCAAGACCCGCCTGGACAAGTTCCTGTGCAGCCTGCTGTAGGTGACCCTGCTGCAGCAGGAGGGTTGGACTAGATGACCCACAGTGGTCCCTTCCAACCCCTACTACTACTACTACTACTATAATTGTTATATGTTACATTAAGGATATTACAGTCAGAATAACCCAAACTGATGAAGGATGGACTTTGATGAAACCTAACAAAGGACAGTGGTGATGGGACTGGACCTGACTTCAACAACTGGCACCCAGCAACTTCATCAAAATCGATATCTTCAGCCTGCAGACTATGGACATGGGCCGCGCCAGATACACCTGCTGTGAGCTCTGGATGCAGCATGTGACTGCCCATCACCACACATCACCTCTCCTGCCCTGAAAGACTGTTACGACAGGTGGAGCCCTAAGTCGTGGGTTAAATGAACTCAGCAGACATTTCGGGGGAATGATCCACAGATTAAGGGAGTGATATCTGTGTGTAACGTTCAAGACAGGAAAAGTGGTGGTGATCAACTGGAAAATGGGGACCTGGGCATGACATAGATGGTATAGAATAAGGGGTGGGTAATGTCCGGGGTTCAGCCAGGATAGGGTTAATTTTCACTGGAATCCAGGAAGGGGCACAGCTGGGTTGACTGACCCAACCTGGCCAAACAAAACAGGGTATTCAATACCATGTGCCATCATGCTGGGTTCCAGGGGAGGGAGCTGGTAGGGGGGAAGTGGTTGTAGCTCAGGAGCGCTTGAGGCATCAGGTAGTGAGAGTTGTTCCATGCATTTCACTGTTTGTTTTGTATATTCTCCTTATGAGTATTGTTTTTGTTGCTGTTCATTTTGTTTGCTGTTCTGTTAAACTGCCCTTATCCCGACCCACAAGTTTTTGCCATTTTCTTTCCATACGTGATATAGCAACCTTGTGGTGCTTTGTTGCCAGCCATGGGCCAAAACCATAACACTAAGTAAACACCAGATGAACATATAGCTAGGTTTCACTAATGAGCTAGAAGAGCCTGGGAGGAGCTGTGGGAGACACGGGCTGTATTTCTTCTGAGGTCCCAGAAAGTTGTGGGAGTTTCTACACTTTTCAGAGAGCTACTAGGCTTTCACCTCTGTTCCAGTAAACAAATGGAATTCGTAGCTCCTTTCTTATTGCCTTCTCAGAGCCCTTCAAGCTATTAAAATACTATTTAAACAGAAGGTGTGTTTTCAACAGTACATATGCAGAAGTGTGAATACAAACACTGTGTGTGTCTAGCCTCTGTAGCTTATTCTTTTTACAGTTATGAGCTGATTTCTAACTTATCCCTGTTTTTTCCCAGTCGTTTGAGGAGTTTCCCTGCAGTTTGTTTGAAATACACATTAATTGTAAGGGCTGTTTTCATCAATGCATGTCACTCAGTATTTCCCAGGCTGCTGGGTCATCACTGCAAGATGTCACACTTAGTTACTTCTGTCTGATACTATTATGTGACATGGCTGATGATATCGCATCAGCCCAATGAAACTGAAAAAAGAATGGATTACTGAGCACTACAGCCAACAGTTTGGAACAAACAAATTTCTGTTCAACCTCTACCTGTCCAGAGGAACCAAACACCAGCTAGTGTGCTTTGAGTGGTGGGCAGGTTTTCTTCTAGGAGCTGTGAGTAGCAGGAACTGTCATGTATGACAGGTTCACATTAACTCTGTGTAGAAAACTATAAGGAATAAAATTGTTTAAGCAAAGCAAAACCCACTGAAAATACTTACATGTTTTTTGATGCATAGTAGTCATCCGTCACTTGGCAAGCTGTGAACTGTATCATTAGGTGAACTTGTTGTCAAGGTTTTATTATTCTCTTTTAATGCAATATACAGGACTAGCTAAAAATTATAGAACAAAACTACTTTTAAAAGGATTTTGCTAAATTGAGTTTTCCTCCAAAAGTATCTGCTTTTTTTCAATTAAAAAAAACCTACAAACAACAAATATAAATAGTCAGTGCAAAGCTGAAAATAGAAAAGATTCAAGTTTCTGCCAGAAAGTAAAAACATTTTGGACAAAACCTTCTCTTGTCTGTCAAATCATACTCAAATTTTGATGGCAGGTCAACGTTTTCCGCAGAAATTAATGACTACAGTTTTGGGGCTTGTTTTAAATCTATTAATACATGCTCCAGAGTGGAATACTTTCCATGAGAGGGAAAAGTAATACCAAATTCACTCTCCACCAAGTTCTAGCTAAGTGTCACCTACCTTCTGGAGAACACAACCCAGAAACTAAGGGCAAATATGGACCAAGTCATTTCCTGCTTTCTCAGACTAGGCAGATGAATGCACTGAGATCTGCAAGAACTGGGAACCAGTTCCATGAGAATTAGCAATCTACCTCCAAAATACGTACCAGTAATAAAAGCCCTGTAATTTCTTGCCAAGTCAGAAAGAGCGCTTCCAAAATCAGGACACAGAAATCCACCAGAATTATGATTCTTGAAGTATGAAGTATGATTAGTGCACAGATTTTCAGCTGAAAACTATTACAGTTTCTCATGAGCCTTTATCACCCATAAAAGCTATGGAAAAAGAAGAATTTGCCCCTTGCTGAGTTATGTATCAGGAATATATTCATGATTCAATGGCGAATACTTTCTCAATGACTGGATATTTTTTTCCTTTTAATTGTAACTGATAGGCAGAATGAACTGATGTTGCATGGGAGGGCAAGAGTGCACACAAAATATGTTTTATCAATAGACTCTGAAAAAATGGAAGAAAGTCAGAATTCAAATATGTCATTGTCAGTGTTACTTTACTATAGGAGATACATATGGGTAACTAAAGAAGCAAGGGAGCAAAATATTTGGAAAAAGAAGAAAGAATTTTAAAAATGTTTGATTATTTTTCTAGTTTGAAGTAATCATTTTTACGTCTTTTAGAAAAGTTCAGGCTACCTCACATAAAATGCATCAGAATAAATTGAAAGCCAAAAAGATAACTGCAGGCTGCATGTATTAATTGGGTACAACCTGGACAAAACCTTTGGAAAATGCTTTTTCACCTCTGAGATCCTTCTAAGGTCAGCAGGAAAAGCCAGAGAAAGAAATACGTGAACAACTCTCCTCTTTGCAATAACGGCAAAGCTCAGTCTCCCCAAACCTGACACCTTTCAGCTTAAGAAAGAAAAGAAAGATGCAGACAACCAGAATCACTGTGAAATATGAGGCACATTTCTCACTTAATGTTAACAAAACAGACGTATTAAAATTCCCTTGAAGGCTTTTTCTTCTAATAGATCTGTCTTTTGACTGATGGTAATTTCACTCAGAGTACATGAACTTTTGATTGGCATTGAGTGCATCAGAAATTTTTTTTATCTTTCCATGCGATACAGCTGGAAAAAGAAAAGAGTATCTGGATTTTGTCCCTGAGAAAAACCGCTTTCCTAGTGTACAGAGATTTATAGTAATTGAAATGCAAGACAGATGCATTGCAAATAATTTCTAATATAGGATGGGTATGCATTTACTCATGATGCACATTACAGTGAAAAACTAAGAAACAGGTTTTTGTTTTCATCATCGAGTACGTAAATGAAATATGTTCAGTTAGAATTTCATATTGGCTCATAGAGGATTCTCGAATAGTGCTAACTGATTCTTTTAAATGAAAAATCTGTTTTCTAATGAAATGAGAAAATGTATGTCTGCAAAAGAGAAATAGAGAGGAACAAAAACACTTTTTATCAAGATATCCAGCTTACATTTTATTTTATTAAAAAAACAGCTTCTGAAAACAAAATATTTCATCCAAAACCCATCTCCAGATTGGTCTGTACTACCTGGAGGGAAGCCTCAAAGTCACTCTTTGGCAGAGGTTCTGCCCTCCAGTGGGAATGCCCCTCTCAGTAGATGGGTACTGCTGTCCCCGCACTACCCTGCAGCCAGTCTACCTAGACCACAATGGTAAAGAACACGAGAGAACTAGACTAGAGCTCCCACTGAGGTATCACTGCTGAAATATTTCAGGTTGGTCCAAAGACTTGTTGGTTAGTCTAAAAAATTTGAGCTCTAAATTTCTGCGTGGGATTACTTTTTTTTTCCCAAGAAGAAAAAAACCAATAATTTTCTAATCAGTGTTTCTCTATCCTCATTGAACCAATGATGAGGCTTCTTATATCAATTGATTTGGAGACGTGCTTGGTACCTTAGCATTTCCTCTAGGTTTGCATAGATTCTTAGAGGCTTCTAATGGCAAGAAAGCAGGCTTTTCAAGGGGCTACAAATCTGTGGCTGCTGATAATTTGGGGACAGCTGTTCTGGCAAGTTGTTAAAGTCATTTCACAGTGTATGCCCAAGCTCATCAAAAATTTTAGCAGCTATAAATTTACTTATAATGGTTGAGAAACATTAAAGAAAAAAATTATTTCTATAAAACACAGGTAAATATTGATAAATATCATTTTTTGGTAGACTGAAAGCAGTTAGACAGAGAAGAACAACCAAGACTCTTGATTACAATATCTAATACTTAGTTTTCCACTGTTTACTTCTTCATATTTCGAGAGAATAAAAGGTGTTGGAATACAAAAATTCAGAATTGTAACATTAACCACAACTGAGTAGTATTCTTAGGGGTTTACATTTTAGATTGGAAAATAAGCCATGAAACCCCAGAGCAAAAAATAAAAGTAGGTTATCTGGCACCTCATGAAAATGCTGAAAAGAGAATGGACACAGCCCTTAAAACAATGTTATTTTTCATAAAATTACATATGTACTGGATGGTAGAAGAGATGGGCCCCAAAAAAGGTCATCATCAGTGTCATGGTTTAAAGGAGGACATCAATAAGCCGAGTGACAGACGCTCTCTGTTAAACCCCACCCTCCCACCAGAGGAAGGGAGAAGGAGGAAAAGGGAGAGAGACTTACAAACTGAATATAGAAAGTTTTACTAATAGCACTAATAATACAAATAATATTAAGAGAAAAAAAGTAAAATACACAAAACTGATACTGAGTTTCCTGGAGTTGGGTGCCAGGCACTGGTGTCCCACCAATAGCTGCCAGGCAGCACCAGGAAGTCCCAGACTGGGCTCAGCAGTGGGCAGGAATTGGACTCAGGGATGCACAGGTTTAAATCTGGATCAGGACTTCAGGTAGAGCAATGAGCAGCATCCTCTTCAGAAGCTGCCCATGAATGAAGAGAGCGAGACCCTCGTGATTCTCCAGCTTTAAACTGAGTATGATGTGCATGGCATGGAATACTGCCTTGGTCAATATCGGGTCACCTGTCCTGTCCGCCCCTCCCCACAAGTACAACCCCTTCCGACTCCTCACTTGCAGGACCTAAGAGATCTGTCGGTGGCCTTGGCTGCTATAGTGATAATTATGAAAAGGGGCCTTTTTCTGCATTCCTTTCCTACCGTTAACTCAGTGTAACTATAAACATTAAGCGTTACCAGCTTTGGAGTGGACACTGTCTGTAAAATATGCAGCCAGCTTCAGAAAATTGCAGTTACTTAGAAGAACTTAGCTGTAAGGAATATTCACTAAAAGAAAATCAGTTCTGTTTTAACCAAAACCAGGACAATCAGTTAATGCACTTCTTTCAGACCAGTGGTGCTGAAGGGCGGTGGAGTCTTTGTCAACATTAGAGTATCTGGAACCATTAGAGTATAACGATTATTCAGCACTGTGAAAGTCTAGGGTTTTGCCTATGATACAATGCTGTCGTAACGTGGCACCTGGAACCTGGTGCACTTCAGCCAAAAAATACAAACTCTTTACTTCTTAAGTTTCAAAGTCAGAAAACGTCATGGCAGTATCATAGTTATGCAGTAATCTACATGGAAGGTTTATAGTAGCAAGAAGATGACAGAAAATGAGTGTAAAACTGACATACTAGGCATCCAAGTAAAAAAAATCACAGGCTTTGCTTCCAAAACATTTTACTTGTTTTAGTTCCCTAAATATTCTTATTGGTTCTAAAATACAGAAACCCTCTTCTAACTGATGCCAATTTTTCATATTTAACATAGATTATCTTTCTGTCTTCTGAACATTACTGTATTACTATCCAGCCTTAGTCCTTGCTTAATTACCACTTTCCCATAATAATTTCTCCACACCATTGTCCCATCAGTATTACTTAAGATCCCAATTACTGAGTTTTAATCTTCGATCAAAGCCTGGAGGAAAATATTCTTTATAAGAGTGGTGGGGGATGGAGGATTTTGATATTAAGACACTCTTAGCTTCAGGCTAGGTCTAAAATCTTAGCACAATTAAAGAAGTTGAATAAGCACAACTATAATTCCTTCCAGCTTCATTCACCATTTTTGCTCTATGCATATACAAATGCATCTTCATTGGAGGTGTGATACAAGCCCTTATTCTAGTAATGAGACTGAGAAACTCTTCTTCCCTTTGAGATAACTGCAAAAAAGCTCTAATAATTGAGGTAAAGACTTTGTTTTATACTCCACACAAGAAAAACACCACCTTCAGAGCCCACACAGTCTAGAGGACATTGTAATTTAAAATTTTTCTCTTGTCTTACTGTAGAAGGCAATGTCATAGTATGTGTGCATTGTCATTTAACACAAACCCACCATTTGGTGCTTACGTTTTATTTGGCAATGACCAAATGAGCTAGGTCATACAAGCTTAAGTGAATACAACATGGCCTAGTAAATAGACTACAGGGCATGTATTCTAGTCTTGGTTCTGCCTCTGGCCTGCTGAGGGACCTTCCAAGTCTCTCAGTTTATCCAGCTTGCAAATGGAATAATGATGCTGAACTCTTTGTAAAAGTTGTGAACAGTTGTTAGTGAAGGAAAGATATATAAATGCAAGGTACCGAACAAATATTATAATTTTTCATATGGAAGCCTTGTTACAAGCATACATATTCTAAACGCATTACAATACTCCTTCATAGCCCCACTCTTTTTCTTCTCTCACATACCATACATAAACTGCGAGGAATCAGGTAGTAGCTTGACTTTACGGCATGAAATACATCAGCACAAAATTTTTGTTGAAGTTTTCTTATCTAACAAGCCAAAATTATGCTACTCAGAATTACAGTAGCCATTAAGATGCATATATCTAAGTAGGAAGACATGACAGGACTGTTCCCTGCAAAAAAAATGGGGAAAATATAGAACCAAGTGTGCAATTTCCTTCCATTTGTTCTTGGTGAAAAGCAATAATGAATAAAAGACAGTTCTTCCACCAAACAATGATGCTTCCTCAAATGTTTCTACCCAACCGTCTACTCTAGATCTCAAGATGATGAACAAAACTAGGCGATTTCTTCATAGTGAAAGCAGGTACAAGAGAACTTCCTTTGATCTTCTCTTTCACTCTTCACAACCCTTATTTGCCTGAGTGTCTGCAGAGTTGCTCCTATCCCAAATTATGGCTGAATACGATCTGAAGATAATGCATAATCTAATGTGGTAGAGAAACTTCTCTTCCTCTTCATTTATTCCACAGATCTTTGCATCAGAAGTTAGACAGTAGAGTCTTTCATACTTTTATTGATATGAAGCATTTACCATACATTCAGATACTATTAAATAAAGTAACAAAATAAAAGCCCATACTGAAACTCTTTAATGTCTTTTTCGTCGATACTTACACAGGAAAAAGTTCGGAGAAATCCCATCCTGACAATCACTTCCGGAAGAAGGATGCAGGTCAAAGTCTGTAAGAATGAATATTACTAACAGTGCCATTGCTGTGACTGGTTAAAATAAAACATAAGAAAATCACTGATACAGTTCACATTGAGATAAATTGTTGAAGCAATTTTCTTGGGAACTGAGGTCAGTATTTCCACCACTTTAAACAAAGAAACTGACACTGATATGTGCTCTATCTGCTGGAACTTGTCCCTTGCATTAAGTAAATAAGTTGAAGGCAAAATAACAGTGTCCTGTTCAACCTTTATGTTTAAAGTACTGTAAAAAAAAGCACAAAGGAGTATGAAACAAATGCAAGATGTTGACTATGAAAATACTTGTCTAATCTGCTTATGTTGCCACTACTTCAGACTGTACAGGAGCTGTGGAAATAGTGGATATTTCTCTATGTTTTTCATGTTCATCTACCACTGTTTGGCATGTTTTAGTTTCATTAATTGTGAAGTAAGGAGCAGTTTATTTTAAGATTAGCTGTAAATTCACACTTGGCTACCTCAGCTATTTTTTTTTTTCACGAATTTAATATACTTTGTGACAATCCGTGGGGTTGTAAGTGCCATATTCAGTCTGACAGGTCTTTTCAGATGTAATGTTTTAGACTTAGACAGTTCAGAGGAGTGTATTGCACATCTCATTTTGTTGACAGTTGAAGGTGAACCAGGGCCATAGCATTGCTGATTTTGTCTACAAATGTAGATTTCCAAAGTTTTATTATGATACAGTTTAGAGTCTCTACGTAAATTAGTATTAGTTCTTATATAAAAAAGCTTACACCAGAGATTACTACCAATGTTCAAGTCTGTCCACAGAGTAAAACAATTCAGAATCTGGGCCAGTCTACATCAGGAAGTCCAACTGGATCTAGGAGGTACTACTCACTATTTCACACACATGCAATAATCAAAGATCTTATCAGTACACTATTTAGTCATTACAGAGATTGTGTTTGAGTTTTGGTTCTGTATGCTCATGTTACAAGTTTGCAGCAGAAATGTCATGCAAGCAGAGAATCAATCAATTGTTAATAATTTCACGTATTTGTCAGTCCCACTTGTTGTCTTGTCAAATGTGTGGCAACAATCATTTCTGGTGGATTCTGGGTAGTTACTGGCTGGAAGACATTGTCTCAGGAGTCATTGATGTTAGCCATTAGCAGTAAAAGGTGAATGGCAAAATAAAATGTTAATAGTGGCTTGACAGGGAAGAAGAATAAAATGATGGAAAAAGTTAACAGCTGAGCTAGACAAATTATTCATTGCAATAGATTACTGTAGCAAATGAAGCCTTCCTTTTTTTTGTCTTTTTTTTTTTCCTTTTTATTTTCTGCCTTGGTAGTAAATTGTTCATGCAGATCATGATTAGTCATGACTTTGATCATTGTCTTCAGCTGTTCAGTCAAGAGCTCAAAAGATCTCACTCTAACCTGCAGTATGCTCTTGTGGTTTCTACTGTACTACATATTTGTTATTCATTGAACTCACATAAGACAAGTTACGTGCTGTTTCCACTCTCTTGTGAGGAATAGGGACCTAGTTACAACTTTCTGATTCTGGGTCAAATTGTGCACATACACTGGCAATATTTTAAAAAGCACAGGCGATATTTTAAAAAGCACAGGCGGTATTTTAAACTCTGCCAACTTGCAGCAGCTTCCTCAGAGTCCTTTCTCAGCTGGCAATAGCCCAAGAGCAGCATGTGCTGGCAAAGATTACAGCTGTAGCAGGAACTGAAGATGGGAAAGGTATAGTAGCTGGCTGCATCAGTTCTACGTGTTTGGAGAATTCCTCTACTTTGGTAAAATACAACCAACATTTTTGCTTTATTTTCCTCTGTAATGCAACACAATAGAAGCAGAACAAGGATCAGAGATAGTCCCATGTCACTTCTTCTGTCTTCTGACTAGGTGACGTACACCATAAAAACAGAAGGCTTTTTGTTTGTAAGACAGTAGTTAACATTTTGGACAGTTTGAAAAACATTTTTAAAACACCTTTGAAATTGGCTGCATACTTTCAGAGCAGATATATCTCTAGTTATTAATCTTTATGATTATATATGTACATTTTTGTGTACAAGAATGTTCTTGTACTACAAGAAGAGAAACTAAAATGTTGTAGTTGATTTAACTGATAAGAAGGCTTTGCTGTATATTTTATTTTAATAAACTTTTTTTAAGTGTTTGCCTTGATTCCTATCGAGGCAAGTATACATCTTTTTAACTTCAGGGTCGCAAAGCAAGGCAACTGTGCAACACACTATAAAGACTTCCTGCAGAATGATGGTACAAATTTGTAAATGCAGAACAAAAAATAAAATCTGCAGGAAAGAAGACATCTACACCAGCAATGAATAAATATCTCAGAGAGGTTAAAATGTGATTTTTGCAAAATATCTGAAAGGAAGGATGATGGCATATTGCCCATTATTGCAAAAATATTTTGCTTTCATCCTGTTGGTTTCATGGTTTTGTAACCAAGGTGATGAAATCAGTTAACCATAAACATGAACAATTCTGCTATGTTTTTGGTACAGCTCTACCTATTTGGACATTAATAGAATGAACAGTTAAGTTTCCAGTCATTAAGTATTAAGCAATGGTAAATAGGAATAATGTTGTTAGCTAACCACAGACATATTCATGGTACTTATATATTGTAACTACAGAAGTATTCAGGGTACTTATATTGTGGAAATTAACTGAAGCAAAGAATCATACATCTCCCACCAGAGAAATCAGTTTTTAATTAAAACTAGGAGTAGCCTAGAACCAGTCAAGGCGACCCTGCTGCAGGGACAGGAGCCAGAAGGAGACTGAGCTTGCGCAGAAACAGGGGTCAATCTGCAGACACCGTGACGAAGAGGATGAGCCTTCATCTTGAGACCCCTGACGACCACCAGCGCAGGCGCGGCTGGGATGAACATATGGAAATAAACTAAATTTTACTATGACAGGAATAAGTGATGTAACCTGATGAATATGTATATTTTTGATCTATATAAACTGCACGGAAAAGGTATGAGGTATGCATGTTCGGTGAAATTATCCCCCGTGCATCCGACGTCGCAATAAAGAATCCTGCCTTTTAACACTACATTGGTGTTACGAGGCTTTATTCCTGGATTTTCGGTGACAGTTTCATTCCTGCATGAATCTGTATCTGCAAATGTTTCACACAGCCATAAGTCTCACAACCTGAAGATACAGTCTGTAGTAAATTTCTGGTAATTATGTATTGTTTAAAAAATATAAGAAAACAGACAGGCACTCCAGAGGCAAAACATTTTTAAGCATGCCAGCTGGTAAGTAAGAAGTAATGACTATGATTGGACTGTACTTACATAACTTTATCCTACCAGGAAGTATCAGAATGCCTGGCTAGAAAAAGTAAATATTCTTTCCGCAATGTATGGATAGTATGAGTACTAGCCATTCAAACTTGTCCACACTGCATCCCTACACTGGATCAGTCTACTAAGGAGAAATCATCTGTGAATTATTTTGAATTTCATTTTATTCTTTTTCTGAATTGTCCACTGTGAAAGCAAATATAGTCATTAGTTAAAACAAGCTGCTTTTAGAATCACCAAAGGATTCTGGCATCTAATAATAACTTTAGGCTCCTGCATCCAGCAAAAAGCCGTTACGAAGCTGTTATTTAGCACTCTCCATCCACAACAGGCTGAATGTTTCTCAGAATCAACAATTCTGAGGAATAACTTCACTTAGTATCTGGATTTCTGTTGGTTGGTTTAGACTATGAAGGTCTTGTAACCATTAATAGAAAGTTGCTACTTCAAATACAATTGAATATTAAGCCAAGCTGTGCATATGATCAAATCAATAGATATTTCAGATCTAGAAAGAATGATAAGAGAATTGATCAAGTTACTCTCTCCCACAAACAATAGTATCTTCTTACAAAAAGCTGTTCAGGTGAGAAAATAAGTGGCTATACCTGGCTGTGTCAGAGAAATTTGCTTCTGAATACTCCTTCATGTATTACAAAAATATACAATGATGTTTCAGTTCAGCAAAGATAGTGTTAAAAATACCGGAATTTTCAAAACTGTGCTGTTTAGTCTTCTCCTCACCTGATATGCCCAGTGGTTTTTCAATACATCACCACAGAAAGTCATGCTTACTCTTTCAAATCTTCCAGACAGCTTATCACCGTCAGTTGCTGGAAATTTTCCTTGGAGCAATCTCTCATTTTCCCCATTTCAGGATGAAAATTGTTATTTGCTGTGGATGTCAGTCTTGATTCATCTGTAGAATCTATGCACAGAAATAAGTATGTATTCTCCAGTTTTAGCTGGACCTGCACAGAATGAGTGTGGGATCTCAATAAAAGTGACCATCACCATCTTATCAGGCTAGAATTTCACTCTTAGAAGACGGTAAAAGCTTTTATCTATTAGCTTTTGCCATCACATTCTCCACAAATATTTTGCCAGCACAAGTGTAATTTTATACTGCATTTAAGAACTGGACTGACAATATATTGAAAGGTTTTTCTTCGTGTACTGTACTTGGGAGCATACAATTCTTACTGTGGGTTTTATAAAATAGATTCATTCTAAGACTTTTAATGAGCAAGAAAAATATGTCTCAATTTACACATCAGATATCAAAAAACCCAGCATATTTTAGTGTGCAAATCTTATGCTTTACAGTTTTCCAGATTGATGTATCTGATGATATATCTGATTATATTCCAGTTTGATGATTCTGTTGTTTAAAAAAGGAAGAGTAATTTTGTGCTGAGTTTAATGTAAGCTTTTTGAAAGACATTAAGTGGTCAGTTTTTTTCTTCTTTATTTTTCTTAAAAGAAAATAATTTCCTTGAAAGTATTTGCTCTGCACATGAAGAACCATCTAACAATAATCATTAATGCCTAAGTGATCACACATCGTGCCTTTCGTGTTCTGCAAAAAACAGCATATATGTTGAGAAACATGGGAGAGGGAAAAAAGGCAGGTGCAAAATACATACCCTACATAGAATACACAAAATCTCATTTTCAGGGTTTGTGAAACACAACTCTATAGAAAACAGACAAAACTGTCTCAAAGGAAACTCAACAAACTACAGAATCTTTTTGTATCCAAGTCACAAATATGACTCAGGCTGGCTGAAAATTTTCCCTTTCGTATTTGTTCAGTGTGGCAAAATTAATGGTGTTAAGCCAGCTGTTTGTCCCAGCGGTCTGTTTCTAGTGGACAAGCACTCCGTGAATCTGTAGTACTTTCCCCATCCAGAAGAAATTCCTTTTAGTCTGACATGGTCCATGGTGGATATACAATGGGAAAAGTCAGTGACAGACACAAAATTATAAAAGAAATGTACTAGTTAAGACTTCCTATCTTGTGTCTGTTTCACCAATCTTTTGTAAACCCAAACAGAATACCTTTTCCCAAAATCTAGTCTTTTCACTATCAAGGAGCAATAGTATGAACACACAGTTTAGAACTCCTTTCCATAGCCATCTAGACCTAGTCACATTTTTATAATGGAGTCAATATATGGAGAATAGTGCTTAAAGTGCTGAGCAGTAAAAGGACTTCTCCAGAGTGTCCTTTTTTATTGTGTCTGCTTATCTCAGTCTAAGGAGCAGTCACACTTTATGACAAAAATTTTTCTTTCTGTTCGCCAACATGATGAAAGTGAAAGACTTCTATTCCTGAGTTGTCTAAAATAATCTACTTTTTGTATCTTTTTTCCTTCTACCAAAGCTAAAATTGATATGACCAACTGCCTTTCCTGTGGACTTCCTGGTCCACTTGTGCTAGAAATGCACATATGCAGATAATCATCAGAAGAGATCTGTACTCTTGAAGATATATGCAATAACCCAAAACACTATTGGAAAACAACTCAAGGCATCAGAAATAGGCCTTTCATGGACAACAACTTTAGTAGCTAAGTATTTAGGGACATTATTGAGAATCATTTCTACGAGGGCACATGCTCTATCTACTGCCTGGGTGAACCTTCCCAAGAAAAATGTAGAGCCTTACTCAGAGCAAACGTTCTTACTCCTTTCCAAAAGTAAAAAAAGACAGCTGCAATCCATGACTACACGAAAGGAACAAGATACATGGATTTGTTTAGCTCAATGACTTTGCTTGCCTTAAAGTGTCATGAAACCCTGTTATGAGACTTGGCGTACTAAAATTATTTTTCTATGTCAGGAAAATAGTGGATAATGGCAATGTTTTATTTAGATTTTCAAAAAGCCTTCAACAAGGAACTATTATAGATGGTAGGAGACATGAGATGGGATAGAAAGCACTGCTATGGATCATTAAGTTGCTAGCAATTCATAAACTGACAGTAGCAATAAGTAAGTGGTTTTCAACTTCAGAAAACATTGATGGTAGTCTGGTCCAGGGTACCTAGACAGGCACAATGTTAAGGTTTGCTAATATCAAACTAGTTTCCTAAAACAGATGGAATAACAGAGACTTCGCACAATCTACTTATGATGACTGCCTAGTTTTAAGCAGTACTCATTCCCAGACCAAAGAGGTCTGAACCTCTTCTGTTTCTTCTGCATTTTTTTAAAGATTAGGTATATAGTATTGAGAATAATATTCATCAATATTCCTAGACTTTTTCATCTAGAAGAGACTGTTGTGACCCTACTGAAATCAGTGGGAGTTTTGACATCAGATTTAGCAGGAACACAATTTTGGCTTAAATTTTTTTCTGTGTTCTGTCTCAAGGCTGGTTACACTAGAGGCACTTTAACTTTGTGGATTTTGCTGAGGCAGTTCAGATGTAGAAAACATAAATCTTTTTTTAGAGTTTTGAAGTCTGAGATGTTTAAGCATAAATAGAGAAAAGATTGAATTTCATCAATGAATTTATGTTTATCATCAAAAAGATGTCTTCATTTCTTATGGCTTCATATATTTACTAGATAGGTTTGTGTTTTGCTGTGAAAGTTGACTCTAATAAATCACACAGTAAGACTATCTACCATAGGAAAATATTGGATCAAGTACTTACAACATATTGCTGACTTTTTTATTTGGATGCTTATATAGTATATCTCCACAGTGAAATGAGGTATGCAAAAAGAAATCAGCATACCTATCTCAGCCTTTACAAAACTGTGAAATATGTTTCATCTTTTTTTCACTGTGCAGTAGCTAAGCAAGAATCTACTGTAAGAGTGACCCAATATCTTTTGCATCACAACCCTCTAGAATTGTGAAAAACTGTTAGTCTAGGAAATAAAAAAGATGACAGAACCAAAAACTACAGCTGAATTTCTAAATTTGCAGCACAAAGTCACATAAAGTAGCTCAGTCATTTTGTTCTGGGGGAGAAAGCGAGAAGAGAAGCAAAAGCAAAAAAATAATTTTTTCATAGTGATATTGCAGCCATGATTAGTAGACTTGCAGTAACATAAACCTTCTGCTTGGGTGAATAAAAATCCTTAAGTATAAATATTCCTGAAAGTAGCTTCAATGTGTAACAGAAATTAAAAGTGGGCTTCAAATTTCCCCCAAAATAAGTAGTAATTTGGGTTTCTCAGGTCCTAATTGTCCGGAGGTAGATCAACAGAATACATAGGTTAGGCTCAATGATCCTAGAGGTCTTTTCCAACCTTAACGACTCTATGATTCCATGATCTGTTTTCCTCATAGGGAAAAAATCAGTAGCTGGAGTGTCAGGCAGGGAGGCCCCATCACAAAATTCATCCCCAAAGTGATACATTCACATTAGGTAGCTGTAGCAGTATTTTGATATAACACACACAAAATACTGCTGTTGTTCACATACAATGGGTTGTTGGCCCCAAACAGTCCATGGACCACAACAACTTCAGTTCTTCTGAGCATGATCTTCAGAGCATGGACTAATTCTGACCCTGACTAAACCTAACCCTAACTAACCTTAACCCTAACCCTAATCCCTTACCTTTCGTGGCAAGTTGACCTTGGCTGGATCCCAGGTGCCCACCAAACTGCTCTATCACTCCCCCTCCTCAAAAGGACAGAGGAGACACAGTTTGACAAAAAAGTTCATCAGCTGATATAAGAACAGGGAAAGATCACTCACCAGTTACCATCACGGGCAAAAGAGATTCAACTCGGGGAAACTGATTTAATTTATTGCAAATCTATCCCAGTCAGAGCAGGATAATGAGATATAAAGACAAATCTTAAAACACCTCCCCTAACCTTCCATTCTCACCATGCTCGACTTCGTTCCCAACTTTCTCTACCTCCTCCCCTGTAAGTGGCACAGGGGGGCAGGGAATGGGACTTGTAGTCAGTTCAAAACACCTTGTCTCTACCACTCCTTCCGTCTCACACTCTTCGTCTGCTCCGGCATGGAGTCTCACTGATAAGAGCTAGTCCTCCATGAAATTCTCCATTATCAGTCCTTCCCATGGGCTGCAGTTCTTCAGAAAAAGGGGAAGCTTCTGGCTTCTTCGCACAGAAGCCACACCTGTAGACGCCCTGCTACCAAAACCCTGCCACACAAATCCAATACCTTTAACAAATGTACTCTCATCCTGCCTATACCCATCCAGAATGTTTCTGCAAAGACCATTTTCCAAGCCTTTCACCTTGATCATGACAGACTTCTATTTCAGTCTTCTACTGCTTGCTTTTGTCTATCACATCAAGCAGATGCATATTTCCTTTTATCTCTATGTCTTTCCTCTGTATTTGTATGATATCCTGTACAATAGCGTCTGATCCTTACTACACCCAACACTGCACATATAGTTGCAAATACAGCAGCATTACAAGTGTAAATCTGTGAGAACCAGTCACTCCAATGAGATACATTATTGTAGATTTTTAAAAAGTTAGAAGGAGATAGTTATATCTGCCATAAAAATACACAGTTGAAATGATCTAGGAAACTAATACTGTTGTGAAGGACTGCATCTTTCACCTCATGTCAGAAACCTGGGTTATTGTGAAAAACATACAGCAGTCATACACAAATGCCTAGCATTGCTACTAGAGTCAATTAGCAATTACACTATCAAATATAACTACTTATTGCCCTTGCTAAGCAGATTTTGACAACTAAATATGAGAGGCATTAAGAAAGTGTGCTGGAAGATGCCACCTTTATCCTTGTTCTGAGGACAGAAGCTGCAAACATACCTCTGCCCTGCATGCTCCAATGGGAAGAGTAAGGCCTGTTCCATTATGTATTAATATGATGTAAGACTTTCTTCCTCCTTCAGTTTTGTATGCTTCCATCTTGAATGTTTCAAAATTAAATTCAAACCAGCTCTAAGTTATGACTGAAAGCAATCAGCCACAAATATAAAATTCCGGGTATATAACATCAGCACTGTCTCAAACAGTTACTCAGTTTCTCAGCTGAAGAACTCCTTCACTGCGTCATTGGTGACAAAGGGGTATTACCTGTGAAGGAGGCAATCAAAACACACAATCTCTATAGAAGTGGAGGAGATAAGGTTGTCTGAGCCCAAGTAAAGATACCTTGAGTCACCAAGCTGGTAGTCTGGGAAGATTTACATATGGGCAGAGGGCATAGACTACAAGCCAGATATATTCCTCTCCATTCACAAGTAAAAGTCAGGCCCATGGAAGATTTGAACAGTTACAGGATTCCTTTTTAATTTCTGTCTTTGTCTGCAATGCTGTCAGATGACCTCCGGAAGTGCCTTCCAAACTATGTCATTCGATTCCGTGACCGATGGACGGAAGAACAAATAAGATTTTGTTACAAGAAATTGCTTCTCAGTCACTTAGAGCATCCCACAACAATCAAAAAAAGAGTCATGCCCTGGTACTATGTAGGCTGTGATGAATCAGAGAGAGGGAGAAAGGAATGAACTGTAGATATCCAACCTGAGACTGGGAGGTCTGTGTATACATTACATGCAGCTCAAGAAAGTGTGAGCAGCACAGACTTTGTGCCTGCAAAGCCATTACCAGTCATTACCAATCGGAAAGGCCTTTGTCCTTTCCAATATCTGATCACACACCAAGTACTAGATCAGAGACTCTGAGGTATTGTACAACCTGCAGAGCAGAACAGTGATATTTTTGTACTTATTTTTCAAAATGGGTCTAGTTATTGTAGGAAATACTCAACTGCTAAAGTACATGGTACTCTATGTTTTATATTTATTTCTTCTGAAAAGGAAAAAAAGAGTTAATCTGATCTTGTTCCTTTGACCCTGCATTAAAATCATAATCCTACACTTAGAGCATCACTCATCTGCTGTGGACATAATTATTAAGAAACTGATGAACCTTTACAAACAAGTAAACCGCCAGGAAAAAAAAATAAGCAAGCAGCTAAAACATATATCATTCTTGCCATAGTTGATGTTCTTTTAATAACACATCTTTTCTCATATGACGTCAGTGGATTTTAAATAGTTATTAGGTTGTATGAATTTAATATCAGCAATCTGTCCACATTTTTCATGTTTTACTAAAAAAATATTTTTGTGTTTTCGGGAAGTAGAAGGGTGAATAACTAGACAAGACCAGAATTTCACGGTATTTTTGCTAGTCTTTTTACACCTTTTAACCCTCAGCTAGGTTGTTATTATCCAGGACTAGAAGTAGACCAAAAGATAAGTTGTGTCTACATATAATTATACATAGCCTTTATTCTCAAAGCTAAAAATACATTGTTCTGGGAGCATACTTTGACATCTGAATCAGCCTCACTGGCTCTATTTTTTTATCCGTGTGAACATCTTACAATGTTTCATCTTGGCAGAAAGCTTTAGGGGGAAAATAATAATGAGGAATTGGGGAAAAACAGAACAAAATAAAGTGAAAAGAAAGAAGAAATAAAGCAATATTTTGGTACTTAAAATACGGAGTACTCTAGGCAGAGGAGAGAAGACAGATAAAGCCAAATAAGAGACAGGGTATTTGCAAGTGATCTTTCGAATAGTGATCTTGGAGACAGAGTATATTTTCTTTATCTTTGTGTCATTTCAGTCTGCTGGTTATTGTATGTGCTGTGAGTCACGGATAATCTGCATTAACAGAATTGTCATTTTGACAGTATAGGTGCCAAGGAATGAATTAAAAATGGAAAAGGTCTTACAGGAATATTGAAGAAGGACAAATTTCTTCGTAACAAAATAATAAATCTTAATAATTTCTTCTGGGTTTTAGGGTGGTGGTTGTTTGTTTGTTTGTTTGTTTAGTCTCTAAGCAAGCAACAAGTACTTTGATATGTTTCAGTTTAGCCAAACAAAAGGACTTTAAAATATACCATTACCCAAAAATGACCCATTTGTCTGATTCTCCATATTTTCCGCTTCATTGCTCTTTGTTTCTCTGATTTCTGGGCTATTACAGATAAAACTAGTGCTGGTCTCTATTTTGATTTTAGTAATGCTGAAACTGGTAGTATCTGGAATCAGTCCAATATGATTTTTTCAGACAGCCAAGGAATATGAGCAGAGTTACACACTGGATCTTGAAACGTCAGCTTTCTGAAATGCAGTGTCCTGAGCATGTTACAAAGTTCTTCAGAAAATCCACAAGATTACTTCTTTTTCAATGTTTCATCTAAAAGCCAGATTATATCAAAACAGAGGAAAAATGCACATTCTGTGTTGGTATGACTGTATTAAGCTTCCCTGCACATCAAGAATACGATCTGATTAACAATAGAATTTGAATCAGGGACTTTAGAAATAAAATAAATGAAAAAAAAAAAAAGAAAATCCAGCTAGAAAGTCCACAAATAATTTTAAGCTTATAATATTAGATCTTACTGAAGTCTTTTTTCTTCTCTGTTTCTCATAACTTTAAATTCATTCACTAAACCCTAGACTTTACTCCTACAGAATATCTTTTGTATCTAAACTGTAAAGTTATCTTTTCTACAATACAGTAACCATTTAGAAAGCAAAATATTTGGTATTATTCTCTGAAACTTAAATAATGAGAACACATTTTATTTCCCCTGAAAAATAATTTTTTCTGAGGGAAAATGAGAAGCCTTATGAATAACTTGGAATAAATAGAAGGATTTTGGTTACAGAATCTTGACTGTAAACTTGACTGTAGCAGAGCTTAGTCAAATACTTGCAAAAATCACAATAGT